>NC_073647.1:13750000-15000000 GCF_029407905.1 Bubalus kerabau
AATTTCATGTTCCTTTATTCCCTGGCTGTTTTTATCAGCTTGCCCAAAGGTGGGCCAGAGGAGGAACAGAAATTGATGAGGCTTAAAAACTCAATTGTCAAACATCAAAAGTGGAATCTGATTATTACACAGGGCCACCACCCATACCTCACCCCTCTCCCCAGATGGGACCTCTGAAACACCCAGAAATACCAAGTCCTTTCCCTCCTCACCAGTGGGATGAAGTGTTCAGGAAGAAACCTTCAGTGATCAGAAATCTTCAGTCTTCAGTGTTCAGTCTTCACCCAGTCCTCATTCCCAGTGTCTGAGTAGCTAAGGACTGCCTGGTTTGGGTCCTAAACTGAAAGGATGCCACCTCCCTCTCTTCTCACACACCTGACCCATCCCTTTATTCGCTCGCCATTATCAAAAAACAGATACACAATTATATCTTTTTCAATTTGCTCATACTTTAATCACCAACATCTGAGTGTTTTGGCCTCTAGAGAGGGGACCATCACTGTTGTTTGATCCCTGCACAATTGACTAGTCTGTCAGGGCTTTTCCTGTAGTGACAGCAGATTGCTCAAGGTCTCGGGCTCCGGGTGGACACATGGGGGGTACTTGGAAAATCGTCAGGAGAACTGTTGGAAAAGCCCTCCGGATTTCTTCATCCACCATCGGCTGATTTTCATTCTTATTTTCATTTTGAGGGTGGTGGTTGAAGACTGGTATTGTTGATTTCTTCCCCTTCTTATCCCTTCCCTCATTCTGCTGAAGGGTTGATTTTACCTTCCTCGTGAGCTTTCGTATCTGGTAAGAAAACAAAGCCATCCAGAGAGACATTATTGAGGGAGGATGGGAAGGAGGACTTTGAGAGAACGGGTGTGCATTGAGGAGGGGTTTTGTGCCAGACAAGGGCAGGGTAGGGGATGAAGAGGAGGAGCATGAGTAGGGTAATCTGACCTTCTCACTGTCCAAGCCCTTGGATTGATCAGACATCTTTCTCTTCCTTTGTTTAGCGATTGACGCTTGTTGCTCCAAATTTACGCTGTCAGTCTCAATCCCTGGCTCTTCCTCCTTCACTTCCTCAATTAGGTTAGCCATGGTGAAGACACAGTGCCCTACACCAAGGCTCCTGGCCTCTCTATGTATACCTTCCCAGGACAATGAAGAGCCAGATGCATCAACTTTGATTGGTCAGCAAGAAATTCTTCCAACCAATCATAGCCCTGGCATGGCTTGATATCACAAAGCACCACTCTTGAAGATCCATGGGGGAGGGGAAGGCTGCAGAGAAGTCCAGGTGCTTTGGTCTGAGAAATGGAGTGTTTCCTCAACACCCATTAATGAGCTTTCCCAAGTTCACTTTCCATGCTTCCTCGTCTTAGCTGGTTCATTTTTTGTGGCGTAAAACTTAGTGAGTGAGTGTTCCTTGCAAACCATTCGTCATGGCACCCTCATTCAGTGTTTAATACTGTTATCTTCCAGATCTCATCACCTAGCATTTTGTGGGTTTTTTTTTTTAATTTAATAAAACTGTTTACTTTAGAAGTTAGATTTATGGAATAATTGTGAAGAGTATATTCATATACTTCACAACCAATTCCCCTTATCAGCATTGTACATTAGTATGCAACATTAGTTCAACTTCGTGAAGCAACAATGAAACAGAATTATTAAGTAAAGTCTGGATTTGATCGGATTTCCTTGGTTTTTAGCTAATGTTCTTTTGCCATCCCACTATCCTATCCAGGATACTACACTAAATTTATTCATTCCATGTTATGCCTTCTTATGGTCCTCTTTGCTGTGATCATTTTTTAGATTTCTTGTTTGTGAGGTCCTTGACAATTGGGAGTTTTGCATGTTGGGTTTTACATTGGATCCTGAGTTGTTATTGGTCTTATTCTGGAAGGTTTTTATAACATCCTTCTTCCAAGGAACCTCAAATCAAGTAAGCACTGTCAGTGTTGTGGACTTCCCTATGGCAATAGCTGAATTGGCCACTCGGCTTTATCACATGGTGACACACATATTCCTCCTGGAGCCCAGAGGATCAAGATCATTTGTATTTATGAGGCATATGTGGCAGCAGCTGCTGCTGCTGCTAAGTCGCTTCAGTCGTGTCTGACTCTGTGCGACCCCATAGACAGCAGCCCACCAGGCTCCCCCGTCCCTGGGATTCTCCAGGCAAGAACACTGGAGTGGGTTGCCATTTCCTTCTCCAATGCATCAAAGTGAAAAGTGAAAGTGAAGTCACTCAGTCATGTCTGACTCCTAGCGATCCCATGGATTATAGCCTACCAGGCTCCTCCGTTCATGGGATTTGCCAGGCAAGAGGACTGGAGTGGGGTGCCATTGCCTTCTCCGATATGTGGCAGCAGCAGGAGCATTTTGTAAAGTACTAGTGAATTCACCTTTCAATGCACTAGAAGCAGGATACCTGGGTTGGATCCCCTGGAGGAGGAAATGGCAACCTGCTCCAGTATTCTCCCCTGGGAAATTCAATGGACAAAGAAGCCTGGCTGGCTACAGTTCATGAGGTCACAAAGAATCAGACATGACTCTCCTCACACACACAGCCGCATACACACATGCGTGCACACACACATGCGTGCACACACACACACATACACACACAGGAGTGCATACACACATACACACAGAGTCATTTACTCTTAGAAATATGATTTCAGCATCCCTCATAACAACTGCTCTTCCTCCATATGAGTGAACATCCTGTCTATTGAACAGACTATCAGTTTTTCTCCTCAGTTCTGTAGAGAAAGGGGGCCAACATATGGTTGAGACCAGTGTTCAAAAGGTAAGCATCATTTTTTGAGGTTAGTATAAGTCACAAGTTAGTTTTGAATTGATACACATGATTCAACCTGAAACTCATACGTAAGTCCAGGTTGAAAAACAAAATTCAGAACAGCTTTAAGGAGGGTCCCAATCCAGTAATACTTTCATTGTAAGCCAACTGGCTAAACTGCTGTATTTTGGTCAACTTTAGCTGGAGCTCACAAATGAAGCACAAAGAAGCAAGTCAAAGCACAAGCTAGCCAGAGGGTAGTAGCTCACAATGCATGTTCACCAGCATACAGCAGATCCAGTTTGAAAGCCAAAGAAGAGAGAGAAGATACCTGGTGGTAAGGGACAGCAGTCTCAGTATTCTGCTCTTGGAGCCAATTGCTTCCATCACTCCACAGAGACAGGATGGATCCTTCAACCAAAATTTGGTTGGGATGTTGAGACTAATGACACATACCTCCAGAGAGCATGAAAAAATTCATCACTCACATAATGAGTTTTTCTGGGGAGAGCAGAATAAAGTCTCAAGCAGGCTCATGATAGGCTTAAGAGAGCAGAGGAAGGAGACAGGCTTGACTTTTATGGTGGTAAAAGGGGATAAAGCTGGAGAATTCCACAGATAGGTCAGGGCGTGGATGATATGAACTCCCTTTTGGCCCACAGAAAAGTGTACCTGGGATTTTTCATCAGATATAGGTAAGTAGGGGAAGAGTTGTGGTAGGGCTCTTTTATAGAAAAATGTGATGTAAATGTGAGGAGTGTAGCACACTTTTGAACTCTCACCACCTTTATAACCAACATTCTCATATTGTTTTCAATTAAAATGCTTTTCACTAGATTTGCTGTGGCTGTTCAGTCGCTCAGTCATGTCTGACTCTTTGCAACCCCGTGGACTGTAGTGCACCAGGCTTTCCTGTCCTTCACCATCTCCTGCAGTTTGCCCAAACTCATGTCCCTTGAGTAGGTGATGCCATCCAACCATGTCATCCCCTAACCTCCCCTTCTCCTCTTCCTTCCATCTTTCCCAGCATCATGGTCTTTTCCACTGAGTCACTTCTTTGCATCAGGTGGGCAAAGTGCTGTTGCTTCAGCTTCAGCCTCAGTCCTTCCAACGAATGATCAGGGCTGAGTTTCTTTAGGATTGACTGGTTTAATCTCTTTACAGCTCAAGGGACTCTCAAGAACCTTCTCCAATACAAAAGTTTGAAAGCATCAATTCTTTGGCGCTCAATTTTCTTTATGGTCCAAATCTCACATCCATCCATGACTACTGGAAAAACCATGGCTTTGACTAGATGAACATTTGTCAGCAAAGTAATATCTCTGCTTTTTAATATGCTGTCTAGTTTGGTCATAGGTTTTCTTCCAAGGAGGAAGCATCTTTTAATCATGGATTCAGTCACCATCTGCAATGATTTTGGAGACCAAGAAAATAAAGTCTGTTACTGTCTCCATTGTTGCCCCATCTATTTGCCATGAAGTGATGGGACCAGATGCCATATTCTTCATTTTATGAATGTTGAGTTTTAAGCCAGCTTTTTTATTGTCCTCTTTGAATTTAATCAAAAGGCTCTTTAGTTCCTCTTCACTTTCTACCATAAGGGTGGTATCATGTGTATATCTGAAGTTATTGATATTTCTCCCAACAATCTTGATTCCAGCTTGTGCTTCATCCAGGCAGGCATTTTGTATGATGTACTCTGCATACCAGTTAAATAAGTAAAATACAAAATGCAGCCTTGACATACTCCTTTGAATTTGGAACCAGTGTGTTGTTCCCTGTCCGGTTTGGACGCAGGTCAGGTGGTCTGGTATTCCAATCTGTTTAAGAATTTTCCACGGTTTGTTGTGATCCATGCAGTCAAAGGCATTGGAATAGCCAATGAAGCAGATGCAGATGTATTTCTGAACTCTTTTGCTTTTTCTATGATCCAACAAATGTTGGCAATTTGTGCTCTGAATCCTCTGCCTTTTGTAAATCCAGCTTGAACATGTGGCAGTTCCTGGTTCACGTACTGCTGAAGCCTAGCTTAAAGAATTTTCAACATTACATTGCCAGTGAGTGAAATGATATCTATTGTGCATTGGTTTGAACATTCTTTGGCATTGCCTTTCTTTGGGATTAGAGTGAAAACTGACTTTTTCCAGTATTGTGGCCACTGGTGAGCTATCCAAATTTGCTGGCATATTGAAAGGAGTACTTTCACAGCATCATCTTTTAGGATTTGAAGTGCTCAGCTGTAATTCCTTCACTGCCACTAGCTTTGTTGGTAGAGATGCTTCTGAGCCCCATTTAACTTGTCATTCTAGGATGTCTGGCTCTAGGTGAGTGATCACACCCTCGTGATTATGTGGGTCATTAAAATCTTTCATGTATAGTTCTTCTGTATATTCTTGCCACCTCTTATTATCACCTGCTTCTATTAAGTACATAACATTTTTGTCCTTTATTGTGCCCGTCTTTGCATGAAATATTCCCTTGGTATCTCTAGTTTTCTTAAAGTGATCTCTAGTCTTTCCCATTCCATTTTTTTCCCTCTATTTCTTTGCATTGATCACTTAAAAAGGCTTTCTTATCTCTCCTGGCTATTCTTTTGAACTCTGGATTCAAATGGGTATATCTTTCCTTTTCTCCTTTGCCTTTAGCTGCCCTTCTTTTCTCAGCTATTTGTAAGGCTTCCTCAGGCAGCCATTTTGCTTTTTTGCATTTCTTTTTCTTGGGGATGTTCTTGATGCCCACCTCCTGTACAGTATCACAAGCCTTCGTCCATAGGTCTTCAGGCACTGTATCTATGAGATCTAATCCCGTGAAGCTATTTGTCACTTCCACTGTATAATGGTAAGGGATTTGATTTAGGTGATACCTGAATGGCCTAATGGTTTTCCCTACTTTCTTCAACTAAAGTCTGAATTTTGTAATAAGGAGTTCATGATCTGAGCCACATTCAGACTGGGAGCTGACTGTTTACCATCCTATGGAAAACCAGTTGTTCCAGCGCAGTTTACTAAAGAGATCATTGTTTCACCACTGAGTTGAAAATTCAGCTTTCAAGTAAAATAAATATACCAGTGTTTCCATATGAATTCTCAGATACACCAGACAGATCTATTTTCTCTGAAAGCAGATAATCTTATACTACTGTAATTGGATACAACAAGATCCCATGTAAACTTTTCAGCCATATCTAGTCTGATGTATTTAGTATTTCTGATGAACATAAAGTTTAGTTTATCAATTTTTCATTGGCTGTTCCTAAATACTCATAGTGTTTTAAAACTATGAAACCTTTTGGTCTAAATTAGCAAGTGAAAAATAGTTAAATACTGCCTTCATCTATTTACATCTATTAAGAGCCATGTACTGAATGGCCAATGTAGATAGCATATTAAAAAGCAGAGACATTACTTTGCCAACAAAGGTCTATCTAATTAAGGCTATGGTTTTTCCAGTAATCATGTATGGAAGTGAGAGTTGGACTATAAAGAAAACTGGATGCTGAAGAATTGATGCTTTTTAACTGTTGTGTTGGAGAAGACTCTTGAGAGTCCCTTGGACTGCAAGGCAATCCAACCAGTCCATCCTAAAGGAAATCAGTCCTGAATATTCAATGGAAGGACTGATGCTAAAGCTGAAACTCCAATTATTTGGCCACATGATGCAAAGAAATAATTCACTGGAAAAGACCCTGATACTGGGAAAGATTGAAGGTGGGGGGAGAAGGGAATGACAGAGGATGAGATAGTTGGATGGCATCACCGACTCAGTGGATATGAGTTTGAGTAAACTCCGGGAGTTAGTGATGGACAGGGAGGCCTGCCGTGCTGCAGTCCATGGGATCACAAAGAGTCAGACACAACTGAGTGACTCAACTGACCTGAACTGAACTGACTGAAAAATAACTCTAAAAAGTGTGCATATCACAGAGTGTTTTCAGCTTCTAGAGCTTAGGGTTCTTTTCTTAAACTTTCATCATTGTACTTTGGGTTTGTAACAATAAAAATGTTAAATGATTTTAAGCTCAACCTTTTCTAAAGCAAACATTAAAAAGCAGGGGACACGATATAATATATGCAGAACGATTTGAGTATTCACTCCTCCTGGAGCTCATCAATGATGAATTGAGCAGTGACCATAATATTGTGTCTCATATGTTCAGGGGGTTGGGATTACAGAGATGAATGACATATGCTTGCCTTTGTTGTATATTGCATATTGGGGAAGATGAATAGGTACATGAAAATTTCTAATACAAAATGGCAATGCTTTAATGTAAGTATATGTAGGACCACAGGAGAAATGGACTCTGCTGGCATTGGCAGCAGAGAGGCTTCAGAGTGGAAGCACCATTTGAGTTTAGCCTTTAGAATGAGGACACTTTGGTTACTCTGCAGCTCTAGGTGGGGAAGGGAAAGCAATTCCTTCAAAGAGGAAGGACACATACAGTCCTATTTCATTTTGTGGAGAAGGCAGGAAACATCTTATTACGTGCCTTCTTAAATGATACTAATGTGGAAAGAGACCAAAAAGAGACAGTAAAAGCATCAAGGGAACAAGGGACTTTGGAAAAGTCTGATCAGGATGTAATAAAATGAGACCGCACTTTGAAAAATGCAAGAAGATTTTTCTGAGGAAAGAACTCAAAGCTGCAATTACTGAAAGGAAGCAACTATGAATGCAGTCTGACTAAGCTCAGCATGTTATGTTTACAGCTAAGGAAGAAAAATGTGTTGCTGTTCATTTAGGACCCATGGAAGAGGTTGGAGAAAACAGGGTAGGTATTCCAGAAATGATTCATTAGGTAGAAAGAGAAGGTTAGAAATCAGAACCTACTCAGTTCAGTCAGTCAGTCATGTCTGACTCTTTGCAACCTCATGGACTGCAGCACGCCAGGCCTCCCTGTCTATCACCTACTCCCGGTGTTTATTCAAACTCATGTCCATTGAGTCAGTGATGCCATCCAACCATCAGATACTACTGCTGCTTATTAAATAAATTAATGATAAGCCATAGAGAGACACATTATCTAAAGGTACCAGAATGCTTAACCTCTGAGAGAAGGCACCCCCAAATAATGTGTCTTCAAGAATAAAACAAGGGCTCAGGACTCATGGGTTAAGATCAGCTAATACAGGACAAGCTAGGTTTGGAGGAGGAGAGCAGGGGAGAAAGGATCAAGAAATGTATATGTATGTACATATGTATGCAGGCATGTATTTATATTATCAATAAATACAGAAGCCATTTAATCATATGCTTATTATTGTTCTAATATAATGTCAGATGTTTTACATAAACTGTGCCACTTAATACCAGAATGACTCTAAGATATAGATACATGCTATCATCATTCCCATTTTACAGATGAGAAAACTAAGTGTTATAGAAGTTAAGAAACTTACTCAAGGTCAAATAGCTTTTAGGTGGTGAAGCTATAAATTGAGATTGGACTTCAAATCCTGTGGTTCCAACTGCTCAACTAGATACTGCTATACTCTCTCTGCTACAACCCTAGTCTCAGTCATCATCATATCATACTTGTGTAGTGCCAGGAGCCTGACATTCCTCTGATCCTACACAGTTCACAACATTCAGTGAACTTTCTGAAACAGAAATCAGACTCTATCACTTTTCTTCATCAAACCATATAGCAGCTCTCCACTGCCCATAAGATAAAATCCAGGTTCTTACCCCACAAGTCCCTACAAGACCTCATCTCTGCCTCTCTAACCTCAGTCTTTTATCTCTACTCTGCTCCTCTCTGACTGTACTCCATTTACACTCAACCCTTTGCAGTTCCTCAACACACTGTCCTTTTTTTTTAATTTTATTTTATTTTTAAACTTTACATAATTGTATTAGTTTTGCCAAATACCAAAATGAATCTGCCACAGGTATACATGTGTTCCCCACCATGAATCCTCCTCCCTCCTCCCTCCCCATACCATCCCTCTGGGTCATCCCAGTGCACCAGCCCCAAGCATCCAGTATCGTGCATCGAACCTGGACTGGCAACTTGTTTCATACGTGATATTTTACATGTTTCAATGCCATTCTCCTAAATCTTCCCACCCTCTCCCTCTCCCACAGAGTCCATAAGACTGTTCTATACATCAGTGTCTCTTTTGCTGTCTCGTACACAGAGTTATCGTTACCATCTTTCTAAATTCCATATATATGCGTTAGTATACTGTATTGGTGTTTTTCCTTCTGGCTTACTTCACTCTGTATAATAGGCTCCAGTTTCACCCACCTCATTAGAACTGATTCAAATGTATTCTTTTTAATGGCTGAGTAATACTCCAATGTGTATATGTACCATTGCTTTCTTATCCATTCATCTGCTGATGGACATCTAGGTTGCTTCCATGTCCTGGCTATTATAAACAGTGCTGCGATGAACATTGGGGTACACGTGTCTCTTTCCCTTCTGGTTTCCTCAGTGTGTATGCCCAGCAGTGGGATTGCTGGATCATAAGGCAGTTCTATTTCCAGTTTTTTAAGGAATCTCCACACTGTTCTCCATAGTGGCTGTACTAGTTTGCATTCCCACCAACAGTGTAAGAGGGTTCCCTTTTCTCTACACCCTCTCCAGCATTTATTATTTGTAGACTTTTGGATCGCAGCCATTCTGACTGGTGTGAAATGGTACCTCATAGTGGTTTTGATTTGCATTTCTCTGATAATGAGTGATGTTGAGCATCTTTTCATGTGTTTGTTAGCCATCTGTATGTCTTCTTTGGAGAAATGTCTATTTAGTTCTTTGGCCCATTTTTTGATTGGGTCATTTATTTTTCTGGAGTTGAGCTGTAGGAGTTGCTTGTATATTTTTGAGATTAGTTGTTTGTCAGTTGCTTCATTTGCTATTATTTTCTCCCATTCTGAAGGCTGTCTTTTCACCTTGCTAATAGTTTCCTTTGATGTGCAGAAGCTTTTAAGGTTAATTAGGTCCCATTTGTTTATTTTTGCTTTTATTTCCAATATTCTGGGAGATGGGTCATAGAGGATCCTGCTGTGATGTATGTCAGAGAGTGTTTTGCCTATGTTCTCCTCTAGGAGTTTTATAGTTTCTGGTCTTACATTTAGATCTTTAATCCATTTTGAGTATATTTTTGTGTATGGTGTTAGAAAGTGTTCTAGTTTCATTCTTTTACAAGTGGTTGACCAGATTTCCCAGCACCACTTGTTAAAGAGATTGTCTTTAATCCATTGTATATTATTGCCTCCTTTGTCAAAGATAAGGTGTCCATAGGTGTGTGGATTTATCTCTGGGCTTTTTATTTTGTTCCATTGATCTATATTTCTGTCTTTGTGCCAGTACCATACTGTCTTGATGACTGTGGCTTTGTAGTAGAGCCTGAAGTCAGGCAGGTTGATTCCTCCAGTTCCATTCTTCTTTCTCAAGATTGCTTTGGCTATTTGAGGTTTTTTGTATTTCCATACAAATTGTGAAATTATTTGTTCTAGCTCTGTGAAGAATACTGTTGGTAGCTTGATAGGGATTGCATTGAATCTATAAATTGCTTTGTGTAGTATACTAATTTTCACTATATTGATTCTTCCAATCCATGAACATGGTATATTTCTCCATCTATTAGTGTCCTCTTTGATTTCTTTCACCAGTGTTTTATAGTTTTCTATATATAGGTCTTTAGTTTCTTTAGGTAGATATATTCCTAAGTATTTTATTCTTTTCATTGCAATGGTCAATGGAATTGTTTCCTTAATTTCTCTTTCTGTTTTCTCATTATTAGTGTATAGGAATGCAAGGGATTTCTGGGTGTTGATTTTATATCCTGCAACTTTACTATAGTCATTGATTAGTTCTAGTAATTTTCTGGTGGAGTCTTTAGGGTTTTCTATGTAGAGGATCATGTCATCTGCAAACAGTGCGAGTTTTACTTCTTCTTTTCCAATTTGGATTCCTTTTATTTCTTTTTCTGCTCTGATTGCTGTGGCCAAAACTTCCAAAACCATGTTGAAGAGTAATGGTGAAAGTGGGCACCCTTGTCTTCTTCCTGACTTTAGAGGAAATGCTTTCAATTTTTCACCATTGAGGATAATGTTTGCTGTGGGTTTGTCATATATAGCTTTTATTATGTTGAGGTATGTTCCTTCTATTCCTGCTTTCTGGAGAGTTTTTATCATAAATGGATGTTGAATTTTGTCAAAGTCTTTCTCTGCATCTATTGAGATAATCATATGGTTTTTATTTTTCAATTTGTTAATGTGGTGTATTACATCGATTGATTTGCAGATATTGAAGAATCCTTGCATCCCTGGGATAAAGCCCACTTGGTCATGGTGTATGATCTTTTTAATGTGTTGTTGGATTCTGATTGCTATAATTTTGTTAAGGATTTTTGCATCTATGTTCATCAGTGATATTGGCCTGTAGTTTTCTTTTTTTGTGGGATCTTTGTCAGGTTTTGGTATTAGGGTGATGGTGGCCTCATAGAATGAGTTTGGAAGTTTACCATCCTCTGCAATTTTCTGGAAGAATTTGAGCAGGATAGGTGTTAGCTCTTCTCTAAGTTTTTGGTAGAATTCAGCTGTGAAGCCGTCTGGACCTGGGCTTTTGTTTGCTGGAAGATTTTTGATTACAGTTTCAATTTCCGTGCTTGTGATGGGTCTGTTAAGATTTTCTATTTCTTCCTGGTCGAGTTTTGGAAAGTTGTACTTTTCTAAGAATTTGTCCATTTCTTCCTCGTTGTCCATTTTATTGGCATATAATTGTTGATAGTAGTCTCTTATGATCCTTTGTATTTCTGTGTTGTCTGTTGTGATCTCTCCATTTTCATTTCTAATTTTATTGATTTGATTTTTCTCCCTTTGTTTCTTGATGAGTCTGGCTAATGGTTTGTCAATTTTATTTATCCTTTCAAAGAACCAGCTTTTGGTTTTGTTGATTTTTGCTATGGTCTCTTTTGTTTCTTTTGCATTTATTTCTGCTCTAATTTTTAAGATTTCTTTCCTTCTACTAACCCTGGGGTTCTTCATTTCTTCCTTTTCTAGTTGCTTTAGGTGTAGGGTTAGGTTATTTATTTGACTTTTTTCTTGTTTCTTGAGGTGTGCCTGTATTGCTATGAACTTTCCCCTTAGGACTGCTTTTACCGTGTCCCACAGGTTTTGGGTTGTTGTGTTTTCATTTTCATTCATTTCTATGCAAATTTTGATTTCTTTTTTGATTTCTTCTGTGATTTGTTGGTTATTCAGCAGCGTGTTGTTCAGCCTCCATATGTTGGAATTTTTAATAGTTTTTCTCCTGTAATTGAGATCTAATCTTACTGCATTGTGGTCAGAAAAGATGCTTGGAATGATGTCAATTTTTTTGAATTTACCAAGGCTAGCTTTATGGCCCAGGATGTGATCTATCCTGGAGAAGGTTCCATGTGCGCTTGAGAAGAAGGTGAAATTCATTGTTTTGGGATGAAATGTCCTATAGATATCAATTAGGTCTAACTGGTCTATTGTATCATTTAAAGTTTGTGTTTCCTTGTTTATTTTCTGTTTAGTTGATCTATCCATAGGGGTGAGTGGGGTATTAAAGTCTCCCACTATTATTGTGTTATTGTTAATTTCTCCTTTCATACTTGTTAGCATTTGTCTTACATACTGCAGTGCTCCCGTGTTGGGTGCATATATATTTATAATTGTTATATCTTCTTCTTGGATTGATCCTTTGATCATTATGTAGTGACCTTCTTTGTCTCTTTTCACAGCCTTTGTTTTAAAGTCTATTTTATCTGATATGAGTATTGCTACTCCTGCTTTCTTTTGGTCCCTATTTGCATGGAAAATCTTTTTCCAGCCCTTCACTTTCAGTCTGTATGTGTCCCCTGTTTTGAGGTGGGTCTCTTGTAGACAACATATGTAGGGGTCTTGTTTTTGTATCCATTCAGCCAGTCTTTGTCTTTTGGTTGGGGCATTCAACCCATTTACGTTTAAGGTAATTACTGATAAGTATGATCCCGTTGCCATTTACTTTATTGTTTTGGGTTTGAATTTATACACCGTTTTTGTGTTTCCTGTCTAGAGAATATCCTTTAGTATTTGTTGGAGAGCTGTTTTGGTGGTGCAGAATTCTCTCAGCTTTTGTTTGTCTGAAAAGCTTTTGATTTCTCCTTCATACTTGAATGAGATCCTTGCTGGGTACAATAATCTGGGCTGTAGGTTATTTTCTTTCATCATTTTAAGTATGTCTTGCCATTCCCTCCTGGCTTGAAGAGTTTCTATTGAAAGATCAGCTGTTATCCTTATGGGAATTCCCTTGTGTGTTATTTGTTGTTTTTCCCTTGCTGCTTTTAATATTTGTTCTTTGTGTTTGATCTTTGTTAATTTGATTAATATGTCAACACACTGTTCTTGTTCTCGCCTCATCACATGGCTACTTGCTCTTCAACCTAAAATGCTCTTCTTCAAAATCTTCACACAACTGATTGTATCTCATTCTTCAAATCTTGATTCATATATCAACTCCTCAGAGAAGGTGTCCCCACACCCTTTAGCCAAAGCAGCTCTCCTCTGCTCCATAGCAATACCATGAACCACCCTTTCACCCATGAAAACAGAAATTACTTGATGACAGGGTCTATTGACTTTATGTCCTTCACTGTAAGTCTAGAACCAAGAACAATATCTGATGCATACTAGGCACTCAAGACATATTTGTTTCCTTAAATACTGGTATCTTTCTTAAAGTATCTTTCTTATATGTATATATACATATATATATACACACACAGACATATATATAAGCTTTTGTGAAATATATGAGCTTGATGTCATCTCATAAAAGTGGAATATACACTCCTCATCCAAAATTTCATTTCAGTGTCAAGACTAATGATGCCACACATACATCAAGAAAATATGAAAATGATTATCATTCACATAATGAGTTATGCATCAAAAATGGAGTTAGGCAAAAAAAAAGAAGTTAGAGAAAGTAGTAACTGTGAGGTGATGGATAATTTAATGATTGTGATTTTTTTCAATCTATAATTATAGGTATAGATACAATCAAAACATAACCTTCTACACTTTAAAAATATGCAAATATTTGAAATTAATTTATTCATTTTATTTGGGGGCTAATTATTTTACAATATTGTGGTGGTTTTTGCCATACATTGACATGAATCAGCCATGGATGTACATTTGTCTCCCTATCTTCAACACCCCTCCCACCTCCCTTTCCATCCCATCAGTCAAGGTTGTCCCAGTGCACCGGCTTTGAGTACCTTGATTCATGCATCAAACTTGGACTGGTCATCTATTTCACATATGGTAATATGCAGTTTTCAATGCCATTCTCACAAATCATCCCACCCTCACCTTCTCCCATAGAGCCCAAAAGTCTGTTCTTGACATCTGTGTCTCTTTTGCTGTCTTACATATACGGTCATCATTACCATCTTTCTAAATTTCATATATATGCATTAATATACTCTATTGTTTTTCTATCTGACTTACTTCACTTTGTATAAAAGTCTCCAGTTTCATCCACGTCATTAGAACTGACTCAAATGTGTTCTTTTAAATAGTTGAGTAAAATTCCATTGTATATACATACCATGACTTTCTTATTGATTCATCTGTGGGTGGACATCTAAGTTGCTTCCATGTCCTAGCTATTGTAAACAGTGCTGCAATGAACACTGGGGTACATGTGTCTCTCTCAATTCTGGATTCCTTAGGGTATATGCCCAGCAGTCAATTGCTGGGTTGTATGGCAGTTTTGGGAGAAGGCAATGGCACCCCACTCCAGTACTGTTGCCTGGAAAATCCCATGGATGGAGGAGCCTGGTGGGCTGCAGTCCATGGGGTCGCTAAGAGTCAGACACGACTGAGCAACTTCACTTTCACTTTCCACTTTCATGCATTGGAGAAGGAAATGGCAACCCACTCCAGTGTTCTTGCCTGGAGAATCCCATGGACGGAGAAGCCTGGTAGGCCGCAGTCCATGGGGTCGCACAGAGTTGGACACAACTGAAGTGACTTAGCAGCAGCAGTATCAGCAGCATGGCAGTTTTATTTCCAATTTTTTAAGGAATCTCCACATTTTCTCGATAAAGGCTGTACTAGTTTGCATTCCCACAAACAGTGAAAGAGGGTTACCTTTTCTTCACATGCTCTCCAGCATTTATTGTTTGTAGACATTCTGATGGCAGCCATTCTGACCAGAGTGAGATGGCACCTTATTGTGGTTTTGATTTGCATTTCCCTGATAATGAGTGATGTTGAGCATGTTTTCATGTGTTTGTTAACCATCTGTATGTCTTCTTTGGGGGAAATGTCTGTTTAGTTCTTTGGCCCATTTTTGGATTGGGTCATTTGTTTTCCTGAAATTGAGCTGCATGAGCTGCTTGTATATTTTGGAGATTAATTCTTTGTCAGTTGTTTCAGTTGCCATTAAGTCTCCCATTCTCAAGGCTGTCTTTTTACCTTGCTTATAATTTCCTTCATTGTGCAAAAGCTTTTAAGTTTAATTAGATCCCCTTTGTTCCATTTTCCTTTAATTTCCACTAATTTGGGAGGTGGGTCATAGAGGATTTTGCCACGATTTCTGATAAAGAGTGTTCTGCCTATGTTTTCCTCTAAGAGTTTTATAGTTTCTGATCTTACATTTAGATCTCTAATACATTTTGAGTTTATTTTTGAGCATGGTGCTAGAAAGTGTTCTAGTTCCCTCTAAAGTCAGTAACAAGACACAGGTGCCTGCTCCCACCACTACTATTCAACATAGTTTTGGAAGTTTTAGCCACAGCAATCAGTGAAGAAAAAGAATCCAAAGGAATTCAGATTGGAAAAGAATAAGTAAAACTCTCACTGTTTGCACATGTCATGATCCTCAACATAGAAAACCCTAAAGACACAACCAGAAAATTGCTAGAGCTAATCAATTAATAAAGTAAAATTACAGGATATAAAATTAACACACAGAAATTCCTTGCATTCCTATACAAATAACAATGAAAAAGCAGAAAGAGATATTAAGGAAACAATCCTGTTCCACATTGCAAGGAAAAGAATAAAATACTTAGGAATAAATTTACCTAAAGAAACAAAAGACATATATATATATAGAAAACTATAAAACACTGCTGAAAGAAATCAAAGATGACACAAATAGATGGAGAAATATACCGTGTTCATGGATTGGAAGAGTCAATATAGTGAAAATGAGTATACTACCCAAAGCAATCTATAGATTCATTATAATCCCTATCAAGCTACCAATGCTTTTTTTTTTCACAGAACTACAACAGATAAATTCACAATTTGTATGGAAACACAAAAGACCTCAAATAGCCAAAGCAATATTGAGAAAAAAGAATGGAACTGGAGGAATCAACCTGCCTGACTTCAGACTATACTAGAAAGCTACAGTCATCCAGAACTGTGGTACAGGCACAAAGACAGAAATATAGATCAATGGAACAAAAAAGAAAGTCCGGGAATGAATCCATGCACCTATGGATACTTATCTTTGACAAAGGAGGCAGAAATATACATTGGAGAAAAGACAGTCTCTTTAATAAATGGTGCTGGAAAAACTGGTCAACCACGTGTAAAACATATGCAATTTTTATTTGTCCATTATAAGTCAAAAGAACTGATTAAAACAATGGATCAATTTCTACTACAGTTTACCCATGATGTTTGTTTGATACCTAAAACTCTGCATGTTTAATTTAATTTGGACTTGTTTATGGAAGCCATTATGCCAGCTGCAGTGAGAGAGCACTTAAAGGAGTTGAGTGTTCCATTGAATATCTTGTTCATCAGTTGCTGTTGTGCATTCTCTAAAATAAAATGAGTGTCTGGGATTCTCTCTACGTGTAAAACTCCAAAGAGGATAAAGAGTGCCATGTTGAGATATTGTATTGTGGCTTTAATACGTGCAGAAAATGTGTGACCTTGATTTATATTTGGGGTATAATCTCTCGGGAGGAAAGAAGTTCTGTGAGTTCTTTACCCTAAGTGAGACAACCTTGGATAGAAATTGTTTGACTTGGCCAGAACAGATGATTAACCCATTGGCAGGGCCCAAAGATCTATAAAGGTGTGACAGTTAGGCCAATTGTTGGTCAACACATTCATTGGTAAATTAACTGCCTAATATTGAACATTTGATCTGAACTTTGGGTCAGTCCTTTATCAGGAGTTTTCTGATTAAGAGATGAAAAGTGCAACTTTCAAGAAAGCTCCATCAAGTGTGATAGTGACAATACTATGTTCATTAAATGAACTCCCTTTGGTTTTCGCTGTGTTGATCCTAAGGGGATCCACCTGTGTCTAAGGATTCTAAAATATGAACTCTTGTAGCAGTGTGGCATCTGACAGGGGGCTGAGAACAGGAGAAGGTACCATCTCCTGAAGATAGGGTATGCAGACGGCCCAGGTTCAGCTCTATCCTGTAGCAAGGAGGCCTCACTAGCTATGCTGAGCTTGCAGAGTGCTACTACCATAATCAAATGCCAAATGGGCAGCTGGATATGGAGGGTCATAGGTTTAAATACAAGATAGTCTATATTTCCAGGTAAGTCAAGCATGTACCCACAATTGTTATACTAAGGGCATATAGCACTGGGCCAAGGTGGGCAGTTCCTTATATCAGAAGCCCATGAAACTAATGGCCATCACTGTTGGGACAGGCACTCCAAGATACAGGAGAGAAGGTTGATAAAGCTTGCACAGTGAAGGAGTCTCAAAGGGGCCCTAATAGGAGTGCCTGTTCTCTGGCAATTTAGGCAGATTCTAGAATCTTTTGAAACAGGGAGTATTATACAAGGGGCCTATATGGAAGTTACTGAGCAAAAAAAAAAAAAAAAAAATGTGTATATTAGGAAATGTTGCCTCCAGAATATAAAAATGTCTGATACTCGTTGGGCTTTTTTTTTAACAGTATGGGTAGTAAGAAGACTAAAAGCTGCTTCTTAACACTGTCAAGATTGGAGCAGTCAGCCACTTACCAAAGTATTTTCAGGAACTTAACTAAAGTGGTGGTCCCACTTTCTATGTGTCATAGGAATCTCCTCAAAGGAGGATGTCATCAGTGTGAGGTCCTAATTGTTTACCTGGAAAAAGCTAGAGCTGGTGAAAATATTGCCTGCAAAGCCTATGTGAGATGGCAAGTGTGGACACTGGGCCCACTGAATAGACAGGTGAAGGTGTATCATGCCACTTTTAAGGTGAAGTTTAAGTATAGCTGATAGGCTGTTGAAATTGGCACTGGAAAGCACATGATACCCAAATGATTTGCTATGAGTACAAAGTATTTACCAGTCATTTCATGGAAGCAGTATTTTCAATAATATACATGGAGCCCTAGTGAGTGGGTCCATGACACCAAGGGCACAAGTTTGCCCTGAGGCACTGTTCTTGTTTTCCAGGTTTAAGATGAAGTAAAATTTGTTAAGTGCAGGATGAGTTGGGATAACCACACCCTCTCTAAATTGGTCTCCTATAATGGGTTTCAAGCTGTGAAGACCCTGCTTTCATTTAGATTGTATCTTTTTAAAAACAACTGAGGTGAAAAGTGTGATTGTAACTAAGGGGAAAGGTCCACAGGGTCTCATATTTTTAAGGCTGATTATAGGGGCCAAAGACTTAATTTTATTACTCCTTGGGTCAGATTGTCCATGGGCACTAGAGTGTATTTGGGGGTAATGGATGTTTTGGCTATGGGAAATGCAGGCAAGGCAGTAATTCATGGTTAGGGTTAGGTATATCCATTTCAATTTCATGTTCCTTTATTCCCTGGCTGTTTTTATCAGCTTGCCCAAAGGTGGGCCAGAGAAGGAACAGAAATTGATGAGGCTTAAAAACTCAATTGTCAAACATCAAAAGTGGAATCTGATTATTACACAGGGCCACCACCCATACCTCACCCCTCTCCCCAGATGGGACCTCTGAAACACCCAGAAATACCAAGTCCTTTCCCTCCTCACCAGTGGGATGAAGTGTTCAGGAAGAAACCTTCAGTGATCAGAAATCTTCAGTCTTCACCCAGTCCTCATTCCCAGTGTCTGAGTAGCTAAGGACTGCCTGTTCTGGGCTTTAAACTGAAAGGATGCAGCTTCCCTCCCTTCTCACACACCTGACCCATCCCTTCCTTTCCTCACCATCATCAAAAACAGATACACACACACACATCTTTTTACAACTTGCTGATACTTTAATCACCAACATCTGAGTGTTTTGGCCTCTACAGAGAGGACCATTGTTGTTGTTTGATCCCTACACAAATGACTGTTCTGTCAGGGCTTTCCTGGAGTGACAACAGATTGCTCAAGGTCTCGGGCTCCAGGTGGGCACAGGAGGGTACTTGGAGAATCGTCAGGAGAACTGTTGGAAAAGCCCTCCGGGATTTCTTCATCCGCCATCAGCTGATTTTCATTCTTCTTTTCATTCTGAGGGTGGTGGTAGAAGACTAGTATCGTTGATTTCTTCCCTTTCTTATCCCTTCCCTCATTCTGCTGAAGGGTTGATTTTACCTTCCTCATGAGCTTTCATATCTGGTAAGAAAACAAAGTCATCCAGAGAGACATTATTGAGGGAGGATGGGAAGGAGGACTTTGAGAGAACGGGTGTGCATTGAGGAGGGGTTTTGTGCCAGACAAGGGCAGGGTAGGGGATGAAGAGGAGGAGCATGAGTAGTGTAATCTGACCTTCTCACTGTTCAAGCCCTTGGATTGATCAGACATCTCTTTCTCTTCCTTTGTTTAGCGATTGACACTTGTTGCTCCAAACTTACGCTATCTGAATCTCTGACTCTTCTTCCTTCACTTCCTCAATTAGGTCAGTCATGGTGAGGCAACAGTGGCCTACACCAAGGCTCCTGGCCTCTCTATGTATACCTTCCCAGGACAATGAAGAGCCACAACCACCAGCTTTGACTGGTCAGCAAGAAATTCCTCCAACCAGTTGTAGCCCTGACATGGTTTGACTACACAAAGCACCGCCCTTGAAGATCCATGGGGGAGGGGAAGGCTGCAGAGGAGTTTAGGTGCTCTGTTTTGAGAGAAGGAGTGCTTCATCAACACCCCTTAATGAGCTTTCCCAAGTTCACTTTCCATGCTTCCACCTCTTGTCTGGTTCAGTTTTTGTGGCGTAAAACTTAGGGAGCGAGTGTTCCTTGCAAACCCTCATGCGTCATGGCACCCTCATTCAGTATTTAATACTGCTGTCTTCCAGATCTCATCACCTAGTATTTTGTGCTTGATTTTTTTTAATAAAACTGTTTACCTTATAAGTTTTATATTTATGGAATAATTGTGAAGATTATATTCATATACTCCACAACCAATTCTCCTTTTCAGCATTGCACATTTTTATGGAACATTAGTTCAACTTCACGAACCAACCGTTAATCAGTATTATCAACTATGGTCTGGACTTGATTAGATTTCCTTGGTTTTTAGCTAATATTCTTTTCTGTCCCAGCATCCAGGATGCTACACTAAATTTAGTCATTCCATGTTCTGCCTTCTTAGGCTCTTCTTTGCTGTGACAATTTTTTAGCTTTCTTGTTTCTGAAGACCTTGACAAATGACAGTTTTGCATGTTGGCTTTTACATTAGATCCTGAGATGTTAGTGACCTTATCCTGAAAAGTTTTTATAATTTTCTTCTTCTGGAGAACCTCAAATCTCCTTAGTAATATCAGTGTTGTGGACTTCCACATGGCAGTGTTGGAATACATCTCTCTTGGCTTTTTCACTGAGGTGACACACATGTTTCTTTCTTGAGCCCAAAGGATCAAGATCATTTGCATTTATGAAGCATAGATGGCAGCAGCAAGAGCATTTTGTAACTTTCTAGTGAATGCACCTGCCAATGCAGTAGATGCAGGAGACATGGGTTGGATCCCCTGGAGGAGGAAATGGCAACCTGCTCCTGTATTCTCCCCTGGGAAATTCCATGGACAGAGGAGCATGGCTGGCTACAGTTCATGAGGTCACAGAGGATCAGACATGACTGTTCCCCCCCCCACACACACAGTGAGTCATTTACTTTTAGAAGTATGACTTCAGCATCCCACATAGTAACTGCTCTTCTTCCATATTAGCCACCATCCTGTCTATTGAATTGCCTATCAGTTTTTGTTATGAGTTCTGTAGAGAAAGGGGCCAACATATGGTTGAGATACAAACAGTGTTCACAAGGTATGCATCATTTCTTTGAGGTTAGTGTCAGTCATGAGTAAGTTTTGAATCGATACACATGATTCAACCTGAGACTCACACATAAGTCCAGGATAAGATACACAATTCAGAACTGCTTTAATGAGGATCCCAATACAGAAATCCTTTCACTATATGCCAACTGGCTAAACTGATTTATATTGGTAAAAGCTTTAGCGGGCACCCATAAATGCAGGAAAAAGAAGCAAGGTCAAAGCACAAGCTAGCCACAGGGCAGTAGCTCAGAATGTATGTACACTGGCATACGGCAAATCCAGTTCAAAAGACAAAGAAGAGAGAAAAGACACCTGGCAGTAAGGGACAGCATCTCAGTATTTTTCTCTTGGGGCTAACTGCTGCCATCACTCCACAGAGACAGGATGGATCCTTCAAACAAAATTTGGTTTGGATGTCGAGACTAATGACACATACCCCAGAGAATATGAAAAAATTCTCTCACTCACATAATGAGTTTTTCTGGGGGAGAGCAAAGCAAGATCTCAAGCAGGTTCAAGAATTGCTTAAGAGAGCAGAGGAAGGAGACAGGCTTGACTTTTATGGTGGAAATAGTAGATAAAGCCGGAGAGTCCCACACATAGGTCAGGGCATGTATGGTCTGAACTTCCTTTTGGCCCACAGAAGGGTGTACCTGGGCTTTCTTATCAGATATAGGTAAGTAGGGGAAGAGGTGTGCTAGGGCCATTTTATGGAAAAATGTGATGTAAATGTAAGATGTTTAGCAGTGTTTTGAATTCTCACAACCGTTATAACTAAGCGTCTCCTATTGTTTTCAGTTAAACTGCTTTTCACTAGATTTGTTGTTGTTCAGTTGCTCAGTCATGTCTGATTCTTTGCAACCCCATGGACAGTAGCACGCCAGCCTTGCCTGTCCTTTACCATCTGCTGCAGTTTGCTCAAATTCATGTCCCTTGAGTCAGTGATGCCATCCTCCCATCTCATCTTCTGTTGTCCAGTTTTCCTCCTGCCTTCCATCTTTCCCAGCATCAGGGTTTTTTCCAATGCATCAGTTCTCTGCATAAGGTGGCCAAAGTATTGGAGCTTAAGGTTGAGCATCAGTCCATCCAATGAATATTCAGGACTGATTTCCTTTAAGATTGACTCTTTTGATGTCCTTGTAGACCAAGGGCCTCTCAAAAGTCTTCTCCAACACCAGGGTTCAAAAGTATCAATCCTTTGATACTCAGTTTCATTATAGTCCAACTCTCATGTAGGAGACAGGAAGAATAAAAGAAAAGCAGGCCCCAGAAAGGGCCACAAAAGGAATTTTTAATTATTGATAAACTGGATGCTATAAGGCATGAGACTCTTGGAACAAATCCAGAAGGAATAGATCATAATCTTGAAAACAAGATATGATCCTGGGGTTGGAAAATTGACCAACTGTTTCCCAACTGGCATCTCAAAGTCACATGTTTTACATATCTGGAGGAAAATCTATAGATAAGAATATGAGTCTTAGTTACTGATATGTTATTGATTACCGTTTGTTAGTTACCCAGTGGTTAATAATCACTTTGTTCTTTGGCCCTGAAGGCCACATGAGTTATAGCTTAACTCCCTGCACGTTCTTTCCTTCACAGCTGAGAGTACAATAAAGTTTTGGCACCTTCAACTTGGAGCAGTGTTGGTCCCCTGATCCTCACTTTTCACTGAATTCTTGTGTCTTGTTTCTCATCCTCCCGCCACATCGTGCTTTTAGAAACACTGCTTGTACAGCCGGTCTCGACACTGTCACATCCATCTATGACTACTGGAAAAACCATAGCTTTGACTAGATAGACTTTTGTCAGCAAATAATATCTCTCTGTTTTTTAATATGCTGTCTAGGTTGGTAATAGGTTTTCTTCCAAGAAGGAAGCCTCTTTAAATTTCACAGATGCAGTCACCATCTGCAATGATTTTGGAGTCCAATAAAGTAAAGTCTGAGGCTGTTTCCATTGTTTTCCCATCTATTTGACATGAAGTGATGGGACAGGATGGCATGACCTTCGTTTTTTGAATGTTGAGTTTTAAGCCAGCTTTTTCACTCTCCTCTTTCACTTTCATAAAGAGGCATTTTAGTTCCTCTTTGCTTTCTGCCAAAAGGTTGGTGTTATCTGTATATCTGAAGTTATTGATATTTCTCCCAGCAATCTTGATTTCAGCTTGTGCTTCATCCAGTCCAGCATTTCTTATGATATACTCTGTATATAATTTAAATAAGCAGGATGGCAATATACAGTCTTGATGTAATCCTTTCCCAATTTGGAACCAATCTTTTGTTCCATGTTTATTTCTAACTGTTGCTTCTTGACCTGCATACAGATTTCTCAGGAGGAAAGTCAGGTGGTCTGGTATTCCCATCTCTTTAAGAATTTTCCACAGTTTGTTGTGATTCACACAGTCAAAGGACTTTGGCTTAGTCAGTAAAGCAAAAGTAGATGAATTTCTGGAACTCTCTTGCTTTTTCTATGATACAGTGGATGTTGGCAATTTGATGTCTGGTTCCTCTGCCTTTTCTAAATCCAGTTTGAACATCTGGAATTTCATGGTTCACATACTGTTGAAGCCAGATGCCAGAAGGTCCCCTCTGTAGAGCCCAACATACTCAGATGTTGATAATTAAAGTATCAACAAATTGTAAAAAGACATGTGTGTGTTTTGATGATGGGAAGGGAAGGAAGGGAATGGTCAGGTATGTGAGAAGGGAGGGAGGTGGCATCCTTTTAGTTTAGGGCCCAGACCAGACAGTCCATAGTTACTCAGAAACTGAGAATTATAACTGGGTGAGGCCTGAGCACTGAAGACTGAAGATTTCTGAGCATTGAAGATTTCTTCCTGAACACTTTATCCCACTGGTGATGAGGAAAAGACTTGGAGTCCCGGGTGTTTTGAAGATCCTGTCTGGGTAGAGGGGTTATGTAGTGGTGGTGGCCTTGTGTAATAAACAGGTTCCACTCTTGATGTTTAACAATTGAGTTTTTAAGCCTCATCAATTTCTGTTCCTCTTCTGGCCCACCTTTGGGCAAGCTGATAAAAACAGCCAGGGAATAAAGGAACATGAAATAGAAGCAGATATACCTGATCTTATACATTGGAATTACTGCCTTGCCTACATTTCTCATAGCCAAAACATCCATTACCCCCAAATATCCTCAAGGGCACGTGGATATTCTGACCCAATGAGTAATAAAGTTAAGGTTTTGGCTCCTATAATCAGCTTTAAAGAAATGAGACCCTGTGGGTCTTTCCCCTTAGTTACAATCACACTTTTCACCTCAGTTGTTTCTAAAAAGATACAATCTAAATGAAAGCAGGGTCTTCACAGATTGAAACCCATTATAGGAAACCAGTTTAGAGAGAGTGTGGTTATCCCCACTCCTCCTGCACTTAATAGACAAATTTTACTTGATCTTAAACCTGGAAAACAAGAACAGTGCCTCAGTGTGAATGTGTGTCCTTGGTGTCATGGACCCACTCACTAAGGCTCCATGTATATTGTTGAAAACACTGCTTCCGCTAAATAACTGGCAAATAATTTGTAGTCATAGCAGATCATTTGGCTATCATTTTCTTTCCAGTGTCTATTTCAACAACCTCTCAACTATACTTAAAATTCACCTGAAAAGGGACACAATACACCTTCATCTGTGTATTCAGTGGGCCCAATATCCACACCTGCCATCTCACATAGTCTTTGCAGACAATATTTTCACCAGCTCTACCTTTTTCCAAGTACAAAATTATGACCTCACAGTGATGACATCCTCCTTTGAAGAGATTCCTATGACACACATAGTACATGGTCCCACAACTTTAGTTAATTTCCTGAAAATTCTTTGGTAAGTGGAGGACTGCTCTAATCTTTAGAGTGTCGAGAAACTGCTTTTAGTCTTCTCAGTACCCATACTGCTAAAACAAGACCAACATGGTTTAGACATTTTTATATTCTGGAGGCAACATTTCCTCATATACACATTTTTTTTTTTTTTTTTTGCTCAGTAACTTCCATATAGGCCCCTTGTATAATACTCCCTGTGTCAAAAGATTCTAGAATCTGCCTAAACTGCCATAGAACAGGCACCCCTATTAGGCCCCCCTGAGACTTCTTCACTGTGCAAGCTTTAGAAACCTCTCATGTATCCTGGAGTCCCTGTCCCATCAGTGATGGCCATTGGTTTCATGGGCTTCTAATACAAGGAACTGCACACTTTTGCCCAGTGCCGTATGCCCTTAGTGTAGCAATCGTGGGTACATGCTGGACTTGCCTGGAAATATAGACTATCTAAGGTCTTGAACCTATGACCCTCCATATCCAGCTGCCCATTTGGCCTTTGATTACAGAAGTAGCACTCTGCAAGCTCAGCATAGCTAGTGAGGCCTCCTTTCTACAGGATGGAGCTGAACCTGGGCCGTCTGCATACCCTATCTTCAGGAGATGGTAGCTTCTCCTGTGCCCAGCCCCCTGTCAGATGCCACACTACTACAAGAGTTCATCTCCTAGAAGCCTTGGGCACCAGTGGATCCCCTCAGGATCAACACAGTGAAAACCAAATGGATTTCATTCACCGAACCAATGGTATTGTCACTATCACGCTTCATGGAGCTTGCTTGAGAGTTGCCAGTTTTTGTCTCTTAATCAGAATGTTCCTGATAAAGGACTGACCCAAAGATCAGATTAAATGTTCAAACTTTAAGCAGTTACTTTAGCAGAGAATGTGTTGGCCAAGAATTGGCTTCATCTTCACACCTTTATAGATATTTGGGCCACTGTCAATGGGTTGACCATCTGTTCTGGCCAATTCAAACAATTTATATCCAAGGTTGTCTCATTAGGGTAATGAACTCACAGAATCTCTTTCCTCCAGAGAGATTGTGCCCAAAATATAAATCAAGATCACACATTTTCTGCACATATTAAAGCCACAATACAATATCTCACCATGGCACTCCTTATCCTCTTTGGAGTTCTACACATTGAGAGAACCCAGACACTCATTTTGCTTTTGAGAATACACAACACTATTTCCTGAAGAAGATATTCAATGGAACACTCACCTCCTTTTCTTGTCTCATGCTGAAGTTGCTGTAATGGCTTCTGTAAACAAGTTCAAATTAAATTAACCATGCAATGTTATAGTTAACAAACAAACATAATGGATAAATTGTAAAAGAGATTAATCTCATTTTTATTCACTATTATTGACTTATAATGGACAAATAAAAATTGCATATGTTTAAGGTATAGAACTTGATGTTTTGAGTGTATCTATTACTATACCTACATTTATAGAATGAAAGAATCACAATTATCTAATTACCCATCACCTTGCAGTTACTATTTTTTCTCCTTTTTTTTGGGCCTCACTCTATTTTTGATGCATAATTCATTATGCAAGTAATAATCATTTTCATATTTTCTTGGTGTATGTGTGGCATCATTAGTCTTGACGTTGAGATGAAATTTGTGGTGTTGGGTTACATTCCACTTGTATGAGATAATATTAAGCTCACATATTTCACAAAAGCATATGTGTGTGTGTGTGCGCATGTATACTTATATATACATGTGAGTATGACACTTTAAGAAAGATACCAGTATTTCAGCAAACAAACGTCTTGAGGGCCTACTATGTGTCAGATATTGTTCTTTGTTCTGGACCTATAGTGAAGGACATAAAGTCAATAGTTCCTGTCATCAAGTAATTTCTATTTTTATGATGAAAGGGTGGTTCATGGCATTGGTGTGGGGCAGAGGAGAGCTGCTTTGGCTAAAAGGTGTGGGGAAACCTTCTCTGAGTAGTTGATATCTGAATAAATATTTGAAGAATGAGATACAGTCAGTTGTGTGAAGATTTTGAAGAAGAGCATTTTAGGTTGAAGAGCAAGCAGTCATGTCGAGGTGAGAACAAGAACAGTGTGTTGAGGAACTGCAAAGGGTTGAGTGTAACTGGAGTACAGTCAGAGAGGGCAGAGTAAAGATAAAAGACTGGGGCTGGAGAGGCGGAGACCGGGTCTTCTAGGGACTTGTGGGGTAAGAAACTGAATTTTTTCTTATGTCCAATGGAGAGCTGCTACATTGTTTGAAAAAGGAAAGTGATGTAGTCTTATTTCTGTTTTAGAAATTTCGTTGAATGTTGTTAACAGTGTAGGATCAGAGCAGTGTCAGGCTCTTGGCACTACTCAGGTATGATATGATGATGACTGAGACTAGGGTTGTAGCAGAGGGAATGTAACATTATCCAGTTCAGCAGTTTGGACCACAGGATTTGAAGTCCAATCTCAATTTATAGCTTCACCACCTAAAAGCTATTTGACCTTGAGTAAGTTTCTTAACTTCTGTAACACTTAGTTTTCTCATGTTTAAAATGGAAATAATGATAGCATGCATCTATATCTTAGCTCTTAGCGTCTGCTGGGATTGAATGGAGCAATATATGTAAAACACCTGATATTATATTAGAACAATAATAAGCATATGATTAAATTGTCTTCTGTTTTTATTTATAATGTAAGTGCATATATACATACCTATGTTCATACATACTTCTTGCTTCTCTCTCCTCTACTGCCCCAAACCTACCATGTCCTATGTTAACTGCTGTTAAGCCTTGAGTCATGAGCCTTTGTTTTTTTCCTTAACTGCACAGAATTTGGGGATGCCTTCTCTCAGAGGTTAGGAATTCTGGTACCTTTAGATAAAAGTGTGTGTCTATCAGTTCAGTTCAGTCGCTCAGTCGTGTCCGACTTTTTGCAACCCCATGAATTGTAGCAGGCCAAGCCTCCCTGTCCATCACTAACTCCCAGAGTTCACCCAAACCCACGTCCAGCGAGTCGGTGATGCCATCCAGCATCTCATCCTCTGTCGTCCCCTTTTTTGCCTGCCCCCAATCCCTCCCAGCATCAGAGTCTTTTCCAATGTCAACTCTTCACATGAGGTGGCCAAAGTACTGAAGTTTCAGCTTTAGCATCATTCCTTAGATAAATGTATCTGTCTATGGCTTATGATTAATTTATTGTATAAGTGGCAATAGTATCTGATTTCTAACTTTCTCTTTCTACCTAATGAATCATTTCTGGAATACCTACTTCCTTTTCTCCAACCTCCTCCATGGGTCCTAAATGTACAGCAACCCATATGTCTTACATAACTGCCAACATAACAAGCTGATCTTAGACTGCTTTGACTGTTGCTTCCTTCCAGTGAATGCAGCTCCAAGTTCTTCTTTCCTCAGAAAAATCATGCATTTTTCAAAGCATGTTTTCATTTTATTACTTCCTGATCAGCACTTGTCCAAAGTCCCTTGTTCCCTTGATGCTTTTTGTTGTTGTTGTTGCTTTCTGTTTTTGGTCTCTGATGTTTGCCCATCTTTCCACATTAGCATCATTTAAGACTGCGAGTAATAAGCTGTTAGGTGCCTTCTCCACAAAATAAAATACGACTAGATGTTTTTTTCCTCTTTGTAGGAATTGCTTTCCCTTCCCCACCTAAAGCTGCAGAGTGATGAAAGTGTCCTTATTCTTTAAAGCTAAATTCAAATGGTTCTTCTTCTCTGAAGCCTCTCTGCCACCAATGTCAGCAGAGTTTATTGCTTCTGTTTTCCTACAGATACTTATATTAAAGCAATTGCCATTTTGTATTAGAAATTTTTATGTACCTATTCGTCTATCCCAATATACAATAAAGACAAGCATATGTCATTTATCTCTATAATCCCAACCACATGAACACATGAGACACAATATTATGGTTACTGCTCAATGCATCATTGATGAGCTACTAGAGGAGTGAATACTCAAATCATTATGCATATACTATATCATGTCCCCTGCTTTATGATATTTGCTTTAGAAAATGTTAAGCTTAAAATCAGTTAACAGTTTTATTGTTACAAACTCAAGTACATGAATGAATATTTTAAAAAAAGAACACTAAGCACTAAAGACTGAAAACACCCTGTGATATGCACACTTTTTACAACTATCTTTCTGAACATGGCTTTAAGTAGATGGTAAATAGATGAAGGCAGTATTTTAACTGTTTTTCACTTGCTAATTTAGACCAATAGTTTTCATAGTTTTAAATTCTTTGAGTATTTTAGAATATCCAATGAAAAATTGATAAACCAAACATTTTGTTCATCTGAAATAAATACATCAGACTAGGATAGGCTGAGAAGTTTACATGGGATCTTGTTGTATCCAATTACAGTAGTATAAGATAATCTGCTTTCAGAGAAAATAGATCTATCTAGTATATCTGAGAATTCAAATAGAAACTTTGGTATGTTTATTTTACATGAAAGTTGAATTTTCAAATCAGTGGTGAAACAATGATCTGTTTAGTGAACTGCGCTGGGATAACTGGTTTTCCATAGGATGGTAAACCGTCAGCTCCCAGTCTGAATGTGGCTCAGATCATGAACTCCTTATTACAAAATTCAGACTTAAATTGAAGAAAGTAGGGAAAACCATTAGGCTGTTCAGGTATGACCTAAATTAAACCCCTTATAATTATTCAGTGGAAGTGACAAATAGATTCAAAGGATTAGATATGATAGACAGAGTGCCTGAAGAACTATGGACAGAAGTTCATGACATTGTACAGGAGGTGGTAATCAAGAGCATCCCCAAGAAAAAGAAATGCAAAAAGGCAAAACGGCTGTCTGAGGAGGCCTTACAAATAGCTGAGAAAAGAAGAGCAGCTAAAGGCAAAGGAGAAAAGGAAAGATATACCCATCTGAATGCAGAGTTCCAAAGAATAGCAAGGAGAGATAAGAAAGCCTTTCTAAGTGATCAATGCAAAGAAATAGAAGAAAACAATAGAATTGGAAAGACTAGAAATCTCTTTAAGAAAACTAGAGATACTAAGGGAATATTTCATGCAAAGATGGGCACAATAAGGACAGAAATGTTATGTACATAACAGAAGCAGGTGATAATAATAGGTGGCAAGAATACACAGAACTCTACATAAAAGATTTTAATGACCCAGATAACCATGAGGGTGTGATAACTCACCTAGAGCCAGACATCTTGGAATGAGAAGTCATGTGGGCCTCAGGAAATGTCACTACAAACAAAGCTAGTGGAGGTGATGGAATTCCAGCTGAGCCATTTCAAATCCTAGAAGATGAGGCTGTGAAAGTACTGCACTCAATATGCCAGGAAATTTGGAAAACTCATCAGTGGCCACAGGACTGGAAAAGGCCAGTTTTCATTCCAGTCCCAAAGAAATGCAATGCCAAAGAATGTTCAAACTACCGCACAAGTGCACTCATCTCACACACTAGCAAAGTAATGGTCAAACTTCTTAATGCTAGGCTTCAGCTGTATGTGAACCAAGAACTGTAAGATGCTCAAGGTGGGTCCAGAAAAGTCAGAGGAACTAGAGATTAACCTCTAGCATCCATTAGATCATAGAAAAAGCACAAGACTTCCAGAAAAGCATCTACTTCTTCTTTACAGACTAGGCCAAAGTCTTTACAGTGTGGATCACAACAAACAGTGGAAATTTCTTCAACAGATGGGAATAACAGACTATCTTACCTGCCTCCTGAAAAATCTGTATGCAGGTCAAGAAGCAACAGTTAGAACAAGACATGGAACAATGGACTGGTTCCAAATTGTGACAGGAGTACGTCAAAGTTTATATTGTCACTCTGCTTATTAAAATTATTTTCAGAGTACGTCATGTGAAATACCGGGCTGAATGAATCACAATCTGGAATCAAGAGTGCATGGAGAAATATCAATAACCTCAGATATGCAGATGACACTACCCTTATGGCACAAAGAGAAGAGGAACTAAAAAGCCTCTTGATGAAAGTGAAAGAGGAGAGTGAAGAAGCTGGCTTAAAACTCAACATTCAGAAAACTAAGATCATGGCATCTGGTCCCATCTCTTCATTGGAAATAGATGGGGAAACAGTGGAAACAGTGTCAGACTTTATTTTGGGGGGCTCTAAAATCACTGCAGATATTGACTGCAACCATGATGAAAAGATGCTTGCCCCTTGGAAGAAAAGCTATGACCAACCTAGACAGCATATTAAAAAGCAGAGATGTTAGTTTAACAACAATGGTCCCGTCTAGTCAAAGCTGTGGTTTTTCCAGTGGTCATGTATGGATATGAGAGTTAGACCATAAAGAAAGTTTAGTACTGAAGAACTGATGCTTTTGAAATGTGATGTTGGAGAAGACTCTTTGAGAGTCTCTTGGACTGCAAGGAGTTCAAACCAGTAAAACCTAAAGGAAATCAGTCCTGAATATTCATTGGAAGGACTGATGCTGAAGCTGAAGCTCCAGTATTTTGGCCACCTGATGCAAAGAACTGACTCATTGGAAAAGATCCTAATGCTGGCAAAGATTGAAGGCTGGAAGAGAAGGGGATGACAGAGAATGTGACGGTTGGGTGGCCTCACCAACTCAATGGACATGAGTTTGAGCAACCTCCGGGAGTTGGTGATGGATAGGGAAGCCTGGTGTGCTGCAGTCTATGGGTCACAAAGAGTTGGACACAACTTAGTGACTGAACTGATAGAGATGGCACCACCCTGTTGCAGAAAGCAAAGAGGAATTAAAGAGCCTCTTGATGAAGACGAAAGAAGAGGGTAAAAAAAAATATTGGCTTAAAACTCAACATTCAAGAAACTAATATCATGGCATCATGTCCATTCAGTTAAATTCAGTTCAGTAGCTCAGTCATGTCTGACTCTATTCTGTATAGTCATTTGTCCCATCATTTCATGGCAGATAGATGGGGATACAATGGAAACAGTGATGTACTTTATCTTCTTGAGCTCCAAAATCACTATGGGTGGTTACTGTAGCCATGAAATTTAAAGACATTTTCTCTTGGAAGTAAAGCTATGACAAACCTAGACAGCATATTAAAAAGCAGAGATATCGCTTTCCTACAAAGATGTGTATAGTCAAAGCAATGGTTTTTCCAGTACTCCTGAATGGATCTGAGAATTGGACAATGAAAAAGGCTGAGTACTGAAGAACTGTTGCCTTTGAAATGCGGTGCTGTAGAAGACTCTTGAGAGTCTCTTGGACATCAAGGAAATCAAACCAGTCAATGCTAAATGAAATCAACTCTGAATTTTCATTGGAAGGACTGATGCTGAAGCTCCAATACTTTGGCCACATGAGGCAAAGAGCAGACTCATTGGAAAATACCCTGATGCTGAGAAAGATGGAAGGCTTGAGGAGAAGAGGACAACAGAGGATGAGATGCTTGGATGGTATCACCGACTCAAAGGACATCAGTTTGAGCACACTCCAGAAGATGGTGAAGGACAGGGAAGCCTGGTGTGCTACAGTCCATGGGGTCACAAACATTTGGACATGACTGAGTGACTGAAGAGCAACACAAATCTAGTAAAAAGCAGTTTAACTGAAAACAACATGTGAAGTTTGGTTATAATGTAATGAGAATTCAAAACTGTGATAAACACCTTGAATTTACATCACATTTTTCTATAAAAGAGCCCTCCCACACGTCTTCCTCTTCATACCTATATCTGATAAGAAAGCCCAGGTATTCTCTTCTGTGGGCCAAAAGGAAGTTCAGACCATCCATGCCCTGACCTATGTGGAACTCTCCAACTTTATCCCCTTTTACCACCATAAAGGTAAAGCCAGTCTCCCTCTTTTCTCTTAAGCCATTCTTGAACCTGCTTGAGAGCTTGCTTTGCTCTCCCCAGAAGAACTCATGTGAGTGATGAATTTTTTCATCCTCTCTTGGGGTGTCATTAGTCTCGACATCCAAACCAAATTTTGGCTGAAGAACCCATCCTGTCTCTGTGGAGTGATGACAGCAATTAGCCTCAAGATTAGAATACTGAGATGCAGTCCCTTACTGCCAGGTGTCTTTTCTCTCTTCTTTGGCTTTCAAGCTGGCTCTGATGTATGCTGGTGAACATGCACTGTGAGCGACTGCCCTCTGGCTAGCTTGTGCTTTGACCTTGCTTCTTTGTGCTGTATATTGGTGAGTGCCTGCTGAAGCTTTGACTAACATAAATCAGTTTAGCCAGTTGTCATAAGTGAAAGGATTATTGGATTGGGACCCTCCTTAAAGCTGTTCTGAATTGTGTATCTCAACCTGCACTTAATTGTGAGTCACAGGTTGAATCATATGTATCAATTCCAAACTAACTCGTGACTGATACCAACCTCAAAGAAATGATGCTTACCTTGTGAAGACTGGTTTTGTCTCAACCATATGTTGGTCCCCTTTCTATAGAACTCAGGTGAAAAACTAATAGTCTGTTCAATAGACAGGATGGTCATATGGAAGAAGAGCAATTACTGTGTGGGATACTGAAGTCATACTTCCAAAAGTAATGACTCAGTGTGTGTGTGTGTGTGTGTGTGTGTGAGATCAGTGATGTGTGACTCTTTGTGATCCCATGAACTGTAGCCAGCCAGGCTCCTCTGTCCATAGAATTTTCCAGGCAAGAATACTGGAGTGGGTTGCCATTTTCTCCTCCAGGGGATCCAACCCATGTCTCTGGCATCTCCTGCACTGGCAGATGGGTTCCCTAGTACCTTACAAAATGCTCCTGCTGCTGCCATGTATGCCTTATAAATACAAATGATCTTGATTCTCTGGGCTCCAGAGAGGAACATGTGTGTCACCTCTGTGACAAAGCCAAGAGGCTAATTCAACTATTGCCATGGGAAAGTCCACAACACTGATAGTACTAACTTGATTTGAGGTTCCTTGGAAGAAGAATGTTATAAAAACTTTTCAGGATAATACCAATAACAACTTAGGATCTAATGTAAAAGCCAACATGCAAAACTCCCAATTGTCAAGGTCCTCAGAAACAAGAAATCTAAAAAATTGTCACAGCAAAGAGGAGCCTAAGAAGGCATAACATGGAATGACTAAATTTAGTGTACTACCCTGGATGGGATACCAGGTCAGCAAAAGGACATTAGGTAAAAACCAAGGAAATCTGATAAAGTCCAGACTTTAGTTAATAATACTGTTTCAGTATTGGTTCAAGAATTTGAACAAATGTTCCATACTAATGTACAATGTTAATATGGGGAATTGGTTGTGGAGTATACGAATATACACTTCACAATTCTGTAAATCTAAAACTTCTAAAATAAAAAAGTTAAAAACACACACAAAATACTAAGAAATGAGATATGGAAGACAAAAGAAATAAACACTGAATGGGAGTGGCCATGAGGAATGGTTTGGAGGGAACACTCACTCCCTAACATGTACACAACAAGAACTGAACCAGACAAGATGAGGAAGCATAGAAAGTGTACCTGTGAAGGCTCTTTAATGGGGGTTGATGAAGCACTCCCCTTCTCAAACCAGAGGATTTAGATGCCTCTGTACCCTTCCCCTTCCCCATGGACTTTCAAGAGTGGTGCTATGTGATGTCAAGCTGTGTCAGGGCTACCATTGGTTGGAGGGATTTATTGCTGACCAATCAAAGCTAATGGTTGTGGCTCTTCATTGTCCTGGGAAGGTATATATTGAGAGTCCAGGAGTCTTGGTGTAGGCTACTGTTGCTACAACATTGCAGACCTAATTGAGGAAGTGAAGGAAGACGAGTCAGAGATTCAGATAGTGTAAGTTTGAAGCAACAAGCGTCAATCGCTAAACAAAGGAAGAGAAAGATGTCTGATCAATCCAGGGGCTTGGACAGTGAGAAGGTCAGATTACCCTACTCATGCTCCTCCTCTTCATCCCCCACCCTGCCCTTATCTGGCACAAAACACCTCCTCAATGCACACCCATTCTCTCAAAGTCCTCCCTCCCATCCTCCCTCAATAATGTCTCTCTGGATGACTTTGTTTTCTTACCAGATACAAAACCTCACGAGGAAGGTAAAATCAACCCTTCAGCAGAATGAGGGAAGGGATAAGAAAGGGAAGAAATCAACAATACTAGTCTTCAACCACCACCCTCAGAATGAAAAGAAGAATGAAAATCAGCCGATGGTGGATGAAGAAATCCGGAGGGCTTTTCCAACAGTTCTCCTGACGATTCTCCAAGTACCCTCCTGTGCCCACCTGGAGCCCGAGACCTTGAGCAATCTGCTATCACTCCAGGAAAGCCCTGACAGAATAGTCATTTACACAGGCATCAAACATACAGTGATAGTCTCCTCTGTAGAGACCAAAGTACTCAAATGTTGATGATTAAAATATCAACAACTTGTAAAAAGATGAGTGTGTATCTTTTTTTGTTTTGTTTTGATGATGGGGAGGGACAAAAGAGAAGGGTGAAGTGTGTGAGAAGGGAGAGAGGTGGAATCCTTTCATAACTAAATTTTTAGGTAATCCTCTAAAAAGTGATATTTTACTTAATAATTTTTAAAATAAATATTTATTTGGATAGGTTTGAAGTGTATAACATGAGGGGGCTTCCCTGGTGGCCCAGTGGTAAAGAATCCACCTGCCAAGGAGGAGACATGGGCTAGATCCCTGGGTGGGGAAGTTTCCCAGGAAGAGGAAATGGCAACCCCCTCCAGTATTCTTGCCTGGAATATCCATGGACACTGGTACCTGGTGAGCTACAGTTCATGGGGTCACAAAAGCATGGAACTCTACTTAGTGACTAAACTACAACAACGACAATATAACCTGAAGTGTGGTAATGGTTAAGTACAGATTCATAATCTTTAGGCGTCAATGGGGCATAGCAATGTCTTCTTATCAAGTCACGAAGCCTAGTGAGAGTTCATGTTTGGAAAAAAGACCCTTTCATCTTTGTAGAGGTGGGTTGAGAGTTACAGTGCTTATATGTTCTGTTTTGGTTTGTGCTTTGCTACACCGATAAATACCCAATGTCCCAATATTTGGTGCCACCTGCATTGTCATGTGGAAGAAGAAAAGCTGAGTATATCATCCATTTACATCTTAAGCAATGTAACTCTCCAGTTAGCCTTCTAGTATAAGTTGTTTGCAAAACATACAGCAATGGATCAAAATAAGTTACATGATGAGGTAGTTTTATTAGTTATAAGTCAGTGAAATGTTAGGGGATATTAACTAAAAATTATAACTAATTTTGTTATACAGCAGACAACAGTGGATGTTGTCTAATTAAGCTCATATTTCATAGGTTTCCAGTCTTCTCAGCTTACCTGTTTTCCTGTATGGGCATTGGCTCTCTATTAATATTTTATTTTTTTATTCAATTTTTTGTCCTTGTATTGTACCATCCTCTTAAATGCAACTTCGGTTCAAGCCACATCTATGTTTTTGCAGTCTTCAGAGGAATGCTGAATGCTATTATCAAAAAAGATACAACCGTGCAAGCTGTTGTCAATTTTAGAATATGGTCTTGGGAAGAAGTGGGATCAGGATGGGGTACTGAGCATTGTGGTGGTCTGTTTCGTGATCTGTAAGCATCAATGTTTTTAATTTTAACATTTTCTTCATACATTTATGTTTAATTCACTTTTGTGTATTGGTAATGTGTTTCTCAGTGCTCTCCTGAGAAACAGAACCAAGTGTATGTGTAAATATACAGAAAAAACTTTATTTTAAGGAAGTGGATCATGCAATTGGGGAGACTTAGTGAGTCCAAAATTTGATGAGAGAGGCTGACAGGCTGGAGACTCAGGAACAAGTTGCAGTTTAAGTTCAAAGGCAGTGAGGTCAAAGACTCAAGGAAGAATTGATGTTGCAGATGAAGTCTGAAGAGAAATCCCTCTTGCTCAGAGGAAAGTCAGCCTTTTGTTCTATTTAGGCTTTCAATTGATTGGAAGAGACCCATTCATATTATTGAGGACAATCTGCCTTCCTTAAAGTCCACTGACTTAAATGTAAATGTTATTGAAAAACTTTCTCCCAGAAATATCCAGAATGATGTTAGACCAAATATCTGGGCACAGTGTCCCAGCCAAGTTGACACATAAAATTAACCACCATAGATAATGTATATTTCACAAACAAATATTTGCATGAATTAATCCTACTACAGAGGGATCTTTAATGCTGCCTGACAATATTACTACATTTCCCCATTCAGCTCTCTTTTGTTTTCTGCAAGAAAAGGTTCAAAACTTTTTTGTTCTCTTTAAACTTCTAACCTTCCACAGTTAGTTACCTCTTGCCTATTTCACAGAGGAAGTGGACACCATTAAATTTCCTTCTCCCTTTGTCTCACTGCTACCAAATCAAAAATTATATCTTCATCTATACCTATATTTTCCTTTTTCACTTCTTTCACAGGAAAGGGGTATCCTTTCTCCTTTGCAAGGCTCATGATCTCATCTGTGAGCTGAGTCCCATCCTTTATTTTGTTGTAGAAATCTTGCACTATGGATTATTCCTTCTCTGTTGTATCACCAACACCTTTGTTTTTGTTGATTCATTCTAAGCATCTACCCTCACTAATACACCTCATGAACAAATTAAACTTCTCCCATAAAAAGTTATTATCCTTGAAGGTTTCTTTTGTTGTGGCTATTTTTGTTGCAGTAATGTTTACTTGAAGTGAAAGCCATTCAGTTGTGTCCGACTCTTTGCCACCTCGTGGACTATACAGTCCATGGAATTCTCCAGGCCACAATACTGGAGTGGGTAGCCTTTCCCTTCTCCAGGGGATATTCCCAACCCACAGATTGAACTCCAGTCTCCCAGGTGGATTCTTTATCAGCTAAGCCACAAGGGAAGCCTTAGAGCCCGAGCAATTTTCTGTCCTTTTATTTGTTGCTTTATTTGCATGTTACTTAATTTTCATATTGCTTTACTGAACAGTCAAGGGTGTTAACGTTAAATCTTGTTCATTTTGTAACCCTACAGACCTTGACAAATTACGTATTAAGAATAAGTTCTACCTTTTTGACACAGTGGTGGTGGTGGTGGTTTAGTCGCTAAGTCATGTCTGACTCTTGTGACCCCATGGACTGTAGCCTGCCAGGCTCCTTTGTACATGGGATTCTCCAGACAAGAATATTGGGGTGGGTTTCAATCTCTTCTCCAGGGGATCTTCCCAACCTGGGAATCGAACCCAGGTCTCCTGCATTCCAGGCAGATTCTTTACCGACTGAGCTACAAGGGAAGACCTTTGACACAGTAAAAATTCCAAAACTAAACTACTTAGAGTCAGAATATTGGTCTATTTTCTTGCTTAATTATTTATTATCAAGATGTTGAAAATAGTGCTTACCAGGAATGGATAAACATGCTTCTGAAAGATAAAACAAGAGAAAAGAGAGAGAATTTAAATGATGACAATTTAGTTGGGAGAAGGGGCCATGTGTATATGAGAAATAACTTGAAGCAAATACAATGTTGACTGATACCTTGAGTCACGGATTATAAATTAAGTACAAACTCAGAAAAGATACATAATGGATTAAACACTTGGCAGGGTGCTAGAAAAACTGTTCTAGTACTGTTCTACCATAAAACTGCTCTGTGACTTTGTGAAAAGTACTTCTCTGGGCCTTAGTTTTATTTTTTATTTTTTAATTTTATTGAAATATAGTTTATTTAAAACATTGTGTTAATTTCTGCCATACAGCAAAGTGACTCAGCAAGGAATATATATATTTTTTTCCATTCTGGTTTGTCATAGGATATTGAATATAGTTCCCTGTGGTATACATTAGGACTTTGCTATTTATCCATCCTATATTTAATAATTTCTATTTGCTAATTCCAAACTCCCAATACTTCCTTCCCTCACCCCTCTTGGCAACCACAAGTCTGTTCTCTATGTCTCATAGATATGTTCATTTGTGTCATATTTTAGATTCCAGTGATATCGTATGATATTTGTGACATTTTTCATCATTTTAATAATTTTATCATATGTTTGATACCATATGATATATGATATCATATGATATTTGTTTTTCTCTTTCTGAATTACTTCACTTAGTATGATAATCTCTAGGTCTATCCATATTGCTGCAAATTGCATTATTTCATTCTTTTCAATGGCTGAGTAATATTCCATTGTATATATTTGCTACATCTTATTTATCCATTTATCTGTTGATGGACGTTTAGGTTGTTTCTGTGTCTTGGCTGTTGAAAATAGTGCAGCTATGAATGTAGGGGAGCATGTATCTTTTAGAATTATTAATATGTTTTGTCTCATTATCTGCCCAGAAGTGAGATTTCTGAGTCATATGGCAACTCTGCTTTTAGTTTTTTAAGGAACCTTCATGATGTTTTTCATAGTGGTTGCATCAGTTTACACTCCTACCAACAGTGTTAAGAGGGTTCTCTTTTCTTCATACGCTTTCCAGCATTTAGTATTTGTAGACTTTTTAATGATGGCTATTCTGAACAGTGTGAAGTGGTACCTCACTGTTGATTTTATTTGTATTTCTAATAACTAGCTCTGATGAGCATAGTTTCATGTGCTTTTTGGCCATGTGTATGTCTTCTTTGGAGAAATGTCTATTTAGATCTTCTATCCATTTTTCTTTCTTTCCTTTTTTTTTTTTTTGGTTATTGAGTTGTATGAGCTATTTGTATATTTTGGAAATTCAGCCCTTATCATTTGTATCATTTGCAAATATTTTCTCCCAGAGAATAGGTTATCTTTACATTTTGTTTATGATTTCCTTTGATATGCAAAAGCTTATAACTTGATTAGTCCCCATTTGTTTATTTTAACTTTTATTTTTATTGCCTTGGGAGACTGTTGATCCTTCTATTTTTATTTGTGAAAATTTGGGCAATTTACTCCCCTGTTAAGCCTCTAGTTTTTTCATCTGAAAATGAGGACACTAAATGTGCTTTCCTTATAGGGTTGCTGTAAGAGCTAAATGAGAAAAAAGAAAAAGATATGTATAGTATCTGACACAGTAAGCAATGAATATATGCTAACTGTTATTTTCTAATATGGACTCTTCGTGACTGCATGAACTGTGGCCCGCCAGACTTCTCTGTCCATGGAATTCTCCAGGCAAGAATATTGGAGTGGGTTGCCATTTCCTTCTCCAGGGAATCTTCCAAACCCAGAGATCGAACCTGTGTCTCCTGCATTACCTGGCATGTTCTTTACCCCTGAGCCACCTGGAAAGCCTTCCAATATGGTTAAAGCCAGTCTAAAATGAACACCAGTCTTTTACTAAGTGGGCAAAAAGTCACCATTGGATAATATTTTTTCTTACTTTAGAGAATTAGTGTGGAGGACCTTGGGCTTTAAGTCTAATAAATAAGTTGTCTGCAGCATTTAAGTGATATTTTCTTTATTCCATAATAAATATTGTTACTGTTGTGCCACTGATTTCCTTTGTGACTTTACTTGAATTTTATCAGTCTTGACCTCATTCTCTTCATTTTCAAAATGATCGAGGTTGACTAGATGCTTTCTGTGCTTCATTCTAAAGCCAATATGTTGTTGCTGTAATTCTTTAAAAAAATATATTTCAGTGATAAGCAATTGTAGCATTTTATTAAATTTTTCTTTTTTTTTCATTTTTCTTACTAGTTTTTTCTCTATTGGCAATTCATCATTTTTTGACCCTTCCTACATACTATTTTATCATGTTATATCTTTTACTCCTACAGTGAAATTTTTTCTCTTCCTTTGGTGTAATCATTATTTTCAGTCTATCATTTCACTTAATGTTCTCAACTGTAACATCTAGACTTATACCTTCCCAGCTTTTACAGTTTGCCGTTGTAACATGCGCCTTAACCTCCCTCTCAAGCTGTAGGAGTTCAGCCATTATTTGTCTATGTTTTCTTGAATTTTGGATGATAATTGAGAAGAATACCACACTCACTTGTAGGTGTCACAGAAAATAAACTTCAAGCCAAATGATACACAGTCCTAGCCTAATAGAATCCCTGTCTTTCTGTATCCCCTTGTTATATTCTATTTATTTGTAAAGTGTAATAGTTGACTTTTGCTAGAATTATTATTAAAATAAGCTGGCAGATGTGTGTGTACTGTTTATCTTATGATGAATACTTATACAGTTGTCAACTCAGTATTCTTTTGTTTGTTTTAAATAAAAATAACCTGAAAATGACAACTGCAAGAAATACATTATTTTTAGAATAGTATTTTATATTAATATTTATCAAAAATGAACAAACTTCAGATTCTACAGTCGATATTCTAAAAGTATATTATTACTAGACAGGGTTGTTTTCTTTTCTACAATCACTGAATATGCCTGTGTATATTTTATTATGATCAGGATCACTTTCTATCAGAGACACCCATCTCTCAATTACTTCATATTTTATTTTCTTAGTTCTTTGAATTCATCATTTCAATTATCATTTGGTTATGTTGTATCTTTCACATATTAATAAATCTATTAAGCCAGAAATGCAATCAATATGGTAATTAACTAGTGTTGCTTTGGAATCACTGCTTTTATGTAAGACATTGTATTTCTAAAAGGCTCATATTAAAATGCAGATGTAGTATCTTAGAGAAATTATACTTTGTCAATGACTAGTATGGATTGGTTATTTTGATTACCTGTCCGTGGTCAAATGGAACATTTGCTCAGAGAAGCAGGGCCATATAGATTCTGGCTATGGAATTTTACCCTAGAAAGGGAGGGAAGAATGGAAACATTGTGGTAAAGGATGCTGGGAATTGAGGAGCATTATGGATGCACCAAGATTCCAGAGACAGATAGGATTTACTATATGAACTATATACTCAAATGTTTTACTAAAATCTGTTTTCCATTCTGAATTTACCTGTCTAATACAAAAGCTCAGGACATTGTTTAATACTTTTTGCTAAAGGGCATTTGAAAACCATATCTCAAATGCTCAGATGACCGAATAGGAAATAAAATCCTGAAATTTTTAAGCCATTCCTGAGATTGTTGTGTTTCTTTTAGAACACAAATCAAAGAGCCTATAAAACCTTAGCCAAAGACACTGAGAACTGAGACCATCATATTTGAGATATTTTCATTCATAAACCAGGTACTTGTCACTGACAAAAGTGAGAGATAAATGTTTTCCTTATAAAGGGAATTTCATTATACCAAGATTCAAACTATTTCTACTCATAATGATTCTCACTATATATTAAAAAAGAAAACTTTGATGAGAGAAATGAGGAAATAAACTAAGGTCTTATATTAGTATCCCGCTCTCTCTAAGAGGCAAAAGCACTAGAGCAAAGAGTGTCATTTAAAATAAAAATCATCAATGCTAATTATATGCCTTATGGTCATTATGGATAGTTCTATTTTTTTACCTTTCAAGATAAGACATTTTAAAATAGCGGTCATTAACTCTTTCCTGATTTCGTTGTTCCCCTTTTTTGAAAATTTTAAAACACCATGGAAAATCAAGTAGTCTTATCTCATATCCTAACAAATGATAATATTGTTTACATTCACCACTAACAGCATTTTGGTGCATAAGGGTCAAGTGTCATTACATTAAAGTAGGGAGATAGACTTAGATCACATAATTTTCAGAGCAATTTGTGCATTCAAATATTGATTGCTTTAGTGCAAAGTTAGCAACCTAATACTGTAGGGAGATGATGAAAATTGAACAAGAATACCATGAATTTGTCTTACCAGAACTTAGTTTAGGGTTTCTCAATCTCAGCACTACTGATATTTTTTTGCCATCTTCTTTCTTGTGGGGGACTATCTTGTGCATTGTAGGATGCTTAACATTATTCATGATGTTTGCCCAGTAAATTCTAGTAGCATACCCCCAATTGTGACAATCAAAATTGTTCACAGATATTATTGAATGTCTCCTGGGGGCAATATCTCCCCCAGTTGAGAAGCACTGACTTAACTGATCCATTCTTAACCACCATCCTAATCCTTCCTTCACTATGTCCTCTGCATATTATTTCTTCTGAGTATTTAAATTTATATGTTTTTATCACAGTGTTTTTAAGTGGTCTTAGACTGAGTCACACATGACTGTTTTCTTTCTCTATGTGAATAATATGGGTTTTAGATACTTGTTCAGGTGCTAAGTCATGTCCGACTCTTTGCAACCCCCTCAAAAAAAAAAAAAAATTGCCTTCTGCTCTTCCCTAGTAGCATATTGGACATCTCCCAACCTGGGACTCATCTTTTGGTGTCAAATCTTTGTGTCTTTTCATACTGTTCATGGGGTTCTCCTGACAAGAATACTGGAGTGGTTTGCCATTCCCTCCTCCAGTGGACAACGTTTCATTAGAACTCTCCTCTGTGATCCATCCTCTTGAGTGGCCCTGCACAGCATGGCTCATAGCTTCATTGAGTTACACAAGCCCCTTTGCCACAATAAGGCTGTGATCCATGAAGGGGTACTTATAAGACTTATTTTCTAACTCCTTCATGAAACATAATGCAATGCTTTGTGTAAAATGGGATCATCAAAAATGTTGATTGACATTGCTAACAGCTAGTCTTGGAAAATGTAGTTTATTTCTCTCTACTTAGTTCAGCGTATTTTACTATTCTGTTTGTTTAATAAAAAAAAAAAGATACTTCCTAAAGATGTGATTCCGGAGAAGGCAATGGCACCCCACTCCAGTACTCTTGCCTGGAAAATCCCATGGACAGAGGAGCCTGGTGGGCTGCAGTCCATGGGGTCGCTAACAGTCGGACACAGCTGAGCGACTTCACTTTGACTTTTCACTTTCATGCATTGGAGAAGGAAATGGCAACCCACTCCAGTGTTCTTGCCTGGAGAATCCCAGGGACAGGGGAGCCTGGTGGGCTGCCGTCTATGGGGTCGCACAGAGTTGGACACGACTGAAGCGACTTAGCAGCAGCAAAGATGTGACTCGGGCTGTAGTTCCATATAGAAGTTTTAGTTTATGGGGTCTTAAAATATAAATATACCCTAAATTGATTTCAAAGTCTTTACTGAGAAAACCCTGTGTCCAACTTGCATTTTTTAAAAAATGAATAAGTGAAGTGTCATGAGATAGCCACTCATCAATTTTTGTCATTTTCATCTTATAAAATAAAATAAAATAAAAAATCTTGCTCTGCTTTCTCTATTGATGTAGTCTGACCTTATCATGGATCCTTTAGCCATTTTAAAAGCTTTCAGTGCAAAGGGCTTGACTCACTGTCTGGAGAGGAGAAAGCTGACAAGTTAATCAAGCAGAGTAATGATGTGGTGGCTACAATAAAAAAGGTCAAAATCATGTATTATTTCTTGAGACGTATCTACTGATTTGATGATAATGTCAAGTTCAAATCTTAAAAGGCCATTTAATAAAGTACAAAAAGAATTTTTCTAGGGGCAAAGAAATTTTGACCTCATAAAGTGAAGTCTCTGATCTATTGTAGCTGTTGATCAAAAGTCATTCTATTCATTTGTTAATTCATTCCCTCTTTCATCCATCCATCTATCCATCCTTTGTCCTATCATTCATTCAACATTTTCAACATGTATTAGACACTTAGCACTGAAATACATACTGCTGAAATTGAATAGAAAAATAAATCATGGTCACTATCCTTGAGCAGCATACTGTCTAGATCCATATTTCCCAAAACATATTTAGAAGAACAGTGCTTCTATAAAATACTAATTATTTACCCAATGTTATTATTTTTGTTCCTGTTCTGAGTCTTCTGTAATGTTTTTTAAAAAATCTCCATTTTCCAATATGCAAACTAGTTTTTTCACATGAAGAGATCTTAAAGGAAAGCATTTTCAAATTGACCTTGGAAACTGGAAAGGTCAAAAATATCTGGTATACAACTATAAACTATACAACTATAATTCAAATCTGGTGAGACTTTACTAATTTTGTTGGCTGTTGTCTCCCTCATATAGGGTACAAAATTCACTTAGTATAAATTAGTAAGGAAACAGGACCTTACTGAGACAATCTGGGGAATTAATTTCTCAGAAATGACACACGTGTGGGTGAATATAGGAAAATGGACTTTAAAATAAATCTACTTTCTTTCTGCAAAGACGGGAAAAGTTTTTCATTTATAATTTAAAAGTCTGATTTCAAAGATTACTTACACTTCTGAAAGTGGGAAAATGGATCAAATTTTAATCAGTGATAGTTATGACAAACATACTACTAAAATACTACTTTACAAAAAATAGTAGAGTGAGGTAAATATTAGAAAATATATAGTTCTTTGTGTGAAGAATATTATTCAGTAAGTCTTATCAACTAGCATAGAGCTTGAGGTGAAGTCATAATTTTGTCTTTGCATTAGGTCAGTAGTCCACTTCCACTTGTATTTGTTTGTTGAGGTACACAAAAGAGGTTAGCAGATTATCTCAGTGTTATTTTTAGGATAAATTCATGCTTCACACAGACACACACACAAAATACTAAATTGGTAATATCGTGGATGGCTAAACTTCAAAAGTTCAGAAATTCCTTTCTGATTAGCAATTAGATGAGCCTGATACTGATTAGGAGTTTATCTAAATGGCTTTGTATCTAGAAATGTAAACTTAGAATTTTATTTATATAAAATGAATGAAAACAGAAAGTTTCCAATTTTATAGCATTCTATTGGTGTTGGGGGAAAAGCTAATGTTTGCTTTTTGTCAATATTCATTGACAATATTACATGTTTCTGTCACATTAGGCACTTCAAAAGTAATACTAAATAAATAATTTCTATTATGCTAGTGCTTATTGTGATTAAAATAAATTTAAAATAAATTTGTCTATTTTCAGTGATACCATAAAGAATACCTGGTTGATAAGTGTATCATGGTTTAATTGTGTTCCTACTTTCTAATTTGTAAGACCACTCCAACTTAAGAGTTCATGGCTTTAAACACTGAACAGTTAATTGCCATATATCTATAAGACTTCAGGATAATATAATAAATGACATGAAATTATGAATAATCTTCATATTGGAATATTTAAGTTTCTACCTCTGATTGACAAATGGCCTTATTAAATAGAATGGAATTAAAGCAGATGTTATTATATTCCTATGATTCTTCCCAAAATATTAGTTTAGCATTTTAATATTCATATGTGATCATCTTTAGGTATAATCTTTTTTCTTTAAGATTTCCAATTTATCATATTGTGAATTATACTTGTAGTGATGTTTTTGCACCAAAGTCAATACATATAGGGGAAGAGAAATAAGACAATGCTGGAATTGCCCTCGAAAAATCTAGGACCTGTTTATTCCAATTCAGTTCAGTTCAGTCGCTCAGTCGTGTCTAACTCTTTGCTACCCCATGAATTGCAGCACCCCAGGCCTCCCTGTCCATTATCAACTCCCAGAGTTCACCCAAACCCATGTCCATTGTGTCGGTGATGCCATCGAAACATCTAATCCTCTGTCGTCCCCTTCTCCTCCTGCCCCTAATCTCTCCCAGCATCAGAGTCTTTTCCAGTGAGTCAACTCTTTGCATGAGGTGGCCAAAGTACTGGAGTTTCAGCTTTAGCATCAGTCTTTCCAAAGAACACCCAGGACTGATCTCCTTTAGAATGGATTGATTGGATCTCCTTGCAGTCCAAGAGACTCTCAAGAGTCTTCTCCAACACCACAGTTCAAAAGCATCAATTCTTCGACATTCAGCTTTCTTCACAGTCCAACTCTCACATCCATACATGACCACTGGAAAAACCATAGCCTTGACTAGACAGACCTTTGTTGGCAAAGTAATGTCTCTGCTTTTGAATATGCTATCTAGGTTGGTCATAACTTTCCTTCCAAGGAGTAAGTGTCTTTTAATTTCATGGCTACAGTCACCATCTGCAGTGATTTTGGAGCCTCCACAAATAAAGTCTGACACTGTTTCCATTATTTCCCCATCTATTCCCAATGAAGTGATGGGCCCGGATGCCATGATCTCAGTTTTCTGAATGTTGAGCTTTAAGCCAACTTTTTCACTCTCCTCTTTCACTTTCATCAAGAGGCTTTTTAGTTCCTCCTCACTTTCTGCCATAAGGGTGGTGTCATCTGCATATCTGAGGTTATTGATATTTCTCCTGGCAATCTTGATTCCAACTTGTGCTTCTTCCAGCCCAGCATTTCTCATGATGTCCTCTACATATAATTTAAATAAGCAGGGTGACAATATACAGCCTTGATGTACTCTTTTTCCCATTTGGAACCAGTCTGTTGTTCCATGTGCAGTTCTAACTGTTGCTTCCTGACCTGCATATAGGTTTCTTAAGAGGCAGGTCAGGTGGTCTGGTATTCTCATCTCTTGAAGAATTTACCACAGTTTATTGTGATCCACACAGTCAAAGGCTTTGGCATAGTCAATAAAGCAGAAATAGATGTTTTTCTGGAATTCTCTTGCTTTTTTGATGATCCAGCGGGTGTTGGCAATTTGATCTCTGGTTCCTCTGCCTTTTCTAAAACCAGCTTGAACATCTGGAAGTTCACGGTTCATGTACTGCTAAAACCTGGCTTGGAGAATTTTGAGCATTACTTTACTAGTGTGTGAGATGAGTGCAATTGTGCGGTAGTTTGAGCATTCTTTGGCATTGCCTTTCTTTGGGATTGGAATGAAAACTGACCTTTTCCAGTCCTGTGGCCACTGCTGAGTTTTCCAGATTTGCTGGCATATTGAGTGCAGCACTTTCACAGCATCATCTTCCAGGATTTGAAATAGTTCAACTGGAATTCCATCACCTTCTCTAGCTTTGTTCATAGTGATGCTTTCTAAGACCTGTTTATTTATAATATGTATATTATCATTATAGTGGGCTACAATATAATGAAAGCTGTATACATTGATTGAGGGTTTACCTTATGTCAAACACTGTGCTTTTATGCATTATTTTTCTTAATGCTCAGAAGAAATCTATAAGATTGATACCATTTTTATTTCCTTTTCACTTGGAAATGTAAAACTCCTAGCCCCAAGTCTCAAAGATAATAAGTAGTAAAGATGGTTTTGAACTAACTTCAAACCTTAAGCTCTTCATTACTAGGTAACAGGGCGTCTTTGAGAATCTTTTACCTAATGTGGATTGAAAAAGTGTACTGGAGTCTTAAAATTGTTTAGACTCTAAGTCCAGAAGGATACTTCATTAGCTGGTTGGTCATTACTAACACTACTCATGAACATTCTAAATTGAGGAAGTATGATCTTGTGGAAGGGAACAAAACAAATATTTTGTAGCAGACATACAAATGTTCACCAAAGTCTCTGATTTTCTTCACCTTTTGGGCACATGCCTCCTTTAAGTTGGACACAGTCATATAACTTGCTTTATCCAATGTGGTGAGAGAAGTGCCATTTCTGGTTAGAAGTATCTAAAGATTGGTGTGATTTTCTCCATGTTCTCTTTCTTTGCCATAGTAATTCTGGAAGCATGTACTTATTGTATTGAAGGTAAGGAAGATAAACCAAAGCAGCCTGAAATATTAAATGACCAAGTAGATGAATCTCTGGGAGATTCTTCCAGACTCAGAGTGGGTTTTTGTGTGTGTGAGAAATAAACTTTTGATGTGTTAAGCTACTGAGATGTTGGTTCACAGCCTAAACTCGTCTAATCAGATTGAAAGATATACATACCATATGATGCTAATTTTCAAGAGCAGTAAGGGCAAGCCATTGACTTCTATGTGTCTTAAGTTTTTTCATTTTAATATTATGATTTCTAGTCTATGCCTTCCTCCTGAGATCATGGGGGCAAATCATGATCACATGAGAAAACATATATGAAAGCCCTCTATAAACTACAAGGTGATATTATTATTAAAGTAGAAATCATAGTTTCTCTTCACCTTCATTATTTAGTGAGCAATGTTCAGTGATGTTGCTGATTTTTCAAAAAGAAGGGTTAGAAGACAAAAGGTAATTTTTGGATTGGAATCAAATTGTTATTCCAATGTACACATTGATGCATTTTGGTAGAAAAAATTAGTTGCTTAATACAACATAGAGAATAATAGGATATGCTCAACTGTGATGGTTATTGTTTAGTTGCCAAGTTGTGTCCAACTGTTTTGTGACCACCATGGATTGTGGCCCTCTAGGCACCTTCTGTCCATGGGATTTCCCAGGCAAGAATACTGGAGTGGGTTGCTGCTTCCTTCTCCAGGGTATCTTCCTGACCAAAGGATCAAACCCATGTTTCCTGCATTGGCAGGCAGGTTCTTCACCACTGAGCCACCAGGGAAGCTCCTCAACTGTGATAAGAATTGGAAAAGGATTTAAAAGTGGAACCTATAAAAAACAAAATCCAAGGATGACCACAACGAGAAATATTTGTTTCAAAAACAGTGTCATATTTTATAAATAGCTAGAGCTAAATAAACACATGAGACTTTTAGTAACTTTCACAATGTGTTCAGCATTTATGAGATTTCATATTTCCCATTGTCAAGGACGTCAGATCCACACTTTAACTTACTGTTGATAGCAAAAGGACCAATATTGGCAGAAACTGAAATGAAGAAACAGGAGTTAAATTTCAGTCTATGTTTCTCTGAGCTATCTTCCACCAGTATGAGGGACATAAAAACATCTCCTAATGAAGACAAAAATGGTCTTTAATGATTTATTACCCATAAACCTCAGAAGTGTCACTATGAACATGATATGATGTATAATCAAGATGAATCATAAGCTCTATACTTTGAATTTCTATAGGTGAACATCATATATTTAGTTTCTTGATGCAATCTTTTCTATTGAAGAATAAAACTATCTTAAATATGTAATTCTCAAAGTTCCAAATAATATATATAGATACTTCTACCTCCCAGAAGTGGAGATTACTCCCTTCACCCCTCCTCATATGAACTGGAAATAGTGATTTGTTTCACAGGAATAGAATACAGAAAGTGAGAAATGTGGACATTATAGTAGAACAACCTGGCAAATATTCCCTGAAAAATGATTTGTGTTACTATCACGAGTGATATCATTTAGATATCATGCACCACCTGTTATGATGTCATGAGAAGAGCACTTTACCTCTGTGGTATTCTCCTAAATTCATAATCCTAGTCTAATCTTGAAAAAAGAAAACATTTGAAATAACCAAATAGGGATTCATGCTACAAAATATATCACTAGTTCTCCTCAAAACTGTCAGAGTCATGAAGAACAAGGAAAGAATCTGAGAAACTCTCCAACTGTTTAGAATAGTTGGAGAGGATAGGTGTTAATTCTTATCTAAGGGTTTGATAGAAATTGCCTGTTAAGCCATCTTGTCCTGGACTTTTTTTAGCTGGAAGTTGTTAAATCACAGTTTCAATTTCAGTACTTGTGATTTGTCTGTTCATATTTTCTTTTTCTTCCTGGTTCAGTCTTGGAAGGTTGTACCATTGTAAGAAATTGTCTCTCCTAGGTTATCCATTTTATTGGTGTATAACTGCTTGTAGTAGTCTCTTACGATCTGTATTTCAGTTGCACCTTCTACTTTTTCATTTCTAATTTTATTGATTTGATCTTTTATCCTTTTTGTTTTCTTCGTAAGTCTGGTTAAAGCTTTATTAATTTTGTTTATCTTTTCAAAGAACCAGATTTCAGATCTGTTCATTTTTGCAATTGTTTACTTTGTCTCTATTTCATTTATTTCTGCTTTGATTTTTATGATTTCTTTCATTCTATTAACATTGGATTTTGTTTGTTCCTTTTCTAATTGCTTTTGGTATAAGGTTAGGTTGTTTATTTGAGATTTTTCTTGTTTCTTGAGACATGATTGTATTGTTATAAACTTCCCTCTCAGAACTGCTTTTGCTGAGTCCCAAAGGTTTTGGATCATCATCCTATTGTTTTCATTTGTCTCTAGGTGTTCTTTGATTTCTTATGTAATTCATTGGTTGTTTAGTAACATATTGTTTTAGCTCCCCCACCACATGTTGGTATTTCTTCAGTTTTTTTTTTTTTTTTTTTGTATTTGATTTTAAATCTCATAGCATTATGGTTGGAAAATATGCTTGATAAGATTTCAATTTTCTTAAATTTACTAAGGTTTGCTTTGTGGCCCAACATGTGATCTATCCTGGAGAATGTTCCATGTGCACTTAGAAAAACATGTACTCTTCTGCTGTCATATGGAATGTTATATAGGTATCAATAAAGTCCATCCATTCTAATGTGTCATTTAAGATCTGCATTTCCTTATTAATTTTCTGTCTGAGGAGTTAGTCTTTCACTATTATTTGTTACTGCTGATTTCTCCTTTTAAGGCTATTCAGTTCAGTTCGGTTCAGTCGCTCAGTCGTGCCCGACTCTTTGCGACCCCATGAATCGCAGCACGCCAGGCCTACCTGTCCATCACCAACTCCCGGAGTTCACTCAGACTCACGTCCATCGAGTCAGCGATGCCATACAGCCATCTCATCCTCCGTCGTCTCCTCCTCCTGCCCCCAATCCCTCCCAGCATCAGAGTCTTTTCCAATGAATCAACTCTTTGCATGAGGTGGCCAAAGTACTGGAGTTTCAGCTTTAGCATCATTCCTTCCAAAGAAATCCCAGGGCTGATCTCCTTCAGAATAGACTGGTTGGATCTCCTTGCAGTCCAAGGGACTCTCCAACACCACAGTTCAAAAGCATGAATTCACATCCATACATGACCACAGGAAATACCATAGCCTTGACTAGACGGACCTTTGTTGGCAAAGTAATGTCTCTGCTTTTGAATATGTTATCTAGGTTGGTCATAACTTTCCTTCCAAGGAATTTTCCTTATATATTGAGGTGCTCCTGTGTTGAGTGCATATATAACATTTTATGATATGTTGTCTTGGATTGATCCCTTGATCATTATATAGTGTCCTTCTTTGTCTCCTATAATATTCTTTATTTTAAAGTATATTTTGTCTGATATGAGTATTTCTACTCCAGATTTCTTTTAATTTCCATTTACATGGAATATCTTTTTTCCCTTCACTCATTTTCAATCTGTGTGAATCCCTAGATCTGAAATGGGTCTCTTGTAGATAACATATACATGGGTCTTGTGTTTGTAGTCATTCAGCCAGTCTGTTTATTTTGGGTTGACCATTTAATCCATTTGCATTTAAGCTGATTATCTATATGGATTTTCTTATTGTCATTTTATTAACTGTTTAGGATTTGATTTTGTAGGTCCTTTTTCTTCTCTTCCTTTTTTGTTCTAGTCTCTTGTGATTTGATGACTGTCTTTAGTGTTGAATTTGGATTCATTTTTCCTTTTTGCATGTACATCCATTGTAGATTTTTGGTTTGATGTTACCATGAGTTTTTCATATAACAGTCTACATATACACACACACACCAGATTCTTTTAAGTTGCTGGTCTCTTAATTTCAAATGCATTTCTAACATCCTGGATTTGTACTCTCCTCATGATTGCTGGTTTTGATATCATATTTATGTGTAGATGATGTCCTACCTTTACTATATGTTTGCCTTTACTAGTGAGCTTTCCCATTTGTTATTTCCTTGTTACTAGTTGTGCCCTTTTCTTTTCCACCTAGAGAAGTTCCTTTAGAATTTGTTGTAAAGCTGGTTTGGTGGTACTGAATTCTGTTAATCTTGCTTGCCTTTAAAGCTTTTTATTTCTCCATTGAATATAAGTGAGAGCCTTGCTGGGTAGAGTATTCTTGGTTGTTGGTTTTTCCGTTTCATCACTTTAAATATATCCCTTCTGGCCTGCAGAATTTCTGCTGAAAATTCAGCTGGTAACTGTATGAGAATTCCCTTGTATGTTCCTTGCTGTTTTTCCCTAATTGTTTTTAATATTTTAACTTTGTCTTTAATTTTTGTCAATTTGATTAATAGATGTCTTGGAGTGTTCCTCCTTGGAGTTATCCTATATGGGACTCATTAAGATTCATGGACTTGAGTCAGTATTGCCTTTCCCATGTTAGAGAAGTTTTTGGCTATTATCTCTTCAGATATTTTATCAGTCCCTTTCTCTCTCTTATCTCCATTTCACTTAGTTGTTCTTGTGGGGTTTTATATTGTTCTTTCAGCTGGAACATATTTCTCTGCCATCTTATTTTGTCTAGCTTTCTGTGTTTGTGTTCTTCATTTCTCAGGCTGCAGGGTCATAATTCCTCTTGCTTCTAGTGTCTGCAGTCTGGTAGGTGTGGTTGGTCTAGGGGATTGTTCAGTGGGAGGAACTTGTGCCTGTTCACTGGAGGGTGGAGCTGTGTCTTGTTCCTCTGGTGAGCAGGGCCATGTCAAGGGATGTGTTTAGAGGCAGCTATGTGCTCAGAAGAACTTTAAGCAGCCTGTCTCCTAATGGGTGAGTCTGTGTTCTCACGCTCTTGGTTGTTTGACCTGAGGCATCTCAGCTCTAGAATCTGCAGACTGTAGGGTGTGGCCAGATCTAGTTGCCAAAACTGGGGTCCCTGAGAGAGCTCACACCAATGAGTATTCTCTAGTGACTCTGCCACCAGTGTTCTTACCCCTACAATGAGCCACAGCCGACCCCCATCTCCCCAGGAAACCCCTTAAAACCTGAAATTACATCTGGCCTAGACTTCTATGGAGTCACCACTTTTCCCTCAGTCCCAGTGCACATGAACACTTGTGTGAACTCTCCAAATATGGAGTAGATTTTCCCCCAGTCCTATGCAGCTCCTGCATTCAAGCCCCACTGGCCTTCAATGCCAAATGCTGTGAGGGCGCCTCCATTTTGTTCTATTCAGGACTTAAAATGATTAGATGGGACCTACCCACATAAGGGCAATATGGAAGGGCAATATGTTTTATTCAGTATACCAGTTCAGATGTTAATCTCATCCAGAAACACCCTCACAGACACACCATAAATAATGTTTGACTAAATATCTGGACACCATTACCTAGTCAAGATGGCTCATAAAATATCTTCATATCTCCGCACTAACTTTTCAAGTTTCCTATACATCTAAAATTATGGCTAAATAAAAATGCATCTAAAAATATCTATCTAGAATGTTTGATATGTGGTTATTCAGGAACCAAACTGAACAACAGCTATAAATGCCTTTTTTTGTGGGACTTTGATACAAATTAGTGATAACTGCACACAAATCACTGTAAGTTCCTTCAGGTGAGTACTCGATGGTCTCCTTCTCTGTATCTCTAACACCTACCACAGTCATTGGCAAATATTTTTTGAATGAATAAACATTGTCATGTCATGATAAAATGCTTCAAACTGTATTTTTATGGAAATGGGCCAGGAAACCTCTCCCAATTTTCTCACAGATTAAAAAAAAAGTTTCTCAGGTGAGGCTCTTAGAAGGGTTAAAAAACATACCCTCTGTATATCAAGTGCAGCAATGGAGAAGCAAGTAGCTACAAATCACTCGTGGGGGTCTCCCAACATACAAAACCTATTCAAGCTGTGTTCCCATGTCTTATTATGTAAGCAAGGGCCTTCTCAGTGAATGATTACAACCTTGTATTTATTCACTATCCATCTTTTATCTTCTAATGCAATTGCTGTTCCAAGTTGTAACTTTTAATGTTCTTATTTGGTTCTTTCAAAGCATACAACGTAGAATCCTGTGTATGTATGATTATCTATGTTACTGCAGGATCTTATCAAAAATACATTCTTTAACATTCTCACATTTGAGTTCATAGGTGTATATGCATGAAGTATGTACATTGAGATTAAAATATGCAAGAATATTCAGCTTCTCTCGTTTTATTCTGAAACCAAAAATAAATATTAAATGAACGTCTATAAGAAATAAAGAATGTGTACTCTTAAACCCAGAGTTTAAGGAATATATAGCATGAATTGTTGTAATGTTTTCCTATGATTTTATCTTAATTTGAAATAGTTTTAAATGTGCAAAATCAACACCTTTAATACAAAGTAATTTTGGGGACCAGCTGGTGATGTCCATGTGTAGAGTCATCTCTTGTGTTGTTGGAAGAGGGTGTTTGCTATGACCAGTGTGTTCTCTTGGAAAAATTCTGTTAGCCTTTGCCCTGCTTCATTTTGTACTCCAAGACCAAACTTGCCTGTTACTCCAGGTATCTCTTGACTTGCTACTTTGACATTCCAGTCCCCTATGATGAAAAGGACATGTCTTTTTGGTGTTAGCTTTAGAAGTTCTTGTAGGCCTTCATAGAACCATTCAACTTCAGCTTCTTCAGCATTAGTGACTGGGGCATAGACTTGGATTACTGTGATATTGAATGGTTTGCCTTGAAAATGAACAGAGATCATTCTGTTGTTTTTGAGATTGGACCCAGGTACTGCATTTCAGACTCTTTTGTTGACTATGAGAGCGATTCCATTTCTTCTAAGGGATTCTTGTTCACAGTAGTAGATATAATGGTCATCTGAATTAAATTCACCCATTCCAGTCCATTTTAGTTCACTGATTCCTAAAATGTCAATGTTCACTCTTGCCATCTCCTGTTTGACCACTTCCAATTTACCTTGATTCGTGGACCTAACATTCTAGGTTCATATGCAATATTGTTCTTTACAGCATCAGACTTAACTTTCACCACTAGACACACCCACAACTGGATGTTGTTTCCAGTTTTGCTCTGCCTCTTTATTCCTTCTGGAGCTATTTCTTCATTCTTCTCCAGTAGCATATTGGGCACCTACTGAACTGTGGAGAAAGGCAGATTTTTTTTCTTTTTATCATTTAAAAAAATATTTTTGCCTTTTCATACTGTTCAAGAGGAGAGTGAAAAAGCTGGCTTAAAGCTCAACATTCAAGAAACGAAGATCATGGCATCTGGTCCCATCACTTCATGGCAAATAGATGGGGAAACAATGGAAATAGTGACAAACTTTATTTTCTTGGGCTCCAAAATCACTGCAGATGGTGACTGCAGCCATTAAATTAAAAGACGCTTGCTCCTTGGAAAAAAGCTATGACAAACCTAGACCTCATATTAAAAAGCAGAGACATTACTTTGCAAACAAAGGTCCAAATAGTCAAAGCTATGGTTTTTCCAGTAGCCATGTATGGATGTGGAAGTTGGACCATAAAGAAGGCTAAACACTGAAGAATTGATGCTATTGAAATGTGGTGTTGGAGAAGACTCTTGAGAGTCCCTTGGACTGCAAGGAGATCCAACCAGTCCATTCTAAAGGAGATCAGTCCTGAATATTCATTGGAAGGACTGATGCTGAAGCTGAAGCTCCAATACATTGGCCACCTGATGAGAAGAGCCGACTCATTGGAAAAGACCCTGATGCTAGGAAAGATTGAAGGCAGGAGGAGAAGGGGACAACAGAGGATGAGATGATTGGATGGCATCACTGACTCCATGGACATGAGTTTGAAGAAGCTTCAGGAGATGGTGAAGGTGAGGGAAGCCTGGTGTTCTGCAGTCCATGGGATGGCAGAGTCAGACATGACTGAGCAACTGAACAACAACAACTTTTTCATAATACATTGTTTAAAATTTTTATTTAGGAAGTTGATCCATGTTTAAGTTTTTGAAATAAATTGAGAGGTTGGAGCAATGGAGGAAAAGGAAGGAGGCTGAGAAGAAGCTCAGTAGTTGTAGGAATAAAGTATCAAGTTGAGAGGTAAGAGGGCAGGACACAGGTGAGTAGTGTGATATTCACTGAGTTTCAACAGAGAAAATAAATAAAAACTCACCCCACCACTCTTTTGGAAATAGTTGTCAAGATAAGGGCAGAAAACTGCAGACAATTCACCAAAGTTGAAAAGAATGGATATCCTTGCAATTTACCCATTTAATTACACTAATGAAGAATCTCTTATGGTCATTATCATAACAAGGGTTGCTTAGTCTTTCACCCATGTGTGAAGTGGTAGACAGAAATTCTTACAGGGACCAAGGCCCAATTTGACTATGGAAAAAGACCTCCCTCCTACTCCAGTCCCATTTTAGAGAATTCAGATGACCTCAACACCAAATGTGATGGTTAATTTTGTGTCAAACTTGACTCAGTTCAGTTCAGTCACTCAATCATATCTGACTCTTTGCCACCCCATGGACTGCAGAACACCAGGCTTCCCTGTCCATCACCAGCTCCTGGAGCTTGCCTAAACTTATGTCCATTGAGTCAGTGATGCCATCCAACCATCTTGTCCTCTGGCATCCCCTTCTCCTCCTGCCTTCAGTCTTTCCTAGCATCAGGGTCTTTTCTAATAAGTTGACTCTTCAAATTGTGGCCAAAGTATTGGAGTTTCAGCTTCAGCATCAGTCCTTGCAATGAATATTCAGGACTGATTTCCTTCAGGATTGACTGGTTTGATCTCCTTGCAGTCCAAGGGACTTCTCCAACACCATAGTTCAAAAGTATCAATTCTTCAGTGCTCAACTTTCTTTATAGTCCAACTCTCACATCCATATATGACTACTGGAAAAACCATAGATTTGACTAGATGGACCTTTTTCATCAAAGAAACATCACTGCTTCTTGTCAGCTAGACTAAGGCCAGTTATTTAACCAAGCACTAATCTAGGTGTTGCTGTGAAGGTCATTTTTCCATGGGTTAACATCTATAATCCTTGATTTTATTACCTTTAACAGCATGAATAGGGCTTGTCCATTCAGTTTAAGGCTTTAAGAGCAAAAATTGAGGTTTCCAAAAGAGAAAGAAATTTTGTCTCAAGATTGCAAAATTAATGCCTGCCTGAGTTTTCAATCTATTAGACTGCCTAACAGCTTTCATACTTACCTTCTCCCACAATTATGTGAGCCACCTCTTTAGACATAAATCATAAATATGCACATATATGTGTATGTGTGTGCATGCGTGCAAATTTGCTTCCATTGTGTTTGAGTCTTTGCAACACTATGGGCTGTATCCCACCAGGCTCCTCCATCCATGGAATTCTCCAGGCAAGAATTTGAATCAATAAGAATTTCTGAAGAATTGAACCAATACTGGAGTGGATTGCCATTTCCTTCTCCAGGCAATCTTTCTGATCCAGGAATCGAACCCGGGTCTCTTATGTCTCCTGCATTGGCAGATGAATTCTTTACCACTAGAGCCACCTAGGAAGCCCATTCATATTCCTGTTAGTTTAGTTTCTTTGGAGAATCCTTACTGATATGCCATTCTTATCCCAAGGTTTTTAAATGAAATTAAAACTAAGTAGAAAATAACGATAATAATGGGGACAAGCAGTCAAATTACACGTAATACTTTCCTCTTTATACTCTTCACCCTTGTCATCAATGTGGTGGATAGCTGGTCAGTGAAATTAGGAAAGTTATTTTCAAAAGAGCATGAAGTAGAAAAATCTTAATTTAATATTAAGGTTCTAGCTAGAATGATTGATAGAAGTGTTTCACAATCAGTTAGAATTGGTTAATGTTTTGAAGTGCCTTACTTCTGAAAGTTGAGGCTTTACAAAGGGAAAAATATAAATTCTCTAGAAATTCTTAAATAGTTTCAAGATACATATATTTTTAATGTAATTATCTATACAGTGTATAGCCAAATTGACAATAACCTTCTCTGTAATGATGAGTATGTGGCTATTCAGCACTTGGGATGTGAGTAGTATGATGGAGAAACTAAATTTTATGCATTTTTGATTAGTTAAAATCTTAACATAAAAGACACATGTGACTAATGGCTACCACACTGAATGGTGTAGACTTTATTATGTATATTTCAAATTTATACTTAACTTTAAGTAAAAAATAACTATTTGTATGGTAACAGTAAGCTGAATAATATAATTATGTAATTTAATCTATTTCTTGGGGCTTCCCTAGTAGCTCAGCTGGTAAAGAATCTGCCTGCAATGCTGGAGACCCTGGTTCGATTCTGGGTTGGGAAGATCCCCTGGAGGAAGGCATTGCCCCCAACTCCAGTATTTTTGCCTGGAGAATCCCCACGGATAGAGGTGCCTGGTGGGCTATAGTCCATAAGGGTCATGAAGAGCTGGACATGACTAAGTGACTAAGCACAGCACAACAATTTATTAGGTCTTCTGTGGTGGCTCAGTGGTAAAGAATCTGCCTGCCAATGCAGGAAACCCAGGTTTCATCCCTGGGCCAGGAAGATCCTCTGGAGAAAGAAATGGCAACCTACTCCAGTATTCTTGCCTGGGAAATCCCATGGACAGAGGAGCCTGGTGGGCTACAGTCTATAGGGTCACAAAAGAGTCGGACACAACTTAGCAACTAAACAGCAGTCTCTTTCTTGTGTTTCTTTAAATGTAAATTTCCATGATTATGTCTCTGAATATATTATGAGGTATGGGTATCATTTTAAATAAGACTTTGTTCAAATGTGAATATTTTAAATGTACTTTTAGTAGTAAGAAGTAGATTTTATCATTTAATAATTTAACATTGCTGGTGTCCCTTGTCATCCATTTATGGTATGGTATCCCTATAGAGTATCTCTTTGAGGTATATATATATATATATATGGTTATTTTTTTTGTTTGCGTTGAGTAGAACTTTTAGTTTGAGTAAATTTTTATGTCTGATATAATATCCATCTAAAATTAAAGAGTGTATCTTGTCAGAATATCTAGTGTTTACAAAGAATTCGCACAGAGTTGGACACGACTGAAGTGACTTAGCAGCAGCAGCAGCATGATATGCATAACAGTTTCAAGGCTAAGTATCATTTTCATAGATTTTTGGGGAACTATTTAGTACAAAATAATGAACCTTTATTTATGCTAGATAACCACTTCATGGCAAATAGATGGGGAAAAAGTGGCAGGTTTTATTTTCTTGGCTCCAAAATCACTGTACATGGTGACTACAGCCACAAAATTAAAAGATGCTAAATGAGGCTTGTTCCTTGGAAGCAAAAGCCATGACAAACAGACAGTGTATTAAAAAGCAGAGACATTACCTTGCAAACAAAGGTCCATATAGTCAAGGCTGTGGTTTTTTCCAGTAGTCATGTATGGATGTGAGAGTTGGACCATAACAAAGGCTGAGCGCCAAAGAATTGATGCTTCTGAACTTTGGTATTGAAGAAAACTCTTGAGAGTCCTTCATACAGCAAGGAGATCAAACCAGTCAATCCTAAACGAAATCAACCCTGAATACTCATTGGAAGGACCTATGCTGAAGCTGAAGCTCCAATACATTGGCCACCTGATGAGAAGAGCCGACTCATTGGAAAAGACCCTGATGCCGGAAAGAAAGAGGAGAAGCGGGCAACAGAGGATGAAATAGTTGGATGGCATCACTGACTTGATGGACATGAATTTGAGGAAGCTCTGGGGGATGGAAAAGGACAGAGAAGCCTGGCTTGCTGCAGTCCATGGGGTCGCAAAAAGTCGGACACAATTTAGCAACTGAACAACAAAACAAGGTGGCTTAAGCATGTTGAGTCACCCAAACTCTGAGTGGTATTACTCTTTTGCTAAGGAAAAAAAGCCACAGTCTTGAGAGCAACTTCTTACAAGATATGCTTTGTGCCTTAAGGTCATTCATAAACTCTCTCCTTTCATATATTCTCATTTGGAAGTGTGTCTCCTAGATTAACCATATTGCCACAGTGGGGATGTTGAACATTTATAAAGAAATAGCTCCCCACCACCCCAGAAAACTTGTTTGTATAAGTCCAACTGCAAATTAACTATAGAGGAACATATACACAAAATCTTTTCAGCTAACACCAAAGCCACAACTGTGCATATGCCTTGGGATTTGCATTTAAGAGTAAGGTACCTATTTTGAGCAAACTTGTGGTATGAAAGATTTGGACAAATATGCATGAAATTATTGATTTAATGGACTCTTGCAGAATGTCTGAGATGTTTGGTGGCTGCAAATATCATGCTTTCTCAACTTGTTTGTTAGCCCAAGCTACACATTTTGATTAATCAAACAGTTTCTTGAGATTTCCTGAAACATTCCTGAAGAGGATTTTAAGAACTTAAAGTCATTTATAAATCTCCCTAGAACAATTCAGTCTGCTTTCTAACTCTTGTAACTTCTTTCAGTTTAGTTTCATTCAACATTGATTGAATATATTTTGTATGTTCAGGGGAAAAGATAAAACATAATTATGTACTTCTAGCAGTTGCCTGCATCTCTGACCTAACTACCTACAGTAGACTAACACGAGCTCTTTGAAGGCAATGACTGGATCCATTATTTAATGGATAACCTGACTCATCCATAAACTGCAATGTTTTTTTGACAAAGGAAGGCTGCAAGTAAATGCATCATTTGATGATAATCATAAGATTTTCTTGGCTAAATGTAGAAGATTTCATTGGTATCCGTTCACCATATGGAATGGGAATTAACCTTGTCCTTTTTTAGATTCAACTCCTGTGGCTTCATATACAGTTATCATTGAATAAAAAAATCAGAATTATACTTTTGTTATTAATTTTTATTTGGGAAAATCACATCATAAAGCCTACCTTCCTATGTACCATTTTTTCTTTCCATTTTGTGGGACAAGAAGGGTTGAGTTAATGATACTGTTGTGACTAAATAAACTGGATAATTAATGCTTTTCACTTTATTTCAAATAACCCTTCAAATGTCTGCTTTGGGAATGAAACTCATCATTCTGTAAGAGTAATACCAGAAACATTCTTTAAAGTTGCAAACAAAGTTCCCCTGGTATGAGATTTTTTAAATCTTTGGCATTAAACCTTCTAAAACCCATCTGTGTTGAAAATTAATTTTTTGCTTTGGGGCATATTATATTTACATATTTTCTTTTTATTTTACAATATTTAATCTAGTGAGAAAATAACTTCATAGGCAAAGCGCAGAATCCAACTCACATTAGCACAAGGTAGGGTAACCTCTGCAAGGTATAACCACAACTGAGAATATTATTTGTGATCGTAGTAATTTAAAAAACACAGAATACATGGTGATTTCTTCATAGTTTTCAGGGTTTTATCATCTATAAGGAATTTATTTAGTAAAATACTTTGAAATTTAATGAAAAAATTAATGAAAATAAACTATGCCTATTTAGTAAAATACTTTTAAATTTAATGAAAAAATTAATGAAAATAAACTATGACTATAATGAAAATAAACTAATAATAAATAAAATTGTGTATTCAAAACTTTTTCAGTAGTCAGATCTATAACTCTCAATTTGGTCAGAAAAGCAGTGTCTATGATTGTGCTTTTTATCTGAGTTGAATAAAGCTACAATGAATAATGCTTATCTGTTCTCTGTTTCTTTCATGGTATTTTCACAAACCTGTAGTTATCAGCAGAAAGTGCCCTTGTCCCTGAAGGGATTTTTTTTGTGTGACATTTTCTGAAGTAATTTTTAGTTGTTATTTTTGAAGAGGGAGGTGCTACTGGCATCTAGGCAGAGATCAAGGATGCTGATAAACATCTTAAAATGTATAGGACATCCCCACAGAACAGAGAATTGTCTAGTGCAAAATGTCAATAGTGCTAAGGGTGAGAAAAGAAAGAGAAAGAGAGAAAGAAAGGTTCAAGGCAGAAAACCTCATCCAAAAGGAAATTGAAAGTGAAAGTGTTAATCGATCAATCATGTCCAACTCCTTGCGACCCCATAGACTATAGACTGCCAGGCTCCTCTGTCCATAGAATTCTCCAAGCAAGAATACTTGTGTGGGTTGCCATTTCCTTCTCCAGGGGATCTTCCCAACCCAAGTATTGAACCTGGGTTTCCAGCACTGCAGGCAGATTATTTACCATCTGAGCCACCAAGGAAGCTTGGAAATTGAGCTTATGTCAAATAATTATACCACATATATCTGTATTCAAATGTTAGGTCTTCTCATAACTGACCCATAGGCTTGTTTATCCAAAATGATAAAAGTGCTAATTATTTCTGCAACGTCAATCATTTTGTGATGTACATACATATGAAGTCAACACATTGTACATCTTAAATTTATACAATATTTATGTCAGACATTTTTCAAATAAGGTCAAAATAAATATTAACTAAAAAGCATAAAGAAAAATTAGAGAAAATAAATTTCTTTTTAAGAAATTAAAAGGAAACTCAAATCTGTCATCCAGCTGAAACACATGGAACATGAGCCCAGAAGAATATGGAGCTGTTTAAAACTCTGATATGTGACATCTATACATCTATTGGCTAAGGATAATTTGTATCATGATGATTATGAAGGAAAGGTTAAATAGACGATTTGTATTTAGCTTTTTACTTCAAAGGCCACAGAAAGAGCATAGGCTAGATTAATATCTTGCAAATTCTAGCTAAGTAAGTAATTAGTTATGTGATTATAGGGAACTTACTTACCTGGCTAAACCTCAAATTCCTCATCTGTAAAATGGGATACTGACAATTACTGAATAGAGTCATTGTAGGGCTTACCTCCCTGGTAGCTCAGCTGGTAAAGAATCCAACTGCAATGCAGGAGACCCCAGCTCAGTTCCTGGGTTGGGAAGATCCCCTTCAGAAAGGACAGGCTACCCCCTCCAGTATTCTTGGGCTTCCCTGGTGGCTCAGATGGTAAAAAATCCACTTGTAATGTAGGAGACCTGAGTTTGATCCCTGGGTTGGGAAGATTCTTCTGGAGGAGGGCATGACAACCCAATCCAGTATTCTTGCTTGGAGAATCCTCATGGACAGAGGAGCCTGGTGGGCTATAGTTCATGGGATTTTAAAGAGTCAAACATGACTGAGCAACTAAACACAGCATAGCACAGAGTCTTTGTAAAGATTAAATGAAATAAAAGTGTAGAAGCAGCAAAAGAATATTTGCACATATTTATAATATTTTTAATTTTATTATATGTTTTACTGACTGGAAATTCATATATATATAGAATATAGTAAATTAATTAGTATAATATAATAATATATTAACTGGAATATATGACTAATGAATACGCACTACCCCTCATTGATTATAAATAAATAATAATGGAAAAGACTAGAGATCTCTTTAAGAAAATTAGAGATACCAAGGGAACATTTCATGCAAAGATGGGCTCAATAAAGGACAGAAATGGTATGGAACTAACAGAAGCAGAAGATATTAAGAAGAGGTGGCAAGAATACACAGAAGAACTGTACAAAAAAGAGCTTCACGACCCAGATAATCACAATGGTGTGATCACTCATCTAGAGCCAGACATCTTGGAATGTGAAGTCAAGTGGGCCTTAGAAAGCATCACTATGAACAAAGCTAGTGGAGGTGATGGAATTCCAGTTGAGCTCTTTCAAATCCTAAAAGATTATGCTGTGAAAGTGCTGCACTCAATATGCCAGCAAATTTGGAAAACTCAGCAGTGGCCACAGGACTGAAAAAAGGTCAGTTTTCATTCCAATCCCAAAGAAAGGCAATGCCAAAGAATGCTCAAACTACCACACAATTGCACTCATCTCACACACTAGTAGTAATGCTTAAAAGTCTCCAAGCCAGGCTTCAGCAGTACATGAAGCGTGAACTTCCAGATGTTCAAGCAGGTTTTATACAAGGCAGAGGAGCCAGAGACCAAGTTGCCAACATCTGCTGGATCACCGAAAAAGCAAGAGAGTTCCAGAAAAACATCTATTTCTGCTTTATTGACTATGCCAAAGCCTTTGACTGTGTGGATTACAATACACTGTGGAAAATTCTGAAAGAGATGGGAATACCAGACCATCTGACCTGCCTCTTGAGAAACCTATATGCAGGTCAGGAAGCAACAGTTAGAACTGGACATGGAACAACAGACTGGTTCCAAATAGGAAAAGGAGTACGTCAAGGCTGTATATCGTCACCCTGCTTATTTAACTCCTATGCAAAGTACATCATGAGAAACGCTGGGCTGGAAGAAGCACAAGCTGGAATCAAGATTGCCAGGAGAAATATCAATAACCTCAGATATGCAGATGACACCACCCTTATGGCAGAAAGTGAAGAGGAACTAAAAAGCCTCTTGATGAAGGTGAAAGAGGAGAGTGAAAAAGTTGGCTTAAAACTCAACATTCAGAAAACGAAGATCACGGCATCTGGTCCCATCACTTCATGGGAAATAGATGGGGAAACAGTGGAAGCAGTGTCAGACTTTATTTTTCTGGGCTCCAAAATCACTGCAGATGGTGACTGCAGCCATGAAATTAAAAGACACTTACTCCTTGGAAGGAAAGTTATGACCAACCTAGATAGCATATTGAAAAGCAGAGACATTACTTTGCCAACAAAGGTCCGTCTAGTCAAGGCTATGGTTTTTCCTGTGGTCATGTATGGATGTGAGAGTTGGACTGTGAAGAAAGCTGAGTGCCGAAGAATTGATGCTTTTGAACTGTGGTGTTGGAGAAGACTCTTGAGAGTCCCTTGGACTGCAAGGAGATCCAACCAGTCCATTCTGAAGGAGATCAGCCCTGGGATTTCTTTGGAAGGACTGATGCTAAAGCTGAAACTCCAGTACTTTGGCCACCTCATTGGAAGAGTTGACTCATTGGAAAAGACTCTGGTGCTGGGAGGGATTGGGGGCAGGAGGAGAAGGGGACGGCAGAGGATGAGATGGCTCGATGGCATCACTGACTCGATGGACGTGAGTCTCTGTGATGTCTGGGAGTTGGTGATGGACAGGGAGGCTTGGCATGCTGTGATTCATGGGGTCTCAAAGAGTCGGACACGACTGAGCGACTGAACTGAACTGAAGTGAACCCCATATTGTGCCAGAATCAGTTATTTCTCTCAATGGAGAGACTGAGGTATTTGTGGATCTACTATAGGCAGCATTTTAGGCTGGATAGAAGAGTTCCATGTGAACATTTTAATGATATAATTTTTCTATATATGAAATAAACTCAAAATGGATGATGATTTTAAAAGTGAAGACATCAATACTGTCTTTTTTCTCAGTATCTCATTGTCTTCTTTTGAACCTAGGATGAAACCCTTGTAATTTCTCAAAGCATGAAATCTAGATTTAGTCCGTGCATAGAAAGTAGACAAAACATTAATTGACTACTTTTTATTGTAATGTATTGTTAAGGATTTTCATCACCTAATGTAGAAATTACATAATGACATAAATAGCTTTGTGAAGATTTAGAAAAATTAAGAGATTAGATATCTCTTACAGAATGATTGAAGGAAGTAGGAGTTTATAAAACATAATCCAACTTTTTCAAATCAATGTAATAGAGGCAACTATGAGTCTTCTTTCCTAGTATGACCATCCCTACAAATGTTTTAGCCATAGAAAAGCTATTAATGAGCTTTGTTATAGTAGTCCAAATGGACTAAGAAATATTTCAAATTAGTGACATTAATGAACTAATATTTTAGAAATCACAGTATGTGAAAAGTTACTTAGAACAAAATTCAAAATGTCTATGTAATAGTAATAATAATAATAACAATAATAAATATTAAATAAGTAGCATAGCTCATATTCAGTCACAGCCACCATTTTAGTTATGGGCAGGAAGCAATTGCCCTGCATTTGACCATCACACTGAAAAAAAAATTAAGTGTTGCAGCTACAGTTAGCTAAGCTATTTCATTAGATTAGCTTTCAAGTGCTGATTACTGTAAAATGCTTTCAAGAACATCGAATGGGGATGTAGTTGTTAAATTAAAAAAGAAAAATTGACAAAATTAAAGCTTTTGATCTTTGAAGTTTCTAAAATCTCTCAAGATTCTTATACACGTGAAAGAAAAATGAAAAGCCAACAAAATAGCCTTTATGCAAGAATTCTTTAAAAAATATCATGTTGATATACACACTACTATATATAAAGTAGATAACCAACAAGGACCTAACTGTATGGCACAGGGAACTATACTCAACATTTTGTAATAACCTATTACAGAAAAGAATCTGAAAAACAATATAACTGAATCACTGTGCTGTACACTTGAAACTAACATGACAATGTAAGTCAAATATATTTCAATAAATAAACAGAAATTCAGTTCAGTTCAGTTCAGTTGCTCAGTCATGTCAGACTCTTTGCTACCCCATGGACTGCAGCACTCCAGGCTTCCCTGTCCATCACCAACTCCCAGAGCCTGCTCAAACTCATGTCCACTGAGTCAGTGATGCCATCCAACCATCTCATCCTCTGTCGTCCCCTTCTCCTCCTGCCTTCTGTCTTTCCCAGCATCAGGGTCTTTTCCAGTGAATCAGTTTTTTTGCATCAGGTGGCCAAAATATTGGAGTTTCAGCTTCAAAATCAGTCCTTCCAATGAATATTTAGGACTGATTTCTTTTACAATTGACTGGTTTGATCTTACAGTCCAAGGGACTCTCAAGAGTCTTCTCCAATACCACAGTTCAAAAGCATCAATTCTTCAGCGCTCAGCTTTTTTTATAGTCCAACTTTCATATCCATACATGACTACAGGAAAAACCACAGCTTTGATTGGATGGACCCTTGTCAGCAAAGTAATGTTTAACATGCTGTCTAGTTTGGTCATAGCTTTTCTTCCAAGGAGCAAGCATCTTTTAATTTCATGGCTGCACTCACCATCTGTAGTGATTTGGAGCCCAAGAAAATAAAGTCCGTCACTCTTTCCATTGTTTTCCCATCTATTTGCGATGAAGTGATGGGACTGTATGCCAAGATCTTAATTTTTTGAATGTTGAATTTTAAGCTAGCTTTTTCACTCTCCTCTTTTACTTTCAAATTACCTAGCCAAAAAAAAAATATATATGTGTGTGTGTGTATATATATATATATATATATATATATATATATATATGTTGAAATATTTCTTGTGTTAGTAAAATTTGATTTTTTAAAAAATATGCTTTAATATTTTATGCAATTTGAAAGTAGATACTGTTGGTCCTAGATCAAGCATATACTTAATAAAGGAATTGTACTGTTTAAATCAGAAGAGGCTTTTGTGCTTACTCTTGCTCTCTTGTTCTCTATTTGGTGTATGAACCAGGAAGCACAATTTTCTCTCTAGAGGCTATAATTTTTTGTAGAGATATTTCACCTACATAGTTCCTTTATGTTAACAGGATCCATGCATTGTTGAAGTTATAGATGTGCATAATGAGAAAGCATGACCTATGCAGTCTATTTCTTCTGCTAAATGCCTATGATATTGTATCTGCCATGAATATAATGGAAAAAATACACAATTCTGTGTGGGCTGAAGCAGATCTTTAAGTATGTACAATGAATTTAATTTACATTCAGTTTCCAATTTGCAAAGATATAAAAGCAGCTCTTAGTGACATAGTATTTAAAAAAAAAAACACACATATTTGTTGCACTATCCAGATTGTTAAAATTACACTTGGTCACACCTTAAATACAGTACAAAATTTTAACTCCAAATGGAAAATAATAGCAAACCTGTGTATCTTAGGAAATAATTTACCTCTCTTTTGTTTCTTAAAAAGTCAGAGAAGTTTGAGGATTAGAGAATATTTAACTTAACTGTGGTTTTTAGCACATTTTCCTCAGACCTTTTCTCAGAAAAACAAATGATCTCAATATGTTAAAATTACAGAATTCCAGAATGATTTTCATATTTAATTCCCAATTTAAGTTTATCTCATGATCTCTAAATCTTTGCGAATGCACACCTTTCTCTTTCAGTATACTGTTTAGGAAAGAATATGAAAGACGAAATGCAAAATTTTCTCATCTGTTGTATATTTTTGTCAAACAGTAATTTACAAGAATAGCGAAACTAATTATAATGTATAGGAATAATAAACATAATTCACATATAAATAAACAAGATTTTAACATCAGGCCTTTTCATAGGATAGACTTTTTAAAAATTATTATTTTTAATTGAAGGATAATTGCTTTACAATATTGCATTGATTTCTGCCATACATCAACATGAATAGAATTTTTAAGGAGGCTCTCTTCCATCATGAAAATGCTATTCTAATTTTGAAACTTGAAACTCCGCATGTCTTTGCATCATAGGTCTGTCTTCATCTACCTCTCTAGATTCATTATGTACATGTTTTTTATGCTTTTGTCACACTGGTCTTTTTTCAGACTCTTTATTGCTTGCTCTTGCCAGAGGGCATAGGGCATTATTCTGTCCCTTTTTTACTTGGTTAACTCCTATTCACTCTTCAGATCATAACTCAATTATCCTTCTATCAGTGAAGCCTTTCCTGAGCTTCCTGTCCAGGTAAAAATCTCTTGTTAACTGATTTCCATGGCACTTGTTCACAGTTGAAATTTTTCTATTTTTAAAATACTTTTCTTTGTGTCTATATCTTCCCTACTATTTTCATATATATCATCACACTGGAATTGCAAGGGGTTATGTGAATCATTTAATCCCCAGTTCCCAGCATAGTGCTTCACACATAGCAGGTGCTTAGTATGTATTATTGAATGAGTGGATTGAACTTGAAGCTGGATGTGTCAATACTAAGCTCACTTCCCTGCCAATTCTCATGGACATTTTTCTATTATTCAGCAGATGCCAGAAATTTCTAAGAGCTAGAATTGTGTAGTATTTAGTTTTCTAAACTCTCACAGTGCAAAACACAGTACATTTAACATAGATGCTATCTGGCAAATGTTTATTACCTGTCTAGATGGTGTAAATAAGTAAAAATTGTGTGGCTTAATGTTTATTTAACTCACCTCATGCCACTTAAAGGTGACGATCAAGAAAAATAATCTTTATACAAATTCTTACCCCTTATTTTGATTTCAAGTGTCCTCTTGTTTAAAAATAAATGATAACTATCACTGGAGTGCCTAGTAAGGGTAAGTGAAAAGAAATTCTCATCGTTTCATACTCACTGGAGTGAGTAGTGTATCAACATGTCTGTGTGTGTGTACCCATAGCTTACTCTTGAAGAAGGCTATCTAGGGACATATGTGCAAAGGGCCTCCAAAAATGCCTAAATACATTATGCTCCCTCTCTAGTATGGGCCCAGTATCAAAGATTGTCAAAGTGATTTCTCATTTTATTAGGTAGCCAAAGATTCCTGTTAACAGGATGTCAATTTTGTTATGTAAAGTCACCACACTAAGCTGTAGTAGTCATTTACCCTTGATTTGGGTTAGTGGAACAATAAGCCAATAATGGGGTAAGTTTTGATGAAGGTGAAGAGGCTGGCTATAGTGTGACTACTAACTCACTTCTCAGGATGTGACATGGTTTAGAGAATGAAAGATGGAGTAGACAGAGGCAATAACTAGGAAACATGTGGCTGGAGAAGAAACAATGAAAGGGGGAAGTACAGCACAGCATTTGGAACCATAAGTGAAAGAATTAGAATTCTAGTTCTGTAATATCCTAGATCTATAACTTTAGGAGAGTTACTTAAACCTGAAAATCAATTTATCTAATATTAAATGTTATACAAAAACACTTAAAAATTCTTTGTGTTATGTAGCAAGCACAGTAAGTATTAGCTCAATGTGAAAAATAATAAACAAGTTTATCTATTTTACATTTTATCAAATGCGTTAGTTATTCCTGTAACATCAATTCAAGATAATGTTAGACATAAGCATTTCCTAGCTAATTTTAATCCTAACTAGGCTTGTTGGACAGTATTTCAAGTATGCAAAAACCAATCAAGAATCTTTGAATGTTTAATATTTACCTCATATAAGGTACTATGGAAAGAATGAGGTAAGATTCCTCCCTATGGAGAACTTAAAATGTGATCCAGGAGGTGGACTTGGTTGGCATGGAAGGATAATTCACATTTATTCATTCAAGAAGGGTTTATATAGTTCTCATTATACTAAGCATAATTTGAGCTGTAGGAATATCAGTAGGAGAAAATCAGACACTATTGAAGAGTGAATGTTATGGAGAAGGCAGGCAATGAATTAAAAAATAAATATTTAACAGCCAAGTGGAGGTATGTAGTATGAATAAAAATAAGATAGGAAAAGGAGAATAGAGTGATGGGAGTGACTTTATATAAGGTGGTCAAAGACCGTGCATGTGTGCTCAGTCATGTTCGACTCCTTGCAACCCCATGGACTATAGCTCACCAGGCTCCTCTCTCCATTGGATTTCCCAGGCAAGAATACTGGAGTGGGTTGCCATTTTCTACTCCAGGGGATCTTCCTGACCCAGGGATCAAACTCACATCTCCTGCATCTCCTGCATTGGCAGGCGGGTTCTTTACCACTGAGCCACCTGGGAAGCCATGTAGCCAAAGACTACCTCAATGTTAAGAAAGCATTTGAGCTGACATCTGAAGAAGTGAGCAAGAAAGCCCCATGGATATCTATGGTGAAAAAAAGAAATCAGGCAGATGAAATAACAGTACAAATGCTCTAAAGGCAGGTGCATACTTGGCATGTTCAGGGAACAACAAAGATGTCTCTGTGGGTGAAATGAAGTAAAACAAGGATGAGTGGTAGGAAATAAGGTCAGAATGATAGCAAAGGGGCAAGATCATATAGTGTCTTATGCCAGTTATTTTATAGGCCTGGAGCCATCAGGGTTCATTAGGTATTGAATACATGATATAACATATATTTTACAAGCATCAGTTTGGCTGTCGTGTGAAGAATAAAGCTGATGGTTGAGCAAGAGTGAAAGCAGAGAAACCAGTTGATAAGCTATTGACTAGTCCAGGCAAGAGAATGATGGTGGCTTGGATTGGGATACTTATGAAAGTAGTGAGCAGAGTAAGTTTATAAGTATATTAAAAGATAGGGCAAATTTAATTTGTTACTGGACTTCCTGAGGGATGTGACAGAGCCAAAGATGATTTCAAGGTTCATGGGGATGAGAGACAGCATCACATATTTGGATTTACATATGCTGTTTTTGATGCTTATCAAGCACCCAAAAGACATGTGGATGGCAAGTAAGCACTTGAAAAATTCTCAGCATTATTATCAAGGGAAATGTAGACAAAAACCACAAGCTTTTTACTACATAACCACTAGAATAGCTAAAATTAAAAATACTGATAAAAAATTTATAGCAAATATGTGCAACAACTAGGACACATATATTATTTGTAAGAATGTAAAATAGTACTACTTTGGAAAGTAGTTTTCCAGTTTTCTATAAACTTAAACATATTTATCTTATGACCTATGGAATTACTGCTATTTACCAAAAAGAAATTGAAACATATGTTCACAAAAATATCTGTTTGTCAATTTGCATAACAGTATTTTTCACAACTAAAAATGAAATCCACCCAAACTTCTGTCAATAGGTAAATGAATGAACAAATTGTGGTATACCCAGAGAATATAATACTATTCAGTATTTTTTTTAATGAATTGCTATTGCATGCAACCACAAGGATGAACCTTAAAATTATTATGCTGAGATGTGAAAGCATACATATTGCATGATTCCATTTGTATGAAGCTCTAAAACAGGCACTACTAATCTATAATGTCAGAAAGCAGATGAGTGGTCCACCATCTTGCTTTATTTGCTACTGAGAAGTTTTCCCAGGATGCAGGAATTTTAGTGCAAATCCCAGGACAGTCCCTGGCCAACCAGAAGAGGTAGTCAATGTTTAGGGGTGATTTGACTAAAATAATTGTCTGAGAAGGAGCACAAAGGAAACTTTTGGGGATGAAAAAATATTTTATATGTTTATTGTGGTGGTGGTAACATGAGTGGATAGGTGACTGCAGCCATGAAATTAAAAGACATTTGCTCCTTGGAAGAAAAGCCATGACAAATCTAGAAAGCATATTAAAAAAAAATGCATCACTTTACCAACCAAGGTCCATATAGTCAAAGCTATGGTTTTTTCCAGTAGTCATGTACATATGTGAGAGTTGGACCATAAAAAGGCTGAATGCCAAAGAGTTGATGCTTTTGTACTGTGGTGGCTGGAGAAGACTCTTGAGAGTCACGTGGACAGCAAGGATATCAAACCAGTCAATCCAAAAGGAAATCAACTCTGAATATTTCATTGGAAGGACTGATGCTGAAGCTGAAGCTCCAGTACTTTGGCCACCTGATAAGAAGAGCTAAATCATTGGGAAAAAAAACCCTAATGCTGGCAAAGATTGAGGGCAGGAGGAGGAGGGGATGACAGAGGACGCAGTGGTTGGATGGCCTCACTGACTCAATGGACATGAGTTTAAGCAAACTCCGGGAGATACTGAAGGACAGGGAAGCCTGGTGTGCTGCAGTCCATGGAGTTGCAAGAGTTGGACAAAACTTAGCAACTTAACAACAACAACATGGGTGTATTCATTTCTCAAAGTTCAACAAAATATATAATTAACTGTGAGCATTTTATTAGACATAAGGCATATATCAATGAAGCTTATTAAAAATAAAAGCATTTAGTCAAAGTTATATAAAGGGTAACTTTTAAAACACATGCACTGGTATTTTCATTGTTTTTTGTCTCAAAAGAAATGGTCAAATAGATAGTGTTGTAACAGAATGTTACTGAAGTGACACTGATGCTTGGTACCTATAAAATCACAAGATATATGTTAATTTAAACACTTGAATGATTGTTGGAAGTCCCATAGAGGCTTAGACTGACTGAAGACCATTAATTTATTTTATCATGTTGATGATAAAATCATATCCAATCCATATTTTCTAATTTGGATAAATTAAAATTGCCTATGGAGTATAGAAAAGACTAGTCTAGTGTGCACGTGCTTAGTTATGTCTGAGTCTTTGTGACCCCATGGACTCAAAGCCCGCCAGGCTCTTCCATCCATGGGATTTTCCAGGCAAGAATACTGAAGTGGGTTGCCATTTCCTTCTTCAAGGGATCTTCCTGACTCGGGAATTGAACGCTGATCTCTTGCATTGCAGGCAGACTTTTTACCGTCTGAGGCATCAGGGAAAATCTTATATTAACTCATGTATTTTTCATTTTGTTTCACACAAAACATGTCAATGCTAGTGTTCTGAGAATAGAAACATTGGGATCTAAGTGTGAACAAAATATCTCCCTAGTAGCCCCTTATTTCTTCATGAAGAGAGGTGCAGTTTTGAGTTAAGTTAAACTTAACGTTATGCCCTTTCAGTTACATCATTTTGAAGCATATGTACTTACTCTGCATAAACTGTCGTCGTTTACTTTAGAGTTAGGGCTATAACCCTAAGATGTAAGGGTTTCTCTTCATGCCCTGCAAACAAATCTCTGCCCAAACCCTTTACCTGTTTGTCTTCTGTGTGGAAATGAGAATAATATAATCTAACATTTAGTGTTGTCATGGGGACCAAACAAATATGCTAATTTGAAAGCACCTGCTGCAAAATTTCCTGTGAGTTTCTTTATCATTCCTGCCTTTCTAGACATATGATATATCCCTCTGTCACAAAAAACTATATCTCAAAATCTATATGCCTTCACTTTTATCTATATATGAATTATTTCTCTTTTTTAATTTAATTTTAAAATATATTTTTAATTTTTTAATATAAATTTATTTATTTTAATTGGAGGCTAATAACTTTATAATATTGTAGTGGTTTTGCCATACATTGACATGGATCTGCCACAGGTGTACATGTGTTCCCCATTGTGAACCCCCCTCCCAACTCCCTCCCCATCCCATTCCTCTGGGGCATCCCAATGCACCAGCCCTGAGCACCCTGTCTCATGCATCAAACCTGGACTTGTAATCCGTTTAACATATGATAATATACGTGTTTCAATGCTATTCTCCCCAATCATCTCACCCTTGCCCTCTTCCAAAGAGTCCAAAAGAATGTTCTATACATCTATGCCTCTTTTGCTGTCTTGCATATAGGGTTATCGTTACCATTTTTTAGATTCCATATATATGAGTTAGTATACTGTATTGGTGTTTTCCTTTCTGACTTACTTCACTGTGTATAATAGACTCCAGTTTCATCCACCTCATTAGAACTGATTCATATATTTTTCTTTTTAATTGCTGAGTAATACTCCATTGTGTATATATACCAGTTTTCTCATCCATTCGTCTGCTGATGGACATCTAGATTACTTCCATGTCCTGGCTATTATAAACAATGCTGTGATGAACATTGGGGTACATGTATCTTTTCCAATTCTGGTTTCCTCAGTGTGTATGGCCAGCAGTGGGATTGCGGGGTCATATGGCAGTTCTATTTCCAGTTTTTTAAGGAATCTCCACACTGTTCTCCATAGTGGCTGTACTAGTTTGCATTCCCACCAACAGTGTAAGAGGGTTCCCTTTTCTCCACACCCTCTCCAGTATTTATTGCTTGTAGACAGTTGGATAGTAGCCATTCTGACTGGTGTGAAATGGTACCTCATTGTGGTTTTGATTTGCATTTCTCTGCTAAGGAGTGATGTTGAGCATCTTTTCATGTGTTTGCTAGCCATCTGTATGTCTTCTTTGGAGAGATGTCTGTTTATTTCTTTGGCTCATTTTTTGATTGGTTCATATATTTTTCTGGAATTGAGCTGCAGGAGCTGCTTGTATATTTTTGAGATTAATTCTTTGTCAGTTGCCTCGTTTGCTATTATTTTTTCCCATTCTGAAGGCTATCTTTTCACCTTGCTCTTAGTTTCCTTTGTTGTGCAAAAGCTTTTAATTTTAATTAGGTCCCATTTGTATATTTTTGCTTTTATTTCCAATACTCTGGAAGGTGGGTCATAGAGGATCCTGCTGTGATGTATGTCAGAGAGTATTTTGCCTATGTTTTCCTCTAACAGTTTTATAGTTTCTGGTCTTACATTTAGATCTTTCATCCATTTTTTTTATTTTTGTGTATGGTGTTAGAAAGTGTTCTAGGTTCATTCTTATACAAGTGGTTGACCAGTTTTCTCAGCACCACTTGTTAAAAGATTGTCTGTTCTCCATTGTATATTCTTGCTTCCTTTGTCAAAGATAAGGTGCCCATAGGTGTGTGGATTTATCTCTGGGCTTTGTATTTTGTTCCATTGATCTATATGTCTGTCTTTGTGCCAGTAGCATACTGTCTTGATGACTGTGGCTTTGTAGTAGAGCCTGAAGTCAGGCAGGTTGATTCCTCCAGTTACATTCTATTTTCTCAGGATTGCTTTGGCTATTCAAGGTTTTTTGTATTTCCATACAAATTGTGAAATTATTTCTTCTAGTTCTCTGAAAAATACCATTGGTAGCTTGATAGGGATTGCATTGAATCTATAGATTGCTTTGGGTAGTATACTCATTTTCACTATATTGATTCTTCTGATCCATGAACATGGTATATTTCTTCATCTATTTGTGTCGTCTTTGATTTCTTTCAATGCTGTTTTATAGTTTTCTATATATAGGTCTTTTGTTTCTTTAGGTAGATTTATTCCTAAGTATTTTATTTTCATTGCAGTGGAGAATGGGCTTGTTTCCTTAATTTCTCTTTCTGTTTTCTCATTGTTAGTGTATAGGAATGCAATGGATTTCTGTGTGTTAATTTTATATTCTTCAACTTTATTATATTCATTGATTAGCTCTAGTAATTTTCTGGTGGAGGCTTTAGGGTTTTCTATGTAGAGGATCATGTCATATGCAAACAGTGAGAGTTTTACTTCTTCTTTTCCAGTCTGGATTCCTTTTATTTCTTTTTCTCCTCTGTTTGCTTTTGTCATATATAGTTTTTACTTTGTTTTATTTATTTATGTTGAGGTATGTTCCTTCTATTCCTCCTTTCTGGAGGGTTTTTATCATAAAAGGATGTTGAACTTTGTCAAAGGCTTTCTCTGCATCTATTGAGATAATCATATGGTTTTTATCTTTCAATTTTTTAATGTGGTGTATTATGTTGATTGATTTGCACATATTGAAGAATACTTGCATCCCTGGGATAAAGCCCACTTGGTCATGATGTATGATCTTTTTAATATGTTGTTGGATTCTGTTTGCTAGAATTTTGTTAAGGATTTTTGCATCTATGTTAATCAGTGATATTGACCTGTAGTTTTCTTTTTTTCTGGCACCTTTGTCAGGTTTTGCTATTAGGGTGATGGTGGCCTCATAGAATTGAGTTGGGAGGTTTACCTTCTTCTCCAATTTTCTTGAAGAGTTTGAGTAGGATAGGTGTTAGCTCTTCTCTAAATTTTTTGTAGAATTCAGCTGTGAAGCCATCTGGACATGGACTTTTGTTTGCTGGAAGATTTCTGATCACAGTTTCAATTTCTGTGGTTGTGATGGGTCTTAAGATTTTCTATTTCTTCCTGGTTCAGTTTTGGAAAGTTATACTTTTCTAGGAATTTGTCCATTTCTTCCAAATCGTCCATTTTATTGGCATATATTTGCTGATAGTAGTCTCTTATGAGCCTTTGTATTTCTGTGTTGTCTGTTGTGATCTCTCCATTTTCATTTCTAATGTTGTTGATTTGATTCTTCTACCTTTTTTTCTTGATGAGTCTGGCTAATGGTTTGTCAATTTTATTTATCTTCTCAAAGAACCAACTTTTTGCTTTGTTGAGTTTTGCTATGGTCTCTCTCTCTCTTTTTTTTTCATTTATTTCTGCCCTAATTTTTAAGATTTCTTTCCTTCTACTAACCCTGGGGTTCTTCATTTCTTCCTTTTCTAGTTGCTTTAGGTGTAGAGTTAGGTTATTTAGTTGAGTTTTTTCTTATTTCTTGAGGTGAGCCTGTATTGCTGTCAGCCTTCCGCTTAGCACCTCTTTAACAGTGTCCCATAGGTTTTGGGTTGTTCTGATTTTATTTTCATGCGTTTCTATGCATATTTTGATTTCTTCTGTGATTTGTTGGTTATTCAGAAGCATGTTGTTTAGCTTCCATATGTTGGAATTTTTAATAGTTTATCTCCTGTAATTGACATGTAATTTACTGCATTGTAGTCAGAAAAGATGCTTGTAATGATTTCAATTTTTTGAATTTACCAAGGCTAGATTTATGGCCCAGGATGTGATCTATCCTGGAGAAGGTTCAATGTGCACATGAGAAAAAGGTGAAATTCATTGTTTTGGGGTGAAATGTCCTATAGATATCAATTAGGTCTAACTGGTCCATAGTATCATTTAAAGTTTGTGTTTCCTTGTTAGTTTTCTGTTTAGTTCATCTATCCATCAGTGTGAGTGGGGTATTAAAGTCTCCCACTATTATTGTGTTACTGTTAATTTCCCCTTTCATACTTGTTAGCGTTTGCCTTACATATTGTGGTGCTCTTATGTTGGGTGCATATATATATTTATAATTGTTATATTTTCTTATTGGATTGATCCTTTGATCAGTATGTAGTGTCCTTCTTTGTCTATTTCCACTGCCTTTATTTTAAAGTCTATTTTATCTGATATGAGTATTGCTCCTCCTGCTTTCGTTTGGTCTTTATTTGTGTGGAATATGTTTTTCCAGCCCTTAACTTTCAGTCTGTATGTGTACCTTGTTTTGAGGTGGGTCTCTTGTAGACAAAATATATAGGGGTCGTGTTTCTATATCCATTCAGCCAGTCCTTGTCTTTTGGTTGGAGCATTCAACCCATTTACATTTAAGTTAATTATTGATAAGTATGATCCCGTTGCCATTTACTTTGTTGTTTTGGGTTTGAGTTTATACACCCTCTCTGTGTTTCCTGTCTAGAGAAGATCCTTTAGAATTTGCTGGAGAGCTGGTTTAGTGGTGCTAAATTCTCTGAGCTTTTGCTTGTCTGTAAAGCTTTTGATTTCTCCTTCATATTTGAATGAGATCCTTGCTGGGTACAGTAATCTGGGCTGTAGGTTTTTCTCTTTCATGACATTAAGTATGTCCTGCCGTTCCCTTCTGGCCTGAAGAGTTTCTATTGAAAGATCAGCTGTTATCCTTATGGGAATCCCCTTGAGTGTAATTTGTTGTTTTTTCCCTTTCTGATTTTAATATTTGTTCTTTGCATTTGATCTTTGTTAATTTGATTAATATGTGTCTTGGGGTGTTTCACCTTGGGTTTGTCTTGTTTGGGCCTCTCCGAGTTTCTGGGACTTGCATGACTATTTCCTTCCCCATTTTAGGGAAGTTTTCAACTATTATGTCCTCAAGTATTTTCTCATGGTCTTTCTTTTTGTCTTCTTCTTCTGGGACTCCTATGATTCGAATTTTGGGGCATTGCACACTGTCCCAGAGGTCTCTGAGGTTGTCCTCATTTCTTTTCTTTACCTGCTGAGTATTTCTCTGCCTTTTCATCTTGTTTATATTGCTGTATTTGGGGTGGCCTTTCCGTATTCTGGCAGTTTGTGCTTCCTCTTTATTGTGGATGTTCCTCTCTGTGGGTGGGGTTGGACAAGTGGCTTTTCAAGGTGCTGTGTTGCTGTGTTGCTGGAGAATTTGTGTGGTATGGAGAATTTGCGTGGCTCTTGGGTGGTGCTTGGTTTCAGTGTAGGTATTGAGGTTTTAGATGAGCTCTCATCAATTAATGTTCCCTGGGTCAGGAGTCTTTGATGTTCTCAGGTTTTGGACTTAAACCTCCTGCCTCTGGTTTTCAGTCTTATTTTTACAGTAGCCTTAAGACTTCACCATCTATACAGCACCAATGATAAAACATCTAGGTTAATGATTAAAAGTTTCTCCACAGTGAGGGACACCTGAAGAGGTTCACAGAGTTACATGGAGAAGAGAAGAGGGATGAGGGAGATAGAGGTGACCAGGAGGAGAAGAGGGGGAATCAAAGGGGAGAGAGCAAGCTAGGCAGTAATCAATTCCCTATGTGCTCTCCACAGTATGGACCCCTCAGAGATGTTCATGGAATTACACAGAGAAGAGAAGAAGGAGGAAGGAGACAGAGGTGGCCAGGAGGAGAAAAGGGGGAATCAGAAGGAGAGAGACAGATCCAGTCAGTAACTAGTTCCCTAAGTGTTCTCCACAGCCTGGAACACACAAAGAGATTCTCAGAGTTGGGTAGAGAAGAGAAGAGGGAGGGAGGAGATAGAGGCGACCTGGTGGAGAAAAAGGAGAGTCAAAAGGGGGAGAGAGCAATCAAGCCAGTAATCTCACTCCCAAATAAAAATGGGTACTGAAGATTGGGTTCTTAAAGGTACAAAGTTGATAATAAATTCCCAAAAGCAAAGTTTAAAAATCTAGAGTAGAGGTTCAGTTCAGTTCAGTTCAGTTGCTCAGTCGTGTCTGACTCTGCGACCTCATGAATCATAGCATGCCAGGCCTCCCTGTCCATCACCAACTCCCGGAGTTCACTCAGACTCACGTCCATCGAGTCAGTGATGCCATCCAGCCATCTCATCCTCTGTTGTCCCCTTCTCCTCCTGCCCCCAATCCCTCCCAGCATCAGAGTCTTTTCCAATGAGTCAACTCTTCGCATGAGGTGGCCAAAGTACTGGAGTTTCAGATTTAGCATCATTCCTTCCAAAGAACACCCAGGGCTGATCTCTTTCAGAATGGACTGGTTGGATCTCCTTGCAGTCCAAGGGACTCTCAAGAGTCTTCTGCAACACCACAGTTCAAAAGCATCAATTCTTCGGCGCTCAGCTTTCTTCACAGTCCAACTCTCACATCCATACATGACCACAGGAAAAACCATAGCCTTGACTAGACAGACCTTTGTTGACAAAGTAATGTCTCTGCTTTTCAATATGCTATCTAGGTTGGTTATAACTTTCCTTCCAAGGAGTAATTCTCAAAAATACAATAATAAAAGAACAAAACAAAGTCACAAAATTTATAAAATATTTATATGAAGTATGCTTTAAAATAGGGTCTTTTTGGCAAGGTAATAGTATGTTATAAAAATAAAAATTAGAGAAGTAATAGAGGACTTAAAATAAAAAAAATAAAAAATTAACAAAAAATGATAATAGCAAAATATATCTAGGCATTTCTCTGGAGCTGTTGTGGACAGTGTGGGGTCAGTTCTTTATCAGATTGTTCCTTGATCCAGCTTATACTTCTCAGGATCTATAGGCCCCTTCCTATGTAGTCGGTGCTAACTACAGGGTTTTAATCTATTGCACTTGTCACTTCCAAAGTGGTTCCCTCTGTTTATTTTAGCTTCTTCTGTTTGCTGGTCTCTTCATTGTCTAATTTCCACCCCGACATGAAGGGGCAATGGTGGTCACTTTTTTATGCTCACTTGTTCAGTCATGCTGTGGGGAGGGAAGAACACTGCAAACAAATATCTCTGGCATATGTGGGGAGTGCTCACAGTGTTTCAGCCACACTGGGTTTGCCCCTGCTCACGGTGTTTGTGCTTTCATGGTCTACACTGTTCAGGCTCTAGATTGCCCTGCTGGGAACTGTTTGAGGCATGCCCTGGGTTGTATGCACTTCCCAGGTCTAAGCCACTCAGGTTCAGGTTCTTGGGTACTCCACAAAGGCGCAGATTCGGTTGGGCCTGCGTTTTGTGCCTTCCCAGATCTGAGCAGCTCAGGTGATCAGGTGCTTGGCGAGTGCAGTCACCCCCATGTGGGGGTTGTGTCTTATCGCCTCCCCCGACCCAGTAGCTCGCTTTTTTGGGTGTACTATGGGTGCGCTTTCTCACGTGTGTCCTGTGTCTCTTCTGTGGAGCTGATCTCTGGATGAGACGCTCCCGGCGGATGTCAACCGTCCAGAATCTCAAGAAGTCTTGGTTAGCAATGACGTCTGCTTGCAGTTTGGTAGAGGATGCCTCTTTGGGGCCACAATTACCCCCTTCCGGCTCTGGCTGCCCCCACCTGCCTGTCTCCAACGGGGGATGGGCTGGTCCACAGCCAGCTTGCTCTGCTCAGTCCTTTGTTCTGTGAGCAGGCTTGGCAGTGTCTTAGGTTAGGGCTTTTCTTGGGATAGTTCTCTCTCTCTCTCTTTCTTTTTTTTTTTTTCTCTCTCTCTCTGGCTATCCCACAGTCTGGGTTGCTATCTCAAGTTAGTTCCCTCAGATAGCCCTCGGGGCATTCAGGCCTGGTCCTTACCCTAAGCAAAGCCCCCTGCACCTCCCTGTCCAGGCCCCGCTTGCTAGTGGCAGATGTGAGGGTCTGGGCTGCTTCTCCACTGGGAGTTGCCATTAGGCACATAATCTGTGGGTTTTAATTATGTATTTATTTATTTTTCCTCCTGGTTATGTTGCCCTCTGAAATTCCAAGACTTGCCACAGACCCCTTGGTGAGAGTGTTTCCTGGTATTTGGAATCTTCTGTCTTTTTAAAGACTCCCCTCCTGGGAGGGATCTCCGTCCCTACCTCTTTTGCCTCTCTTTTTATCTTTTATACCCTGTCCTACCTCCTTTTGAAGACAATGGGCTGCCTTTCTGGGTGCCTGATTTCCTCTGCCAGTATTCAGAAGTTGTTTTGTGGAATTTGTTCAGCGTTCAAATGTTCTTTTGATGAATTTGTGGGGGAAAAAGTGGTCTCCCCATCCTATTCCTCCACCATCTTAGGACCGCCCCCGAATTATTTCTCTTTTGCATGAGACGTAATGTGATAGTTAAGAACACAGACTCCAGGACCAGACTCAGTTCAAATTTCACTATAATCTATTAGCAATACAGCCTTTGGTAAGTCTCTTACCTTTACTTTTTCTTAATTTCCTCATTTCAAAAATGAATATAGTAGTAACACCTATCACATAGGGTTTTGTGAATATTATATGTTATTTTAAGTGAAGTACTTAGAATAATATGTAGCACATGCATGTGTGCTAAGTTGCTTCAGTTGTGTTCAGCTCTTGCGACACTATGGACCATAGCCTACCAGGCTCCTGTGTCCATGGGATTCTCCAGGCAAGAATACTGGAGTGGGTTGCCATGCCCTCCTCCAGGGGATCTTCCCAACCCAGGGATTGAACCTGGATCTCTTATATCTCTTGCATTGGCAGGCAGGTTCTTTACCACAAGCACCACCTCAGAAGCCCCAATATGTAGCACATAATAAGCTAAATTAAAGAAGCATTGGTTATTGTCACTAGAGTGTAAGCTTTATGAGGGTTAGATTTTTGTCTCTTTTGTTCATTGCTATATCATTCTGTTCCTCTTCTATGGATGTACTATATTTTTTTCCTGATTTCTGCCATGAAATTCTCTTCCGAAATTATCCCAAGTGCCTACTCAATATCTCTCATTCCATATCTGATAGGCATTTCATACTTATCATGGCCAAAACATCACTCTTGATTGTCCCCCAACCTATTTCTGCTTTGATGTTTCATGTTTTAGGAAATAGCACCACAGTTCACTTAGTTGCCAAAGCTAGTGGTTATCTTTGATTTCTTTCTTTCTTTTATACATCATATTTATCAAGAAGTCATATCAGCTGTAACTTTAAAATGTATCCCAAATCCAATTAATTGTCTTATCCTTGTCTAAGCCACCATAATCTCTCTTCCTTGGGCTGTATGAATGATTCTTCATCCTTTCTTGTTCCCTGACAATCAGAGTAATCTTTTCTTTAGAGTAAAATCGGACCACATCACACATTTGCTCAATTTTCCCAATGATTTCTAACCACATTTGTAATAAAATCTACTCTCTCCTTTTTTATTTTTTTGGCCATGCAGCATATGGGATCTTAGTTACTTGACCAGGGACCAAATCTTAGTTAGCCTCCTGCATTGGAAGAATGGAGTCTTAACCACTGGACTACCAGAGAAATCCGAAAATCTACTCTTGTTTTCACAGCCTTTAAAGGCTTAACCAGATCTCATTGGCCACAGTGCTCTTCTTGCCTTTCCTCAAACAATAGAGTTCATTTATATCTAATGACTTGCATTTGCTATTTCATATGCCTGGAATACTGTTCCCCAAGATCATCATATAGCTCAGTTCATTCCTTCATTTAGGTCTCTACTTAAAATGTAGAGAGGCCTCATAGAGACTTTCTTTTCATTCCTATGTACAATAACCCCCTCTAAACAGATATGGTATGTGGTAGAAGTGAAAACATGGGTTTCAAATGTATTGGTAATTTTCTGTTATTCAAACTTAGTGGTAGATATGCAAATATAAATTTTTATATATACAAGCATGCTTGTATATATTTATAAATATATATTTATAACTTTGTATGCAAGAAATATTTCATAATAAAAGTTAAAATAGCCCTATAACTATTTCCACTTGTCATGTTTCATTTTTATTAAAAAACATGATTGCTGCTAAAAATGATAAATTTGTGTACTTTATCATGATCTGTCTCTCACATCAGAATGTGATTTTCATGAAGGCAGGGATTTTTTTTTTTGCTATTATGCTATATCTTAGAGTCTATCACATTGCTTGATAAATGAGCAGGAGACCCAAAAATATTTATTGACCTGATCAAAATATATAGCTTTTGAGAGGAATTTGATGAGAAATTCTGAGATTTAAAATATCCTCAATCATTTAAAATCTGTAAGTTACATTTTTTGTGGTCTCCCTAGGATTTATTACTCTCTTTTCCAATCTTAACAGCCCAGAACTTTCCAACCATATGGTTTAGAACTTCATTTCATGCTCTGGGGTTAGGTTTTAATTGTTATAAGCCATATATACTATTCACAAACTAGTGTGATTTGTTCAAGAATAGTACTCTTGCCTGGAAAATCCCATGGACAGAGGAGCCTGGTGGGCTGCAGTCCATGGGGTCGCTAAGAGTCGGACACGACTGAGCGACTTCACTTTCACTTTTCACTTTCATGCACTGGAGAAGGAAATGGTAACCCACTCCAGTGTTCTTGCCTGGAGAATCCCAGGGATGGGGGAGCCTGGTGAGCTGCCGTCTATGGGGTCGCACAGAGTTGGAGACGACTGAAGTGACTTAGCAGTAGCAGCAGCAGCAGGAGCAAGATATTAGCCATGCCCATCAGGGTAGTAAGTCTAAATTCTGAGATGTATGTTCAAGCTATATGAGAAGCAGACTCTCTTTCCTACTAATTAAGAAAGAGGCAACATGTGCCTGAACCTTCTGGCATGAAAGGAAATGCACATATTTAAAGCATACAATTAAAGAAGTTTTGACATATGTATATACTTATAAAATCATCACAACAATAAAGAGATCTACATCCATATAAACTATTCATCACCGACAAAAGTTCTCTCATGCATGTTGGTAATTCCATCCTCATGTCCTCAGTCATCCTCTGATTTACTTTCTGTCACTGTAGAGTACTTTGCATTTCTAGAATTTTATATAAATGAACTCATATGGTATGTTCCCTTTTTATCTGGCTTTTTCCACTCAACATAATTATTTTGAGACTAATGTAGCTGTGTGCATCAATAGCTCATCCCTTTTATTTCTGAGTAGCATTTCTTTGTACAAATATATGACAAGTTATTTATCTTTTTTCCTGTTAATTAATAATTTGGTTTGTTTCCAGGTTTGAAGCTACTACAAATAAATCAGCTAGTAACATTGATGTAAAAGTCTTTGTATGAATGTATGTTGTAATTTCTCTTGAGTAAATACCTAGGAGTGGAATGGATGGATCATATGGTGGACATATGTTTAACTTTTTAAAAAAACTGCCAAACTGTTCTCCAAAGTTTCCATGATATTTTACATTCCTGCCAGCAGTGTATGAGAATTCCAGTGCTCTCCTTCTAATGATGTTTAGCAAATATTCATGTCCTTATGTACTATACAGATATCTTATTTATTGAAGTATCTGTTCAAATATTTTTGCCCATTTTTTTTATTAGGTTGTTTTCTTAGTATTGAGCTCTGAGGGCTATTTATATATTCTAGACATAAGTCCTTTATCAGATATGTGCTTTGCAAATATTTTTTTCCAGTCTATGGCTTGTCATTACATTCTCTTAACATAATATCTAAAAGCACATTAAAGTTTTTAAATTTTCATGAAGTCCACAATTTATAATTTTTTCTTTTGTGAATGGTTTTAGGATTTATGTCACAAAACATTTCGTAATCTGAGAATACAAAGATTTTGTTTGTTTTATTCTAGAAATTATATTTTGTGATTGTACATTTGGTCTATGATACATTTTCAAGTAATTATTGTATATGATATAATGTATGAATCAAAATTTTGTTTTGTCATGGTGGGTGTCCAGTTGTTGAAAGGACTATCCTTTTCCATGAATTGATTTTGCACCGTTGTCAAAAATCATTAGTCCATGTATATGTGGATATGTTGCTGGATTATATTCTGTCACACTTATCTATTATGAAACCAACACTGCTGCTGCTGCTGCTGCTAAGTCGCTTCAGTTGTGTCTGATTCCGTGTGACCCCATAGACGGCAGCCCACCAGGCTCCCCCGTCCCTGGGATTCTCCAGGCAAGAACACTGGAGTGGGTTGCCATTTCCTTCTCCAATGCATGAAAGTGAAAAGTGAAAGTGAAGTCTCTTAGTCGTGTCCAACTCTTAGTGACCCCATGAACTACAGCCTACCAGGCTCCTCTGTCCATGGGATTTTCCAGGCAAGAGTACTAGAGTGGGGTGCCATTGCCTTCTCCAGAAGCCAACACTACAACATTTTAATTGCAATAGACTTTATAAGTTTTAAATTTAAAAAGTATGAGCCCTCCAGCTTTGTTCTTTTTCAAAGTTGTTTTGATTGTTTTAAATTATTTGCATTTCCATATAAATGTTTAGAATCAGTTTGTCAGTTCCTACAAATAATTCCTACTGGTATTTTGATAGATACTTGAACTTAAAGATTAATTTGGTGAAATTTACATTATAATATTGAACCTTCTGTCCCATGAGCAACGTGTATATCTCCATTTATTTAGATCTTTTAAAATTCCTTTCAGCAATATTTTGTAGTTTTTCACTTGAGGTATCCTGCATACCCTTCCCGCCCCCCCACCCCCCGCCAGAGATATCGCTAAGTATTTGTTATTTTTTGACACTCTTGTAAGTAATACTTTAAAAGTATTTGAATTTTATAATCTTTGTTGCTAGTATATATAAATGCAATTGCTTTCTTCTTATTGGTAGTATATTCTGCTACATTGGCAAACTCATATATTAGTTCTAGTAGCTTTTTGTAGAGTTCATAAAAATTTCTACATACATAGTCGTGTTGACAGCAAATAAAAACAGGTTTCTTTCTTTCCAAACTGATGCCTTCAATTTTTTTTTCTCAACTGCCCTAACTAGAACCTCTAGTATAATTTTGAGAAGTATTGTGAGTAGACATGTGTGTCTTGATCCTGATATTAGAATGAAAATATTCCATCATTTCCAATTAAGGATAATATTAACTCAAAAGTTTTCATAGGTGTTCTTTATCAACCTGAAGAAATTCCCTTTTATTGCTAATTTTCTGAGAATTTATAACAGAAATGGATAGTGAATTTTACCAAATCTTTTTACTGCACCTATTGTAATGATCATATGGCTTTTCTTGTATAATTTTATAACATGATATATTATGTTAATTGATTTTTGAATGTTAAATTAGCCTAAGATAAGCCCCATTTTGTTATAAAGTATCATAATTTTTAAAATATTGTTGATTTGATTTGCTAAAATTTGTTTAAAATTTTTGCAGTTATGTTCTTGAAGGATTTTGGTTGGTAGTTTTCTTATAATCTATCTGGTTTGAATAGCAAGGTAACGTTGGCTACATGGAATTATTGGGCAAGTATTTCCTACTTTTCAAATTTCTGGGAGAATTTTTATAAAGTCAATTTTATTTCTTCCTTAAGTTTTTAGTAGAATTCATCAGTGAAATGATCTAATCCTAGTGTTTTCTTCTCAGTAAGGTTTTTAGTTATAAATTCAATTTTAAAAATTGATTAGACTATTTAGGCTATCTATTCTTGAGTGGGTTTTGGTGGTTTCCATTTTTCAATGAATTTGCCCATCTAACTTAAATTTTCAAATTTACTGGCATATTTTCCCCTACCATTCTTTTGTGCTGTGCTCCATCACTCAGTCGTGTCTGACTTTTTGCAACCCCTTTGACTTAAGCCTGCCAGGCTCCTCTGTCCACGGAATTTTCCAGACAAGAACTCTGGAGTGGGTTACCATTTCCTACTCCAACTACCCTTTTAACACCTCTAGAATTTGTATTGATGCTCCTTTTCTTATTTATGATCGTAAAAGTTGCTGTCTTCTTCTTTTTTCTTCTTGTAAATCTGGCTATAAGTTTGTGAGTCAATTTTGTTTCTTTAAAAAACAAAACTTTTACTTTGCTTTTTTTGTCTTTCATTATTTTTTGCTCTGTTCTTTATTTCCTTTCTTCTGTTTACTCTAAGTTGCTCTTACTTTTCTTGTTTATTTTAGTGGAAGCTAAAATTAATTATTTTGAGACTTCCTTTCTAATATAGGCACTTAGTCCTACAGATTTTTGCCTAAGTACTGCTTTAATACCATTCCAAAGTTTTTGATGTGTTTTCGTGTTCATTCATTCATTTTATTTATGAATTATTTTAGCTTATCACTTTTAAGAACTGTATTTCCTTAACTGGGAAAGTTGTTCTTTTTGAGGAATATTATTTCCTATAAAATTAATAACACTGGTTATTTGCCTCTAAACTTTTATTCTATTTTCCCAATTAATTTTATTGCCTGAGGAGTACCTTTTAAAATTTGGTGATTTCTTCATACATAGAATTGAGACTCTAAATAGAAATTTCAACTTAGCCTAAATGTGAACCCTGGATCAACTGTTGAAGAATATAGGATTTGATTAAGATGTTTGTCTCAGGTGATTGAGAGAGATGACTTGAACATTTGGTTGCATGCAGTGTATCCATATAGATTGTCTGAGTATAGATATTTCCTTTTCCTTCCTAGAGAAATTCCTTGCTTCATCGGGCCCATCATCCATCCTGGCAATCTCTTGAGTCAGAACTGTAATTTCACACTTTCTTAAACTGGGCTTTATCCTGAGGGAAAATCCTAGAATCAGGTTTTCCTTTTACTTTTTTTTTTTTCAAATTATGTCAGGCTATATTCTGCTTCTCCATTAGATTAATTACTCATATCAGAAGCTCTTTGTTTAAAATGTAGTTCTGAGATTTCTTTGTAAATATAGCTATGAATATGTCTTTATCTTTTCTCCCCTTCTGAGGTCTAACTCAATAATAGTGAAGAAATTTTTTTAGAAGTTAAAGTCACGGGGACAAAAGGGGAGATGATGAAAGCAGACAAAATTGTGGAAATAGTTTTAGAATGTGGAAAGTGGATTGAGAAGTGGTAATTAACTTATGTTCCTATTTTCTCTACTCTGAGTGCCTGCAAAATTGGGAGTGTTGGGGGTACACAACATGAAAGAACCAATTTATACTCTGTAACCTCAGGAAATCCAAGAACTGGAGACATCAGGTAACTTTGAAGGCAGGAGGAAAATGGGGCTAAAAACAGAAGTAGTTAAAATCTACAAAAGGAATGCTTACACTCAAGATTCCCTTACAATACTAGCACTTAAGGGTGAATATCACACCATTACTTCTTGTAGAAAATGAGAATTTTAGTGTCAGGTAAAATTGAACAATTGAGGCTTTGTCCTGGAAAACACCAGGCACAGCAGAGGACAGGAATGGCACATTAGTCAAGAGAGACCATGTGACTAGACTCTACATAATTAATTCTAACACCCCCTCCCACTTATTCCCTAAATATTGGAAGTCCAATGAATATAACTCACCCCATCAGAGTAGCTTTCCCTTGGAAAGCAAGGAGATCAAACCAGCCAGTCTTAAAGGAAATCAACTCTGAATATTCATTGGAAGGACTGATGTTGAAGCTGATTTGGCCCCCTGATGCGAAGAACTGACTCATTAGAAAAGACCCTGATGCTGAAAAAGCTTGAAGGCAGGAGAAGGGGATGACAGAGGACAAGATCATTGGATAGCATCACCGACTCGATGAACATGAGTTTGAGCAAGCTCTGGAGTTGGTGACTGACAGGGAAGCCTGGTGTGCTGCAGTCCATGGGGTCACAAAGAGTCAGACATGACTGAGCTACTGAACAATAGCAATCATAGTAGCTGGTTAGACTATTCCTATGAGAAATCTGACTAGCCTTCAAGAAACTTTCAAATACTGAAACTTTAGAGTAATCATAAGTCCTCACTCAATCACTCATTGGAAGATCCACCAGTCACAAAGCCCACCCTCATATACTGAGTTTCCAATCAGATTTTTCATGCCTATTTTGTTCTTAAATATGACTGAAAACACATTAAATTTTGGAAGAATGTTTTCATCTGTTAAAAAAACAAATTTAAACTGAGTAAACTTCAAAATCTAATTGGCTTTATTCACCAATTCTTGAGTTGGGCAGGATCCCATCTAGTAAGTAGAAAGCAGCTCTAAGGAGCTATACAAAATGGAAGGTCTGTATGGGTAGAGGGGATGGAAAAAGGAGGTTTCTACAAAGAGTGGATTATTTCATGCAAGGTCACATTTCTTTGGGGGAAAGGGAGGGGGTAGGGTGAGGGTTGGGTATATCTTGCAGATTACCTCATTAGTGCTGATCAGACAATACCAGATTGATTAAAGATCACATTCCTGGGAGAGGCTGCAACTGCAGTTATGTGAGATATAAAGTCTTAATTTGCTGTCAATAGGGCAAGTGATTCCATTTTGGGCCTATTGGTCCTTTTAAAAACGTGTCTTAAAAACTCAGAGTTTAAAATAAATTACAATAGAGAAATTTCTACTTTGATCATTGTATGTATATTCTCTTTCTTCCTAAGGTGCTATAGATAATTCTCTTTAAGTACTTTTCAGTAATTTTAATTGAATTTTAAAGGAGAATCAGGATTAGACATATGATCATGGTTGTGAAGAGGAACTAAAAAGCCTCTTGATGAAAGTGAAAGAGGAGAGTGAAAAAGTTGGCTTAAAGCTCAACATTCAGAAAACAAAGATCATGGCATCTGGTCCCATCACTTCATGGGAAATAGATGGGGAAACAATGGAAACAGTGTCAGACTTTATTTTTCTGGGCTCCAAAATCACTACAGATGGTGACTGCAGCCATGAAATTAAAAGACGCTTACTCCTTGGAAGGAAAGTTATGAGCAACCTAGATAGCATATTCAAAAGCAGAGACATTACTTTGCCAACAAAGTTCTGTCTAGTCAAGGCTATGGTTTTTCCAGTGGTCATGTATGGATGTGAGAGTTGGACTGTGAAGAAGGCTGAGCACCAAAGAATTGATGCTTTTGAACTGTGGTGTTGGAGAAGACTCTTGAGAGTCCCTTGGACTGCAAGGAGATCCAACCAGTCCATTCTGAAGGAGATCAGCCCTGGGATTTCTTTGGAAGGAATGATGCTAAATCTTAAACTCCAGTACTTTGGCCACCTCATGCGAAGAGTTGACTCATTGGAAAAGACTCTGATGCTGGGAGGGATTGGGGGCAGGAGGAGAAGGGGACGACAGAGGATGAGATGGCTGGATGGCATCACTGCCTCGACGGACGTGAGTCTGAGTGAACTCCGGGAGTTGGTGATGGACAGGGAGGCCTGGCGTGCTGCGGTTCATGGGGTCACAAAGAGTCGGACACGACTGAGCGACTGATCTGATCTGATCTGATCCATATATTAATCTTTAAAAATCTCTTTTTTTAATTTAAATTTATTTATTTTAATTGGAGGCTAATTACTTTACAATATTGTATTGGTTTTGCCATATATCAACATGAATCCACCACGGATGTACATGTGTTCCCCATCCTGAACCCCCCTCCCTCCTCCCTCCCCATACCATCCCTCTGGGTCATCCCAGTGTACCAGCCCCAAGCTTCCTGTATCCTGCATCGAACCTGGACTGGCGATTCGTTTCTTATATGATATTATACATGTTTCAATGCCATTCTCCCAAATCATCCCACCCTCTCCCTCTCCCATAGAGTCCAAAAGACTGTTCTATACATCTGTGTCTCTTTTGCTGTCTCACATACAGGGTTATCGTTACCATCTTTCTAAATTCCATATATATGCATTAGTATACTGTATTGGTGTTTTTCTTTCTGGCTTACTTCACTCTGTATAATCGGCTCCAGTTTCATCCACCTCATTAGAACTGATTCAAATGTATTCTTTTTAATGGCTGAGTAATACTCCATTGTGTATATGTACCACTGCTTTCTTATCCATTCATCTGCTGATGGACATCTAGGTTGTTTCCATGTCCTGGCTATTATAAACAGTGTTGCGATGAACATTGGGGTACACGTGTCTCTCTCAATTCTGGTTTCCTCAGTGTGTATGCCCAGCAGTGGGATTGCTGGGTCATAAGGCAGTTCTATTTCCAGTTTTTTAAGGAATCTCCACACTGTTCTCCATAGTGGCTGTACTAGTTTGCATTCCCACCAAGAGTGTAAGAGGGGGTTCCCTTTTCTCCACACCCTCTCCAGCATTTATTACTTGTAGACTTTTGCATAGCAGCCATTCTGACTGGCGTGAAATGGTACCTCATTGTGGTTTTGATTTGCATTTCTCTGATAATGAGTGATGTTGAGCATCTCCTCATATGTTTGTTAGCCATCTGTAAGTCTTATTTGGAGAAATGTCTATTTAGTTCTTTGGCCCATTTTTTGATTGGGTCGTTTATTTTTCTGGAACTGAGCTGCAGGAGTTGCTTGTATATTTTTGAGATTAGTTGTTTGTCAGTTGCTTCATTTGCTATTATTTTCTTCCATTCTGAAGACTGTCTTTTCACTATCATCTATTTCTTATGTTTAATCTTAAAATTTAAGATTAAATATACTTCGTGATACTTTAATCAAATACATATTAGCAATTAATTCTATTAAACTTACCTTTGACAGTTTTTAAAATATTACTATAGTTTCCCTGTAAGTCATTTTATTTATTCCCTTTTCTTCTTTACTTTCTCTGTTCTTTTTCTTCTTAACACTGTAACTCTTAGATCTTATTTGATAACACTAAACAAAAGTTACCAGACATAGCTTTTATTATTTTTCTTTCTTTCTGATATTTTATTATTTTTTAAATATAAATTTATTTATTTTAATTGGAGGCTAATTACTTTAAAATATTGTATTGATTTTGCCATACATCAACATGAATCTGCCACAGGTGTACATGTGTTCCCCATCCTGAACCTCCCTCCCACCTCCATACCCATACCATCCCTCTCGGTCATCCCAGTGCAGCAGCCCCAAGCATCCTGTATCCTGCATCAAACCTGGACTGGCGATTCATTTCACATATGATATTATACATGCTTCAGTGCCATTCTCCCAAATCATCCCCCCCCCCCACAGAGTCCAAAAGACTGTTCTATACATCTGTGTCTGTTTTGCTGTCTCGCATACAGGGTTATCATTATCATCTTTCTAAATTCCATATATATGCGTTAGTATACTATTGGTGTATTTCTTTCTGGCTTACTTCACTCTGTATAATCAGCTCCAGTTTCATCCACCTCATAGAACTGATTCAAATGTATTCTTTTTAATGGCTGAGTAATACTCCATGTGTATATGTACCACAGTTTTATTATTAAACACTCTACCACTAACTGCTTTTTGAACATGATTACATTTGGAGAATTCATTTTGCAGTCTTACTAAATTATACTGACCCACTTTCACTATTCATATTTGAATTTCACAGCAGGCTTTTTTTTTTTTTTCAAATTTCTTGTTCAGTTTTTCTTCTATTTTCAAAACAGAATTTTATGCTCTGAGATAAGAAAATCTAAACAGTGTGTTTTCTTAAAATGTGAATTCTGAGGAGACTTCCCGTGGTATAACTCTTAAGAGTTTTTAGTAATGGAAAGTGGGAGAAAGGGGGAAGAGGATAAATAACAAACAGGAAATTAAACAATCAGAGATAAAATGGTTATTTATTCATCATGCACATAAAAGAGAATGAGAATGAAAAGATAAACTAGGTATATTTCCTGCCTTCATTTTGAAGGGAGGACATATTTTTACATATGTGAAAGTACTTTGGAAATGTATAAAAATAAATATGGTGAGTATGGCAGCATTTTACCTATGCCCTCAAAAAACTGAGTGGACTATGTTAAAGTCAAAGGCAGAAGAGAAACCTAGGAGTAACTAGTCGATTGAATTCTAGGACAAAAAATTACTCTGATGACACAGATTGCTTAAGTAAATAAAATTGAAATACCATCTTAGATTTTTTACTACATGATTTTATGTTGGCTTCCTCTAAAAAATGGTAGCATATGTGATCCCAAAGCAAAATCTGTATACGAAGTTCAGTAACAGTTTGGGTGCCCCGTTATGGTTTTAGCTCTAGAGAGCGGGGTTAATGCCTATGGATAGATCAACTAAACAGAAAAGTAGCTAGGAAACACAAACTTTAAATGATACAATGGACCAGTTAGACCCAATTGATATCTATAGGACATTTCACCCCAAAACAGTGAATTTCACCCTTTTTTCAATTGCACACAGAACCTTCTCCAGGATAGATCACATCCTGGGCCATAAATCTAGCCTTAGTAAATTCAAAAAAATTGAAATCATTCCTAGCATCTTTTCTGATCACAATGCAGTAAGATTAAATGTCAACTACAGAAAAAAAAAAAAAACCTATTAAAAATACAAACATATGGAGGCTAAATGACATGTTTCTGAATAACCAACAAATCACAGAAGAAATAAAAAAAGAAATTAAAATATGCATAAAAACAAATGAAAATGAAAACATGACAACCCGAAACATATGGGATTCAGTAAAAGCAGTGCTAAGGGGAAGATTCATAGCAATACAAGCTTACCTCAAGAAACAAGAGAAAAATCAAATAAAAAATCTAACTCTATACCTAAAGCAACTAGAAAAAGAAACGAAGAACCCCACGGTTAGTAGAAGGAAAGAAATCACAAAAATTAGGGCAAAAATAGATGAAAAAGAAACAAAGGAGACCATAGTTGAAATCAAAAAAGCTAAAAGCTGGTTCTTTGAGAAGACAAATAAAATTGACAAACCATTAGCCAGACTCATCAAGAAGAAAAGGGGGAAAATCAAATCAACAAAATTAGAAATGAAAATGGAGAAATCACAACAGACAACACAGAAATACAAAGGATCATAAGAGACTATTATCAGCAAATATATGCCAATAAAATGGACAAGTTGGAAGAAATGGACAAATTCCTAGAAAAGTATAACTTTTCAAACTGAACCAGGAAGAAAGAGAAAATCTTAACAGACCCATCACAAGCACGAAATTGAAACTGTAATCAGAAATCTTCCAACAAACAAAAGCCCAGGACCAGATGGCTTCACAGCTGAATTCTATCCTATCCTATCATACTCAAATTCTTCCAGGAAGTTGCAGAGGAAGGTAAACTTCCAAACTCATTCTATGAGGCCACCATCACACTAATACCAAAACAAGAGAAAGATGCCACCAAAAAGGAAAACTACAGGTCAACATCACTGATGAACATAGATGCAAAAATCCTTAACAAAATTCTAGCAAACAGAATGCAACAACATATTAAAAAGATCATATATCATGACCAAGTGGGCTTTATTCCAGGGATGCAAGGATTCTTTAATCACAAATCAATCAATGTGATACATCACATTAACAAATTGAAAGATAGAAACCTAATGATTATCTCAATAGATGCAGAGAAAGCCTTTGACAAAATTCAACATACATTTATGATTAAAATGCTCCAGAAAGCAGGCATAGAAGGAACATACCTCAACATAATAAAAGCCATATGTGATAAATACACAGCAAACATTATCCTCAATGGTGAAAAATTGAAAGCATTTCCCCTAAAGTAAGGAACAAGACAAGGGTGCCCAATCTCACCACTACTATTCAACATAGTTTTGGAAGTTTTAGCCACAGCAATCAGAAAAGAAAAAGAAATTAAAGGAATCCAGATTGGAAAAGAAGACGCCAAACTCTCGCTGTGTGCAGATGGCATGATCCTCTACATAGAAAACCCTAAAGACTCCACCAGAAAATTACTAGAGCTAATCAATGAATATAATAAAGTTGCAGGATATAAAATGGACACACAGAAATCCATTGCATTCCTATACACTAACAATGAGAAAACAGAGAAATGAAGGAAACAATTCCATTCACCATTGCAATGCAAAGAATAAAATACTTAGGAATAAATCTACCTAAAGAAAAAAAAGACCTATATATAGAAAACTATAAGACAGTGATGAAAGAAATCAAAGAGGACACAAATAGATGAAAAATATATCATGTTCATGGATTGGATGAATCAATATAGTGAAAAATAATATACTACTAAAAGCAATCTATACATTCAATGAAATCCCTATCAAGCTACCAATGGTATTTTTCAGAGAACTAAAAGAAATAATTTCACAATTTGTATGGAAATACAAAAAACCTTGAATAGCCAAAGCAATCTTGAGAAAGTAGAATGTAACTGGAAGAATCAACTTGCCTGACTTCAGGCTCTACTACAAAGCTACAGTCATTAAGACAGTACGGTACTGGCACAAAGACAGAAATATAGATCAATGAAACAAAATAGAAAGCCCAGAGATAAATCCATGCACCTATGGACACCTTATCTTTGACAAAGGAGGCCAGAATATACAATGGAGAAAAGACCATCTCTTTAACAAGTGGTGCTGGGAAACTGGTCAACCACTTGTAAAAGACTGAAATTAGAACACTTTCTAACACCATACACAAAAGTAAACTCAAAATGGATGAAAGATCTAAATGTAAGACCAGAAACTATAAAACTCTTAGAGGAAAACATAGGCAAAACTCCCTTTGACATAAATCACAGCAGGATCCTCTATGACCCACTTCCCAGAGTAATGGAAATAAAAGCAAAAATAAACAAATGAGGCCTAATTAAACTTACAAGCTTTTGTACAACAAAGGAAACTATAAGCAAGGTGAAAAGACAGCCTTCAGAATGGGAGAAAATAATAGCAAATGAAGCAACTGACAAAGAATTAACCTCAAAAATATACAAGCAGCTCCTGCAGCTCAATTCCAGAAAAATAAACGACCCAATAAAAAAAATGGGCCAAAGAACTAAACAGACATTTCTCCAAAGAAGACATACAGATGGGTAACAAACACATGAAAAGATGCTCAACATCACTCCTTAGCAGAGAAATGCAAATCTAAACCACAATGAGATACCATCCTACGCCAGTCAGAATGGCTGCTATCCAAAAGTCTACAAGCAATAAATGCCGGATAGGGAGCAAAGAAAAGGGAACCCTCTGACTCTGTTGCTGGGAATGCAAACTAGTACAGCCACTATGGAGAACAGTGTGGAGATCCTTAAAAAACTGGAAATAGAACTGCCATATGACCCCGCAATCCCACTGCTGAGCATACACACTGAGGAAGCCAGAATTGAAAGAGACTCGTGTACCCCAATAATCATCACAGCACTGTTTACAATTGCCAGGACATGGAAGCAGATGAATGGATAAGAAAGTTATGGTACAAACACACAATGAATATTACTCAGCTATTAAAAATAATGCATTTTTATTAGTTCTAATGAGGTGGATGAAACTGGAGCCTATTATCCAGAATGAAGTAAGTCAGAAAGAAATACACCAATACAGTATATTAACACATATATATGAAGTTTAGAAAGATGGTAATGATGACCCTATATGCGAGACAGCAAAAGAGACACAGATGTAAAGAACAGACTTTTGGACTCTGTGGGAGAAGGTGAGGTTGGGATGATTTGAGAGAATAGCATTGAAACATGTATATTATCGTATGTGAAACAGATCGCCAGTCCAGGTTCAATGCATGAGACAGGGTGTTGAGGGCTGGTGCACCTGGTTGACCCTGAGGGATGGGATGGGGAGGGAAGTGGGAGCAGGGTTCAGGATGGGGGACACATGTACACCCATGGCTGATTCATGTCAATGTATGGCAAAATCCACTACAATATTGTAGAGTAATTAGCCTCCAATTAAAATAAATAAATTATAAAACGAAAGTGGTGATAAAAGATGATATGGTATTGTAAAGTCTTCATTATATTAAAAAAATTACCAAGTCATTTAAATAGCTAATCACATATTTTACTCTTGGATATGGATACATTAACTAAAATTTACCCTTTTAAGTTCATTAGAAACCTTCTATTGTAATTTTGCTCTTGTTTTCAAAAATGGGTAAAAAAATTGTCTAAACTATAAATCCCAGATGACATGCTGTGTAAAGTTGTTATATTTTTAAAGCTTTAACCATATGTTATAGCCAAGGAATTTTTTTTTATCTCCCTCCAGTACATCTACCTATTCCATTTAGAATGGAAAAGATTTGAAGCAAAATCTTAATACAGATTAAGTTTGCTCTTCTTATCTTTGGTTTTCCCAGCCTCTTCCCATTCCACTCCATTAAGAGATCATCTTATCAGTTCTACCAGAGAGGTATCTACATTTCATCTATATCTGACCAAAAAACAAACTTAGCTTCTAGCTACAAGTTTATATTATCATTCTCTTCATATATTAACAACAGATTTCAAAGCAGGATATAAGTTGAATTCAACAGTGGAAGTCAATATTTCATACCATCTCTTAAGCATTTATGTTATCGAATAAAAGTAACTAAGTGTTGCTGTGTAATTTTGGGAGTATGAGCACAGAGAATAGCTTTTAGACAATATGTCAGCAAATAAAACAAAAACTAATTTTAATGGGTTCATATTTTTCACTGTTACTGATAACATATGTAAAATATGTAAAAGTTAAATTTTCAAATAAATCCACACCATGAATTCTCTGTCATCAAAAGATACATCTTTAGTAATGTGCTTGGAATTTGGAATTCAAGATGTTATCTTTATGCTCTTAATGAGTAGCATGGTAAAATTTCCTATTTTTTAATAAGCCTAATAAAATATAATGTTCTGTAGCAGACTGAGAGCTCAACAATCTGCCTATATTGCAAACATCAATTTCAGGATGATGATAATAATAATAATTGACACTATTTTGAAAATAGAGGGACATTTAGTTAAGGCCATTTGCTATTTCAACGACCGCAATGGTTTCCCTTACACTGGATGACCAGTTTGTGATCTGGTACTGCATTGCTTTCTGTGGTCAATTTAAAATACATGGCTATTTAAACTTAAGAAAAATCCAGGAGACATTGACACCAAGGTGTCAACTGAGTGTAGATCTTTACTTTTATTTTCATCTAATGAAAAAGTATTGGAGAGTAACTCAGTTTTAGCCCTTCTCAGCTACAGTCTCAGACCAACCAGTGGACCACCCAGTGACCTGTCAAGAGGACTCTCAGGAATCCAGGGGAAGCCGTACACATCTGTGTACCTGATAAAAAAGGCCCACCATCTGTGGACCCTGAAGCAGACACCTGTTCCAGTGGCAGGCCTGTAGATTCTGAAGGGAGTCTCATCTGTCCAGGAAGCAAACAGAATCTACAAGTGATTGAGCCCCTAGTAACAGGCCTGCCACAGACCTACTCAAGACCCAGCAGTAGCCATTTGACCCAGCTCCAAAGCTACTAGACTGTATTTCCAGATACAAGGCTATTAGCCTGGGGACCTGACAGAATAAGGTCTTTACTTGCCTAAAATAGTCTATGAAACCCAAAAGAGAAATTTGCTTCTTAAAATGCATCGACATCAACAGAAGGCTACACAGATCATACAGGAACAGATAAATGTGACACTGCCAGAGGAAACTAATGCAACTCTAGTAACTGATCTCAAAGAAAAGGAGATTCAAGAGCCTGGCAAAGAATTCAAAACAATCTTCTTAAAGAGGCTCACTGAAATGTGAGAGAACACAGATACACAATCAAGCAATCAACAAAATCAGTCAAGCAGTGCATGAACAAAATGAGAAATTTAATAAAGAAGTAGAAACTGTAAAAACCCAAACAAAAATCCTAGAGCTGAAGAATACAATGATAAAATTGAAAAATTCAATGGAAAACTTCAAAAGAAGACTCAACCATAAAGAAAACTCAAAACCTTTCACATTAGCCAGTTAGAGGAACAAAAAGCTAATAGAATAAAAAAAAAAGAGTGAAGAAACTTGGGACTTGTGGTACACCATCAAGAAAATGAATATATGCATTATGAAATCCCCGAAGGAGAAGATAGAGAGAGAAAGGGGCAGAAAGCCTGTTAAAGAAATAATTGCTGAAAACTTCCTAAGTCTTAGGAGGGATATGGAACTCCAGATATATGAAGCAAAAGTACCCCCAAGCAAGATCAGCACAAAAAAAGGTTACCCTGAGGCACATTTAAATCAAATTATCAAAAGTCAAAGCCTGAATTTTGAAAGCAGCAAGAGAAAGGAAACTCATTACATACAAATAACCCTTCCTCCTTGCTCCATAAGGCTATTGGCAGATTTCTTGGCCAGGATCTTGAAGGCCAGAAGACAGTGGGATGGTATATTAAAAGTGCTCAAAGAAAACAAACAAACAAACTTCCATCTAACAGTTCTGTACTGTTTGGTAAAGCTGACTTTCAGAAATGGAGAGATAAAGACATTCTCAAAGAAAAGCTGGAGTTCTTTCGACTGGACCTGTTTTATAAGAAGTGCACAGATGACACCACCTTTATGGCAGAAAGTGAAGAGGAACTAAAAAGCCTCTTGATGAAAGTGAAAGTGGAGAGTGAAAAAGTTGGCTTAAAGTTCAACATTCAGAAAACGAAGATCATGGCATCCGATCCCATCACTTCATGGGAAATGGATGGGGAAACAGTGGAAACAGTGTCAGACTTTATTTTTCTGGGCTCCAAAATCACTGCAGATGGTGACTGCAGTCATGAAATTAAAAGATGCTTACTCCTTGGAAGGAAAGTTATGACCAACCTAGATAGCATATTCAAAAGCAGAGACATTACTTTGCCAACAAAGGTCCATCTAGTCAAGGCTATGGTTTTTTCCAGTGGTCATGTATTGGTGTGAGAGGTGGACTGTGAAGAAAGCTGAGCGCCAAAGAATTGATGCTTTTGAACTGTGGTGTTGGAGAAGACTCTTGAGAGTCCCTTGGACTGCAAGGAGATCCAACCAGTCCATTCTGAAGGAGATCAGCCCTGGGATTTCTTTGGAAGGACTGATGCTAAAGCTGAAACTCCAGTACTTTGGCCACCTCATTGGAAGAGTTGACTCATTGGAAAAGACTCTGATGCTGGGAGGGATTGGGGGCAGGAGGAGAAGGGGACAGCAGAGGATGAGATGGCTGGATGGCATCACTGACTCTATGGACATGAGTCTGAGTGAACTCCGCGAATTTGTGATGGACAGGGAGGCCTGGCGTGCTGTGATTCATGGGGTCACAAAGAGTCGGACACAACACACAACTGAGCGACTGAACTGAACTGAACTGAAAGGGAGTCCTTCAGATTGAATTAAAAGGATACTAAGTAGCAGCATAAAAATATATGGAAGTATAAAACTCATTGGAGAAGGCAATGGCACCCCACTCCAGTACTTTTGCCTAGAAAATCTCATGGACAGAGGAGCCTGGTAGGCTGCAGTCCATGGGGTCGCTAGAGTCGAACATGACTGAGCAACTTCACTTTGACTTTTCACTTTCATGCATTGGAGAAGGAAATGGCAACCCACTCCAGTGTTCCTGCTTGGAGAATCCCAGGGACGGGAAGTCTGGTGGGCTGCCATCTATGGGGTCGCACAGAGTCAGACACAACTGAAGTGACTTAGCAGCAGCAGCATAAAACTCATTGGAAAAGCTAAATATATAGTCAAACTCAGAATACTGTAATACTGTAATGGCAATGTATAAATCACTTTTATCTGTATTAAATCATCACCTTGTATACCTAGAAACAATCGCAGTGTATACCTAAATATATATAATTTTTATTTGTCAATAATTCCTCAAAGCTGAAAAAAGACTACTAGATAAAACTAGTCTTATTTCATGAGGAAAAAAAAAAAGCATTGGAGGTATTAAGTGTGCTTTTTACATGCATCCTACATCTTTAATGAGTAGCATAATATTCATAGTTATATATAACTATTAAAAATAGTTACTCCAGATTTTATTTTTCTCATATGCCTTATGGTAGCAGAATTATGTTATTTTGTATAATGTAGGGTTTTGGAATGAAAAAAGTTCGAGACAGACAACACTGGACGATTATGTGAATTTTTTTTTTTTTTTTGGAGAGGGGCATAGATTTGTGTGTGTGGTGTGTGATTGATGGGTTGCATTTTAGTTTTTACATAATAACTTATGGTAATGATAGTAAAATATTAAATGCTTTTACAATTGCTCTCTGGTATTTTTTATTCTAACCTCACATAATGCTTTTTTTGGCCAAGTATTGATTAATGTCAACATAAATACTTCAAGGGAAAATCTTATTTTTTCGATGTAAAGACAAAGCATGGAACAGAAACATCTGCTTTAGATATTTTATATTCATATAAATGGGGGAGATGGAGATTACATGTACACATCCACACATTCACAGGTTACCATATGAACTTTTTGTCCTCCCAAAGTGATGAGTTGGGAGGAAAGTGTTTATTTATTTGAGTAGGCATGTTACATCGAAAAAATAAGATTTTCCCTTAAAGTATTTGGCAATGATGGGCTTCCCTGGTGGATCAGAGGTTAAAGCATCTGCCTGCAATGTGGGAGACCCAGATTTCATCCCTCGGTTGGGAAGATCCGCTGGAGAAGGAAATAGCTACCCACTCCAGTATTCTTGCCTGGGAAATCCCATGAAGGGAGGAGCCTGGTGGCCTACAGTCCACGCAGTCACAAAGAGTTGGACACGACTGAGTGATTTCACTTCACTTGGCAATGTTACTCTAGAAAAAACTGCTTATCTATTTTACTGACACATACCAACCCACAAAAAGCACTGAAAGGGGGAAGAAAGCCAAGGGAAGGGAGGTCTGGATATTCAGTTATTCTTGAATTTAAAAATAAGATTTCTACAGGCCAGATGTGAAGACAGAGACTCTAAGGCAGAAAAGAACTCAAGAAGGATAAGACATATATATATATATATATATATATATATATATATATATATATTGAATAGCAGAGGCATCTAAAGAAAACTATGTGACTGCACTGGGAAATCTCTCATGGGTTCATATTTTTCTTCAGATACGTGTACAAATTTAGAAGAAAATGCATACAATCAAGGAAAAATACAACATATTCTATAAGAATATGCTTAGAGAGGTTAAGCCTAAAATATGCTGAGGCCTATAAAATTGTTGAGGACAGACATTAAAGGGCTTAGATTACTGTGCTAGATGTAAGGATAAAAACCAGGACAAGAGAGGGCCATTGCTAGAGACATGCTATTAACTGATGACAGAGAGAAATATAATGATTGGATGTTATTTTGTGCCCAAGCTTTATAAAAAAAAAAAATACCTTCCTGTTGGAACCCATTGAATAAATGTGGATAGGAGTAAAACGAGAACCAGTAAATGGCAAAGAATAGTAAGAATGCATTCATGTTCTTTCAATATTTTAAACTTCCAGGCCACGTGAATTTATTCAAGGGAAATGGAACAAATTTCAGATGTAGTCATGGAAACTATATCACTAATTTGTGAGAAATTGTAAGTATAAGAGAGTTATCCAAAAAACAAATATCCAACTATTTATCTCATTCAAAAATATTCTAAATTAATTTTTCCCCCAGAAATGTGAGAAATGTAAATCCAGTTATAGACTAAAGCATCTTGGCATTGATCACCTCCCAATTTTATATTAATAAGCAGATAAGTTTATGAGCATTTATCAAAATGTAAGTAAATACAAAGAGTACTCTTGGTTTAATAGAAATAAATTTTCTTAAGCTAATTCATTTATTTACCTTCATTAAATACGAAGAACTGACTTATTGGAAAAGAGCCTGATGTGAAGAACTGACTTCTTGGAAAAGACCCTGATGCTGGGCAAGACTGAAAGTAGGAGGAGAAGGGGACGACAGAGGATGAGATGGTTGGATGACATCACCGATTCGATGGACATGGGTTTGAGCAGGCTCCGGGAGTTGGTGATGTGCTGCAGTCCATGGGGTTGCAAAGAGTTGGACATGACTGAGTGACTGAATTGAACTGAACTGACCTTTGTTAAAAGTTTTACTAGGCTGGTAGACTGAGATAGTTAAGGGGAAACTAAAGGGATACCATATTTAGATTTCAGCTAGATGTTAACAGAATCTCCTATGTTATATATCAGGCAGGCTTCTCCTCTTTGCAAGGCCATTGCACATTTGAAAAAAATATTTTTATCAAATATCCTTTTGTCTCCCCTCACTAGATTCTAAACTCCTTGAGGATAAACATGGGGTCTTATTTACTAATTCTTAGGATAAAGAGATGTTCAAAAATCCTTTGTTAAGTGATAGTATGAACACACTAATGCATTAGAATGATTAAATATGGAATGGGTAACACTAATTCAAATGGGTGTGTAGCTGGTTGAACAACTGTATTTTTAGTTTTGATTAGTAATGTTCCACTTCTGGTAAGATGGAGTAGATCTAATTTTACATATTTTTCCTGATAAGTGCAGCTGAAACCTATGAACATATATAAAACAAACTTAAGAAGACTTTGAAAGTGGAGAGAAAAAGGAAGCCAGGCTGAGAACCTCAGGACTAAAGGAACAACATGATAACAAATCTCCTGGGTTTTCTTTTTGCTTCATATATGCCAAACTAAAACAGAAGATTGTAACCCCAAAACATGAATAAGAGCAAAAAAAAAAAAAAAAAAAAGCACTAACCACCAAATTTGTTCTTTATATCTAAAGTATCATAAAAGGGGAATCAAGATAGAAAACTTTTAGACAGTAACTTTTGTATTCCAACCAAAATCAAAGAAAAAGTGTGACCCAATTCCTCCCCAAAACTGAAAATGTTTAGTGGAGAGCCTAGAATTCTACCTTTGTTAGGCTCTAATATGGTCTCCCAAACTTTCCATTGGGAAAGTTGGAGTAGGGAGAACAATAAATTTAATGAAAGAAATGCAAAATTTCTACTCTGAAAAGTAAAAATCACTGTTGAAAATTTACAAAAATAACTGACAAGATATCCTACATTCAATAATTGGAAAACAATATTATTAAGATGGCAGTACTCCTAAAATTGGTCCACTGATTTAACACAATTCCTGTCATAATGCTACCTGGCTTTTGATGCTAAAATCCATATGGAAAACTCAGCAAGATCAAAAGAACAACAAAAACAAAAATCTTTAAAAAATAACAGTAGTCTTGAAGGAACCACACTTCCTGATTTTTAACATTATTACAAAACTACAATAATTAAGACTGTGTGGTACTAGCATAAGGATAGACACACACCAATGCAATAGGATTGAGAGTCCAGAAATAAACCTACTCTTTTATATTCAATCTTTATCTTTTTTTGAATTCATTAATATAATAAAATATATATGGCAAAAATTTTCCATTTTAACCATTAAAGTGTAAAATACAGTGATATTAAATACATTCACATTGTTGGGTCACCATGACACCGTCCTTCACTCTCCAAACAGAACACATTATTTTCTTAAACAGAAGCTCTATAACCATGAAACAAATACTATCCATTCGTTGCATTCCTGTCCTTTGTCAACCACCATTCTCTTTCTGTCTCTATGAATTTGACTACCCTAGGTATCTCAAATAAGTGGAATCATACACTGTTTGTCTTAATAAAATGTCCTCAAATTTATCAATGTTATAACACGTTAGAACTTCCTTTTTAAGACTGGATAATATTATAGATACACCACAGTTTGTTTATTCATTCATTCATTGATGCAAGGTTGGGTTGTTTCTACCTTTTGGGAATTATGAATAATGCAGCCATACAAATATCTCTTGAAGACTCTGCTTTCAATTCTTTTGGGAATATACCCAGAAGGGGAATTACTGGAAGATAAGGTAATTCTATTCATACTATTCATACTGTTCATAGGGTTCTCAAGGCAAGAATACTGAAGTGGATTGCCATTCCCTTCTCCACAGGACCATGTTTTGTCTCCAGCATGACCCATCCATCTTGGGTGGCCCTACATGGCATGGTTCTTAGATATAACACTGAAAGATGAACTCACGAGGTCCGTAGGTGCCCAATATGTTACTGGAGAAGAATAAAGAAAGATCTCCAGAAAGAATGAAGAGATGGGGCCAAAATGAAAACAATGCCCAGGTGTGGATGGGATTGGTTATGAAGTAAGTCCAATGCTATAAAGAACGATATTGCATAGGAACTTGGAATGTTAGGTCCATGAATCAATGTAAATTTAAATGGTCAAACAGGAGTAGGCAAGAGTGAACATCAACATTTTAGGAATCAGTGAACTAAAATGGACCAGAATGGGTGAATTTAATTCAGATGACCACTATATCTACTACTGTGGGCAACAGTCCCTTAGAAGAAATGGATTATCCCTCATAGTCAACAAAAGAATGCAGATGCAGTACTAGGGTGCAATCTCAAAAATGACAGAATGACCTCTGTTTCCAAGGCAAACCATTCAATATCTCAGTAATTCAAATCTATGTCCCAACCACTAATGCTGAAGAAGCTGAAGTTGAATGGTTCTATGATGACCTACAAGACCTTCTAGAACTAACAACAACAACAACAAAAATGTCCTTTTCACTATTGGGGACTGGAATGCAAAAGTAGGAAGTCAAGAGATACCTGGAATAACAGGCAAATTTGGCCTTGGAGTACAAAATGAAGCAGGGCAAAGGTTAACAGAGTTTTGCCAGAGAATGCACTGGTCATAGCAAACACCCTCTTCCAACAACACAAGAGAAGGCTCTACACATGAATATCACCAGATGGTCACTACCAAAATCAGATTGATTATATTCTTTGCAGCTGAATATGGAGAAGCTCTATATAGTCAGAAAAAACAAGACCAGGAGCTGACTGAATGTGGCTCAGATTATGAACTCCCTATTGCAAAATTCAGACTTAAGTTGAATAAAGTATGGAAAACCACTAGACCATTCAGGTATGACCTAAATCAAGTCCCTTACTATTATACAGTGGAAGTAAAGATTGAGGGCAGGAGGAGAAGGGGACGACAGAGGATGAGATGGTTTGATGGCATCACCGACTCAATGGACATGGGTTTGGATGGACTCCGGGAGTTGGTGATGGACAGGAAGGCCTGGCGTGCTGTGGTTCATGGGGTTGCAAAGAGTCGGACACAACTGAGCGACTGAACTGAACTGAACTGAACAAATTAGAACCTCTGGATGGAGGTTCATAACATTGTGTAGGAAGCAGTGATCAAAACCATCCTCCAGAAAAAGAAATGCCAAAAGGCAAAATGGTTGTCTGAGGAGGCCTTACAAATAGCTGAGAAAAGAAGAGAAGCAAAGAAAAAAAAAAAGAAAGAAAGAAAAGAGAAAAGAAGAGAAGGCAAAGGAGAAAAGGAAAGGTATATCAATCTGAATGCAGCGTTCCAAAGAATAACAAGGTGAGATAAGAAAGCCTTCCTAGGTGATCAATACAAAGAAATAGAGGAAAAGAATAGAATGTCCAAACTAGACAGCTTATTAAAAAGCAGAGACATTACTTTGCCCACAAAGGTCTGTATAGTCAAGGCTATGGAATTTCCAGTAGTCATGTATGGATGTGAGAGTTGGACCATGAAGAAAGCTGAGCACTGAAGAACTGATGGTTTTGAATTGTGGTATGGAGAAGACTCTTGAGAGTCCCTTGGACCACAAGAAGGTCAAGCCAGTCCATCCTAAAGGAAATCAGTCCTGAATATTCATTGGAAGGACTGATGCTGAAATTGAAGCTCCAATATTTTGGCCACCTGATGTGAAGAACTAACTCATTATAAAAGACCCTGATGCTGGGAAAGATGGAACGCAGTAGGAGAAGGAGACAACAGGGGATGAGCAAGGATGTTGGATAGTATCACTGACTCGATGGACATGAGTTTGAGCAAGCTCTGGGAGTTGGTGATAGATACGGAAGCCTGGCGTTCAGGAGTCCATGGGGTCCCAAAGAGTCAGACACGACTGAGTGACTGAACTCACTGACTACCTGAAGGTAATTCTACTGTTAACTTTTTTAGGAAGTTCCATGTTGTTGTCCATTGTTCATACACCATTTTATACTCTCAACAACAATGCACAGAGTTCCAATTTCTCCACATCTTCACTGACACTTGTTACTTTCTTCCTTTATTCCTTCTTCTGTAGTAAACATCCTAATTGCTGTGAGGTTATATCACATTGCATATTTAATTTACATTACCCTAACCATTAGACTGGAAAGGGTCAGTTTTCATTCCACTCCCAAAGAAAGGCAATGCCCAAGAATGCTCAAACTACCGCACAATTGCACTCATCTCACACACTAGTAAAGTAATTCTCAAAATTCTCCAAGCCAGGCTTTAGCAGTACATGAACCGTGAACTTCCAGATGTTCAAGCTGGTTTTAGAAAAGGCAGAGGAACCAGAGACAAATTGCCAACATCCGCTGGATCATTGAAAAAGCAAGAGAGTTCCAGAAAAACGTCTATTTCTGCTTTATTGACTATGCCAAAGCCTTTGACAGTGTGGATCACAATAAACTGTGGAAAATTCTGAAAGAGATGGGAATACCAGATCACCTGAACTGCCTCTTGAGAAACGTATGTGCAGGTCAGGAAGCAAGTTAGAACTGGACATGGAACAACAGGCTGGTTCCAAATGGGAAAAAGAGTACATCAAGGCTGTATATTGTCACCCTGCTTATTTAATTTATATGCAGAGTACATCATGAGAAATGCTGGGCTGGAAGAAGCACAATCTGGAATCAAGATTTCCGGGAGAAATATCAGTAATCTCAGATATGCAGATGACACCACCCTTATAGCAGAAAATGAAGAGGAACTAAAAAGCCTCTTGATGAAAGTGAAAGAGGAGAGTGAAAAAGTTGGTTTAAAGCTCAATATTCAGAAAACGAAGATCATGGCATCTGGTCCCATCACTTCACGGGAAATAGATGGGGAAACAGTGGAAACAGTGTCAGACTTTATTTTTTTTTTTGGGCTCCAAAATCACTGCAGATGGTGATTGCAGCTATGAAATTAAAAGACACTTACTCCTTGGAAGGAAAGTTATGCCCATCCTAGATAGCATATTGAAAAGCAGAGATATTACTTTGCCAACAAAAGTCTGTCTAGTCAAGGCTGTGGTTTTTCCAGCAGTCATGTATGGATGTGAGAGTTGGACTGTGGAGAAAGCTGAACACTGAAGAATTAATGCTTTTGAACTTAGGTGTTGGAGAAGACTCTTGAGAGTCCCTTGGACTGCAAGGAGATCCAACCAGTCCATTCTAAAGGAGATCAGTCCTGGGTGTTTATTGGAAGGACTGATGCTGAAGCTGAAACTCCAGTACTTTGGCCACCTCATTGGAAGAGTTGACTCATTGGAAAAGACTCTGATGCTGGGAGGGATTGGGGGCAGGAGGAGAAGGGGACAACAGAGGATGAGATGGCTGGATGGCATCACCAACATGATGGACATGAGTTTAAGTGAACTCCTGGAGTTGGTGATGGACAGGGAAGCCTGGCGTGCTGCAGTTCATGGGGTTGCAAAGATCGGACTTGACTGAGCGACTGAACTGAACTGAACTTATGCTAGTACCACGCTGTTTTGATTATTGTAGCTTTGTAATAAGTTTTGACATCAGGAAGTGGGGTACCTTCAACTTTGTTTTTAATTTTCAATATGTAGATATTTGGGGGTAACTTGAGAGTCCATGTCAATTTTAGGATGGATTTTTCTGTTTCTGCAAAAAATTTGGTAGGGATTCCATTGAATCTATTGATTTATTTGATTAGTACTGACATCTTAACAATATTAAATCTTTCAATACATGAACATGGGGTTTTAAAAATTTGTCTTATTTCATTTCTTTCAACAAATTTTTGTTGTGTTTGATGTACAATATTTTTCCCTTCTTGGTTAAGTTTTTCTTAAGTACTTCATTCTTTTTGATACTATTTAAAATGAATAATTCTTAATTTCCTTTTTGGCTTTTTCATTTTAGTGTATACAAATACCATTTTTATGTGTAGATTGAATTTTTTATTAGTTCTAACAGTGTGGATTCTGTAGGGTTTTTACTAATGTGATCAGGTTGCCTTTGAAAAAAGATAATTTTAGTTCATTTTCAAAGTTAAAATAATATGTTTTATATTTGTCTATGTATTAACCTTCACTTAAGATTTTTACATTTTCATATGATTTTAAATTAAATGTATATGGTTTGAATCTAGTATCATTCTTTTGGATTTGAAGGACTTTATTCTTATAGGGTAATATTAATAACATATTAACACTAATGAACTCCCTTAGCTTTTGTTTATTTGGGAATGTTTTAATTTTTCCTTCTTTTTCATTTTTGAAGGACAGTTTTGCCATGTATAGTATTCTCAACAGTTCTTTCCTTCAGCACTTTAAATACTGTTATCCTACTGCATTATGGCCTACAATGTTTCTATTGAGAAATCCAATGATAATCTTATTGGAGATTCCTTCTGTGTGATGAGTACTTTTCTCCTGCTGCTTTCAAGATTGCATTTTTAGTTTGACAGTTTGATTATACTGTGTCTTTTTGTGTTTATTGTGCTTGGAGTTAATGAAGATTCTTGTATTTGTATATCCATATCTTTCCTCATATTTGGGACATTTTAGCCATTATTTCTTCAAAATCCTATCTACTTCCTCCCCCACCCCATTTCTCCTTTTAGGGCTCCCCTAGTGGTGTTCTTGATGGTGACCATAAGGCCCTTAGTCTCTGAGGGAGGTGGTTGTAGCTGTGAAACAACAACATGAAAGATCCTTGTTGAGATGAAATGTTCTGTATCTTGACTTTGTCAATGTCAATATCCTGGTGGGAATATTGTATTATAGTTTTGCAAGGTATTATTATTAGGGAAAATAGTAAAGGGTAAACGGGATCTCTCTCTATTCTTTATTACAACTGCATATGAATCTAAAACTATCTAAAAATTAAGTAAAAATCAATTACCCAATAAAAACTAATAAGGGAGTTCCAATTCCAGAATAATAGTGAGGAATTTTGTGGACCTTCTCTCTAGTGAAATAAGCAAAGCTATTACAAACCATAGAAAATCCCAATTATTTAAAGTCTGTGGATATTGTCCTATGGTTATACAGAAAATGATGGAACATTTATTCAAGAAAAATCTACTAAAACTAGGTAAGAATAGCAAGAATCTGTAGCATTTGAGCTATGATCTACTCCCTTCCTTTCTATGAAAATCAGACTGATGAATGTTCCACCAATGGTGTGTGCGATCAATAAGACAGTATTCCCTGTCCTATCAGTTCCAAGTCATGGCTTACTTTATCTCATTGGGAAGAGCAAGTCACCAGCATTTCTCATTCTTTTCCCTATGAGTTGAAGAAACTACAGTCTTGGTGAGTCACCCAGAATGTAGGGGGTTCCTTCCTACCCAGATTTTACCTGTAGGACAGAGGCCCTACTGAAGGCACTGTAAGCTGAGAATGCTGAGCTTGAAAACCTATATCCCAGCTCAGTGGTAGGCAAAAAGTTCTAAATAAGAGAGGCAAGCTCAGAAGTGCAGAGGCTATAACTCTATAAAAATACGGTTTCTTGTAAAACAAATAAACAAAGCAAAACAAAGAAGCAAAAACACTTGGTCCAAAACAACATATATTTAATATCTCATAGTTCTGGAGGCCAGAAGTCAAAAATCAAGATATCAGCAGGGACATAAACCTTCTGAAGGCTCTAGGGGAGAATCTTTTTCTTCCTCTTCCAGCTTCTAGTACCTCTGGATATTCGTTGGTTTGATGGTGCCGAAGTACAGGCTCTGTCTTGGTCTTCACATAAGCTTCTCCTCTTTGCCTTACTCCCCCCTCCCTTTTCTTCTTATAGGAACATTTGCTTTTGGATTTGGATCCACTCTTATAATGGAAAATGATCTCATCTTGAGGTCATTATCTTAATTACATCTGCAAAGGCTCTTATTCTAAACTATTTCACATTTACAGGTTCTGGCTATGCATATCTTTTCTTTGTGGGGGAGGAAGGCATAATCAACTCATTACAGTTTTCTTTAGAGTCCTCCAAATTCATCTCTCTCCCATGTACAAAAATATATTCAACCCATCCTAATATCCCCAAACTCTCAACTCATTGGAGTATCTACTCTAAGTCTAAACTTTCATGTAAATATCATTAGCTTAGAAAGGCCCAAGTCTTATCATCTAAATTATCTAATTTATCTAAATCTGGTATGGGTGAGTTCCTGCCTCTGTGTCCAAGGTTCTGCTCATGGGAATCATTCTTCCTTTTTCTTGAAAGGCAGCACTTTTACAGCTGAGTATATCAATTGGTCCATTTTCTAATCTGTATAAACTCAGATATCTGAGAGCCTTCCTCTATTTTGTCCTGTCTTTTCCCCTTCAGTTCAAGATGGCAGTATTTCTGCTGATTTTATATTCTTAAATACCTGGTTGGTCTCCCACATATTTCAGCAGGGTCCATGATATCAGACAGATAGTTCTCCATAAATCCTTTCTGGATAACCCTATTCCTGGCTACTTTTGAGATGGTCAATTGGATCCCTGAGTCACACGCCCAGTCTCTTCCTCAAAAGTTTGTCCAGGCAATCCTTGTCCTTCTCTCTAGATTAATCTTTTCTGACAGTGAATTTCACAATTTCAGTATCCTTTATAGTCTGGATAAGTAAGAAACTTCCAAATCATCAAGTGCTGATTTCTTCAATTTATCTATTTCTTTTCTCATTTTACTATAAGCAGCAAGGAGAAACCATGCCGTAGCTTTCACACTTTACTTGAAAACATCCTCAGTTAAACATCCAAGCTCATTGTTCATAAATTATACTTTCCAACCAACAGCAGAATGTAATTCAATCAAGTTTTCTGCTACAACATAACAAGGATTGCCATTCCTCCAGTTCAAAATGTATTCCTTATCTCCTTTTGAGCTCTCACCAGAAAGATCTTTAATATTCATATTTTCACCCACATTCTATTCATAATGATATATGTATTCTCCAAGATGATAGATGTTTTCTGTAAAGTACTCCTTACTTCCTTAGGAGCTCTTGCAAAAATTGCATTTAAAGTCCAAATTTCCACCAAGTCTCTTCAAGGCAATCTAAGCTGTTGCTATCATTTGCCTTTGAATTCTTCCAGCCTCTGCCTATTACCCAATTCTAAAACCACATATGTCATTGAGATTAGGGCACATATGGATAACCCAAGTTATCTCATCTTGAAATCCTTAACCTAATTACCTTTTCAAATATCCCTTGTTAAAATAAGCTCACATTAATAAGTTCAAGTTGGAAATATCTTTGAGAGTGGCCAACTTTCAACACATTACACCTTCAGGTGCACAAATTAGTGACACAGAGGATTTGTCCTAGGGGTAAGGAAGTTTATATGAAAAGAGGTCCCTCAAAGGAACTGATTATATTTGAAATAGAGTGTCGGCAGTTTGGCCTAAGGGCAGTCTCAAAAACAGTTTCTTCTTTTAATTAACAGTTATAAGTAAAACACTAGATAGTTTGCCAAAGAGAACCATAGAAGGATATAGGTAAGAAGAGCCCTCTTGGGGTCAGAACAACCCTCAAAACTGGCCTCAAACTGCATCCCTGTCTGAATTAATTGGATCAGACTATGAAACACTATGTGCCCCAGGACATTGTAAAAAATAATAGAACAATCACTTAAGAGGGCTTGTCAGGTGGGTCAGTGGTAAAGAATCAGCCTTCCAGTACAGGACACATGAGTCTGATCACTGGATTGAGAGGATCCCCTGGAGAAGGAAATAGCAACCCACTTCAGTAGTCTTGCCTGGGAAATCCCATGGACAGAGGAGCCTGGTGGTCCATAGTCCACGGGGTCAGATTAGGGTTGGACACAACTGAATGATTAAACAACTATAATCACTCAGGGATTAGTGTGGTGGAAGGGCTGAGTGATATACAAAAAGAAGCAAGCAGTTTAACAGAGAGATTAGGGGAATATACCGTCAAGTCGAGCCCTGTTAAAATCATTATAGTCCCAGAATGACTGTGTAGATTTTGTAAGGCTGTACCTGCTAAGGAGCAACATAAATGGATTAATATTGCAGGGCAAATAGACTCTAATAAAATAGCCTAGCCAACTCAAAAAGTAAAGAAATAAGCAAATAATATTACAAACAAGACTTGGAGAGCAATAAGGGGAATTAGCACCCTAAGTTGCTGTACCGAAATTGTCCAGTTTTGAACAAAAACTTATGACATGTGTGAAGAAAAAGGAATATATGACTGATGCACAGTAAAAAGAAGCAGGCAATGGAAATTGACTTTGAGAGAGCCAGATGCCTGATTTAACAAAGACTTCAAATTATCCATTATAAATATGTTAAAAGAGCTAAAGAAAACCATTCTTAAGGAACTAAGAGGCTCTATAAAGACAATACTTTATCAAAGGATATCACTAAAGTGGCAGAAATTATTTTTTAAAAAAGAAACTCTGGAGTAGGAAATTACAGTAACAAAAATGAAAAAAACAAATTATTAGAGAATCTCAACAGTATACATGAACTGGCATAAGAAAGAATAAGCAAACTTGAAAATGGATATATTAATAGAGATTATGCAATCTAAAGAGAAACTAGAATGAAGAAAAATCAACAGAACTTCAGAGAAATGTAGGACATCCTTAAGTGCACCATCATATGTGTTATGGGTGTTTTCTGATAGATTTACTTTTGAATTATACCAAACACTGAAAAAAAAAAATTAATACTAGTTTTTCACAAAGTTGTCCAAAAAACGAAGAGGAGGGAACACCTGATACCAGGATTACATGATAACAAAATCAGATAAAAATATCAAATAAAATAAATGATACCACAAACCAATGTGTCTTATGAATATAGACAGAGAACCCTTCAACAATGGACAAGCAAATAAAATCTAGCAATATATGATCAGATCAGATCAGTCACTCAGTCGTGTGCGACTCTTTGCTACCCCATGAATCGCAGCACGCCAGGCTTCCCTGTCCATCACCAACTCCGAGTTCACTCAGACTCATGTCCATCGAGTCAGTGATGCCATCCAGCCATCTCATTCTCTGTCGTCCCCTTCTCCTCCTGCCCCCAATCCCTCCCAGCATCAGAGTCTTTTCCAATGAGTCAACTCTTCACATGAGGTGGTCAAGTACTGGAGTTTCAGCTTTAGCATCATTCCTTCCAAAGAACACCCAGGGCTGATCTTCTTTAGAATGGACTGGTTGGATCTCCTTGCAGTCCAAGGGACTCTCAAGAGTCTTCTCCAACACCACAGTTCAAAAGCATCAATTCTTCGGCACTCAGCCTTCTTCACAGTCCAACTCTCACATCCATACATGACCACAGGAAAAACCATAGCCTTGACTAGACGGACCTTTGTTGGCAAAGTAATGTCTCTGCTTTTGAATATGCTATCTAGGTTGGTCATAACTTTCCTTCCAAGGAGTAAGTGTCTTTTAATTTCATGGCTGCAGTCACCATCTGCAGTGATTTTGGAGCCCCCCCCCCAAAAAAAGTCTGACACTGTTTCCCCATTTATTTCCCATGAAGTGATGGGATCGGATGCCGTGATCTTCGTTTTCTGAATGTTGAACTTTAAGCCAACTTTTCCACTGTCCACTTTCACCTTCATCAAGAGGCTTTTTAGTTCCTCTTCACTTTCTGCCATAAGGGATGTGTCATCTGCATATCTGAGGTTATTGATATTTCTCTCTGCAATCTTGATTCCAGCTCGTGTTTCTTCCAGTCCAGCGTTTCTCATGATGTACTCTGCATATAAGTTAAATAAACAGCAATATATGAAAATGACTACAAACTATGACAAAGTGGGATTTGTATCAGAAAAACAGGGTTAATTTAACCACCAAAAATTGTTAATTCATTACAATGCCAAAAAATGTCCACACTACAGTACAATTGTGCTCATTTCACATGCTAGCAAGGTAATGCTCAAAATTCTTCAAGCTAGGCTTCAGCAGTACGTGAAATATTAAACATATATGTGGAATTTAGAAAGATGGTAACAATGATCCAAATGCAAGACAGCAAAAGAGACACAGATGTAAAGAACAGACTGTTGGACTCTGTGGGAGAAGGTGAGGGTGGGATGATTTGAGAGAATAGCACTGAAACATGTATATTATCATATGTGAAATAGATCACCAGTCCAGGTTCAATGCATGAGGCAGGGTGCTCAGGGCTGGTGCACTGGGATGACCTTAAGGGATGGGATGGGGAGGGAGGTGGGAGGGTGGGGCAGGATGGGGAATACATATACACCCATGGCTGATTCATGTGAATGTATAGCAAAAACCACCACAATATTTAAAGTAATTAGCCTTCAATTAAAATGAAAAAGAGAACTTCCATATGTACAAACTGGATTTAGAAAAGGCAGAGGAATCAGAGGTCAAATTGCCAACATCTATTGGATCATAGAGAAGCCAAGGAATTCCAGAAAAACATCGACTTCTGCTCCATTGACAATGCCAAAGCCTTTCACTGTATGGATCACAACAAACTGGAAAATTAAAGGGATGGGAATACCAGGCCACCTTACCTGTCTCTTGAGAAATCTGTATGCAGGTCAAGAAGCAACAGTTAGGACCAGACATGGAAGAATGGACTGGTTCAAAAATGGGAAAGGAGTATGTCAAGGTTGTATATTGTTACCTTGCATATTTAACTTCTTTGCAGAGTTCAGTTTAGTTCAGTTGCTCAGTCGTATATGACTCTTTGCAACCCCATGGACTGCAGCATGTCAGGCTTCCCTGTCCATCACCAACTCCCGGAACTTACTCAAACTCATGTCCACCGAGTTGGTGATGCCATCCAACCATCTCATCCTCTGTCATCCCCTTTTCCTGCTGCCTTCAATCTTTCCCAACATAAGGGTCTTTTCCAATGTGTCTGTTCTTCGCCTTAGGTGGCCAAACTATTGGAGTTTCAACATCAGTCCTTCCAATGAATATTCAGGACTGATTTCCTTTAGGATCGACTGGTTGGATCTCCTTGCTGTCCAAGGGACTCTCAAGAGTCTTCTCCAACACCACAGTTCAAAAGCATCAATTCTTTGGTGCTCAACTTTCTTTATAGTCCAGCTCTCACATACATCCATGACTACTGGAAAACCCATAGTTTGGCTAGACAGACCTTTGTCAGCAAAGTAATGTTTCTGCTTTTCAATTATGCTGTCTAGGTTGGTCATAGCTTTTCTTCTAAGGAGCAAGCATCTTTTAATTTCATGGATGCAGTTACCATCTGCAGTGATTTTGGAACCCAAGAAAATAAAGTCTGTCACTGTTTCCATTGTTTCCCCATCTATTTGTCATGAAATGATGGGACTGAATGCCATGATCTTAGTTTTCTGAATGTTGAGTTTTAAGCCAACTTTTTCCACTCTCCTCTCACTTTCATCAAGAAGCTCTTTAGTTCTTTGCTTTATGCCATAAGGGTGGTGTCATCTGCATATCTGAGGTTATTGATATTTCTCCCAGCAATCTTGATTCCAGCTTGTGCTTCATCCAGCCTGGCATTTCTCATGATGTACTCTGCATATAAGTTAAATAAGCAGGGTGACAATATGCAGAGTACATCATGTAAAATGTTGGGCTGGATGAATTACAAGCTGGAATCAAGATTGTTGGGAGAAATATCAACAACCTCAGATATGTAGATAACACCACCACTCTAATTGCAGAAAGCAAAGAGGAACTAAAAAGCCTCTTGATGAATGTGAGAGGAGAGTGAAAACACTGGCTTAAAACTCCACATTCAAAATCTAAGATCAGAGGTGGTCCTAAGATGACAGAGGAATAGGACAGGGAGATCACTTTCTCACTGAAAAATTCATCAAAAGATCTTTTGAACGCTGAACAAATTTCGCAAAACAATTTCTGAATGCTGGTGGAGGACACCAGGCACCCAGAAAGGCAGCCCATTCTCTTCCAAAGGAGGTAGGACAAAATATAAAAGATAAAAAGAGAGATAAAAGAGCTAGGGACAGAGACAGGTACCAGGGAGGGAGTCGTGAAGGAGGAGAAGCTTCCAAACACCAGGAATCCCTCTTACTGGTGGGTCAGTGGGGAGTTTTGGAATCTCAGAGGGCAACATAACTGGGAGGAAACACACACACACACACACACACACACACACACACACACACACACACAGATTACGTGCCTAACTGCAATTCCCAGCAGAGAAGTAGCCCAGACACTCATGTCCACCAGCAGTGAGCAGGAGCTAAACAGGGAGACACAGGCTGCATGCTTAGGGTAAGGACCAGGACTGAATGCCCTGAAGACAATCTGAGGGAGCTAATGTGAGATAATGACCCAATCTGTGGGATAGCAAGAGAGAGAAGAGAGAGAGAGAGAGAGAGAACTTCCTCGCGAAAAGCTCTAAGGCACAGCCTGGCCTGCTCACAGAACAAAGGATTGAGCGAATACCAGAGGAGAGCTAGCTGGCTGTGAACTGACCCCTCCCCCCACCGGAGGCAGAGAGGCAGGCAGGTGACAGCCAGGGCCAGAAGGCAAGGGGCAATCTCGGCCCCAGAGATGGTATCATCCACCAAACTGTAAGCAGGCACCAGTGGCTAATCAAGTCTTCTTGGGATCCTGGACAGTTGACATCCACCAGGAGGGTTGCAGTGAGAGATCAGCTCCCCAGAGGAGACACATGGCACACCTGAGATGGCGCTCTTGCTGCGCACCCAGGAAACCAAGGGGCTGGGACCAGGGAGGGGATAAGATGCACCACCCACGTAGGAGAGTGCACTCACCAAGCACCTGGTCGCCTGAGCAGCTCGGACCTGGGAAGGGCACAAGACGTAGGCCCAATTGAGTCTGTGCCTTTGTGGAGCACCTGAGAACCTGAACCTGAGCAGCTTAGACCTGGGAAGTGCACGGAACCCAGGGGCTGCTTTGGACAGTTCTTCTGCAGAGAAACCTGGAGCCTGAGCAGTGCAGACCAGGAAAGAACACTTGTCGTGAGCAGGGGCAAACCCAGTGTGGCCCAGACAGTGCAAGCACTCCCCACGCATGCCAGTGATATTTGTTAGCAGTGTTCCTCCCTCCCCACAGCACAACTGAACAAGTGAGCCTAAATAAGTGACCACCTTCGCCCCCTTCTGTCAGGGTGGAAATTAGACACTGAAGAGATTTGCAAACAGAGGAAGCCAAAATAAACAAAGAAGAGGGAACTGCTTTGGAAGTGACAGGTGCAACAGATTAAAACCCTGTAGTTACCACTGACTACATTGGAAGGAGCATATAGACCTTGAGAAGTATAAGCTGGAACAAGGAACTATCTGAAATTGAACTGACCCCACACTTTCCTCAACAACTCCAGACAAATTCCTAGATATATTTTACTATTATAATTTTTTAATGTTTTAAATTTAAAAAAAATTTTAAGTTCTTTATTACTCCTTTAATTTTCATTTTTATAAACTACTATTACTTTGAAAAAAGACCCTATTTTTAAAGCACACTTCATATTTTTTAAATAAGTTTTGTGATTTTTTTTTATATTGTATTTTTGAGAGTCTAACATCTACTATAGATTTTTAATCCTTGCTTTTTGGTATTTGTTATCAATTTTGTACCTTTAAGAATCCAATCTTCAGTATCCATTTTTACTTCATGTGATTACTGGTTTGATTTCTCTCTCCGCTTTTGACACTCCTTTTTCTCCCCCAAGTCACCTCTATCTCCTCCCTCCCCCTTTTTTTCTCTACCCAACTCTGTGAATCTCTTTGGGTGTTCTAGGCTGTGGAGAACACTTAGGGAACTGATTACTGCCTGGATCTGTCTCTCTCCTTTTGACTCCCCCTCTTCTCCTTCTGGTCACCTCTATCTCCCTGCTTCCTCTTCTCTTCATGTAACTCTGTGAACCTCTCCGGGTGTCCCTCACTGTGGAGAATCTTTTCACCATTAACCTAGATATTTTATCATCGGGGCTGTATGGATGGAGAAGTCATGAGGCTACTGTAAGAATAAGATTGAAAGCCAGAGGCAGGAGGCTTAAATCCAAACTTGAGAACACCAGAAAACTGACTCCAGGGAATATTAATCAACAAGAGCTCATCCAAAAACCTCCATACCTACACTGAAACCAAGCTCCATCCAAGAGCCAACAAGTTTCAAAGTAAGACAAACCAAGCTAATTCTCCAACAACACAGGAACATAATCCTGAGCATAAAAATACAGGTGGCCAAAAGTCACACCAATCCCATAGACACCTCAGAACTCACTACTGGACACTTGATTGCACTCCAGAGAGAAGAGATCCAGCTCCACCCACCAGAACACTGACACAAGCTTCCCTAACCAGGAAACCTTGACAAGCCACTCGTCCAACCCCACCCACAGGGAGGAACCTCCACAATAAAGAGGAACCACAAGCTTCCAGCATATAGAAAGGCCACCCCAAATACAGCAATCTAAACAAGATGAAAAGGGAGAGAAATATTCAGTAGGAAAAGGAACATTTAAATGCCCACCAAACCAAACAAAAGAGGGGGAGCTAGGGAGTCCACCTGAAAAAGAATTCAGAATAATGATAGTAAAAAGGATCCAATCTTGAAAACAAAATGGAGTTACAGATAAATAGTCTGGAGACAAAGATTGAGAAAATGCAAGAATTGTTTAACAAGGACATAGAAGAAATAAAAGAGTCAATCAGTTTTAAAAAATGCAATAACTGAGATCAAAAACACTCTGGAGGGAACCAACAGTAGAATAATGAGGCAGAAGATAAGATAAGTGAGGTGGAAGATAGAATGGTGGAAATAAATGAAGCAGAGAGGAAAAAAGAAAAAAGTAATTAAAAGAAATAAGGACAACCTCAGAGACTTCTGGGACAATGTCAAACACTCCAGCATTCGAATCATAGGAGTCCTAGAAGAAGACAAAAAGAAAGGCCATGACAAAATACTTGAGGAGATAATAGTTGAAAACTTCCCTAAAATGGGGAGGGAAATAGTCACCCAAGTCCAAGAAACCCAGAGAGTTCCAAACAGGATAAACCCAAGGCGAAATACCCCAAGACACATACTAATCAAATTAACAAAGATCAAACACAAAGAACAAATATTAAAAGCAGCAAGGGAAAAACAACAAATAACACACAAGGGGATTCCCATAAGGATAACAGCTGATCTTTCAATAGAAACTCTTCAGGCCGGAAGGGAACGGCAGGACATACTTAATGTCATGAAAGAGAAAAACCTACAGCCCAGATTACTGTACCCAGCAAGGATATCATTCAAATATGAAGGAGAAATCAAAAGCTTTACAGACAAGCAAAAGCTGAGAGAATTCATCACCACCAAACCAGCTCTCCAACAAATGCTAAAGGATCTTCTCTAGACAGGAAACACAGAAAAGGTGTATAAACTCAAACCCAAAACAACAAAGTAAATGGTGATGAGATGATACTTATAAATAATTACCTTAAATGAAAATAGGTTGAATGCCCCAACCAAAAGACAAAGACTGGCTGAATGGATACAAAAACAAGACCCCTATATATGCTGTCTACAAGAGATCCATGTCAAAACAAGGGACACATACAGACTGAAAGTGAAGGGCTGGAAAAAGATATTCCATGCAAATAGAGACCAAGAGAAAGCAGGAGTAGCAATACTCATATCAGATAAAATAGACTTTGAAACAAAGGCTGTGAAAGGAGACAAACAAGGACACTACATAATGATCAAAGGATCAATCCAAGAAGAAGATATAACAATTATAAATATATATGCACCCAAAAAGGAGCAGAGCAATATTTAAGGCAAATGCTAACAAGTATGAAAGGGGAAATTAACAATAACCCAATAATAGTGGGAGACTTTAATACCCCGCTCATACCTATGGATAGAACAACTAAACTGAAAATTAGCAAGGAAACACTAGTTTTAAATGATACAATGGACCAGTTAGACCTAATTGGTATCTATAGGACATTTCACCCGCAAACAATGAATTTCACCTTTTTCTCAAGTGCACATGGAACGTTCTCCAGGATAGATCACATCCTGGGCCATAAATCTAGCCTTGGTAAATTCCAAAAAAATTGAAATCATTCCATGCATCTTTTCTGATCACAATGTGGTAAGATTAGATATTAATTATAGGGAAAAAAAACTATTAAAAATTCCAACATACAGAGGCTAAACAATATGCTTCTGAATAACCAACAAATCACAGAAGAAATTAAAAGAAAAGAAATCAAAATATGCGTAGAAACAAATGACAATGAAAACAAAACAACCCAAAACATATGGGATTCAGTTAAAGCAGTGTTTGCTCCTTCGAAGAAAAGCTATGACAAACTTTTGGCAGTGGATTAAAAAGCAGAACCTTTTCATGAAGATGGCGTGCCTTTTTATGAAGATGGCACTGAAGGTGAAGAAGGAAGCCCCGGCCCCTCGTAAAGCTGAAGCCAAAGCGAAGACTTTGAAGGCCAAGAAAGCAGTGTTGAAAGGTGTCCACAGCCACTAAAAAGAAAAAAAAAAAAATATATATATATCCATATGTCACCCACCTTTTGGTGGCCCAAAACACTGCGGCTCAGGAGGCAGCCCTAATATTCTCAAATGAACACCCCTAGGAGAAACAAACTTGACCACTGTGCCATCATCAAATTCCCCCTCATCACCAAGTCAGCCATGGATAAAATAGGAGATAACAACACATTGGTATTCATTTTGGCTGTCAAGGCCAACAAGCACCAAATTAAACAGGCTGTGAAGAAGCTCTATGACACTGACATGGCTAAAGTCAATACCATGATCAGGCCTGACGGAAAGAAGAAGACATATGTTCAACTGGCTCTTGACTATGATGCTTTGGATGTTGCCAATAAAATTGGGATCATCTAAACTGAGTCCAGCTGACTAATTCCAAATATAAAAGTTTTCACTAGTAAAAAAAAAAAAAAAAAGGCAGAGACATCAGTTCGCCACAAACGTCCATATAAGTCAAAGCTATGGTTTTTCCAACTAGTCATGTACAGATGTGAGAGTTAGAGTATAAAGAAGGATGAACACTGAAGAACTGATGCTTTTGAATTGTGCTGGAGAAGATGCTTGAGAATCCTTTGAACAGCAAGGAGATCAAACCAGGCAATCCTAAAGGAAATCAACCCTAAATATTCATGGAAGGACTGATGCTGAAGCTCAAGGTCCAATACTTTGGCCACCTGAATGGAAAAGCTGACTCATTGGAAAAGACCCCAATGCTGGGAAAGATTAAGGGCATGGGGAGAATGGGGTGACAGAGGATGAGATAGTTGGATGGCATCACTGATTCAATGACCATGAGTTTGAGCAAACTCTAGGAGATAGTGAAGGACAGGGAAGCCTGGTGTGCTGTAGTGCATGGGGTCACAAAGAGTTGGACATGACTTAATGACTGTAGACAACAACATTAATAGAAGAAGGGAGAAAAACACATGATCATCTCAGCAGATGCAGAAAATGGTTTTGGCATAATTTAACACCATTTCATCATGAAGACATTGGATAAACAAGGAATCATAGGAAACTTCCTGAATTTTTAATGAGTTCCTATGAAAAATCCACAGATAATATCAGATGTAATGGTGAAAGATTGAATGCTTACCCCCTAGTATCAAAAACAAGACGAGGATATCCACTTTTACCACTTCTATTCGAAAGTGTTCTTGAGGTCCTAGTCATGGAAAATAGGGAAATAGAATTTCATATTGAAAATAAATTTGAAAAAAATCTTTACTTGAAAATGACATGACTTTGTACGTAGATAATCCTTGCTGCTGTTGCTTCTGCTAAGTCACTTCAGTCGTGTCCGACTCTGTATGACCCCATAGACGGCAGCCCACCAGGCTCCCCCGTCCCTGGGATTCTCCAGGCAAGAACACTGGAGTGGGTTGCCATTTCCTTCTCCAATGCATGAAGGTGAAAAGTGAAAGTGAAGTCGCTCAGTCGTGTCCAACTCTTAGCGACCCCATGGACTGAGGCCCACCAGGCTCCTCCATCCATGGGATTTTCCAGGCAAAAGTGCTGGAGTGGGGTGCCATTGCCTTCTCCGAGATAATCCTTAGAATCATTAAAAACAATTAGAACTAATACAGAATTTTAGCAAGGTTGCAAGATTCATGATTAATATAGAAAAATCAAGTGTGTTTCTATACAGTAAGAAACAAACCAAAATTAAAACTGACAGAACAGTTGCATTTGCAAGGTATATAACGAATTAAAATTAAAAAAAAGAAGTGAAAGACATATACCTGGAAACCATGAAGCATCATTGAAGAAATTAAAGATATAAATAATTTGAAAGATATCCTGTGTTCATGGTTTGGAATACTTAACATTTTTAGGATGGCAATACTCCCCAAATTGATCTACAGATTCAGTGCAATCCTTATCAGAATCACAATTGCCTCTGCTACAGAATCTGACAAGCTGACCCTCATATTCACATGGAAACTCAAGGAATTCACAACAGCCAAATGATCTTGAAAACAGACAACAAAGTTGATGGATTCACGTTTACTGATTTCAAAACTTACTACAAAGCTGCAGTAATCAAGACAGTGTGGTACTGGCATAAGGACAAACATATATATCAGCTGAGTAGAATAGACAGTATAGAAATAAACCCATTTATCTATGGTCAATGATTTTCACTAAGGATATCAAGACAATTCAAAACAGAAAGAATAGTCTTTTCAACAAACGGCCTTGGAGCAACTGGTAATCTGCATGCATAAAAATAAAACTGACAAAAAACAACAAAATTCTGTAAAGCAATTACCCTTCAATAAAAAAATAAATTAAAAATAAAACTGAACCCCTAACTCATATAATTTATAAAAATTAAAGATGTAAATATAAGAGCTAAAGGTATAAGATTCTTAGTAGAAGACATAGGTGTGAATCAGCATGCCCTTAGATTATGCAGTGTTTTTATAAAGATATGAAAAAAGCTGGACACAACTGAGCAACTAAGCGCACGCACCAAAAGTACAATAGCAAAGGAAAAAATAGATTAATTGGACAACATCAAAATTTTTTAAAAAGTGCATGTCATTGGACATCATCAAGAAAGTGCATGGCCAATCTGTAGAATGAGTGAAAATATTTGTCAATCAGATATCTGATAATGAACCTACTTATAATCCATATTATATAAAGAACTCTTACAACTTAATAAAAAGACAAAAAACTTCAAAAAATGGGAAAATTATCTGAATAAATATTTCTTCAAAGAAGATAGACAATACACTCATGAAACTCGATTCAACATCATTATATATGAGGGAAATTGAAGTAAAAATTGCAATGAGATACCACTTATCCACTAGAATGGCTATAAGAAAAGAAACAGATAACAGCAAGTGTGGCTGACCATATGGAGAAATTAGAACCCTTATATACTGCTGGTGCTAACATAAAATCATGCAGCCACGTTTAAAAACAACCTGACAATTCATCAAATGATTAAAGATAGGGTTAAGATCTGAGCTGCAAATTCCACACCTGGATGTATACTCAAGGAAAATGAAAACATGTTCGTGCAAAAATTTGTACAGGAATGTCCATAGAAGTGTTATTCATAAGAGTCAAAATTTAGAAACAATTCAAATGTCCAGCAACTGATGAATAGATAAAGGGTAAATGGTATGAATTCATAATAAAAAAAAACAAATAAAAATACCAAATGCATGAAAAAAACTTATTCACAAATATAGGTGAAAAAAATTAAAGTTTTAATTAATGGCTTTAAATCAGCCTGGTCAGAGATCATTAGGGGCTTAATAACAGGATTATAAACATGGTCTTGAATTTCAATATTTGGGTTGGTGACTTGAATGAAGGCATAAGAAATAAGACTTCTCAAAATTAACAGATTAGCAAAAGCTGGTTGAAATGGATATTACCAAATTATGTTTGATAAGCAAAAAATCAATATGCTTCAATGACGTTTCACTGTTAATATAATCCATGTAAAGGAAATAAATTTTAGTCCTGGACTTAGATGAGAATGTCAACTCTATTCATGGAGTATGAAGCAGGACTGGCTTCGTAGCCTTCTACATGACAAAGACCTAGAAGATTTTGTTCATTATAAGCACAATATTCTGCTTTAGTGACATGTAAATGTAAAAACAAACCACACATGGACACAGAAATTTGCATGAGTTTAGGATATTTTATTAATGTCTAGTGTTCTAAATATGTCACAGAAAAAATAATGTCACAACACTTTACACTGATGAATAGATAAAGGGTAAATGGTATGAATTCATAACCAAAAACCAAATAAAAATATCAAATGCATGAAAAAAACTTATTCACAAATATAAGTGAAAAAAATTGAAGTCAAAATCACATTAAAAAATTAAAATTAAATTTTAAATTAAATATTAAATTAAATATTATTAAATATTAAATTAAAATTAAAGGTCAAATCACATCTATATTATGTTCAGCTCTAGGTATCATATTTTAAGACTAACACTGACAAACTGGAATGTATCTAAGGTTGGCAACAAGAGTGGTAGAGCATATGGAAATGGATCAGAGAAGGAATGGTTGTGGAGACTGAAGATATTCAGGCCAGGATAGAAAACAGAGGGAATATAGTACTTGTCTCCAAATATTTGAACAAATTTCATGTGGAAAATGGATTACATTTATTTTGTGCGGTTGCAGAGGGAAGAACTAAAACCAACAAGTAGAAGTTTCATGATCTATTTTGGCTTAGTACAAGGAAAACTTTCTATTAAGGCTGTTTAATAATGAATGATGTGTGTGACCTCATAAGTTCCATTTCACTGGAATTTTAAAACAGAGGCTATAAACCTATCCTGCATTGGACAGTTGGTCTGAAATATGGAAAACAGTGGTTCTCAAACTTCAGAATGAAAAAAAAAAATCAATTGACTATGGTGGGAGTCTCAGGGATGGAGCCTGAATTCATATTCTCTTAATACCACAAGTGATTCTGGTATAAATGATTCACAGGTCCACTTTCAAATAGTAATATGTGGAATTCTTTGTTTCTTCTGAAGTGAAAAGAAGACACTGGCTAAATAGAGAGATTAACAGAATTTTAGCCATTTCTGAAATTTTCTGTTACTATAAAATGTTTTTAAATTACTAATCTGGTAATATCAATCTAACTCATGAAAAATGATACAACTGGAGGAATAAATTTCATTTGTGTTCATTAAAGACCAGAAAAGTATACAACACATTGTGTGCAACTTTTAAATGATATTCATTCTTGTTTTGTTTGCTTGTATGAGGGGCAGGAGTAGGATGACACTTTAATTGGCAACAGCGATCAACAGGAACTGAGTATGTTGTTTAATGTCCTGAAAGCCCTCAATCTATTTTAAACCTTTAACATATTCTAGAGATGTTCTTTTTTTTTTTTTAAAGGCCTTTGGCATACCTTCATTCTTTGAATTATTATAGAACAAATAACTACTGGCAGGTAAATTATTCAGAAGAAATTAAGTGTTACCAGAGAATTTTAAAAGACCTTTCGGTTTTCCTTCCTCTAAATTTGCAAAAGAAAAGCAACTAAGGAAGTGGAAATGAAACTTGAATACTAATATATTACTTATTCTCATGCTATTTGGAAAAATTCATTCTTTGTATTTCCTTGCATGTTCTTTCTCACCATCATTAGATCTCAAATCAAGGGAAAAATAATTTCCCCCAGTGTATGCAGAAAACTACTTGATTAACATCAAGGAGAAAAAATTGTCAAAAATGAAGTTAGTTTTGTCTTTCTGTGCATATAATTATTTGAGTACTTAGCATCACTATTTTTGTCTGTGTTTATTTTTTTACTAGTTAAAAATAAGAAGCATTTATCAGGAGTCCTCTTCCATCTACTTCCAAAGGGACTCACCTGTCTAAAACCATTGGAGCCAATTTTCTCAATGCCTGTGTGGTGTCCCAATTTCTCAGATTTCTGGAAAGTGCTAGATGATTTCTAATACAGTAAATAAATGTTAGTTATTCCTGAAGGCATTATCCCCAGGGGAATGACACATGGGCAGAAATTTTGACTCTGTGATAAGTCAATGAAAGAGAAAATTTTGAGCAAGGAGACCCTAGTGTTTCTCCTCAAATTAGACTGTATACCAATTTGCCCCTACTGAGTTACTCCATTGATTGGTTTGATGAATCAGGCCTTTTAGTGTGAACACATTTTTTAGGTATATGTCCTTCCCTTGCTCAGCTCCTTGGCACCTGGCTTTGGTGAGAGTAGTTTTGTGACTGTAAGAAAGTGGCATGTGTGCTCAGTCATGTCCAGCTTTTTGCGACCCCGTGGACTGTAGCCCACCAGGCTCCTCTGTCCATGGGATTTCCCAGGCAAGTATATTGGAGTGGGTTGCCATTTCCTACACCAAAGAAAGTGTCATAAATTGTCTCAAACCCTAAATACTTGCAATGACTCTTGTTTGCTTACTCACCAAAGAATGCCTTCCCCAAGAGCATAAAAGAGAATATTGGCTCAAAGCCCACAACTGCATGATCTTTTGTCAAATGATTTTGGGTCACTGAATTAATGTAGCATCTGAAGCTGGACACTTCCTCCAAAGCCATCAACATTTCAAAAAAGGATAAGTCTATCCCCAAAGCAGAGCAACTAAAGAGTTGCAAGAGAAAATCCCTACCCAAGAGAATGATATAGAATGTGTCATTTTTTTTTTTTGCATGATCTTTATAGGGTGATCAAGAGGCTTTCATTGTAGTGAATACATTTGCTCACTCAGTTTTGGAGAGTCGCCCTTCATTTATTCTTTCCCTTTGGAAGTACTTTCGAGTGCAAATTACTGCTATCAGAAGCCTTGAACTGAGAGGCTATTATTCTCCTTGCTCAGATTAAATTAATTTTGAACAGTTTAATGCAGCATGTCCGAGCTGCAAGTCCAAGTGGTGTCAAATCTATTTCTCTGCTTTTTTAAGCTGGACCTTCAAGGGCAGTATGATTCATGGTGAATGTGTTCTTCTAATGTCTTGCTAAGCGTTATTATTTTCTTTCATTTGCAAGTCATGAGGCTACAAATGTTAACCATTCTCCTCCTAACATTGTGTAAAGAATGCATGATTTAAGCCAGGCTGATTTTCCAAAAGGGAGCTTATTACATTTACTTGCTTTACAAATGAAATAAAGAAAAAGTACTCTGGATCAAAGCAAGAAGTTTAAAAAGCTAATGAAACATTAGGAAGAGAACTGGTTTGAGAAACACTGCGACATCATCACTATTGTGTTAAAAAGGAATTATCTTGATCTAGGCCTACGTAATAAAATAAAGGAGTTTTAATGACGGGCTATATAATTCTGTTTGTGTTTTGCAGAGTTGCAAAAAAAAAAAAAAAAGATTGTAAATCTACTTATCTTCTCTCTTCTAGTTCAGGCAATCTACTGTCTCTCCAGTATTCATTCAATCTAAAGTGTCATTGAAATGTGTAATAAAGTTTTCTATGTTACTGTAGAGCAGTCAAAAGAATGCCAGTCAACTAATGACAGAATAGAAGATGTGCTTTAAGCAGTTAGAGGTTTCAAAAACCTATCCACCTTGTGTCTATGTAAACTACTTAAACTGTACAGTCCAGGACAGTCTTTTCTACAGCTCTAATTACTAGTTCTATGGATTAAGCGAATTAATGACTTTAACATTCTGGAAGGAAGATTGATGAAAATACTATATTGCAATCTTCCTTTGGGGCAGAGAAGAAGCAAAGATCAAGAGTATTATCCTTTCAAAAGCTGGATAAGCACACTGCTCTTGTCATACTACTTATTTTTAAAACAGATGAAATAGACTTACATAAACCTATTGACTTTAGAAATGAAAAAATTTTACTCACAGTCAAAAGATAAACATGGTAATAATATAATTTTATGACAACATTGCTAAGAGCATTTGATACTTTTATCTTTAGTCTATGTAAAAACACAAGACTCTGTAACTTATAAAAACTTATTTGGGATTCAGGTACCACATTTGAAGAAAGAGGCTAAAGTGTCGAATAGCATGCAGAAAAGCACCCAAAAAACCTACAAGAGATGGAGGGAGGGACAGACAAGGAGAACTAGAGGGCCTGTCACATGAGTACAGACTAAGATGACTAAAATTTCATCTTTAAACTCAGAGGCTGAAATCTAAGTCTGTAAGATAATAAGGGGACACGTTGAATATATATGAATTTGTTAACCCTATATTAGAATATCAGAGTTAATGGGCCTCATTGAAGTTAGAAGACAATAACACCTTACCTGCCTCCTGAGAAACCTGTATGCAGGTCAAGAAGCAACAGTTACAACCAGGCATGGAACAATAGACTGGTTCCAAATTGGGAAAGGAGTACATCAAGGCTGTATATTGTCACCTTGTTTATTTAAATTCTATGCAGAGTATATCAGGCAAAATGCTGGGTGGATAAAGCACAAGCTGGAATCAAGATTTCCGGGAGAAAGATCAATAACCTCAGATATGCAGATGACAACACCCTTATGGCAGAAAGCGAAGAGGAACTAAAGAGCCTCTTTGATGAATATGAAAGAGGAGAGTGAAAAAGCTGGCTTAAAACTCAACATTCAAAAACTGCGATCATGGAATCCAGTCCCATCACCTCATGACAAATAGATGGGGAAACAATGGAAACAGTGACAGATTTTATTTTCTTGGGCTCCATAATCACATGGATTGTATGGTGACTGTAGCTGTGAAATTAAAAGATTCTTGGTCCTTGGAAGAAAAACTATGACAAAGCTGCTGCTGCTGCTAAGTCGCATCAGTCGTGTCCGACTCTGTGCAACCCCATAGACGGCACCCCACCAGGCTCCCCCGTCCCTGGGATTCTCCAGGCAAGAACACTGGAGTGGGTTGCCATTTCCTTCTCCAATGCATGAAAGTGGAAAGTGAAAGTGAAGTCACTCAGTTGTGTCCAACTCTTCACGACCCCATGGACTGCAGCCTACCAGGCTCCTCCGTCCATGGGATTTTTCCAGGCAAGAGTACTGGAGTGGGTTGCCATTGCCTTCTCATGACAAAGCTAGATAGCATATTAAAAAGCAGAGACATTACTTTGCTGATAAAGCTCCATATATAAAGCTATGGTTTTTCCAGTAGTCATGTATGGATGTGAGAGTTGGACCATAAAGAAGGCTGAGTGCCAAAGAATTGATGCTTTTGAACTGTGATGTTGGAGAAGACTCTGGAGAGTCCCTTGGACTACAAGGAAATAAAACCAGACAATCCTAAAGGAAATCAATCCTGAATATTCATTGGAAGGACTGATGCTGAAGCTGAAGCTCCAGTACTTTGGCCACCTGATGTGAAGAACTGACTCATTAGAAATGACCCTGATGCTGGGAAAGACTTCAGGCAGGAGGAGAAGGGGACGACAGAGGACAAAGTGGTTGGATGACATCACCGACTCAATGGAAATGAGTTTGAGCAAGCTCCAGGAAATGAAGGACAAGGAAGCCTGGTGTGCTGCAGTCTATGAGGTTGCAAAGAGTCAGATAGGACTGAGCGACTGAACAACAACAAATACTGGAAAGGAATAAGCTTGAATTCCAGTCTCACCACTTCTTAGCAGTATTACATTAATCAAGTCATTTAAATAATCAGCACTTCTGTTTTTTTCTTTACAAAATCAGAGTAATAATAAGACCTACCTCATAAGTTTATTGTGAGTATTAAATAATTTAATATATGCAAGATGTTTGGAAGAGTATTCAGAATATGGTAATTACTATGCAAATATTATCTATTATTATTACTGTTTTAAAAGAGAGTGTGACTAGATGAAAAATAGTAATCAACATATGGAATGCAATTAACTTACAAGGTAGTAGAGAACAAAAAAGTGAGAAGGCCCCATAATGGTTTAAAGAATGAAACTTCCATAATGGCTTACTAAAACCAGGAATGCTTGGGAAATCTAACTTCTGATGTTGATGTCAAGGATAACCAAGTTTCTTGCTAGTCTGCATCAAGGTTCTCTAGAATTTTATATAGCTTGGTAGAAGATCCTTGTGGTATAGTGTAATTGAATTACACTAAGAATTAGCAGGTCTCGATTTTTTTTAATACCACTTTTGACATTTAAATGTTAAACCTTCGAGCAGTTTAAGTTTTCAGTTCCTCAAATTTAAAATGAGAATAACTATACCTTTTTCTCTCACAGTGTGTTGTTATGAAGATTAAATCAAATAAATAAATGTGTGAATGGGCTGTGTAGATGATGAAGTACTCTAAAAATATAAGATATTATTCTCATATTCTGCTGTCACAGCATCTCATAAAAGACAGGATGATTCTCTGACTGATCTAACTTCTACCTCATCCTTACAGAATCCACATGGGCACTTTTTAATCCTTATCTTCCTGTACTACCTTGCAGCACTTGACCTGTTCACCATTCACTTCTGACAGGAGCTGTTAGCTCTTGTCAGCTCTTCTTGGACACTATTTTTGGCTATTTCCCTTCCTGTATTTCTTAATACCCCTTCTCAGTCTGTTTTCATCCCTCTTCTTGCTCCATTCAACCTCCAAATATTTTTACTTTTCTTGGTTATTTTATATTTTGTCCCTATATGACGGCAAACGAGTGTGTGTGTGTGTGTGTGTGTGTGTGTGTGTGTACATATAATATGCATTAGTCAGGGTCCTTTAGAGAAACAGAACTAACAGGATGTATGTATATATATAAATGAAGAAATTTATCATAAGGAATTGGCTCACATGATTATGGAGACTGACAAGTCCAAATCTGCAGGGTAGGTCAGCAGGTTGGAGACCCAAGAAATCTGATGCTTCAGTTCCAGTCTGAAGGCCATCTGCCATACAACCAGTAAGAGCCAATGTTGCAGATGAGATCTAAAGGGCATCTGCTGGAGGTTGTCTCTTGCTCAGAGGAGGTCTTTTTGTTCTACTTAAGTCTTCAGTTGGTTGCATGAGACTGACCCACATTATGTAAGGCAATCTCCTTTACTCAAGTCCACTGATTTGAACATTAATCTTGTCCCAAAGATTAGCTCTCTGGGACTTCCCTGGTGGCTCAGACAGTAAAAAACTGGACTACAGTGCAGGAGACCTGGGTTTGATCCCTGGGTCAGGAAGATCCCCCTGGAGAAGGGAATGGCAAGCCACTCCAGTATTCTTGCCTGGAGAATTCCATGGACAGAGGAGCCTGGCAGACTACAGTCCATATAGTCCATGGGGTCACAAGAAGTCAGACATGATTGAGTGACTAGCACTTTAACTTTCTTTCTTATCCCAAAACACCTTCACACATTCAGAATGACATTTGTTCAAATATCTAAGAATCCTATAGCCCAGCCAAATACGCACATGAAACTAACCATTACATTATACGATGAAATGATTTTGAAATATTACCTTTAGGGCAAACCTTTAATTTATTTATGAATTTACTTATTTGCTTATTTATAGCTTGAATCTCACATTTCAATTTCTATCTAGATATCTCCATTTGGATGTCTTCTAGGACATGAATTATGCTCAACTTCTAACTAACTCAACTTCTCCATCCCCCTACCCATCCACTCTCCTTCAAAAACCCTGCACCTTTGATCATATTCTCATTTTAGGTAATGGTTCAGAAATATTAGAGTTTTCCTTGACTTTCTTCTCTCCATGACTAATACACAGTTAGAAATCAAGTATTTCTACCTCTTGATCAAATCAAGTAGATTCTACCTCTCAAATCATTCTCAGATCTGTATCTTTTCATCTTTATGGTCAATTTGAGCCTCAAATTCTGAATTAATACCGCTATCTGCTAATTTGTTGTTGTATGTATTATTTATCCCCTTTCTCAGCTGGTAAAGAACCTGCCTGCAATGCAGAAGACCCAAGTTTGATTCCTGGTTTGGGAAGTTCTTCTGGAGAAGGGATAGGCTACCCACTCCAATATTCTTGACCTTCCCTGGTGGCTCAGATGGTAAAGACTCTGCCTGCAATGTGGGATACTTGGGTTTGATCCCTGGGTTGGGAAGATCCTCTGGAGGAGAGAATGCAACCTACTCCAGTATTCTTGCCTTGGAGAATCCCCATGAACAGAGAATCCTGGCAGGTTACAGTCCATGGCATCGCGAAGAGTCAGGCACAACTGAGCAACTAAGCACTATCTTTCTTAAATGAAAATCTGGACATACCATTCTTTATTTAAAATTCTTTTCAATTACTCTTCATTTTAAATATAAAATATACAGGTTTTAACCTTCTATACAAAACTTACATGTTCTAAATAAACCACTGTGAGTGACTGCTATTTCTTAAGCAATTACAGCTTTATTCTTACTCTAGTATACCCTCACTATAGATAAAATTTATTAAGATGCCCACTCATAGATTTGTCCCAACTTCCTAACAGCACTCAACACAAAGCAAAGCCTTGCTTCCTTTGACCCTCCACAATATCACCTAACCAAAGCCCAAATCGTATCATAAATTCTTCCTAACACTTTCTTTTAGATTGGAATGGAAAGGCCAGTTTTCATTCCAATCCCAAAGAAGGGCACTGTCAAAGCATGTTCAAACTACCGTACAATTGTACACATTCACATGCTAGGAAAGCAATGCTCAAGATCCTTCAAGCTAGTCTTCAGCAGTATGTGAATCGAGAATTTCCAGATGTACAAGCTGGAATTTAGAAAAGGCAGAGGAACCAGAGGTCAAATTGCCTTCATCCTTTGGATCATAGAAAAACCAAGGGAATTCCAGAAAATCATCTGCTTCATCATTGACTATGCTAAAGTCTTTGACTGTGTGGATCATAACAAACTGCAGAAAATTCTTAAAGAGATGGGAATACCAGACAGCATTACCTGCCTCCTGGGAAACCTGTATGCAAGTCAAGAAACAACAGTTAGAACTGGACATGGAACAACAGATTGGTTCAAAATTGGGAAAGGAGTACATCAAAGTTGTATATTGTCCCCCTGCTCCTTTAACTTCTATGCCGAATATCTCATGCAATATGCCGGGCTGGATGAATCACAGGCTGGAATCAAGATTTCCAGGAGAAATATCAACAGCTTCAGATATGCAAGTGATATGGCAGAAAGCAAAGAGGAATTAAAGAACCTCTTGATGAAAGTGAAAGAGGAGAGTGAAAAAGCTGGCTTAAACTTCAACATTCAAAAAACTAAGATCATGGCATCCGGTTCCATCATTTCATGGCAAATAGATGGGGAAAAAGTGAAAACAGTGACAGATTTTATTTTCTTGGGCTCCAAAATCACTGTGGACAGTGACTGTAGACATTAAATTAAAAGACACTTGCTCCTTGGAAGAGAAACTATGACAAACCTAGATAGTGTATTGAAAAGTAGAGATATCACTTTGCTGACAAAAGTCTATATATTCAAAGCTATGGTTTTTCTAGTAGTAATGTAAGGATGTGAGAATTGGACCATAAAGCAGACTGAGCACTGAAAAACTGATGCTTTCAAATTGTGGTGCTGGAGAAGACTCTTGAGAGTCCCTTGGACTGCATGGAGATCAAAGCAGTCAATCCTATAGGAAATGAACCGTGAATATTCATTGGAGGGACTGATGCTGAAGCTGAAGCCCCAGTACTTTTGCCACCTGAATGGAAGAGTCTACTCCCTGGAAAAGATCCTAATGCTGGGAAAGATTGAGGCCAAGAAGGAAAGGGGTGACAGAGGATTAGATGGTTCATATGGCATCACCAATGCTATGGACATAAGTTTGAGCAAACTCTAGGAGATAGTGAAGGACAGGGAAGCTTGGCGTGCTGCAGGCCATGGGGTCTCAAAGTATCAGACATGACGTAGTGACTGAAGAGTAACAATATCATTTTCTTACTGAAGACACTTAAATGAGTAATAAAACCAACTTGTTCACTTACAAGTATGTTCCTGGTGGGCTTTGGCTCAAGGGTGTTAGCAACGTAGTCAACCTGTTACTGAGAATTTATAGTAAACAAATCTTAATTCCACTTAAACTTTTCTAGGGAAGCATATAATTTAAGAAGAATCCTTTTGTGAAGTGAGCAGTCACTGATTTACTGATCTGTCATATAAACCTATATTTTTGTTTATTAAATTTGTTTAAAATGAGACCATACTTATGTTTGGATTTCATTTCAGTAGATGACTGGCAAAGACTAACTTGAAATCTTGCTTAGTTGCTGACATAGTCGTTGCAAAGATATTACTCATATGGGGAGAATAGGAAGATTCAATGAAAGGATCATGTGTGTCTCTTTCCTATAACACAACAAATCAAATATAATATAAAATACAAAGGAAACACTGGGTCTGTCAAAATGAATTGAATATAGTGATTCTCAATGCAACTGATGTTATTCTTCCAAAAGAAGAAAATTCACTTAAAAAAATGCATTCAAAGTACTGAAGGCTTTATTTATAGGATACAGTGCTGTGTTTTTATTTTAAAATCAGTCTATAACTTTTCTGGTTTACTGTCATAAACTATACTAGACTACCATATTTGTGATGTATTTTCAGCTAGTATGTGCTGCAAGTTTCTACTTACTAAATTACTGATAGGATTAGTGTACCCTACATAAATTAAATCTTATCCCAATAGTAGTATCTATATATTTGTCCTATTTATTAATGCTTATATGTATTCTTATATTAATATAGTAGATATATTTTAAGAAAAGCATTTCATCTTCAATTCCAGTCAACAGATCTTTATTCTTTTTTTCAGAACTCTTGTTAGCCAAACAAGCTAATTCTGGCCAAGAATTGTATTAGTACACCTAACTTGTTCTTTTTTTCCTGATTCCAGTAACCCCTTTGGGTCGAAATCATCCTGATCTACTATAAAATATGACAACTCATCACAATTGGATATATCTATATCATGCATATTTATATTTTATACTTTTAAAATTGTCAAAATTGTGGAAAAAACACAAAACATACAATTTACCAACTTAACCATTTTAAAATGCATAGTTCAGTACTCCTGGTGGTGGTGGTGGTTTACTCACTAAGTTCTGTCCAACTTTTGTGATCCCATGCACTGTAGCCCACCAGGCTCCTCTCCATGGGATTTCCCAGGAAAGATTACTGGGGTGGGTTGCCATTTCCTTCTCCAGGGTCACTCTCTTAAGTGTATTCATTTTGTTGTGCAATAGATCTCCAGAACTTTTCTATCTTGCAGAATTGAAGTTTTATTATACCTACTGAAAACTTCCTACTTTCACCTCTTCACAGCTCCAAGTAGCCACCATTATATTTTCTGTTTCCATTAATTTGACTACTTTAGATACTTCATATGGGTGGAATCATATAGTACTTGACTTTTTGTGACTGGCTTATCTCACTTAACATCATGTCTTCAAAGTACATTCACATAGTAGCACAAAACAAGATTTCCTTCTTTTTAAAGACTGAGTGATATTCCATAGTTAGTGTATGTCACTATTTTAATTAGTTGATGAACTTTGGGTTGCTTCCATCTCTTGGCAATTGTGAATAATATGAATGTAAGTTGTGAAAATCTTTCTTTGATACTCTGCTTTCAATTTCTGTGGCCACAGAAGTTGGATTTCTGAGTCATGCTAGTCCTGCTTTATTTTTTTATTTTTTTGAGTAATGAATATAATTTAGTGAAAGAAAGTGAAAGTCGCTCAATCGTGTCCAACTCTGTGACCCCATGGACTTATACAGTTCATGGAGTTCTCCAGGCCAGAATACTGGAGTTGGTAGCCTATCCCTTCTCCTGGAATCAAATCAGGGTCTCTTGCATTGTGGGTGGATTCTTTACCAGCTGAGCTACCATAGTTTCAATTGTCAAAAAGTCAATTATTAAATGCAGGTTTTAGAATACTCTTAAGTAAATGAGCTATGAAATTTTCTTATAGTTAAGAATATACAGCTTCAAAGGCTGATATATGGAAATGTAAATGGAAACTAGAGACATAGCCAAGTCTGTTAAATACTTGGAAAGACAAACATACAAATTTCTTTACAACTTTGCTTTCTAAATATGAAACTGTATTTCTTCTGCATTCATTATAATAACCATTTTGGGGATTTCTTTTTCTTTTCAATTTTTTTTCCTTCCAGAAAAACAACAATGCCTTTTGGGCTGGTGGCTCATATGGTAAAGAATCCACCCGCAATGCAGGAGATGCAGGTTTGATCCATGGGTGGGGAAGATCCCCTGGAGGAGAAAATGGTAACTCACTCAAGTATTCTTGCCTTGGAAATCTCGTGGACAGAGAAGCCTGGCAGGTTATAGTCCATGGGGTCGCAAAAGAGTTGGACTCAACTGAGCATGTGTGCATGCACGCATATTTAAAAATTAGTAAGAAGAAAACTCAGCAATGGCCACAGGACTGGAAAAGGTCAGTTTTCATTCCAATCCCAAAGAAAGGCAATGCCAAAGAATGCTCAAACTACCGCATACTTGCACTCATCTCATACACTAGTAAAGTAATGCTCAAAATTCTCCAAGCCAGGCTTCAGCAATACATGACTGTGAACTTCCAGATGTTCAAGCTGGTTTTAGAAAAGGCAGAGGAACCAGAGATCATTGCCAACATCTGCTGGATCATGGAAAAAGCAAGAGAGTTCCAGAAAAACATTTATTTCTGCTTTACTGACTATGCCAAAGCCTTTGACTGTGTGGATAACAATAAACTGTGGAAAATTCTGAAAGAGATGGGAATACCAGACCACCTGAACTGCCTCTTGAGAAACCTATATGCAGGTCAAGAAACAACAGTTAGAACTGGACATGGAACAACAGACTGGTTCCAAATAGGAGAAGGAGTATGTCAAGGCTGTATATTGTCACCCTGCTTATTTAACTTCTATGCAGAGTACATCATGAGAAACGCTGGGCTGGCAGAAACACAAGCTGGAATCAAGATTGCCGGGAGAAATATCAATAACCTCAGATATGCAGATGACACCACCCTTATGGCAGAAAGTGAAGAGGAACTAAAAAGCCTCTTGATGAAAGTGCAAGAGGAGAGTGAAAAAGTTGGCTTAAAGCTCAACATTCAGAAAACTAAGATCATGGCATGTGGTCCCATCACTTCATGGGAAATAGATGGAGAAAGGGTGGAAACAGTGTCAGACTTTATTTTTCTGGGCTCCAAAATCACTGCAGATGGTGAGTGCATCCATGAATTTAAAAGACACTTACTCCTTGGAAGGAAAGTTATGACCAACCTAGATAGCATATTGAAAAGCAGAGACATTGCTTTGCCAACAAAGGTCTGTCTAGTCAAGGCTATGGTTTTTCCAGTGGTCATGTATGGATGTGAGAGTTGGACTGTGAAGAAAGCTGAGCACCGAGGAATTGATGCTTTTGAACTGTGGTGTTGGAGAAGACTCTTGAGAGTCCCTTGGACTGCAAGGAGATCCAACCAGTCCATTCTAAAGGAGATCCGCCCTGGGTGTTCTTTGGAAGGAATGATGCTAAAGCTGAAACTCCAGTACTTTGGCCACCTCATTGGAAGAGTTGACTCATTGGAAAAGACTCTGATGCTGGGAGGGATTGGGGGCAGGAGGAAAAGGGGACGGCAGAGGATGAGATGGTTTGATGGCATTACCAATTCGATGGACGTGAGTTTGAGTGAACTCCAGGAGTTGGTGATGGACAGGGAGGCCAGGTGTGCTGCGATTCATGGGGTTGCAAAGAGTCAGACATGACTGATCAACTCAATTGCAATGAACTGAACTGAAGAGAGTAAATCTTGAAATTCTCGCCATACACACAAAACAGTAACTATGTAAAATGAGGAATGTGTTAAACCAATCCCAATGTGGTAATGATTTCACCATATATGTATATCAAATCATCATACATACACTTTAAATTTACACAATGTTATATGTCAAAGTACCAATAAAGATGGAAAGAATTCAAAAATAAAACAGTTTTTATTATCAGATAGTGCATCTTTATATTTATTAGTAACCTTTTAAAATATATATATCTTGTTATTTTGGCCTACTCATTTTTATATATAAATTAAAAGTAATTTTATATTGATATACAATGAAGTCCCCTGTGATATTGATTTAAATTGCGTTAAATGCATAAATTTATTTGATGAGAGTTCACATTATTATATAGTATTTTATATATAAGTGTAATTTTTATATAAGAATGTAATTTATCTTTTATATAAGAATGTAATTTATCTTTTCATATATTTACATCCTCTTTTATATCCTTTGATTAAGCTTATAGTTTTCTTGAAGATTACTTACCAAGTTCATTCATAACTGCTTTGTATTTGCTGATACTTTTATTGATGAACTCATGTTTTCTGTTGTATAGCCTCAGTATTACTTCCATATGGTAGTGGTTCTCAACCAGAGGTGATTTTGTATCATAAGGAATATTGGCACTGACTGAGACATATTCATTGTCCCAAATTTGAGAGTTAGGGTGTTGCTAATGCTAATTGGTAGAAACCAGGAATCCTGCCAAACATCCTACAACATACAGGGCAGCCCTCCATAGCAAAGAATTATCTGACCCAAAATGCCAGTTGCATTAAGACTGAGAAAGCCTGGTATAAGATAAAGCTATTATTTCTTGAATATATTAATTTTGTAACTGCAAGCTTACTGAACTTTCTTAATTCTTTTTTTTTCTCTTAGATTATCTTGAATTTCCTCATGTATACTAAAATATTGTAATTGTAATATATCCCCTTCCTCCAATATTTGAATCTCATTTCATCTCTTATCTCATTGTAGTTGCCAGTGTGTCCAGAATGTTAAATAATGATCCTGAAAACACCTTCATCTCATTCCTGTTTTGAATGACTATACCTCTGGTTCAACATTTCCCAAATTATATTGTAGAACAGTGGTCCAACCAGATGCTTCACATTAAATAGTTTCTGTGGAAGTGCTACATATCATATCCTTCTACAGCAGAATTACAATTCATATTAGTATATTAAAGAAGCACTTTGAAAAATGATGCTAGAGTACAGTGTTTCTCAAAATTGGCTGCACATAAAATCACTCATGGTACTTAAAAAATACTCGAGTCTGGAGCCTACCTCCAAAGATTCTGAGTTAATTGATCCCTAATGAGACTCAGGAATCAAAAACATTTCTTTTTAAATCTCTCTGTGTGCTTCTAATGTACAACCAAGTTTGAAGACCACTGCTTTTGCTTCTCACCATTATATATTAAGTTGGTTGTTGGTTTGAAATAAAGAATTGTATCATGTAATGCATGAAATATTTTGCTTCTATTTGTAAAAGATTTTAAAATAAGAAATTCCAGCTTATTCTCTATTGCTTTTCTTTAGCAATCTTCTCTATGCCCTGTTTCCTGATCTCAGATTACTCTCTTCACAACTACTTGCTTTGGTTTCATAAATGAAGGATTCTTTCTAATCTCTTAAAAAAAAAAAAAAACAAGTTAGACATACTCTTATGTTTCTCATCATAAAGCTAGAAGAAATATTTTTCTTTGATTCTTAAAGTGGCCCCTTTCTTCTGATCTACAGTATCTCTTAATAAATTCAATCACATTGAGAATTTTCTCACATTGAAGAAATACACAGGTGTACCTGCTTTCATTTGTTGTGCCTATTTATCCTCATTTCCTCACTACACTCTTGTCTTGAAGGAAATATGACTTGTCAGGAAGGATAGTGTCCACATTAACTTTCTTCATCTTGTCTTAACTTGCCCTAAGTGAATTAGAGGCTTTTGAAGGGATTTATCAGGATTTCCTTCAATTACTTGCCAAACGTGTTTTTTTCACAGAGAAAAAAACTCTGATTATCTTCTTATATTTGTTGAGATACTTTTTCTATATTTCAGTGCTATTATCCGGTCCCATCAGTTCAGTCCATTTCAGTTCAGTCGCTCAGTTGTGTCCGACTCTTTGCGACCCCATGAATCACAGCACGCCAGGCCTCCCTGTCCATCACCAACGCCTGGAGTTCACTCAAACTCATGTCCATTGAGCCGGTGATACCATCCAGCCATCTCATCCTCTGTCATCCCATTCTCCTCTTGCCCCCAATCCCTCCCAGCATCAGGGTCTGTCGGGAGCTACATTAGGCATTACTGACAAAATGTAGGCATGGCCCCAACCCCTCTCCTCATCCATCAGGCACGGTCCCAGGATGAAGGAGTTTGGTCTTATGATTCTGACTTGTTCTTTCCTTTCTTCTGTTGAGTTGGCTGGAAAGAATGTTAAGGTGCTTATTGTTCTTGAGAGAAGCATGAGAAAGCACAAAGCCTTCTGCAGTTGTGCCCAGAAAATAATCTATAAAGTAACCATTGACATTTGTTCAAGGATCTTTACAAAGAATGTTCCAGGATGAGCACGTAGGCTGCAGCTTGAGGCCACGGGAAGGATTGTTATCTGAGACCTGTTTGTGAGGGAAATATTTATGGCAAAAGAAGTTTGCTGAGTTTAGGGTTTATGAGTAATTAAGAATAGAAGCTAAAATTTAAGGAGTGTTGTAGTGTTAGCATATTTTACTATAGCTTATAGAGATTAGGAATTTTAGAGATATTAATAGCTAGAAGCCTTTTTAGGAGATAGTGATCTTAAGATGCTAGGGGCAAACAGGATTTAGAAAGATAATAAATAAACTGAGGAATGTAGCATGAGTTACAATGTAATCACAAGTTAAGTATAGGACACATAAGAGGAAGTAGATAATAGATAGTAAAGCCGATTCTGAGAGAATTGCTGAAGCAGGAACTCTGTTTGTAGGACAACAATGATTTCTGTAGGCAATAAATCTGGGTGGGGGAAACTAAAAATGTCAAACCTCTGACCTAATGCTTTTGTCAAAGTATAAAAGAAAACCTGAAGCTTGAAATAAACATGTAGCCCCACACCTTGAGTCAGAGGCTATATCATTGTCCACCGACACAGCTCACCCCTTCAGGCTGATTCCCTTGCTGCTGGAGCTGGACTCCAGCAAGGGTCTTTTGAATGAGTCAATTCTTCGCATGAGGTGGCCAAAGTACTGGAGTTTCTGCTTCAGCATCATTCCTTCCAATGAACACCCAGGACTGATCTCTTTTAGGATGGACTGGTTGGATCTCCCTGCAGGCCAAGGGACTCTCAAGAGTCTTCTCTAACACCACAGTTCAAAAGCATCAATTCTTCGGCACTCAGCTTTCTTCACAGTCCTACTCTCACATCCATACATGACCACTGGAAAAACCATAGCCTTGACTAGACGGACTTTTGTTGGCAAAATAATATCTCTGCTTTTCAATATGCTATCTAGGTTGGTCATAACTTTCCTTCCAAGGAGTAAGTGTCTTTTAATTTCATGGCTGCAGTCACCATCTGCAGTGATTTTGGAGCCCCAAAAAATAAAGTCTGACAATGTTTCCACTGTGTCCCCATCTATTTCCCAAGAAGTGATGGGACCAGATGCTGTGATCTTAGTTTTCTGAATTGTTGAGCTTTAAGCCAACTTTTTCACTCTCCTCTTTCACCTTCATCAAGAGGCTTTTTAGTTCCTCTTCACTTTCTGCCGTAAGGGTGGTATCATCTGCATATCTGAGGTTACTGATATTTCTCCCGGCAATCTTGATTCCAGATTGTGCTTCTTCCAGCCCAGCATTTCTCATGATGTACTCTGCATAGAAGTTAAATAAGCAGGGTGACAATATACAGCCTTGACATACTCCTTTTCCTATTTGGAACCAGTCTGTTGTTCCATGTCCAGTTCTAACTGATGCTTCCTGGCCTGCATATAGGTTTCTCAAGAGGCAGTTCAGGTGGTCTGGTATTCCCATCTCTTGAAGGATTTTCCACAGTTTATTGTGGTCCACACAGTCAAAGACTTTGGCATAGTCAATAAAGCAGAAATAGATGTTTTTCTGGAACTCTCGCTTTTTCAATGATCCAGTGGATGTTGGCAATTTGATCTCTGTTTCCTCTGCCTTTTCTAAGACAAGTTTGAGCATTTGGAAGTTCACGGTTCACGTATTGCTGAAGCCTGGCTTGCAGAATTTTTAGCATTACTTTACTAGCGTGTGAGATGAGTGCAATTGTGCGGTAGTTTGAGCATTCTTTGGCATTGCCTTTCTTTGGGACTAGAATGAAAACTGACCTTTTCCAGTCCTGTGGCCACTACTGAGTTTTCCAAATTTGCTTGTATATTGAGTGCAGCACTTTCACAGCATCATCTTTCAGTATTTGAAATAGCTCAACTGGAATTCCATCACCTCCATTAGCTTTGTTTGTAGTGACGCTTTCTAAGGCCCACTTGACTTCACATTCCAGGATGTCTGGCTGTAGGTGAGTGATCACACCATCATGATTATCGAAGATCTTTTTTGTACAGTTCTGTGTATTCTGGCCACCTCTTCTAAACTCCAGTACTTTGGAGTTTATCTTCTGCTTCTGTTAGGTCCATACCATTTCTGTCCTTTATTGAGCCCATCTTTGCATGAAATGTTCCCTTGTTAGCTCTAATTTTCTTGAAGAGATCTCTAGTCTTTCCCTTTCTTTTGTTTTCCTCTGTTTCTTTGCACTGCTCGCTGAGGAAGGCTTTCTTATCTCTCCTTGCTATTCTTTGGAACTCTGCTTTCAGATGCTTATATCTTTCCTTTTCTCCTTTGCTATTCACTTCTCTTCTTTTCACAGCTATTTGTAAGGCCTCCTCAGACAGCCATTTTGCTTTTTTGCATTTCTTTTCCATGGGGATGGTCTTGATCCCTGTCTCCTGTACAATGTCATGAACCTCCATCCATAGTTCATCAGGCACTCTGTCTATCAGATCTAGTCCCTTAAATCTATTTCTCACTTCCACTGTATAATCATAAGGGATTTGATTTAGGTCATACCTGAATGGTCTAGTGGTTTTCTATACTTTCTTCCATTTAGGTCTGAATTTGACAATGAGTTCATGATCTGAGCCACAGTCAGCTCCCGGTCTTGTTTTTGCTGACTGTATAGAGCTTCTCCATCTTTGGCTGTGAAGAATATAATCAATCTGATTTCGGTGTTGACCATCTGGTGAAGTCCGTGTGTAGAGTCTTCTCTTGTGTTGTTGGAAGAGAGTGTTTGCTATGACCAGTGCATTCTTTTGACAAAACTCTGTTAGTCTTTGCCCTGCTTCATTCTGTACTCCAAGGCCAAATGTGCCTGTTACTCCAGGTGTTTCTTTTTTTTTTTTTTTTTTTAAATTTTATTTTATTTTTAAACTTTACATAATTGTATTAGATTTGCCAAATATCAAAATGAATCCGCCACAGGTTTACATGTGTTCCCCATCCTGAACCCTCCTCCCTCCTCCCTCCCCATTCCATCCCTCTGGGTCGTCCCAGTGCACCAGCCCCAAGCATCCAGTATCGTGCATCGAACCTGGACTGGCAACTCATTTCATACATGATATTTTACATGTTTCAATGCCATTCTCCCAAATCTTCCCACCCTCTCCCTCTCCCACAGAGTCCATAAGACTGTTCTATACATCAGTGTCTCTTTTGCTGTCTCGTACACAGGGTTATTGTTACCATCTTTCTAAATTCCATATATATGCGTTAGTATACTGTATTGGTGTTTTTCTTTCTGGCTTACTTCACTCTGTATAATAGGCTCCAGTTTCATCCACCTCATTAGAACTGATTCAAATGTATTCTTTTTAATGGCTGAATAATACTCCATTGTGTATATGTACCACAGCTTGCTTATCCATTCATCTGCTGATGGACATCTAGGTTGCTTCCATGTCCTGGCTATTATAAACAGTGCTGCGATGAACATTGGGGTACTCGTGTCTCTTTCCCTTCTGGTTTTCTCAGTGTGTATGCCCAGCAGTGGGATTGCTGGATCATAAGGCATGTCTATTTCCAGTTTTTTAAGGAATCTCCACACTGTTCTCCATAGTGGCTGTACTAGTTTGCATTCCCACCAACAGAGTAAGAGGGTTCCCTTTTCTCCACACCCTCTCCAGCATTTATTACTTGTAGACTTTTGGATTGCAGCCATTCTGACTGGTGTGAAATGGTACCTCATAGTGGTTTTGATTTGCATTTCTCTGATAATGAGTGATGTTGAGCATCTTTTCATGTGTTTGTTAGCCATCTGTATGTCTTCTTTGGAGAAATGTCTATTTAGTTCTTTGGCCCATTTTTTGATTGGGTCATTTATTTTTCTGGAGTTGAGCTGTAGGAGTTGCTTGTATATTCTCGAGATTAGTTGTTTGTCAGTTGCTTCATTTGCTATTATCTTCTCCCATTCTGAAGGCTGTCTTTTCACCTTGCTAATAGTTTCCTTTGATGTGCAGAAGCTTTTAAGGTTAATTAGGTCCCATTTGTTTATTTTTGCTTTTATTTCCAATATTCTGGGAGGTGGGTCATAGAGGATCCTGCTGTGATGTATGTCAGAGAGTGTTTTGCCTATGTTCTCCTCTAGGAGTTTTATAGTTTCTGGTCTTACGTTGAGATCTTTAATCCATTTTGAGTTTATTTTTGTGTATGGTGTTAGAAAGTGTTCTAGTTTCATTCTTTTACAAGTGGTTGACCAGAGTTCCCAGCACCACTTGTTAAAGAGATTGTCTTTAATCCATTGTATATTCTTGCCTCCTTTGTCGAAGATAAGGTGTCCATATGTGCGTGGATTTATCTCTGGGCTTTCTATTTTGTTCCATTGATCTATGTTTCTGTCTTTGTGCCAGTACCATACTGTCTTGATAACTGTGGCTTTGTAGTAGAGCCTGAAGTCAGGTAGGTTGATTCCTCCCGTTCCATTCTTCTTTCTCAAGATAGCTTTGGCTATTCGAGGTTTTTTGTTTTTCCATACAAATTGTGAAATTATTTGTTCTAGCTCTGTGAAAAATGTTGTTGGTAGCTTGATAGGGATTGCATTGAATCTATAGATTGCTTTGGGTAGTATACTCATTTTCACTACATTGATTCTTCCAATCCATGAACATGGTATATTTCTCCATCTGTTAGTGTCCTCTTTGATTTCTTTCACCAGTGTTTTATAGTTTTCTATATATAGGTCTTTAGATTCTTTAGGTAGATATATTCCTAAGTATTTTATTCTTTCCGTTGCAATGGTGAATGGAATTGTTTCCTTAATTTCTCTTTCTGTTTTCTCATTATTAGTGTATAGGAATGCAAGGGATTTCTGTGTGTTGATTTTATATCCTGCAACTTTACTATAGTCATTGATTAGTTCTAGTAATTTTCTGGTGGAGTCTTTAGGGTTTTCTATGTAGAGGATCATGTCATCTGCAAACAGTGAGAGCTTTATTCTTCTTTTCCAATTTGGATTCCTTTTATTTCTTTTTCTGCTATGATTGCTGTGGCCAAAACTTCCAAAACTATGTTGAATAGTAATGGTGAAAGTGGGCACCCTTGTCTTGTTCCTGACTTTAGAGGAAATGCTTTCAATTTTTCACCATTGAGGATAATGTTTGCTGTGGGTTTGTCATATATAGCTTTGATTATGTTGAGGTATGTTACTTCTATTCCTGCTTTCTGGAGAGTTTTTATCATAAATGGATGTTGAATTTTGTCAAAGTCTTTCTCTGCATCTATTGAGATAATCATATGGTTTTTATTTTTCAATTTGTTAATGTGGTGTATTACATTGATTGATTTGCGGATATTGAAGAATCCTTGCATCCCTGGGATAAAGCCCACTTGGTCATGGTGTATGATCTTTTTAATGTGTTGTTGGATTCTGATTGCTAGAATTTTGTTAAGGATTTTTGCATCTATGTTCATCAGTGATATTGGCCTGTAGTTTTCTTTTTTTGTGGGATCTTTGTCAGGTTTTGGTATTAGGGTGATGGTGGCCTCATAGAATGAGTTTGGAAGTTTACCATCCTCTGCAATTTTCTGGAAGAGTTTGAGCAGGATAGGTGTTAGCTCTTCTCTAAATTTTTGGTAGAATTCAGCTGTGAAGCCGTCTGGACCTGGGCTTTTGTTTGCTGGAAGATTTTTGATTACAGTTTCAATTTCCGTGCTTGTGATGGGTCTGTTAAGATTTTCTATTTCTTCCTGGTCGAGTTTTGGAAAGTTGTACTTTTCTAAGAATTTGTCCATTTTTTCCTCGTTGTCCATTTTATTGGCATATAATTGTTGATAGTAGTCTCTTATGATCCTTTGTATCTCTGTGTTGTCTGTTGTGATCTCTCCATTTTCATTTCTAATTTTATTGATTTGATTTTTCTCCCTTTGTTTCTTGATGAGTCTGGCTAATGGTTTGTCAATTTTATTTATCCTTTCAAAGAACCAGCTTTTGGTTTTGTTGATTTTTGCTATGGTCTCTTTTGTTTCTTTTGCATTTATTTCTGCTCTAAGTTTTAAGATTTCTTTCCTTCTACTAACCCTGGGGTTCTTCATTTCTTCCTTTTCTAGTTGCTTTAGGTGTAGAGTTAGGTTATTTATTTGACTTTTTTCTTGTTTCTTGAGGTGTGCCTGTATTGCTATGAACTTTCCCCTTAGGACTGCTTTTACCGTGTCCCACAGGTTTTGGGTTGTTGTGTTTTCATTTTCATTCGTTTCTATGCAAATTTTGATTTCTTTTTTGATTTCTTCTGTGATTTGTTGGTTATTCAGCAGCATGTTGTTCAGCCTCCATATGTTGGATTTTTTAATAGTTTTTCTCCTGTAATTGAGATCTAATCTTACTGCATTGTGGTCAGAAAAGATGCTTGGAATGATTTCTATTTTTTTGAATTTACCAAGGCTAGCTTTATGGCCCAGGATGTGATCTATCCTGGAGAAGGTTCCATGTGCGCTTGAGAAGAAGGTGAAATTCATTGTTTTGGGATGAAATGTCCTATAGATATCAATTAGGTGTAACTGGTCTATTGTATCGTTTAAAGTTTGTGTTTCCTTGTTAATTTTCTGTTTAGTTGATCTATCCATAGGTGTGAGTGGGGTATTAAAGTCTCCCACTATTATTGTGTTATTGTTAATTTCTTCTTTCATACTTGTTAGCATTTGTCTTACATACTGCGGTGCTCCCGTGTTGGGTGCATATATATTTATAATTGTTATATCTTCTTCTTGGATTGATCCTTTGATCATTATGTAGTGACCATCTTTGTCTCTTTTCACAGTCTTTGTTTTAAAGTCTATTTTATCTGATATGAGTATTGCTACTCCTGCTTTCTTTTGGTCCCTATTTGCATGGAAAATCTTTTTCCAGCCCTTCACTTTCAGTCTGTATGTGTCCCCTGTTTTGAGGTGGGTCTCTTGTAGACAACATATGCAGGGGTCTTGTTTTTGTATCCATTCAGCCAGTCTTTGTCTTTTGGTTGGGGCATTCAACCCATTTACGTTTAAGGTAATTACTGATAAGTATGACCCCGTTGCCATTTACTTTATTGTTTTGGGTTCGAATTTATACACCATTTTTGTGTTTCCTGTCTAGAGAATATCCTTTAGTATTTGTTGGAGAGCTGGTTTGGTGGTGCAGAATTCTCTCAGCTTTTGCTTGTCTGAAAAGCTTTTGATTTCTCCTTCATACTTGAATGAGATCCTTGCTGGGTACAATAATCTGGGCTGTAGGTTATTTTCTTTCATCATTTTAAGTATGTCTTGCCATTCCCTCCTGGCTTGAAGAGTTTCTATTGAAAGATCAGCTGTTATTCTTATGGGAATTCCCTTGTGTGTTATTTGTTGTTTTTCCCTTGCTGCTTTTAATATTTGTTCTTTGTGTTTGATCTTTGTTAATTTGATTACTATGTGTCTTGGGGTGTTTCGCCTTGGGTTTATCCTGTTTGGGACTCTCTGGGTTTCTTGGACTTGGGTGATTATTTCCTTCCCCATTTTAGGGAAGTTTTCAACTATTATCTCCTCAAGCATTTTCTCATGGTCTTTCTTTTGGTCTTCTTCTTCTGGGACCCCTATGATTCGAATGTTGTAGCGTTTAATATTGTCCTGGAGGTCTCTGAGATTGTCCTCATTTCTTTTAATTCGTTTTTCTTTTATCCTCTCTGATTCATTTATTTCTACCATTCTATCTTCTAATTCACTAATCCTATCTTCTGCCTCTGTTATTCTACTATTTGTTGCCTCCAGAGTGTTTTTAATTTCACTTATTGCATTATTCATTATATATTGACTCTTTTTTATTTCTTCTAAGTCCTTGTTAAACCTTTCTTGCATCTTCTCAATCCTTGCCTCCAGGCTATTTATCTGTGATTCCATTTTAATTTCAAGATTTTGGATCAATTTCACTATCATTATTCGGAATTCTTTATCAGGTAGATTCCCTATCTCTTCCTCTTTTGTTTGGTTTGGTGGGCATTTATCCTGTTCCTTTATCTGCTGGCTATTCCTCTGTCTCTTCATCTTGTTTAAATTGCTGAGTTTGGGGTGTCCTTTCTGTATTCTGGCAGTTTGTGGAGTTCTCTTTATTGTGGCGTTTCCTCGCTGTGTGTGGGTTTGTACAGGTGGCTTGTCAAGGTTTCCTGGTTAGGGAAGCTTGTGTCGATGTTCTGGTGGGTGGAGCTGTATTTCTTCTCTCTGGAGTGTAATGAAATGTCCAGTAATGAGTTATGAGATGTCTATGGTTTTGGGGTGACTTTGGGTAGCCTGTATCTTGAAGCTCAGGGCTGTGTTCCTTTGTTGCTGGAGAATTTGCTTGTTATGTCTTTCCCTGGAACTTGTTGGCCCTTGTGTGGTGCTTGGTTTCAGTGTCGGTATGGAGGCGTTTGATGAGCTCCTGTCAATTAATGTTCCTTGGAGTCAGGAGTTCCCTGGAGTCAGGGATTGGACTTAAGCCTCCTACTTCCAGTTATCGGTCTTAATTTTACAGTAGTTTCAAAACTTCTCCTTCTATACAGCACCACTGATAAAACATCTACGTTAAAGATGAAAAGTTTCTCTACTGTGAGGGTCACTCAGAGAGGTTCACAGCGTTACATGGAGAAGAGAAGAGGGAGGAGGGAGTTAGAGGTGACCCAAATGAGATGAGGTGGAATCAATAGTGGAGAGAGTGGGCTAGCCAGTAGTCACTTCCTTATGTGCACTCCACAACTGGACCACTCAGAGATGTTCACGGAGTTATACAGGGAAGAGAAGAAGGAGGCAGGAGACAGAGGTGGCCAGAAGGATAAAAGGGGGAAATGAAAAGGAGGGAGACAGATCCAGCCAGTAATCAGTTCCTTAAGTGTTCTCCACCGTCTGGAACACACAGAAATTCACAGAGTTGGGTAGAGTAGAGAGGGATTAGGGAGGAGATACAGGTGACCTGGTGGAGAAAATGGAGAGTCCAAAGGGAGAGAGAGCAGTCAAGCCAGTAATCTCGTACACTAGTGAAAAATGGGTCCTGAAGATTGGGTTCTTAAAGGTACAAAATTGGTAACAAATACATAAAAACAAAAATTAGAAATCTAGAGTAGAGTTTGGAATTTCAAAAATGCGATGTTAATGAAAAGGAGAAGGAAAAGAAAGAGAGAAAAAACGAACAAAGAAAAACAAACAAGGTTGTGAAAGTAATAAAGAAACTACAGGTACAAAATTGATAACTAATACCAAACAGCAAAAATTAAAAATCTAGAGTAGAGTTTGGAATTTCAAAAATACAACGTTAAAAAAAAAAAAAAAGAAGAAGAAGAAAAATAAAGAGAGAAAACAAACAAACCAACAAAAACAATGTCACAAAAATTATAAAGAAAATACAGGTACAAAATTGATATCAAATACCAAAAAGCATAAATTAAAAATCTTGAGTAGAGTTTGGAATTGCAGATATACGATGTTATATAAAAGAAGAAGAGAAAGAAACAGGAAAAAAAGAAAGTCACAGCAATTATGAAAAAAACTATAGGTACAAAATTGATAACATATATCAAGAGGCTAAAATTAAAAATCTAGAGTAGAGTTTGGAATTTCAAAAATGCAATGTTAAAGAAAAGAAGAAAAAGCAAAAAGAAAAAAAAAAAAACCACGGTCAAAAAATTATGAAATATATATATGAAGTTTGCTGAAGAAGAAAAGGAAAAAAAAAAAAATAGGGTCTTTTTTTTTTTTTTTGCAAAGTAATAGTTATAAAAGTGAAAATTAAAGGACAATAGAGGACTTAAAAAAATTTTTTTTAATTAAAAAAAAAAAGAAAGAAAGATTGATCGTAAAAATAGTAAAAATATATCTAGGTCTTTCTCTGGTTTTGTTGTGAGTATTGTAGGTTCATTTCATTTTTGGCAGTTCCTTAGTCCGACTTATATTTCTCAAGATCTATAGGCCCCTTCCTATGTAATCTGTAGTAACCACAGGGTTTTAATCTATGGCCTGTAGCTTCCAAGGCGTTTCCCTCTGTTATAGCTTCTTCTGTTTGCTGGTCTCTTCAGTGTCTGGTTCCCGCCCTGACACAAAGGGGATGGTTGAGGACACTATTTTTTTTTTTTTTTTTAATTTAGGCTCACTTGTTCAGCCGCGCTGTGGGGAGGGAGGGCGGGATGCTGCAAACAGATAACACTGGCGTGCACTCGCAGTGCCTCAGCCACACTGGGTCTGCCCCCGCTCACTGCGCGTGTAGCCTCCCTGCCCACACTGCTTGGGCTCTAGGTTGTTCCGCAGGGAACAATCAGAGGCCGGCCCTGGGCTGAGCTCCCAGGTCCAAGCCGCTCAGGTTCAGGCACTCGGGTAGTCCTCAGAGGCGCAGACTCGGTTGGGCCTACGTTTTGTGTTCTTCCCAGATCCGAGCAGCTCAGGTGATGAGGTGTTTGGCGGGCGCCAATGCTGCGACTTATCGCCTCCCCGCCACTCGGTTATCTGGGTGTAAAACCCGCGCACCTTCTCAGGCAGATGTTGACCGTCCAGACCCCCAAGAAGTTTTAGTTAGCAAAGAAGCCTGCTTACAGTTTTATATATAGTGTCTCTCTGGGGCTGCGATTGCCCCCTTCCGGCTCTGGCTGCCTGTCACCGGAGGGGGAAGGTCTGCAGCCGGCTATCTCTGTTCAGTCCTTTGTTCTGTGCGCGGGCCTGGCGGTGTCTTAGGTTAGGGCTGGCTTTTCGCGTGGTAGATATCCCACAGTCTGGTTTGCTAGCCCAAATTATTTCGCTCAGATAGCGCTCAGGACATTCGGCCCGATTCTTACTCTAAGGGACACAGCCCACGCCGCACTTCCCTGCCCAGCCCCCGCTTGCTAATGCCGTGTGCAGGCGTCTGCGCTGCTTCTCCGCTGGGGGAGTTACCGTAGGGCTCACAATCCTCGATTTTTAATTGTTTATTTTTTTTTCCCCTCCCTTTTATGTTGCCCTCTGTGCTTCCAAAGCTCGGCACAGATTCGGCAGTGAGAGGGTTTCCTGGTGTTTGGAAACTTCTCTCTTTTTAAGACTCCCTTCCCGGGAGGGAACTCCGTCCCTCCCTCTTTTGTGTCTTTTTTTGTCTTTTATATTTTTTCCTACCTCCTTTCGAAGAGTTGGGCTGCTTTTCTGGGTGCCTGATGTCCTCTGCCGGCATTCAGAAGTTGTTTTGTGGAATTTACTCGACGTTTAAATGCTCTTTTGATGAATTTGTGGGGGAGAAAGTGTTCTCCCCGTCCTACTCCTCCGCCATCTTGGCTCCTCCTCTCCAGGTGTTTCTTGACTTCCTACTTTTGCATTCCAGTCCCCTATAATGAAAAGGACATCTTTTTTGGGTGTTACTTCTAAAAGGTCTTGTAGGTCTTCATAGAACCGTTCAACTTCAGCTTCTTCAGTGTTACTGGTTGGGGCATAGGCTTGGATTACCATGATATTGAATGGTTTGCCTTCGAAACGAACAGAAATCATTTTGTTGTTTTTGAGATTGCATCCAAGTACTGCATTTCAGACTCTTGTTGCCCATGATGGCTACTCCATTTCTTCTAAGGGATTCCTGCCCACAGTAGTAGATATAATGGTCATCAGAGTTAAATTCACCCATTCCCGTCCATTTTACTTCACTGATTCCTAGAATGTCGATGTTCACTCTTGACATCTCCTGTTTGACCACTTCCAATTTGCCTTGATTCATGGACCTGATATTCCAGGTTCATAGGCAATATTGCTCTTTACAGCATCAGACCTTGCTTCTATCACCAGTCACATCCACAACTGGGTATTGTTTTTGCTTTGGCTCCATCTCTTCATTCTTTCCGGAGTTATTTCTCCACTGATCCCCTGTAGCATATTGGACATCTACTGACCCGGGGAGTTCCCCTTTCAGTATCCTATCATTTTGCCTTTTTATACTGTTCATCAGGTTCTCAAGGCAAGCATACTGAACTGCTGCGATGGACCGTGCAGAAGCGTGGCCGAGAGGAGCTACCCCATGTACGAGGTCAGGGGCAGTGGTCGAGAGGAACTACCACACTCCCGAGGTCATTGGAGGCGGCCCAGAGGAGCAATCCCACATCCAAGGACCAGTGGCTGCACGGGTGCAGGAGGGCCGAAAGGAGCTACTCCATGTTCAACATCAAGAGGGGCGGCTGTGAGGAGATACCCCTCATCCAAGGTAAGGAGCAGCAGCTGCGTCCAAGGTAAGAGAAACCAAAGTAAGATGGTAGGTGCTGCGAGAGGACATCAGAGGGCAGACACACTGAAACCATAATCACGTAATCTGATCTCACGGACCACAGCCTTGTCTAACTTAATGAAAGTAAGCCATGCTGTGTGGGGCCACCCAGGACAGGCGGGTCATGGTGAACAGGAATGACAGAATGTGGTTAAGCATTAGGGCAGTGAAACTATTCTATATGATACAGTAATGGTGGATACATGACATCATGCATTTGTCAAAACATGTAGAACTGTAACACAAAGAGTAGACTTTAATGTATTAATGTAGCTTAAAAATCATTTAGGAGGTTGAGGAATCCCAGGAAAGAATTCAGACTGTGACAAAAGAATCTAATTGAACCACAAATGTATGAAACAGTCTCACTGAAGAGGATGGGAGAATAAGCTACTGACGAGTCACTTAGGAAATTAGTCTGTAAGACTGAAGTTAAAGGGAAATGTACGTAAGTAGTGCACTGAAGTTGATAAAGTTGTTTCCCATGGGAATATGAATTAATAATTCTGAAACCATCATATAGGCATATAAGCTTTGAACAATTAAGTTAATTGATGGTAGATGCTGGGAGCCAAATTTCTTACGAGTTTGAGGTTAAAGATAAGCAATGGGAGTAAGCTATGATTCATGTGATAATGGATTAGAATTGAATACAGGAGTATGAACATATTTAGCTTAATGTTATACAAATGGAGATTATATTTGTGTGTATTCATATGCATTATATATACATACACACACACATATATATAATGTGCATGTACATGGGTTAGGTGTATGTATGTGTGTGTCCATGGGTTAGTATACACACATATATTTCTTTGCTGTGTCAGCTTAAAGAGCCTAGAAGCAATGGTAGCCCAGTAATAAAAGCACTTCTAGCACCCTGATCTTGGTTTCTAATATCATTATGCAACAAAAGGAACTAGGGCTCTTTGGAGAAGTAGCTGATTCTGGGGCTGGGGCTAGAGATATATAAAAGGAGCCTGGAGACTTTTTAGTTCCAGAAAATAAGAGCTAAATGAAAAAGACAAGATGAAAGTTGTCAAAGGGACACAAGGGCCATCTTTAAGGGTTTCCAATGGCCAAAGGCAGAAAAATTTGAATAATAAAGTAATATTAGCTTATATCCAAAAGTATGAAATAGATATCCTTGAGTCCATACTGATGTAAATAAATGACATAATGCTAGATAAATGGGAGAGAAGAGACACATATTCCATTCTGAGGAATTTAAAATAATTTAGGTAGATAATCCATCTGCAAGGAAGTAGAGCATAACTCCCCAGTGGAGTGATAGTCTACATACAGTGACCTCCTTCCAAAGAGTCCATTGTTAAAGGATGAAGAAAACCTAACAAACCAGGTGAACAAGATTAACATCAGTACTGATAAGCCACGTAATGTTGATGAGATGAAATGCGAATGGCAATTCACCTTTGTGATCTTCTTACCTAAAACCAATAACCCCAGTCTAATTGTCAGAAGCACATGGAAACATCAGACAAATCCCAGTTGAAGTATATTCTACAAAATACCTGACAAGTACTCCTAGGAACTACAAAGTCATCAAAAACTAGGAAAGCCTGAAAAAATTCCACAGACTATAGGAAATTTAAAAAAACAAAACAAAACAAAAACATGACTACTAAAGGTAATGTGATATCTTGTATGAGATCTGAGAATCGCTCAGCCATGGAGTCTTTCTAACTCCATGGTCTGTTCATGGAATTCTCTAGGCAAGAATATTAGGGTGGGTTGCCATTCCCTTCTCCAGGAGATCTTCCTGACCTAGGGATCAAACCAGGGTCTCTTGCGTTGCAGGCAGATTCGTTACTGTCTCAGCTAACAGAGAAGCCCATAAAAAGGACATTAGGTAAAAAATGTGGAAATCTTAATAAAATATATACTTTAGTTGGTAACAATGCATTAATATTCGTTCTTACTATGACAAATATACTAATATACATGTTACTTAATACAGAAGATTGGCTGGGAAGGTAAGAAAAGTCTATATTATCTTTATATTTTTCTGTAAATGTAAAATCATTTTAAAATAAGAGTTTATTTTTTAAAAAATGAAAAAAATAAAGCTACTGCATACAAGATACAAAAAAATACCAGATTGAATTTACAGCAATCAGATCAGTCGCTCAGTCGTGTCCGACTCTGCAACCCCATGAATTGCAGCACGCCAGGCCTCCCTGTCCATCACCAACTCCAGAGTTCACTCAGACTCACGTCCATCGAGGCAGTGATACCATCCAGCCATCTCATCCTCCATCGTCCCCTCCTCCTCCTGCCCCCAGTCCCTCCCAGAATCAGAGTCTTTTCCAATGAGTCTTTTCCATCAGAGTCTCTTCGCATGAGGTGGCCAAAGTACTGGAGTTTCAGCTTTAGCATCATTCCTTCCAAAGAAATCCCAGGGCTGATCTCCTTCAGAATGGACTGGTTGGATCTCCTTGCAGTCCAAGGGACTCTCAAGAGTCTTCTCCAACACCACAGTTCAAAAGCATCAATTCTTCGGCGCTCAGCCTTCTTCACAGTCCAACTCTAAGATCCATACATGACCAATGGAAAAACCATAGCCTTGACTAGACGGACCTTTGTTGGCAAAGTAATGTCTCTGCTTTTGAATATGCTATCTAGGTTGGTCATAACTTTCCTTCCAAGGAGTAAGCGTCTTTTAATTTCATGGCTGCAGTCACCATCTGCAGTGATTTTGGAGCCCAGAAAAATAAAGTCTGACAGTGTTTCCACTGTTTCCCCATCTATTTCCCATGAAGTGCTGGGACCGGATGCCATGGTCTTCATTTTCTGAATGTTGAGCTTTAAGCCAACTTTTTCACTCTCCACTTTCACTTTCATGAAGAGGCTTTTTAGTTCCTCTTCACTTTCTGCCATAAGGGTGGTGTCATCTGCATATCTGAGGTTATTGATATTTCTCCTGGCAATCTTGATTCTAGCTTGTGTTTCTTCCAGTCCAGCGTTTCTCATGATGTACTCTGCATAGAAGTTAAATAAGCAGGGTGACAATATACAGCCTTGACATACTCCTTTTCCTATTTGGAACCAATCTGTTGTTCCACGTCCAGTTCTAACTGTTGCTTCCTGACCTGCATACAAATTTCTCAAGAGGCAGATCAGGTGGTCTGGTATTCCCATCTCTTTCAGGATTTTCCACAGTTTATTGTGATCCACACAGTCAAAGGCTTTGGTATAGTCAATAAAGCAGAAATAGCTGTCTGGGGAGGCCTTACAAATAGCTGTGAAAAGAAGAGAAGCGAAAAGCAAAGGAGAAAAGGAAAGATATAAACATCTGAATGCAGAATTCCAAAGAATAGCAAGAAGAGATAAGAAAGCCTTCTTCAGTGATCAATGCAAAGAAAGAGAGGAAAACAACAGAATGGGAAAGACTAGGGATCTCTTCAAGAAAATCAGAGATACCAAAGGAACATTTCATGCAAAGGTGGGCTCGATAAAGGACAGAAATGGTATGGACCTAACAGAAGCAGAAGATATTAAGAAGAGATGGCAAGAATACACAGAAGAACTGTACAAAAAATATCTTCATGACCCAGATAATCACGATGGTGTGATCACTGACCTAGAGCCAGACATCCTGGAATGTGAAGTCAAGTGGGCCCTAGAAAGCATCACTACAAACAAAGCTAGTGGAGGTGATGGAATTCCAGTTGAGCTATTCCAAATCCTGAAAGATGATGCTGTGGAAGTGGTGCACTCAATATGCCAGCAAATTTGGAAAACTCAGCAGTGGCCACAGGACTGGAAAAGGTCCATTTTCATTCCAATCCCAAAGAAAGGCAATGCCAAAGAATGCTCAAACTACCACACAATTGCACTCATCTCACATGCTAGTAAAGTAATGCTCAAAATTCTGCAAGCCAGGCTTCAGCAATATGTGAACCGTGAACTTCCTGATGTTCAAGCTGGTTTTAGAAAAGGCAGAGGAACCAGAGATCAAATTGCCAACATCTGCTGGATCATTGAAAAAGCAAGAGAGTTCCAGAAAAACATCTATTTCTGCTTTATTGGCTATGCCAAAGCCTTTGACTGTGTGGATCACAGTAAACTGTGGAAAATTTATAGCAATAAAAACTACAATATATGAGATGAAAAATATACTGAATGGGATTAATGGCAGATTAAATTTAGCAGGAGATTAGTGAACCTGAGGAAATAGAAATAGAAAATTCCAAAAGTAACTCAGAAAAATAATAATTTTTACAGTTATTCAAAGTGTTGATGAACTATGGGGCAATTTCAACTGGCCTAGTGTATATGTGTTTAGAGTCTTCAAAAATGGAAGAAGAAACAGGAAAAAAGTAAAGAAAAGTGGCTGAAAAATGTTCAAATACCCAAGAAGTTCAATGACAGTCAAGTGCAAGGAACATGAAGGTAAACATACTAAGATACATCAAAATTAATTAATCAAAATCAACAATAAAGAGAAAACTCCTAAAAGCCACCAGATGGGGAAAAAAGATACACTATGTGCAAAGGAACAGATATAAGGATGATATCAGATTTCTCATCAGAAACAATGCAAGTGAAGTCAGTGGAGCAACAACTTCAAAATAATGAAAGGGGAAAAAAACTCATATGTAATCTATAATAATTTATCATTGGCAACCTGAACTATAAGAATTAAAGGATGTTGTGTAGGAAGAAGAAAATATATTTCAGATAGAAATATGGGTAAGACAGAAGGGAGAGATTACAAAAGAGTATAAAAAAGCTTTTGAGGATGATGGATATGTTCATTGTTTTGATAGTGGTGATGATTACCTTGTTGTTGTTGTTTAGTCACTAAGGCATGTTTGACTCTTTGCAACCCCATGGACTGCAGCCCGTCAGGCTTCCATGTCCTTCACTATCTCCTGGTTACGTAGGAAGAGACATATGTCAAAACTTATCAAATTGCACACTTGACATATGTGCTGTTTACAGTTAAAAAAATACAATTATCATATATCCAGATATTCCTAGTCTAAATATTTATAAAATAGAAATAAAAGTATATATCCATACAATGGCTTGTACACTGTACACATACAATGTTGACAGAAGCTTTACTCATAATATCCCTAAACTGCAAACAACCCAAATTTCCATCAACAATTGAACAATTCAATGGGTAAGTAGTATATTCATATATTGGGATACTACTCAGTAAAATAAAAAAGGCATAAGCTATTGACATTCTTAATAAAATGGATGAATCTCAAAATAAACTACTGATTAAAAATAGACACAAAAAGATTGCATACTTTATGATTCCATTTATGTAAAGCTCTGCTGCTGCTGCTGCTGCTAAGTCACTTCAGTTGTGTCCAACTCTGTGAGACCCCATAGACTGCAGCCCACCAGGCTCCCCCGTCCCTGGGATTCTCCAGGCAAGAACACTGAAGTGGGTTCCATTTCCTTCTCCAATGCATGAAAGTGAAAAGTGAAAGTGAAGTTGCTTTAGTCGTGTCTGACTCTGTGTGACCCCATAGACGGCAGCCCACCAGGCTCTCTGGCCCTGGGATTCTCCAGGCAAGAGTATTGGAGTGGGGTGCCATTTCCTTGCCCAATGCATGAAAGTGAAGTCGCTCAGTCATGTCCGACTCTTATCGACCCCATGGACTGCAGCCTACCAGGCTCTTCCGTCTATGGGATTTTCCAGGCGAGAGTACTGGAGTGGGGTGCCATTGCCTTCTCCGATGTAAAGCTCTAGAGAATGCAAATTAATGTGATAGGGTAATGGTAGCATAGGAAGAGGAAGCTTGGAGAGAAACTTCTGCACTCCTCCCCCCAACCAAATAAATCACAGTTTTAGAAGATGACAGGTAAAGTGATGATAATCAATAAAATTAACATAGCTATAAGTATTTAATGACCTGGACAACCAAGTCAGGTATCTTTCAAGATGATAGTACAGAAGGATAAGGAGAAGAGAAATATGAATGAAATGTTCTGACATGGAATAATTTAAAAAATAAGTTCCATAAATATAGAAAGGAGCAGAAGAAATATTCAAAGAAAAAAATTATAAAAATCTATATGCATGCACACATGTACACAATTACTTGACATTTTTGAGTAAGATGTACACATATGCAGTTCTGAAAGCCCTGACACTCAAGAAGACATTCAGCATTTCCTTTCTGTGAAATGTTTATATACCTAGTTAATAGAATCGTTTCAGACCACAAAAATTTTTCTCCCCATCTGCTGTTAGGCTTTTCATAATTTGTTATTAAATGACAGTCTTAAAATATTTTAGTATTTTTCCATGTAGAATCTTAAATTTTCAACTGAATCATTGAAAGACATCTATAACAACAGGATTCAATAGCTTAGATGTATAAAAAATTTAAAAATGTAGAATTAAACCTCTGACATCTGCTATTTCTCTTTTTTTTAATGCAAAGACCAAGATTCCACTGAAATGAGAAAACTGGGTGTTCTTTTGACTAATGCTTGTAATGTCTTTGAAAAGAAATTGTATTAGAAAGAATATGAAAAAATATGTAAATAATAGGCACTTAAATCTAATTCAATTATTTCAAGACATAATGTAACCTACCATTTCTCTCCTCTTGAATGACAAAAACAAGATATTAAACAAAGGAAACTGAGAAAGTAAAGGATGCTTCTAATTTTGCAAGACTGATTTTTTTCTCTAACTGGTACCTGAAAAGTTATGAGATGTTACATTTTAAAAGTTTAGATATATACCTGTATTAATGTGGTAAGAAAAGCACAGGACTAAGAGTCGGAAGAGTCAAATTCTTGGCTCTAATCTAATCATATACTACCAGTGCAATCTTGGCTGTACTATTAATGAGTTCCAGATCTAACTCCTCACCCATAAAATAGGATAGTAATATGTACTCTTACATGTCTGATGGGGTTGCTGAGAGAAATGAATGAGACAGTAGATGTGGGAAAGCACTGAAAAGTATTGGGCATTAATTTAAATCTAATTTAACTAAATTCTATTAATTTTAAGTAATCCCATACATTAATCCATTCAAATGCATTTGTTTGTACTTTTATGTCTAAATACATATACAGTGGTCAATAACAACACAAAGTCCTCATACCACTGGTGCCTCAGTGGTTAAGAATCCAACTGTCAACTGCAGGAGACACGGGTTTTAACCCTGATCTGAGAAGACCCCACATACCATGGAGCAACTAAGCCCATGCACTACCACTATTGAGCCTGTGCTCTAGAGCCTGCACGCCAACTACTGAGCCTACATGTCCCAGGTACTGAAGGCCACCTGCCCTAGAGCCTGTGCTCCACAACAAGAGAAGCCACTGGAATGAGAAGTCCACATACCTCAACTAGAGAGTAGCTCCCTCTCATCACAACTAGAGAAAGCTGTGCAGCAACGAAGATCCAGCACAGCTGAAAGTAAATAAATAAAATGTTTTAAAAAATCCTCATAAATCTGTCTTCTACTTGAGCATATATTGTAGTATAAGAAAACATATAAAGGCTTTAAATGGCTATACATGAAATGATATTAAGGGCGGCTGTGGAGAAGTAAGGAAATTGTTGCAACTTTTAGTAAGAGAATCAGAGAAGATCTCATTGAAAGTGAAAGTGAAGTCGCTCAGTCATGTCCAACTCTTTGCGATCCCATGGACTGTAGCCTAACAGGCTCCTCCATCCATGGGATTTTCCAGGCCAGAATACGGGAGTGGGTTGCCATTTCCTTCTCCAGGAGATCTTCCCTACCCAGGGATTGAACCTGGGTCTCCCTCATTGTGGGCAGACACTTTACCATCTGAGCCACCAGGGAAGCCCAGGCTACAAAGATCAGAAGGGAGCAAATGAATGAGCTATATGGATATCTGACAGAACTCTGTGAATTCTCAATCTAAGTGAACTCAATCTAAGTGAACAATAAATGTAATAGCCCTGAAGCATATGTATGCCTGGAGGAGAAACAAGAATGCCATTTTGGCAAGAATGGAAGTCGTTTGGACAAGAGTAGTATAAGACAAGCTCAGAAAGATAAAGGGATCCATATTACATAGAGCCCTGTAAGCCATTTTAAGGACTGTCTTTTAAGACTTTGAGAAGTGATATGAACTGAATTGCATTTAACAGAACACATGGGAAGAGGACAAAGGTAGAAGCAGAAATTTGCCACTAATCCAGAAGAGAGAGAATGCTAGTAATAGGTCATTATCATTGGGATGGAGACAAATGGACCAGTTCTGGATGTTTTAAAATATTTACTATGTGAGTGGCTCCAAACAGTGAGACATTTCCTCCTCTTAGTCTTCTGTGGCTTCATTAAAGAAAAGCCTAAAATAAGCACATAAAATTGCATAATTAATAAGGATATACTAGTACATTTCTAAAGTGATTACACCTTATAGTCATAACACAGATTTTAAAAACCCCAGAATATTGGCAACATATCAGAAACCCCTTTCATGTTCACTTCTAGTTGTTGCCACCTTCACCTCAGTAATCATTATAATGACTGATATAAACATATGAATTTTACATAATTTTGAACTTTACTGAAATGAAATAATATATTATGGACTCGTGTGTATGGCTTCTTTCACTCAACATTGTTTATGAGATCCATCCATGTTGTTACAAAAGGTTTGTATATTTTTATTGTTGTGTAATACTCCATTGCATGAATCTTTCACAATTTGTTTCCCAATTTTACTCTTTGGACATTTGAGTCTTTTTCAACTCTAGGTTAGGTTGAACAGTAGTGCTGTGAACATCCTTGCATAACTTTTGTATAACATGCATTTGCATTTCTGTTGAGTATATGCATAAGAATGGAATTGTGTCATAGAGTGTGACTGGATCCAATGGGCTTTTCAAAGTGATTGTACACGTCTGCACTTTCCCAGGTGGCTCAGTGGTAAAGAATTCGGCTGCCAAGCAGGAGATGTGAATTTGATCCCTGGGTTGGAAAGATCCCCTGGAAAAAGAAATGTCAACCCAATCCAGTTTTCTTGCCTGGGAACTCCCATGGGCAGAGGAGCCTGGCAGGCTAAAGTCCATGGGATTACAAAAGTCACAGTCAGACATGACTTAGCAACTGAACAGCAACAGCAGTCCATGTATACATGGCTCTGTTTCTGGACTTGGTATGTTGTTACACACTTCTAAATTACTAATAGCATATTGTCTTAATTATTATAGCCTTATAATAATTTTTATGTCTAAATAAGTCTTCCAGCTTTGTTCTTTTTTGGCTATTTTTGTCCCGATGCATTTCCATGAAAATTTATAATCAGATTGTCAGCTTTTACAAAAACTAAAACCTCTAGGATTATTACTTTGATTCACTGAACTGATCAATTTGCAGGAAAATGATTATAATATTATGTCTTTCTATTTGTGAATGTGATAAATTCCTCTACTTATTTGGGTCTTCAATTTCTCTCAAAAATATTTTTATTTTAAAGGCCTTGCATGTATTTTATTTTATTTACCTTAGGGATTCGGTACTTCTTATATTATTAAAAATTATTTATATTAAACTTCATTTTCTATTTGTAGTTGTTATATAAATACAGTTTTTAAAGTGCTGACCTCATAACAAGCTACGTGGCTCAATTGACTTATTAATAGTAATTGTAAATTATTTTGGATTGTCTACAGATACAGCCATGTAAAATTAATCATACAATTAAGGAAAGTTTTATTTCTCCCCTTCCAATTCTGGTAACTTTTAGTTTTTCTTCTTGCCTAGTAATGCAAACTAGGGTCTTCAGTACAATGTTTAATAGAAGTGGTAAGAGTTAGCATGCATGCAATATTCCTCTTCTTAGGGAAATTGAGTTCAATTACTCATTACTAAATTTAATGTTTCCTGCAGCTATTTTTATAGAATTTTTAGGTTTAAGAAAGTTTTCTTCAATCTCTATCTGAATAATTTTTATTATGAATAAAGGCTGAATTTTATCAAGTATTTGTTCTGCTTCAGTTGTGTTTGTTATAGTGTTGTTTTTCTTTTTCTTGTTAATGTAAGAGATTGTAATTGTTGATTGTTGTACTGAATAATTGTTGAATTTTAAATGTTAAACCTATCTTGTATTCCTAGGACAGACCTCACTTGGTTATGATGTGTCATCAGTCAGTCAGTTCAGTTCAGTCACTCAGTCGTGTCTGACTTATGTTTGCATATATCAGGATTCAATTGCTAGAATTTTATTTAGAATTTTTGTGTCACTAGATAAAACAGTGATCCAAATATTTGTTGTCTATAGGAGATACATTTTAGATTTAAAGGCATAAATTGTTTTAATCTAAAAGGATGTAGAGAAGTATATCATGCAAGAAATAGCCAGAAGAGAGTAGAGTGGGCATACTAATGGAGATAAAATAGACTTGAAGGCCAAAATGTTTCTAAAGAAAAAAAAGGCAATTTTGTAGTGATAAGAGGGGCAATTCTAACAGACATAACAATTATAAATGCCACTTTACCTAATCACATGAATCCACAATAGAAGAAGTTGAAACTGAAATAATTTAAGGGATAAATAGACAATTCAATAATAATAGTAGGGCCTATAAATCACCCACTTTGATCAATGGATAAAACAGCTAGGCACAAGGTAATAGGAGACTTGAGCAACACTGTAAATCAGCTAGACCTAAAATACATCTGTAAAACACTTGATCCAATAACAGCAGAATAAATATTCTTTTCAAGTGAAGATAGAATCTTCCCTAGGATAGAAGATATATTAAGACATAAGTCAAATTTTAAATGATTTAAATAGTATAAAATATATTCTCCAGCTACAATGGAATGCTGACTTTATGAAAATAAAAAGAATTATAAGAGAATGCTAGGAACAGTTGTATGTCAATAACCCAGTTAAGTAGATGAAAGACAAATTTCTAGAAGGACACACACTACTGAAACAAGCTCAAGAAGAAAATAAGTGAAAATATTAAGAGGATCAGAGTATCAGTTCACATGACCCAATATCTAATGGGAGTCCAAAAACAGAGAATATATAATGTAGAAAAGAGGAAACTATAAAAGTAATAACAAAATTTTCTGAAGCTAAAGAACATGAATTAAGGGCTTATTGTGTACCCAGCATAATAAATGAAAGAAATGAGTAACTGCAAAACAAATATAAACAAATAAAAGATCTATACCGAGCACAGCTCAGAAAATTTGGAGCTGCAAAGATTAAAAAAATTTTCCAGACAACAGTATATTAGACAAAAGAGAAAACACAGAAGCACACATTACATGGATTAATCTCATCTAGTCTAAATTGATTTTTTGCTTATTTCATGGTATTGACCAATGGCCAATACTATGATATGTATTAAATAAAGATAAATGATGCTCTGTAACCACAGGCCCCTTGGAAGGAAAGTTATGACCGACCTAGACAGCATATTAAAAAGCAGAGAAAATGACCGACCTAGATGGCATATTAAAAAGCAGACATTACTCTGTCAACAAAGGTCCCTCTAGTCAAGGCTATGGTTTTTCCAGTGGTCATGTATGGATGTGAGAGTTGGATTATAAAGAAAGCTGAGCACTGAAGAATTGATGCTTTTGAACTGTGGTGTTGGAGAAGACTCTTGAGAGTCCCTTGGACTGCAAGGAGATCCAACCACTCCATCCTAAAGGAGACCAGTCCTGGGTGTTCATTGGAAGGACTGATGCTGAGGCTGAAACTCCAATACTTTGGCCACCTCATGTGAAGAGTGGACTCATTGGAAAAGACTCTGATTCTGGGAGGGATTGGGGGCAGGAGGAGAAGGGGACGACAGAGGATGAGATGGCTGGATGGCATCACCGACTCGATGGACGTGAGTCTGAGTGAACTCCGGGAGTTGGTGATGGACAGGGAGGCCTGGCCTGCTGCGGTTCATGAAGTCGCAAAGAGTCGGACATGACTGAGCAACTGAATTGAACTGAACCATGGGCCCATGAGTTCTTTCATGGGCAGAGATTAACATTTTGTCAGCACTGTATAACAATAATTGAATTGATGATTTGCAATGGGTTTTTGTGAGGCTTGTGAAATTTCAATGATTAAGGCAGTGTATGCTTGTGTGATCAGTTTATTATAAAATACTTCCACAATGAATAGACTTTGAGCTTCCTGTTACCCAAACACTGCATCCACACTGGTAATCATTTGAGATCTGAAGCCAAAGTGCATCACTGCATGATCTAAGAGATGGAAAGAAAGAAGCTAGCACCTGAGACATTTGGACATTTGTCAATTCACATCCTTCTTTTTCTGATGCTCTATCATATCCTTTTCTTGTTATGAATTCTTTGATGAATATAAACAGTGTAAATCCTATTAGTTCTTTCAGCAATTAAAAACTTAAGGTGACTTATGCATAACTAAGACCCTGATGCTGGGTAAGATTGAGGGCAGGAAAGCAAGGGTCAACAGAGGATAAGATGGTTGGATGGCATCACCAATTCAAAGGATATGAATTTGAGGAAACTCCAGGAGATAGTGAAGGGTGGAGAAGCCTGGTGTGCTGCAGACTATGGGGTTGCAAAGAGTCAGGCTCGACTTACTGACTTAACAGTAACAGCAAATATATATCTAATAAAACATAAGAGTTACTAAAATTGATTATAATCTTACCTCTACTTTTTCAAGTGATGTATGTGTGGATGTGTGGCAGACCTAGAGTGCAACTGGTAAAGCTTGGAGCAACTGGATAGAGATATGTGGAAGGCAAAGAGGGATAAATGACATGTTGTTAAGTTCATTGTTTTCTACTGCTGCTTTGTCAAATTAACACAAATACAATTGCTTAAAGTGACACAAATCTAGTATATTTCAGTTCTGTAGTTCAGAAGTCTGATGTGGTTACCACTGGGCTGAAATCATTGTGTCAATCAATACAAGGCCATATTCCTTTTTAGAAGCTTTAAGGAAGAATCCATTTTGTTTTCTTTTTCCAGCTGGTAGAGGCTGCCCACATTCCTTGGATCATAGTCCATTCCTCCATTTTCAAAGCTAGGAATAACTGGTTAAGTCTTCACATTGTAACAATCTGACACTGACTCCTCCTCTGCTTTATAATTTCACTTTTAAGGACCCTTTTGATTACAATGAATTCAACAGATAATCCAGGATAATACCCCTATTTCAAAGTCTTCAGATTAGTAAACTTAATTCTGTTTGCAAACTCAAATCCCCTTTTCTCTGGAAACTATCACATTCACAGATTATTAGGACAAGGACATCTTTGAGGGACCACCTTTGAGGAACCATTGATTTAAAATCTAAATTTAAAAAGGCAATTAAAAATCTCAGGCAGGGGTCACTAGTGTAGGAGTATAGTAGAATCTCTCCCTTTCAAGAAACAAGCATTTAAGTGAAGAAAATACATACATATATAATGCATGCAAATTATGGGTGTATATATGTGCTGTGCTGTGTGTGCAAGCTCAGTTGTGCCTGACTCTGTGACCACATGGACTGCAGTTCACTAAGCTCTTCCATGGGATTTTCCAGGCAAGAATACTGGAGCGGATTGCCATTTCCTACTGCGGTGGATCTTTCTGACTGCGGGACTGAACCTGTGTGTCTTATATATCTATAAACATCATTTAACATCTCTGTAAATTGTCCTGAAGGTATACAACAAATGGTGAAACAGTCAAGAAAATCCATTAAATCATAAGAAAGAGAGTCTGTAATATTGTGTGCAAAAACAATGAAAAAAATGGTCTCAAAGAAATGTGGGACATATGCATAGAGAAAGGACTGATGCTGAAGCTGAAGCTCCAATACTTGGGCCACCTGATATGAAGAGATGACTGATTAGAAAAGACCCAGATGCTGGGAAAGATTCAGGGCAAGAGGAGAAGGGCAACATAGGATGAGATAGTTGGATGAAATCACCAATTCAATGGACATGAGTTTGAGCAAACTCCGGGAGATGGTGAGGGACAGGGAAGCCTGGCATGCTCCAGTCTATGGGGTCGCAAAGAGTCGGACATGACTGAGTGACTGAAAAACAATGAATGCATCATGGGAATACAAGGAAAGGAGAGAATTTAGAGAAAGAACCAGAAGAATACTTGAAGAAATGACGACCGAAACTTGCCAAGTTTGAAATGAAAAATACTTATATACACTTCCAAGAAGTATAGAAAACTCCAAGTAGAATAAACAAAGATATAGCCGCATCTAGATACATCACAGAATAGAACAATAGACATAATTGTTAGAGGTTGTTGTTGTTCAGTCATTCAGTCATGTCCAGCTCTTTGCCATACCATGGACTGCAGCATGCCATGCTTCCCTGTCCTTCCCCATCTCCCAGAGTTTGCTCAAACTCATATCAATTGAGTCAATGATGCCACCCAACCATCTCATCCTCTATCACCCCCTTCTCTTCCTGCCCTCAGTCTTTCCAGGCATTAGGGTCTTTTCCAATGAGTCTGCTTTTCGCATCAGGTGGCCAAAATATTGGAGCTTCAGCTTCAGCATCAGTTCTTCCAATGAATATTCAATGTTGATTTCCTTTAGGATTGAATGGCTTGATCTCCTTGCTGTACAAGGGACTCTCAACAGTCTTCTACAGCACCAGAGTTCGAAAGCATCAATTCTTTGGTGCTCAGCCTACTTTATGGTCCATCTTTCACATCTGTACATGACTACTGGAAAAACCATAGCTTTGACTAGACAGACCTTTGTCAGCAAAGTAATGTCTCTGCTTTTAGATATGCTGTCTAGGTTTGTCATAGCTTTTCTTCCAAGGAGCAAGTGTCTTTTAATTTCATGGCTATAGTCATCATCTGCAGTGATTTTGGAGCCCAAGAAAATAAAGTTTGTCACTGTTTCCATTTTCTCCCCATATATTTGCCATGAGCTGATGGGACTGGATGCCATGATCTTAGTTTTTGGAATGTTGAGTTTTGAGCCAGCTTTTTCACTCTCCTCTTTCATCAAGAGGCTCTTTAGTTCCTCTTCACTTTCTGCCATAAGGGTGGTGTCATCTGCATATCTGAGGTTATTAATATTTCTCCTGGCAATCTTAATTCCATCTTGAGCCTCATCCAGCCCAGCATTTCATTTGATGTACTCTGCATATAAGTTAAATAAGCAGGGTGACAATATACAGCCTTGACATAGTCCTTTACCAATTTTAGACCAGTCTTTTGTTCCATGTCTGGTTCTAACTGTTGCTTCTTGACCTGCATACAGGTTTCACAGGAAGCAGGTAAGGTGGTTTAGTATTCCTATCTTTAAGAATTTTCCAGAGTTTGTTGTTATCCACACTGTCAAAGACTTGGCATAGTTAATAAAGCAGAAGTAGATGTTTCTCGATTCTCTTGCTTTTTGTATGATCCAACGGATGTTGGCAATATGATCTCTGGTTCCTCTGCCTTTTCTAAATCCAGCTCATACATCTGGAAGTTCTTAGTTCATATATTGTTGCAGCCTAACTTGAAGGATTTTGAGCATTACATTGCTAGCATGTGAAAGGAGTGCAATTGTGCGGTAGTTTGAACATTCTTTGGCATTGCCCTTCTTTGTGTTTGGAATGAAAACTGACCTTTTCCAGTCTTGTGGGTACTGCTGAGTTTTCCAAATTTGCTGGCATATTGAGTATAGCATGTTAACAGCATCATCTTTTAGGATTTAAAATAGCTTACCTGGAATTCCATCACCTCCATTAGCTTTGTTCATAGTCATGCTTCCTAAGGCCCACTTGACTTCGCAATCCAGGATGTCTGGCTCTAGGTAAGTAATCACACCATCGTGGTTATCTGGGTCATTAAGAACTTTATTGTATAGTTCTGTGCATTCTTGCCACAAATCTTGCAGATTGTATTGCATCACAATTAAAAACTTTTCTGTTGCAAATGATTTGATCAAAAAGTGTGAAGAAAGCCTTCACAATGGGAGAAAATAGTTGCATATCATAAATCTGGTAACAGACCTGTACACAGACTACCTCAGAAACTCTTACAACTCTACCAAATGATGACAAAGAACCTATTTATGTACGGGAAAATGATGCACTTTGACAGTTCTCTAAAAAAGATACAGAAATGGAAAATAAGTATTTGACATGATGCTTAACTTGACTGATCAACCAGGAAATGGACATCAGCACCTTCATGAGCTTTAACTTCACATTTACTAAGGTGACTATAAAATAATAGGTAATAACAAGAGTTTTTTGGGCTTCCCTCGTAGCTCAGTTGGTAAAGAATCTGCCTGTAATGCAGGTTTTGATTTTGATTCCTCGGTCGGGAAGATCCCCTGGAGAAGGAAATGGCAGTCACTCCAGTATTCTTGCCTAGAGAATCCCATGGACTGTAGCCTGCCAGGTTCCTCTGTCCATGGGGTCACAAGAGTCGGACACGACTTAGCGACTAAACTACTACTACTAACAAGAGTTTGGGTGACTATAAAAAATAGATAATTCATGTTGAAGAGAATGTGGAGAAATTGGATCTCTCCTATACTGCTGATGGAAATGTGAATAGGGTATGCTCTTTGGAAAACAACCTGGCAATTCTTAAAAAATGTGTGTGTGTGTGTGTGTGTGTTTCTGTTAAGTATGGTTGATTTACATGATTAGTTTCAGGTCTGCAACATAGTGATTCAACATTTTAAAAAATTTTATCACATTTCAAGTTATTATAAAATACTGGCTGTATTCTCTGTGCTATACAATATATCTTTGTAGCTTATTTTATACATAATAGCTGGTGCCCCTTAATCCTCTTGGAAAAAGGAATGTCAATTCACTCCAATATTCTTGCCTGGGGAATCCCATGGGCAGAGGAGACTGGTGTTCTACAATCCATTGGATTGTCAAGACTAGGACATGACTTAGCTATTCAACAATAACAATAACAATAATCTTTTACCTCTATCTTGTCCTTCCTGCTCTTCCTCTCATGACTTGTAACCACTAGCTTGTTCTCTTTATCTGTGAGTTTGTTTCTGTTTCTTATATTCATTACTTTGTCTTATTTTTTAGATTCCACATATAAGTGGTAACATAATTTTTTTTTTTTTTGTCTTTGACCTTTGACTGAGTGTAATACCCTCCAGGCCCATTCATGTTGTTGCAAATGACAAAATTTCATTCTTTTTATAGCTGAATAGTATTCCATTGCATATATATGTATATGCAATGGAATACTATTGCATATACACACACACACACACCCATATACATATATATATAATGCTGTGAGCATTGGGGAACATGTATCTTTTTGCATTCGTTTTTGCATTTTCTTTAGATATATATCCAAGAACAGAATTGCTGGATCATATGGTAGTTCAATTTTCAATTTTTTGAGAAACGTCCATACTGTTTTCCATAGTGGCTGCACCAGTAACATATCCGACAACAATGTTCTAGGGTTTCCTTTTCTCTACAACTTTGCCAACATTTGTTATTTGTGATCTTTCTAATGCTAGCCATTCTGACAGGTGTGAGATGATACCTCATTGTGGTTTTAATTTGTATTTCTCTGATGATTAGTCATATTGAATATCTTTTCATGTTTCTGTTGACAATTTGTATATCTTCACTGGAAGAATGTCTATTCAGGTCTTCAAATTTTCAAATTTGATTGTTTGATATTGAGTTGTGTTAGCTGTTTATATATTTTGGATATTAACTGCTTATTGATTATGTCATTTGCAAAATATTTCCCATTCAGTGGCTTGTCTTTTTGTTTTGTCAGTGGTTTACCTTCACTGTGCAAAAGTTTCTAAGCTCAATTAGGTTTCATTTCTTTATTTTTGCTTTTGTTTCCTTTGGCTTAGGAGGCAGATCCAAAAAAAATAGGGCCATATTTTATTTCAAAGAGTGTTCTGCCTATATTTTATTCTAGGAGTTCTAGTCTTACATTTAGGTCCTTAATCCATATTGAGTTTATTTTTGCATATATAAGTTGTTTCTGTATTTTGACTCTTACGAATAGCATTGCAACAAACATTTGTGTATACATTTTTGTGTACACATTTGCTTCAATTTTTCTTGGATATGACTAGCAGTAAAATTAAGTATAGAGTTACCATATGACCCAGTAGTTTGGCTACTAGTTATATATCCAAGATTAGTGAATACAAATGCCCACACAGAAATATGTACACAAATATTTGTTGCAATGTTATTCACAATAGCCAAAATACAGAAATAATTTATATACCCATCAATTGATGAATGGATAACTAAAATGTGATACATCCATACAGAGTAATATTATTCTTTGGCCATAGACAGGAATGAAATACTGAAGCTTGATAAAATGTTGATTGACTTTGAAAATATTATTCTAAGTGAAAGAAGCCAGTCAAAAAGGTCACAAACTATGATTACTTTTTTTGAGATATAACTGACATTAACATGTTGTAAGTATAAGGTGTACAGCTTGTTGATTTGATACATTGATATATTTCAGTATGCTTATCACCGTAGTGTTATCAATTCCATCATGTCACATAATTATCCTTTCATTTTGTAGTGAGGACATCTACGATCTAATCTCTTAGCAACTTTGAAATATATAATATAGTATTATTAACTATAATCATAGTGCTCTGCATTAGATCTCCAGAGTTTATTCATTTTCTAACTGCAAGTTTATACCCTTTGACCAACATGAAATGCCCAAGACAGACAGTTCCAAAGAGATAGGAAGTAGATTTTTCATTACTTAGAACTTGGGAGTCAAGTGTTGGGAGCAAGTGTTGATGAATACAAGGCTTCTTTTTGAAGTTATAAAAGTTTCCTAATCTTAGATTGTGGTGATGGCAGCAAAAACTCTGAACATACTAAAATCCTGAATTGTACACTTTAAAACGGTGAGTTTTATGGTGTATGATTTGTACCTCAATAAATGCTATTTAAGAAGAAACCCCAGCACAAGCAAAAAGGTTGTAACAAAATAAGAAATGCAATCATAGTATACAACTTTGTTCATGTTCTTTATATTCTCATACTAACATAAACACGAGTTCTCTTACTTTAAATTTTTCAAATAATCTGTAGGCAACGTTTGGACAACTTAAATTCTGTTACTAAAAGTTATATAAATGCTTTCAGTTGCCATGATAAAGTATAGGTATAGACAGCAAATGTAAGGTAGTGGGAAGAGGCAGGATAATTGGAGTGAAAATACAAGTGGTAATAAATTTTCTTACAAAGTGCAAATTGAGAGATGGTTTATATTTGATGGAACAAGATACTAGGATATAAGTGTATTATTTACAGAGGTACTGAAAATAGATATGTCATTGTATTTTCATGGTATTAATTTTATAGGATATAAGTAATATTAACCCTAACTTATATCAGGAAGCCAATGTGCAAAATTGATAAAAGATATGTGCAAAATTGATTGGTCAAGATTTAATAGTGTAAGCATATTATTTCGAGCCATGAAAGTGACAAATATAAGAAGTTAAAATATTTAAGAATGGTTCCCTCCATGGAAGAATAGAGCCTAGGATTGTTTCAATAATAAATCTTTCTCTATTATTTGATTAAAACATACTATTTGGTTGAAAAATGTATTTTAATGTATAAGTTTGAAAAAGTCTTTTAAAAAAGAAACCAACATTGATTATTGAAAATTTATAATGACAAATAAAATTAGGTGCTGAAGATACTCTGTACATAAAAAGCTTCCAAAATGTACATACTGTACTGCAACACTAGCTCCTTGACTGAGTCCTAAGAAGGGCATGAAAATTATTATTTTAAGACTGAAAAAAAAAAGACCTTGATTGACACTCCCTAAATAATTATGGAAATAGTGAATGTCGGCTTCCACCACTCCTCAGTGGCTTGAACATATTCCTGAAAATCAGGAGACAGTTGATGGAACTAAAAGGCAGTTAATTTGAAATGAATAAAAGGAACTGACTCTCTGCAATAGATATAGTTGACCTGTGAAATCTTTGCATAGCATGTTACTGAATTTTGAATTTTTACAGCCATACAAACTAAGGAAAGAGTAGGAAAAAGTAAGCCTTGAAATTAAATGCACCACCATATAAGCTTTTCTGCCAAAATAGCTATTAGAAAATGGATATTAAATGCTTTACATATTGGATATAGAAATGTTTAAATTTTGTTCCAAAAATTAGTATATTGTGAGTATTCTGTTATCCCTCCCTCAAACTTAACTACATATGTAGAAAGAGATCCAATGGAAAAAAATTTAATATTTTCTATTCACTGACAGCTATGCCTGACAAATCCAGGAAACACTAATAAATGTGGAGGTTATGCGTCTTATTAGACTATCATTTCCTCCTCAGAGAGCACACTTTAAAAATTATTTTTATTTTTTTCTTTTCCTTTTTTGGCTGTGCTACATGACATGTGGGATACTATTTCCCCAACCAGCGACTGAACTCATGCCTGCTGCTGTAGAAATGCAGAGTCCTAACCAACAGACCTCCAAGGAGGTCCTGACAAAAATTTTTTAAAAGAAACTTCAGTCACTCAGTTGTGTTCCATGGGCTGAAGCACCTCAGGCTTCCCTGTCAATCACCAACTCCTGGAGATTGCTCAAACTCATGTCCATTGAGTCGGTGATGCCATCCAACCATCTCATCCTCTGTCGCCCCCTTCTCCTCCTACCCTTAATCTTTCCTAGCTTCAGGGTCTTTTCCAATGAATCAGCTCTTCTCATCAGGTGGTCAAAGTATTGGAGCTTCAAAATACTTGTCCTTCCAAGCATCAGTCCTTCCAATGAACATGCAGGACTGATTTCCTTTAAGATTGAGTAGTTTGATCTTGCAGTCCAAAGGACGCTCAAGAGTCTTCTCCAACACCACAGTTCAAAAACATCAGTTCTTAGTCTCTCAGCTTTCTTTAGGATCCTTTTTGCAAAATTCAGACATACATTGAAGAAAGTAGGGAAAGTGACTAGACCATTCAGGTATGACCTAAATCATATCGCTTATAATAATACAGTGGAAGTGACAAATAGATTCAAGGGATTAGATCTGATAGACAGAATGGCTGAAGAACTATGGATGGGGGTTCATGACATTGTACAGGAGCCAGTGATCAATAACATCCCGAAGGGGAAAAAAAATGCAAAATAGAAAAATGGTTTTCTGAGGAGGCCTTACAAATAGCTGAGAAAAGAAGAGAAGCTAAAGGCAAAGGAGTAAAGGAAAGATATACCTATCTGAAGGCAGAGTTCCAAAGAAAAGCAAGGAGAGATAAGAAAGCCTTCTTCATTGAGCAATGCAAAGAAACAGAGAACAACAATACAATGGGAAAGACTAGAGATCTCTTCAAGAAAATTAGAGATACCAAGGGAATATTTCATGCAAAGATGGGCACAATAAAGGACAGAAAAGGTATGGACCTAACAGAAGCAGAAGATATTAAGAAGAGGTGGCAAGAATACACAGAAGAACTATACAAAAAAGATCTTCACGACCCAGATAACGATGATGGTGTGATCACTCACCTAAAGCCAGACATCCTGGAATGCGAAGTCAAGTGGGCCTTAGGAAGCATCACTATGAACAAAGCTAGTGGAGGTGATAGAATTCCAGTTGAACTATTTCAAATCCTAAAAGATGATGCTGTTAAAGTGCTGCACCCAATAGGCCAGGAAATTTGGAAAACTCAGCTGTAGTCACAGATCTGGAAAAGGTAGTTTGCATTCCAATCCCAAAGAAAGGTAATGCCAAAGAATGTTCAATCAACTGCACAAATATACTCATCTGACAGGCTAGCAAAGTAATGCTCAAAATTCTCCAAGCTAGACTTTAACAGTAAATGAACCAAGAATTTCTAGATGTTCAAGCTGGATTTAGAAAAGGAATAGGAACGAGAGATCAAATTGCCAACATCTGTTGGATCATAGAAAAAGCATGAGAGTTCCAGAAAAACATCTACTTTTGCTTTATTGAGTATGCCAAAGCCTTTGACTGTATGGATCACAACAAACTGTGGAAAATTCTTAAACATGGGAATATCAGACCACTTGATCTGCCTGCTGAGAAATCTGTATGCAGATCAAGAAGCAACAGTTAGAACCAGACATGGAACAATGGACTGGTTCCAAATAGGGAAAGGAGTATATCAAGGCTGTATATTATCACTATGTTTATTTAACTCATATGCAGAGTACATCATGTGAAATGCTGGGCTGGATGAAGCACAAACTAGAATCAAGATTGCCTGGAAAAATATCAATAACCTCAGATAAGCAGATGACACCACCCTTATGGCAGAAAGCTAAGAGGAACTAAAGAGCCTCTTGATGAAAGTGAAAGAGGAGAGTGAAAAAGTTGCCTTAAAACTCAACATTCCAAAAACTAAGATCATAGCATCCAGTCCCATCAGTTCATGGCAGATAGATGGGGAAACAATGGAAATAGTGACAGACTTTATTTTCTTGGGCTCCAAAATCACTGCAGATGGTGACTGCAGCCATGAAAGTAAAAGACACTTGCTCCTTGAAAGAAAAGCTTTGATCAACCTAGATAGCATATTAAAAAGCAGAGACATTACTTTGCAGACAAAGGTCCGTCTAGTCAAAGCTGTGGTTTTTCCAGTAGTCATGTATGGATGTGAGATTTGGACCATAAAGAAACCTGAGCACCAAAGAATTGATGCTTTAAAGAAAAGACATATATTTTTTTCCTATGACAACTACCAGTAAAAACATTGCAAATATAGACAATAGAGATGTATTGTCACATCCATCTCTAGTATCAAATTATTGTTATTAAGCTTGGCAAAATATTTACTAAAATTAATTATGAATAAATGATAAGTCAGGGATGTCTGCTCTCATCACTTCTATTCAGCATTATACTGGATGTTCTAGCCAAGGCATTTGGGCAAGTAAAGGAAATAAATCCATTTAGATTTGAAAAAAAATTAAATATATCTGTATTTACTGATGAGGTGATCTTATATGTAGAAAAATCCAAAGGGATTCAAGGAAGAACTATGAGAACTGATAAACAGGTACAACAAGGTTGCAGTACACAGATCAATATCTTAAAATAATAATTTACATTTCTGTGTCCTAATAGTGATCAAAAATGAAATTAAAAAATAAATTGTACTTTACCAAAGGATCAAAAAGAACAAAATATTCAGGGATAAACTTAAGAAGTGCTGTACTTTTACATTGAAAGCTTCAAAATATTATTCAAATAAATTAAGCAAATGGAAATACTTCTTGTTCATGTACCAGAAAACATAATATATTGTTATGATGGAAAGAGTTCCCATATTGAATCATAATTTCAATGCAACCTTATCAAAGTTCTAGCTTTTTGCCCCAGAAAATTGACAAGCTGCTCCCAAAATTATTTTTTTTCTTTTTTTTATCTACTTTTTAATTTTATTTTATTTTTTAACTTTACAATATTGTATTGGTTTTGCCATATATCAAAATGAATCCGCCACAGGTATACATGTGTTCCCCATCCTGAACCCTCCCACTCCTCCCTCCCCATTCCATCCCTCTGGGTCGTCCCAGTGCACCAGCCCCAAGCATCCAGTATCATGCATCGAACCTGGACTGGTGACTCGTTTCATATATGATATTATACATGTTTCAATGTCGTTCTTCCAAATCATCCCACCCTCTCCCTCTCCCACAGAGTCCAAAAGACTGTTCTATACATCAGTGTCTCTTTTGCTGTCTCGTATACAGGGTTATTGTTAGCATCTTTCTAAAATCCATATATATGCATTAGTATATTGTATTGGTGTTTTTCTTTCTGGCTTACTTCACTCTGTATAATAGGTATGTATATTTTCTTTATAATTTTTGTGACTTTGTTTTTTTTTTTCTTTTTCTCTCTTTCTTTTCCTTCTTCTTTTCTTTAACATTGTATTTTTGAAATTACAAACTTTACTCTAGATTTTTAATTTTTGCTTCTATGTATTTGTTACCAATTTTGTACCTTTAAGAACCCAATCTTCAGTACCCATTTTTCACTTGGGAGCTAGATTACTGGCTTGACTGCTCTCTCCCCCTCTGGAGCTCCCAAAATTAATACAAAAAAACAAAGGCCCCTGAATAGCAAAATATTTTGAAAAAGAAGAACTAAGTTGAAAGACTTCCCAATTTCAAAACTGACTACAAAAGTACAGTAATAATTACAATGTGGAGCTGGCATAAGGATAAACATATAGGTAAGTGGAATAGAGTTGAGCATAAAGAAATAAATACATTTACCATTAACTAATTTTTGACAAGCTTACCAAAATAATTCAATGGAGAAGAATATAGATCTTTCAACAACTGATGCTGTGACAACTGATATACATATGCAAAAGAATGAAGTTGGACCTCTACCTCACACTATGTAATAAAATTAGTTTGAAGTGGATGATAGATCTAAATTTAAGAACAAAAGCTTGTAAACTATTAGAAGGGAACACAGGAGTACATCTTTGTGGCCTTGGGTAAGGCAATGAATTTTTCCATACAATATCATAAACAACTGCAGCCAATGAAAAAATAGATAAATTGTACTGCACCAACATTAAGATCATACTTCAAAGAGCAACATTTATAAATTAAAAAGATACAGAATGAGAGACAAGTATGCTAATCCTATATCTGATGAGGAACTTGTATTAGTATATGTAAAGTACTCATAACTGTATGATAACAAGATGAATAGACCCTTTAAATATGTGGAAAGAGATGTGAGAGGTGGACCAAAAAGAAGGCTGAGTGCCAAAGAACTGATGCTTTCAAACTGTGGTGCTGTAGAAGACTCTTGAGAGTTCCTTGGACAGTGAGGAAATCAAACCACTCATTCCTAAAGCAAATCAACCCTAAATATTCATTGGAAGGTCTGATGCTGAAGCTCCAATACTTTGGCCACCTGATGCGAAGACCTGACTCATTGTAAAAGACCCTGATGCTTGGAAATATTACGGGTAGGAGAAGGGGCAAACAGAGGATGAGATAGTTGGATGGCATCATCGACTCGGTGGACATGAGTTTGAGCAAACTCTGGGAGATAGTGAAGGACAGGGAAGCTTGGTGTGCTGTAGCACACGGGGGTCACAAAGTCAGACACAACTGAGCAACTGAACAACAATTAATGACAATGAAACATGCAGAGATCTGAACAGACATTTCTTCAAAAATTTACATATGGCCAAGAAGCACTTGAAAAGATGCTCAACATCATTAATTATTAAACAATGTAAATCATACCCACAGTGAGATAGCACTGCATATCCATTAGAATGATTATAATTGAAAAAATATAGTAACAAGTGTTGTTGATGATGAGAAATTGGAACCCTCATGCATTACTGGTGAGATTATAAAATAATGCAACCACTTTGGAAAACTGACGGTTTCTCATGTCAAAATCAGAAGGTATTATACCCAAGAGAATTGAAAACATATACTAACAAATCTTTGTACATGGATATTCATAGTAGCCCCAAAGTGGAAACTACTCAAATGTCTATCAGTTGACAAATGGATAAATATAGTGTGATATATCTGCACAATGGAATATTTTTCAGTCATAAAAAGAAATCAAGCAAAAATGGTATAACATGGGCAAGCCTTGAGAACTTATGGTAAGTGGAAGAAGCTAGTCAAAAAAGACTGCCTATTGTATAATTCCTTTTATAGGAAATGTCCAGAATAAGAATATACTCAGAGACAGAAAGCAAATTAGTACATGCCAGGGGCTGGAGACAGAGGGAATGAGGAGTGATTATAATTCGTGTGGGGTTTCTTTATGAGTGATGAAAAAGTTCTAAATTTAGAAAGTGGTGAGGTTACACAAGTTTGTGAATATACTAAAAGCCATTGGATTGTACTCTTTAAAAATGTTGAATGTTTTGTAAACTATATATCAATAAAATATTATAAAATAATGAAGTGACTAGTCAATGTGTTTTATTAACATGGATTAAATAAAAGCAGGCATTAGTAAAAGTAAGGCAAGTTACTTTTATACAAGTTATGTATAATTCTCTTTTAAGGTTAATGTTTAAACAAATTAATAATGCAGTTTCAACCAGATCAATCCCTCATGGCTGAGATCATTTTATGAATTACTAGTGTGGTACTAAATTACACTAAAAAAGGCTTTGTTCATGCACAGGATATATTCACTGTCAAATAAATACTATAAAGTAGCACCAGCTTTCAGAAAAACAAGTTGCAGCATTATCTATTTAAAATACATATTTTTACATATATGCGTATACATGCTACTCTGCAATTAGAAATCAACAGATTTTATAATACATCCATTATACCATTCAGGGGATAATTGAGGGATGTAATGCATACCATATGATTACTCAGAACCATTCAAAACATTAATTAAAGCATTAGTAATATGTTTCTGAGTTACCAACTTTAAATAAACAGATACTGCAAAGATAATGTGGAAATATAGATCTCAGATCAAAAGTACTATGAAATGAATGCCTTGGTGGATCAGATAATCACTGTGCTGGAGTTATGAGACACATTAAGAATGTAATGAAAGTTGATTCACAATAAAATATCACTAGGGGAAAAAAACCCATATAGTACAGAAGTGAAACATTATATTTTGCCTCTATTTTAATTTGGTGCCACAACTCTGAAATCTGTACTTTGTTATCAAATTACAGCTCAATTTAAAAATGCCAGTTCTTGTTTTTTGTAAATTATTGATCCTCCTCCTTGCATTCTGCTCTAACATGATGTCCATGGTAATCTTTACTTCTCTATTCTAGCCCTGGAATAAACCATTTTAACAAGAAGTGATGGTCTTTTTTGATTGGCAATAGTTATTTAGAAACCAAGATCTAGGGGCTAGGTATTGTCATTGTTACTGGTGTCATTGCCTCTACACCTTCAGTGGAGCGAGCTAGGACATATATTTGTGAGAACAATAAACAAATAAATTCTTATGTATATCAGTTCAGTTCAATCACTCAGTCGTGTCTGACTCTTTGCAACCCCATGAACCACAGTATGCCAGGCTTCCCTGTCCATCACCAACTCCCGGAATTTACCCAAACTCATGTCCAGTGAGCCGGTGATGCCATCTAACCATCTCATCCTCTGTTGTCCCCTTCTCCTCCTGCCTTCAATCTTTTCCAACATCAGGGTCTTTTCAAGTGAGTCAGCTCTTCGCATCAGGTGGCCAAAGTACTGGAGTTTCAGCTTCAACATCAGTCCTTCCAATAAACACCCAGGACTGATTTCCTTTAGGATGGACTGGTTGGATCTCCTTGCAGTCCAAGGGACTCTCAAGAGTCTTCTCCAACACCACAGTTCAAAAGCATCAATTCTTCAGTGTTCAGCTTTCTTTATAGTCTAACTCTCACATCCATACATGACTACTGGAAAAGCCATAGCCTTGACTAGACAGACTTTGTTGACAAAGTAATGTCTCTGCTTTTTAATATGCTTTCTAAGTTGGTCATAACTTTCCTTCCAAGCAGTAAGCTCAATTAAAATTAAACATAAATCAATTTAATTTTTAAAATGTTACATCTGTGCCTTTTCTTTTTGATTCTTAAGAAAGGTTGATTTACCCCACAATATACACAATAGCTTCAAAATTGCAATGCCAATATTGCTACTAAGAGTGAGGGTTACTAAGTGGATTTTTAATTTTCTATGCCTTTTTCTTTTTCCTTAAAATATATCCTACTAAATATATACAGTCTCAACACTATATTAAAAATTCCCTGGAAACAATTATTTTTATGTGGTTATTTTCACAATTTGGTATGCAATTAGATCTGTTTATTTTGGCTTGTTTTAGAGTATACTACTTTATTTAATTATCTTTTGAATATATACAATATTTATATGGTTTTAGTAAATAATATATGAAAAAATATGTATTTTAAAATCCCACCTGTTTATCTTTCTCATAAACTCTATTTCCCCAGCTAAGGTGTATGAGGGATCATCTATGGCAGATTAAAAGAGGTCCAGGTATAATGTCTAGGTAAACTAAAGTGCCATAGGCAGATAAATAGGGAGCCTAATTGAATCAGTTAATGCAGAAATAGCGGAAAGAATTATATATGTCAAAATATGCTGGAAGATATAAGGAGATCAACATAATCAAGAGAGATCAAGTATAACAACATGATTCACTTTCATCCGATAATGTCCAGGTGACATCACAGAGATTACAGTGGATTTCATGTTGTGTTGTGTACTAGTTGTGTACTAGTTGTTCTAAGTGCTTTGTTTCTTAATATTTCATAGGTGGAAATGCATAAGCAAGCACACATGTGACCTCATGAGAATAAAACAAAGGCTATTCATCTTCTGTCTACTTGTGATTTTAAATAGTTTTGGGTTCACAAATGTTTGTTACTAGAGAAATCTGAGATCCATGTGAAAATTATTCTGAATGAGATGAAAGATTGCATATAGTTATTAAATAGCAATTTTCTTTATAATAAGCTGGGAGTGAATATTAACAAATATTGACTATGTAATATGACTATGCTTGTTCCCCAGTGTGTACACCTTGGTTAGAAACTGGATTGGGTCCAGACAAGTTGGAGCTGGACTGCTGTGCTGGGTCTGTTTCTTTCCTGGTGTGTGCCCATGTACCCACACATTGGCAATGGTGACTTCTGCTTTAGCAAGGAGCAGTGTTAGAACAGGGTGTGCTTGAGCAGTGGTCTGGTGTGGGCTGTGGAACACTGAGGCTTTCCTAGTAAGCCAGCCAGCACACCAGAAAGTTTTCAATCTGCTGCCACTGCACTGTGACTAGAAGCAAGCAAGTCTATGCACATGCTCTTTAAGAGCAGAGTCTCAGTCTTACAGTCCTCCAGTAAACCTTACTGCTTTTTAAACCAGCTTAGAGGGCTCTTTGCTAGTTTTGGACCTCAGGGTTGGGGTACCTAATATGGGGTTCAAATCCCTCACTCCCTGGGAGGCTTTCAAATCCTGCGGTATCCCTCTTCTCTTCTGAGTCACACACTAGGGGTACAGGAATTGATTAGATCACGTCTTCTCCCCTCCTAACAGATTCCTTGTGGTTTTTCTTTACAGATTTGGTCATAGAAGATCTCTCCTGACAGTCTTCAAGAGTTAGCAAGAGATGCTCTGTATGTATTTGTAGTTTTGATGTGTTCATGGGAAGAGATGAGCTCAGTCTATTCCTATTCCACCATTTTGATCCCTCTTCCACATCACGATATGCCATTCTTATAATTTCTTTCACAGTCCCATTGCATTGGAAGATGGGTAACATTCAATTAATTTAAATTTAATTAGTACTCTTTATGCTGGTTTTCTTTTTATGAGAATCTCTTTATGATTCTTTTTATGAGAATCCCATGGACAGAGGAGCCTGATGGGCTACAGTCCAAGGGGTCACAAAGAGTTTGACATGACTGAGCAACTAACACTTTCATGCTGGTTGTGATTGTCCTGTTATATTTCCTGAATCTTATGAAAGGGTTGTACATATTTGTGCATGTTAAAACAAGTATCCGACAGCTACATGTAGGTCCTTAGATGCATTAAAGCAGTCAGGTAATTATATCCTTTATATTTCATTTAAATTGCAATACACAAAAGTTAAATCAATAATGAGAGACCTCATCTTAAGAAAGTAGAAAATAATAGAGAAAAACACATATCAAGCAGAATTAAGGATACATGAGAAATTAATTAAATTGAAGACAGAAAAAGCACAGAGAAGATCAAAATCAATGAAACTAAAAGCTGTTTGTAATGATCAATAAAATAAAAAACCTCTAGCATGATTTTCAGAGAAAAAGAGATAAAACAAAAAATGACCAATAGCATAAAAGAAAGAGGAGAATATAATAATAGACCAATAGACATTATAAGGATGTTAAGAGAATTTTAGAAATAATTCTACATATAGAAATTCAGGGCTTCCCAGGCGACACTAGTGGTAAAGAACCTGCCTGCCAACACAGGAGACGTAAGAGATGTGGGCTTGATCCCTGGGTCAGGAAGATCCCCTGGAGGAGGGCATGGCAACCCACTCCAGTATTCTTGCCTGGAGAATCCCATGGACTGTATAGTCCATGATGTCACAAAGAGTTCAACATGACTGAGCGACTTTCACTTTCATTTGGGTTTCCCTTCTAGCTCAGTTGGTAAGAATCTGCCTGCAATGCAAGAGACCTGGATTCAATCTCTGGGTTGGGAAGGTCCCCTGGAGAAGAAATAGCAACACATTCCAATATTCTTGCCTGGAGAATCCCCATGGACAGAGGTGCCTGGTGGGCTACAGTCCATGGCATCGCAAAGAGCGGGACACGACTCAGTGACTGAACAACAACAATGTAAATATATCCCCTGAGCATGAGGCCATTATTTTAGTAAAAATAAATAAGTAAATAAATAAAGTTTTAAAAAGTAAGAAAAATGCATAAGTATAAAGTTGGAAGACAGGAAAATCCAGACGCCAATTTTAAAATTGTGTTTATGTAATGATGATTCCCACTCATACCCATTTACCATTAAAAGCTAAAATTCTTGGTAGTGAATTAGGAAAACAACTACAACAATATAGACTGCTAAGAGTTACTTTTATAATAAAAGTAAAAAAAGAAAATTGCTGGACAAATATATGTTGATCAAATGAAGAACTTATTTTAAAGCAAAAACTAGTGAGGAGATAAAAAGTATATATTCATAATGATAAAAGGGAGACTAATAATAATATATAATATTAATTCATATTTACCTACCTAATAAAAGCAATAATAAAAAATGAATATGCAGAGAAATTGATATTTTTGGAAAACTAAATTAGCATTACTACTGAAGTATACAAGACAGCAAAAGAGACACTGATGTATAGAATAGTCTTTTGGACTCTGTGGGAGAGGGAGAGGGTGGGATGATTTGGGAGAATGGCATTGAAATACGTATAATATCATATATGAAACGAGTCGCCAGTCCAGGTTCAATACACGATACTGGATGCTTGGGGCTGGTGCACTGGGACGACCCAGAGGGATGGTATGGGGAGGGAGGAGGGAGGAGGGTTCAGGATGGGGAACACATGTATACCTGTGGCAGATTCATTTCGATGTTTGGCAAAACCAATACAATATTGTAAAGTTTAAAAATAAAATAAAATTTAAAAAAATAAAATAAATATAGGAAGAGAATATTAAAAATAGATTTAGTATGATTTAAGTATTATGTAAATATCTGTGGTAGATTGAATAATGGCCCCAAAAAGATATGTTCAGGTCCTAAACACCCGGCACCTGTGCATGTGATTTTATTTAGAAATAAGGTCTTTGCAGCTGTAATTAAGGATCTCAAGATGAGATTATCCTGAAGTTAGTCAGCCCTATATACGGTGACAATGTTCCTATATGAAACAGAAAAGGAAAAGACACTGAGACACATGGGGGGAAAGGTCGTGTAAAGACAGAGAAAGAGACTGGAGTGATATATCTACAAAGCAAGGAATGCCAAAGATTGTTTGCTGTCGCCAGAAGCTGGGAGAGGCAAGGAATGAATTGGCCCCTAGGGCCTTCAAAAGGAGTGTAGTCCTACCAGCATATTGATTTTACACTTTTAGCTTCCACAATTGTGGTTAAATCAGTTTCTGTTGTTCTAAGCCACACAGCTTGAGGTAGTTTGTGACAGCAAGTATAGGAGACTAACACAACTTTTGGTAATGGGATTTAGGGCACTGTGACAACAAACACCTAAAAATGTGGAAGTGGCTTTGGAACTGGATAATGACTGGAGGCTGGGGCTATATTGAGGCACATGATAAGAAAAGTCTAGATTGCTTGGAAGTGGTTGTTGGTAGAAATGCGGATGCTAAAGACTATTCTAAGTAAGGTTCAGAATGAAGTGAAGAATACTGTAAAGAAAGCTTCTATATATATATGTCATCATGGAACAAATGGTAGAAATATGAATGTTAAGCGTGTTTCTGATGAAGTCTCAGATGGAAGTGAAGATTATTGGAAACTATAGGAAAGGTGATCCTTGTCCTAAAATGACAGAAAAGTCGACTGAATTGTGTTATATTTTGGGATGGAAAACAGAAATTATAAGTGATGAACCTGGTTATTTAGCTGAGATTTCCAGGCAAAGTGTTTCTCCTTGCTGCTTCTAGTAAAATGCAAGAGGAAAGAAATATATTGAAGAAGGACTGTTAAGTAAAAAGAAACAGCACTTGATGATTTGAGAAAGTCTCAGGCTATTCAAATTGCAAAAGACGCCAACGTTGGGCGATTCATTAATTGGAAAGAAGGTCAATTGTGTGGCTGGAAAACTTTACCGAAGAGGTGAGGTGTATGACTCATGGATACAATCAGCAATCTCAGTTGAAGTCAGGGATAGAGATTCGGTTACCCAGGAATGATCTTTGATGAGCTCTCATGTCTAATGGAGTGGGCCCCCTTCACACACACAGAAGACTGATAAGATTTTTAAAAATCTTGTATTAGCAGAAACATTGCCTGTCTGGACTAAAGGGAACAGAGACAGAAAGAACTAAGTGAAAGAAAGCAGCTGGCCTTTCAAAAAATTTCAAGGAAGAAATGGACTGGTATAGCCAGTTGGTAGCAAACATGTACTACCCTTCAAGAAAAAGAAAAAATGACTCTGACGGAAGTCATAGATGTGGAAGCAGAGGCCATAGAGACAGGTGCAAAATACGTTAAGAATATAACAAACTTCCTTGACATGGGAAAGAGGAACTATTTTCAAAGAAGAGTAGTGGTATACTTAATATTGCTTATTTCCTGTACAAACCCTGGAGATATAGCCACTGGAAAATAGGAAGAAAACACTGCCATTAAAAAGAGGGAAAAAAAACCCACTAATGCCCTTTTTTGAAATTGCCTGAAATGATTGTTTCCTCAAGCCATATTATTCCCTATATAAATTAACTATACATTGGAATCATGGGATTTAAACATTAACTCAATGATTGAGTAATATTAATGATGGTGTTATTGAGATAATTTACCCTAATGCCCCATATTTGCACTGCACAAATATATCTGTCAAAAGTTTTTAAAAGTTCCTGTAAGGTTTTCAGGTCATTTTTCTCTAGGTGGGCATTATTTATCAATGGTTTTTAGAATTCTGATTAATGCAGTGAGACTTGAAAAAATAAATACATGGAAAAATATTGTATTAGAAGAAACCAACATGTTCTTATTTGTTGATAGCTTGAATGAAACCTGGAAAATCTAAAAGAATCATCTACAAAACCATGTCATTCTGATTTGTGTTAATTTACATGCTCATATGATAAGTGACTGAACAATAACAATAATGATACCAGTAAAATTCCAACAAAATTTGTTCTAAAACACAGTAATATTCTTCTCAAAATTAAATTTAAAAAAAACATGTGAGGTTTTAAAAATTAGAAAATACTAGAGCAATAGGAGTAATCTGCTATAGAAGATGTTGGACTATGTTCATTAATATTTTCAGTGAAATAGACTTGTCCTAAAAATCAACCTAATTATATCATATATATAAGAAGTTTAAATATATAAAAAATCATGCATCCCCAAATATTAATAACACACTAATGGGGAATTATCTAATAATTAGTATTAGGATCAGAGAAGGCAATGGCACCCCACTCCAGTACTCTTGCCTGGAAAATCCCATGGATGGAGGAGCCTGGTAAGCTGCAGTCCGTGGGGTCGAGAAGAGTCGGACACGACTGAGCGACTTCACTTTCACTTTTCACCTTCATGCATTGGAGAAGGAAATGGCAACCCACTCCAGTGTTCTTGCCTGGAGAATCCCAGGGATGGGGGAGCCTGGTGGCTGCCGTCTATGGGGTCACACAGAGTCGGACATGACTGAAGTGACTTAGCAGCAGCAGCAGTATTAGGATAATTGGATAGTACCTTTGGGAGAAAAATTTGATTTAAAAAGTCTGTCTAGAAAAATATTTTATATCAACTCCAAGAAACTCCAGAAGAATTAAGCATTACCTATTACATCATGCCATAGAGCAGCTAGCAGAAAACAGAATAAGATCTTTGGATAGATGATAACTTTCCACAATTTGAAGTAATAAGAAATGTTTAAAGGGGAAGATTGATGAATTCAATTACATAAAGTGTGAAAGTGGCTCAGTCATGTCCAGCTCTTTGCAACCCCATGGACTGTAGCCTGCCAGGCTCCTCTGTCCATAGAATTCTCCAGGCCAGAATACTGGAGTGGGTAGCCATATGCTTCTTCAGGATATCTCCCCAATTCAGGGATCAAACCCAGGTCTCCTGCATTGCAGGTGAATTCTTTACTGACTGAGCCACCAGGGAAGCCCATTGCAAAACATCTATTAAATGGAACACATGAAATGAAAATAAAAAAACTATATGCTAGTATCAGGTATGGTAGATAAAAAATTAACATCAATAATGAACAAAAAGAGGATTCTAAATCATAAGAATATAATTAAGATGCCAGTGAGTAAAGGGAATCAACAGTCAGTAAAACAGAAAAGAAAAACCAGAGAGGGAACATATGGAAAAACGTTCAGCCTTACTAATAGGTTAAGCAATGCAATTGAAACAATAATGAGGTTCCATTTTACACCTATTAAATTAGGAAAGTTGAGCCTATCAAACTAGGCAATGCTAAGTCGCTTCAGTGGTGTCCAACTCTTTGCAATCCCATGGACTGTAGCCTGCCAGGCTCCTCTGTCCATGGGATTCTCCAGGCAAGAAGACTGGAGTGGGTTGCCATTTCCTTCTTTGGGGAATCCTCCCCAAAACTAGGCAAACCTGTGGTTAAATTAGTGCACCCTAGCCTTGTTGATGGCAGGCTTCCCTGGTGGCTCAGTTGGTAAAGAATCCACCTGCAATGCAGGAGACCTGGTTTCAATCCCTGGGTTGGGAAGATCCCCTGGAGGAGGGCATGGCAACCCATTCCAGTGTTCTTGCCTGGAGACTCCCCATGAACAGAGGAGCCTGGTGGGCTACAGTCCATGAGGTTGCAAAGAGTCAGACACAACTGAGCAACTAAGCACAGCACAGCACAGCCTTGATGATGACAATACAAACTAGTATAACAAGTAAAACAATTTGGCAGTATATATAAAGAGCCATAAGTTTTTGACCACTTATTTTACACTTGGGAACTTAGCCTAAGGAAATATTTGTTAGTGAATTATCTATAATAGCAGAAAATTGGAACCTATATACATGTCCAAAAAGAGCTGAATGAGTAAGCAAATTACAGCACAGAAATTAGGCACTAAATTATAATTGTAAATATGTAATAGCATGGGAAATACATATGAGACATTAAATAAAAAAAGAGGATATCATTTAGAGGGTAATAATGATATACATAAAAATATGAAAGTATAGATGTGGATTTAACAAGTATCTAACATCTTGAATTTTATACTTGGGAGTTGTGTCTAGTATTAAATTATGTATATATTATCATTTATGGTCAAGATATAAAAATCTGAAAACCAACATTTAAGTTTTGCAAATAATCACATTAAACAGAAGAGTAACACATTGTCTAACATATTATCTTTCCCGCTGTAAGCTCTATTTAGCTATATGCCTTGCCAATGAACATTAGAAATATCTCAATGAAAATATATAATCATTTCTAAGTATCAGTGGAAGCATTTTTCATTATCTTCAACTTAGTGCTTCAACATGTTGTTTGGCAGTTTTAATTAAAACACCATTTTTATGAGTTGAGTGGAAACTTGGTTGTTTGATCATGGCCTGTTGATTTTGGCAATAGTTTAACAAAGGAGTTGCAACTTATATAGTTTATTTTAAAGGTGTGAATTAGTCTTCACTTTTTTCTCTTTGGAATATTCATTTTTAGCGATATGAAAATGTGAACTTAATATGTGCAAAGCAGCAGAACTCCTGGTGGCATGCATGGAAACATTTGATCGCATACCATTTGATTTGTAACATACTTAGTATTAGCTATTTAAAAGCAGACTCCTTTAATCTCTAGAAATATACTTTAAAGCAGACAGAACATTCAGTTGAATGACATATTTAACACATTAAAAGAAATTGTTTTCCTTTAATTTTTAAATAGAAAAACAACAAAAGTAGCCCACTTGGAGTTTTTAACCTGTGACAACATTTATGACAGTTCCGGTACAGTTCTATGCCTACTAGTCTCAGACCCACCATCTCAACTGTCCTCAGCTCTTTCTGCTGCAAGTGAAGTTGTTGATAGATTCATGAGATAGTTTCCATGTAAGTCTCTTTCAGAGAAGAAATGAAACAAACAATGGAAGGAAAAAGAGAGAAAGCAGCGTTATATACTTGTTAAAAGATATGGATTCTAAAGCTACATTGCTGCAATACAAATGTTATCATTTCATTTTAATTGCTATTTGGCCTTGGACAAATTATAGTTTCTCACCAATATTTTACAGATTCAGTGAAAAAGGTTTTGTTCTTTCTAGCTGCATTTTTCGCAGTTTGACCTTAATTGTTCTTTCATTTCTCTAAACCTCAGTTCGTTATCAATGAAATACTACCTAATATACCCTGGAAATATGCTTTCTGTTATCACTAAAGAAAGGTACCTATAGTTAACGAAACTATATTATCTACTTAAAATTTTTCTGTCAAGGTAGATTTTATGTTAAATGCTCTTATCACAAATGAAAAAAATTAAAAAGTGGATAGGAGGTGATGGATATGCTTATGGCTTTCATTGTGGTAATAGTTTCATAGGTATATACTTATCTACAAATTCACTGAATTGTATACATTAATTATGTATAGGTTTTCACATGCCAATCATACCTAAAGTGTTTTTTTAAGTATCTGTTTAGATGTATTCCACAAGTTTTCATAGGAAAAATTTTTATTATACAGTTTTATTTTTAAATTCTTATTATGAATTCTTCTTTGATATAATTTTAGCAATGTGTTTTTAAATTTTCAAATGTATAGAGTTTTGACCATTTCATTGTGGTTATAGAACATGATCTGTATGATACAAAATCTTAAAGTGTTTTGAGTGTGCTATGTGATGTGATCAGTTTTCCAAATATTTCATGTGTATTTAGAAGATGGTGTGTTTGAAACTGTTGGGGACAGGATTCTATATGTATGTTCCTTAAATTAAGTGCATTAATTGTGTCATTTAAATCTTCTATATTTTTGCTATTTTAATTTTATATCTTGGTCTATTGATATTTGGGAGAGTTTTACTGATATCTCCTACTGTGATAAAACAAGTATCATTTTATCTTTAGTTCTATCAATTATGGCTTTACACATTCAAGGCTATATTATTAGGCATTACAAGTTTAGATTTGTTATATCTCCCTGATGAATAAACCCTGAGAGTCCCTTGGACTGCAAGGATATCCAACCAGTCCATTCTGAAGGAGATTAGCCCTGGTATTTCTTTGGAAGGAATGATGCTGAAGCTGAAACTCCAGTACTTTGGCCACCACATGCGAAGAGTTGACTCATTGGAAAAGACTCTGATGCTGGGAGGGATTGGGGGCAGGAGGAGAAGGGGCCAACAGAGGATGAGATCGCTGGATGGCATCACTGACTCGGTGGGCGTGAGTCTGAGTGAACTCCGGGAGTTTGTGATGGACAGGTAGGCCTGGTGTGCTGCGATTCATGGGGTCGCAAAGAGTTGGACACGACTGAGTGACTGATCTGATCTGATCATTATGAGTATTCTTTGGCCCTAATAATAATGTCTTTCACCTCGATAGTTTTGATATTAACATAGCTACTCCCCCTTTCCTTTGGTTAGTAATTCCTAATATGCCTCAGTTTACTCTTATCCTTGTCATCTCCCAAACTTTAGCTCTTGGCATCAGTATCTACAACCGAGGATATCCTGAGATTTTATGTTCTATTATTATTCACCTCTCAAATTTTAGTTCACTGGTATTCTCTTTCTTTTATAGTTTTCTTTGGCCATGGTGATTTCATTTAGTTCAGGCTCAAAAATACATTTAAATAATATGTATTTGTTTTCATTTATCTAGTATACAACTATATTTAGAATATCTTATTTGGTATTTTGCCAGAAGCAGATGTTCTTGCTAGCTTTTTGACTTTAGTAATAATCTAAATAAGCTACTTTCTTAAAGCATATGCCCATAGGAGGCATTTTAAATCTGTTATGGTACTTCTTTTTTTAAAGTTGAAAGCAGTGTAAAAATCTTCTTAATATAGAAGTCCATCACCAAAGTTGCATTTATGAGCTAGCCCATGGATTCCATGTGTGCTTTGCTTTCCCTGTGTTCCACCCCCTGCCTTGAGTTCAGTTCACTTCAGTTCAGTTGTTCAATCATGTCCGACTATTTGAGACCCCATGAACCACAGCATGTCAGGCCTCTCTGTCCATCATCAACTCCCCGACTGTACCAAACTCACGTCCCATGAGTCGGTGATGCCATCCAACCATCTCATCCTCTGTTGTCCCCTTCTCCTCCTGCCTTCAATCTTTTCCAACATCAGGGTCTTTTCAAATGAGTCAGTTCTTCGCATCAGGTGGCCAAAGTACTGGAGTTTCAGCTTCAACATCAGTCCTTCCAAAGAACACCCAGGGCCGATTTCCTTTAGGATGGACTGGTTGGATCTCCTTGCAGTCCATGGGACTCTCAAGAGTCTTCTCTAACACAACAGTTCAAAACCATCAATTCTGCTGCACTCAGCTTTCTTCATAGTCTAACTCTCACATCCATACATGACTACTGGAAAAACCATAGCCTTGACTAGATGGACCTTTGTTGACAAAGAAATGTCTCTGCTTTTCAATATGCTATCTAGGTTGGTCATAACTTTCATTCCAAGGAGTAAGCGTCTTTTAATTTCATGGCTACAGTCACTATCTGCAGTGATTTTGGAGCCCCAAAAAATAAAGTCAGCCACTGTTTCCACTGTTTTCCCATCTATTTGCCATGAAGTCATGGGACTGGATGCCATGATCTTAGTTTTCTGAAAGCTGAGCTTTAAGCCAACTTTTTCACTCTTCTCTTTCACGTTCATCAAGAGGCTCTTTACCCCTTGCCTACTGCATCCTATTACCTATAGTGAAAATCAGTTCAGTTCAGTTCAGTTCAGTCACTCAGTTGTGTCCGACTCTTTGCAACCCCATGAATAGCAGCACACCAGGCCTACCTGTCCATCACAAACTCCCGGAGTTCACTCAGACTCACGTCCACCGAGTCAGTGATGCCATCCAGCGATCTCATCCTCTGTTGTCCCCTTCTCCTCCTGCCCTCAATCCCTCCCAGCATCAGAGTCTTTTCCAATGGGTCAACTCTTCGCATGAGGTGGCCAAAGTACTGGAGTTTCAGCTTTAGCATCATTCCTTCCAAAGAAATCCCAGGGCTGATCTCCTTCAGAATGGACTGGTTGGATCTCCTTGCAGTCCAAGGGACTCTCAAGAGTCTTCTCCAACACCACAGTTCAAAAGCATCAATTCTTCGGCACTCAGCTTTCTTCACAGTCCAACTCTCAAACCCATACATGACCACAGGAAAAACCACAGCCTTGGCTAGACAGACCTTTGTAGGCAAAGTAATGTCTCTGCTTTTGAATATGCTATCTAGGATGGGCATAACTTTCCTTCCAAGGAGTAAGCGTCTTTTAATTTCATGGCTGAAGTCACCATCTGCAGTGATTTGGGAGCCCAAAAACATAAAGTCTGACACTGTTTCCACTGTTTCCCCATCTATTTCCCATGAAGTGATGGGACCACATGTCATGATCTTCGTTTTCTGAATGTTGAGCTTTAGGCCAACTTTTTCACTTTCCACTTTCACTTTCATCAAGAGGCCCTTCAGTTCCTCTTCACTTTCTGCCATAAGGGTGGTTTCATCTGCATATCGCAGGTTATTGATATTTCTCCGGGCAGTCTTGATTCCAGCTTGTGCTTCTTCCACCCCAGCATTTCTCATGATGTACTCTGCATATAAGTTAAATAAGCAGGGTGACAATATACAGCCTTGACATACTCCTTTTCCTATTTGGAACCAGTCTGCTGTTCCATGTTCAGTTCTAACTGTTGCTTCCTGACCTGCATATAGGTTTCTCAAGAAGCAGGTCAGGTGGTCTGGTATTCCCATCTCTTTCAGAATTTTCCACAGTTTATTGTGATCCACACAGTCAAAGGCTTTGGCATAGTCAATAAAGCAGAAATACTTAGCTAGAAATAGAGATTTTTACCAGATTTAGACTAGATTTAGTGGGCACTGAAGTAGGTAATAAAGCAAAGTTGACATTAATAATTTTCTTTAAAATATCCAAAGATAGGAATGAGGATGTTTAGAAAATGCTGTGACGTACTCCCCTGAACCTCCGTTTGGTAATGACAGCCCTCAGCTTTCAGCCATCTTTGGGAAATTCTTTGGTTACCTTTCCCAGGATCATCTTCCCTTCCTTAGGTGGCCTGTCTCCAATGACTGATGGATATCATGACTTGATCATCCTGCCCCAGCTCAAAACAGCTACAGAGGACCATTTCATCTTCACAACACCCAGTTGGGTTGGTTGGGGCTTCCACTGAGGCTGTGTCACAGCTCAACCTTTTGCCTTTGGAAAATTCTTATTTTTTACCTTCATTTCCACAGTTCTTGTCCCCAGTATCATTCCTTAATAAGCCTGCTAAGTTCTAGTTTTTCAAACATCTGGTTCCTGGAGAGCTAACCTAGTATAACTAAGGCCAGGAGTAGTCTTAGAAAGCAAATTTTGGGATGGGATTTTAGTACTGTATCAGTGCTGTCTGGCTGGCAATGAGACCTCTATCAGTGATCATAGATGGAGCTCAGGTGACTCCTGGCACAGGCTAATGATATAATTGTTAAAAACTTTTACATGTGGTAAATTGGGATGGTATGTTATTAGAAAATGATTTAATGGGATATATCAGGTTTTTTAGAATAATGGGAGGAGATACTAACTGAAGAGTATTGAGATTTGGTTATCTAGTTAAGCTCAATTGATACTTTTGGGAAAAATATAAGAAAACATTTAACATGATTAATTGAAGATTATAGGCTAAGTGTGAATGCCAGAAGGCCTCCTTGACTGTGGTTAAAGGCACTCTGTTCTCCCTAAGCAGAAGGGTAGAGAAAGCTCAGAATGAGGCTTAGGACTTAATTGTAAGAATAGCAGAGTTTCATAGAAGTTAAAGTTTCAACCAAGGCAGGTCTGCTTTAAAAGTTAAGGACTGTGACTGGGAAAGAATGGGACTTTGACACATGGGATGGGAAGATCTGGATTGATGCTCCTGAAAGTCTTGAATCTACAGATTGCCCTGAATCCTGTGAGTATGTAGAAGAGGGCCACTCCTTCCCATGGAGACCTGGTATTCCCTTCTTGTTTGGAGACAGTACAGAAGCCTCTTCTTTACAAGACAATGTGTGTTCCTTTCATCTTCTCCCACATTTCATCCTGGCCACTAAACTTATGACTTGGGTTATGTTTCAACTTAAGCTGGTTAAGAATGTGACAGACCTAGTAAAGGAGAAAAGGGACAGGAATAAATACATATTTTAGGTATAAATTTGCCTCTCCTGCCTGCAGGGCCTCAGCCATCATTGTTATGCAAGGGCTTACAGAAAGATTGATCCACCATGAGATACCACATAACAACTGCATCGGACCAACTGATCAATTTTACAGCAAAGGTATTGTGGCAGAAATACCTTTATATGATACTGTGTTACAACTGGAAGAATACTTGGGTCATGGAACCAAGGTGAGAAAGGACAATTGGCCACAGTTACCATCAGACTTAGGTACCATCAGATTTACACCTCCCATCCATGAAACCCAGGGATCTGGGGGTTTAGAGGTCCTGTTCCCTAAAGGAGCGGGAAAGGCGATGGCACCCCACTCCAGTACTCTTGCCTGGAAAATCCCATGGAGAATGTCTCTGCTAGGGGACGCAATAAAAGCTCCATTTAACTATAAGCTATGAGCTTGACAAGAAAAAAATCTGAGTTCAGGGAATAGACTGTGGTAGACACCGTGATTCACCACCTAGGTCCCCCTTCGGGAATGTAGATCTTATTACCCCAGCTGCTGGGAATGCCTCCAGCAGACAGCTACCAGTTATCACCCACCTTTTAGGATTGTCTCAGCTGAAATCAGTTGCCCTCCTTGAGGTCACATCTTCTTCCTGAGCAGTTAACATCTAATGACAGACTGGTACAGAGGCATAAAGTCCTGACCCTCTCGTCCTACCTTTGATTGGCTCTGGAAGGTCATCCTATCTTGTTTTTTTTTTTAATAAAAAAGTTAAAAATCTATTAACTTTTTATTATTTTTCTTTGTTATGATTATTTTTTTTTGTTTTGTATTGTGGTAGAATTGATTAACAAACAGCGTTGTGATAGTTTCAGATGAATAGCAAAGGGACTCAGCCATCCATGTACATGTATCCATTCTCCTGCAAACCCCTCTCCCATCCAGGCTGTTACATAACACTGAGCAAAGTTCCATGTGCTATACAGTAGGCCCTTGGTGATCCATTTTAAATATTAGCAGTGTGTCCACGTTGATCCCAAACTCCCTAACTATCCTTTTCCACCATCCTTCCCCTCAGGAACCACAGGTTCATTCTCAAAGTCTGTGAGTCTGTTTCTGTTTTGTCATCTCATCTCCACAGAGCTCTTTAGAGTCAGCTGAGACTTCCATCTAGGCTGCTCAACCTCTCCCACTGCCCACTCCTACTTCTCATCTTTTCTGTAGGTAGTTGATCTTAAAAGCATTCCCTAAATCTTCCCTTATGTTTTATAACATATAACACTGTTTTACAATCTGCTTCCAAAGAAAGTCAGCCTGTAACACAGTAATTATAAATCAAGAGAGATAAGATGATATGCTACTTCCATTTAAACAGGAAATACAGGAGAGAAAAGCTAATACATCATGAGTAATTATTTCATGTAGTTCTTGCAATAACCCTGTGAGGCAATACGGAAAAAAATGTTAGTTTTATTACAAATTTAAACCTTGAAAAGTGAACTTACATGATCAGAATTACATAGTTTGTTACAGAGCTGAACTAGGGTAAGCGCTGATGAGAAACAGTTCTTTTATTCAATTTCAAGTGTTAATTACTGAGTGCCCTCTAAATATCTGGTAATTTATACAGAAAATTAATATGATTATCTATATTTTATAGATAAATGGACTTAAAAAGATTAAGCAGCTTAATCAAACAATTAGTCATAGATCAAACAACTAGTCATCAAAATCAAACAACTGGTAAGTTGTAGAGCTGAGATTTAAACTCAGGACTGTCTTACTCTAGTCCAGAGCCTTTTCTGTTAGATCACAGTTAAAATGCCTCCAACTGAACTTTCCATATTTTTCAAAGGAAAAGTTTTTCAGTTTGGGTTTAGTGGCATTTAACCTGGATACATTTCTTGATTACAGATCCAGTTACTAGCTTTCTCAAGGTGTGTGGTGAGGAGGTATACAGAATATGAACACCTGTGGTAACATTTCAAAATACATATTCAAAACTCTGATACAATTTTATCTTTGGAGACCGAATAGAAATATTGTTTTCATAAATGCTATAGAAAACAAAGCTTAACAACTTCCTTGGCTACTGGAAATATGCCAAAAATAGCAAAGATTGTCTATGTACACATAGGGGAATGAATTTCAGAATTTTCAAGCAGAGAGATGAAATTTTACATTTATTAAAAGCCTTTCAAAACATTGAAGAATGCTACTTTATATCATTCTGCTTTCACTTTTAGATAAGCTGACACAGCTTGCATGAAAATTTCACAAGACAAAATTAAGTACCATGTGGGTAATTAGTCAATGTTATATCTGATGTTACATCATGTATGTCAAATGTACCTCTTCTTTATATTCTGATAGTAATTAACCCGTTCAACAAGTATGTGTTGTTATATGCTGAGCCCAGGACTAAGTGATATGGATACATGAGTGAAATGATCCATGATCGTTATGTCCTTGTGTCTTCCCTGCGGTTATGCTTTATATATAAAAGTCTTTACAACTGAATTTGCTTAGCTCAAGGGCTATTCTTTTGACTTCTGTATCCCTCATTGTATAGTATAAAACTTTAACCTTTCTAAGTCCTGGACTTACTGTGTTCTATAATTTCTCAAAGACAGAAAAGCAGGGTTAAGCAAAACACCAAACAAAAATCTGAGATTCTCTAGTGCCCCCACAAAGACCTAAGAAAACAATAAAATCAAACAATAATTCTCATGAACACGAGGAAATTGGTTCAGGAAAAATTGGTTCGGAAAAAAAAATCTAAATAAATTGCCAAGATTAACAGAAATGGGTAATTACATTTTTTTTATGTGTCAGCTATACATGATCAGTGAAATTACCAGTACCCAGCACATGTTAGAAGGTGCTCTTTTGCCACCAATCAGATCTTGACAATTTTCTTATGTTTTTAAATAAAGAAAGATGTGTGTTCTGACATACAGGATTTGAGATAAAACAGAGTAATCTAATTATAAAATTACTGTGTTTCCTATTTATTGTAGACTATGGAGTAGGGAGGATAGAAATAAGATACTCTTCTGCTTTCAGAACATTTGAGGCAAGTATATTCATACTGCCATGCAGTTGTGGAATAGCTGCAGGAAGGAGATTTATCTGACAAGCAATATGATTAGACAGGTTGACTCCAGCTGTGAATTTGCAGCAGCTAGAGAATTTAGTGTACCAGTTCTAAATTCAACCTGCACATGTTCTTAGAGAAGTTATTATGTCTCATCAGAAAGATCTTTGGTTCAAGCTGGCCTTTGTGGTCTACCCTAATGATACAGTGTTGTAATGATTTTGCCTTCACAAACTATACATTTAGAGACTATGAAGATTACCATTATTCTGCTATTTCTTGAGTTTTCCTAACTCTCATTCACTGACTTTATGGGTTTTTTGTTTTGTTTTGTTTTGTTTTACCTTTTGCACATTCTCCACATACATATAACTAATGGTCAGATGTCACATCATCTCAGAAAGAGAATGTTATAGCTTTATTTATACATTGAAGACAATGTTGTACATTTGCCTTTCAACATTAGCTAGTTAATTTTAACTTTAGAATGAAATTATATCTAATGATAAATATATAGAAAAGACATGCTCAGAAACTGACTCTAGAGAGAAATGGACACTTTAGAGAGCTTTAGGTTAAATTGAATTTATTGATATTGTAAATATTTATTGTATATCAACAGTTTAAATGCACTCAGACTAGATTTTAGAGTCCAACTGTACTGTATTCATGCATACAGATTTTAAAACTCTAAAGAGAGAAAATATAATATATATTAAGTTGTTTCATCTTTTCCTCACTTTATGTCTCTTGGGCTTTCAATTTCCTGCCTGTCTCAATAAATAACCTTAGATGAAAATTTGATATATTCCCAAGAACATTATTTTGAAAGCAGTTCACCCATTTAGGAGTATAATGCTGACTGTTGTCCTGGTTTAAAGCAAAAGAAACAGAAATAATAAATTTAAAAAATATGGCATAACATGCCAGGGTATAAGTTGAAGAGATGGAAAGCATTGGATTGCATGTTATAGGTAGGGCCTTACCTATATTGTTGGCTAAGTGTCATAAAACTGTTGGATGTGAAAATTGGATAAGGAGACAAAAGTTCAGGCTTTCAGGCCCAAAGCCTAATAAGTAATTAATTTTGGGGTGTCAAAGACAAAAGGCAAAATGTCAAATGCAAAAGCATCATACTTCTGTTTATTTATTTAATTAATATTTAGAATTTGTTCTTCATTGAACACTTATTCTATACCAGACACTATTTTAATTGCTTTGCAAATATTAATCCAGTTAGACTTTATAATAACCCTCTGAAATAGGTATTATCCCCCAAGGCACAGAGGTTATAAGAAAATTGCTAGATGTCACATGCCTAATAAATGGAGGAGCCTGGATTTAAACCTAACTCTGAAGTTGGTACCCTTAGCCACTAAAAATGAAGTCACTCAGTCGTGTCCAACTCTCTGTGACCCCATGGACTATATATATATATATATATATAGCCCACCAATCTTCTCCATCCATTGGATTCTCCAGGTAGGAATACTGGAGTGGGGTTGCCATGTCCTTTTCCAGGGGATCTTCCTGACCCAGGCATTGAACCCGGGTCTCATGCATTTTGGGCAGACGCTTTACCCTCTGAGCCACCAGGGAAGCCCTTGCCACTATGCATTGTACTAATTTCAAAATATCACTATTTATCCATTTCAAACCACCGAATACAGCTTCTTATTCTTAGGAATAAGATGAGGATATGAATGGAGAATCATTCTCCTTTATTCTCAGATTTTTATTAGAAAGCCCCAAAACTGAGACCAATGTTAAGAGAGGCAAAAAGAATCTCTGCCTCCCAAAGCAAGGTGTTAGACCATGTGTTGATCACAAGATGGCAGAGTAGAATGACATGCGCTCAACTTCTGCGAGAACTCCAAAATTACAACTTGTTGCTGAACAACCGTCTACAGGAGAATATTGGATTCCACCACAAAAAGATACCCCATGTCCAAGGGCAAAGGAGAAGCCCAAGCAAGATGGTAGGAGGGGTGAAGTCACATTTAGAATCAAACCCCATACCCACCAGAGACACTTGGAGGGATCAAACAAACCTTGTGCACACCAGGACCCAGAGACCCCACAGAGACTGAACCAGAACTGTGTTTGAGTGTCTCCTGCAGAGGTATGGGTCAGCACTGGCCTGCTGCAGGGGCAGGGACTCTGGTGCAGCAGACCTGGCTATGGCATAAGCCCTCTTGGAGGAAGTCACCAATAACGCCATCATAGAGCTGCCAGAACTTACAAAGAACTGAGGAAATAGACTCTTGGAAGGCACAAACAAAACCTTGTGTGCACCAGGACCAGGAGAAAGGAGCAGTGACCCCACAAGAGACTGACCCAGACTTGCCTGTGAGTATCCAGGAGTCTCTGGTGGAGGTGTGGGTCTGCAGTGGCCTGCTGCAGGGTAGGGGTCACTGACTGCTGCAGTGCCTGCATGGGACATTTTGAAGAAAGTCACCATTATCTTCATTACCTCCACCATAGTTTGGCCTCAGGTCAAACAGGTCTGCTTTATTGACTATGCCAAAGCCTTTGACTGTGTGGATCACAATAAACTGTGGAAAATTCTGAAAGAGATGGGAATACCAGACCACCTGACCTGCCTTTTGAGAAATTTGTATGCAGGTCAGGAAGCAACAGTTAGAACTGGACATGGAACAACAGACTGGTACCAAATAGGAAAAGGAGTTCGTCAAGGCTGTATATTGTCACCCTGCTTATTTAACTTCTATGCAGAGTACATCATGAGAAACGCTGGACTGGAAGAAACACAAGCTGGAATCAAGATTGCCGGGAGAAATATCAGTAACCTCAGATATGCAGATGACACCACCCTTATGGCAGAAAGTGAAGAGGAACTCAAAAGCCTCTTCATGAAAGTGAAAGTGGAGAGTGAAAAAGTTGGCTTAAAGCTCAACATTCAGAAAACGAAGATCATGGCATGTGGTCCCATCACTTCATGGGAAATAGATGGGGAAACAGTGGAAACAGTGTCAGACTTTATTTTTGGGGGCTCCAAAATCACTGCAGATGGTGACTGCAGCCATGAAATTAAAAGACACTTACTCCTTGGAAGGAAAGTTATGACCAACCTAGATAGCATATTCAAAAGCAGAGACATTACTTTGTCAACAAAGGTTCGTCTAGTCAAGGCTATGGTTTTTCCTGTGGTCATGTATGGATGTGAGAGTTGGACTGTGAAGAAGGCTGAGTGCCGAAGAATTGATGCTTTTGAACTGTGGTGTTGGAGAAGACTCTTGAGAGTCCCTTGGACTGCAAGGAGATCCAACCAGTCCATTCTGAAGGAGATCAGCCCTGGGATTTCTTTGGAAGGACTGATGCTAAAGCTGAAACTCCAGTATTTTGGCCTGACGCTGAGAGGGATTGGGGGCAAGAGGAGAAGGGGACGACAGAGGATGAGATGGCTGGATGGCATCACTGACTCGATGGACATGAGTCTGGGTGGACTCTGGGAGTTGGTGATGGACAGGGAGGCCTGGCGTGCTGCTATTCATGGGGTGGCAAAGACATGACTGAGGGACTGATCTGATTTGATCTGATCTGATAGTTTGGCCTCAGGTCAAACAGTAGGGAGGGAACACAGCCCCACCCATTAACAGAAAATTAGATTAAAGATTTACTGAGCATGGCCCTGCCCATCAGAACAATACTCAGTTTCCCCTCAGTCAGTCTTTCCCATCAGGAAACTTCCATAAGCCTCTTATCCTTCTTCATCAGAGAGCAGACAGACTGAAAACCACAGCCACAGAAAACTAACCAATCTGATCACATGGACCACAGCCTTGTCTAACTCAATGAAACTATGAGCCGTGCCATGTAGGGCCACCCAAGATGGCAGGTCATGGTGGAGAGTTCTGACAAAACATGGTCCACTGGAGAAGGGAACAGCAAGCCACTTCAATATTCTTGCCTTGAGAACCCAATGAACAGTATGAAAGGGCAAAAACATAGGACACTGAAGGATGAACTACCCAGGTTGGTAGGTGCCCAATATGCTACTGGAGATTGGTGGAGAAATAACTCCAGAAAGAATGAAGAGACGGAGCCAAGGCAAAAACAACACCCAGTTGTGGATGTGGCTGGTGATGAAAGTAATGTCCAATGCTGTAAGAGCAATATTGCATAGGATCTGGAATGTTAGGTCCATGGATCAAAGTAAATTGGAAGTGGTCAAACAGGACATAGCAAGAGTGAGCATTGACCTTTTAGGAATCAGGGAACTAAAATGGACTGGAATGAGTGAATTTAACTCAGATGACCATTATATCTACTATTGTGGGCAAGACTCCCTTAGAAGAAATGGAGTAGCCCTCATAGTCAACAAAAGAGTCTGAAATGCAGTACTTGGATGAAAGCTCAAAAACAACAGAATGAACTCTCTTTGTTTCCATGGCAAACCATTCAATATTAGAATAATCCAAGTCTGTGCCTGGACCAGTAATGCAGAAGAAACTTAAGTTGAATGGTTCTATGAACCTAAAGACCTTCTAGAACTAACATCCAAAAAAAAGATGTCCTTTTCATTATAGGGGACTGGAATGCAAAAGTAGGAAGTCAAGATATACATGGGGTAACAGGAAAATTTGGACCTGGAGTACAAAATGAAGCAGGGCAAAGGCTAACAGAGTTTTGCCAAGAGAACACAGAAGAAATAAACAAAAAAGAGCTTCATGACCCAGATAACGATGATGGTGTGATCACTCACCTATAGCCAGACATCCTGGAATGAGAAGTCAACTGGGCCTTGGGAAGCATTACTATGAAGAAAGCTAGTGGAGGTGATGGAATTCCAGCTGAGCTATTTCAAATCCTAAAAGATGATGCTATGAAAGTGCTGCACTCTATATGTCAGCAAATTTGGAAAACTCATCAGTGGCCACAGGACTGGAAAATGTCAGTTTTCATTCCAATCCCAAAGAAAGGCAATGCCAAAGAATGCTCAAACTACCGCACAATTGCACTCATTTCACACAGTAGCAAAGTACTGCTCAAAATCCTCCAAGCCAGGCTTCAGCAGTACATGAACCATGAACTTCCAGATGTTCAAGCTGGTTTTAGAAAAGGCAGAGGAACCAGATATCAAATTGCCAACATCCACTGGATCATCGAAAAAGCAAGAGTTCCTGAAAAACATCTACTTCTGCTTTATTGACTACACAAAATTCCTTGACTTTGTGGATTACAACAACTATATAAAATTCTTCAAGAAATGGGAATACCAGGTACCTGACCTGCCTGCTGAGAAATCTGTATGCAGGTCAAGAAACAACAGTTAGAACTGGACATGGAACAACAGACTGGTTCCAAATCGGGAAAGTAGTATGTCAAGGCTGCATATTGTCACCTTGATTATTTAATTTATATGCAGAGTACATCCTGAAAAATGTTGGGCTGGATGAAGCACAAGCTGGAATCAAGATTGCTGGGATAAATATCAATAACCTCAGATATGCAGATGACATTACCCTTATGGCAGAAAGTGAGGAGGAAGTAAAGAGCCTCTTGATGAAAGTGAAAGAGGACAGTGAGAAAGCTGACTTAAAACTGAACATTCAGAAAACTAAGATCATGGCATCTAGTCCCATCACTTCATGGCAAATAGATGGGGAAACAATGGAAACAGTGAGAGACTTTATTTTTTGGGAGCTCCAAAATCACTGCAGGTGGTGACTACAGCCATGAAATTAAAAGACTCTGACTCCTTGGAAGAAAAGCTATGACCAACCTAGACAGCATATTAAAAAACAGAGACATTACTTTGGCAAGAAAAGTCCATCTAGTCAAAGCTATGGTTTATCCAGTAGTTGTGTGTGAATGTGAAAGTTGGACTATAAAGAAAGCTGAGTGCTGAAGAATTGATGCTTTTGAACTGTGGTGTTGGAGAAGACTCTTGAGAGTCCCTTGGACTGCAAGGAGATCCAGCCAGTCCATCCTAAAGGAAATCAGTCCTGAATATTCATTGGAAGAACTGATGCTGAAGCTGAAACTCCAATACTTTGGTTACCTTATGCAAGAAAGTAACTCACTTTTTTGCATCAGGAAAAAACCCTGATGCTGGAAAGATTGAAGCTGGGAGGAGAAAGGGATGACAGAGGATAAGATGGTTCGATGACATCACTGACTCGATGGACATGAGTTTGAATAAGCTCTGGGTATTGGTGATGGACTGGGAGGCCTGGCATGCTGCAGTCCATTGGGTCGCAAAGAGTCGGACACGACTGAGTAACTGAACTGTTAGTGATACTGATAGACCATATTTGTGGAAAATGCTAAAATGCTACATAATCATTGAGGTTGGAGGAACACAAATAACAGGAGAAACCATTTCATGTGCTTGTCAGTGTTTTATGGAAAAAGAGAAAGCTGCATTTATCCCTCTTTTTTAGCCAATCAGGAGGAGAATCTATAAGAGAACCACTCAGAACGGTGGTTATGAGTCTCTCAGTGTCAAGAACGTCCTGGATTTGGTGTTGGAAGCACACCTAAATATGGCCAACAAGTTGAGTCTGAACCTAGGTGGGTCATAAATGATGAAACTAAATGATGCATCTGTAACAAACTTTAATTTCCCAAAATGAAAAATGTCAAATATAGAGCAATGGTTTTATTGTATTGACTAATTTTATGAATAAGGGGGTTATATGATGATAGATGTAGATATACATATAATACATATAGATATGGCCTGGAAACGTGTCTAGTATTTTTGTTAAAAACATCTGTGTTGCAAGAAGTTTTCCTGCATGTAGTTTTACTGCACAGCTAAATGGCCATAAGGCAATTTGCTGTAAAATACAAAGGGCTCCCCAGGTGGTATAGCGGTAAAGAACAAAGCTATCAATGCAGGAAATGCAAGAGACTAGGGTTTGATCCCTGGGTCAGGAAGACCTCCGGGAGTAGAAAGCAGCAACCCATTTGGATATTCTTGCCTGGAAAATTCCATGGACAGAGGAGCCTGGTGGGCTATGGTCCATGGGGTCACAGAGTTGGACATGATTGAGTACACACACACACACACACACATAAAATATTAAAAATAAAAGACGGGCAGAGACACGTGTGGCCAAGGTGGTAGAGTAGGAAGACCCAGAGTTCACCTCCTCACACAGGCATACCAAAATTACAACTACTTACAGAGCAAATGTCGATGAGAATGACCTATGCAGAAACAATCTTCTACAACCAAAGATATAAAGAAGGAACTACAATGAGATGGGTAGGAGGGGCAGAGTTGCAGTATAGTCAAAACCCTATACCCTTGGGTGAGGGACCTAAAATGGAGAGATAATTAAAATTGCATAGGTTTTCCCCTAGGACTGAGGGGTGTGAGTCCCACTCAGGTTCCCTAGCATAGGGTCTTGCACTAGTAAGAGGAGCCCCCAGAACATTTGACCATGAAGACCACTGTGACTTGCTTTTGGGAGAGTGAAAGGATTGTAGGAAACCATGACTCTGCTTTTAAACTGTGCACACAAAATTTCACATGCTCTAAGGCTCAAGATAGAAGCAGTAATTGGAAAGGAGCCTGGGGTCAGACCCACCTGCTAATCTTGCAGATACTCCAAGAGAAGCAGCAGACAATGGAACTTACCCTGTAGACACAGACACTGGCAGCAACCATTTTGGGGATCTCATCCTATCATGAGGACACTGGTGCTGCCAAGCATCATATTGGAATCTTCTCTTTAGCTCATTAACACTAGGACCCAGCCCTGCCTATCAGATGGTCCAGGACCCAGCCCCATCCACCAGTGTGCTGGCATTAGCCCTGGATTTCCAGAGCCTTATAGCCAGTCACCAGACTGGACCCCACTGGCCTACCACTATGCCAAAAGTTGCTCTAAGACCTGGTTCTACTCATCAGTAGACTGACACTAGCCCTTGGACCAAGCTTCAAAGACCAGAGTGTGGGCACCAACCCTGGCACCTCTTGGGCCCCAGCTCCACCCACCTGTGAGCCAACAAATATGCTGGAACCCACAAACCACACAGCCAGAGATCCTAGGACATGGCTCTAGCCACCAGTGACCCAGCAATAACTCCAGGACCCTCTGGGCCCAGGTCCCACCATTGAAAAACCTACTGCAGGTGTGGGACACATAGGCCTTGCAACCAGAGAGGCCTGGACCCAGCTCTGCTCACCACTGAGCCAGCACTTGCTCCAACCCTAGCTTCATCCACCAGCAGGCATGCACCATCCTGGGATGTTCGGGGCCCCAGACCTGCACACCAGCAGGCAGAAACGAGTTCCAGGACACTTTGGCCCACTCAGCCAACCATCCCATGATCTAGCCCCACTCATGCAGCATCAGTCTAATACCAGCTCTAGGACTTGCTAGATGCTGCAGCCAGCTACCCTGGGACCCAGCTGTTAGAAAACCCGTGTCAGAAAACAACCTTGCCCCCGAGTAGGTTGTTACTAGCTACAGGAACCTGGCCCTGCAGCTGGCTACCCTGGGACCTAGCTCTGCACACAACTGGGCCAGTATTATCCCCAGGACACCCAGGGGTTTTGCACCCAACATCACCTTGTGGGGTAAGTTATATGAGTTCTTTGTATGTGTTCTACATAAAGCCATTTCTCTAAGATGATGAAATGCTACCAACTGCTCAAATACACAAATAAGAACAGCAGATCAGGCAAAATGAGGCGACAAAGAATTATGTTCCAAAAGAAGGAACAAAATAAAACCACAGAAGAACTGAGTAAAGCAGAGATAAGCAATCTACCTGGGAAAGGGGTTAATAGCCAAAATATACAAAGAACTCATACAACTCAAAATCAGAAACACTAAACTACCCCATTAAAAAATGGGAAGAGGTTCTGGATAGACATTTTTACAAAGAAGACATATAGATGGAAAACAGGCATATGATAATATATTCAGCATCAGTAATCATCAGTTAAATGCAAATCAAACCCACAATGTTATTTTACTTCACACTTGTCAGAATGGCTATTTTCAAAAAGATAATAAGTGTTGGTGAGGATGTGAAAGAAGGGAAATCTTGTGTACTTGGTGAGATTGTAAAGTGGTTCAGCCATATGGAAAACAGTGTAGAGATTTTTTTTTTATTAAAATAGAACTATCATATGTTCCATCAATTCCAGTATTGGGTGTTTATTGGATGAAAACAAAAACACTAATTCAAAAAGATATTAACGCCCTTATGTTCATTACAGCACTATTTATAATAGCCAAGATACAGAAGCAACTTAAGTGTCATCAATAAATGAATTAATAAAGAAGATATGAGACACACATATGTGTGTGTGTGTGTATATATATATATATATGGATATATATATATGTATATGTGTGTGTATGTGTTAGTCACTCAGTCATGTCTGACGCTTTGTTTCCCCATGGGCTATAGCCCCCCAGGCTCCTCTGTCCATGGAATTATCTAGGCAAGAATACTGGTGTGGGTTGCCATACCCTTCTCCAGGGGGTCTTCCCAACCCAGGGATTGAACCCGATCTCCTGCATTTCAGGCAGATTCTTTACCATCTGAGCTACATAGGAAGCCCATATATGCATATATACATACCCAAATTATATTACCCAGCTATAAAAAATAATGACATCTTGCTGTTTGCGACATCATGAATGGATCTTGAGGTATTATGCTAGGTGGATTGTCAGACAAAGAAAGACAAATATCATGTTTGTATGTAGAATCTAAAAAAGCAACCTAGATGTCCATCAGCAGATGAATGGATAAGAAAGCTATGGTACATATACACAATGGAGTATTACTCAGCCATTAAAAAGAATACATTTGAATCAGTTCTAATGAGGTGGATGAAACTGGAGCCTATTATACAGAGTGAAGTAAGCCAGAAAGAAAAACACCAATACAGTATACTAACGCATATATATGGAATTTAGAAAGATGGTAACAATAACCCTGTGTACGAGACAGCAAAAGAGACACTGATGTATAGAACAGTCTTATGGACTCTGTGGGAGAGGGAGAGGGTGGGAAGATTTGGGAGAATGGCATTGAAACATGTAAAACATCATGTATGAAATGAGTTGCCAGTCCAGGTTCAATGCACGATACTGGATGCTTGGGGCTGGTGCACTGGATCGACCCAGAGGGATGGAATGGGGAGGGAGGAGGGAGGAGGGTTCAGGATGGGGAACACATGTATACCTGTGGCGGATTCATTTTGATATATGGCAAAACTAATACAATTATGTAAAGTTTAAAAATAAAATAAAATTAAAAAAATAAATAAATAAGCTAAATTGAATTCCTTTGTAAAAAAAAAAAAAAAAAAAAAAACAAGTGGGAAAACACAGCTAAACAGAAAAAGTAATAGATATAGAGAACAAACAAGTGGTTACCAGAGGGGGAATAAGGGGGAAGAGGAAAGAAATAGGTAAGGGAGATTAAGAGGTACAAACTTTCAATTAGAAAACAAATGAGTCACAATTATGAAATTTACAGTGTGGGGAATATAGCCAATAATTATGTAATATCTGTGTATGTGACAGATGGTAACTAGATTTATCATGGTGATCATTTTGAAATGTATAGAAATATCAAATCATTATGTTGTGTACCAGGAACTACATAGTGTTGTCGGTCAATTATATTTCAACAAAAAACAAGTAAACTCATAGGGAAGCACATCATATCTGTGGTTACCAGTGGCGTGGACTGGAGGAAGGGGAATTGAATGAAGATAGTTAAAAGTTGCATACTTCCAGTTATAAGATAAATAAGTGTGTGGGATGTAGTGTACAACATAATAAACATAACTCTGCTGTATGTTATATATGAAAGTTAAGAGAGTAAGCACTAACAGTTCTCATCACTTTCTTTATTTTTGTGTCTACGTGACATGATGGATGTTCACTAAACTTTGTATGGTGTTCATGATGTATGTAAGCCAAGTCTTTATGTTGTACACCTTAAACTTACATCAAGCTGTATGTCAATTATATCTTAAAGCAACTGAAAGAAAAATAGAAAAAAATTAAAGAGAAACATTAAAAAGGATACAATGAAACATGAAAAATTGATAACAAAATTTTAATTGTTTAACGATTTTATTGTGAATAATGAAAATAGAAAAATATTTGAATACATCTAAAATGTGTGTAGGTTCATGGTTATAATTGTATTTGGGTATATTTTAGAGAGGGTTTCCCAGGTAAGTGATGATACTCTCTTTCTCAAAGTTAATCATTAAGGATTCAGGGTTTAAGTTTCTTAAGATATAAAAGTGCCTGTTGTAAGTCTTTAGATTTCCCTCATAGCAAAATAAACAGACAAGGGCCACTGTTATTTCTTATTAATATATGTAACATATATAAGAGGTTGTACATATCTGGACTGTATGTAAATATTCCATCATATGCTCAGTCTTTATATTTCACCAAATCATCTAAGCCAGATTCTGTGCCAAATACCAACATCCTGTCTGCATCATGTTCTCCAATATCAAATATGAAAAAAATTGCATTATTTTAAACAAACATAGTCATCAAGAATCATGTTATCATTTCTTATTGGGGAGGAGAGAAGGCATTTGATTGTTCTCTTGTCTCCAACTTCTAATATTGCATGATAAATTTGGTAAACAAAGCATTAGAGAACAAGCTGTTATATGTAAATTATCATAAGAATCAATAATTAATCCTGTTGAAGATTGTTGTGAATTACTAGCCACCTCTTTGACATTTGTTGTCTGTGTGTTCTAAGTCATTTATAGTCATGTTTGACTCTTTGCCACCCTACAGGCCGTAGCCCACAGGGCTCCTCTGTCTATTGGATTCTCCAGGCAAGAATACTGGAGTAGGTAGCCATTCCCTTCTCCAGGGCTTCTTCCCAACCCAGGGATCAAACTGGTATCTTTTCAGCTTCCTGCATTGACAGGCAGATTCTTTACCACTATGCCACTTGTATATTTGTTATTGCTTGGTAAACTTTTGGTTTTGATGGGTGGGAGGGATGACTGCTCACCGAAGGATTTACAAACTGATATATCATCTTTTTTCTAGTATAGTATGCAATATGGCTTTTGTACTGTCTTATTTCACACTTTCAGTAAGTTTTCTTACCATGGTATTTTCTATTAAGTCAATACACATAGTTCTTATTCACTGGTTTAATCCCATCATGTCAACTCATCACTGTATAGCCCGTTATGGAGTTCAAGATTTACAGAATACAAAAGTGGTAATATTACATCAATGGAGAAATGAAACCAAACTGCTGCTGCTGCTGCTGCTGCTAAGTCACTTCAGTCGCGTCCGACTCTGTGCGACCCCATAGATGGCAGCCCACCAGGCTCCCCTGTCCCCAGGATTCTCCAGGCAAGAACACTGGAGTGGGTTGCCATTTCCTTCTCCAATGCATCAAAGTGAAAAGTAAAAGTGAAGTCGCTCAGTCGTGTCTGACTCTTCGCGACCCCATGGACTGTAGCTTACCAGGCTCCTCTGTCCATGGGATTTTCCCAGCAAGAGTACTGGAGTGGGTTGCCATTGCCTTCTCCTTGAAACCAAACTATCAACCAGTTATTTTCTCATTTAGGACCAAATTGCCTTATGGCAAATTAATTGTGTGGAGAAACTGTTGTGCCAAATATTTTTATGGTGAAAATACTTAGAACCAGCTGGGAAGCAGGCTTTTCTGAAGTTTCTTATTTTCTTTTTTAAATTTTGGCACATGTGATGTTGTGGGCTTGCTAGGTGGTACTGGTGGTAAAGAATCTGCCTTCCAGTGCAGGAGACACAAGAGATGTAGGGAAGATCTACAGGCATCTTCGATCCCTGGGAAGATCCCTTGGAGTAGGAAATGGCAACCCACTCCACTATTCTTGCCTGGAGAATCACATGGACAGAGGAGCCTGGCAGGCTACAGTCCCTAGGGCTGCAAAGAGTTGGACAAGACTGAAACAAAGCAAGCTAGCAATACTTGATCTAAGAACCCTTGGAATATTCTGAGTGATAGAGCTGTTAGAAGCATCTTTTGTTATATATAACAAGCCCCTTTCAAAACTTATCTGAGTTTATGGTAATGAGATGATTGGTAGCTGGAAGACCCTAGATAGTTTCCGAATGGTAGGCTCATTGCCTTAGGAACCAACCAGGGGACTAGAGGGTTAGAACTTCCAGCCCCCTCTCCTGTGCACACTTCCACCCCCACATCCAGGGTAGGAAGAGTGGCTGTGGCTTAAGTTAATTACTCCAAGAGTCAGTTTATTCAAAATAATGATTACATGAATATCTATACATGCATATGGATATTGTCTGTGTGATGGGGATAAATAATAACCTGAACTTCTTATCTTTTGGGATGTTGAAGGAGTAAAATACAATATTATTTGTAAAAGTATTGGTGAATGATAGATTGCTATAGAGAGAATCATGGCATTATGAAAAGATTAAATGTCTGGAAAAGCTCAGTTAACATCCTGTCTCTCTTTTAACTAGGTATGTGGTAATCTCAGGACTCCATTTAAAAAATGAGAGAGCCACACTAGACTGTGGTTTTCTAAGACAATACTTGTCAAGCTTTAGTGTAAATCAGAATTCTTAGAGATGCCTGTTAAAATATAGAAGCCTTATTCAATATCTCTGAGGTAGAGCCCTGTCTGCATTTTTAGCATGTATCTCAGGAGATTTTGAGAAACACTGCTTTAAGAGTCTTTCCAAATTTGAGGTCATATTGTCACCTTTTTAGTTACTTACTTGGATCAACATTTTACATTCAGTGTTCTGGAAAACACCAACTTTTTTGGTAGTTATTAGAATACCATAGGATGTACTTTAGTAAATTCTGACTCAGATTTTTCACAAATTCAGATTATCTTGGATTTGTAATAATAGTGCATACTAATAATTTCTCTCAATTGATTTTATAGGTTACCTATTACATCCTCTCCCCTTAATAATACATATTTAATCATGAGATTTTTTTTCCTGCCAGTGTCAAAAATTATATATTGGTTAGCATAGCAGGATCTCCTAAAATCTGATAGAGCAGAAATCACTTAAAGCATTTTCATTAGAACATTAACATATTTAAATTATAACTCTTGTGCTATTCCATAGTAATTGTGATATTAGAAATGAAATTTCATCAGTATGTGTACAATAGAAATCATACTTGAAATATGAGCAAGTTATACATGATAAAAAGAATACTATTTCTTAAAATAAAAAAAATAAAAGAATGATGATGGAACATTTCTTGAAACCCTCTGCTGTCTATGGGAAAGACAGTAAGACTTGGAAGAACAGAATAAAAGCATTTGGAATTCAAAATAATGTCCAAAATATCAGGATGATTTGTTACTTGAAAAAAATCTTACATCCCGAATATGTATATTGAAAAATGGGTAGCATATACTTTCTGTCTTAAAGTTATGGGTGATTGCTCTAAAATAGAAGATATACAGCACTGAAACTATTTGCATATACAATCGAACCAGTAAGATAGAGTTGTAATATTTAAAATGTCTGATTTTAAGAAGTGCTAATGGGGGCTTCCCAGGTGGCACTAAGGGTAGATAACCCACCTGCCAAAAGCAAGAGACGTGGGTTAGATTCCTGGGTTGGAAAGATCCCCTGGAGAAGAAAATGGCAACATACTCGAGTATTCTTTTCTGGGAAATCCCATGGACAGAGGAGCCTGGCGGGCTACAGTCCGTGCCTGTGTGCATGCTAAGCCACTTCATGCATGTCTGACTCTTTGTGACCCTATATACTATAGCCCTCCAGGTTCCTCTGATCATGGGAATCATGATCCAGGCAAGATACTGGAGTGGGTTGCCATGCCTTTCTCCAGCGGGTCTTTCTGACCCAGGGATTGAACTCACGTCTCTTATGTCTCCAGCATTGGCAGGTGGGCTCTTGACCACTGGTGCCATGTGGGAAGCCCTAGCACCACCAGCGTTCATGAAGTGGCAGCCCCAAAGAGTTTTTGATTCAGAGTTACAAGACAGTTTCCATCAAGAATTTTAACCATTATTTCAATTTACACTACTGTAAAAATTCCTCCCTGTTTCAGAAGTTTGAATGATACCAAAAGGGGAATATTCCAAGTTTAAATTTCAAGGAACTCCATATTTCTCAAACCTCTCTCTTTCTCTCTCTGGCCCACTATACTAAAATTCCAAAGAACCTTATCACTTATAGTCACTTGTACAGTTCTACATCTAAATCTGAAATCCATAAAATGATTCCCTTCCAGTAAACCTGCTAATAATACTTGTCTACTTTGGTGTTTATATATATTTAATTTTTTCTTGAATTGTACAAAAAAGTACACATATAAGAACTCAATCAATTATTAAAAAGTTAATACATTTATATGGCCACTTCCCAGATTAGGAAATAGAGCATTGCTAGTACATCAGCGTCATTCTTCAGTACCTCCCAGTTACTACCTCCACCCTTTTTCAAAAGCAACCACCATTCTTACTTCTAACCCCGTAGATTAGGTTTTTCTGAATCATATGCTGTGGTTTGTTTTTCACTAAACATTATGTTTGAAATATTCATCCATATAATTGTATGTAGTTATTATTTATTCATTTTCATTGTTATTATAAACCATTATATGACTACATAACAATTTATTTATCTAGTTACATGCTTACAGACATTTGGTTTAATCCCACATGGAATAAAACTAGAAATAAATAACAAAAGGAAATTGGGAAAATGCATGGAAATTAAACAACACACTCTTAATCATTGAGTCAAGGAAGAAATCAAAAGAGAAATTAGAAAATTTCTCAAGACAAAAATGAAAATATAACACACAAAACCTTATTGGATATAGCAAAATCAGTTCTTAAATGGGCATGTGTATTAAATGCCTGTATTAAATAAGGAAGAAAGATATCAAATAAGCTAACATGTGGGTCAAGGAAGTAGAAAAAAGAGAACAAACTAAGCCTAAAGTCAAGAGAAATAAAAGAAATAATACAGATTAGAGCAGAAATAAATGCAATAAGTAATAGAAATACTCTTAAACAATTTGACAAAATTGAGTTGGTTTACTGAAAAGATAAACAAAATTGACAAACTTTTAGTTGGACCAAAATTGAGAGAGAGAAGACTCAAAGAAAACAGGGAATTGAGGAAGATATTACAGCTTCTGCTGCTGCTGCTGCTAAGTCACTTCAGTCGTGTCCGACTCTGTGTGACCCCACAGATGGCAGCCCACCAGGCTCCCCCAATTCTCCAGGCAAGAACACTGGAATGGGTTGCCATTTCCTTCTCCAATGCATGAAAGTGAAAAGTGAAAGTGAAGTCACTCAGTTGTGTCCAACTCTTTGCGACCCCATGGACTGCAGCCTACCAGGTTCCTCCGCCCATGGGATTTTCCAGGCAAGAGTACTGGAGTAGGTTGCCATTGCCTTCTCTGATATTATAGCTAATCCCACACAAATAAAAATGATTAGCAGAAATGAGTATTAACAATTATATGTGAAAATATTTGGCAATGTAGAAGAAATGGATAAATCTGTAGAAACATATGACCTACTAAGAGTAAATCAATAAGAAATAAGAAGCCCAATGTCACAGGCAACAAAAGAAAAAATATTTGGCAAAACTAATACAGTTATGTAAAGTCTAAAAATAAAATTAAATTAAAAAAATATTAATAGACAAATTGATTCATGAAAATTAAAAGTATATTTAAAAATTTATTTATTTATTTTAATTGGAGGCCAATTACTTTACAATATTGTAGTGGTTTTTGCCATACATTGACATAAATCATCCATGGGTGTACATGTGTCCCCCATCCTGAGCCCCCCTCCCTCCCCATCCCACCCCTCAGGGTTGTCCCAGTGCACTGGCTTTGAATGCCCTGTTTCATGCATTGAACTTGGAGTGATGATCTATTTCACATATGGTAATATACATGTTTCAATGCTAGTCTCTCAAATCATCCCACCCTTGCCTTCTCCCACAGAGTTCAAAAGTCTGTTCTTTATATCTGTGTCTTTTCTGCTGTCTCACATATAGGGTCATTATTACCATCTTTCTAAATTCCATATATATGCATTAGTATATTGTATTGGTGTTTTTCTTTCTGACTTACTTCACTCTGTAGAATTTAGCATCAAAACACTATCAATACACCAGGCTATCCCCTCTTGAGGCTGAAACGATTCTGTTTGAGTCTGCTTTAACTGCAATTAAAAGCCTGGTGAACTTTAAAAAAAAAATACTATCAACAGAGTAAAAGGATAACCCATAGAATAGAGGAGAATATTTGAAAATTATGAACCTGATAAGGGATTGATATCCAGAATATATAAAGAACACCAAAAATTCAACAATAAAAATAGAAATGACCTAATTTAAATATTGGTTTGCTTAAATAGATAGTTGTCCAAAGAAGATACACAAATGTCCAATAAGCACATGAAAATATGCTCAACATCACTAATCACTAGGGAAATGCAAATCAAAACTACACTCAGATATCATTTCAGTCCCACTAGGATGGATATTATGAAAAAAAACACAAAATAAGAAAGTTGGTGAGGATGTGGAAGAATTGGAACCTTTGTGTACTATTGGAGTGTGAAGTTGTACATCCACTATGGAAAACGATGTGGCAGAACTCTCCAAAATTAATAATAGAGCTACTATATGATCTAGAAATTCCACTTTTGGGTATATATACAAAAAAAATTGAAAGCAGGAGTATATTTCTAGGGTATATTTGTACACCCATGTTGATAGCAGCCTTGTTTATTATAATAGCTTAAATGTGGAAGCCTCTCAAGTGTCCATTGATAAATAAATAGATAAGCAAAATGTGATATACACATACATACAATGGACTATTACTCACCCTTAGAAAGAAGAAAATTCTGACATATACTACAATGGGGATCATCCTTGAGGACTGTATATTAAGTGAAATAAGCCATTCACAAAAAGACAAATGCTATATGATTTCACTTATTTAAGGTAATTAAAATAGCCAAAATCATAGAGACAGAAAGTAGAATGGTAGTCCTTAGACACTAGGGATAGAAGAGAATGGGGAGTTATTGTTTAATGAGTATGGAATTTCAATTTTACAAGATGAAAAGAAATAGAGGTGGATGATGGTGATGGTTGCAATTTATAAGTGTATTTAGTGCCACTGAACTGTACAGCTAAAAATGGTTAAAATGTCTTTTTAAAGCAAAGCAAAAATCTACATGTGTGGGAGGTTATACTTGTGATTCATATAATTGTATATTTATGATTCATGGAGTTGGTGATGGACAGGGAGGCTTGTACACTGCAGTCCATTGTGTCAAAAAGGGTCAGACACGACTGAGTGACTGAACTGAACTGAACTGATACACCTCGAATACTTCTCTCTGAATTGAAAGGAAGGATAACAGAGACATTTGTTATGCAATTGCTGTATGATTTGTTTCTATTAATAATAAAACTGGCTTTTTAATTTTTCCCAAAATCTGAACTGAGTATATTCATATTTTAAAATGTAACACAAAATATTACAATAAAACCACTTGAATTCCTAAATTGAAATACCATGTCTTCTCATTGGTGATGGTGCGTAGCATTTACATGGCACTATACAGAAAATGGTTTTTTCAAATATTTGCAGTAAAAGTTTCATATATTTGATTTAAAATGTACTAAAAATTAGTCCATCATAGAAAAACATCCAATGAATTTTTCACTTCTTCCACAGCATTTAGCAAGTATACATAGTGTTGCTGAGCAATATTCTCTCTGTTTTAACTTATGAGTGGAGGATCATGTTTTGTAATAAAAATGAAAAAAACTGAGAATGCAAGAACAGGGTTATTTAGTATAGTAGTGAAACTTGCAACAAAGTGAAACTGACATACTTAATCATATGCAGATGGTGACTGCAGCCATGAAATTAAAAGACGCTTACTCCTTGGAAGGAAAGTTATGACCAACCTAGATAGCATATTCAAAAGCAGAGACATTACTTTGCCAACAAAGGTCTGTCTAGTCAAGGCTATGCTTTTTCCAGTGGTCATGTATGGATGTGAGAGTTGGACTGTGAAGAAAGCTGAGCGCCGAAGACTTGATGCTTTTGAACTGTGGTGTTGGAGAAGACTCTTGAGAGTCCCTTGGACTGCAAGGAGATCCAACCAGTCCATTCTGAAGGAGATCAGCCCTGGCCTTTCTTTGGAAGGAATGATGCTAATGCTGAAACTCCAATACTTTGGCCACCTCATGCAAAGAGTTGACTCATTGGAAAAGACTCTGATGCTGGGAGGGATTGGGGGCAGGAGGAGAAGGGGACGCCAGAGGATGAGATGGCTGGATGGCATCACTGACTCGATGGACGTGCATCTGAGTGAACTCTGGGAGTTGGTGATGGACAGGGAGGACTGGCGTGCTGTGATTCATGGGGTTGCAGAGTCGAACACAACGGAGCGACTGAACTGAACTGAATCATATGCAAAGTTATTAAAGCTTGAATGATAATTATTCTGAAATATGGAAAATGACAGTTACTAGTATTGCTTTCCCCTGATCAAATCACTTATTTCTAAAGCTGAGTATATTGTTGTACAACACTAATTATTTGAAGATACTTTGTCAAATTGAGCTTTAAAGTTTCCATTGTAACTTTCGTCTAACCATCCATATCTACCTTCTACACTTACATAGACTCTGAGTCACTTAACTTTCTTCATAGCATTTATCAAATACCTGAAGATATCTGTCTTTGCCTTATCTCACCATCATGTTTTTCCCGTTCCAAGCAGAGCAACTCAGTTTCTCTTAATTGTTCATCATAGGATATTTTTTAAGCTCCTAAAACTGTTGATTAAATTCCTATGAATATTTTCATGGTATTTTTCTCTCTCCAAAGAGATATAATCTATTCATATCCTATATGTGATAGGAAACTTCTAAATAGTGATGTGATGATGTTTATTTGCATCTACTGCTTGAATTATACTATTTCCAAACAAACATTTTTTGAAGCATTATTTAACACAGCAAGATGTACCCATTTTAAGAGTTCATTTCAATATGTTTTGAAAATTTATAGACAGAGGAACCTGGTGGGCTACAGTCCATGGGGTCGCAAAGAGTCGGGCACAACTAAGCACAAGCACACATAAAGCATTATGCTTGTTAGGGACTGAGTGTCTGTGTCCCCTTAAAATTCATATTTTGAACCCCTAACCTCCATGTGACTATATCTGGAGATAGGGCCTCTAAGTAATTAAGTTTATATAAGGTAATAGGGTGGGGCCTTAATCAATAGGATTAATGTCCTCATAAGAAGAGGTTCCAGAGAGCTGTCTCTCTGTGTCTGCATAACATGCTCTGAGGAAAGTCCATGTGAAGACACAGCTTTTAAATCAACTACATACTTCAGTAAAAAAATTTTAATTTAAAAAACAGTTGTAAATATACTTAAAGTGAAAGTGTTAGTCGCTCCATTGTATCCGACTCTTTGCAACCCCATGGATTTTAGTCCTCCAGGTTCCTCTGTCTATGGGATTCTCCAGGCAAGATACTGGAGTGGGATCTTCCTGACCCAGGGATTAAACCCAGGTCTCCTGCATTGCAGGCAGATTCTTTACTGTTTGAGCCACCAGGAAAGCTATTAATTTATCCATATTTTTGTGTGTTTCAGTAGTACATTCCTTTGTTGGTTATGAGTAATATTCTGTTTATGGAAATACCACAATTGGTTGTATCCATTTACCTGTTGATGAATATTTGGGTTATTTCCAGATTTGGGGTTATTATATATAAAGCTGCTATCAACATTAATGTGCAAGTCTTGACTTTACTTTGATTTTATTTCCTTGGGGCTAATAGCTAATAACAGAATTGGTGAGTCATATAGAAAGTGGAAGGGTATGCACAAAAAATTGCCGAAATGGAAGTATCATTTTACACTCCCATCAGGAGTATGAGAACAGAAAGTTTTCCACATAGTCATGAATGCTTGATTTTGCAGTCTTTTAATTTTATAAATTGTAGCTAGCATATAATGATAATATATTGCAATTTTAATTTGCTTTGCTCTGATGACTGATACTGAACATTTAAAAATTTGCATATCTGTGAAATGTTTATTTTTTTTGTGCAGCATCTGCTCTAATCATTTGCTTGTTTTTAATGAGAGTTGTCTTTTATCTATTTATTATTATATTGTAAACATTATTTTTATACTCCTGATACAAATCCTTTATCTGATATATATTTTGAGTATTTTCCTAAGTTTTGACTTGTTTCTTTTTCCAAATTGTGTCTTTCTAAAATCAGACATTTTGAATTCTGTTCAAATTCAATTTTCTATTTTCTTTTCATAGTTTGTGACATTTGTGCCCTGTTTAGTAAAACTCTGCCTGACTTAGGCTCACAAAAACATTCTCGTTTATTGTTTTATAAATATACATCTAAGTTTGTCATCCATTTCAAATTCCTTTTTGGATATATGAAGTCATCATGATCAAAGTTCATTTTTTTTTTCACATGGACATCCAGTTGTTCTAACTAGAGTTTTTGAAAACTTATGTTTTTCCCATTGAATTACCTTGGCATCTTTTCTGGTCAATTTATTCTGTTTAATCTATATATCTATATTTCATTAATATCTCACTCTTTCAATTTTTGTAGGAAAATAATATGAAGCAGGTAGCATAATTCCTCCATATTTTCCCTTTGTTTTCAGAATAATTTGCATTTCCATATAAATTTAGAATCAACTTGTCAATCTCTATGAAGAAGACTGCTGGAATATTGATTAGAATTGCATTGAATCTGCATTTGAATTTAGGGAGAATTGACATTGTAACTTTGAGTTTCCAATCCATGAGCATGGTATAGCTCTGCATTTGTATAGGTTTTCTCTCATTATCCTAGCAATATCTTAGTTTTCAGTGTACCAATGATCTTGAATCTGCACATCTTTTGTTAAATTGAAGCAACCTTCTGGGTTTTCATTATTGTTTATTAATATGGAAAACTATATCATTCAATATTCAAATATTAATGAAACTTTCATCTCTAGGATAAATGCAGTTTGAGGATATGTTGTCTATTTAATATTATTTTCTGTATTTGATTTGCTAATATTTTATTAATGATTTTTAAGGCTGTGCTCAAGAACAATATTGGTCTATAGTTTTCTTTTTTTCCCTTTTTCGGCTGTGCCATGCAGCTTGTGGTGTCTTAGATCCCTGACCAGGGACTGAACCTGGGGCCACAGCAGTGAAAGTGCTGAGTCCTAAACACTGGACCACCAGGGAAGCCCCTGTAGTTTTCTTTTCTTTTAATGTTGTTGTCTGGCTTTGGTATAAAGGTAATATTGAGCTCCTACAATAAGTTGAAAGCTGTAACTCACATCCCTTATTTTCTGTGAAAAAATGCCCTTATTTTCTGTGAAAAAATGATAGGTTTGGAATTATTTCTTCCTTCAGTTCAGTTGCTCAGTTGTGTCTGACTTTTTGGGACCGTATGGACTACAGCACACCAAGCTTCCCTGTCCGTCACCAACTCCTGGAGTTTACTCAAACTCATGTCCATCGAGTCAGTGATGCCATCTAACCATCTCATCCTCTGTAATCCCTTTCTCCTCCTGCCTTCAATCTTTCCTAGCATCAGGGTCTTTTCAAGTGAGTCAGTTCTTCCCATTAACAGCCAAAGTATTGGACTTTCAGCTTCAGGATAAGTCCTTCCAATGAATATCCAGGACTGATTTCCTTTAGGTTGGACTGGTTGGCTCTCCTTACAGTCCAAAGGACTTTCAAGAGTATTCAACACCATAGTTCAAAAGCATCAATTCTTCAGCACTCAGCTTTCTTTATAGTTCAACTCTTATATCCATCCATTACTACAGGAAAAACCACAGCTTTGACTAGATGGACCTTTGTTGGCAAAGTAATGTCTCCGCTTTTTAATATGCTGTCTAGGTTGATCATAGCTTTTCGTCCAAGGAGCAAGCCCCTTTTAATTTCATGGCTGCAGTCACCATCTGCAGTGATTTTGGAGCCCCAAAAATAAAGTCTCTCACTGTTTCTGTTGTTTCCCCATCTATTTACTGTGTGATAAGACCAGATGCCATGATCTTAGTTTTTGGAATGTTGAGTTTTAAGCTAACTTTTTCACTCAGCTCTTTCACTTTCACCAAGAGGCTCTTTAGTTCTTTTTTGCTTTCTGCCATTAGGGGGGTGTCATCTGCATATCTGAGGTTATTGATATTTATCTTGACAATCTTGATTCCAGCTTTTGCTTCATGTAGCCCAGAATTTTGTAATAATGTACTCTGCATATAAGTTAAATAATCAAGGTGACAATATGCAGGCTTGATGTACTCCTTTCCTGATATGGAACCAGTCTGTTGTTCCATGTCCAGTTCTATCTGCTTCTTGACCTGCACACAGATTTCTCAAGAGGCAGGTCAGGTGTTCTTATATTCCCATCTCTTTCAGAATTTTCTAGTTTGTTGTGATCCACACAGTCAAAGGCTTTGGCATAGTCAATAAAGCAGAAGTAGATGTTTTTCTGGAACTCTTGCTTTTTTGATGATCCAGCGGATGTTGGCAATTTGATCTCTGGTTCCTCTGCGTTTTCTCAATCCAGTTTGGGCATCTGGAAGTTCACGGTTCATGTATTGTTGAAGCCTGGCTTGGAGAATTTTGAGCATTGCTTTGATAGCGTGTGAGATGAGTGCAATTGTGCAGTAGTTTGAACATTCATTCGCATTGCCTTTCTTTGGGATTGAAATGAAAACTGACCTTTTCCATTTTTCATTTCTTCCTTAAGTATTTTAAGTAATTTACCTGTGAAGCAACTTGGTTATGGAGTTTTGTTTGTAAGAATGTTATAAATTATGAATTCAGTTTCATCGATAGATATGACTATCCAAATTTTCTAATTTTTATGTCAGATCTAGTGATTTAAGTGATTTCTAGAAGTGTGTTTATTTCATCTAAGTTGTCAAATTTATTGTTATAAATTTTAATAGTCTCATCATTATTTTAAATTCCATATGAATGATAATGGTACTCTCTCTTTTATTGCTCATATTTCTAATTTGTTTTCTTTCATTGACTAGAGGTTTTCTTTCAATTAACTAGAGGTTCATCAGTTTATTCATATTTTCAAAGAACCTGTGTTTGTTTTCATTAAATTTTCTCTATTGTTTTTCTGTTTTCTAATTCACTTATTGAAATTCTTAAATTTATTTCCTTTCTTCTTTTTACTCTGGTTTAACTTGCTGTTTTATTTCTTTATTTTTAGCTTCATGAGATGGCAGTTTAGACAGCATATTTTAGAATTTTGAAAACAAGCATTTAATGCTATAAATTTCTTGCTAAGTATTGTGCTATCTGCATTCTACAAATTCTGATATGTTGTGATTTCATTTTCATTCAACTCAAAGCTTTTTCTAATTTCCCTTGTAAATTTTTCTTTGGCCTATGATTTATTTCAAAGTATGTTTTTTAGTTTATAATCATTTCAAATATTTTCAGATATCTTTTTAGTATTAATTTCTAATTTGATATTTCTGTTTTCAGCAAACATATACTATATAATATGAATTCAGATTTATTGAAATTTTCTGATTTAGCATATGGTCTGTTTTAAAATTTTTTATTGAAGTATAGTTGATATATAATAAGTTACTGGTGTATAGTAAAGTGGTTTACCATTTTTTAATATTTATGCTTCATTTATAGTTATTATAAAATATTTGCTATATTCCCCACATTGTACAGTATATCCTTATAGCTTATTTTACACCTAATAATGATGGTCATTTTTTTTAAAAAAACTATTTGCACTACCATGAAGTGTATACTTAACGATCTTTTTCACAAAGATGACCTGAAAAGTCTCATCAAATTCCTTTTGAAGAGATTTACTTTGAGCAACCAATCAGAAAAATAATCTGACAGACTTTTAGTGTACCAGTGTTGGCTTCTAGGGGTCTCCATTTATTTTTCTAAGTGATCATGAATCCTCATATTAATAATATAGAATAGTGCTGAGGATTGAGGTCAGTCTTTCCAGACATTCTTAAATTTTTGATAAAGTGACATTCTGAGTCTGGAAGCATTTCCATTTTTCCTCTAGTCCTCAACAGTCATTGATGGAGGCCTATTCAGCCTCTGTAATTTATGTAAATATTTTAAAAATACCAGGTAGATTTATATTCATTTTGACCATTAAGGAGAGCCACCCTCAACAAAGGAGGCTGAATGCAAAGGTGGGCAGTGTGTTTTTCTGGTTCTAAGAGGTTCCCAATCATCCCCAAATTATCTTCTTTTTTCAAACTATGCTTCCTTTGGAGAGTTGGGCATATACTTCTCTCCTTGTTACAGATGGGAACACAGTCCTACTGTTAATTATGGGAATTTATCTATCTCTCAGGTATGTCAGAACAGAAAGAAAGACTTAACAAGGGTATTTCTTTGCCGCTGAACAAGGGTGATCACTTCCAAATGCCCTGTTGAAAGGAAAAGACCTGTTAAAGTGATAATTGTCAAAAGTGATAATTGTCACACTCCTAGTTGTGAAATCTCAACTACATTACCTTCTCCACAGTTTGGTTTTCTTTTCCATGAATGCAAGGTAACAATACTTACTTACTTTGCAAGGATATTGTGAGAGTTAAAGGTTACTTATATAGAATGCTTTGCATATACTAGATGTTCAATAATAGTAGCTCCTATCAGTATTATCACCATCTATTGACTCTTAGAAGAAATGGAGTAACCATCATAGTCAACAAAAGAATCCAAAATACAGTACTTGGGTGCAATCTCAAAAATGACAGAATGATCTCTGTTCGTTTCCAAGGAAAACCATTCAATATCACAGTAATCCAAGTCTATGCCCCAACCAGTAATGCTGAAGAAGCTGAAGTTGAATGGTTCTATGGAGATCTACAAGACCTTCTAGAACTAACACCCAAAAAAGATGTCCTTTTCATTATAGGGGACTGGAATGCAAAAGTAGGAAGTCAAGAAACAGCTGGAGTAACAGGCAAATTTGGCCTTGGAGTACAAAGTAAAGCAGGGAAAAGGTTAACGGAGTTTTGCCAGAGAATTCACTGGTCATAGCAAACACCCTCTTCCAACACAAGAAAAGACTCTATGCATGGACATCACCAGAAGGCCAACACCAAAATCAGATTGATTATATTCTTTGCAGCCAAAGATGGAGAAGCCCTATACAGTCAGCAAAAACAAGGATGGGAGCTGACTATGGCTCAAATCATGAACTCCTTATTGACAAATTCAGACTTAAATTGAAGAAAGTGGGGGAAAACCACTAGACCATTTGGGTATGACCTAAATCAAATCCCTAAAAATTATACAGTGGAAGTGAGAAATACATTCAAGGGACTAGATCTGATAGAGTGCTTGAGGAACTATGGATGGAGGTTCATGACATTGTACAAGAGACAGGGATCAAGGCCATCCCCAAGAAAAAGAAATGCAAAAAAGCAAAATGGCTGTCTGAGGAGGCCTTACAAATAGCTGTGAAAAGAAGAGAAGCGAAAAGCAAAGGAGAAAAAGAAAGATATACCCATTTGAATGCAGAGATCCAAAGAATAGCAAGGAGAGATAAGAAAGCCTTCCTCAGCAATCAGTGCAAAGAAATAGAGGAAAACAATAGAATGGGAAAGACTAGAGATCTCTTCAAGAAAATTAGAGATACCAAGGGAACATTTCATGCAAAGATGGGCTCAATAAAGGACTAAATGGTAGGGACCTAACAGAAGCAGAAGATACTAAGAAGAGGTGGCAAGAATACACAGAAGGACTGTACAAAAATGATCCTCATGATGCAGATAATCACAATGGTATGATCACTCACCTAGAGCCAGACATCCTGGAATGTGAAGTCAAGTGGGCCTTAGGAAGCATTGCTACGAACAAAGCTAGTAGAGGTGATGGCATTCCAGCTGAGCTATTTCAAATCCTAAAAGATGATGCTGTGAAAGTGCTGCACTCTATACATCATCAAATTTGGAAAACTCAGCAGTGGCCACAGGACTGGAAAAGGTCAGTTTTCATTTTAATCCTGAAAAAAGGCAATGCCAAAGAATGCTCAAACTACCACACAATTGTACTCAACTCACACACTAGTAAAGTAATGCTCAAAATTCTCTAAGTCAGGCTTCAATAATATGTGAACTGTGAACTTCCAGATGTTCAAGCTGGTTTTAGAAAAGGCAGAGGAACCAGAGATCAAATTGCCAACATCCGCTGGATCATCAAAAAAGCAAGAGAGTTCCAGAAAAACATTTCTGCTTTATTGACTATGCCAAACCTTTGACTGTGTGGATCACAATAAACTGTGGAAAATTCTGAAAGAGATGGGAATATAAAAACACCTGACCTGCTTCTTTAGAAATCTGAATGCAGGTCAATAAGCAACAGCTAGAACTGGACATGGAACAACAGACTGGTTCCAAATAGGAAAAGGAGTACGTCAAGGCTGTATATTGTCACCCTGCTTATTTAACTTATATGCAGAGTACATCACGAGAAATGCTGGGCTGGAGGAAGCACAAGCTGGAATCAAGATTGCCAGGAGAAATATCAATAACCTCAGATATGCAGATGACACCACCCTTATGGCAGAAAGCAAAGAAGAACTAAAGAGCCTCTTGATGAAAGTGAAAGAGTAGAGTGAAAAAGTTAACTTAAAGCTCAACATTCATAAAACAAAGATCATGGCATCTGGTCCCATCACTTCTCGGCAAATAGATGGGGAAACAGTGGAAACAGTGTCAGACCTTAGTTTTTTGGCCTCCAAAATCACTGCAGATGGTGTTTGCAGCCATGAAATTAAAAGATGTTTACTCCTTGGAAGAAAAGTGTTGACCAAACTAGACAGCATATTAAAAAGCAGAGACATTACTTTGCCAACAAAGGTCCATCTAGTCAAAGCTGTGGTTTTTCCAGTAGTCATGTATGGATGTGAGAGTTGGACTATACAGAAAGCTGAGCACTGCAGAATTGAAGCTTTTGAACTATGGTGTTGGAGAAGACTCTTGAGAGTCCTTTGGACTGCAAGGAGATCCAACCAGTCATTCCTAAAGGAAATCAGTCCTGAATATTCATTGGAAGGACTGATGTTGAAACTGAAACTCCAATACTGTGGCCACCTGATGCGAAGAGCTGGCTCATTTGAAAAGACCCTGATGCTGGCAAAGATTGAAGGCGGGAGAAGGAGATGACAGAGGATGAGATGGTTGGATGGCATCACCGACTCAATGGACATGAGTTTGGGTAAACTCTGGCAGTTGGTGGTGGATAGGTAGGCCTGGCGTGCTGCAGTCCATGAGGTCACAAAGAGTTGGAGAGGACTGAACAACGGAACTGAACTGAACTGATTGACTCTTAGTTCCCTCATATAAATGTTTGTTCAGCTGCCTCCCCAGACATGAAAGGGCACAGTGAAAAATAAGATTGCTATGTGGCAATGAAGGACAAAGTTCTCCAATTTTTCCTTTTTATTTGACCAGATGGCTGAATTCATCCACGTTCTCACTCATCAAAATGACTATTTCACAACTCCTCTATCCTTTACAAACTTCAGTCACCTTTTCTCCTGGTCTCACTCTCATCCTTACTATCTCACTGAGAAAACAGAATCAATCAGAAATCAATTTCCACAAGCTTCAATTACTACATCTATCTGTGGACCTATACAAGCATCTCTACCCAGATGCCTTCACTTCTGTAAATGAACTGGGTTTCTAGAAAGGAATAAATTTTCAACTTGTCCGCTAGACCCTATTCCCTCTATCTTGTTCAACAACAGGTTTTCAGCAGTTTTTCCTAGTTGTCCCATATTATTAAATTCCCCTTTGAACAATATCACCTGCTTGAAACTAGATATCCTTTCCTCTTTGGAAAAAACCAAAAATTAAAAACCTCTTTGACACCACATTCTTTGACACTCCTTGAGCTGCCATTGTATTTTGCTACTTTTCTTGACAACAAAACTCTTTTCAAAAGAATGGCATTTATTTACTATCTTAAGTTTCTCTCATTTGATTCTGGATCCCAATCCAATGAGGCATTTGCCTTTACAACACCACAGTTATTTCTCTTATCAAGGTCACTTATTACCTCCATTTTGTTAAATTCATTGCTTGATTCTTAATCCTTATCTGTCTTGACATAACCACAGTATTTGACACAATTGATTTTTTCTATTCCCAAATCTACTTCTCAGTAAATGACATCTTCAGTTTTATAAGACTTCCCTGGTGGCTCAGACGGTAAAGCGTCTGCCAACACTGCTGGAGACTCTGGTTCGATCCCTGGGTCGGGAAGATCCTCTGGAGAAGGAAATGGAAACCCGCTCCAGTACTCTTGCCTGGAAAATCCCATGGATGGAGGAACGTGGTAGGCTACAGTCCATGGGGTCGGAAAGAGTCGGACATAACTGAGCGACTTCACTTTCACTTTCTTTCTTTTCAGTTCTATGGTTACTTAAGTAAAAACCTTTATAGTCATCTTTGATTTCTCACTTTTTTTTTCAGCCCATCAGTTCAGTTCAGTCGCTCAGTCATGTCCGAATCTTTGCGACCCCATGAATCACAGCATGCCAGGCCTCCCTGTCCATCACCAACTCCCCGAGTTCACTGAGACTCACGTCCATCGAGTCAGTGATGCCATCCAGCCATCTCATCCTCTGTCGTCCCCTTCTCCTCCTGCCCCCAATCCTTCCTAGCATCAGAGTCAGTCATTTCCGATGAGTCAACTCTTCGTATGAGGTGGCCAAAGTACTGGAGTTTCAGCATTAGCATCATTCCTTCCAAAGAAATCCCAGGGCTGATCTCCTTCAGAATGGACTGGTTGGATCTCCTTGCAGTCCAAGGGACTCTCAAGAGTCTTCTCCATCCTGAACCCTCCTCCAAAAGCATCAATTCTTTGGTGCTCAGCTTTCTTCACAGTCCAACTCTCACATCCATACATGACCACTAGAAAAACCATAGCCTTGACTAGACGGACCTTTGTTGGCAAAGTAATATCTCTGCTTTTGAATATGGTATCTAGGTTGGTCATAACTTTCCTTCCAAGGAGTAAGCGTCTTTTAATTTCATGGCTGCAGTCACCATCTGCAGTGATTTTGGAGCCCCCAAAAATAAAGTCTGACACTGTTTCCACTGTTTCCCCATCTATTTCCCATAAAGTGATGGGACCAGATGCCATGATCTTTGTTTTCTGAATGTTGAGCTTTAAGCCAACTTTTTCACTCTCCTCTTTCACTTTCATCAAGAGGCTTTTAGTTCTTCTTCACTTTCAGCCCATATCTTACAAATATTTGCATATCCTGTTGGTTTTGCCTTCCAAAGATAATATAATTGAACATCTTACTATCTCTACTGTGCATACTCTTATCCAAGTCATCATTATTTCTCATCTTGACTTCTGTATTAGCATCTTAACCTTGTTACTTCTACCTTTTCCACCGTAATCTAGTGTTATTATGGTAGTCAAATAATGCCATTTCTATTCTGAACACATTTAATAGCTTTTCATAACAATGAAAACAAAGCCATGCCCAACCTGGCTCCTTTTAATTTTCTGACATCTCCTGTTATTCTTCCTCTCCCCTCTTTCTAATTCAGGCACATGGGCCAATGTATGTCTCCTTAAGCATACCTGGTACACTCCTGTCACAAGTCCTTTGCCCTTGTGTTTCCCTCTTCCTAAATACAGAAAAATGCATATCTGGTGCTCTCATCTCCTTCAGCTGTTTGTTCAAATGCACCTTCTCAGTGAAGCTTTCCTTATCTATGTTATTTTACATTTCAATCTTCAACTTTTGACTCTGTCAACTCTTTGCTTTATTATTCTCTCTAGCACTCATTAGCATCTGACTAACTTTCAGAGAAGGCAATGGCACCCCACTCCAGTACTCTTGCCTGGAAAATCCATGGACAGAGGCGCCTGGTAGGCTGCAGTCCATGGGGTCGCTAAGAGTCGGGTACGACTGAACGACTTCACTTTCACCTTTCACTTTCATGCATTGGAGAAGGAAATGGCAGCCCACTCCAGTGTTCTTGCCTGGAGAATCCCAGGGGCGGGAAAGTCTGGTGGGCTGCCGTCTATGGGGTCGCACAGAGTCGGACACGACTGAAGCGACTTAGCAGCAGCAGCAACTATTTCACATGTGTATGTGGTAATTGTGTCTCCTTCTTCTGGAATACAAGTCCAGAAGCTTGAAGATTCTTGTTTGCTTTATTCCTAGGTGCATTTTCATTGTTTAGAATAATACCTAACTTATAGTTGTTGTTCAGTTGCAAAGTCCTGTCAGACTCTTTGTGACCCCATAGAAGCATGCCATGTTTCCCTGTCCTTCATTGTCTTCTAGAGTTTGTTCAAACTCATGTTCATTGAGTTAGTGAAGCCATCCAACCATCTCATCCTGTCACCCCCTTCTCCTCCTGCCCTCCATCTTTCTCAAAGAGCTGACTCATTGGAAAAGACAGTTGGTGCTTCTTAAATACTTGTTGAATAACAAACTATTGTCCTAGTGTTACCTGGTTTCCTCTTTTTTCCCCAGGATAAAGTAATCAGTGTGTTAGTTGCTCAGTTGTGTCTGACTCTTTGCGACCCCATGGACTGTAGCCCACCAGGATCCTCTGTCCATGGGATTCTCCAGGCAAGAATACCGAAGTGGGTTGCCATTTCCTACTCCAGGGAAAATAATCAGTAGTAACATGTAAAATTTCTGAATTATTGTACCATTTTCACCTATATCTTCTTAAAAGAGTTCAATTTACATATAGTAAAAATTTCCCTGTTAATTGTGAAGTTCTGAGAATTCACAGACATCTAAGTTGTGTAACCACCACCACAATCAAGACAGAACAATTGCATTATCTCCAAATTTTCCCTGTGTCCTTTTGCAGTGTATTCTTCCTCCATATCCCCAACACATGGTGACTAGTGTTTTTGTTTCTATTTTATATCTATAGTTTTGTCTTTCCAACAATCTCATAAATAGAATCATGATGTATGTAGCTTTTAGACTCTGGTTTCTTTCATTTAGCTTAATTAGAGATACTTCTCAGTTATTTCATTTATTAATAATTTGTTCTTTTTATTGATGAGTGGTATTCCATTCTATTGGACAGATGAGCCACAATTTGTTTATCCATTTCCCAGCTGAAAGCTATTTGTGCTGTTTTCATATTTTGTTGATTACTAATAAACACTCATGTGTATTTTTGTGCAAATTTAAGTTTTTATTTCATTTGTGTGAACACTTAAGAGTGGGGTTTATGGGTTATGTGGTAAGTTTATGTTTAAGTGCATATAAAGTTTCCACTTGGAAAAATATTTGCAATCCATCCAATGAATAGGAGTTATAGTTACTTCATATCCTTTCATTTGGTATTGTCAGTTTTTTCTTAAAGCTGTGACCCTATGGACTGCCAGGCTCTGCTCTCCATGGGATTCTCCAGGTAAGAATACTGGAGTGGGTTGCTGTTCCCTCCTCCAGGGGATCTTCCTGATCCAGAGATGGAACCTGTGTCTCTTAAGTAGTCTCCTGCATTGGCAAGCAGGTTCTTTATCACTAGCACTATCTGGCAATTTCCTTAACCATTAATGATGTTGAGCATGATTACATATGCTTATTTCCCATCCATATATCTTCTTTAGTGAAGTAATTTTTCACATCCCTTCTCTTTTTAAATTGTGTTGTTGATTTTTCTTTTTCTGAATTTTGAGTGACCTTTATAAATTTTGGGTACAAGTCCTTTATCAGATTTATGATTTGGAAAATATTTTCTCTTAGTCTGTTGCCTGTCTTCATTCTTCTAACATGACTTTCAAATAGCATATATTTATAATTTTGGTAAAGTCTAATTTATCATTCTTTTTTTTTTTTTTTAAGGATTGAGCTTTGGTGTTATATCTGAGAAATATTTGCCTAAGCTAAAGTCAAAAAGTTTTCTCTAAGCTTTCTCTTAGAAGTCAATTTTAAGTGTTTTGATTTAATTGAATTTTTATAAAAGCATATATATCTTTGAGCTGAATGTGGCTTATGGGCTGTATTTTGTAACCTTCAGTCTATGGTTTAATGTGGAAGCCATCAATAAGTAAAAGAATCCAACAACTCTCTTTCCTAGGGCAATCAAATAATGACCTCAAAAGCAAGTACTTTTAAAACAGTACATGTTTTTACTTTTAGAATATACCTTAAAATATTTAACAACTAAAATCATAGAATGTGCACTTTCGTACCATGATTTATACATTGGGAGAAAAGCATTCAAAATCAGTAAATATAAATTAAGTTAACTAATAATCAGAAAGAAAGGTTTATTTTATAAATATGGCTTATATTTCTAAAAATATAGTTTTGTACTTGAGTTATTTTTCAGTACTGTTTTTTTAGTACTGTCCAAGTTTGTTTTGAATTATCATTTTATATGGATTAGTTTATTGTTAACTTTTATTTTCCCCCAAATTGAAAAATGTCATTCTATGTACCAAATGCATATAACAGTTTTCTCTTATAAAACAGATTTAAAAATCATTAACTGAAGGCATCAGTCACTACAGAGGTGATAGAAATAATAAAGCTTCTGATATTAGTTATATAGATACATGATAACAGGGGAGAGAAGATTGTAACTACAATTAGACAGTAACTCCATTGTTCACATTCCTCACTATGGAGTTAATGACTTGCTCCAGGGTCCATGAAAAGCAGGGAGCGAATGGTGTTTAATGATCCAATAAGTCATTAAGTGCCTAAAAAGGAACCACAATGTCAGGTATCATTGCTCTTATGAATGTACACTGCTACAAGAATAACATTTGAAGTTTACTTGCGCATACATTTCCATGTTAATATAACTCATTCTGTTGGAAAAAAGAAAAAAAAAAATATTTCTGGAGCTCTGATCTGTCTGTTGGCATTTTTGTCCCTAACTTATAATAAACCAACCAGTTTCCCTGGGATTAAAGTGTCATCTTTATAATTAAATTTTAGGTGACACAGCAAAATCAGTAATGAATCTGAGCTAGTAGAAACTCTGCTTTCAAATGTTAAAGGACTAAAATTTAATTTTAAACATGCTCCAGAGATCTGAAAGATATATTTTATTTGAGAGGGCAAATAATGAGAAGTTTAAAATGTAGGCATCTTAAAGTAAAGAGTAATTAATCAGACAGAGATAGCCATCTAGTCATAATAAATCAGTTCCTCCTTTACCGACCTCTTGTTTCTCAGCTATCTTTTAGGGGAATGAGAGACAATTCTACCTCAGTTTAGACTAGATTTGGAAATGGATCAAATAAGGTAGTTCAGTATGTCTTGAATGTGACAAAATGATTAATACTGCGTTTATTGTTCCAAGAATGGGAAGTTGTGATCTAATTAGAATTTATAGCCTGCTATATACATTAGATATCACCATTTATACATGAATATTGAAAAATGGCTAGATCAAGCAATAGGCAAAGCACATTATATAAACTGTGTGCTTACTGGCCCCCTAAAAATTAGATAAACCACTGATGTCATATTAACCAGCACTGGGGTGTATTCAGTTTATAGAGTTCTCCTTTACTCCTGTCTTCCTTTTATAAACAGATTCAGTCTGTTTAACAAAAACATCTATAATTTATTAATATTTATTTGAAAAATGCAAGACAGATTTGGAGACAGATGGAGACAGAACTGTTCAAAGGATACCATCAGCAGAATACATAGTGGATGAGTATTATTCGGCAAGCCAGGACCATTCAAATTATTCAAAGCAAGGCAGGGAACAAAAGGGATAAAAGTTTTAATTCTTCTTTTACCAAAACTATCTGTGAATAATTTAGACATATTGAATTAAAATTTTAATTTTCAACATTATTTTTAAATGGAGGTTAAAAAAGAAAAGCAGACAGAGATAATTCATTTTATCAAGGCATTATTGATCCAGTAAAATATTAAGATTTGTTATAAAACCAACAAAGGTATTTCAGAGAGTAAAATATGAATCTGTGAAAAGTTAAAATATTTAAATATGTGGATAGCACACTAAAGACAATTATGGATGAACAGATGATAACTTTAATGATTCTTATATTTTGAGCCCTATTGTTTACTGGCACACTGGTTATTTACATCAACAATTTCTAATCCTATAGGTCTTATTATTCCAGAAGTGTTTTTATCTTAATGTGAAGAAAGTCAAGCTCAGAAATGCTAAACAAATTGCTCAAGTTCACATGAGCAAGTAGAATTAAAATTTGGTCTCAGATCTCTGTTGTCTTTGCTATTTCCAATGTGCCATATTATCCTTCTACAGATGGCATGCAAGTGAGATACCACTTTAATGATCCCAGAAGTTTATTACTCAGAAACATACAGCATTTTCTGTTGACAGGAAGAAAGCACAAAATGCATCTAGGAAATAAATGTGTCCATATAATAACACACTTTTTATTTTCTGGACGTGAGAATTCCTTATGATTAGGATTTAGTTCATAGTCTTATCTATTACTTTCCAGATTATTTTAAGAAACTTAGTAGTATGTTTTCCTAGTTCATAGAATGTTAAGTAAAATTGGAGTGGCAAAGCCTTGGAGATACACATGGTTTTAGCAATAAATGTCAGCTGATAGCAAGCAAGAAAATAAGAAAATGATAGCCCTAAGGATTAAAAAAAACCCAGCAGTCTGAGTTCATTTACTAGAAAGACAAAGTTCCATAGATACCTTGATAGCTTCTAAATGCATCACTTTATTAAAGCACAGCATAAAAGTGACACATATTGAAGTTTCTGAGCCATTAAGGAAAAAGTGAATACATTAACAGCTCACATTTATTGAATACTTACTATGTGCCAAGAACTTTTCTAAGTCCTTCTCATTTATTGACTCATATTGACTTCACAGTACCTCTTATTAAATCTGTACTCCTATTGTGTCCATTTTACAGATGAAGAAAATGAATCTTAAGGGAGTTAAGTAACTTTCACAAGATTCCATGAACAGTATGTGAGAGGATAAGGCTCCAAGCTCAGTTTGGCTGCTCCCACAACACATGATTTTTATCCAATAAGACCAGTAGAATTTACTGTTTTTTGCATTCAGTATTTTGTTTAATTTTTAAGAAGGGGAGCATACTACATTTTCAATAGAGTTTCATTGAATATATACATTGCTTAAAATAAAATTTTCCTGGAGTTAAAAGCAGTACAAATTAATTTATTTGGAGAAGTCATCATATCTATTTTTCAAGCATTTATTAAATTTGTACAATGTTTCAGACATTGTGCCATATGCATGCATGCTAGGTCTCTTCAGTCACATCTAACTCTTTGTGACCCTATGGACTGTAGCCTGACAAACTTCTTTGTCCATGGAATTCTCCAGGCAAGAATACAGAAGTGGGTTGCCATACTCTCCTCCAGGGGATCTTCCTGTCCCAGGGACTGAACCTGGATCTCCTGCATTGCAGGCAGATTCTTTATTGCTGAGCCAGCAGGGAAGCCCATGGTGCCAATAATATGGGATAAATTGGAGAAGAACAAGATACTGCCAACCCCCTTGGGGAAACTCGTAATTGTAGTAGAGGAAACAGACATACTTGTGCCATTTAGTAAGTTCACAAGGGAGAGCATGCTTAACTCAGACTGGAAATGAGGGAAGCCTGAAGTTCAGAGAAGACTTCTCCGAAGCAGTAGACTTTGATGAGGGCACTCAGTCTCTGCAGTGCATAAGAAATCAGGTCATTGTGTATGTGAGTGTGAGTCCATGTCCCTCTTACTATCTCCTATCCTATACCCTCATTACCACTGCCAAACTGTCACTTTGGATACAGGTCAGGGGATAGGATAAGGATAAAATGCAGGGGCAGAGGAGGTTCGGAGAAGGAGTGAGGAAGAGCACCAGAAGTGGAGGCAAAGGATGAGGAGGGTTGCTGTAGAAGTGTCTTTTCATGAAGGAATGGAAATTAGAACACTTTCTAAAATCATACACAAAGATAAATTTGAAATGGATTCAAGACCTAAATGTAAGACTAGAAACTATAAAACTCTTAGAAGAAAACATAGGCAGAACACTGTGTGACATAAATCATAGCAAGATCCTTTATGGATCCTAGAATAATGTAATAAATACATAAATAAATAAATGAAATAATGGAATATAATATGATAATGGAATATAATAATGGAGTAATGGAAATAAAAGCAAAAATAAGTGAGACCTAGTTAAAAGCTTTTGCATAGCAAAGGAAACTATAAACAAAGTGAAAAGACAACCCTCAGAATAGGAGAAAATAATAGCAAATGAAATGACTGACAAAGGATTAATTTCCAAAACATATAAGCAGCTCACACAACTTAATACTAGAAAAACAAACAACCCAATCAAAAAGTGGGCAAAAGACCTCAACAGACATTTCTCCAAAGAAGACATATATATGACTAATAAACACATGAAGAGATATTCAACATCACTCATTATTAGAGAAATGCAAATCGACTACAATGAGATATCACCTCATGCCGGTCAGAATGGCCATCATCAAAAATCCACAAACAACAAGTGCTGGAGGGAGGGTGGAGGAAAGGAAATCCTACCACTGAAGCGATGAAGCAGCAGCAGCAGCACTACTCAACCATAAAATGGAGACTGAGGTTAAATTTATTAAAAGGAGAATGAGAATGCCTAACACTTGTTTGTTTAGTTACTCACTTTGAGATAAAAATGGTTTTGTTGGTTTCTGTTTTTAGTGTTCAGTAGTTTCTGAGAAAGTGACTATCCTCAACTAAGAAAAAAATCCTAGTTCAAATAATTCGTTGCACTATCCATTCACTACTGGCTGCCTTGTCTATTGGGCATTTCATGAACAACGTGGTCACATGAAGCATGGGACTAATATTAATGCAGTACTAGTGGGCGCCGGTATTAAATCAGGCCCTGTGCCTGTGATGCTGTTAAGGGCTCTCTGGGTTCTAGAAACAGTAAACTCAGCCTGGTGCAAGTCCAGGCTGGGGAGAGGTGAGGAGAGTACTCAGGAAGCTTCCGTGGTAATCAGGAAAAGAGAACTGGCCAGGTGACGGGAAGACTAAGAATCAAGTTAGCTCCAGAGCTGGTGATCTTCCCATTTCCATCTCTGTCTCTTAGAGGGTATCTCATCTCTCAGAGTCAGCATCGGTTCAGAGTCAGCATCGGTATCTCCATGTCTTCATTTGTCTCTTTTTCTTCTGTGGCTCTCTTTCTGTGTCTTTCTTTATCCCCTTTCTTTTTGTCTGTCATATTCTACGTAGTCAGTCTCTCCGTATATTTTTGTGAAAATGTGTTTTTTCTTCCTCTCTCTTTTTCTCTAGGTCTCTACTTTTCTGTTTCACTTTGTGACTCTCCCTTTTGTCTATTTCTGTTTCTTTTCCCTTTGTGTCTTTCTCCTATTTATCTCTGTCTCTTAGGCTGTCTGTTTCTGTCTCTTTCTTTAAGTCTGTGTATCCCTTTATGTCATTCTGTATGTGTATCTATTGTTTCTGAGTGTCTCTGTGTGTCTTTGCTTCTCTGTATGTCCATCTCTCTGTGTATCTCTATGTGATCTCTGGTTCTCCAAATATCTCTCTGGCTTTCTATGTGAGTATTTCTCTGAACCCCAATATGTATTTGTCTGTGAGGTCATATCTCTTTCTCTCTGTCTCTCTCACTCTACACACACACACACACACACACACACACACACACACACACCTCTTTATATCTCTGTCTCTGTCTTCCCTTGTTTGCTTAGCCAGAGGAGCAGCAATGACAGAAAGAAGATTATAATCAGTGGCCACATAAGTAAGAGATATCTACCTGTTCTTCCTATCTCTCTCTCTATCCATCTCACATCTTCCTAACCTTCAACACTTCTGAAGAACCAGAGCCTAGGGGAGAAAGAAGGAGTAGATCTTCTAGAGGCTGACCACCTCAAGGTGAAGAAGAGGTAGGAAGAGACAATATCAGACTGTGCATTACTCTCTGCTTTATGTTCCTGTATGTATACTGTACTGGTTAGCAACAGGAGATGTACATCAGTTATAAGCTGGTCTAAACTGAGCTTTTAATAGCCACTCTTGAATGGGAGTTTTGTAACCTACTTTAGGTGTCTTTAAAGAAAAGGAAAGGGAGATATAACTCAGGTGCATGCAGAGATTGGAGAAAAACCCCACAAAATCATTTAACATTTATATGTAACCAATTTGAAATGACTGAATAAATTACACTGGACCATAAGTAATACACCATTTCATTTCGTTTCAGTAGCCAAGCATAGTACTAGTCATACAACAAGAACCAAAAGTATTGCTACTTTTATATAACTTTATTCAGCAAGAATAAATTTAAAAATTGTAATCATCAGAAAGACTTTTTTTTTTAATTACAAATGACAAGATAGGTGAAAGAGATGCACTGAAATAGTCCAGGTATGTTGTTCAGGATGACCCTAATCAGGCACAGGACAGAGTGATATGAGAGAAAAATATCAGCAAAGAAGAGCTAGAAAATTTACTTTTGACATTTCTGACCTAATATTAAAATCAATATGAGATTAGGAAGAGAGGATCAGACCTAGAAAAATGTCACCAGAGACCATAATATCCAGTACCCTGCCTTTAACCAGGTGAGAATCTTCAAGATCTAGGACAATGTATCATAGATATAAAAATATTTACCTAAGGATTTTATACTGCTTAGGGCATCTTCTTGATAAGGATTTTTCCCAACGTTTTTGATAGACAGCAGTTTTTTTTTTTCTTGTACCTACAATACCACTGATATTTTGCATTTCATATAATTCAATTAATGTTCTGAAGATAAATTTTTCTTAAATTTTATTGAATCATATTGGCATATTAAAAATTAAGGACTTTGATGAACAGATCAAAGAGTACACATAGAACAAAATACTATGAGGTACAGCTAATACCCTGTACTTGTCATGTGGCTATGTTACTTTTCTAAGGCTGGGCTAACGGAATCATATCTCACAAATGTCTTGTTTTAATGTTGTAGCATTTGGCAAAGCTACATTAGAGAAAAATGACTAATCTGTTTGGATATATTGTACTTTCAAAAAATATTTTCTAAACTGGAAGTTTGAGTATGGTAGTAAAGAAAATTTATGTACCTCAACTGAAAACTAAACGTGAATTTAAAAAAGAAAAAAAAATACATTAAACAATGTAAGATCTATTTGCATTTCTTCTCCTAAAATTACTACAAGAGAGGAATTAATTTTTAAATCTTAATAGAGTGGTAGGCATCAGTTGGATCTATTGCTTTAAATAACATGTTTTCATAGTGTTTTCTGAAAACAAATTTTACACTAAAAGTTTCCTGAAAATAGATTTTAATATTTTGTTCATATCTATACACCTTGATCTAATTTATAATGCAATTATTTGGAAATTTGCAACCAAAGGGAAAGTGAACTGATGGTTTTTCTTACTTTGAAACTCTCCCTTAAATCCCCCACTCTTATGCTCTATGCCCATGAGTTTCGGAGGCCTTTAGGTCAAGGTTAGAATATTATAGCAAACCTGCCTCTACTTGGGAGAACTAAGAATATTGAAGAGTAAATTTAGAGTGACTAGGTGATCAGCAACGGAGAAGGCAATGGCACCCCACTCCAGTACTTTTGCTTAGAAAAATCCCATGGACAGAGGAACCTGGTAGGCTGCAGTCCATGGGGTTGCTAGAGTCGGACACGACTGAGTGACTTCACTTTCACTTTTCATTTTCATGCATTGGAGAAGGAAATGGCAACCCACTCCGGTGTTCTTGCCTGGAGAATCCCTGGGACGGGGAAGCCTGGTGGGCTGCCGTCTATGGGGTCGCACAGAGTCGGACATGACTGAAGTGACTTAGCAGCAGCAGCAGCAGCAGCAGGTGATCAGCAAAACATGGAGAATAAACATATCTGGATATAGTTGATCATATCTGGATATATTGATCATTTGAGGATGATCAATCAGGTGCCACCTTATTCAGGTTTTCTTTGGAAAGAGCTTGTCTTTCTTTCTAATGCTTTTCTGTTTTGGGGTTCCTAGACCTGAAGAGACAAGTTTCTTAACCACATTGTGAATGATAAATTTGGATCAAACACCCCCTTTCAGTTTTAGTGATATGACTGGATGGGGCTGATCTCATCCCCTAATCTCAGGGTGAGACATGACCTAGATCTAGAAATTGCTCCTCTTTCTGGTTGTTGTCATCATTTTTAAATAGAACCTGTGCCTATGCTAGACCAATGAAAGACATGACTAGAAAATAAGGTTCTAAGAATTGCTAAGTATAAAGATAATGCATACTGAAGGCTTCTGGTAACTCTCTTTGCTACTATATGGCAGCAGCCTAAGAATATAGCCAACAGGAAGAAAAGCAGAATAAGGGATGGGGAGAGAGATTGAGTCCTGCTGACCTCATTTGACCCAGTTTTTAGTCATGTAAATCAATATAGTCCTCTCTGAGTATGTGAGTGGGCAGATTAGCTTAAACTAATTTGTTACCAAAAGAATCTTGAGCACTACAAGGCTAAAATCCATTAAGTGCTTACTACCTTGTACACACCATGCTAAATTCTTCATATCTATTACCTCATTTAATCCTTTTAGTGACTTAGAAAGGCAATTTAGTGTAGCTTGTATCCTGGACTTGAGACCCTTTGGATTAAAATCTCAACTCTCTCTCTTCCTCAGTTTTATGATTTGAGGCAGTTTGTTCAAACTCTGTATGCCTCTATTTGAAGGAGGGGGGTATTAACAGTACTCACACCAAAGTTTCTGTAGTTAGCAAATAGTTTAATGTATATACAGTTCTCAGAATAGTTTCTGACTCTTACTAAAGATGAGCTATTACTTCACATTTTACAAATGAGGAAACTCAGTACCAGAGAGGTTAATTTATCAACTTAAACACACTCAGGAAACATTAGAGATGTGATTTGAGCTGAAGTCTGTCTGCTTGAATCTAAAATTCATTTTCTTAACCACTGTTAAAATTTCAATATTATGACTGCTTCAATGAATACTATTTGGTAGGGGGTTTTCTTATATCATCTTTAAATCTACAAAAACTTTGAATTATTAGCTCAATTTTTTAGATAAAAATGAAGTCTTCTAAGTAACTTGCTTAAAGTCATACAGTTTAGGCTTCTACATAACCCATTCACTTTCAAAGCCCAGTTGTGCTACATGGTAGCCCTGGAACAGCATTTGATTGGTATGTACAGCATCCCAATAGGTAAATGTACAGCATCCGATTGCAAACTAAGCCTAGCTGCTCCCACATTTATATTCTTTTAGTTGCACTGTCTTTTTCTTCCAAGGGCTAAATATTCCCACGTCAATCAACTGTTATAGTTCATAGTTTCAGCAGGTACTTCATCAGCATTCTCAAAGCATTCTAATTAATCAGTTTTGCTCTTAAAATGGGGCATCTGAATATAAAAGACATAGATATATAAGGTCAGAGGAAATTGATGCTATTAAATCCTGTGATCTAGACAGTGTGCCTTTATTAGCTTAATCTTAAATTTTTATTAGCATTTTTTCAAACTCATGACATACTTGGTTATGTGGGATTCATCACCAGTCTTTGGAGCCGGTGCACCAATTTATACTCCAGCCAGCAGTGTACGAAATTTTTTCTACATCTTCCTCAATACTTGGATCTGTCAGACTTTATAATTTTTGCCAATCTCAGGGGAAAAATAGTATATTATTTTTATTTTAGCTTCTATTTTCCTAATTCCTAAGAATAATCCGTTTTGTTTTTTTTTTTAACTTGAATTGCCATTTTCCATTTCCCTATTGGGTTTTTGTTTTCTTATTGGTCTGTAGGAGCTCTTCATATCTTCCAGATACTAAAACTTTGTTAAATAGGTTATAAATATTTTCTCCCAGTATCTGACTTGTCTTTTAATTTTTAAATTGTATATTCACCTTATTTTAATTGTCCTTTACCCAAAAATCAGAAGTTAGCCAAATATGTCTGACTGGGTCAAAATCAGGCAACAGTCTATTTAGAATGGCCCATGATGATTTTTTTTTTCATTTTTAAAGGTTGATATATATATATATATATAAAACACAACCTGTGTGTGGTGTATAAATCCAAAATATTTATTATCTAGCACTTTACAGAAAGTTTGTGGACCTTTGTCATTGATTATAACAATATTCTTCAAACATTTATTCCAATAGTTTTAATTACTTTTCATATGTAAATCTTTGAAGCCCCTGTAATTTATTTTGGGGTATAGTTTGAGAAAGGAATATTTTTTTAGATGGGGAACCAATTTCCATAATACAGTTTATTAAACGGTTTATGCTTCCCTTTTGATTTGTGACACCACTTCTCTCATATGTTCATATACTTTCTTCCATATGTTTATAAATTTCCAGTTCTTCATTCTGTTCCATTGGTCTATTTGCCCATTCTTGTGCCAATACTATATTTTAAATTACTATAGCTTCATAATAAATCTTTTTTAAGCATATTTAGTAGATTAAGTAGTAAAATTTTAAAAAATTTTTGGTATTTATTGCTTGTGTGATTATATATCTACCCACAAGAAGTTAAAATCTACTTGAACAAATAAGCAAATTTAACAAAGTCACAGATTGCAAGATCAATATTTACTTACAATGGGTGTCAAGAAAATCAACTTAAAATATTCATAATAGTATCAAAATAATCAAATATATTGGAATAAATATAAAATATGTACAAAGTTTATACTAAAAATTATAAAGTAATGCTGAGTGAATTTAAAGACATAATAAATCTTGATATATGGTAGAGTCAGTCTTCCATGCATGTCGTTCCTTTTCAAAATTGTTATTGACATTTTGGATCTTCACTCTTCCATATGATTCAGTTTAGAATTAGTAAGTCCTGTTCTGTGAAAAGCACTATTAGGATACTGAGTGGAACTGCATTAAACTGTTAAATAAACCCATTTGGGGAAAAAAATACCATCTTTATAATATAGAATCTTTCCAAATTTATTTCAAAGTATATTTCATACTTTTTTCCTTTGCTATTATAAAATGGAATGTTTTAACTCATCATTGGTGATATATATTGCTGTGATTATTGATTTTGCATTCAGCAAATTTGATCAAGCTTTTTATTAGTTATAAAATATATCTGTAGATTCTTAGATTTGCAATATAGAAAATGACTTCCACTGCAAATAACAATTAGGTTTTCCCTAATTCTTACAAATCTTATGTCTTCTTCTTCCCTCATGTAGAGGCTAGACTATCTACTAAAACTTTATTTAGTAAGTGTGTTAGCAGGAATCCTTGTCGTATTCTGATGTCTATGAGCATACTCTTACGTTTGGGGGCTTCCCAGGTGGCTCAGTGGTAAAGAATCCTCCTGCCAATGAAAGAGAATGCTGAAGACATGGGTTCAATCCCTGGGTCAAGAAGATCCCCTGGAGAAAGAAATGGCAACCCACTCCAGTATTCTTGCCTGGAGGATTCTATAGACAGAAGAGCCTGGCAGGCTACAGTCCATATGGTCCCAAAGAGTCAGACATGACTGAACAACTAACACCACTTGCTGAAGGACATGAAGCTTACAAGTGAATTGTCCCACTTGTTAGCTGTTTTTCCTAACAGTGTTTTTCTCCCTGCTGTGAACTTTTATTTTACAGGCTCATCTTGGGTGGGGCTTTCTTTTTTTCTTTGAAAAAAATTTTTTTAATTAATTAATTTTTTTAACTTTACAATATTGTATTGGTTTTGCCATATATCAACATGAATCCGCCACAGGTATACACGTGTTCCCCATCCTGAGCCCTCCTCCCTCCTCCCTTTGGGTCATCCCAGTGCACCAGCCCCAAGCATCCAGTATAGTGCATCGAACCTGGACTGGTGACTCATTTCATATATGATATTATACATGTTTCAATGCCATTCTCCCAATTCATCCCACCCTCTCCCTCTCCCACAGAGTCCAAAAGACTGTTCTATACATCAGTGTCTCTTTTGCTGTCTTGAATGAGTTTATTTCCGTTTTCTGTCCTCTTCATGTCTAGGGATTTTACATTTGCCTCCACCAAGGCCATTAGGCTTCTCCTGGATTAAAACCAGGTTTCAATTTCTTGGCTGGAGATCTCTCACCCTGGAAGAAAATTACAAAGCTTATTCTAGAGCAGAAGGTGACTTGCTCCCTCCTACCTCTTCTGGAAACACATCGACAACGGGTACAACCAGTGGCAGTGACCCCAGAATTTTGTAGCCAGGTACCCAGATACCCAGCTTCCAGATACCCCAGTCAGCCTGGGGAGGCTTCCATTTCAGGAGTTGAGCTCTGTGCCTTCTCTTTCTGGTTATAGCTTCAGAGACCAAAGAGTCCAGGTATTGAATTTAGAGATCCTCTTCTTGCTAAAGTATGAAATCTATTCTCTACTCTATAGCCAGTGTTCCTGTGAAAATATAATTCAGACCACGTCACTCCCCAAAGTTCTTACATTGGCCTACATGGTTCTGCATGATCTTGCCCCCAGGTTATCTTTCTGATCTCATCTCCTACACCACTCTTACTTTTGTTCTTTGACCTCAAACTATGAAGGCCTTGATGTCTTTTAAGTACACTAAACAAGAAGGATTCTATCTCAGGGTTTTGAAATTGTAGTTCTCTCTGTCTAGTAATCGCTTTCGCAGATATTTGCATGGCTCAAAGCCTCTTCTCATTCAGATCTTTGCCTAAGAGATCTGTCACCTTGACAGAGGACCTTTCCTTGCTTCCTCTTCATTCTCTCATCCAGCTCCATGAAACCAGGGCTTCCTAACAGTCACTGCTATATCCTCACCTCCCAGGACCATAGCTGGCACACAACACAGTAAGGACTCAAGAAGTAATAACTCACTGTTGAATGAATAAATAAAGTATGAAATTTAACCCCCAACCACTGTGAGGTCAGTGTGATTATTTCCAGTGCTTCAGAATCAATGAAGTTGCTGATATTCAGAGATGTTAAGTAACTTGCCTAAGGCTACACTACTAATACGCGACAACACTAACTTTATGTTACATACATGTCTTTCCAGAAAGCAAAGAGTATGAAAATTTGATTAAAAAGAATGAGTATCCATAGGTATCCCTCATCAGCTTATTTCTACTTTTGTCTCATTATAAATTAGTTCCTGTAAACATTTTGCTTAACAACCTTTCAATAGTTTTCCATTGCATTTAGAATAAAATCCAAACTTTCAAAATGGCCTTCAAGGCTTTACTCAATATGCAACTTCATCTGGCCCCTATAAAAAAAAGTAATTAGACATAGTTCCAAATTAACTACACAGATAAACTAGGTTATGATTAATCACATAAAAGTTTTCTTATAAATTTGTGGCTATCCCAATACATTTAAGGTATAATGTATTTGCCTACAATTTTCAGGAATTCACCTACATATACAAAACAAAGTACATCTTGAGAGACCTACAGAGGGTGCATTAATGACCAATTTTCTAAGGAATGAAGAAATATTATTTTACACTATATTGCAACTCTAACTTTTCAAGTATAGTTTTACTTTAGTTGAGTGACACAGTATTTAAAATGAGCACTTTATTGGTTTTTTTTTTTCCCAAGTAGAGGCAATATCTAGATTGGAGTATAATTTGGGCAATTGTTGCAGGGATCAGAATACACTATCAGGCAGTTGTTCTTGTTGATTTTATTATGCCTATGTTATGCATCTCATTTTCTCTTCAGTTGTTTGAATAATTTTATGTAAATCAGCATTCTTTATTCATCCTCCAATTCTCATTTTCCAGGCTAAGTCTGTATTTTGGCACAAGTACAGCTTTTGGAAGCTTTTAGAAGGAAGTTGAGATGCATACATGATTTTAGGAACTACCTAAATATAGATAATTACTAGATGCACATCTCCAGTGCTAACCTCTCTTGCTCTGTTTGTCCCACATCCTCAGTCAACCCCATGACATTTCTCTTTGGAATCTAAATGATACATCAAGTTTACTATAACCCCCAATCTCCTGCCAACAGTCAATCCATTAATAATTTTCTCAGTAAAACAATTGGCTGCACTAAATCTCCCAGCTTCCCAAATTCTACTGTCCTTCATCTTTTCACACTAGCAAGATCAGCCCATTTCCTCCCCTGAAATATATTTTGACTTCTGTGCTTCCATTCTACATTTATGCCACCATTCTGGTACTAATAGGCTTCCTTGGTAACTCAGATGGTAAAGAATCTGCCTGCAATGGAGGAGACTTGGGTTCAATCCCCGAGTTGGGAAGATATCCTTCAGAAGGGAATGGCTACCCACTCCAGTATTCTTGCCTGGAGGATTCAATGGACAGGGGAGCCTGGCGGGCTACAGCTCATGGGGTCACAAAGAGTTGGACACAACTGAGTGACTAACACTTTCACTTCACTTTTTCTGGTCCTTCTAGCAGTTGAGTCATCTCTAGCATCTCTTCACTCCAATGTATGTTACATAATTGTGAAAAGCATCTTTGGAAAATTAAATTTATATCAACACACTTTGTTTTCATTATTCTGAATATAAAATTTAATAATAACAACAACAGCCAGCATTGGCATGATACTTAATTTTCTAGGGCATCTTAAGTGCTTTATATGTAATGATTCCATTAATTTTCAATAACAATAAATAGGTTACTATTATTATTTTCAATTTAAAAGAAACTAGAGGAACAGAGAAGTTAAGTAACTTGCTAAGATTTCAAAATCAATCAGTAAATTTTTCTGCTTTATCAAACTCTTCTGCTTATTACTTTTGACCACTTACCACATTTATTCCCCCCACAACCTCATGGATCTTATTTCTTCAGGACTGAATGCATATCCCATTGAAAGACTATTCAAATGGAAGATTTCATCAATAAAGAAAGGGCCCATAAATGGAAATTATGAGAGCCACCCAAATTGTTTAAAACACAAGCACACCTACACTTACTCTAAGGGCAGCAATATGTTTTAAATTTTGGTCATGGCATATTTATTCCGTATTTAAAGAGAAGGGAAAAGACTAGATCATCACACTGATTTACAAATGGGGAGCTTTCCTTGGTGGATGTTGATGGGTTTTTACCCTCTCCAGGCTTACCAGCTGGACTCAGACACGAATGATTGCTGTGTCACTCTCCAGTTTGTGACTAATCCAAGCTACCTCCTGTTCTTGGGGCAACCAGTTATCTTTGAACTTAGTGATTGGTCATATCAATTTTCTGTTACAAAGTTCTCATTTGCAAAGACCTAGCCCTGCCAGCTCACCTAGAGAAAGCTGTCAGAAGTCAAACTCCTACTCCAAACTCCCCAGAGTCAGCACTGCTAACACAGGTGAGTCCTTACTTAGCTCTCTGCATACCCCCTTTGTGCCTCCTGTCATTTCTAAAAAATGTTAGATTTCTTACCAAATAGCAATACAGGAGATTGGATATTAAATTCTCTGAACTCCTGAGGAAAAACAATATAATATAGTAAAGAGGATAAATAACAAGGAAACATGAACCAAGCAGACATAGGTTTGATTTCTGACTCTTGTATTTACTGCCTCTACCATCAAGAATAAACTGTATAATTTTCCTCAACCTCATAAACTCATCTGTAAAATGGGAACGGGTCCTGTTCTTTGGACTGCTATGTGGATTAAGCGGTATAACATGTAAAGTACCTTGCACAGTACCTGGCATTCAACAAATGAAAGATGAAAGTGAAAGAAAGTATTAGTTGCTCAATTGTGTCTGACTCTTTAAGACCCTATGGACTTTAACTCTCCAGGCTCCTCTGTCCATGGAATACTCTAGGCAAGAATACTGGAGTGGGTAGCCATTCCCTTCTCCAGGAGATCTTCCCCACCCAGGGATCAAACCCAGGTCTCCTGTATTGCAGGCAGATTCTTCACCATCTGAGCCACCATACTACATGCAAAAAGTACATTTAAAAATCTATATGGAACTTCTGGTCTCCATTTGGCATGTAAAAACCTGAGGAGAGCATCATTTATACTTTATGACACCAACAATAAAACTGAACAAAATAGAATTCACAATTTTCTTGATCTCATCATAAAGCTGAGGTCACAGGGCAACCAATTAATCTACTATCTAAGAAAACCAAGACATTTTCAAGAGTAGACAGAACACAAGTTCTTTTTTCTTACCTGGAGCAGACATAGACCCTTGTAAGAAGATTTCAGCTAAAATTGCTAACAAACTTGCAAAAGCCAAGTTTGGGTTAGCAAAGAAATATAGAATCTTTTAAGGATACACAAGTAAGGGGAATGTGGGTTCATTTGAAGACTACTCTTCCATGAACCTAACTGGGTTAGAATAGCAAGTGTCAAAACAAGCACTCCTCATGGTGAAAGCCTCAGGGAGGAAAAGAGCAGCCAATTGTGGAAAAGGCAGGAGGAAAAAAAAAAAAACAAAACATGAGATCCCTCTCCCCCCTATAAAACAGAAGACTCAAACAGTGGGTAAAAGTGGCAGCCAACACTGTCAACCATAGGGTACTCCTTCTCTTTGGGAAATAGGAAAGTTTATGAGGATTTGAGAATTTTCAGAGCAATAAATGTGGGTTTTTTTGTTCATGTTTTTAATTGGGCTATTTTACTATTGTTGAGTTTTGAGAGTTCTTTGAATATTTTAGATAAAAATCATTTGTCGGATAGGTGATTTGAAAATATTTCTTCTCAGTCTATTAATTGTCTTCTCATTTTCTTTTTTTCATAAAACAAATGTCTTTTAATTTTTATAAATCACAATTTATAATTTTTCTGTCATGGACTGTGCTTATAGTATCATGTCAAAAAAACAATGCTTGCCTAACATAAGCTCACAAAACTTTCTCCTATGATTTATTCTGTAAGGTTTATAGTTTTACATATTTAGTTATGTCGAGGGAGTGTGTAATTTCCTCAGTTCTGCCTCACCATAGCAAAGATTTGAAATGGCAGACCAGTGTTACAACTCAGTTACAGCTCAGTTTTATTTGGCAAGCAAAGGAAAATACATCCTCAAGGTGTGAGAGTGGTCTGACCCAAAACAAGAGAGAGGCTCAATCTTGGCTCCTCTTTTTATATGCTTTGTCTCCTCCCCGTGAGCCTGCCCTTTGTAAACTGGGCTAGCCAGGAAGGCTGTTTGTTTCACCTGAGGTTCTCACTCTGGTCCTTGGATTTTCTTTTGTTACATTTTTGCAGGCTTTTTCCTTTCTTTGTCTTTTAGCCCCCGCCATTTTGGACTCCTTTTTCCTATTCTAACTACATAACAGTTATATCTGTGATCCACTATGAGTCAATTTTTTAAGGTCTGGATTTAAAGCTTAGGTCAGTGTTCATTTTACTCATGTGGATATCCAGTTTGTTGAAATGATTGTCATTGAATTGCCATGGATGAAATTTTTGTGTGCCTATTTCTGGGGTCTCTTCACTTTCATTGATCTGTGTATCTATTGTTTTCCCAATATCACACTGCTTTTGTTATTGTGTGTGTGTGTGTGTATATATATATATACATATATATATGTATATATATATATATTTATATATATGTATGTGTGCATGCTAAGTTGCTTCAGTTTTGTCCCACTCTTTGTGATTCCATGGACTGCAGCCCACCAGACTCTTCTGTCCATGGAATTCTCCAGGCAAGAATGCTGGAGTCCAGGGGATCTTCCCCACCCTGGGATCAAACCTGCATCTCCTGTGTCTCCTGCATTGCTGGCAGATCCTTTACCACTGCACCACCGGGAAAGCCTGTATATATGATATATATATATATATTTACATACATACATATATATATATGTAAATCTTAAAATCACAATTGAAATCAGTGTGAGTCCTCCAAACTGTTTTGGTTACCCTATTTCTCTTAATTTCTGTATAAATTTTATAATCAGCTTATTGCTGCTACTGCTGCTAAGTCGCTTCAGTCGTGTCCGACTCTGTGAGACCCCATAGACAGCAGCCCACCAGGCTCCCCTGTCCCTGGGATTCTCCAGGCAACAATACTGGAGTGGGTTGCCATTTCCTTCTCCAATGCATGAAGGTTAAAAGTGAAAGTGAGGTCGCTCAGTCCTGTCCGACTCTGAGCGACCCCATGGACTGCAGCCTACTGGGCTCCTCTGTCCACGGGATTTTCCAGGCAAGAGTACTGGAGTGGGGTGCCATCGCCTTCTCTGAATCAGCTTATTAAAATCTACCAAAACTCCTGGGATTTTGACTGAGATCACATTGTATCTGCAGATCAACTTGGGGCAAATTAGCACCTAAATAATATTGTCACAAAACATATGAACATTGAATATATCTTCATTCATTTAGATCTTTGATTCTTTAATTCATCATTTGTAATTTTAAGCACTCATATTCTATTCTTAAGCTAGAATAAGAGAAGATTTGGTTAGATATGTAACGAAGGATTTTATTTTTTGGTGTTATTGCAAGTGGTATTGAAAAAATTTTGAATTCCAAATGTTCACCATTAGTTTAAAGTAAAAAATAAAATGTTTTAATATATTGACCATGTGTCCTGTAACTAACCTCCCAGTTCTAGTGGTTTTTGGTAGATTCTTTGAATTTTTTTTTTCATATGGAATACTGTGCTATTAGCAAAAGGTTACATTTTTTTCTAATTTTTATACTATTGATTCATCTATTTAGCCTTGTCGCACTGGCTAGGATTTCTACTGCAATGTTTACTAGTAGAGGTGAAGGAACATTTTTGCCATTTTACCAATCTTGGTAAGAAAACAATTAGTCTTTCACCATTAAGTAGAATGTTAGGTGGAGCTTTTTGTAGTCACCTTGTGTAATACTGTGATATATAATACATATACATATTGATTTTTCTCTACATCCTGGTACGGAGCTCCTAATACTCTTTCTAAGATGAGTGCTAGTTGTTCAGTTGGTTAGAGGGTTGGAAGTTTCAATTCTAAGCTCCAGGGAGTTGAGGGGTGGGGGGCATAGATATTGACTTAATCTCCAGTAGCTAATGATTTAACCAACCATGTCTAGGTTTGGAGACCTTTCAGGTTAGTGAACACAAACCCATGTACCCCACACTCCCTGGGAAAAGAACTCTGTTCTCTGGATCCTTCCAGATCTTACTCTATATATCACTTCATCTGGTTGTTTATTTGTATCCTTTAATATCCTTTGTGACAAACCAGTAAGTAATTTAGTGAATAAAATTTTCCTGAGTTCTTTGAGCTATTCTAGGAGAAGGCAATGGCACCCCACTCCAGTATTCTTGCCTGGAAAATCCCATGGATGGAGGAGCCTGGTAGGCGGCAGTCCATGGAGTCGCTAGGAGTCGGACATAACTGAGCGGCTTCACTTTCACTTTCCACTTTCATGCATTGGAGAAGGAAATGGCAACCCACTCCAGTGTTCTTGCCTGGAGAATCCCAGGGATGGGGGAGCCTGGTGTGCTGCCGTCTATGGGATCGCACAGGGTCGGACTCGACTGAAGTGACTTAGCAGCAGCAGCAGCAAATTAATTGAACCTGAAGTGGAGGCTGTGGGACTCTGTGATTTATAGTCAGTCGATCAGAAGAACCGAAGAAGGCAATGGCAACCCACTCCAGTACTCTTGCCTGGAAAATCCCATGGATGGAGGAGCCTGGTAGGCTGCAGTCCATAGGGTCGCTAAGAGTTGGACAACACTGAGCGAATTCACTTTCATTTTCACTTTCATGCATTGGAGAAGGAAATGGCAACTCGCTCCAGTGTTCTTGCTTGGAGAATCCCAGGGACAGGGGAGCCTGGTGGGCTGCCGTCTATGGGGTCGCACAGAGTCGGACACGACTGAAGCGACTTAGCAGCAGCAGCAGCAGCAGATCAGAAGAACAGGTGATAATCTGTATTTAAAATTAGCATCTGAGGTGGAGACAGTCTTGTGAAGCTGAAATCTTAGCCTGTGAAATCTGGTGCTCTCTCCAAATAAATGAGTGAAATCTGGTGCTCTCTCCAAATAAATGATGTGAGAATCGACTTAAAATGTAGGGAACATGGCTGGTATCTGTTGGAAAGTTAGAGAATTGCTCGATTTGGGAAAAAACCCAACACATTTGGTGACCAAAAGTGCAGAAGCGAAGTACTGAGGGTGAGTATTAAGGAAAATGCCTGAGTGTTTTTCCATATTACCCTCTACTAGATTTTTTTAACTTATGTTTATTTCTAGTTGTTTGAGAATTTTTATAAAGCATGGCTGCAGGATTTTGTTTACTGCTTTTATTGTATTGAGATGATCGTATGATATGTTAATATGGTGAATTACATTGCTTTTTGAATGTTAAAACAATCTTGTATTTTGAGACAAACTCCATTTCACTGTGATGCATTATTTTATTTTACATTGCTAGTTTCAGTTTACTAATACTCTGTGGAGGATGTGTGCATCTATGTTAATAAGAGGTATAGATCTGAAAATTTGAGATTTTTTCCCCCTTCAATTCCATTTGCTTGTTTCTGTTTTAAGGTAATGGTGACATCACAAAATGATTTGGGAAGTGCTTCCTTCTATATTCCGAAAAGATTGCATAGAAATGGTGTTGCTCTTATATTAAAATTTATTGTGGTAAAAACTTAGAGTATCTATTTGAGATATATTTTTCTTTTGCAATATAAGCACTTAATGCTATAAATTGTCTTCTAAGAACTATTTGAATATTATAGTATCCAAATTTTGGCATATTCTATTTTATTTTCATTTAATTGAAGCATTTAAAAATTTTCCTTTGATAGTCACTTTTTGACCTTTAGGTATATAGACATGTTATTTACTTTCCCAATATTTGAGGATTTCCAGAATATATTTATTGATTTCTAGTTTCTTTTATAGTCTGAAAACTAAACAGGACATGACTTCTATTGTTTTAAATTTTCTAAAGTTTATTTTTCTAGCCCAAATAAGATTTATCATAATGAATTTTCCATGTGCTGGAAAATAATGTGGATTTTGCTGTTTTTTTTTTTTTTTGTCATTGAATTTTTGATATATATCAATTAGGTCAGGTTGATTGATACTATTATTTGGTTTTTCTGTATCCTTACCTGGTTTTCTGTGTATTTTTCTATTACTGAGAAAATTATGTTGATGTCTAAAAGCATAATTACGAATTTTTCTAATTTTTATTTCAGTTCTATAAGTTTTTGCTTTGGGTATTTTGAAGCTCCATTGTTATGTACATACATAGGTAGGATCATTATATCTTTTTGGAGAATTGATCTCTTTATCCTTGTGTGATGCCTCTCTTTATTCCTTCATAATATCGCTTGTTCTGAAGCTTACTATGCCTGATAGAAATATAGCCTCTCTCATTTTCTTTTGGTTAATGCTTTCATGATGTATGTCTTCATAGGTAAAGGGGGTGCTTTTAGACAATATTTAGTTGGATCTTGCTTTTTGAATCCAATATGGCAACCATTTTTAAACTAATTTTTAAACATTGACATTTAATATAATTTTTGTATGACTGAATAAAAATCTACCATCTTGTTAGCTATTTTCTGTTTGCTCTGTGGATTGCTATATTTTTCCCCTGTTCTGCCTACACTTGATCTAATTTATCATTCCTAGGCTCTATTTTATCTTCTTTATTGACTTATTGATTGTATATATTAAGAAATAATTTAGTGGTGCCTTAGGGTTACAATATACACCTTTAATTAATCTGTATCTGCCTTTAGGTAGGACATTTTCACATGTGGTGTAAGAACCTTTCAACACTGTGTTCCCAATTCCTCCCTCCCATCCTTTGTGCTATTTTGTGTTATCTGTGTCATTTTCACTTATGCTATGAACACAGAAAGTATTGATACTACTTTTGTCTTAAACAGTTATGTGTTAGAGTAATTAATTCAGGAAATATTAATTTTCTATCTTCAATTTATTCCTTTTCAGAGACCCTTATTTCTTCATGTAGGTCCAGTTTTCTACCTAATATCATATTTCTTCATCCTAAACAAATCCCTTTTAAACTTCTTGTGGTGCAGGTCTGCTGGCGATGTTTTGTGTTTCAATATTTACGTATTTTGTTTGTTTTTGGCCGCGTCATGTCTTAGTTGTGGGCTACCTAGTTGTGGCGTGAGGCCTCAGTAGTTTCGGTGCATGGGTTTAATTGCCCCGCAGCAGGTGGGATCTTAGTTCCCTAACCAAGGATCAAACCCTGCATTGGAAGGTGGATTCTTAACCACTGGATCACCAGGGAAGGTCCTCTCTTTTGTTTTTTGTTTGTTTGTTTTTAGAAATTCTTTGCTTCGCTTTTATTTTAAATAACATCTTTATTCTGATAGAATTCATACACCATACAAGTTCATCATTTTTAAAGGGTATGATTCAGTGGCTTTTAATATATTAGCAAAATTGTGCAATCATAACCATTTATCTAGTTCCAGAACATTTTCATCACCCGGAATAGAAACATGCACCCATTAGCAGTCACTCCTTATTAGCAGCACTCCCCATTTCTCCTTCCCTTTATCCCTGGGAAACTACTAACCTACTTTCTGTCTCTATGGATTAGCCTGTTCTGAATATTTCATATGGCCTTTTCTGCTAGCTTTTTTTACTTAGCATAATGCATTCAAGTTCCATCCATGTTTTAGTGCTGAAGAATGTTGGTGAAGAGACTAATTGTTAATCTGTTATTAACACTGTTATTTGGGGGTCAAACCTATTTTATAGTCCCAGTAGTATCCTACATGGACTTAATTGACTTTCTCCTCAAACCATTAAAATATGTTTCTTCATGCTCAATCTACATAATGTCTTGGTCATGGAGTAAAGTTAGCTCATGGAAGGAAGTGATAGAAATTAAACAACAACAAAAAAACCAAACACTTATTGAACACATAATTGGAAAAAAAAAAACATTTATTGAAGACCTATTATTGCTCAGGACTTGCATATATGTGATTATATTTAATGCCATAAAAACTCTGAGATAGGTACTAAGTATATCTCCATCTGTATAAACTATGCCCAGATTTTCACAGCATATAAATGAAGGTTTCAAACCCAGGTTTCTTGGAATACATGCAATATTCATTGAACACACTTGAATAGAAATTTTTAAAAAGAACAATGATATTAATAATAAATAAAATTACTGAAAGTACTATACTTCTCAGTAGGCTTACAGTGCTTAATTATGCATAAAAGTTATAAAATAGTTATTTATGTACACTTATTTCAAATAATCATGATAATTTTGAATATACCAAGTTCTATGCTCTTAATAAACATTGATAGTCAAATAAATTTTCTCATTCTTTGTCATTCAGGAAGGGATTTGAGCAAAGACCCACATTGCACAGTATGATTTACTTAGATAAGACTTTTGGATAATTCTCCTCTTTACTGAGGACAAGGCCTGACAGATCTTTCAAATTCCCTGGCTTTTCCTCATAAATGATAGCCAAATTGTATCGACTGAAAAATGAGAAGAAAATGCTTGTGAACTTGACCAAAACTTAAGCTTCTCTCCTTCCGTTAGGGACCTTAACTTTGACTCACTCTTAACCTGAACTAGCATTGGAAAGTGCTAATACCTCCTTGTATTAGGGCTCTCAAGAAAAAAGAGCCAATGGAATGTGTGTGTGTATACATATATGTGTGTGTGTGTGTGTGTGTGTATATATACACACACAAATATATATATATATATATATATATATATATATATATATATTTGTTTATAAATTTTAAGGAATTGGCTCTTGCAACTATGGAGGCTAAGTCTAAAATTTTTAGGGTGGACCAATATGCTGGAGACCCAGGAAAGAGGCTGTTTTACAGTTCAAAACCAAAGGTGTTCTGCTGCCAGAATTCCCTATTTCTTAGAGGAGGTCAATCTTTGTTCTAATTAGGTCTTCAGCTTATTGGATAAGGTACACTCCCATTATGGAAGGCGCTGCTTTATTCAATTTAAAATGTTAATCAATTTAAATGTTAATCCCATCTGAAAACATCCCCATAAAGATAGCCAGAGCATTTGTCTACATTTTTTGGCACTATAGCACAGCTGATTTGACACTTAAAACTAACCATCACCCATCTCCTTAAGGACATCTCCTGGAAGTTGACCATAAAGAGAGGCATTCCTTGATTAATTGTGCATCTTGATTCTTTCTAGCCTTGTTTTCTCCTCTCTGTAAAAGAAAAGTACTTTTCTGTCTGACCTTTGAGAAGTTTACAGATCTTATGATTAGAGAATTTTCCATATTGCAATAGTCCCTCTGCCCTATTGCAATAATCTTTTTGAGTAAAATCTCTCCTTACCTAAGTCCACACATGTTTTTTCTTTTTATTTGCCAATATCATGTAGCACATAAAAACTTGTGAATTCCAAATTAATGGCAGGATTATTATCCTGGTTTGTCCATTTTTTGGTGGTCCCTGAATGTGCTTCCAAAGTAGGCAGCTCCATTATTGATTAGAAACAATTGCTTAAAAGTGGATGACTGCATGAAAGTCAATAGTTCTAATGATTTTTTGAGCTGGGTTGCAAATAACGTCTGACTAGACTTTTGTACAGTAAAGTTCTTTTTGAAATTCTGCTGATGGGAAATGAATATAAACTAGAATTACCAATTTCAAGGCCTCTGCTGAGATTTATTCTTTGACAGTTGACAGAAATACTCAGAAATTAGCATTTTGGTAAAATCCTTTATTTGTTTAAGATGCCCCTTAGCCAAAGAGACTGTCTGTACAAAAGGATTAACCTATTGACAATGACTTTCTAAATCCAAACCCATTGAATAACAAGCACTAAAAGTGTTTACCTTCCTAATGCACCACAATTCAGTATGAAGCTGGCTTTCTTGAAAAGGTCAAAATGCGTGAAGAGCTGAATTTCAATAGGAATGCATACAGAAATTTGAAGCTGAATGAAATCCAGTTTGTTGAATATAAAGAGAAAGTAAATTATATGAATGTGGGTCATCTAAGTGGATAGTTCAGTTCAGTTCAGTTCAGTTCAGTGGCTCAGTCGTGTCTGACTCTTTGCAACCCCATGAATTGCAGCACGCCAGGCTTTCCTGTCCATCACCAACTCCCAGAGTTCACCCAAACTCATGTCCATCGAGTCGATAATGCCATCCAGCCATCTCATCCTCTGTCGTCCCCTTCTCCTCCTGCTCCCAATCCCTCCCAGCATCAGAGGCTTTTCCAATGAGTCAACTCTTCACATGAGGTGCCCAAAGTATTGGAGTTTCAGCTTTAGCATCAGTCCTTCCAAAAAACACTCAGGACTGATTTCCTTTAGAATGGACTGGTTGGATCTTCTTGCAGTCCAAGGGACTCTCAAGAGTCTTCTCTAACACCACAGTTCATGCCTTATGATCCAGCAATCCCACTGCTGGGCATACACACTGAGGAAACCAGAAGGGAAAGAGACATGTGTACCCCAATGTTCATCGCAGCACTGTTTATAATAGCCAGGACATGGAAGCAACCTAGATGTCCATCAGCAGATGAATGGATAAGAAAGCTATGGTACATATACACAATGGAGTACTACTTAGCCATTAAAAAGAACACATTTGAATCAGTTCTAATGAGGTGGATGAAACTGGAGCCTTTCATACAGAGTGAAGTAAGCCAGAAAGAAAAACACCAATACAGTATACTAACGCATATATATGGAATTTAGAAAGATAGTAACAATAACCCTGTGTACGAGACAGCAAAAGAGACACTGATGTATAGAACAGTCTTTTGGACTCTGTGGGAGAGGGAGAGGTTGGGAAGATTCGGGAGAATGGCATTGAAACATGTATAATATCATGTATGAAACGAGTTGCCAGTCCAGGTTCGATGCACAATACTGGATGCTTGGGGCTAGTGCACTGGGACGACCCAGAGGGATGGTATGGGGAGGGAGGAGGAAGGAGGGAGGAGGGTTCAGGATGGGGAACACATGTATACCTGTGGGGGATTCATTTTGATATTTGGCAAAACTAATACAATTATGTAAAGTTTAAAAATAAAATAAAATTAAAAAAAAATAAAATAAAATGTAAAAAAAAAATAATAAAAATAAAAATAACACCACAGTTCAAAAGCATCAATTCTTCGGTGCTCAGCCTTCTTCACAGTCCAACTCACATCCATACATGACCACTGGAAAAACCATAGCCTTGAGTAGATGGACCTTTGTTGGCAAAGTAATGTCTCTGCTTTTCAATATGCTATCTAGGTTGGTCATAACTTTCCTTCCAAGAAGTAAGCATCTTTTAATTTCATGGCTGCAATCACCATTTGCAGTGATTTTGGAGCCCCAAAATAATAAATTCTGACACTGTTTCCACTGTTTGCCCATCTATTTCCCATAAAGTGATGGGACCAGATGCCATGATCTTCGTTTTCTGAATGTTGAGCTTTAAGCCAACTTTTTCACTTTCCTCTTGCACTTTCTCTCAAAAGAAACAAAAAAACAAAAAAACCTTATTTTTTAGGCTATTTTATTTCATTCCATTGTGAAGCACATTAATCTCTTAAATAAAACACCTTATATTCCAGGGACCTCAAAAACTGCAGTGCTATTCTTGCAAACCAAGTCTCAAAAATTCCCTACATAAAAAGACCAATAGCCTCTTTATGTATTGAACATTTCCAAGTACACTAAGTATATTTTGATGTTCACTACAGAGAATGTTACTTTTACACAGGTAGACCAAGAAAAGAAGAGATTGATGAAACTTGTAGAATTACATTTTGGCTTTTTCCTGTGTGTGCGTCCTCAGCTGCTCAGTTGTGTCTGACTGTGAACCCACAGACTGTTGCCCGCCAAGCTCCTTTGTCCATGGGATTTTTCAGGCAAGAATACTGGAGTGGGTTGCCATTTCCTCCTCCAGGGAAACCTGACCCAGGGATTGAACCCACGTTTCCTGCATTGGCAGGCAGATTCTTAACCGCTGAGCCACCTGGGAAGCCCTTGCTTTTTCCTGGAAAACACTTTTTCTGACCTGACTTTTGTGGTTCTTCTAAAACTGTTTTTTGGTATAGGTAAATCATACATATATACAATGTGACTCCTATTGTGCATTCAAAACAGGTTTTTATCAAGACTGGTGACTTTGATTTATAGTGACCACTTTAAAGTAGGAAAAATGAGTGATTTTTAATTTCTATAACCAACCTCTGGTGCAGAAACACTACCATTTCTCAGGGGGAAAAAAATTCATTTTAAGGACTGTAAACATGTCTCCTTCCTCTGACAGTTAAAGGCCTGTAGTGCTTCTACAACTCCGTGGTAACTGACTTAGTGCTTATGTGTATAAGATCCAGAGTTCTGTCTTTGAATAATAATTTTTCAAGAGTTTTACAAAAAATAAATCAGACACACTTCCCCATCTTTGTAGACTCAGTTGTGAGAATATATTGTGGGTTACATTATATACCTAGCTAATGCAATTATTTTTTCTTAAACCTATTGGATGCCCCAGTGTAGACAGGACAGAGGTCATGTTACACTAAAAAACAGATACCAATAAAATTAAAGACAGTGAGAACTGCATGTAATATTTACTAATCAAGTTGTATATATTGTCCTTCACATATAAACATGGTATTATGCAACCCCTCATTACTAAGGCATGCACTTTGAATTATTTTGCAGGTAAGGAGATATGCCTACACCAAGTCCTCCCTTGTGAATAGTAACACATGGTTTTGAACAAGCTGGCTTGTATGAAGAGTGCAATCTGTAGTCCTGGAGCAGGGATTATTTTCTTTTTTCTTTTAATGTGTAAACAAACTAGCTCACATAGGAAACAAATACAGAATATTGGGTTTCTTTGGCACTGTGGCATAAAGAGTTGCACTAATTGGTTCAATTTATGATCATTAGGTGACCAAAGCATCCTCTGGTCTTCTGTGTGGCTGTTAATATTTTTTAAAACAGGTATACCTTAACAATACTTCATAAATTCTATGAATTTTATTTTTTAATTTGCATTTTTTAATATATGCCATTATTTTTATTAAGATAGTTGATTTACAATATTATATTAATTTCAGGTGTACAGCAGAGTGATTAAAAAAATTTAAAGGTTATACTTCATTTAAAGTTGTTATAAAATATTGGTTACATTCCCTGTACTGTACAATATATCCTTGTAGCTTATTTATTTTATACATAGTACTTTGTACTTCTTAATCTGCTACTCCTACCTTTCCCCTTTCCCCACTGGTAATCACTAATTTGTTTTCTGCATAAGTGAATCTATTTCTTTTTTGTTATGCTCACTACATTGTTTTAATTTTTAGATTCCACATGAAAGTGATATCATACAGTATTTGTCTTTCTCTTTCTGATTTATTTCACAAACATGATGCCCTCCAGGACTATCCTTGTTGCAATCCATCCATCTGCTGATGTACACTTAAGTTTCTTCCATATCCTAGCTATTGCAAATAATGCTTTTGTGAACCTGGCCTGCATGTATCTTTTTGAGTTAGTGCTTTTGTTTCCTTTGTATATATGGCCAGGTGTGGAATTGTTGAATCAGATGGTAGTTCAGTAGTTCTATTTTTAGTTTTTTGAGGAACCTTTAAACTGTTTTCCACAGTGGCTGCACCAATTTATATTGCCACCAACAGTGTACAAGGGTCTCTTTTATCCATATCTTCACCAACATTTGTTATTTGTGATCTTTTGATGCTAGCCATTCTGACAGGTGTGAGGTGATATTTAATATTTCATTGTGGCTTTGATTTGCATTTCTCTGATGATTAGTAATGTTGAACATCTTTTCATGTGTCTGTTGACCATTTGTATGTCTTCTTAGGAAAAATGTCTGTCCTGGTCTTCTGGCAATGTTTAAAGTTGTTTGTTTTAATACATTGAGCTATATAAACTGTTTATATAGTTTAGAAATTAACCTCTTATCAGTCATATCATTTGCAAATATTTTCTCCCATTCAGTAGGTTTACTTTTTCTTCGTTTTGTTGATGGTTTCCTTTGGTGAGTAAAAGCGTTTAAGTTTAATTATGTCCAATTTGTTTATTTTTGCTTTTATTTCCTTTGTCTTTTGAGACAGATCCCCAAATATATTTGTATACTTTATGTCATAGAGTATTCCACCTGTGTTTTCTTCCAGAAGTTTTATGGTTTCACTTCTTACATTTAGATCTTTATTCCATTTTGAGTTTATTCTTGTATATTGTGTGAGAAAATGTTTGAATTTTACTCTTTTACATGTAACTGTCCAATTTCCCCAGAACTACTTATTGAAGAGACTGTCTTTTCTCCATTGTATATTTTTCCCCTTTTGTCATAGATTAATTGACCATAAGTACATTGGTTTATTTTTCAGCTCTTTATTTTGTTGCATTAATTTATGTGTCTGTTTTTGTGTCAATACTATATTATTTTGATTATTGTAGCTTTGTAGTATAGTCTGAAATCATGATGTATGAAACCTTGGGCACTTTTTCTTTTCCCTCAGTATTGTTTGGTTATTTGTGGTCTCACGTGTTGCCATACAAACTTTAAAATTATTTGTTCTACTTCTGTGAGAAACCATCATTGATATTTTGACAGAAATTGCACTGAATCTGGAATTTGCCATGGGTATTGTGGTTATTTTAGCAGTATTAATTCTTCCAATCTGTGAACATGGTATATCTTTCTATCTGTGTCATCTTCAAATTCTTTGTTCAATGTCTTATAGTTTCTGAGTATGATCTTTTAGCTTCTTACATAAGTTTAAGGTATTTTATTCTTTTTGACATTTTTTAAATGAGATTGTTTCATTAATTTCTCTTTCTGATGGTTTGTTGTTAGTGTATAAATGCAACAGTTTTCTATATATTACTTTTGTATTCTGAAACTTTACCAAGTTCATAGATGAGCTCTAATAGTTTTTTACTAGTGTCTGTAGGGTTTTCTATATATAGTATTATGTCATCTGCAAACAGTGACAGTTTTAGTTCTTGCTTTCCAATTTGAATTCCTTTTATTTCTTTTTTGTATATGATTATTTCAATGATGATTTCCAATACTATGTTGAATAAAAGTGATGGTATGAACATCCCTGTCTTGTTCCTGATCTAAGAGGAATTATTTTCAGTTTTTAACAATATAATGTTAGCTGTAGGCTTATTATATATGGCCTTTCTTATGTCGAGATATGTTCCCTCTATGTCCACTTTTTGGAGAGTTTTTAATCACAAATGAATATTGAATTTTGTCAAAAGCTTTTTGATGCATTTATTGAGACAATCATGTGGTTTTTATTTTCAAATTGCTAATATGGTATATTGATGGATTTTCAGACACTGAACCATCCTCGCATCCCTGAGATAAATCCCACTGGATCATGTTGTATGATCCTTCTAATGTATTGTTGGATTCAGTTAATATTTGTTGAGGATTTTTGCATCTACGTTCATCAGTGATATTAGCTTATAATTTTCTTTTTTGTGATATGTTTGTCTGATTTTACTATCTTGCTGAAATTGGCCTCATAGAATTAGTTGAGAAGAATTTATTCCTCCACAATTTTGGGGAATAGTTTGAGAAGGACAGATGTTAACTCTTCTTTAAATATTTGGTAGGATTCACTTATGAAGTCATCTGGTCTTGGACTTTTATTTGTTGGTAATTTTATTTAAATTAATGATTCAATTTCATTAATAGTAATTAGCCTGTTTATATATTCTATTTCTTTCTGGTTTAGTCTTGAGTGATTGTACATTTCTAGGAATTTGTCCATTTCTTTTAGGTTGTCTATTTTATTGACATATATCTGGTTGTATTGGTCTCATAATCCTTTGTATTTCTGTACTGTTGTTTATAACTTCTCCATTTTCATCTTTGATTTTCTTGATTTGGGACCTTTGTTTTTCTTATTGAATCTGACTTAAGTTTATCAACCCTGTTTATCTTTTCAGAGAATGAGCTCCTAGTTTCATTGATTTTTTTCCTATTGTTTTTTGAGTCTTTACTTCATTTATTTCTGCTTTGGCCTTTATGATTTCTTCCCTTCTACCAACTTTGGGTTTTGTTTGTTCTTCTTTTTCCAGTTCCTTTAAGAGTAAAGTTAGGTTGTTTATTTGAGATATATATATATATATATATATACACACACACACACACACACACGTATATATGTGTATATATATATGTGTATATATATAATTTCCTGAGGTAAGCTTTTGTTGCTATAAACTTCCCTCTTAGAACTGCTTTTGATGTTTCCTATAGATTTTGGATCAATCATATTTTCATTCTCATTTGTCTCCATGTATTTTTTAATTTCTTCTTTGACTTTCAGGGAACCATTGATTATTTCATGACACACTGTTTAGCCTCCGTGTGTTTTTGATTTTTGCAGTTTTTTTCTTGTAGTTGATTTCTAGTCTCATAGCATTGTGATTGGGAAAGTTTTGATATGATTTCAATGTTCTTAAATTTATGAAGTCTTGTTTTGTGACCTCACCCATGATCTATCCTGGAGAATGTTCCATGTATACTTGAAAAGAATGTATATTCTGCAGCTTTTGGATGGAATATTCTCTCTATTTCTATTAAGTTTGCCTGTTTACTTCCTTAATTGATTTTATGCCTGGATGATGTGTCCATTGACGTAAGTGGGGTGTTAGAAGCCCTATTATTGTTGTATACTGTCAATTTCTTCTTTTAAGTCCATTAATATTTGCCTTGTATATTTAGGTGTTCCCTGTTCGTTTTCAAGGCAAACCATTCAATATCACAGTAATCCAAGTCTATGACCCAACCAGTAACGCTGAAGAAGCTGAAGTTGAATGGTTCTATGAAGACCTACAAGACCTTTTAGAACTAACACCCAAAAAAGATGTCCTTTTCATTATGGGGGACTGGAATGCAAAAGTAGGAAGTCAAGAAACACCTGGAGTAACAGGCAAATTTGGCCTTGGAATACGGAATGAAGCAGGGCAAAGATTAATAGAGTTTTGCCAAGAAAATGCACTGGTCATAACAAGCACTCTCTTCCAACAACACAAGAGAAGACTCTATACATGGACATCACCAGATGGTCAACACCGAAATCAGATTGATTATATTCTTTGCAGCCAATGATGGAGAAGCTCTATACAGTCAGCAAAAACAAGACCAGGAGCTGACTCTGGCTCAGACCATGAACTCCTTATTGCCAAATTCAGACTTAAATTGAAGAAAGTAGGGAAAACCACTAGAGCATTCAGGTATGACCTAAATCAAATCCCTTATGATTATACAGTGGCAGTGAGAAAAAGATTTAAGGGCCTAATTCTGATAGATAGAGTGCCTGATGAACTATGGAATGAGGTTCGTGACATTGTACAGGAGACAGGGATCAAGACCATTCCCATGGAAAAGAAATGCAAAAAAGCAAAATGGCTGTCTGGGGAGGCCTTACAAATAGCTGTGAAAAGAAGAGAAGCGAAAAGCAAAGGAGAAAAGGAAAGATATAAACATCTGAATGCAGAGTTCCAAAGAATAGCAAGAAGAGATAAGAAAGCCTTCGTCAGCGATCAATGCAAAGAAATAGAGGAAAACAAGAGAATGGGAAAGACTAGGGATCTCTTCAAGAAAACCAGAGATACCAAAGGAACGTTTCATGCAAAGATGAGCTCGATAAAGGACAGAAATGGTATGGAGCTAACAGAAGCAGAAGATATTAAGAAGACATGGCAAGAATACACAGAAGATCTTTTTTGTACACACTGTACAAAAAAGATCTTCACAACCCAGATAATCACGATGGTGTGATCACTGACCTGGAGCCAGACATCCTGGAAAGTGAAATCAAGTGGGCCTTAGAAAGCATCACTACGAATAAAGCTAGTGGACGTGATGGAATTCCAGTTGAGCTATTCCAAATCCTGAAAGATGATACTGTGAAAGTGCTGCACTCAATATGCCAGCAAATTTGGAAAACTCAGCAATGGCCACAGGACTGGAAAAGGTCAGTTTTCATTCCAATCCCAAAGAAAGGCAATGCCAAAGAATGCTCAAACTACCGCACAATTGCACTCATCTCACATGCTAGTAAAGTAATGCTCAAAATTCTCCAAGCCAGGCTTCAGCAATACGTGAACTGTGAACTTCCAGATGTTCAAGCTGGATTTAGAAAAGGCAGAGGAACCAGAGATCAAATTGCCAACATCCGCTGGATCATAGAAAAAGCAAGAGAGTTCCAGAAATACATCTATTTCTGCTTTATTGACTATGCCAAAGCCTTTAACTGTGTGGATCAAAATAAACTGGAAAATTCTGAAAGAGATGGGAATACCAGACCACCTGACCTGCCTCTTGAGAAATTTGTATGCAGGTCAGGAAGCAACAGTTAGAACTGGACATGGAACAACAGACTGGTTCCAAATGGGAAAAGGAGTTCGTCAAGGCTGTATATTGTCACCCTGTTTATTTAACTTATATGCAGAGTACATCATGAGAAACGCTGGACTGGAAGAAACACAAACTGGAATCAAGATTGCCGGGAGAAATATCAATAACCTCAGATATGCATATGACACCACCCTTATGGCAGAAAGTGAAGAGGAACCAAAAAGCCTCTTGATGAAAGTGAAAGTGGAGAGTGAAAAAGTTGGCTTAAAGCTCAACATTCAGGAAACTAAGATCATGGCATCCGGTCCCACCACTTCATGGGAAATAGATGGGGAAACAGTGGAAACAGTGTCAGACTTTATTTTTCTGGGGTCCAAAATCACTACAGATGGTGATTGCAGCCATGAAATCAAAAGACACTTACTCCTTGGAAGGAAAGTTATGACCAACCTAGACAGCATATTCAAAAGCAGAGACATTACTTTGCCAACAAAGGTCCGTCTAGTCAAGGCTATGATTTTTCCTGTGGTCATGTATGGATGTGAGAGTAGGACTGTGAAGAAAGCTGAGTGCCAAGGAATTGATGCTTTTGAACTGTGGTGTTGGGGAAGATTCTTGAGAGTCCCTTGGACTGCAAGGAGATCCAACCAGTCCATTCTGAAGGAGATCAGCCCTGTGTGTTCTTTGGAGGAAATGATGCTGAAGCTGAAACTCCAGTACTTTGGCCACTTCATGTGAAGAGTTGACTCATTGGAAAAGCCTCTGATGCTGGGAGGGATTGGGGGCAGGAGGAGAAGGGGACAACAGAGGATGAGATGGCTGGATGGCATCGCTGACTCGATGGACGTGAGTCTCAGTGAACTCCGGGAGTTGGTGATGGACAGGGAGGCCTGGCGTGCTGCGATTCATGGGGTTGCAAAGAGTCGGACATGACTGAGTGACTGATCTGATCTGATCTGATTTTGGGTACATATATATTTATAATTGTTATGTTTTCTTCTTGGCTCAATCTCTTAATCATAATGTAATGTCCTTCTTTGTTTATTATAACTGTTTTTTTGAAGTCTTTTTTTCTGATATAAATATTATTCTACTGGCGTTATTTTGATTCCCATTTGCATGGAATACCATTTTCCATCCTCTCTTTCAGTATGTGTGAGACGGAGTTGTCTCTTATAGGCAACATGCATACAGGTGTTGTTTTTGTATCTATTCAACCACTCTATGACTTTTAATGGGAATAACAATCCATTTATATTTAAAGCAGTTGTTGACATATATGTAGTTATTGCCATTTTGTTAATTGTTTTGTGGTTATTTTTGTAGCCCTTTTCTTCCTTTCCTCTTCTTTTGCTCCCTTCTGTTGTGATTTGATGACTGTCTTCAGTGTTTGGATACCTTTCTGTCTTTTTTTGTGTGTATCTGCTATAGAAATGTGCTTTGGGTATGGTTGTTGCTGTTCAGTTGCTAAGTCATGTCTGACTCTTTGTGACCCCATGGACTGCAGCATGTCAGGCTCTTCTGTCCTCGACCATGTCTTGGCTGCTAAGTCACTTCAGTCATGTCTGACTCTGTGCGACCCCATAGGCAGCAGCCCACGAGGCTCCCCCGTCCCTGGGATTCTCCAGGCAAGAACACTGGAGTGGGTTGCCATTTCCTTCTCCAATGCGTGAAAGTGAAAAGTGAAAGTAAAGTCGCTCAGTCGTGTCCGACTCTTAGCGACCCCATGGACTACAGCCTACCAGGCCCTCCGTCCATTGGATTTTCCAGGCAAGAGTACTGGAGTGGGGTGCCATTGCCTTCTCCGACCATCTCCTGGAGTTTGCTCAGATTCATGTCCATTCAGTCAGTGATGCTATCTAATCATCTCTTCCTCTGCCAACCCCTTCTCCTCCTGCCTTCAGTCTTTCCCAGCATCAGGGTCTTTTCCAATGAGTCAGCTCTTTGCTTCATGAGGCCAAAGTATCGGAGCTTCAGCTTCAGCATCAGTCCTTCCAGTAAATATTCAGGGCTGATTTCCATAAGGACTGACTGGTTTGATCTCCTTGCTGTCCAAGGAACTTTCAAGTATCTTCTCTAGCACCAAGTGTTCTGTAAATCACTGTAATTTTGATGTGTCTGAGAGAGACAGTGAGCTTGTTGTCTTTCTACTCCACCATCTTGGCTGATCTCTCTATGCATTTTAATATTTTAAATAATATAATATCTTTTAAAAATTATAAAATATTCATAAAATTGTTTAAAATATTTATAAAATTTAATGAGTATTTCAAATTACTGCTTTTTTAACTGAGTTTTTACCCTTGATATAATTAGGAAGACTCAAAATTACCAATTATATTTCAATTATAAACCTTATTTGAGATATGCAATTATATGCCTATGTACACATATACCTATACACATATACTCACACACACACACACACACAAGAGTGTTTTAAATTTTCTACCTGGAACATTGGCAGGTGGAGAACCGAGTAGTGGAATTTTCCCTCAGGTGTTCTGATGTAGCTGATCCCAGCCAGATGTTCTGTCTGCACTGCAATCTACTGTACCTAAGGGGATAATAAATATGAAGTGATGCACTGCCCAATTTAGATCTTCTGAGGCTCATATTCTAAAGAAGAGTATATAGCTGGTTTTGTTACACTGTCAAAGTCAATGGCAGTTTTGCTGACAAAGCAGCACAAAACACCAGCAGCTTATAAGTCTCTGCCAGTGTATACACTTACATGAAATATATTTGAAAAATATTAAAAAATTATTTTTATTTTATCAATGAAAAAATAGATTTTCATTAGACAAAAATTGGCAAATTTCTTTTGATCTATTTATAATTGCATAAATGTTATTTTAATGTCCTCAGATATCTATATAGATATAATATATAAATGTCTTATATGAGTAACAGAACCCAGTTCTATTTTTACTTCTGGCATCTGTATTTTCTGTTCATTTAAATGTTTTCTTGTTATGAAATGCCAACCAATCAATCACATTGGCCTGGTTTATTATAGCTATAAGGGTGCCATATAAGTGCAAAAACAATATGAGAAAGAACGCTAAAATGCATGCGTTAGGAAATTTTAAAATTATGTTTAAATATTACAATGCTATAGGTAGACTTATGAAATCTTTGAAAATAATAGGGCCTATTGGGTCAGAAAGAAAAACCCCAAAATTACTGAACTCCAGATGGTAGATGTTTCAAAGCAGAATGCTGTAGTTACTGCTCAATAATTTATAAGAACTATCATTGCCATCATCCCCACCAACATATTCATTTCAGAGTAAGAAGTTGACATTGGGCTTCCCTGGTGGCTCAGATGGTAAAGAATTCATCTGCAGTGCAGGAGACCTGGGTTTGATCCCTGGGTTTGGAAGATCCCCTGGGTGAGGACATGGCAACCCACTGCAGTATTCTTGCCTGGAGAATCCCCATGGACAGAGGAGCCTGGCGGGCTACAGTCCATGGGTTACAAAGAGTTGTACATGACTGAGCAACTAAGCACAGCACAAGAAGTTGACATTACTCTTCAAACTTGGAAGAAAAAGACTGAAGCAGGTAGCTCCTTCAAGGTTAGACTTTAACATACAATCATCTCAAAACAAGAGTATCACTATAGTTAGTGACAAGTATAACTATGGAATTTAGGATTACAGTCATAAGTATTTGCTTAATGACTTCTGTGACTATGGGTCTGCATTTCACTCACTTTTGGGAGAACCAGTTGTTTTAAAATAAATTCTATAAATTATTTTTTAGAGGTAAATTTCTTTTTTGTGATTAAAAATTATATAAAATCATAAAATTCAAAATTGTTCATATGCCAGCTGGTAACCTAGTGGCTCCAATTATTGTAGAAAACTGCTGCTGCTGCTGCTAAGTCACTTCAGTCCCTAGAAGCTAGGACACTTCATGTCCAACTCTGTGTGACCCCATAGACGGCAGCCCACCAGGCTCCCCCATCCCTGGGATTCTCCAGGCAAGAACACTGGAGTGGGTTGCCATTTCCTTCTCTAATGCATGAAAGTGAAGAGTGAAAGGGAAGTCGCTCAGTCGTGTCAGACTCTTCGCGACTCCATAGACTGCAGCCCACCAGGCTCCTCCGTCCATGGGATTCTCCAGGCAAGAGTACTGGATGGGGCGCCATCGCGTTCTCCGATTGTAGAAAACTAATTAGACTAATAAGACTTAAATTATCCTCTTCACTAAACATAGAGTTTGATTCAGGGTATACACTGAATTTTCTAATGTGGGACCTATAGGTAAGGAGTCCACTCATATTATCATTTCTTCTGCAACTCAATAGTATGGAAAAAGCACTGGGAGGCAGAGAACCTTGATTTTATTCTTATGTGACCCTCCTGGGGATTTTGAACAAAATACTTTAGGTTTCTATCCAAAGAGTGATTCAGAGGCTCTGCTAAGCATGTCTCCATATTAAATCCATTAGACCTGAAGAGAATGCTTTTGGTTAAGATGTTCCACATCACAGGCTCTTTACTTTTTTTAGAGAAACACTCAAAAATAAAGTATGGTCTTTTCTACATTTTTCTGAGATCGCTCTTATGAAAATCATCCTAACTACCTAAGGTTGGTCTCTGCCTGAGGTTAAAATAGAGAAAGATAATTTTGTTTCCCCTTGATATAATTTCATTCTGACATATCTGTCAAACTGTTTGCATACAATAGCCAGAGGTTCAATTTTAGGACATGGATATATCATCTTTTATCACAATGAATTAAACAGAAAATGCCCATCTTAAATTTTGCTTGTTGCTTGTCATGACAAAGATATGAAGAATGAATTAGGATTTATTATCCCATATATTCAACATCTATCTTAATATACCCAGAAAGAGCTAATGCACAGAGCATGATTAACATTTATACTCAAACAAGAAAAAAACAAATTTCCTTTCTTCCCCGCAACACTGCTTTAACACCTCCTCATGACACAGTCTTAATTCTGATATTCTGTTTTCATGCCATATATAGAACAGGTCAATCAGATTTTGGAAAGAGTTAATAAAAACTATAATGTATTACAATAAAAATCTGATATATTGGGAAGTTTGCGATTCAATGAGGAAGGCACAAAACATACAGCCACAAAGAAACACACACACACACACACACAAAACCAGAAATAACAAAGATAAAAAATATACCTAGGAGTATTGGCTGCAGAGATGCACGCTAGGCTTAGTCACTCAGTTGTATCTCACTCCGCAACCCCATGGACTGTAGCCCGCCAGGCACCTCTGTCCATGGGAATTCTCCACTCAAGAATAAAGGAATGGGTTGTCATGCCCTCCTCCAGGGGATCTTCCCAACCCAGGGATTGAACCCAGGTCCCCGGTATTGCAGGCAGATTCTTTACTGACTGAGCCACCAGGGAAGCCCAAGAATCCTGGAGTGGGTAGCCTATCCCTTCTCCAGGGGATCTTCCTGACCCAGGAATTGATGTATACATGGATTACATATGAAACTAAGTTAAGATTAAAGTATTCCAAGAAAATACCACATATAATCAACTAATCAAAATCTCTGCTATAATACCAATAAAAGGCAATTTAAGAAATGACTTTTATAAGCTTATGTAAGACCTATTGTATATTTATAATAGGTATTGGTTTGTGAAAATATTAGCTAAGGCTTTGCTAAGAAATGCAAATTGTGAAATTCTAACATAAGTTGTGAAATTCAAACAGATTATCATTCACTAAAAGTCTGCTGACTGTAGTAAAAGGAGATGTTCAAACAATAAATGATTTAAGTTGATAGTGAAGATGTAAACAGGGCCCTAACTGATGGGCTTGATAATAGTATAAGACTTCATGAAGAGATTCACTTCAATGAATAAATACTTTTTTGTTTTAAAACAAAAAAGAAACATAGGAGGCTGCTATGAAAAAAGAGATACTATTCTAGATTAGTAAAAATGTCAGATGGGGAGTCCATTTGTAATATGCCAGAGAAGGAAAGTAGTTGTGTTTTTAAAAGAGTAAAAGCATATGGATGTAAAAGCATATTTACCACTTCATGGCAAATAGATGGGGAAACAGTGGGAACAGTGGCTGACTTTATTTTTTGGGCTCCAAAATCACTGCAGATGGTGACTGCAGCCATGAAAGTAAAAGACGCTTTCTCCTTGGAAGGAAAGTTATGGCCAACCTAGATAGCATATTAAAAAGCAGACTTTGCCAACAAAGTTCCATCTCGTCAAGGCTATGGTTTTTCCAGTGGTCATGTATGGATGCGAGAGTTGGACTGTGAAGAAAGCTGAGCGCCGAAGACTTGATGCTTTTAAACTGTGGTGTTGGAGAAGACTCTTGAGAGTCCCTTGGACTGCAAGGAAATCCAACCAGTCCATCCTAAAGGAGATCAGTCCTGGGTGTTCATTGGAAGGACTGATGTTTAAGCTGAAACTCCAGTACTTTGACCACCTGATGCAAAGAGCTGACTCATTTGAAAAGACCCTGATGCTGGGAAAGATTGAAGGCAGGAGGAGAAGGGGACGACAGAAGATGAGATGGTTGGATGGTATCACCGACTGAATGGACATGGGTTTGGGTGGACTCCGGGAGTTGGTGATGGACAGGGAAGCCTGGCATGCTGCAGTTCATGGGGTCACAAAGAGTCAGGCATGACTGAGTGACTGAACTGGAACTGGAAAAGCATATGGATGCTAAAACAGGGTAACATTTGCTACTTACCCTTTAAATACTTTCCTTCATTTTAACTACATAAGCCATTCATATTCCATTTAGTGATTAAAACCGTATAGCCAGGGTGCTCAGGGCTGGTGCACTGGGATGACCCTGAGGGATGGGATATGGAGGGAGGTGGGAGGGGGGTTCAGGATGGGGAACACACATACACTCATGGCTGATTCATGTCAATGCATGGCAAAAACCACTATAATATTGTAAAGTAATTAGCCTCCAATTAAATAAAAAAAAAAACCACATAGCCATATATATATAGAAAATCTTAATGATTTCCTGTTACTCCAACTATTCCCTCCAAGGGAACCAGTGATAATATTTTTTAATATAACATGTATGAGTTATGGGTATTGTGTTGAATATAACCTGTCTTATAATTGCTTATCTATGAAAGTGAAAGTGTTAGTCACTCATTCCTGTCTGACTCTGTGATCCCATGGACTGTAGCCTGCCAGGCTCCTCTGTCCATGGAATTCTCCAGGCAAGAATACTGGAGTGGGTAGCCATTCCCTTTTCCACTGGAATCTTCCCAACCCAGGGATAGAACCCTGGTCTCCTGCATTGCAGGCAGATTCTTTACCATCTGAGCCACCTCTGAGCCACAAGGGAAGACCATTCTGTAATTGCATATCTATATCCATACATTTTCTTTGTATTTTTAATACAATCAGAGCATTAATATTTTTATGAATTTTTTTTCTTTTTACTCAAGACGTCCAGGATATCACTTTGGGTAAATTCTTACAGATATAGCTAAATCCAAAGAATGAACGTACTGTGCCTTTTTAATATTATGTTCCCTTAGAAGTGTCTTCATGGGATTATTTGGAGGGGGGGAGGAGTGGTAGTTTTGACATTGACAAAGTAGTTGCTGAGTTTGCTACCAGTTTTGAGAAATGCATCTAATGGCAACAGATGCTTAAGGTGATTTTTGGCCTGTCACTGGCAATTTTGGTGTGGCAATGTAGAAATACTCATATTCTATGCTGTTTTCTCAAATAATTGTCTGCCAGATAGAAGTTGCTGTTTATTACCTGAAACTAAAATCCCGAAGACAATTATTTGAAGAGTGTGAAGAGTTTCAATGATATAAAAATGGAATGGTATGAATGGATCATCAATGTGGAGGCTTTACCTTTTTTTTGAAAGAAGGTAATACTGAATAATGGCATGATTTACTGAAAGAGCATCTGAGATTGAACATGAAATTCAAATTGCAGAGAGCTTGTAAGTTCATGAATTACAGGAATATAATTTGGAAAACAGAAGGGAAAGCTTTGGAAAAGGGCTAATACAACGTGAATGCTGTATAGTACATGGTCGGTCTCTTACATTTTTCTAAAAACTCCCACTAAATGGAACACTCTTTAGAAATGAAAGCTGGGACAAAGAATAAAATTGAATGCATGATTACAAATGATATGGTATTCTTATCTGTGACTTCCAAATGAATAGCAACTGATTATACCTGTGGATTTCACTTTTAAGAATAGTAATATCACTGTGTAACATTTGAATGAACTTCTATTCCAACCATGAATGATTAAAAATGAAACCTCAATACTAAAAAAATAATAAAAATCACCAACTGGCCTTACATATATAACACAAAGCAAAGAAATTTGTCTTTAACACTTTGATATATCATACTTTTTTCTTCATTTATTCTCACAGAGTTCAAATTCTCTAATTTAATATTGACAAATCAATTAGAAAACCCATCATGGGATCAAGTATTTAATACATCCATAGTAAGCAATAAAACCTAAGTATCACATGATTGTAAAGATGCCACAGAACTAAAAGAACCATACAAATGTTATGAATACAACTCAAGGTTCATAGGAATAGGAAAAAGAAAACCTCTATTATACATAGAAAAAATTATCAAAACTAAATTTTGACATTTCTAAAGAGATCAAATAGGAAAATTTTTCATTATTTCAATATCACTTAATTTATACGTTTACTTAACCAACCAAGTAATAAATCAAGAAACCATCCCCAAGTAAAAGAAATGCAAAAAGGCAAAATGGTTACCTGAGGAGGAATTACAAATAGCTGAGCAAAGAAGGGAAGCAAAAGGCAAAGGAGAAAAAGAAAGATATATCCAGCTAAATGCAGAGTTTCAAAGAATAGCAAGGAGAGATAAGAAAGCCTACCTCAGTGAACAATGCAAAGTAATAGGAAAACAATAGAATGGGAAAGACTAGAGATCTCTTCAAGAAAATTAGAGATACCAAGGGAATATTTCATGCAAAGATGGGCTCAATAAAGGATAGAAATGGTATGGACCTAAGAGAAGCAGAGGATATTAAGAAGAGGTGGCAAGAATACACAGAAGAACTATGCAAAAATGATATTCATGACTCAGATAATCACGATGGTGTGATCACCCACCTAGAGCTGTACATCCTGGAATGCGAAGTCAAGTAGACCTTAGGAAGCACTACTATGAACAAAGCTAGTGGAGGTGATGGAATTCCAGATGAGCTATTTCAAATCTTAAAAGATGATGCTGTGGAAGTGCTGCACTCAATATGCCAGCAAATTTGTAAAAATCAGGAGTGGCCACAGGACTAGAAAGGTCAGTTTTCATTCCAATCCCAAAGAAAGGCAATGCCAAAGAATACTCAAACTGCTGCACAATTGCACTCATCTCAAATGCTAGCAAAGTAATGCTCAAAATTCTCCAAGGTAGGCTTCAGCAGTACACGAACCGAAAACCTCCAGATGTTCAAGCTGGTTTTAGAAAAGGCAGAGGAACCAGAGATCAAGTTGTCAACATCTGTTGGATCATCAAAAAAGCAAGAGAGTTCAAGAAAAACATCTACTTCTGCTTTATTGACTACTCATAGCTTTTGACAGTGTGGATCACAACAAACTGTGGAAAATTCTTCAAGAGATGGGAATACCAGACCACCTTACCTGCCTCCTGAGAAATCTGTATGCAGGTCAAGAAGAAACAGTTAGAGCCAGACGTGGAGCAGCAACGGACTGATTTCAAATTGGGAAAGGGGTACATCAAGGCTGTATATTGCCACCCTGCTTATTTACCTTCTATGCAAAGTACATCCTGAGAAATGCCGACCTGGATTTAGAACAAGCTGGAATCAAGATTGTCGGGAGAAATATCAATAACCTCAGATATGCAGATGCCACTACCCTTATGGCAGAAAGTGAAGAGGAATTAAAGAGCCTCTTGATGAAGGTGAAAGAGGAGAGTGAAAAAGCTGGCTTAAAACTCAATATTCAAAAACAATGACCATGGCATCCAGTCCCATCCCTTCATGGCAAGTAGATGGGGAAATGATGGAAACAGTGACAGACTTTATTTTCTTGGGCTCCATAATCATTGCAGATGGTGACTGCAGCCATGAAATTAAAAGACACTTGCTCCTTTAAAAAAAGCTATGATCAACCTAGACAGCATATTAAAAAGCAGAGACATTACCTTGCCAACAAAGTTCTGTACAGTCAAAGCTATGGTTTTTCCAGTAGTCGTGTATTGATTTGAGAGTTGAATCATAAAGAAAGCTGAGCACAGAAGAATCGATTCTTTTGAACTGTGGTGTTGGAGAAGACTTTTGAGAGTCCCGTGGACTGCAAGATCAAACCAGTCAATCCAAAATGAAGTCTTGGGTGCTAACATGTATAAAAACAAAGGAATATGCTCTTTTGGAGGAAATTTTTCCTTTCTTAGAATGTGGTTGTAGTCATCCTTTTTCAGTTATTAAAAGTTTTTTTTTTTTAACAAGATGCAACTTAAATTTCCCTTTGCATCAAGGTGTGTAAAAAACATTGATGCAGTGCATCACAAAATGAACGTTTGTATTTAATGAGGAGATGCTTTACACTGTACTTTTTGGTGTTTTTTGGAAAAGTTACCTTTAGATCCAAAGCTGTTCATTTTTAACAAATAAAATATTACAGGTCTCTCAAAAAAAAAAAAAAAAATGAAGTCTTGGATATACATTGGAAGGACTGATGCTGAAGCTGAAGCTCCAATACTTTGGCCATCTGTTGCGAAGGGCTGACTCATTTGAAAAGACCCTGATGCTGGGAAAAATTAAGGGTAGGAAGAGGAGGGGATGACAGAGGACGAGATGCTTGAATGGCATCACCAACTTGATGAATATGAGTTTGAGCAAGCTCTGGGAGTTGGTGATGGACAGGGAAACCTGTCGTGCTGTAGTCCATGGGGTGCAAAAGAGTTGTACACGACTGAATGACTGAACTGAAATGAATGAATCAAGGTTGGCTACTACAAAAAAATTTTTTTAACAATGCATTTCCCTAGATTTCAAGTAGTTGCAAATTAGTGGGAAAGAAAAAGCTGCATAAAAATTGCCATAAGTGTATTATACTATGGAATGCAAGCACCACCAAGACAGAGGTAAGAATAAAATCCCCAGAGGAGGAAAATATTACTTCCATTTTGTTGAAGGCTGGTCTCCTTGGGAAACAGTCTCTGAGGCAAAGATAAGCATGCTGGGATTATATTAGGGAGTTCTTTCAGAATTAACACCTTTTGGGTAAAAGTGAGAAAACAAGATTAGTCAGAGATATTAACTAGACTTATTGTGTTGATCATTTTGTAACATATAGAAATATCAGATTATTAATGTTGTACACACGAAACTAATGTAAAGCTACATGTCATTTCAGTTCAGTTCAGTTTAGTTCAGTTGCTCAGTCATGTCCGACTCTTGCCGACCCCATGGACCACAGCATGCCAGGCCCCCCTGTCCATCACCAACTCCTAGAGTCTACTCAAACGTATCTCCATTAAGTCAGTGATGCCATCCAACCATCTCATCCTCTGTCGTCCCCTTCTCCTCCTGCCCTCAATCTTTCCCAGCATCAGGGTCTGTTCAAATGAGTCCACTCTTAGCATCAGGTGGCCAAATTATTGGAGTTTCAGCTTCAGCATCAGTCCTTCCAATGAATACCCAGGACTGATCTCCTTTAGGATAGACTGGTAGGATCTTCCTGCAGTCCAAGGGACTCTCAAGAGTCTTCTCCAACATCATAGTTCAAAAGCATCAATTCTTCAGCACTCAGCTTTCTTTATAGTCCAACTCACACATCCATACATGACTACTGGAGAAACCATAGCCTTGACGAGATGGAACTTTGTTGGTAATGTCTCTGTTTTTTAATATGCTGTCTAGGTTGGTCAGAACTTTCCTTCCAAGGAGAAAGTGTCTTTTAATTTCATGGCTGCAGTCACCATCTGTAGTGATTATGGAGCCCCCCAAAATAAAGTCTGCCACTGTTTCCACTGTTTCCCCATCTATTTCCCATGAAGTAATGGGACTGGATGCCATGATCTTAGTTTTCTGAATGTTGAGCTTTAAGCCAACTTTTTCACTCTCCTCTTTCACTTTCATCAAGAGGCTCTTTAGTTCTTTTTCACTTTCTGCCATAAGGGTGGTGTCATCTGCGTATCTGAGGTTATTGATATTTCTCCCCGCAATCTTGATTCCAGCTTGTGCTTCATCCAGCCCAGCATTTCTAATGATGTATTCTGCATATAAGTTACATAAGCAGGGTGACAATATACAGCCTTGATGTACTCCTTTTCCTATTTGGAACCAGTCTGTTGTTCCATGTCCACTTCTAACTGTTGCTTCCTGACCTGCCTGCAGATTTCTCAAGAGGCATGTCAGGTGGTCTGGTATTCCCATCTCTTTCAGAACTTTCCACAATTTATTGTGATCCACACTGTTAAAGGCTTTGGCATAGTCAATAAAGCAAAAATAGATATTTTCTGGAACTCTCTTGCTTTTTTGATGATCCAGCAGATGTTGGCAATTTGATCTCTGGTTCCTCTGCCTTTTCTAAAACCAGCTTGAACATCTGGAAGTTCACAGTTCATGTATTGCTGAAGCCTGTCTTGGAGAATTTTGAGCATTACTTTACTAGCATGTGAGATGAGTGCAATTGTGCGGTAGTTTGAGCATTCTTTGGCATTGCTTTTCTACATGTCAATTATACCTCAATTTTTTTTAAAAAAGGAGCAGTTGAGCTGCAAAGGTGCCCTTAGAACAGAAGCCTCAGCCAACCTCACAGTATTCTGTGAAACTAGGATGGCTTTCAGCACATTGATAATTTTATACCACTTTCCTTTGACTTGCACGATTTCTGATGAGAATCCACAATTAAAATTTGTCTTAGTTTGATAGGGATTCCATGACAAAATGTCACAAATTGGGTTGCTTGAACAACAGAGATTTATTTTATCACAGCTTTGGAAGCTAAAGGTCTGAGATCTGTGTCGTGGCAGAATTAAACTCTTCTGAGACACTTCTTGGCTTTAAATTGCTGTCTTCTCCCACTGTCTTTACATCATCCTCCTCTTTATGTATGTATATTTAAATTTCCTTTTATAAGGACACCAGTCATCTCTATTGTAGCATGCATAAGCACTTCATTCCTTTTTGTGGCTGAATGATAATGTATTATATGGCTGTACCACCTATTATTTATCCATTTATCAGTTGATAGGCATTTGGATTGTTTTACTTTATGGCTATTATGAATAATGCTACAGTGAGCATTCATTGACAAATTTTTTGTGCATGTTTGTTTTCAGTTCTCTTGGGAGTAAAATTGCTATGTCATATGTTTAACTTTTTGAAGAGCTGCCGGGCTGTTTTTCAAAGTGGCTGCACCATTTTACGTTATCACCAGCAGTATATGAGGGTTCTGATTTCTCCACATACTCAACAATACTTTTTATCTGTTGTTTTTTATTATTACCATCATGCTAATGCTAAGTCGCTTCAGTCGTGTCCGACTCTGTGCAACCCCATAGATGGCAGCCCACCAGGCTCCCCCGTCCTTGGGATTCTCCAGGCAAAAACACTGGAGTGGGTTGCCATTTCCTTCTCCAATGCATGAAAGTGAAAAGTGAAAGTGAATTCGCTCAGTGGTGTCCGACCCTCAGTGACCCCATGGACCGCAGCCCACCAGGCTTCTCCATCCATGGGATTTTCCAGGGGAGAGTACTGGAGTGGGGTGCCATTGCCTTCTCCAATTACCATCATAGTGGTTGTTTTTTCCTTGCTACTCTATAATGCTCACAATACTTCTTTTTAATGGCAACTCCCTCCCTCTACCCCCCCATATTCATTAAAGCAAACATTATGGCATGAGTATCCTGGAAACTGGAAATAAATGTTGACCTCTGTTTACAAAGTGTTCTGAATCACTTCTGGATAGGCAGGCAATGAAATGTTAAGTGGGCATGTTTATAGCCATAGATATGCAATTGTATGTGAAGGAAAAGAACATCACAAATTCCAACATTTTCTGACTTCTAAAGGGAAGTTGATAGTTCCTAAATAAAGTTTTCAGCACCTCTATTAACACTTCACATTTTCATGAAATTTTAAAGTTCATTTTCACAGATTGGGAATTATCATCAATAATCTCATTTTAAACTAAGTTTTGCTTCTATCCTCTTATTTTCATTCCTTTCTCTAATTCATTTCATTCCCAGCACCCAGTTGTCTAATATTTTAAGCAAACAGCTATATCACATCACATGTCTTGAACATAATTATCTTTGCCTAGCTTGTGTTACCTCTAATTTGTGGAAAGAGGAGAGAGTAGGGGTTTTATGATGCAGATTACTCAAGTATAGTAAATTCAACTATAGTACTTAAAATTCTATTTAATTCAGTGTGTTATAAAGGAATAGCTGATGCAAGTGTATTCTATCTATGGCTGTGCTGTGCTGTGCTGTGCTTAGTCGTGTTCGACTCTTTGGAACTCCATGGACTGTAGCCCACCAGGCTCCTCTTCCATGGGGATTCTCCAAGAAAGAATACTGGAGTGGGTAGCCTCTCCCTTCTCCAGGGGATCTTCCTGACCCAGGAATCAAACCAGGTTCTCCTGCACTGCAGACGGATTCTTTACCAGCTGAGCTACCAAGGAAGCCCCTGTCTATGGCTCTCTCCCTACCATCTATTTATCTGGAATACTTGAGAACTACTGAGATTAGTATCACCTCAGATTATAAATCAATATAAGATTCTATTCATTAGCATTTTGTTGGTTTTGGTACACTCTGTCTATAAATTCATCATAAGGTTTTGAAATATGAATGAGAAAAAAAGGAGGAGGCATTTTCAAAGTTACTGTCTGTCTGTTTTACCTAGTAGTGGCAGCAACTTAAATAATCTTCAGAGAAGATGGTTTCTGAGTCTTTTAAGTATATAAAGTAGGTGCACTTATAAATGCCTTTAGAGAGATTTTAAAGTCCTGGTAACCTGAATATAATCCCAAGTATTCCATTTTGGTCATGTAGATTGTTGTGCATGCCTGAGATTATGCAGAATTATGTAGCTTTCTTTTTGAAAGGGAGATGGATGTGGGGAAAATAATGTCCTGGGTGCAGACAAATGGCAAAGTGTTTTAACAGATTATATTTTTGAAAATAATGGTGCTTTGGGAGTACTGGGAAATAGCACTGTGACATGGACATGCAGTTGCAATGGGGACTCCTTGCAGGAGGCTTCAAGTGAGGAAGAAATTGGCTGAGGGGAATTAGAACTGGAGAGGAAATATATTGCAGACCCTCCTAATAGGTAGACTGTAACACAAAGCACCCCTCTGAGTACATGTATGAATAACTGAATAAAATCCTGGAGGTGAAGAGATTTGGATGAGTCTCGAGGAGTTCACTGGTAGAGTTTAGAGATGTGCTGTTCAAAAGAGATTTTTGGTAATAATAGAACAGCTCAGTTCAGTTCAGTCGCTCAGTTGTGTCCAACTCTTTGTGACCCCATGGACTGCAGCACACCAGGCCTCTCTGTCCATCACCAACTCCCGGAGTTTACTCAAATGCATGTCCATTGAGTTGGTGATGCCATCCAACCATCTCATCCTCTGTCGTCCCCTTCTCCTCCCACCTTCAATCATTCCCAGCATCAGGGTCTTTTCAAATGAATCTGCTCTTCACATCAGGTGGCCAAAGTATTGGAGTTTCAGCCTCAACATCAGTCCTTCCAATGAACACCCAAGACTGATCTCCTTTAGGATGGATTGGTTGGATCTCCTTGCAATCCAAGGGACTCTCAAGAGTCTTCTCCAACACCACAGTTCCAAAGCATCAGCACTCAGCTTTCTTTATAGTCCAACTCTCACATCTATACATGTACTGGAAAAACCATAGCTTTAACTAGATGGAACTTTGTTGACAAAGTAATGTCTCTGCTTTTTAATATGCTGTCTAGGTTGGCCATAACTTTCCTTCCAAGGAGTAAGCATCTGTTAATTTCATGGCTGCAGTCACCATCTGCAGTGATTTTGGAGCCCAAAAAAATAAAGTTTCTCACTGTTTCCACTATTTCCCCATCTATTTGCCATGAAGTGATGGGACCAGGTGCCATGATCTTAGTTTTCTGAATGTTGAGCTTTAAACCAACTTTTTCACTCTCCTTTTTCACTTTCATCAAGAGGCTCTTTAGTTCTTCTTTGCTTTCTGCCTTAAGGGTGGTGTCATCTGCATATCTGAGGTTATTGATATTTCTGAGGTTATATTTGGAATAGTAGAATGGATAAAAATAATGGAAAAGACTAGATCTATACTGTCCAGCCATGAAATTAAAAGATGCTTACTCCTTGGAAGGAAAGTTATGACCAACCTAGATAGCATATTCAAAAGCAGAGACATTACTTTGCCAACAAAGGTCCGTCTAGTCAAGGCTATGGTTTTTCCTGTGGTCATGTATGGATGTGAGAGTTGGACTGTGAAGAAGGCTGAGCGCTGAAGAATTGATGCTTTGGAACTGTGGTGTTGGAGAAGACTCTTGAGAGTCCCTTGGATTGCAAGGAGATCCAACCAGTCCATTCTGAAGGAGATCAGCCCTGGGATTTCTTTGGAAGGAATGATGCTAAAGCTGAAACTCCAGTACTTTGGCCACCTCATGCGAAGAGTTGACTCATTGGAAAAGACTCTGATCCTGGGATGGATTGGGGGCAAGAGGAGAAGGGGACGACAGAGGATGAGATGGCTGGATGGCATCACTGACTCGATGGACATGAGTCTGAGTGAACTCTGGGAGTTGGTGATGGACAGGGAGGCCTGGCGTGCTGCGATTCATGGGGTCGCAAAGAGTCGGACACGATTGAGCAACTGATCTGATCTGATCTGATACTGTCCAATACAATCTGGTAAACACTAGACACTGGTGGCTATTGAACACTTGAAATATGTCTGGTGTGACTGAGAAAAAAAAATTTCAAAATTTGACTTAATTTTAAAAATTGAAAGAGACGTGTGTACCCCAATATTCATTGCAGCACTGTTTATAATAGCCAGGACATGGAAGCAACCTAGATGTCCATCAGCAGATGAATGGATAAGAAAGCTGTGGTGCATATACACAATGGAGTATTACTCAGCCACCCTGTGTACGAGACAGCAAAAGAGACACTGATGTATAGAACAGTCTTATGGACTCTGTGGGAGAGGGAGAGGGTGGGAAGATTTGGGAGAATGGCATTGAAACATGTAAAATATCATGTATGAAATGAGTTGCCAGTCCAGGTCCGATGCACGATACTGGATGCTTGGGGCTGGTGCACTGGGACGACCCAGAGGGATGGAATGGGGAGGGAGGAGGGAGGAGGGTTCAGGATGGGGAACACATGTAAACCTGTGGCGGATTCATTTTGATATTTGGCAAATCTAATACAGTTATGTAAAGTTTAAAAATAAAATAAAATTAAAAAAAAAAAAAGCAAAAAAAAAAAAAAAAAAAAAAAAAAGAATACATTTGAATCAGTTCTAATGAGGTGCATGAAACTGGAGCCTATTATACAGAGTGAAGTAAGCCAGAAGGAAAAACACCAATACAGTATACTAACGCATATATATGGAATTTAGAAAGATGGTAACAATAACCCTGTATACGAGACAGCAAAAGAGACACTGATGTATAGAACAGTCTTTTGGACTCTGTGGGAGAGGGAGAGGGTGGGATGATTTGGGAGAATGGCATTGAAACATGTATAATACCATATATGAAATGAGTCGCCAGTCCAGGTTCAATGCACGATACTGGATGCTTGGGGCTGGTGCACTGGGATGACCCTGAGGGATGGTACGGGAAGGGAAGGGGGAGGAAGGTTCAGGGAGGGGAACACGTGTATACCTGTGGCAGAGTCATGTTGATGTATGGCAGAACCAATGCAATATTGTAAAGTTAAAAAACCAAAATAAAATAAAAAACCCAAAAATTTAAGTAGCCACACTTGGCTAATTGTTATTTATTGGACAGCACAGGCCTAGGATATAAAAAATAACTAAGACATCATATACTTAAAAATAGTAGAAACATGAGCATTTCAATTACATATCTAAGACTACTGAGTCATAAATTGAACTGAAGTATAGTTCAATTTATGTATAGTTACTGGTGAAAAAATATTTTTAAATATGTCATTTACCACTGAGTGTTAAAAAATTCAAAATCTTTAGCTGAATATCGGAAGCTCTCCAAAATTCACTCCCAAGTCACTGTTCCAACCTTAAATCCAGCAATCTTCTAATACAAAACCCTGTTGATGAAGCCACTCTATACTATCTGCCATTTCCAAATAAATGAAGAAAGTGAGGTTTAGAGAGATTACATTACTTATCCCCAGGTTGCAAAGGTGATAGATGTTCAACTCTAGGCAATATGATCCAGAGCTCTTGCTTATCACTATACCAGTTTCTTTATCTTCAAAATAAACATAATAATAGCACTGACTTCATAAAATTGCTTGAAGATTAATGAAATATTCATATGACAAGCTTGACTTTCACCTAATACAAAGGAAGTGCTCAATGAAAATTAGCTATCATTGTTGATGCTATTTTGGCATTGTGGTTTACAATCCTTATTACTTGCATCACATAGAATGAAACAAAGGAAATGATTTTTCTTTTTTAAGTCCAATAAACTATTTTTGCTTTTGATGTATATTATCTTGATGAGCATTATAGCATTTACAGAGATTTCAAATAAAAGTTCGTTCATGGATTAGTTTTATATCACTCTGCAAAAGTTCTACCATCCCAAAGCCACCTGAATTACAAAGAAATGAAATGGCCTAGCAAAGTGCTACAGTGCTGAAATAATATAATTTCAAAAATTACACTTGTGCATAAACCAAAAAGAAAGAATCAAAAGCTAAAAACCATAAAAAACCCAGAATAAATGAAGAACAGTCACTGAAAGACACAGTGGACTATAAACAAAAAGAGTCTCAAGCAAGATCATTCCTCATGCCTTTTTATCATGGAAAAGACAAAATGTGAAAAGGAGACAATGAAATGCAGTTGCAAGAAGCTAGACAAGTAAGGCTATTCAGCTTGTATCTCTGTCAGAGATACAATAGCCTAAATATGCTCTTGAGTATGCATAGTACAGTTATTATTTGCTTTTTGAAAGTATGTGGCTCTGGACATAAGAAAATGCAACATAAATTTTAGAATTTACTATGAAATATAATTTAAGAATGCTGTCATCAGTTTGGAAATATATCATTAAAGTTTTTCCTACAAAAAAAAAGGGATTTAAGAAAAAATGTAGTTTCCATTGAGAAGGGAAATGTTTATAAAAAATGAAATATAAAAAGAGAACATGCATATCAATAGTTTCTAACATTCATTAATTATTTTGAATGTTCCATATGTATCTTAGAAAATTGAGGCACTGCTTATGAGATTGTGCTATATGAATATTGATTGTTTTAATAGGAAATATAAAATCTAAAAATATGATGCTCGGTAGGTAAAATTTATGAACTAAATAATAAATCTATAATATAAATAAAATCTAAAAACAAGATGCCTTTCATGCATGTCATGATTTATTTCCTCAAAACTTCTACTTCTTTAGCAACTGGTATAAGGAATTTTATTTCTCCCATATTGCAAGAAAAATAAACCAAATATTGTTAAGGCTTTCATAGCTAGACACAAAATTCAATGAACTCATTTGAGTCAAAATTAAACAATTGGATGAAATTTCTTATGTTAATGCTACTTTTATATTTTTCTAGATATCATAGAATACTATTTTATGGATCTGATTGCAGTAGATTCTTGAGTAGATAATATCAGAGGAATGATTTGATCTTCAAGTTATTTTGCAAACTTTTATTATGTAAGGGTTTGAATTAAATCAAGATAATACTTTGTATAATATTAATTGGCTTTCTTGTACTTTTATTTGTAATTTTTTTTTAATTTTTTAATTTTTAAACTTTACATAATTGTATTAGTTTTGCCAAACATCAAAATGAATCCGCCACAGGTATACATGTGTTCCCCATCCTGAACCCTCCTCCCTCCTCCCTCCCCATACCATCCCTCTGGGTCGTCCCAGTGCACCAGCCCCAAGCATCCAGTATCGTGCATCGAACCTGGACTGGTGACTCGTTTCATACATGATGTTTTACATGTTTCAATGCCATTCTCCCAAATCTTCCCACCCTCTCCCTAACACCACATGAAGTTGGTTTAATAGTATAGCATTGTAAAGTAAAAGGAATGAAAAGAATCCTTCTTTGGGAGAATTTCAATTTCTATATATTATTTAAAAGTTTGAAGCTATCTGACTTTTTTCTTTGTGACCTTATTTCCTTTTTTGCAAAATCTTTCCCCAAGTCTTCCATAAAGCCTCTTGAGATAAATCAAAGGATAACCTCAAGTTACAAAGTCAGTGCTTTTGACCTTTGGACTCCTGAAACTGTAAATATAAGAAATTTGTTACAATGATGAATTTAAATCAGGTCAAAAATGTAAGGTAGTTGAATGTGTTTATTTTTCTTTATAGTTGTGATATGGTTGAATGTTTTTTCTTTAAGCTCTTTGCTTCTATCACATCATATCAGTTGAGAGGATTCAGGATTTTTAGTACTGAGGGTCAGACACTACTAAGCACTAAGAGTCTTTATTTAACTAAACAGGGAAAGGAGAAAATATCCAATTTAATTCAGACATTTGTGACCTCAACTTAGATCCTCATTTTTATGCTCAATTCAAATGTGTTGAATCTAAAATCAAAGCAATATATTTTGTTCTGCTCTAGATTAACATAAATTGTGCTGGACATGATTTGTAATAGTTTTTAATATGTGTCTCATATCAGCCTACCTCCTGTTAATAGGTTAGTAAGCTTCTATTTCTCTTTACCACTGTAACCAATAAACACTACCTGTTATAAGAATATAGTACTAATACAAGGCAACCTGCCCTTCGTGCTCATGATAAAAAATATCTAATATGAGCATGCTGTGTACACAATCAACCCTTCCATTCTAGGGGAAAAAGGGAGGAAAGATGATAAATTGCTGCATAGAAGTCTTTGTGGCACTAAATGACTCAAAGTAATGAGATATTATAATTCAGGACACAATAATAGCCCAACTATTTGAAATGTCATAATATACTATATTAAATTTTTTAGTATCTGCTATTGGTTTGGATATTATCTAAGATTCAGAGTTAGCATTCACAAGGAAGCACCCAAGCATACACATCTGAAAAATAAAAATAAAAAACTGCAATAGTACAAGTTGATTTCCCAAGGATGCAAAGAGAAGTATTTTCTACAGATGAAGCATACCTTTATGTACTCCATTGAAAATTAGGCATAGTGTTATACATTCATAATATGTCTTGTAACTCCTCAAGTACAAAGAGTGGGTTAGAACTAAAGTGTAAATCATATGCTTGTTTTTGGATTGTTTTATCTAATCCTTTATACATATATTAGTCCCATTGTAAAACAGAGATGTGATTTTCCTTTCAGAAGTCTAACTAAATCTTCATATTATGCAAATATACATCTGTTCAGAAAACAAAGCTAAAGAAACAATCCACATTTACTACAAAACAACAAAGGTTTCAAGGATATTGGAGTATAATTTTGTTTTTGCTTTGTTTGTTTCAGCTGCATCAAGGTCTAACGGTGATGTACTTTACTACTGTGCTCCAAACCACCACAACTAAATTCCTTTAGACTGTATTGATCACAATTTGAGCAACATACTTAAAGATAGTTATTTTAAACCAACAAACCTCAAAGGCAAACTAATTAAATATATTTTACATATCAGTAACCTGTAAAAAGGGAAAACTAACATAAAATATGATCTTGAATACACAAGATCAAATGATTTTATCAATTCTTAATCCCATCAACGGTGGGTTTAACTATAAATGTTATTCATCAGTAGGTTTATTTAAAATTAGACCCCTAAAATATTCCACTTTGAGCTTGTTTAGATTTGGCAAATGTTTAATTTCTTGACTTCACCCTCCTCCTCATGTTTCTTTACTTGAGTAATTTAGTTTAGTGAGAGGCACTTTGATCAAACAATCAACATATACTTAATTCCTACTACTGTAAGGCATTATATGCAATGAAGACAAAGTAATTTTATAAATGAGTCTAAACAAGGAAAAGGAAGATACTTGGAGAATAAAATGTACCTGGAAAATGAGTAAGAGAGCTTTAGAGTGTGTAATAGTATTCCCTTTGGGGATATTTGTCTAATAAAGAAATATTGTGTTTTCTTTTCAAAAGATAACTTTTTTATTAAAGGAATTAATTTGTTCCTGAGATCAATTAAGAAGGCAGTTTTATGGATTTAATCAATTGTGTTCTCTATCATTCATTCAACAAGTATTTATCAAACATTGAACTGTGCTAATATTTAATTTTATCTTTCAAATTTAGCACAATTATTCATCTTGGTATGAAATGTTATTGTTATAAAAGATATTTGTAGTGAAATCTACTCTAAAAACTGAATTTCCTGAATATGTCAAGAAAATTATCACATTCTTTGATTTTCAGAAAGATCAGAAACCTCAATACAAGCTGACTGTTTCTACCACATGCCTAGCAAAGGGTTTTAACTACTAAATTCCACTATATATTCAAGATCCACTTTTAAGAAGAGACAATACAAAAAAAAATTGGGGCTTATAAAATATTAGGAGTTAATTGTGCACATTATAGAAAGGTGGTTAATTTTACAAAATTGTAGTATAAGACTTATATGTACTACTTACTGAATAAACATATTGTACTATTATTCTCCCTTTCAGTATTAAAACTTAAGCAAGACACACCAATATCTAAACTTAGATGAAACCCAGACTAACTTCCCTAACCATGCAATAAATATCATTCAAATGTTCTTTACAGTGTTTATTTAACTTTAGTTTTTTAAAACACATTTAGTGCAAGAGAGCATGTTTTGTTTTAGCTTGGTTTCAATTCTTTTAATTTCTTCAATCTACTGAACATTGTTCAGCAGCCTTAAGTAAAACAAGATTAGGTCTTTGAGAAACACAAATATTTTTGCAACATTTTTTGCTAATGTCATTTTCATGAACAGCAACACCCTCTTTGATTTGGAAAGACATTTCTATTTTACACAAAGGCACATACACACACACACACATATTTCAATAAACAAGTATTTGAATAAAGACATAGAGACACAAAGATTGAGTTAGAGTATTAGGTTTCACATGCTCATGAGTTAGGATCTACTACACCTACAGCTTTGATAAGTAATGCATGTATCTGTAAGACTAAATCAGTCTTTGCAAAGTGAGTAATTTACCAGCAAAAGTGACAGTAGCCATGACTGTCCAGTTTGTTTTAATCCCCTACTGGAACCACTAGGGGGATGACTGTCCATAAATCTAAAGATCAATAATTGACTTGACCTTGGAAGACAAGTAAATTTTTAATTTCAATGGGTCAGAAATTCTATACTGTAAATGATTTAGGAGTTTAGTCAAATGCATTCCAGATACTTCCTGGATAAAATGGCAGACCAGGCAGATTTCCATGCACAGAAAAAAATAAGCTAATTGAAAAAAATAATTTTCAATTTAATAGATATCTCAGTAGTAGTTGCTCAGAAGAGACACATGTTTTATCTAATATAAAAGAATCTACGTGGAAGAATATTGCACTTTCTTTATTGTATCCCCACAGAATTATGTGTATATTTTTAGGCACAAAAGACTACCTCTAGTTGATTTTCTTCTAGAGAGTTTGATTTGAGAATCATAATGATAAATATAAGCCATTTAACATTGTTTTTGGATTTCAATTTAGAAATGGAATTAGCAAGATCAAGGTTGGTGCATGCACAAAATACAGCAATAACAACCAACATTGCATCAAAATTATTCTAGTTACTTTTCTGATTTTTTTCATCATTGTCTCTTAATAATTTATAATGAGTACATTTTTCCTGATGACTTGCTTAGTCAAACACTTTTCATCATATCATTCTGTAATTAGATATTCTCATTTTAAGTATAGATATTTAAAAACAGTAATATTAATTCTTTATACGCTAGGTGCCGATAGATCTTTGGATCAAAGTCTCAAAATTAATGCACTGGGACTGATTCTGAGAAGGGGTGAAATAAGAGATAGTAAGGCAAAAATACAGAAATTCAGTTTTATTCTAGCCATTATGTGTGTGAAATTATAATTTGGAATTATTGGATTCAGTATCCTAACTCTTTAATGAAATATAGAATCTTTACCTTCCAATTAGGTTCCTATAACTTCTGCACTTTTAAAATATAAACATCTTAAGAATTTTTCCTTACACATTGAGTACCACATAAGATGATGTTACTGTGTTTCCCTTAATCATTAAATATTGCTAAAGAAATTCATGTCATAAAGTATAGTCTATCATTTCTCTTTTTACTTAGTCCACTGTTTTGTCATTAGTGAAGGATCAAGCCTTAATTTATTATCATTATCCTTCTGTTTGGTAAGGTTCCTTTATCCTTCTTTAAGGGTAGAAATGATAGCAACACATTCTTATTATTCCTTCATTTAAGAATGTCTTTATTTTCTCTTCATATTTTAAGGATATATTATAGTTTCTTGTTGATAGTTTTTTTCTAGGTCTTCTCCTGTATTATATTTTAGAAGTTCCGTAGTTTAGTTTTATATTTAGGTCTGTATCCATTTTGAGTTGTGGGTGTCCAGTCGTTATAGTCCAGTTCAGTCACTCAGTTGTGTCCAACTCTTTGCCGCCCCATGATCCTCAGTACGCCTGGCCTCCCTGTCCATCACCAACTCCCAGAGTGTACACAAACTCATGTCCATTGAGTCAGTGATGCCATCCAATCATCTCACCCTCTGTCACCCCCTTCTCCTCCTGCCCTCAATCTTTCCCAGGATCAGGGTCTTTTCAAATGAGTCCGCTCTTCGCATCAGGTGGCCAAAGTATTGGAGTTTCAGCTTCAATATCAGTCCTTCCAATGAACATCCAGAACTGATCTCCTCTAGGATGGACTGGTTGGATCTCCTTGCAGTCCAAGGGACTCTCAAGAGTCTTCTCCAACACCACAGTTCAAAAGCATCAATTCTTTGGCACTCTGCTTTCTTTATGGTCCAATTCTCACATTCATACATGACTACTGGAAAAACCATAGCCTTGACTAGATGGACCTTTGTTGGCAAAGTAATGTCTCTGCTTTTTAATATGCTGTTGAGGTTGGTCATAAATTTCCTTCCAAGGAGTAAGTGTCTTTTAATTTCATGGCTGCAATCACAATCTGCAGTGATTTTGGAGCCCCCCAAAATAAAGTCAGCCACTGTTTCCCTATCTATTTGCCATGAAATGATAGGCCTGGATGCCATGATCTTCATTTTCTGAATGTTGAGCTTTAAGCCAACTTTTTCACTCTCCACTTTTACTTTCATCAGGAGGCTTTTTAGTTCCTCTTCACTTTCTGCCATAAGGGTGGTGTCATCTGCATATCTGTGGTTATTGATATTTCTCCCGGCAATCTTGATTCCAGCTTGTGCTTCTTCCAGCCTAGTGTTTCTCATGATGTACTCTGCATATAAGTTAAATAAGCAGGGTGACAATATACAGCCTTCACGTACTCCTTTTCCTATTTGCAACCAGTCTGTTGTTCCATGTCCAGTTCTAACTGTTGCTTCCTGACCTGCATACAGTTTTCTCAAGAGGCAGGTCAGGTGGTCTGGTATTCCCATCTCTTTCAGAATTTTCCACACTTTATTGTGATCCACACAGTCAAAAAAGCAGAAGAAAATGATTTTCTGAAACTCTCTTGCTTTTTTGATGATCCAGAGGATGTTGGCAATCTGGTCTCTGGTTCCTCTGCCTTTTCTAAAACCAGCTTGAACATCTGAAAGTTCACGGTGTACGTATTGGTGAAGCCTGGATTGAAGAATTTTGAACATTATTTTACTAGCGTGTGAGATGAGTGCGATTGTGTGGTAGTTTGAGCATTCTTTGGCATTGCCTTTCTTTGGGGTTGGAATGAACACTGACCTTTTCCAGTCCTGTGGCCACTGCTGAGTTTTCCAAATTTGCTGACATATAGAGTGCAGCGCTTTCACAGCATCATCTGTCGTTATAGCACTATGTATTGAAAAGACTACGCTTGTTTCATTGAATTGCCTTTGCTCATTTGTCAAAGATTGGTTGACTATATTAATATGGTTATATTTCTGCTCTCTGTGTTCTAACCCATTGATCTGTTTTTTGTGTTCTTTTGTTAATACCACATTGTATTCTTTTGCTAATACCACAGGGCTTCCCTGGTGGCTCGGGTTGTAAAGAATCTTCTGGCAATGCGGGAGACCTGAGTTCAATACCTGGGTCAGGAAGATCCCCTGAAGAAGGGAATGGCAACCCACTCCAGTGTTCTTGCCTAGAGAATTTCATGAACACAGGCTACAGCCCATGGAGTCGCAATGAGTCAGACATGACTAAGTGACTAACACACCAATTAATGTGTGTATGTATATATATATGTATACATACACACATATATGTGCTATGTGTGGACACACACACATACATTTATACACACACACCATATCTTTATCCATTCATCTCTTATCAGACACTTAGGTTGCTAGTCATATCTTGGCTGTTGTAAGTAATGCTTCTATGAACACTGGGGTGTATGTATCTTTTTGAGTTAGTGTTTTGTTTTCTTCAGATATATACCCAAGAGTGGAATTTCTGGATCATGAAGTAGTTCTATTTTTAGTTTTTGAAGAGCCTCCATAGTGTGCTCTACAGTGACTGAACCAATTTACATTCCCATCAACTGTGTCCTAAGGTACCATTTTCTCCATATGCTTGTGAACATTTATTATTTGTGGCCTTTTTGATGATAAACAGTCTGACAGGTGTGAGGTGATATCTCATTGTTGCTTTGATTTGTGTTTCTCTGATGATTAGTGATACTTAGCATCTTTTCACATGCTTGTTGGCCATCTGTATGTCTTCTTAGGAAAAATGTCTATTCAGGTCTTCTAGCATGTGGAAGTATTAACTGTTCAGTCACATCCTACTCTTTTGCGATCCCATGGACTATAGACCACCAGATTCCTCTGTCCATTGGATTTCCCAGGCAAGACTACTGGAGCAGGAAAGGTTTCCCTTTCCTTCTCTGGAGGATCTTCCCAACCCAGGAATCAAACCCAGGTCTTCTGCATTGCAGTCAGATTCTTTACCATCTGAGCTACCAGGGAAGCCCATTCAGGTCTTCTACCCATGTTTTAATCAGGTTTTGATTTTTTACTGAGTTGAATGAGATATTTATATATTTTAGGTATTAACCTATTATCAGTCATATCATTTGAAAATATTTTCTCCCATTTAGTAGATTGCCTTTTCACTTTGTAGATTGTTTCCTTTGATATACAAGTTTTTAAGTTTAATTAGGTCCTATTTCTTTATTTTTGCTTTTGTTTCCTTTGCTTTAGGAGACAGATCCAAAGAAATATTGCTACAATTTATATCAAATAGTGCTCATCCTATTCTTTCTTTCAAGAGGTTTATCTTTTTAGGTCTTACATTTATGTCTTTAATACATTCTGAGTTTTTTTGTATATTATATGAAAAACTGTCCAAATTTAATTCTTTTACCTGTAGCTTTATGATTTTCATGGTACCACTTATTGAAGAAACTGTCTTTTCTCTATTGTATATTCTTGCCTCCCATACTGTAGAGTAATTGAGCATAAGTGCATGGGTTTATTTCTCAGCTCTTTGTTCTTTTCCATTGATCTATGTGTCTATTTTAATTTTTTTGCCAGTGCCATGTTGTATAGGTTAATATAATTTGTAGTAAAGTCTCAAGTCAGAGAGTATAATGTCTCCAGCTTTATTCTTTTTTCTCAAGATTGCTATGGGTATTCAGGGTCTTTTGTGGTTCCATACAATTTTTAGGATTATTTGTTCTAGTCCTGTTAAAAATGTCATGCATATTTTGATAGTGATGGCATTCAGTCTGTACATCTGTTTGGGTAGCATGGATATTTTAGCAATATTAATTCTTCCAATCCATGAACACAGGATATCTTAATTTTCTTCATCAATATTTTATAGTTTTCATAGTGTAGGTTTTTCAACCATTTGGTTAAGTTAGTTCCTAAGTAGATATTGTATTTTTTAATTTCAAATTCCACTTGATCATTGCTGGCATATAGGAAAGCAAGTGCCTTTTATATATTATCCTATATTCTGCAACTTTGCTATGATTACTTGTTAGTTCCAAGAGTATTTTTACTGATTCTTTTGGAATTTCTGTGGATGATCATGCCATCTGCAAACAAAGACTGTTTTATTTCTTTTTTCCTAACCTGAAAACATTTCATTTCCTTTTCTTGTTTTATTGCATGAGCTAGAACTGCCAGTATGATCTTGAAAAGTAACGGTGAGAGTACCTGATCTTAGAGGGAAAACTTTGTTTCTAACATTAAGTATCATGTTAACCATAGGATTTTTGTAGATTTTTGTTTTTATCAAAGAAACAAGTTCCCCTCTATTCCTAGTTTATATTTTATCCTGAATGGATATTGAATTTTTTCAAATGCTTTTTCTGCATCTGTTGATATAATCAAGTAATTTTTCTTTTTTAGCTTATTGAAGTGATGGATTACATTAATTGATTTTCCAGTGTTGGACCAGCTGTACATACGTAGAATAAATTTCACTTGATGTTGGTATATAATTCTTTGTATACATTGCTGGATATAATTTGCTAATATTTTATTAAGGGATTTTATAGATGTATTCATAAGAGATATTCATCTGTTGTTTTCATTTTTTGTAATGTCTTTGTCTGGTTTTGGTATTAGGGTAATGCTGGCCTCATGGAATGAGTATTAAAATATTCCCTCTGTTTCTGTCCTCTGTAGGAGATTGTCAAGATTTAATATAAATAATTTCTTCCTTAAGTATACAGTAGAATTCACTGGTGAACCCATCTGGGCCTGGTATTTTCTATTTAGGAAGTTTATTAATTATTGATTCGATTTCACCGATACAGGTCTATTCAAATTTTTCTGTTCCTTTTTGTGCTAGCTTTATCAAATTGTATCTTTCAAGGAACTGGTCCATTTCATTAAATTTATCAAATTTGTGCACATAGAATTATTTGTAGTATTCCTTTATTATCCTTTTAATGTCCATGGAATCTGTGGTGATATATCCTCTTTCATTTCTGATATTTGAAATTTTTGTCTTCTTTCTTGTTTTATTAGTCAGCCTCTCTAGCTACTTTTCAATTTTGAGCTATTCAGAAAATGAACTTTGGCTTTCTTGATTTTCTCTACTCATGTTCTGTTTGCAACTACACTGATATTTAACTAAATCTTATTTATTTGCTTATATCTACTTTGGATTTAATTTGTTCCTTTTCTAGTTTCCTAAGGTAGAGGCTTATATTATTGATTTTAGATATTTTTATCTTTTGCAATTTATGCATTCAGTGCTATAAACTTCCTTCTAAGCTCTTTTTTTGGCTCATCCCACAGATTTTGGTAAATTATATTTCCATTTTCATTTCATTTCATTCCAGTTCAGTTGCTCAATCGTGTCCAACTCTTTGTGATCCCTTTGATTGCAGCACGCCAGGCCTCCCTGTCCATCACCAACTCCCAGAGTTTACTCAAATGCATGTGCACTGAGTAGGTGAGGCCATCCAACCATCTCATCCTCTGTTGTCCCCTTCTCCTCCCTCCCGCAATCTTTCCCAGGATCAGGGTCTTTCCAAATGAGTCAGTTCTTCACATCAGGTGGCCAAAGTATTGGAGTTTCAGCTTCAGCATCAGTACTTCTAATGAACACCCAGGACTGATCTCCTTTAGGATGGACTGGCTGGATCTCCTTGCAGTCCAAGGGACACTCGAGTCTTCTCCAACACCACAGTTGGAGAAGCATCAATTCTTCAGCACTCTGCTTTCTTTACAGTCCAACTTTGACATCCATACATGACTACTGGAAAAACCATAGCTTTGACTAGATGGACCTTTGTTGGTAAAGTAACGTCTCTGCTTTCTAATATGCGGTCTAGGCTGGTCATAAATTTTTCCCAAGGAAAAAACATCTTTTAATTTCAGGGTTTCAGTCAACATCTGCAGTGATTTTGGAGCCCAAAGAAATTAAGTCTCTCAATGTTTCCATTTTTCCCCATCTAATTGCCATGAAGTGATGGGACCAGATGCCATGATCTTAGTTTTCTGAATGTTTAGTTTTAAGCCAACTTTTTCACTCTCCTTTTTCACTTTCATCAAGAGACTCTTTAGTTCTTCTTCACTTTCTGCCATAAGGGTGGTGTCATCTGAATATCTGAGGTTATTGATATTTCTCCCAGCAATCTTCATTCCAGCTTGTCCTTCATCCAATCTGGCATTTTGCATGATGTTTGCTGCATAGAAGTTACATAAGCAGGGTGATAATATACAGCCTTGATGTACTCCTTTCCCAATATGGAACCAGTCTGTTGTTCCATGTCCAGTTCTAACTGTTGCTTCCTGACCTGCATTCAGATTTTTCAAGAGGCAGGTCAGGTGGTCTGGTATTCCCATCTCTTGAAGAATTTTGCAGTTTGTTGTGATCCACAAAGTCAAAGGCTTTGGCATAGTCAATAAAGCAGATGTTTTTCTGGAACTCACTTGTTTTTTTTTTTTTTTTTTTGATGATCCAGCAGATGTTGGCAAGTTGATCTCTGGTTCCTCTGCCTTTTCTAAATCCAGCTTGAACATCTGGAAGTTCACATATTGTTGAAGCCTTGCTTAGAGAATTTTGAGCATTACTTAACTAGCATGTGAGATTAGTACAGTTGTGCAGTAATTTGAGGATTCTTTGGCACTGCCTTTCTTTGAGATTGGAGAAGGCAATGGCAACCCACTCCAGTACTCTTGCCTGGAAAATCCCATGGATGGAGGAGCCTGGTAGGCTGCAGTCCATGGGGTCGCTAAGAGTCGGACATGACTGAGCGACTTCACTTCACTTCACTTCACTTCTTTGAGACTGGAATGAAAACTGACCTTTTCCAGTTCTGTGGCCACTGCTGAGTTTTTCAAATTTGCCTACATATTGAGTGCAGCATTTTCACAGCATCATCTTTTAGGATTTGAAATAGCTCAACTGGAATTCCGTCACCTCCACTAGCTTTGTTCCTAGAGATGCTTCCTAAGGCCCACTTGACTTCGCATTCTAGGATGTCTGGCTGTAGCTGAGTGATCACACCATCATGATTATCTGGGTCGTGAAGATCTTTTTTGTATAGTTCTTCTGTGTATTCTTGTCACCTCTTCTTAATATCTTCTGCGTCTGTTAGTTCCATACCATTTCTGTCCTTTATTGGGCCCATCTTTGCATGAAATGTTCCCTTGGTATCTCTAATTTTCTTGAAGAGATCGCTAGTCTTTCCCATTCTGTTGTTTTCCTGTATTTCTTTGAATTGATCACTGAGGAAGGCTTTCTTATCTCTCCTTGCTTTTCTTTAAAACTCTGCATTCAAATGGGTGTATCTTTCTTTTTCTCCTTTGCCATTCGCTTCCCTTCTTTTCACAGCTATTTGTAAGGCCTCCTCAGACAACCATTTTGCCTTTTTGTGTTTCTTTTCCATGGGAATGGTCTTGATCCCTGTTTCCTGTACAATGTTACAAGCCTCTATCCATAGGTCTTCAGGCACTCTATCAGATCTAATCCCTTGAATCTATTTCTCACTTCCACTGTATAATCATAAGGGATTTGATTTATGTCATACATGAATAGTTTCAGGCTTCCCTCATAGCTCAGTTGGTAAAGAATCTGCCTGCAGTGCAGGAGACCCCAGTTCAATTCCTGAGTTGGAAAGATCTGTTGGAGATGGGATAGGCTACCCACTCCAATATTCTTGGGCTTCCCTTGTGGCTCAGCTGGTAAAGAATCTGCCCACAATGTGGGAGACCTGGGTTCGATCCCTGGGTCGGGAAGATCCCTTGGAGAAAGGAAAGGCTACCCACTCCAGTATTCTGCCCTGGAGAATTCCATGGACTATTCAGTCCATGGGGTGGCAAAGAGTCGGACACGACTGAGTGAGTGACTTTCATTTTCACTCCACTTTCACTGAATGGTCTAGTGGTTTCCCTACTTTCTTTAGTTTCTAACTCAATGAAACTATGAGCCATTTTCATTTAGTTCAAAATATTTTAAAATTTATCTTGAGATTTCTCCTTTATATGTGCTATGCTTAGTCACTCAGTCATGTCCAACTCTTTGCAACCCCATGAACTGCAGCCCTCCAGGCTCCTCTGTCCATGGGGATTCTCCAGGAAAGAATACTGGAGTGGGTTGCCATGCCCTCCTACTGGGGATATTCCCAATCAAGGATGGAACCCAGGTCTCCCACATTGCAGGCAGATTCTTTACCAACTGAGCTACCAGAGAAGCCCAAGAATACTGAAGTGGGTAGCCTATCCCATATCCAGGGGATCTTCCTGGCCCAGAAGTAGAACTGGGGTCTCCTGCATTGCAGATGGATTTTTCTTTTTTTTTTTTTTTTACCAGTTGAGCTACCAGGAATATTTTAAAATTTATCTTTAGATTCTTCTTTAGCCTGTGTGTTATTTAGAAGTGTGTTGTTTAATGTCTTTCAGTTTTTGATTTCTAGTTTAATTCCATGGCATTCTAAGTAGACATTGTTTAATTTCTAAATTCTTTAATGTGTTATGATGCTAAGTGCATACATATTAAGAATTGTTATATCTTTTTTGAGAACTGACCCCCTTTATCATTCTATAATGCTCCTCTTTGTCTTGATAACTTTCCTTGCCTTAAAGTCTGCTCTGTCTAAAATTAATATTTTTACTACAACTTTATTTGATTAGTGATAACATTTTATATATTTCTCTATCCACTTGCTTTCCATCTATATGTGTTTATATTTAAAGTGGGTTTCTTAAAAAAATCAAGTTCATATATATACAAAGAACAGATTGGTGACTACAGGAGGCAGGGGGTGTGAGAAATAGAATTTTTTTTTAAGTTAGTTTAAATGGATTAACACATTTTAAAAATAAAGTGATTGTACCCAATGCCACTGACCTTTATACTTAAAATCATCAAGATGGTAAATGTTATGTTGTGTGTATTTTACTATAATCTTTAATAAGAAGCAGATCCCCAAATAATACATACAATAAAATTCCAGTTATATAAAATTGAAAACCAAGCAAGCTTTCCTAGATTCCAAAATTGCAAATAAATGTAAGAAAATGATTCTTCGAAAAGTCAAGATAAATGGATATTGTATCTACTGGGGACAGTAATGTATGAGGTTGGGACTTTTGTGGTGCTGGCTGTATTTTGTTTATTGGTTTGAGTTGTTATGTGGATGTATTTTTATTACTCTCTTCAACTGTATACATATTTTAGATATTTATATAATTCACAGTTAAAAAAGAAACAAAAAGAGTTTAAAGCACTTAACTGCTATAGATTATTCAGTCACACAGTACTGTGTAAAGACCAACTGATGGTTTGCTGGAAACCTTTCAGCTTCCCACCAAACAGTGTTAAGATTTCTTCTTTTTGTTCTCCATGGTGGGTTTGGAATTGACTGCTCTTCAGCAGTCAATATAATGCAAGGCTGGTCAGGCAGTGTGGGAGGAGGTACAAGAAGCTGCAGGGATCACCAAAAGACTGATTTTCAAATGGATCTGGGGCTTGACTTTGATTTTATACCTGTCATGGCACTACTACATTCACGATTTTTCAGTTGTTAAAAAGCAGCAGATAAGTTTTTTAACATTAATAATTCAGTTCAGTGTGGAAAAGAAAGATATGCTTTAAAAATATCTAATTCAAAACTCTGCTTTAAAGTGTTTCTCATGACTGACCAGGTATAGTTAGTATTATCACCTGGAAGAATTTGCTGACCACTCACTATGTGCCTTATCTGAGACGAGTGCTGCAATTGCAGGTGAAAAAAAAAAAAAAAGACTTTAAAACTATTATTCATTAGTAACCAAGCAACTCTTCACATTCTAAGAACTTTGAGCATGTATAAATAACTCCAGATTCACTTGAGTGCAGAAGGCAAAAATAAAATATGGCCTGTGCAAAGCCTTTAAGGAGATGGATATTCACCCCTGTGGTACAGGGGTTAGGAAGCACAATGGTAAAAATCAAGGATTTGGAGGAGGTCATTGTCATAAAATATGGTGGAACAACAATAGAATAAGTAAATAAATCATCCTATAGTCATAGGGTGATTATTAATGAATGAATTACAGCTACACTTATCAGGATGAACCAATGCTAAGGCGAAAAAAAATCATAAATGAATATAAACATCATTATGTTATTTGAAATTCATGTAAAGTTCACAAAGAAGTAAACTATTTTGTTTATCATTTAAAATGCATGGGGGAAATAATGAGAGTAGTGACCTACATAGGGAGAGAGGAAATGGTTACCAGGAAAGGTGGACACACATGCATACACACACACACACACATGCACGTAGACAAACCCACACTAAATAAATAAAGTGGGGTTTTTGTAGACAACATTTAGTTGAGTCTTGTTTTTTTTCTCTCTCTCTTGTTTTTTTATTTCTAATTTCACTCCATTGTGATGTGGTATGATTTCAGCACTTTAAATGTACTGAGATGTGGAGTCTTGTTTCCTAACAGTGCATCTGTCATTTAAAATGTCTGTATGTACTTGAGGAGAATGTGTATTCTGTTGGTGTTGGGTGGAATGTCCTATTTATATCTGTTAGTTCTTGTTGGCTTATAAGTGTTGTTCGGTTCCTCTAATTCCTTACTGATTTTCTATCAAGAATTTCTACTTGTTATTGAAAGTGGGGTTATAAAATCTCCAACCAAAATTGTAGAATTGTTTCTCCCTTTAACTCTATCAATGTTTGCCATATGTATTTTGAAACTCTAATTGATGTGATGTATTATAGTTATTGAAACTTCTCAATGAGTTTACACTATTATCAATATGCTGCTACTGCTGCTGCTAAGTCATTTCAGTCGTGTCTGACTCTGTGCGACCCCATAGACGGCAGCCCACCAGACTTCTCCGTCCCTGGGATTCTCCAGGCAAGAACACTTGAGTGAGTTGCCATTTCCTTCTCCAATGCATGAAAGTGAAAAGTGAAAGTGAAGTCGCTCAGTCGTGTCCGACCTTCAGCGACCCCATGGACTGCAGCCTACCAGGCTCCTCCGTCCATGGGATTTTCCAGGCAGGAGTACTGGAGTGGGGTGCCATTGCCTTCTCTGTATCAATATGCTGTATCCCTCTTTTCTCTTATAATTCTTTTATTTAGTCTATTTTTTTTATACAGCCCCTTTAGCTTTTGTGGTTATTTGTATAGAGCATCTTTTTCCATCCTTTCACTTTCAAGCTACTTATATCTGTGGAGTTAAAGTGACTATCCTATAGACAGTAATAGTTAGCTTCTATATTTTAAATCCACTCTTCTTTTATATGTATTTTAAATATATTTTCTTAGTTTGTACATTTAATACCCTAAATTTAAGAAAAGTGCAATATTCTAGTTTGAATTGATATCAACTAAATTTCAATAGCCTTCAAAATATCTGCTCCTAGATAGTTCCACTTTTCCCCCTTTTGTTGTTATTGTATTAAGTATGTCTTTATTGTTTGGCCATTAGTGGTAAGGAACCCACTTGCCAATGCTGGAGATGTAAGGAGACATGGGTTTGATCCCTGGGTCGGGAAGATCACCTGGAAGAGCGCATGGCAACCCACTCCAGTATTCTTGCCTGGAGAATCCCTTGGACAGAGGAGCCTGGGGGCTACTGTCCATAGCGTAGCAAAGAGTCAGACATCACTGAAGTGACTCAGCATGCACAAACACACACAGTTTCATATATTTGTGTATTATATCATGTAGGAAATAAAACCAGAAGTTATGAACTAAAAATACAATAATACTGACTCTTTCCTATATAGTGGCCTTTATTTCTTCATATAGTTTTGAGCTACTGTTTAGTTTCTTTTTATTTCAGCCTGATAGATTTCCTTAGCATTTCTTGTAGGGTAAATTTACTACTAAACTCTCTCAGCTTTTTTTCATCTGGGAATATATTAATTTCTCCTTTATTTTTCAATGATTGCTTTACCAGATATAGTATTCTTAATTGACAGTTTTCTTCTTTTAGCACTTTAAAAATATCATCCCATTGCATCTGTCCTCTGCGAATTCTATTGCAAAATCCAATGTTAATTTTATTAAGGATCCCTTGTACATGACAAGTCACTGGATAGTTTCAATTCACATATTTTCAAGTTCATTGATTCTTTCTTTTGCCTGCTCAGATATGCTTTTGAAAGCTTCTAGAGTGATTTCATTTCAATTATTATACTTTTCATATCCAGAATCTATTTAATTCCTTTCTTTGTAATTTACATCTCTTTATTGATATTCTCTACTTGTTTATGCATTCTTCTATTGATTTCCCTTAATTCTTTGTTTATATTTTCCTTTAGTTATTTGAGTATATTTGAACAGATAATTTAAAGTCCTTTTCTTCTAAGTCCAATGTGTTTATCTCCTCGGGGACAGTTTCTCTTGTTTTTCTTCGAATGGGCATCGTTTGTTGTTTCTTTACATGCTTTGAAATGTTTTCTTGAAAACCAGATATTATGAATATTATTATTTTGTGACTGAAATAAGATTCTTCCTTAGTCTCTGATTTGTTGCTGTTTAGTGAATTTTTAAAATCATTTTTGTAATATCTGAATTATTTGTCATGTGTAGTCACAAAGTCTCTGTTATTTTAATTTGTGTTTTGACAGAGATCTACTTGAATGCCAATAGCCAAATAAAAGGGGAAAGAATTTTTAAAAATCTCCTAGTCTTTTCAGATTGGTTTTGTGTTATTAGTGTGGTTATTTACAATGTTGTCTTAGCTCTCACTTCCTGCTTGTACTGAGCCTAATGATTAGTCACAGTTGAATTTGTAGGATCTTCTCAGGTCTTTTCTGAGCATGCGTCCTAACCTGGACATGCACATGGCCTTCCAAATTTCCTGGTATATTAGGTATGTCTTCAATGCTCTAATATTCCAAAGAATATCTCTCGATGGGCTTTCTTCCCTGGTTGTTGGGGTATTTATTGTTTGCTTCAGCTGTAATCTGTGCCTCAGGTGGCAGTGTATTATTCATTTGCCTTTTGCTATTTTTAAGGCATGCTTTCTGGGTGCCCACTTTTATGCCCTAAGAAATTCTAAGTTAAGCAAAGTAAGTCAAGTCTTTCAGGTAGCCATCAGAAAGGTAAGAAAACATAAACACAGTGAGTAGAAAAGAAAATATGCTCTGCTCCATCTGGAATTAAGGAGCAGTGTCCAATCCTGGAAACTTGACAGCTGTCTTAAGACTATTTCTATGCAGGAGATGAGAGTGGGTAAGAACAAGTAAAATATTACAAAGCTTTCCTACCATTTTTAAGTTGACTTTTCCTTGATTCCTCATTTGCTTGCTCATTGTAAACCTTTGACTGCTTCCCAGAGTTCTAACAAAGTTGATTCTGTTTTGCTGGGTTTTCCAGTGTTTCTGTGGAGAGATGGCCTCTTGGAGCTACCCACTCTGCAATGTTTGTTGACAACACTCTCAAGGTTTTTTTTTTTTTTTTTTTTTTTTTTGTCTTTGTTTTTCAGAAGTTTAACTATAATGGGTCTCTGAATGATTTTGTTTCAGTGTATTCTATGTAGAGTTCCCTCAGCTTCTCAGATCTGTAGGTCTATATCTTGTTGCTAAATTGGGGAGATTTTCTGCCATTGTGTCTTTAAGTACTCTTTCAGCTCCACTCTTTCCCCTCTCATTCTGATAAAATTTTAAATCAATTTTTTAAAAATGTTTTGAAAATCATTGTTTTGCTCATTTTTTCAGTCTGTTTTTTCCTCTGTTGTTTATATTGAATAAATTCTATTGATCTATCTTCAAGTTCACTATTCACTGATTCAATTTTCTATCCTCTCTACTCTACTACTGAGTAGAGTTTTAAAAATTTTGGTCATTGCATTCTTTTTATTCTATAATTTCTATTAAGATATTTTGCAATTTTTGGTTTCTTGCTAAAATTATCTATTTTTCTTTTAAGAGATTTTGTAATTAATGGTTGAGGCATTTTTATGACTTCTGTTTTAAAATGCTTTTAAACTAATGAGAAGTTAAATGTATAGCAAAGGGAACTCTACTCAATGCTCTGTGGTGACAAAAAGGGAATATATGTATATGCATTGTTGATTCATTTTGCTGTACAGCGGAAACTAACACAACATTATAAAGCAGCTAAACTCCAACAACATAAAATAAAATTCTTTTCAGATAATTCTAACATGCAACTCATCTCAGTATTACCACCAGTTAATTGTTTTTTTCTCATTCAAATTACTAGTTTCTTGGTTCTTGGTGTAATGAGTGGTTTTTAATTGTATCCTAAATATACTGATTATTATAGTAGACTTTTGATCCTGTTTAAAACTTTTGTTTTAATAGGCACTGACCCTCCTTTGGTTTAGTCTGTAGATTCTTTCCACTTTTGTAGACTTTAGTTCCAATGATAATTTAGTTTTCTGAACCCTTGAAATGTTACCTGGCCTGCATCATTCATCCAGAGCCACTGGAACTCCCACTCAAATCTGATAGTGCCTCTATCAGGACAGAAGGTACTTTCCTGTGCCTGCACTTGGCTATTTACCCGTTATAAGGATAAATAGAAATTTAATTTTCTGTGTTACCGAAATGGAAAGAATGTTTTCCTCTTACCATTTTTTTCCCCTTTCCTTTACAACTTTTCTATGAGAAACCTAGTAGTTGTAAATTCTTTCTCTAAAGTAACCTGTCGATATGCATATGCATCTTTTTAGAGGCTTGCTGCTAAGTCGCTTCAGACGTGTCCGACTCTGTGCGACCCCATAGACAGCAGCCCACCAGGCTCCTCCGTCCATGGGATTTTCCAGGCAAGAGTGCTGGAGTGGGGTGCCATTGCCTTCTCCGTTTTAGAGGCTTAGTAACCCTATTTTTTTTTTTTTAGTGTCTGAGAGTTATTCTTCTGAAATGTAAACATTTACAAAGATAGTATCTCTGCTACCTGTCATGGTGGGAGTTTCAGCTAGGCACAAGTTGCTCTGAGCTGTAACCATGTGCTTGTCATAGAGATAAGAAGTTTTAATATACCTGTGGAGAAATGCAATTAATGATTACCTAAATTCCTAAGTAAACGTAGAAGAAATGTTATGAACAAATTTGTAGCAAATGATGGTGTTAAGTCCTATTAGAGGGACTTGAGAACATACACACATAATGGGTTGTGACTGTTTGGCTGTATGAATAAGGTGGGAATTTCTTTGGCTTACTTATGAGGCAGTGTAATCTGGATGTGCTTATTCAATAATAAAACTTTCTGTCTTTTCCACATTTTGAGGAAAAGACTCTCTAGGTTGGCAGGACTGTTATTTCTCCAGAACTATATATCCATGACCTGGCTATGATTCTATGAATATTGAAATGACACATTTGCCAGGATTCAGTCAGGGAGAGTGCTTTTCATCTCCAGGTGTTTAATTAGTTGGCATTCCAAACCCATTGAATCCTCCTGAGTGATCTCCTCCCTAAACTACAGTGTTCCAAATTCCATCTACTGTGTTATCCCGGGCTTCTGCCAATATGAAATGGAAATACCCTGTACCAGCAAAATAACAGCCCAATGAATAAATGCACAACTGAAAGGAGGAAATGTAAAACAAAAATGCCATTGGTTAGAAGAAATATATTTTTGTACTCTTACTCACATTGGATCAAATTAACAAAATCTACTCCACTTTTCTTGTTTTATTTGTTCTACATTAAACTAATTTTATTATACTCTCAGTAGTACTTTTAACTTTTGACTCATAGTCTTGATTGAATACAGGTGATACATGGGAACATGTGACCTCCTATATAAGTTGAAATTTTTGTAAAATTATGCATAGGTTTTGTATTATGCAAGTTGATGCATATGCCGTGTTTTACATCAGAATTCCTGGGAAAATCACTTTGAATTTTTGGTACTGAAATGAATGGAAAACAAATTGTTATGTAAAATTTAGATTTTTTCAAATGAAGAAAATGTACAGTTTGCCCTACCAATTTAAGGAGAAATACCCTTTTTTGTTTGTTTGTTTTAATAACTAAAGATAAAATGTCCTTGTACCCTTCTCCCCAAGAACTGAAAGTCACTCAGTTGTGTCTAACTCTTTGCAAACCCATGGACCATGGGATTCTCCAGGGCAGAATACTGGAATGGGTTGCCATGCCCTTCTCCAGGGGATCTTCCTGACTGAGGGATTGAACCTGTGTCTCTTACATCTCCAGCATTGGCAGTCAGGTTCTTTACCACTAGCACCACCTGGGAATAGCTAATACCAATTTTCAGGGTCTCTTAGGTGACTATAAAATCACTGCTCATTCAAACTGAACTACTTGTAACTTCCACATGCATAGTGCAACCAGAATTTAGGATTACAGTGAGTACTATGAGGCACTGCAAGACTATGAAGTGACTTGTGAATTTCAAAAGGTTTAATTTATATATAGTCTAGTTGCGGAGTTCAGTTCAGTTCAGTTCAGTCGCTCAGTCGTGTCCGACTCTTTGCGACCCCATGAATCACAGCACGCCAGGCCTCCCTGTCCATCACCAACTCCCAGAGTTCACTCAGACTCACGTCCATCGAGTCAGTGATGCCATCCAGCCATCTCATCCTCTGTCGTCCCCTTCTCCTCCTGCCCCCAATCCCTCCCAGCATCAGAGTCTTTTCCAATGAGTTGCAGAGTTAAGTGTATTTAAATACTTTCTAATTTTATTAATTGTGTACTCTATTGGAAAGATTGTAGAATGTGTTCAGGTGCTAAGAATACCATTCTTGACTTCCCTGTAGAATTGATGTGAAAAGAAATTCTGTGTAGTCCATTGCATTGAAAAAAAATAGAAACTTATTTCTGATCCTGGCAGAAACTGATAGCCTTTTTTATTTTATGGGTAATTTGGATATGTTTATTTTCTGAAGCCTACATAGTCCTTTTTTCCAGCTCTTGAAGTAATGCAGGTTGCTACCCTGGGTTACTCTATCACTGATACTAATAGTTCTTCAGTGGTCATCAAAAGGCCACACCCTGAAACCTTATTTGTCTCAGAATTTTTTAGGCAGTGTGTTTGAGCCACTAACGATATACCATTTTTTTTTTTAGTTAAAACAAGAGTCTGCTTATCAAGGATGCTTCCAATGGGCCATATCCTAATGTGCATTTGAGTTGCTTGGTCTCACACTTGGAGAGGGAAACTAGCATTTGCTGAATCACTGCTATCTGCCAACAATCTATGCATGCTACAGGAAATCTCCTTAGATAGCAATAAACAATAGACTTGACATTGGAGAAAGTTGAATCAGTGATGTAAAGAACAAAGTTTTGAACCAATATAAGAATACAGGAGAAAATAAAGAAAGGAAGGGGCAAGAAGATAATGAGCACAGAAGATAGATTATATAGGTTCAATTGGCAAATAATATGTATTACCAAAGATGAGAGAAAGATTGATAAAACCAAATAATCAGAGAACAAAATTGCTATTGCATATTAAGGCACATGAGGCAAGTGAAATTTATGGATAGGAATCTATAGTATGAATGTGTGTTTCCAGTATGATTTAGAAACATAATTCGATAAGGCCACAGGACCAGGTGGGAACCAAGGAGAAACTAAACCTTTGGGAAAAGGTAGATAGTAGGAAGATAGTAAAAGTTTACCAGCAGATTATATGAAAAGTGTTCTTAAGAATGCAGCTTTAATCAGAGGATGTGTCCATGGGGAGGAGGAAAAAAGCATATACTTAGTTCAGCTTAGCCCAGTATGGAGAAGTGATGAGCATTGTAAGACAACACATAGCATGTAGCAATCACAGTCTCAGAAGTAAGACTCAGATATAAAATACTGTCTTTATTTGCCACAAATACTGTCTTTCTTTGTAAGACCTTGGAAATTTAATTAGTCTTTCTAGACTTCAGCCTAGAGCTCTGATTATATATCTATCTATAAAATGCAGATAATACTGATGCAGCAGCAGTTCTGAAGCGAGCAGCCAGCATTCTAGTTGTGAAACCTGCTTTCCTTCTTGTTCCCAAAGAATTGTGTTCATCTGTTTTAAGTTATCTCAGTTCAGTTCATTTGCTCAGTTGTGCCCGACTCTTTGCAACCCCATGGACTGCACACACCAGGCTTCCCTGTCCATCACCAACTCCCGGAGCTTACTCAAACTCATGTCCATTGAGTCTATGATGCCACCCAACCATCTCATCCTCTGTCATCCCCTTCTCCTCCCGCCTTCAATCTTTCCCAGAATCAGGGTCTGTTCCAATGAGTCAATTCTTTGCATCATGTGGCCAAAGTATTGGAGTTTCAGCTTCAGCATCAGTCCTTCCAATGAATATTCAGGACTGATTTCCTTTAGGATGGACTGATTGGTTCTCCTTGCAGTCCAAGGGACTCTCAAGAGTCTTCTCCAACACCACAGTTCAAAAGCATCAATTCTTTGGCACTCAGCTTTCTTTATAGTCCAACTCTCACATCCATACATGACCACTGGAAAAAGTTCTCTGGGGGTTCCCTAAAAGACTGACTCAAGACACTTGCCTTTGTTTCACCTATCTCAAAATTCTTTGAGGGTAGAAAACTAGCTAAGCAGAGGGCATTCACTGAACACAATGAAAGGCAGATAACAATCTGCTGCCACCTGGGGCACAAGATTACACTAGGTATGAACAACTGACCTTATGAAAACCTAGTAGAAACACTGAGAAAAGAGTTACTTTTAGGAATAAAAGATCTGAAGTGGTCTTGTGTATTGAGTTGGCAAAAAAGTTTGTTCAAGGTTTTCTTATGGCAAAACCTGAATGAAAGTTTTGGCCAATCCAATGTAACAGGGAATCCAGAAAGTCAAGTGAACACCCAGCACAGGAAGAATGGTCAGAGAGTCAGAGGTGATCCTAAGCTTTCACCTTGGGCTGAATTTTAAGCTCATTGTAAGTGGGAAAAGAAGGGTAAGGTAAAATTATAAATGGCATGGCTAAGCCTTGAAAGAGTGCCCCCAAACAGAGGCATTCTGCAAAACTGTAAAGTTTTTCTTCTTTTTTCTTTTTTTTTTCCTCTCCCTTTCCTTTTGTTTCCTTGCTTTTCTTTTCTTTACTCTCTGCATTAAGTGAATATCTGTCAAATCACTAGCTGACACCTGGCTAAAGGAACCAAGACTTCATACAACAAACACACCAAAAATATAACCTTTAACATTTTGAAAGTCATTAAATAAACAAAAACCTAAAACCCATAGCAAACAACAATAAACCCTGAGGACAGGATATATCCTGATTTCCAGAGATACCAAGTTATAATATTTATTTTTATGAGCTGCCACTTTATTAAAGAATACAATCTGAGGCAACGAGGGGTGAGGAAAAAGAGGATGAGGCAGATATGTTACTAAGGTGTCTACTGCTTGGGATTAAATCAACTGATGTCCACAGAGAGTTTGTTGTTACAGTGGCAAGTGGATTGGAACAAGTGGTCAAGGGTTCCCCAAACTGGTGAGGTTTAGAGACTCTGAGGTATCACAAAGTAAGGATCTGACAGTGTAACATTTGCATCATTAAAGTCCACCAAATCATATTTAAAACTCCAGTTTTCAACAAAAATTATGAGGCATGCAAAGAAGCATAATACTGTGGAACATTCAAAGGAAAATAAGACATTAACAGAAACATTTCCTGAGAAAGTGGACACTTGACTTACCAGATAAATACTTTAAATTAACTGTAAAAATACACAAATAATTTTAGGAAACTATGTACAAAGAAATAAAGAAAGAGCAATGTTTCAACAAATAGAGTAGATCAATAAAGAGATCAAAACTATGTAAAAAAGAATCAGATATAAATTCTGAAAATTAAAAGTACAATAAGTGAAATGAAAAGTTTATTACAGGGTTTCAATAGCAGTTTTAAGCAGCAGAAGAAAGATGCAGTAAATTTGTATATAGGTAAAGCAAAATCACCCTATGTTATGAACACAAAAAGGAAGAAGAAAAACAGAGACTTTGAAATAAGTGGGATACCACTGAGTTTACCAACATATGCATAATGAGGATACCAAAGAAAAGGAGAGAAACAGGCAACAACTTATCAAATTTGATGAGACAAAAATCTACACGTCCAACAAACTGAATGAATTCCAGGGATTATAAATGTAAAATGATGCACACAGAGACATATCAATATCAAACTTTGAAAGCCAAATCAAAGAGAGAACCTTGAAAGGAGAAACAAAGAAGTCTTCTGTCAGATATAAGGGAGCCTCAATAAGACTGTCAGCTAATCTCTCATCAGAAATCATGAAGTCCAGACTGCAGCAAGATGACATATTTAAACTGCTAAAAGAAAAAGAAAGAAAGAAAGAAAGAAACCTGTAACTGAGAATTCCATATTGGGGAAAACTATCCTTCAAAAATGAAGGGGGGAATATTCAAAAATTAAGACATTCTGGATAAATAGAAGTAGAGTGTTTGGCACAGTAGAATGGCTGTACAAGAAACACTCCAGGAAGTCTTTCAGGCTTAAATGAAAGGACAAAAGAGAGTAACTCAAAGCAATACAAAGAAATAAAGAATATTGGTAAATATAAAGCAGATATTCTTGTAATTTTGGTTTGTAGCTTTTCTTTTTGTTGAATGTGATTTAAAAGGTATGGTCATAAAAGTATAAATAGAAAGTTATGCTAATGGTCACACAGTGTAGAAAGATGTTCAGTCTCTCAGTTGTGTCCGACTCTTTGCAACCCCATGGACTGCAGCATGCCAGGCTTCCCTGTCTTTCACCATCTCCCTGAACTTGCTCAAACACATGTCCATTGAGTCGGTAATGCCATCCAACCATGCCATCCTTGGTCGTCCCCTTGTCATCCCCTTCTCCTCTTGCCTTCAGTCTTTCCCAGCATCAGGGTCTTTGCCAGTGAGTTGGCTCTTCGCGTCAGGTGGCCAAAGTACTGGAGCTTCAGCCTCAGCATCAGTCTCTCCAATGAATATTCAGGACTGATTTCCTTTAGAATTGACTGATTTGATCTCCTTGCAGTCCAAGGGACTCTCAAGAGTCTTCTTCAACACCACAGTTCAAAAGCATCGATTCTTCAGTTCTCAGCCTTCTTTATGGTCCAACTTTCACATCCATACACAACTACTGGAAGGATGTAGAAAGATGTAATTTATGACAATAACAGCATAAGGGAGGTATGAGATAGAATTTTTGTATGTGAATGAAGTTGTTATTAATTCAAATCTTTTATATAATTTTTAAGATATTAATTGTAATCCTAGGATATCCACTAGGAAAATAACTAAAATGTGTAGAAAGTAAAATGAGAAGGGAATCAAAACAGTACACTAGAATAAAAATCAATTAAACACAAAATAAGATAGTAATAGAAGATTTGAGGAACCAAAAATATTTTGCATGTAGAAGATAAATAGCAAAATGACAGAAATAAGTCCTTTCTTATTAGTAATTTATTAAATATGTTGATTAAATTTCAAATTAAAAGGTATTGATTAGCAGAATGAAGTTTTAAAAATCATCCATCTATATGCTGTCTGGGCTTCCCTGGTGGCACAGACAGTAAAGAATCTGCCTGCAATGCAAGAGACCTGGGTTCGATCCCTGTCTGTAATATACTTGCTTTAAGATCTAAAAAAAGACGCAAATAACTTGAAAGTAAAAGATTGGAAAAATATATCTCGTGCAACAGTAACCAAAAGAGTTTTGGTGGTGTTCATTCTAAGATAAGACAAAATAGACTCTAAGTAAGAATTATTACAAGAGACAAAGAAGGATATTATATATTGACAAAAGGGTCAATGTATGAACAATATGAACATTTATTAGCATATACACACCAAAGAGCAGAATTCCAAAATATATGAAGCAAACACTGACAGAATTGAATGGAGAAATACTTCTAGAATAATAGATGGATATTTCAATTCCCCAATTTTAATAATATAACAACCAGACAGATGATCAGTAAGTAAAGGACTTGAACAGCAGTATAAGCCAAGTTAGACTTAATAGACATATAGAGAAAACTCCACCCCAAGTGAGTAGAATACATATTCCTCTCAAATACATATGGAATATTCTGAAAGATAGACCACATGATCAGTCATAAAACAAGTCTCAATACATTTTAAAAAATTGAAACCATACTAACAATTTTCTCTGACCACAGTGGGATGAAACTAGAAATTAATATCAGAAAGGAAATTGGAAAAATCACAAATAAGTGGAAATTAAACAACACATTGTTAAGCAACTGATAGATCAAAGAAGTCACAAGGGAAATTAATAGATACAAATGAAAATGAAAGCACAAAATACCAAAACTTATAGAACATAGCAGAAGCAGTGCTCAGAGGGAAATTTATTGCTGTAAATATCTATATTTACAAAGAAGAAAAATCTCAAATTAATAACCTAACTTTACATCTTGAGGTACTAGATAAGTAAGAGCAAACTAAATCTAAGGCTAGCCACAGGAAGAAAATAATCAAGACTCACATGGAGATAAATAAAATAGAGAATTAAAAAAATAGAGACAACCCAAAAGTTGGTTCTTTGATCAACAAAATTGACAAACCTTTAGCTAAAATTGCTATGAAAAAAGAGAAGACACAAATAATAAAATCAGAAATGAAAGTGGGGAGATTACTACCAGTTACTGAAATTAAAAAAAAAAAAATATGAGAATACTGTGAACAATTGTAAACCAACACATCAGAAAAACTTTTTTTTTAAAAAAAAGCACCAATTTTCTAAAATATATCCCCCCAAAATGAATAAGGAACATGTAACAACACATTTAATGAGGCAAGCATTACCCCAATGCCAAAAGCAGACAAAGTCTTCATAAGAAAAGAAATCTAAAGACCAATATTCTTTTCGAATATTGATGCAAGAATCCTCAGCAAATACTAGCACATTTTCACAACCAAATTCATTAGCATATTAATATTATAAAAATTAAGAATCTACACCATGACCAAGTAAGATTTATCTAGGAATACAAATATGTGTCAACATAAAAAAATCAGTCCGTGTAATCCATATATTAATAAAATGAAGAAAAGCAACAACATAATCATCTTAATTGATGACGAAAAAGATCCACTATTTAATGACATTCAAAATTGTTCTGTGACAAAAACATTGAGCAAACTAGAAATAGAAGAAAAATTCCCAACCTGACAAAATGCGTATATGATAAACCCATAGCTAACATAATATTCAATGGTTTATGAAGCTTTTCCCTTAGATCTTGAGTAAGACAAAGATATGAACTCTTATCACTGAGCCAAATAGTGTATAATGGCCTTACCTTCTTTTTGAACAACTTTAAGAATATCCTGGAAGATAAACATCACATCATTTTCTCCATTTACTAAACTGTCTACCTACCCCTCTACCAAAATCCTTCAACAGAAACTTTAAATCCCTGTCATGACTCAAGAATGATCCATCTCATCAGTTTATTTATTAATTCCATTGTTTCCTGAACACTTTCTTCCTGGAGTCCTCTGTATTCCTGTTTTAGTAAAGACTATTGGTTTTCTCAGACTCTTGCATAGGTCTTGGGTCTTTGTGGTTGAGCTGAAAATGATCTTCAGTGCTCTAGAGGAACTATGCAATTTGTAGTTGCCCAATATCCTTTGAACAACCCTTTTCTGTTTTAGTAGTTTCCTAAAGTTGCCTTTCACACAAAGAAATTTAAATAAATTTTCAGTATCCTTTTTTTTTTTTTAACTGAGTGTAGTCATATGACTGGAGAAGGCAATGGCAGCCCACTCCAGTACTCTTGCCTGGAGAATCCTATGGACGGAGGAGCCTGGTAGGCTGCAGTCCATGGGGTTGCTAAGAGTGGGACACGACTGAGCGACTTCACTTTCAGTTTTCACTTCCATGCATTGGAGAAGGAAATGGCAACCCACTCCAGTGTTCTTGCCTGGAGAATCCCAGGGACGGGGGAGCCTGGTGGGCTGCCATCTATGGGGTCACACAGAGTCGGACACGACTGAAGCGACTTAGCAGCAGCAGTCATATGACTAGCTTCTATCAAGCAGATGTGCCTGAGTGATATACGGAAAGATCTGAAGTTGTGTGGATCTCTCAATAAGCAGGGACATTCTGAACATGAGCATATTGCTTAAATTTGGCAGCATGGGCCAACCTAGCAGAGATAAATTATGAGAAACTATTATTTCCATCCATTTGCCACCAAGCTATTTCCTCTGGTGAATAGCTCATTCTTTAAGGACTTCTTCTCTCTACTAAAGATGATGCTCCTACTGCATCCTGTCACACTCATTTTTACATGTTTGTTTTCATTCAAAGTACAGAGGTCACTTTTCCCTCCTTTCCTGCTGTGAAATATGTATTCTTTTTTGGCAAGTATTTCCAGGTCTACAAACCAAAAAAAAAAAAAAATATTTCAGAAGGGCTACCCTTTGTTGAATGAAAAAGTAAGAGTCCCACAGCCTTGATAGGGTGTTTTTGCTTCATGTCTCACACATCTCACTTAATGTATTACCTGCTTCAGAAATATTATTACTGTTTACAGTTACCCTTCAACTGTGTCTCCACAGCTTTTTCTGTGCTTTGCATTGCTTTTCTCACAAAATCTTCAACTTTTTTCCTGTCAATTATTTCTAAGGAATTTTTCTCTAAGTTGAGGATTTAGGAAATTGTGTCAAAATGCTGTGGGATTTTGAGTAGTCATTGTTTTTCGAGTTTGTAAACTCTTCATGCCATAGGAAGGACAAAAAGAATAATCTGTAACAAGCCATCCTGACTAAAATCATTCATAGAAAAGAAGGTCAGGGACAGTTTGTTTCAGAAAGGTACTCAATTCTATATACCCCATTCCTCAACCATACATTCTGCGTTTGCTAGACCTTAGTTAAAACTAAAACTCAGTCCCATTAAAGGCAAGGGTATTATTATCATTAGAGAAATCTTTCGCAGTTATAATTATGAGGGTCTTTGACCCTTCACGTTAGAATATACTTTGTATATAAAGTGACAGCCTAATTTGGCTAGAGCAAGTCTCTGTGTAAGCTAATTACATGTGGTAATTTTGCTTGAAAGGAGACCGACTTGAAAGTGAATCCAATTTAACGGTGAGGAGGTTGTTATAAGAAACATTTCATTGTGGGTTTGGAAGTCCCTTAAAGTGCTAATTTTTCACTTGAATAACCATATTGCCATAGCGAGGATTTTTCAAATTACTTAATATTTGTGAGGTATTATTTAAACTAAGAAAAAATAAAGACAAATAGTGAGGATTGTTTTTTAAATTTTATGGGAACAATTTAGGATTCTAATTATTATTCACATATTAAAATTAGCTTCTATTTCCCTCTTCCCACTTATTCTTAAGAAATGGTGAGCCATCTTGCTCTCTTAAAGGACAAATCCAATTTCTTAATTACATATTTAACTCAGAAGAAGCATAGTTTGTCCATTTTCTCAATCTTTCTGAGTTTTGCTTTTTAAAAATATAGTCTCCTCTCTTGGGCATTTTAATAATCACTTCTCAGAAAATCATTACATGCAGCTAACAGCTATTGTATGGTGAATTGAAATATGGCAACTGCAAGAAGAAAGGGCAGAAGAAATGCTATAAGGAGGACTGTGAGCATTGCTTTAAACACTTATCTGGCTGTGGATGGCTAGGCAGAGGAGCTCTTTGGAGCACAGTAATTAAGATCAGGACCATTTTTTTTTTTCCAGCAGAGACTTTCATATAAGTCCAAGTCAAACCCGATGCAAACCCTGCAAATGGCAGCTACAGGTTTGCATTATACTTTACACAATATTGGGGTTTGTATAAGGTTAAAAGCTGGCAGGGATGCTTCAAACCCTAGCAGGACACCCTGATCTATACCACCAAGTATACCACCTGTCCTAAAATTCTCTTTCCTTTCAAGTTACCTCAATTCTTAGAATCACTGTCACAAGTTATTCCAAAGGATTAAAGCCCAAGGCTTCCAGAAACCCCTTGTAAAATTGCAAATCTTCTCTGGGAATGTGGAGTGAGTGCTGTGGTGATCTGTTCAACTCTCCCCTTCAGAAAGAAGCAGTAAAGACCCCAGCTATTTGGAGAGTTGGTGACTAATGTCTCTTACTTTAATCTCTTTCTACTAATTGACCTCAGCAAAAGATAGCTGTCTCACTGAAAGCCTTATCTCTTCCATGGGGTCAGTTCATACTCAGTGACTTTTCAGAAATGGAGCATAAACAACTGACTTTCTTGTCTCATGGCCAAAGAACTCTGAAGGGCCATTCCAGCACTAGAGCTCCCTATAGGAACAGTGGAGGCCACTGGTGCAACTGCCTCTCAGTTCTACTTCTCCCTCTGCTCAGTCCAGTGTTGTTACCCAATAAAACTCCAGCAAGCAACTGTGAAAGCCTCAGAATCTCTTTCCTGAGGAACCTACCATAAAAGAATTGAAATTAGGAAGTTTCCTGGGAACGAACTCTAAAATGTGATGGATAATTGACAGTAGATAAATAACTGACACCCCATGACATATGGTTGTTGAACAACACAAACTTTTCATAGGTGATAAACTGGGATGAAATGCTAAAGGAAGGGAATGCCCTGGAAGGCATGACACCCAAGGTATTTGAGAGTTTTCAGGGAGAGTGGTGAGAGAGAATAACTATAAGAGCTTTTCAACATGATGGCTGCGCTACAGGTCATCCATGTACTGGAGAAAGACAATGAAAGGATGATTCATAAGCCATACAAAGTGAAGTATGAAAGCCGGAGAATTTCCTTGGCAGCATATAAAGAGGCTCTCATCTTCTCAACCTGGCACGAAGTAAATAGGGAGAATGAGACCCAGTACTTATTTATAAAAGTATCAGCACTCCAGAAGGTTGAATTCTCATGCCAGGTAGGTTTGATAGGCCAAAGTCAGGGTCCTGATTGAGAAATGTTGCATTTTCAAGACTTGGGATGAGTACATCAGTACTTGAAAACCGTGAATCTCAGTATCACCTTGAACTCTCTCAGTCCAGTTCAGTTGCTCAGTCGTGTCTGACTCTTTGCAACCCCGTGGACTGAAGCACACGAGGCTTCCCTGTCCATCACCAACTCCCAGAGCTTGCTCAAACTCATGTCCATTGAGTCTATGATGCCACCCAACCATCTCATCCTCTGTCATCCCCTTCTCCTCCCACCTTCAATCTTTCCCAGCATCAGGGTCTGTTCCAATGAGTCAGTTCTTCACATCAGGTGGCCAAACTATTGGAGCTTCAGCATCAGTCCTTCCAATGAATACTTAGGACTGATTTTTGTAGACCTATATAGGATTAAAGGCTTCCCTGGTGGCGCAGAGGGTAAAGCATCTGCCCGCAAGACAGGAGACCTGGGTTCAATCCCTGGGTTGGGAAGATCCTCTGGAGAAGGAAATGGCAACCCACTCCAGTACTTTTGCCTGGAAAATCCCCTGGACAGAGGAGCCTGGTAGGCTATAGTCCATGAGGTTGTAAACAGTCAGACATGACTGAGCGACTTCACTTTCTTTAACTTTTCATATAGGATTGAACCCTATATTTAGCCTGCTTTTTCATGTTGCTTAGAGACAACTAAGAGGACCATTCCTCCAAAGGTAACACCTTGTCCCTTCAGAATCTGCCTCCATGCCTCTTGGATAGCAAGCTATTCGTTAGAATCAAGTTAGAATCAAATATAAAAGGAGTTCTAGGCATCCTAAAAAAAAAGGGTTTATATATTGAAGTTACCTCAGGATCTAGCCAACATGTTATGTACCAGAATGAACTCAGAATATATTAATGAGGCTGGATCCTAAGGGTATTGAATCAAATATGAAAATATAAAATTAGATAAGGAAGAGTATCAGAATAAGGTCACTCTTGTAATACAAGGTTTATTTACAAGGACCATAGGTAACGGTGCTAATACACTGTTAGGTGTCCTCTCGTAGGCTTTGAAAAAGTGATAGCTCTCACAAAGTGAAGTAGACATGCCAGGACTTACCTGGAAAACATTGGAAGAAAGAAGCAAAGGCTCAGAGAAGTGAGCATGCTGATATGGATAGTCTGTGTATGTCCAGGTAGCTATTTTCTGTAGAAAGTCCTAGGAGACACTCAACTGACCAAAGTGGTAAGGAATGCACTGGCACAAGTGTTGTTGAGATGCTCAGACAAGACTATCCTCTGAATTCCTGGGCTCAGAGTAGGAGATACTATTACAGAACTGACCTTGATATCAATGGATGTGATAGAATCCCAAAAAAACAGATGCCAAGTAGTCGTGTATAGGGGCTTACCAGGTGGCCCAGTGGTAAAGAATCCGCCTGCCAATGCAGAAGACACAAGAGATGTAGTTTGATCCTTGGGTCAGGAAGATCTGCTGGAGAAGGAAATGGCAACCCACTCCAGTATTCTTGCCTGGGAAATCCCATGGACAGAGGAGCCTGGTGGGCTACAGTCCATAGAGTCACAAAGGGTCAGACATGACTGAGCACACTGTGTGCAACTAGTGTATAATCATCAGAAGCAAGGTAGGCATGATACTGTAATAAGAGGCAGGGTCAAAATGGTAGCCTGGAGCACCTGAACTGCAGAGAGCTATCAGTTCAGTTCAGTTCAGTTCAGTCGCTCAGTCGTGTCCGACTCTTTGCGACCCCATGAATCGCAGCACGCCAGGCCTCCCTGTCCATCACCAACTCCCGGAGTTCACTCAAACTCACATCCATCGAGCCAGTGATGCCATCCAGCCATCTCATCCTCTGTCGTCCCCTTCTCCTCCTGCCCCCGATCCCTCCCAGCATCAGAGTCTTTTCCAATGAGTCAACTCTTCGCATGAGGTGGCCAAAGTTCTGGAGTTTCAGCTTTAGCATCATTCCTTCCAAAGAAAGCCCAGGGTTGATCTCCTTCAGAATGGACTGGTTGGATCTCCTTGCAGTCCAAGGGACTCTCAAGAGTCTTCTCCAACACCACAGTTCAAAAGCATCAATTCTTTGGTGCTCAGCTTTCTTCACAGTCCAACTCTCACATCCATACATGACTACTGGAAAAACCATAGCCTTGACTAGACTATAGATATGGTTAATAAAATCCAGTATGCCCAGAAGCAACCTAAATGGGCAATCAAAAAGGGGATTATCCAATCTATACACCACAAAATAATCGAGCATGGTTGATTATGAGCTGAGGCCAGCTGCTTCAATAAAAAATCCTGGTCCTAGTTTTGGAAAGTAAGCTGATTCTCATGCCAAGCCCCATTAATAGAAGGGGATGCTGGGTCTCCATTAAGAAGAACTCTGAAACATGACAAGTCTGTCTAGTATTGATTCCCCAGTCCTTCTCCAAAGGGATCTTTGACCATTTGCTTGTGTAGCTGTACATTGGGAAAAAGGGACTATTTAACATTTCAAGGACTGTTGGACCCAGAATATGAGTTGACACTGGTACCTAAAGATCCCTGTCTAGGTAGGGGGCATATGAGGGACAGATAAATAAAATTTCCTCCTATACCTAAATCATGCACTGTGTGTCTAGTGGATACACAGACTTGCCTGGTGGTCATATTCTGATCCCCAAATGTATATTTACACTTGAAATACTTCAGAGTTGCATTGACATACTTTACCCTTGCATTGGTTCCTTACTCTGTGACATATGGGCTGCTCTAATTCTTATATCTACGCTTCTGCAGCTGTTAAGTTTCAGAAGCATCTTGAGAACTTAAGGACATAGGAAATGAACAATGGAAATTGTCAATATAATGGTCTGATATTTTGTCATAGAACAAGTAATTATCCTCTATATACTTAACTCCTAAGTTTAGGTATATGCCCAAGCTATCTCTGGTCTTTCAAACGAATCCAAAACCTGCTATGAACTTGTTACTCAAGAACACATTTATTTATTCTTTCCTTCACTGAACCAAATATTTATTGAGAACTCTCAGGTAGTACATGAGATGTTAGGTTAAATGGGGGATAAAAATACCTAGGTCCTTTTTGAGTTAGGTCAGAATTCCAACTGATACTATGCTTTCAGAATAAATTTATTTCAACAATTCCTTCAAGCTTCAAAGGGGGATATTAATAAAGTCATCTTAGTATTGTATGAAACATGCTGCTTTGTCCTTGACTATTCTGCACATAGTGATCTGATGAGATTGATGAAGGACCAGAAGAGGGAAAAAGAAACACCTACTTTTTGTTTTTGGAAAAAAATAATTTCACAAAATGATTAATTGCAACCTAAAAACATTTGCAGAATGAAAATAGAGATGCCTTATTAGGATCAGTAACAATGTGTGCATTTTTTCTGCATAATCTCTCTTCTGTCATAGTCACAGTGGAATATATGATTTGACCTATTATACAATTTATATGGCCTTCTATTACTAAAGACCTTTCATATAACAGACTTTGAGAAACTTGCAATTAGCAAGGATCACACAGACTCAATGGACACGAGTTTGAGTAAACTCGAGGAGTTGGTGATGGACAGGGAGGCCTGGCGTACTTCAGTCCATGGGGTCGCAAAGAGTTAGACATGACTGAGCGACTGAACTGAATGGTTTTAAAGTTTTGTCATTTAACATGGAAAATATTTAATCAATGTTTAGATGATAAAAACGTTAATACCCTTTGGTATATGGATTTATTTATATGCAAATATATATTATACATTAAATTATGGATATATTGATTGATATTTGAGATCTTCATCATTCTTAGATTGTTCTGTTCTCCATTGCAGTAATGAAACTAAGTCATTCCAAGTAACTGTCACCTAATTGAATGAATACTTCCCTATGTGTATCCAGCATTTAATTTCTAATTATGCTCCCCTTGCCTTAGAAACTAAAATATAAAAAAAGCATGTTTTTCTTTGCTCTCAAATAAATCTCAAACCTTGCTAATTTGTGTAAAGTGACAATGTCTGTTTTATTAAATACTGACATAGGATTGATTGAGACACGTTTGTTCGTACTTTTCCAAGCAGAGCTAGCCACTTCTTCCTCAGTGCTACCACACTGGCTACTCTGTTGCCATACTCTTAATGGTCTATCATATATTGAGAGAAATATATGCCTCTCAAAGACAGAAAAGTCATATATTAGTGATCTTTGGTTCATTAATATCTAAAATAAAACTATATACATATATATTTCTTTTATCTGTACTTTAGCATTCCTTTTCTGAATACAACTTCATTCTAGATTTTAAAACCTCTTTTCTAAATACTAACCAAAACTCATTAGTGTTTCAGTATAACCTAGCATTTCTCCTGGAAAAAAGAACATGTGCACTCAAAATTGCTACAATTACAAATTGCTATGTAGGGAAAAGAATTCTTAGCAAACATAAAAGCTGGGAGCCTATTATGTAGGCTGTGCTAATATGAAGTTCTGTGCTAACTTCTGCGAACACCAAATTCTGTAGTAGAATTTGGTTCTGTCCCTGTCCTCAAGTAGCTCATGGTCTAGTGTGGAAACAGAGAAGTGAACGAGATCAATGAAAGCTATAATAAAAATATGCTTGGTATTCTCTGGTACACCAGGCGTATCTGTTCCTTAACTAATATTCACTTCACACTTAAATATTTTGCATTATTATATGTTTTCTTGTCAGATGGCTATATAGCCAAGTATATGTTATGTTCCATGAGGGCAAGGTTTGCACCAAATGCTGTTAGTACCCTAATTGTGCTAAGCGAAGCCCAGTGTACAGAGCAAGTAAGATAAGGGGCCTTTCTTTTAGTAGAAATATAGTCAACTCATAAGTCTAAGATGTAAGGTCAAGTTTAGCTCTACTTTTGTTAAATGGTTATATGTTACTTTGAGCATATTATAAGCATAATCTCTTAAAATAGTAAAAACATGTTTTCTTCCAGGTCTTTCTTTGTGGGGGTTAAATAAAATAAATTTGTGAAAGTACATAATGGGTAATTATAGATATCCTTCTTTTAATAAGTATTCATTTAATGCAGTTAGGCTAAGAACTTAAAGAAGATTCACAAAAGAGCTCAAATTATTTAAGTCAGAGTTGACCCTACTTGTCAGTGTCAACAGGTAAGATGTTGTCTCAAGGCCATCTTCCTGAAACACGCATAAGCTATTCCTCTTTCCCACTGTTCATCTTCTCCTCATTGTGAAGTAAATATTTATTGTGGTTACCAGAATTCTGAGAAATTCTGAGGTGACCCTTAAGACTCTTTTTTCTTGGTATATATGCCATGTATAGCCCCTCCACTTGAATTGGTCATGTCATATAATACAAGTGAAGGGATTATGCTGACATAATTAATGTCCCATATCAGCTGACTTTTGAGTTAGTCAAAAGGAACATTATTGTGGGTAGGCCTGATTCAATCAGGTGAGCCAAAAAAGGGACTGTGCCCTTCTTGAAATTAGAAATTTGAAGCAAATGAGATTTTCCTTCTGGTTTCAAAGAAAAACAAAAACTGCCTTATTGTGCAGAGATCCACGTGGGAGGGAATCGCTGGTGGCCCAAGGAAGTGAAATGACCCCCACCTGATAGCCCCAAGAAAATGGAAATTTTAATTTGACAGCCCCAAGAAATGAATTCTGCCAAAAGCCATGTGAACTTAGAAGACCTCAAGCTTCAGGTGGGGCTGGAATCCTTGGCCAACACTTTGATTTTGACTTGCTGAGACCTTGAGCACAGCTAACTCAGTTAACCCAGGAACCCGACTTATGGGAACCATAAAATAATAAATTTATGGGAAAGTGTTATACAGTAATAGAAAATAAATATATTTACCTAATCTGAAGAGATAATTTGATTTAGGATGTTAATTGGTGATAATAGCTTTGTGTTACTCCTCCCAAGTAATGTATCTTCAACCAAGAAAAGCTGCATGATAGAAATTACAGTTGGTAAAAGCAGGGCAGAAAAGAGGAAAAGAGGCAACCTCTCAGTCCTCGTTATTTGGGAAATCATGGTACTAGATGTTAAAAGTCAATCCTTGAATCTAAAATATTCTTTGTTTGGTTTGTTTTACTTAGAAGAAGAATAAAATGTAAGAAAGAAACTTAACAGTTTGCAAAAATGCAGGAAAAATGGGGAGAGAGAGCATGATATAGTGGACTAAATAGCAGGAGTTGAGCCATTATACCACCCTATCACTTGTGGGAAGCTACTTTGTAGCACAGGGAGCTCAACTCAGTGCTCTGTGATGACCAAGAGGGGTGGGATGGGGTAGGTGGGAGGGACTTTCAAGAGGGAGAGGATATATGTATGCATATGGCTGATTCATGTTGTTCAGCAGAAACTAACATAGCATTGTAAACCAATTATATTCCAATAAAAAAAAAGAATTAATAAAAAAGAAGCTATTGAACTGAGAAAAGCCTGTGAGATTTTCAGCCTCATTCCTGGTCAACTCAAAGGATGGGATTGTGTGATTTCTCTGTCTCTTTCAGAAAGAAAATGCTATGGGTCTTCTAAATGATGAAATCTGCTGACATTTGATTTAATTATAAGGGGAGTTTCTGCAGACTACAGGACTTTGGGAGAGTTTGAGGCATGTTACATAGTTATAAAATTTTAGTGAAAGAGTAATGTATTTGAGATATATAGCATTTATATGTGAATATAATATATACATATTTGATATATGGATAATATGTGTACTGTGCTGTGCTAAGTCACTTCAGTCATGTCCGACTCTTTGTGACCCTATGTACCATAGCCCACCAGGGTCCTCCATCCATGGGATTTACCAGGCAAGAATACTGGAATGGGTTACCATGCCCTCCTCCAGGGGGTCTCCCCCATCCAGGGATCGAACCCACATCTCTTGGTTTTGTGCACTGGCAGGTGGGTTCTTTACCACTAGCGCCACCTGGGAAGCTTATATATACATATCCTGAAATTCTGTGATGTTTAAGTTTGTTGATTTGAAACACAAGACTGTCTGATTCAGCAGGAGAAATGTCAGGGTAGTGAAAGTCCTATATCTTCTCCAAATGCCCTGTAACACCCCCTGACCCCCGCCATGAGATGCTAGTCTTTCTCCAAGCAGATGCTATTTTCTAACCTTCTGTTATTTGAAGGATTGAATTAAACATCTAGGGACAGTTTTTTCATGGACACAATCTAGTCCTTATGAGAACTAAAATTATACTTTTCACCAAAAAAAGCAAAATACTGTGAGACCTGAAACTAGGAACAATATTTAGTTTTGCTGAATAACATGTCATTACTGAGTTCTTAATGACTTAATTATAAATAAGCTTGACATAATCATACATCAAAATTTTTTATTCCACACTGCTCTAATTTTTAACAGCCAGTTGGTTATCTTAATGATGATTAACATACTAAAAGTACATTTAAAAGGACATTATGGTAGTAACAAATCAATGAAAGCAAAGAAATTCAAAAATGAAGCTAATATTTCATTCTTTAACTGTATGAGCTGAAGCTTAACTCATGAAGGCATTAGAGCTAGAAATCTCCAATTAGGTCAGAAAGTCTTTTTCCCTAAACATAAAAAGAAGTAAATGGTGGAATGCCATCTGCTATCTTCAGATATAAAAGAAAACAAATTAACTCATCAAGGTTACTTTTTTTTTTTTTGTGGCATGAGTTTAGTTTATTATTATTATCTTTTTTAAAATTTAAATTTATTTATTTTACTTGGAGGCTAATTACTTTACAATATTGTGTTGGTTTTGCCATGAATCCGCCACTGGTGTACATGTACATCCTGAACCCCCCTCCCACCTCCTTCCCGGTACCATCCCTCTGGGTCATCCCAGTGCACCAGCCCCAAGCATCCTGTATCCTGCATCGAACCTGGACTGGTGATTCATTTCACATATGATATTATACATGTTTCAATGCCATTCTCCCAAATCATCCCACCCTCTCCCTCTCCCACAGAGTCCAAAAGACTGTTCTATACATCTGTGTCTCTTTTGCTGTCTCACATACAGGGTTATCGTTACCATCTTTCTAAATTCCATATATATGTGTTAGTATATTGTATTGGTGTTTTTCTTTCTGGCTTACTTCACTCTGTATAATAGGCTCCACAGTTTCATCCACCTCATTAGAACTGATTCAAATGTATTCTTTTTAATGGCTTAGTAATACTCCATTGTGTATATAACCACAGCTTTCAAGTATCATATTTTAGTGCATACTCTGGGTTTCAAAAATGGTCTTGCCAGCTGAAAGATCATATACAAAGCAAAAAAAGTAATTACTTGAAAATATTACCATTTTTACCCTGTCTACAAGGTCTGATCCTAGAAAAAAATTATAAAATAAACAAAAATTATCTCTTTTGCTTCCTTTTCCTTTCCTTCCTCCAGTATTTTATGCAATGCCCCTTAGATGCCACAACTTGCCCATCTTAACAAAATATACAAGTCTTAACTGTAATTTGAAATATTCAAAATGATTTTAACTCAATAATTGTCAGTTTTATGAGTTTGGGGAGCAGAGAATAAATATGCATCTGTGTGTGTGTTTGTGTACATGTATGTGTGTGTCTATAAGAAAGAGCATTGTGCATCAACTTGATGTATGGCCCTCTTGATTTAACCATTATAAATGAATCTTGGTGCAGAGAATATATGAATTTAGGAAACTAGCCAATTTAGAAATTCTCATTGTTTCCTCAGACTATCTGCAAGGGCAGTATGAGGCATGGACTAACAATCTGCTTCTAGCTAATTAAAACTGACAATAGTTATTTGCATCCTCCAAACTCAAAGTGTGTTAATTATAACTTAAATGCATCTACTTTGTGCATAACATATTTGTATATTAGGCAAATTATTAAAAGAGAAATGTATTGAATATAATATTTCTGAATGTCAGAAGCATATTCATAAGACTCATATTAATTTTATATGATCATTTCATAGGTTTCTCTTTTGAGCAAAAATTCAGACAAGATTAAAATACACTTGAGTCTGGAAAGAAAATACTGTATACAATAGAATGGACATTCATTTCTGGATAGAGGGAAAATTGCTTAGGACATATATACAGAATATTATTTAAGACAAAATGTTCCATTGAATGGAGTGTTTACATGAAATATATTTTTCACTGTATATAATGCAATCTGGGTAATGTCAGGACATTGTACTAGTCATTATTAAATTTTCAAAGTGTTATTATTTTTTAAAAAATGGAGCTAAAAATCCAATGGCATTATAAATAGACAATAACTTCAAAATGAAAAGGGCACTAGTTACTGAATAATGCACCAGTTACAGAGGTTTTCAATGGACTGTTCACTGCCTGTAAAGAGCACAGACTGATTATAAATAAATAAACTCCTTGGTGTAACCGTTCCCTTTACTTAGTGGCACAAATAGCAAACTCACCCTGACTCACCCTGCTGATGGGAACTGAAAGCAGTGACGCATGTCTTATATTATCAGAAAAAATTCACATGGTAAGTGCAGATATTTCAGAGGAAGAACTGTTTTGATTGGTTTTTAGCAAGTTTGTTAAGGAACATACTTTTTAAAAAGTACTTAGTAGCATAAGTAAAATCTGGCATCTCCATAAAAAATAACAAAAGCAAATGTCATCTGCTTCTGATTTTTTTTAATGTTTTGGGGTAATTTTACATTACAAACTTCAATCACACCATCTACCTCACTGCTGCTAAGACGGTTGCATAAGTGTATTTGTAGTTAAATGCTGTTTGGAGCATGACCAGTACTCTACAGTTCACATGAGAGTATTTCCTTCAAAGTTCCCATCAATATGATAGACAGGGATGATATCTAGATTTATTTAGGGGATTTTATTAATGCTTTTAGTTTTTATTCTTTCATAATTTATACACATATATTGGAAGACCATGTGATAGTTGGCTGAAATGTGTTATTAGAAAGCAAGATAAAATTGAAACTAATAGGTTATTTAGAACTGGGACTGGGGGATTTTTTTTTTTTTTTTAATCTTTTATTGTGGAGTGGAAAGTATTCATTTGGAAGACTTTTTCTGAAGAAACTCTTAGAAAGAAAGTACTGTTTAAAAATGTCTAACCTAAAACTCTTACCTGGTCCTGGGGTTCTGGTGAAAGAAGTTATAAAAGAAGTTGGCCCTTGTCTATGGTTTTGGTAAGGCTTCAAACAAGCTATTCCTCTAGTGGAATTGGGTCTGTAGCTACAACTTTTATTCAGAAGCAGCAGAAGATCTGCTTCCAAGCATCCTCAGTCTATGAAAGTAAGCTTTAAGTGCCCTGCAGACATTCAAAATTGCAATCTAAGTTCAAACAAATACTAAGACATGGTATATGTAAAGATATATTCTGATTGATATGGAAGTTAGAAGTAATGTCTCACAAAAAATCTCAGAGCTCCTAGTTGCTTTGTTTAGGAAAAGAAAAGCCTGTAAAAGAATATGAACAAGAGAGCATGAAGCTCAACAACCCATTGAGCCAAACATAGAAGAAGCTGAGAGACAGGATTAAAGTCAAAAGAGAAAGAGGTGTTGGTAACTGGTGGCTGAAATGAAGAGTCCATCATTGTGTTCCAAACTCTATTGCATAGGCCTTTGGATAGAAGAGTTCTGATATGGGGGTCAAATAAGGGACAATCCTCCAGAATATGACATTAAACTGAGATGATGGATAAGTTTTCCTTTAATGAATCACCTAACTGCAGGTACAGGTGCATACTCTGCTTTTAAAAGTCTTCTAGGTCAGCTCTACCAAATGAAATATAATGATGTCTCAAACATACCTTACAGTGACCTTATTTGTCATACCTCAGTGAATAACCATACTCTAAACACCCTATAGCTATTATTAAATTCTTTCCATACGTACCTTGACAATAAATTATCTATATATATGAAAAGATTTTCTCACACAGAAAAAGTTTTTCTATATGTGAAGAATAATAAGACTATTTTACTTTTTATTAAGATAGATCTATTAATTCTAAAGAAAATATTGCAGTATGATGTTAGTATAAAATGTAAACTCATTTAGGAAATATATGGAACAATTCATTATCAGCAATCATCATTAAGTAGCACACAGGCTACCATTTCTTTTCTTCCCCCAATACCATACGAACACAGTACACGCATTTTTACTAATTTATATATAGAATTTATTTAAGATGAAAAAATACTGCCCTCAAGTTAATGTTTTAAGATATAGAAAGGCTTTGGACATGTACACTTAAATGGTTAGAAAGTGATAATGACAATTTTTAATTTGAAAAAATTTCACAATTCCAGGCAAAATTCATATAGACAGAATATGACTTCAACTGTTTTATTTTTAACATCATGGTAAAAATATGGAAAAAATAATCCTTGTTATTGACAATGGTAAAGCTGTTAGTAATATTTATCTTTTACATGCTTAAATTTATAAAACAAATGTGCATTATATCTTTAGTGGAAAAAGTTAAATAAAATTTGTTTTTTAAGTACATTTTAAAAACATTTTGACATGCTTCAGCATAGCTCATGTTTTGAGAAGGAAGTGTGAGGGTGAGAAAAAAAAAGATACAAAAAAGAAACAAAAGAAAGACAAAAAAATATACAAAAAGAAAAGAAAAAAGATATCAAAATGTGAGAAAAGTAAGAAAGGGTAGATCTTAGCAAAGGAGAGAGAGGTAAAAAAAAATTAATATCAAAGGATGTGAATTCAGAGGAGCAAATGCTACCAGGTTTAGAACTGTAGTGCTGTTATGCAAAGAAAACTGATCCTTCCTTTTAAGGGCATTTTTATTTAGTTGGTAATATTTAATTTAGATTGATTAATAATTATTGAATATTTACCAAACTACCTTTCACTTTTTATTTATGGTGTGGAAAGACTGAGAGCATACACAAGGAGACATAAGGAAGAATGACCAGAGGATTAGAATATTGGGCCAGATCTTTAAGTAAAAAAAGGCCCATAGGTTGGTAGAGATGAAGAGTGAAGGAAATCCAAGTGTGAATGGAACGTACAAAGTTAAGACTAAATAAAATGTACTGGAGGAATAATAAAATACCAGCATATGATAGACTAATGCTTCCACTTTCATATCTGATATTTGAAGTTGCTGTGAGTGCTAAGGGTGAAAAAAACTGGGTCTTATGATTTGAATGGTGCTGATTTCAAGCAGAGATCATTCTGTTGTTTTTGAGATTTCAGACTCTTGCTGGATCATGGAAAAAGCAAGAGAGTTCCAGAAAAACATCTATTTCTGCTTTATTGACTATACCAAAGCCTTTGACTGTGTGGATCACAATAAACTGTGGAAAATTCTGAAAGAGATGGGACTACCAGACCACCTGACCTGCCTCTTGAGAAATCTGTATGTAGGTCAGGAAGCAACAGTTAGAACTGGACATGGAACAACAGACTGGTTCCAAATAGGAAAAGGAGTACATCAAGGCTGTATAGTGTCACCCTGCTTATTTAACTTCTATGCAGAGTACATCATGAGAAGCGCTGGGCTGGAAGAAGCACAAGCTGGAATCAAGATTGCCGGGAGAAATATCAATAACCTCAGATATGCAGATGACACCACCATTATGGCAGAAAGTGAAGAGGAACTAAAAAGCCTCTTGATGAAAGTGAAAGTAGAGAGTGAAAAAGTTGGCTTAAAGCTCAACATTCAGAAAACGAAGATCATGGCATCTGGTCCCGTCGCTTCATGGGAAATAGATGGGGAAACAGTGGAAACGGTGTCAGACTTTATTTTTGGGGGCTCCAAAATCACTGCAGATGGTGACTGTAGCCATGAAATTAAAAGACACTTGCTTATTCCTTGGAAGGAAAGTTATGACCAACCTAGATAGCATATTCAAAAGCAGAGACATTACTTTGCCAACAAAGGTCCGTCTAGCCAAGGCTATGTTTTTTCCTGTGGTCATGTATGGATGTGAGAGTTGGACTGTGAAGAAGGCTGAGCGCCTAAGAATTGATGCTTTTGAACTGTGGTGTTGGAGAAGACTCTTGAGAGTCCCTTGGACTGCAAGAAGGTCCAACCAGTCCATTCTGAAGGAGATCAGCCCTGGGTATTCTTTGGAAGGAATGATGCTAAAGCTGAAACTCCAGTACTTTGGCCACTTCATGCAAAGATTTGACTCATTGGAAAAGACTCTGATGCTGTGAGGGATTGGGGGCAGGGGGAGAAGGGGACGACAGAGGATGAGATGGCTGGATTGCATCACTGACTCAATGGACATGTGTCTGAGTGAACTCCGGGAGTTTGTGATGGACAGGGAGGCCTGGCGTGCTGCGATTCATGAGGTCGCCAAGAGTCGGACACAACTGAGTGACTGAACTGACTGACTGATTTCAAGCAAATGAATACATTTTTTATGAATTCATTCATTCAAAAATGTTTATTATGACAAACCACTGTCTGCAAAGTATTCTTGAAGACACTAGGTTTGTAGGAATCAACAAGACAGAGAAATTCCTGCCCATGTATTTATGGTCTAGCAAATTTATACTTAAGATATATTTAATATACAATTAAATACATTAAAACATATATTAAAATTTTAGTTTTGTGTATATAAAATGCACGGTACATTGGATTTTTCATCATTGTAGGAAAGTAAAAGTGAAAGTGAAGTTGCTCAGTCGTGTCCGACTCTTTGCCACCCCATGGACTATAGCCCACCAGGCTCCTCCATCCATGGGATTTTCCAGGCATAATACTGGAGTGGGTTGCCATTTCCTTCTCCAGGATATCTTCCCGACCTGGGGATTGAACCTGGGTCTCCTGCATTCTAGGCAGACGCTTTACCATCTGAGCCACCAGGGAAGTCCCCATTGTAGGTAACAAACATATAATTGTCCCATGGCATTTCATATAATACATTGGCCCATGTTGGTGGATAGTATCAATGAAGAGAGATTTTAATACACATATGGGGCTTGCCTTAGAACACTGGGTCTTAATGTTTTGCATTGTGTGCAAAACAAGGAATACTCTTTCACCAAGATTATCTGCTGCTAATTGGGATAATGAACACTACAAACATGATCCACTTTTTCATGTCAAAACAAAGAAAACAACATGATGTCAGAGATGTCAAAACACACAGACATTATTTATTCTAATTCTCCTCACATCTTTGGCTTTGTGAAATAGACTTTCATAAATAGTGGAACTGAATACAGTTAATTTACTTTTTTAATATAAATTTATTTATTTTAATTGGAGGCTAATTACTTTACAATATTGTATTGGTTTTGCCATACACCAACATGCATCTACCTACATGTTCCCCATCTTGAACCCCCCTCCCACCTCCCTCCCCGTACCATCCCTCTGGGTCATCCCAATGCACCAGCCCCAAGCATCCTGTATCCTGCATCGAACCTGGACTGGCGATTCATTTCACATATGATATTATACATGTTTCAATGCCATTCTCCCAAATCATCCCACCCTCGCCCTCTCCCACAGAGTCCAAAAGACTGTTCTATACATCTGTGTCTCTTTTGCTGTCTCACATACAGGGCTATCATTACCATCTTTCTAAATTCCATATATATGTGTTAGTATACTGTATTGGTGTTTTTCTTTCTGCCTTACTTCACTCTGTATAATAGGCCCCAGTTTCATCCACCTCATTAGAACTGATTCAAATGTATTCTTTTTAATGGCTGAGTAATACTCCATTGTGTATATGTACCACAGCTTTCTTATCCATTCATCTGCTGATGGACATCGAGGTTGCTTCCATGTCCTGGCTATTATAAACAGTGCTCTGATGAACATTTTGGGTATCCAGTACACGTCTCTCTTTCAATTTTGGTTTCCTTGGTGTGTATGCCCAGCAGTGGGATTGCTGGGTCATATGGCAGTTCTATTTCCAGTTTTTTAAGGAATCTCCACACTGTTCTCCATAGTGGCTGTACTAGTTTGCATTCCCACCAACAGTGTAGGAGGGTTCCCTTTTCTCCACACCCTCTCCAGCATTTATTACTTGTAGACTTTTGGATAGCAGCCATTCTGACTGGCGTGAAATGGTACCTCACTGTGGTTTTGATTTGCATTTCTCTGCTAAGGAGTGATGTTGAGCATCTTTTCATGTGTTTGTTAGCCATCTGTATGTCTTCTTTGGAGAAATGTCTGTTTAGTTTTGGCCCATTTTTTGATTGGGTCGTTTATTTTTCTGGAATTAAGCTGCAGGAGATTCTTGTATCTTTTTATAGACTCCCTTTCTCCACAAGGACTTCCCTGGTGGCTCAGATGGTAAAGCGTCTGTCTACAGTGTGAGAGACCTGGGTTCAATCCCTGGGTTGGGAAGATTCCCTGGAGAAGGAAATGGCAACCCACTCCAGTACTCTTGCCTTGAAAATCCCATGGACGGAGGAGCTTGGTGCAGGCTACTATCCATGGGGTTGCAAAGAGTCAGGCATGACTGAGCGACTTCACTTGTTTTCTCCACAAGCATAGTCAAGGTGTGTTTGGAAGGGAGGGGCAGATGATAATACAGGAAAGTATTGGCAAAGTTGGCCTGCTAGCATTTCAGGCATCAGTCTCCATTAGCATTTCCATGTAATTCTATGCACACATCTAGATATGAATCTCTCTCTGAGGCTATATTCAGAAATGACTTACTATATGCCAGGAAGTACACAGTTCTCCTATGTAACCTACACAAAAATCAATTTTCATTAACAAGAGCCTTGGTGTGCAATAGGGAGTGAGAAGTTGCTATATGGAAAGATTTTTCTCTTATTTATTTTTAAGAGAGAACAAGAAGGAAGAAACATCACCAGCATGACTAAATGGAGAAGCAGCCAGACAAAAATGTCTTACTATTTTTGTTTCCTTTTTTCAAAAAAGATGGATGAAAACACTGAAGCAGCCCTTAGGCAGATTATTCAAGCAGATCCTGACAGTGGCAAGCACTTGGGGGTTAATCTTTACAAAGAATAAATTGGTTTTGAACAATTTCTCCAATGTTCTGTATTAAGATCAGACAGTCTTTTTTTTTAATATCAGCCGTACTTGTCATTTTTTTCTCTACTTGTTTTTGGAAATAGAGAAATACTCACAGATCCCAAAGCAGAGGACTTTTCTGTGTTTTGGAATCATTTGGCTGGCCCTACTAGGCTGCTGAAGGAAAACTTGTTGAACAAACACTGATAATGCTTTTTGTCTATTTCATCAACTCATCAAACAACACATTTTCCATTAGAAATCTTCTCCTATATCAACTCCCTTCTGAAAAATTTGAAGAAGACCCTTCTTTTTTTAGGATCCTGCTTACTGTTGATCATTGCTACTTTTTATTTTTTTTTAATTTTATTTTATTTTTAAACTTTACATAATTGTATTAGTTTTGCCAAATATCAAAATGAATCCGCCACAGGTATACATGTGTTCCCCATCCTGAACCCTCCTCCCTCCTCCCTCCCCATTCCATCCCTCTGGGTCGTCCCAGTGCACCAGCCCCAAGCATCCAGTATCGTGCATCGAACCTGGACTGGCAACTCGTTTCATACATGATATTTTCCATGTTTCAATGCCATTCTCCCAAATCTTCCCACCTTCTCCCTCTCCCACAGAGTCCATAAGACTGTTCTATACATCAGTGTCTCTTTTGCTGTCTCGTACACAGGGTTATTGTTACCATCATTGCTACTTTTTAAAAACTCCTATTTTTCAATCTCTTTCAGTGTCCCAGTTCAGGGTATATTCTACATGTCTTCAGTGTATACTGTGTAGATTATAACCTAATTTCAAATTAGACTTAATCAGAAAATTAGCCAGTTTATTTCAACATATGATAAAGATGTTTAAATAGTGCTGACTGACACAGTATGCATGTAAATAATACCTGTTGATAAAAAGCTGCACTTGACAAAAATAAATTCACAATATTATTGCTAAGTCTGAATTATTCAAAATCACTAGTAATGTGCCAGATATTTCTGAGCACTGATACCAAGAGAACTTTCTCTGCTTGTTATACTATATGCTACATTAGGAATTACAAGGCCACAAATAACATTTAAAGTAGAGAAAATGGCAACGTTACTCATATATGCCTCTGAAATAGACTGCTGCGGTCTATTTGCTGTGTGTGCTGCAGTCCATGAGGTCATAAAGAGTCGGATACGACTGAGAGACTGAACTGATTGGCTGACTGAAATAGACATGGGTTTTCTTCTTCAATAGATTTTACCTTCTAAGCTATGATTTGCTTAAGGGATTATTAATTTTACTCATTGGAACAAAGTAGCATTTGGTTTCCCATTCATTAATTCACTGACCTTTTATTAGGCCCCTATTCTGTGTGAAGGTCTTTAACAGGTAGTGAGAATACAGGTTGGTGCAAAAGTAATTGTGGTTTCAGACTGTGAATTTTAAAATCATTATAACTAGGCTCAAGCACATTTTTATTAATCAAAATAGGAACTATTGCAATCAACACAGTTTTGCCAATGAGAAATAAGTTTATTCCTGTAGTATAAAAATCCTTGCTTCAGGGTTTGAGGAACTCTTAGAAAGCATTTTCTGCCTCTTGCTCATTGTGGAAGCATTTTCCCTGCAATAAGTTGTCAAGATGCTTGATGACATGGTAATCGGTTGGCAGGAGATCAGGTGAATATGCTGGATGAGGCAAAACTTCGTAGACCAATTCTTTCAGCTGTTGAAGCATTGGGTTGGTTGTGTGACGTGCAGTTGGGCATTGTCATGGAGAAGAATTGGACCCTTTCTGCTGACCAATGCCAGCTACAAGCGTTGCAGTTTTTAGTGCATCTCATCAAATTGCTGAGCATACTTCTCAGATGTAATGGTTTCACTGGGATTCAGGAAGCTGTAGTCAATTGGACCAGCAGACCACCAAACAGTGACCATGACCAATTTTTGGTGCAAGTTTGACTTTGGGAAGTGCTTTGGAGCATCTGCTCAGTCCAACCACTGAGCTGGTCATCACCAATTGTCATATAAAATCCACTGTTTGTTGCATGTCACAATCCAATTGAGAAACGGTTTGTTGTTGTTGTGTAGAATAAGACGACACTTCAAAATGATTTTTTTTATCTGCAGTCAGCTCATGAGGCACCCAGTTATTAAATTTTTTCACCTTTTCAATTTCTTCAATTGCTAAAAGACCATAGAATGGTCGACATTGAATTCTTCGGCAACTTCTTGTTTAGTTGTAAGAGAATTAGCTTGGATGATGGCTCTCGATTGGTTGTTGTCAACTTCTGATGGCTGGCCTCTGTGCTCCTCATCCTCAAGGCTCTCATCTCCTTTGCAAAACTTCTTGAACCACCACTGCACTGTTCGTTTTTTCATTAGCAGTTCCTGGGCTAAATGTGTTGTTAACATTGCAAGTTGTCTCTGCTGCTTTATGACCCATTTTGAACTCAAATTTGCTTTTTGTCTAACATCATTTCCCTAGTCTAAAATAAATATAAAATAAACACCAAGTACTCTCATTAGCAAAACAACATAGAGTGAGACATGAACATTATAATAATGTATAACATTTATTTAAGAATGTATTCCAATATCAAATGGCAGTTCAACAATGTAAAACCGCAATTACTTTTGCACCAATAATAATATGAATAAAACTGCCTCTACACTTATAAGGATAACATTCTAGTTGTAGTGACAGAAACAGAAATAAATAATAACAAAACAATGTGATAAGTGATAAAAGAGAGAGGATTATTTCTGCTACCATGGGTGAGGATTGAGAAGATTCTTCAGAGGACAAATTATATGAACTCTGCTTTAAAAAATAAATACACTTGCTATGCTGAAAAATAAGTTTAAAATGATGTGAAAGTTATTTCAAGTAGAGGGAATAAAAGTCTAAAACAATGGAAGCTGCCGGTTGAACCTACCATGAAATATTTCTCTTAGGGAATGTGCAAGCAAATATTTGAACCTTGAAGTTTGTGTGTGTGTGTTTGTGTATCCACATGCATGCTGCATTTGTGACTCTTTGTGAATAAGTAATAATAAGCCTATTTGATATGTTCTATGTCATAGAAGTATCCAAGTTCTTTGTTTTATACTGAATTTATATCCACATATAAGGAAAGAAATGCTATCACACGTAGTTGCTTTTTAGGTTAAGAGAAGCAGTTAACAAAGGTCCTCTTAGATATTGTAGAGATAGACTAATGATGATTATTTATGAATGGACATAATAGAAAACCATTCACATTGATGTCATTTACTTTTAAAAATAACCTAGTGATTCATTATTTTCTAAAGTGTTGTGAAAAAGTGAAAAATAATTCATATTTTATTAATTTATTTTAATTGGAGGCTAATTACTTTAAAATATTGTAGTGATTTTTGCCATACATTGACATGAAACAGCCATGTGTGTACATGTGTTCCACATCTTGAACCCCCTCCTGCTTCCTTCCCCATCTGATCCCTCAGGGTCATCCCAATACACTGGCCCTGAGCTCCCTGTCTCATGCACTGAATCTGGACTTGTGATCTATTTCACATATGGTAATATACATGCTTCAGTGCTATTCTCTCAAATCATCCCATCCTCACCTTCTCCCACAGAGTCCAAAAGTCTGTTCTTTACATCTGTGTCTCTTTTGCTGTGTCACATACAGGGTCATTGTTACCATCTTCTAAATTCCATATATATGCATTAATATACTGTCTTGGTGTTTTTCTTTCTGACTTACTTCACTATGTATAACAGGCTCCAGTTTTATCCACCATCATTAGAACTGATTCAAATGTATTCTTTCTAATAGCTGAGCAATATTCCATTGTGTGTATGTACCACAGCTTTCTAATCCATTTGTCTGCTGACGGACATCTAGGTTGGTTCCATGTCCTACCTATTGTAAATAGTGCTGCAATGAACATTGGGGTACACGTGTCTCTTTCAATTCTGGTCTCCTCGGTGTATATGCCCAGCAGTGGGATGGCTGGGTCATATGGCAGTTCTATTTCCAGTTTTTTAAGGAATCTCCACACTGTTCTCCATAGTGGCTGTACTAGTTTGCATTCCCACCAACAGTGTAAGAGGATTCCCTTTTCTCCGAACCCTCTCCAGCATTTAACAATTCATATATTTAACAAAACTCTGAGATTTGGGTTCAGTTCAGTTCAGTATAGTCACTCAGTCATGTCTGACTCTTTGCGACCCCATGAATCACAGCACGCCAGGCCTCCCTGTCCATCACCAACTCCCAGAGTTGACTCAAACTCATGTCCATCGAGTCGGTGATGCCATCCAGCCATCTCATCTTCTGTCGTCCCCTTCTCCTCCTGCCCCCAATCACTCCAGGTATCAGGGTCTTTTCCAATGAGTCAAATCTTTGCATGAGGTGGCCAAAGTACTGGAGTTTCAGCTTCAGCATCAGTCCTTCCAGTGAACTCCCAGGACTGATCTCCTTTAGGATGGACTGGTTGGATCTCCTTGCAGTCCAAGGGACTCTCAAGAGTTTTCTCCAACACCACAGTTCAAAAGCATCAATTCTTTAGTGCTCAGCTTTCTTCACAGTCCAACTCTCACATCCATACATGACCGCTGGAAAAACCACAGCCTTGACTAGATGGACCTTTGTTGGCAAAGTAATGTCTCTGCTTTTCAATATGCTATCTTGGTTGGTCATAACTTTCCTTCCAAGGAGTAAGTGTGTTTTAATTTCATTCCTGCAATCACCATCTGCAGTGACTTTGGAGCCCAAAATATAGTCTGACACTGTTTCCACTTTTTCCCCATCTATTTCCCATGAAGTGATGGGCCAGATGCCATGACCTTAGTTTTCTGAATGTTGAGCTTTAAGCTAACTTTTTCACTCTCCTCTTTCACTTTCATCAAGAGGCTCTTTAGTTCCTCTGCACTTTCTGCCATAAGGCTGGTGTCATCTGCAAATCTGAGGTTATTGATATTTCTCCTGGCAATCTTGATTCCAGCTTGTGCTTCTTCCAGCCCAGCGTTTCTCATGATGTACTCTGCATAGAAGTTAAATAAGCAGGGTGACAATATACAGCCTTGACAAACTCCTTTTCCTATTTGGAACCAGTCTGTTGTTCCATGTCCAGTTCTAACTGTTGCTTCCTGACCTGCATACAAATTTCTCAAGAGGCAGGTCAGGTGGTCTGGTATTCCCATCTTTTTCAGAATTTTCCACAGTTTATTGTGATCTACACAGTCAAGGGCTTTGGCATAGTCAATAAAGCAGAAATAGATGTTTTTTTTCTGGAACTCTCTTGCTTTTTCAATGATCCAGCAGATGTTGGCAATTTGATCTCTGGTTCCTCTGCCTTTTCTAAATCCAGCTTGAACATCTGGAAGTTCACGGTTCATGTATTGCTGAATAGTGGCTTGGAGAATTTTGAGCATTACTTTACTAGCGTGTGAGATGAGTGCAATTGTGCGGTAGTTTGAGCATTCTTTGGCATTGCCTTTCTTTGGGATTGGAATGAAACTGCCCTTTTCCAGTCCTGTGGCCACTGCTGAGTTTTCCATATTTGCTGGCATATTGAGTGCAGCACTTTTATAGCATCATCTTTCAGGATTTGAAATAGCTCAACTGGAATTCCATCACCTCCACTAGCTTTGTTCATAGTGATGCTTTCTAAGGCCCACTTGACTTCACATTCCAGGACATCTGGCTCTAGGTAAGTGACCACACCATCGTGATTATCTGGGTCATGAAGCTCTTTTTTGTACAGTTCTTCTGTGTGTTCTTGCCACCTCTTCTTAATATCTTCTGCTTCTGTTAGGTCCATACCATTTCTATTCTTTATCGAGCCATCTTTGCATGAAATGTTCCCTTGGTATCTGTAATTTTCTTGAAGAGATCTCTAGTCTTACCCATTCTGTTGTTTTCCTCTATTTCTTTGCATTGATCGCTGAGGAGGGCTTTCTTATCTCTCCTTGCTATTCTTTGGAACTCTGCATTCAAATGCGTATATCTTTCCTTTTCTCCTTTGCTTTTCTCTTCTCTTCTTTTCACAGCTCTTTGTAAGGCCTTCTCAGACAGCCATTTTGCTTTTTTGCATTTCTTTTCCATAGGGATGGTCTTGATCCCTGTCTCCTGTATAATGTCACGAACCTCTGTCCATAGTTCATCAGGCACTCTGTCTATCAGATCTAGTCCCTTAAATCTATTTCTCACTTCCACTGTGTAATCATAAGGGATTTGATTTAGGTCATACCTGAATGGTCTAGTGGTATTCCCCACTTTCTTCAATTTCAGTCTGAATTTGGCAATAAGGAGTTCATGATCTGAGCCACAGTCAGCTCGTGGTCTTATTTTTGCTGACTGTATAGAGCTTCTCCATCTTTGTCTGCAAAGAATATAATCAATCTGATTGTGGTGTTGACCATCTGATGATGTCCATGTGTAGAGTCTTCTCTTGTGTTGTTGGACAAGAGTGTTTGTTATGACCAGTTCGTTCTCTTGGCAAAACTCTATTAGCCTTTGCCCTGCTTCATTCCATATACCATGGCCAAATTTGCCTGTTACTCCAGGTGTTTCTTGACTTCCTACTTTTGCATTCCAGTCCCCTATAATGAAAAGAACATATCTTTTGGATGTTAGTTCTAAAAGGTCTTGTAGGTCTTCATAGAACCGTTCAACTTCAGCTTCTTCAGTATTACTGGTTGGGACATAGGCTTGGATTACCGTGATATTGAATGGTTTGCCTTGGAAATGAACAGAGATCATTCTGTTGTTTTTGAGATCACATCCAAGTACTGAGATTTGGGTTGGATATTTAAAATTTAAAATATCTTTTCTTATATGAACAATGGTAGGTGAGCATCACAGATAGGAAGAATAATCCTTGCCTCCTTATGCCCATGTCTCCCCTAAAACACATGCCCTGTATTGAAGGGCAATATTTTGTACTTCCTAAACTATATCCTAAAAATTCAGGCCTATGACACTTGTTATGATGTCACTAATGTCCCACATTGATATTCTCTCTTCTTTTCACCCATGATTCCAACTGCTTGCAAGACATGAGCCTAAATAATGCTTTCTCCTAAGTAAATTATTTGGAAATAGAACCCATAATGTGAGATTTACCATGATACTCTTAACTTTGTAGTGAATTGAAGTGTTTGTAGTGTCTGTAAAATTGACTGATAGTTTCTCATACTGCCAGCAGTTCTACAGAGAATAAGACTTTTATGTTCAGAAAACCAGCAAGGTCAAACAACTACAAAAGGTGGACTGGAAATGCCACTTCTTATTTTGTAAAAATACTGAAAGCAGCTTACAAATGCTTTGCTTCAAGGAAGCAAATGTGTAAGGAGAAGGAGAATGCTGACAGAAAGTGAGGAAAACAAGGAAAAACAGATTCATGGGGCACTGGCTTGGAAAATAATAGATGCAAATTAGTTTAGATAATCTAGTTAATGGCTTTTAATATTTTATTTGGGGAATGAATGTGTTGTTTCATATGTCCCACTTTGGCAAGTAGCAAAAACTTAAGCCTACCCTTGTCAAGTGGGGAGAAAATAATATTCTTTAAATCTAGTTGGTCAGTTTCTTCATTCTCTAGAACTGAGACTAAATTGTCAAATTTGCATAAAGAAATACTTCATATGAGGATTGGAAAGAAGGTTCTTTCTCCTCCCACCATGTGTATCAATGATCAGAGTGAAGTTTTCTCCTCTGCATGTCTTTGATAGAGTACATAATTCTTCCTTATGAAAATCAAAGAGCTATATTTTGTTATGGGCTTATTCTCCCCATATAAATATATTCCCTATAATATCACGGCACAGTATTAACATGTTGAACAATTATTTCATATAATTTTACTACATATTCCAAAAAATGTTGGAGTTCATTTCCCTAAGTATGTCTTTTTGTAAATCATTCCCCACTTCCTCTCTCCAATTTTCAGGTCTTTAGGTTAAGTCATAACTCTTCCTTAGTAACATTCTCACTCAGTCTTATCAGGTAGTCACTAGTTACATGGCATGTTATAATTCCTGACAGACAAATTTGTCCATTTGCTTGCTTCTGATTCCCATGATATCCCAATAATTGCATTGTACATTAGCAAGTTTCTAGGCAGGCCTGTGGGGCTCCTCTACTGAGAGTCTTAATTAAACTTGTTCTAAATTAAAACAACCTTTGCTGAGACACTTGTCAGACCAGCTTTACAGGCTTTCCTGGGACACAGGAGGCAATGCCATGATCAGTGGAAGCAGGACAGGGATCAGGACCTAAGCAGTAAACTTGATGATTCACAGGGAGGTAATTTATTACACCAACTAGACCCACTAATATGATGGAGGAGAAGTAGGGATGCAGAGGGATAATGAAAGAAAGTAAAATATTGAGGCAAAGAAAAAAAGTGATGTAATTACATAGTGCTACTGTATGTCTCCCACACCTCTGAAAAATAAACCACCAAAATAAAACAGATACCACAGCTTTATTTTATAGTGCTAAGAAGATGGACCTGGTGGCTCAGACAGTAAAGAATCTGCCTGCAATGCAGGAGACCTGGGTTTGATCCCTGGGTTGGGAAGATCCCCTGGAGGAAGGCATGGCAACCCACTCCAGTATTCTTGATTGGAGAGTCCCTATGGACAGAGGAGCCTGGCAGGCTACAGTCCCTGAGGTCACAAAGAGTCGGATACGACTGAATGACTAAGCCCAGCCCAAGAAGATGGAACAACAGTTAAACGTTAGATCTTTTGATTTACTGAGATTGGGGCTGGCCCTTGTCTTCCAAGCCTCATCCACATTAAAAAAAAAAAAAAAAAAAAGGAAGAAAAATTACCTCAGGACTTCTTACCACTTCATGATACCAGTTCATAATCAAACTCTTCTTGTAACTCAGTGACCTCATGTGGTCTTCCTTCTTTACTTGACTCAGGAAAACTATTCTCAAGAAAGAAACTAATTAATCCAATTACACTGACATATAAATGAATGATGGGCTTCCCTGGTGACTCAGTTGGTAAAGAATCTGCCTGCAATGCAGGAGACCTGGGTTTGATCCCTGGGGTGGGAAGATCCTCTGGAGGAGAGCATGGTAACCCACTCCAATTTTCTTGCCTGGAGAACCCCCATGGACAAAAGAGGAATGCCTATGGACAAATATATACGTATATATATACATATATATATGTATATACACTTATCAGAGAAAGCAATGGCACCCCACCCGAGTATTCTTGCCTGGAAAATCCCATGGATGGAGGAGCCTGGTGGGCTGCAGTCCATGGGGTCGCTAAGAGTCGGGCACGACTGAGCGACTTCACTTTCACTTTTAACTTTCATGCATTGGAGAAGGAAATGGCAACCCACTCCAGTGTTCTTGCCTGGAGAATCCCAGGGACAGGGAAGCCTGGTGGGCTGCCGTCTATGGGGTCGCACAGAGTCGGACACGACTGAAGCAACTTAGCAGCAGTAGTAGCTGTATATACACTTATATGCACACACACACACACACACACACATATATATATTTCTTTGTTATACACCTTAAACCAATACCATAATATGTTTTAGGTCCATCACATGTCAGTAAAACTGGGGGAAAAGGCTAGTTTTGAGTCTGATGTGTGTATTGTGTGTGTGTTAGTCACTCAGTCGTGTCTAACTCTAGCAACCCCATGGGGTGCAGCCCGCCAGGCTCCTCCGTCCATGGGATTTTCCAGGCAAGAATACTGGAGTGAGTTGCCATTTCCTTCTCCAGGGGATCTTCCTGACCCAGGGATTGAACCCAGGTCTCCTGTATTGCAGGCAGAGTCTTTACCATCTGAGCCACCAAGGAAAATCTTGGGTCGTCCACTGAATAATTGAGTGGTCTTGGAAACTTTCTAAACATCTTTTCTTACCTATTAAATGAGCATAATAACTCCTTCCTTATTTTGAGTATTAATGATATAATGCATAGAACTCCCTTAGCTTTGAGCCTGGACCATAGTAAACACTTAAAAAACATTAGCTATAAATAAGACTCATTTGCAGGTTGGAAGTATTTCTTAGGCACAATTGTTAATAAAATATACAGCTTTAATTGTGCTGTCTGAAAGTAGTGTTCCTATAGGACATTTCATAAGCCAAAATGGTGTAAAGCAAAGAAGCAATTACCTTAGGGCACATCTTGCTAACAAACACACAAAGCAAATTGAGATAAGGTGCAGATATAGACACTTCCCTGGGGCTCAGTGGTAAAGAATCCGCTGCCAAGCAGGAGACACAGGTTTGATCTCTACCCCTGAGTTGGAAAAGTCCCCTAAAGAATGAAATGGCAACCTACTAAAGTATCCTTGCCTGGGAAATTTCATAGACAGAGGAGCCTGGCAGGCTACAGTCCATGAAATCACAAAGAGTTGAAAAGGGTTGGGCGTGACTTATCAACTACATAACAACAACAGGAGATACAAACACAATTCAAAGCTATGGCAGCTTTATGCTGAGATGCTGAGTGGGGAAGGAGCTTAGAGGTGCCAGTCTCTGCTTGGAGTGCCCACTGCCTCTGTAACAGCTCACTGCAAAACAAATGCTGGATCCTATTTTTGTGTTTTATCATAAAAGAGACAATCCCTTTTGGGCTTCCTTCAGTTAGAGAAAACAGATACTAATGTAGGTTTTGTAAAAGCAAAGTGGCATAAAGCAGACTTTCAAAAAGCAAGGTATACCTGTACAACACATAGATTTGTTTTAATGTATGTGGGTATCTGGAAAATAATATTAATATATTCATGCTTTCTATATGAGACCTAATATTATTTATTTTTGTTGCATTTTGGCAGCTAATGTTTCTTGTGAAAATTGGCATAACATAAAACAAAATTTTGTCATAGTCACTCATGCCTCTCCACAAATTTTATTTGGTTTAAGTCTACTAGATTATCTAAGAGGCAATTATAATCCTCATCACTGTGTTAAATTTTTGTATAGAAAAACAACAACAATAATAATTTCTGGTTTTTTCTTTCCCTGGAGAAATATAATAAGGAAGAATGATACACTTTGTTAGGGGGTAATATATTTTTGGAATACCTCCTAAGTTAGGTTTATTTATTGGAAAGCAAATCTCTCTTTCACACCTTGCCTTAAGGCTGTAGTCATGAGATTGGGTTAAAAGAGGCAATATATCATATAAAGTAGGGAGAAAATCTGAAGCTTGTTTCCTTTGACCCAGGCATAATAGAGAGAAGTACTTGATAAAAAAGTGAAATTCTTGTTCTTACATCATAGGAGATTCTAGAGAGAATACGATAGAGTCATCTCGATACAGTCAGATGTCAGTTTACTTTTCCACACCCCAACTCCCTCCTCTATTTGATTCTGAACTTCTCACTATGTATCTGTGTGTGTGTTTCGGGAGGGTCTTTAGAGATATCTAAGTATGTACCCAGGAAATTGAAGGTATCAGTTCTAGTCCCCATTTTCTCAAATACAGTGGGTGCTATGGACTGAATTGGGTCTCCACCCCCAAATTCATATGATGAAGCTTAACCCTCAGTGTGACTCTACAGTATTTGGAGATAAGGTCTTAAGGAGGCAGTTAAGGTTGAATGAGGTCAGAAGTGTCAGACCCTAATCAGCTAGGACTTGTGGCCTTTTAAGAAGAACATTTTCTCTCTCTCTTTCTGTCTCTGTCTTCTCTCTCTCTCTCCCCCCATCTCTCATTACTCTCACTTTCTTACTCGCTCATTCTCTCTTTCTCTCCTTCTCTGTATGTATGCACAAAGAAGAAAGTTCATTTGAGGACACAGCAGTAATGCGGCCATGTACAGGGAAGGAAGAGAGCTTTCATAGAAACCAAATCTGCTAGGACCTTGATCTGAGACTTGCCAACCTCCAAGAGTATGAGAAAATAAATTACCATTGTTTAGGCCACCCAGTTTGTGATATTCTGTTGTGACAGCCCAAGCTAAGATAAGGGAAAGGCTGCAAGTCTTTAAAAGCAACACAAAGCCATTTTCACAAGGTGAAAGATAAGCAGTTCAGCATCACTGATGCTTGAGCATACCTCTTCTTGAAATATTCAGATTCCATCTTGTAGGAGAAGCGTGGAGGAACTCTGAAAGACTAGCAATGTATCTGAGTCCACCCAGCACAAACTGAGTCATATAAAGGAAATTCTTGATTACTGAATCAATCTCAGCCTTATCAGGCTGGAGAATGATGTAGTAGTTCTTGTCACTACATCCCTCTCTGACCCTGATCCAATGGATGAGACGCTTGAGAAAAATCAGATTGCAAATATCTGAAGAAATAAGGAAGTTACATTGGCTTTCCATATCTTTACATGGTGTAACTAAATTTTGCCTTGACAGTGCACTTACTTTCTCTTGAAGTTATCTTACTCTTGGGGACAAAAATGTTTCTTATTAAAGACCACCTCTAAGCATCTGGTAGTTGCTGCTTGAAGTGTTGAACTAAAAAGAATTCTAGGGCTTCATCTTGACTCTGAGGAAATTAATGCCATGATTAATGATATATGTTAGCCTTAGAAATGGGATGGAGTAATAGCTCATTTGCTAAGTTGGCTCAGCAGGTAAAGAATTCACCTGCAATGAAGGAGACACAGGAGACGTGGGTTCTATCCCTGGGTTGGAAAGATACCCTGGAGGGAGAAATAGCAACCCACTCCAATATTCTTGCCTGGAAATCGCATGGACAGAGGAGCCTGATGGGCTATCGTCTTTGGGGTCACAAAAGAGTTGGACATGACTTAGCGACTGAGCACACACACAGACACTGGCATATACTAATGTGATGCCGGCATTCTCCACGCAGAAAAACTGTCATCAGTAGATGACGCTTGACATTTGTTGCTGGTGAGGTTTCCTGCTGTGAAGAAAATGTTACATCCATTTTTGTCTTTCAAAATGGCATATTTTAAGTGAGGTGTTCTTTTATTTTAGAAAAATGCCTTGATGGCACTTTCTGGTCATCCTGGATTATTGAAGGACATTATTCTCTCACAGTAGTGTTCAAATCAGGAAATCGAGAGTTTTGGCAAAAGAAACAGATTCTCCATGTTAGGTGCCCCAAACAGCTTCTTTTTTATCATTGCATTGCTGCATTACTGCAGGAGACAGTAGAGGACAGAGGAACCTGGAGGGCTGCAGCCCACTGGGTCACAAAGAGTCGGACATGACTGAGCGACTGAACAACAACAACTGCTGCCTTTTTTCTTCTTTCCTCAAAATACACCCATTCCAGATGTCAACTACCTAATGTGATGAAAAAAAAATAATCTGTGCCAAGAGCCTTAAAGCACCCTCACCAGCAGCAGTTTTTACCTGAGACTTTCTTGTGTTGCCCAATCGATTAATGGCTCTTGGTGGGCATTTCACTCAGTGGAGGATAGCTGCATATAAGAAAGATATTTAGTGCAAACCAATCATAGTTGATGTGTTCGTAAAGACAGCTGTGTCTGCCTTACTGATTTCTTAACTGATTCTTAGGAAACAGTTTCATGTTCATTTTTTAATGTAATAATCAGTTGCCACAGGAGGCGACTTGTTCAGAAATTGCTCAGGGATCTTATTATAAATAGTGCTATTATTTCTATGATTATTATTTGTAAACAGGACCTACTCAAGGTTGTAGACACTGTTCTCTTCACTCAATTTGCAATTAAGTTACTTAAATCAACAGCGTTTTAAAAAACCTTCTCAACATTTGGAAGTACACAAGATAGAAGATGTGAAGCAAAGAAGGAAAATAGATTTGATTACTAGAGAAGGATAAAGAAAATGCAGGAAAATTATCATTGTCTGGCTTTTTCTTTCTTTTTGCTTCCTCAAACAAGGTCATACTTTTTAGATAAATGTAAACTAACTGTCTAACTTCCTTGCATGTAAGTGAAGTGAAGTGAAAGTTGCTCAGTCGTGTCCTACTCTTTGTGACCCTATGGACTATACATTCCATGGAATTCTCCAAGCCAGAATACTGCAGTGGATAGCTGTTTCCTTCTCCAGGTGATCTTCCCAACCCAGGGATCAAACCCAGGTCTCCCGCATTGCAGGTGGATTCTTTACCAGCTGAGCCAATAACCTTGCACATAACAGACACTCAATTCATATATAACATTCCCAGAAAAAAAACCTGTGATGTGAGTAAAATAATCTTATTCTGATAGTCTGACACTTTGAAAATTAATTTTATTATACATTTAAATCAAAATAACATTAGCAATATATACTATACTACTAGGTCTTTATCCATGCTCTATTATTATGCATATAGTAAATATAATTACAGTGCAATATTAGCGTACCTAGCTTTCTACACTCCTAGACCACGACCTGTTTGTGAGTAAAGGTCATGTTTTCATCACTTCTTTGTCATAGGGTTTCTTAAGAAGAGTAGGAACTCAGCAAATATGTGTTGAATAAATGGTTGGCTCAGTTCAGTTCAGTTCAGTCACTCAGTCTTGTCCGACTCTTTGCGACCCCATGAATCGCAGCACGCCAGGCCTCCCTGTCCATCACCAACTCCCGGAGTTCACTCAGACTCACGTCCATCGAGTCAGTGATGCCATCCAGCCGTCTCATCCTCTGTCGTCCCCTTCTCCTCCTGCCCCCAATCCCTCCCAGCATCAGAGTCTTTTCCAATTAGTCAAGTCTTCGCATGGAGTGGCCAAAGTACTGGAGTTTCAGCTTTAGCATCATTCCTTCCAAAGAAATCCCAGGGCTGATCTCCTTCAGAAAGGACTGGTTGGATCTCCTTGCAGTCCAAGGGACTCTCAAGAGTCTTCTCCAACACCACAGTTCAAAAGCATCAATTCTTTGGCGCTCAGCTTTCTTCACAGTCCAACTCTCACATCCATACATGACCACAGGAAAAACCATAGCCTTGACTAGACGGACCTTTGTTGGCAAAGTAATGTCTCTGCTTTTCAATATGCTATCTAGGTTGCTCATAACTTTCCTTCCAAGGAGTAAGCGTCTTTTAATTTTGTGGCTGCAGTCACCATCTGCAGTGATTTTGGAGCCCCCCAAAATGAAGTCTGACACTGTTTCCACTGTTTCCTCATTTATTTCCCATGAAGTGATGAGACCAGATGCCATGATCTTCATTTTCTGAAGGTTGAGCTTTAAGCCAACTTTTTCACTCTCCTCTTTCACTTTCATCAAGAGGCTTTTTAGTTGGTAATGACAATCATTTCATTTTCCTTTTTTATAAAGGTGAGTGTTGAAGTTCCTATAATCATATGTTTCCACAATCATTAAAAATAAAAGTAGAGCAGCCATCCATTAAAAATCTGATTACCTATACATCAAGCAGCAGCATAATAATAATAATAATAATTTTATCTCTATCATTAAAATGCATAATGATGAGGAGAGTGAAAGCGTAGACTTAAAACTCAACATTCAGAAAACTAAGATCATGGCATCCAGTCCCATCTCTTCATGGCAAATAGATGGGGAAACAATGGAAACAGTGAGAGACTTTATTTTGGGGGGCCCCAAAATCACTGCAGATGGTGACTGTAGCCATGAAATTAAAAGATGCTTGCTCCTTGGAAGAAAAGCTATGACCAACCGAGACAGCATATTGAAAAGCAGAGATATTACTTTGCTGACAAATGTCCGTCTAGTCAAAGCTATGGTTTTTCCAGTCATGTATGGATATGAAAGTTGGACTATAAAGAAAGCTGAGCACCGAAGAATTGATGCTTTTGAACTGTGGTGTTGGAGAAGACTCTTGAGAGTCCCTTGGACTGCAAGGAGATCCAACCAGTCCATCCTAAAGGGGATCAGTCCTGGGTGTTCGTTGGAAGGACTGATGCTTAAGCTGAAACTCCAATACTCTGGCCACCTGATGTGAAGAACTGACTCACCAGAAGAGACCCTGATGCTGGGAAAGATTGAAAGCAGGAGGAGAAGCGGCTGACAGAGGATGAGATGGCTGGATGGCATCATCAATTCTGTATAAAACTCAATGGATATGAGTTTGAGTAAACTCTGGGAGTTGGTGATAGACAGAGAAGCCTGGTGTGCTGCAGTCCATGGGGTCACAAAGAGTTGGACATGACTGAGCAACTGAACTGAACTGACTGAAAATGTATATAATTAGTTTCAAGATTGCACATGTCTAATAAGATGATTCTACTATATGGGGGACTTTTAAATCTGCCAGAATGTCATGAAAATAGATTCATACATTTTTTTTCTAGATAGTTCCAAGAACAAGTTATAAATATAGCTGATTTTCCCTTATAATTGGAAAACATATCTAAGTACAGTGCCTATCAGTTTTACTAATCAACTTCATTATCTATCATAAATGAGACACCTGTGAATTTATATAAAATAAAATCATACAAGGGAATTTTTTATCATGTTCTATTTTTATTTTATTTTTTAACTTTACAATATTGTATTGGTTTTGCCATATATCAACATGAATCTGCCACAGAGGCTCAATAAAGTAAATCAAACTGATATTCTATTACCTAAATATGAAAATTAATTGTTAGGCCTCAAATCTAAATTACATCATTCTAATGTTTTTATTTGCTTTTTCTAAAATTTGTTCTTTCAAATAATCATTTATGTTTGTTCACATCCCAGTACAGAATTTCAGTGCTCCAGTTAGGTTGATAAAGAAACTACTGTATTTATTTTTCCAGATATGAATAATTCCATTTCTATTCATAATAATTATACAACTGTGTAACAGTAGAATTAATGAAGATAAATTATGACCACTTTAGAGATGGCTTTTGACATAACTATAGCATAAAAGTAGGGAGGCATACTATGATAGTGCTCCAATATAATTTAGGCAAAGAAATACTGCATATAGTAACAGTAATATTTTTAATGTATGTTAATTATTACATTACTTTAAATGAAACCTGTGTACAATTGCAAACATTATTTCTTGGGAGTTGATGGACAGCACCAAAAGCAACGTCAGCAATGTCAGTTTTGACCAAAAATAAAAATCTACATTGTAAAGAAAAGCATTATTTAAAAGCATGAAAATACATGTCACATTCAAATTGTTACCATAAAAGCTGACCAAACTGCTTATTTTCTTCCTAAAACTGAACAAAATTGATAAAATATTTTTCAAAAATTTGGAAGCAATAATAATTTTCAGAAAGAATGCTGTAGTCTTAGTTTCAGATTGAAATATATATATAATTGCATGGATGCATAGGTGGATAAATTAAATAATCTTACCTATTACACTTTCTAAACTAAATAATTTTTACTATATATATATATTTAATTTGGGAAACATCTATATATAGAGGAAAAAAATTGCCCAAAACACAAATTCATTCATATGATGAGCATAGACATATATAACTTCCACTTGACTTTATTTAGCTCCAGGCCAAAATGGTAGCATCTTTCATATAAACCAATTCATGCGCATTATATCCCTAAACCTTCTTTCCAGAAAACTTTCTCTGATGAAAATCAATGCACAAGGATTTCCTTTGCTTCATTCTCTTGGGACTTATGTGTACTTTGTACTATTTGTTCATAACTTAGAGATCCTCTTAATTGTGTGTGCATTTTCACAGATAGGATTATAAGAGTTCTGTGAGCATGGAATGTCTGGTCTGATGTGCCTGCATAAAACAGTGACTCAATGAATGCTTCATAAACATCTTATTAACAGCCCTAAAAATCATGTTGTTGTTGTAATTTGCCACTTATGAAAAATAAATATCAGTTTTCAAGGAAATCCACAAATTCTTAATTCCAGTGCAAAGAAAATTGAAATATACTAGACATGAAGTAATTTTTTATTCCAAGAATGATAATGATTTCACTAAAATTGAAATTTACATATTGTTTTATTAGGTAAAATATTTATTTTAGCAAACATTTAAATCATACTTAAAGTTGAAGACTGAAATATCAAAATGTAATGTTTCATTGATTAAAAATCAATTATATTAATAAAATATAAGTGATCTAAATGGCATTTAATAATTACATTTTAATGGAAAATATCACTCAATTTTTGTACTATCATCTGCCATGATTTATGACATACTTTTCATGGTACATAAAAGGTAGAAGTACTAAATTCAGGGTCACAGATATGTAGGATGAACAATATGTAATAAAGGACACAAGCTGGAGTTTGTAAAGTCTTATTAACTGTAGGAGTAAAACCCTGTGCCTGTATAGTGTAAAACTTGGATGATTGAGTAGTAGGACAAGATGCTAATGAAAGCATCTTTTTCATTTTTTTTTTTGGAAGGGTTTAATAACCAAATAGACCAGTTAACTATGTAAAAATATTTCTTTGTTGCTTGATCACACACTATATATGTCCTCTGAGTCAGTTATTTTTAAAGTAGTCATGAAGGAAATATAATAGTAAAAACAAAAGTTTTTGGATAGGTCACTACAGCCCATTGTGAGCACTGATTATGAGTCTTAGCATCAGCAGAAATATGCAGCTTTTGAGGGTGAAAACACTGCTCATTTGAATTGGTAAGACATTCTTTCCTTGAAGTAAACACAGTATTCTTCCACTTATAAAAACTCTCAGAAATGTGTGGCTGCTTTGATTTGTGTCAATTTCACTCTAACTGATAATTCTTTACAGCTAAATTTGACATTTTCAGCAAGAATCACAGCATGAGTGATCCCCACAGTCTTCATAGATTTTATCTTTATCCTATCAAGGACCTTGAAATAATTAAAAAATAATGTTCTTCAAAATGATTGATTTTATCAAACAAGTCTCAGTTGGCTTGCAACTTTCTTGACTCCTCAGCTCATAACTATTCCACATACTCTCCATATTGTCAGATCCTCTCCCTATGATTAATTGATCAAAAACAATAACAAACATAAAAGTGTAAATTGCAGAAACTCCATGCCCTTAGTATTTTTTTGTAAAACACATTTTCTTGGATAAGTGAGCATATGTGAAGTAATAAATCTATAAAAGCTGTTTATGAGATATTGCTGAAAAAAATCAAATTATAACTCACACTTTATGTGTAAAATGATAAATGCTCACTAAGATTTTCTCCTTGCTTTGTTTTTCTTTAGGGGTAGTAGTATGGTTTTCTATTTGTTTTGTTTTTGTCTTTGGTTTTCATTTTGCAGAAGACAAAAGTTCTTAGTTAGAAGTTTGCTTTTGGTGCAGGAAAGTGCTTGCATAATTATTGTGGCTAGATGAATGTCTGATAACTAACCATAAAAAGGAATATTTTAGACAGCTTAGTAAGAAGCTGAAACTACCAGAGAAGTAATAGTTGTGGGAAGTGGATTAAGATCCTTGAAGTAAATGGACAAGTGCTACATAGAAGTATGCTGTCCTGGGACTTCCCTGGCAGTCCAGTGGTTAGGACTCTGTGCAGGGGCACAGGTTTGATCCCTGGTCAGGGAACTAAGATCCCGGATGCTGGGCAGTGTGGCCAAAAATTAAAAAAAAAAACACAGTGTGCTGTCCTTTATGATAAGGCCTAGACACACATGTTGGAGAAGGCAATGGCACCCCACTCCAGTACTCTTGGCTGGAAAATCCTATGGACAGAGGAGCCTGGTAGGCTGCAGTCCACGGGGTCGCTATGAGTCGGGCACGACTGAGCGACTTCACTTACACTTTTCACTTTCATGCATTGGAGAAGGCAATGGCAACCCACTCCAGTGTTCTTGCCTGGAGAATCCCAGGGACACAGGAGCCTGGTGGGCTGCCGTCTCTGGGGTCGCACAGAGTCGGACACGACTGAAATGACTTAGCAGACACACATGTGGGCTCAGGTGGCTCAGTGGTAAAGAATTTGCATACCAATACAGGAGTCACAGGAGATGCAAGTTGGATCCTAAGTCAGGAAGATGCCTTGAAGGAGGAAATGACAACCCACTCCAGTATTCTTGCCTGGAAAATCCCATGGACTAGAGGAGCCTGGTGGGCTACAGTCCATAGAGTGGCAGAGAATCAGACATGACTGAATGAGCATGAGCACAAGACACATATGAGCACAGGACACTTGAAATGTGGCTAGTCCAAATTAAGATATGAAAAAAAAAGTAAAATATTTCATGCTAGGCATGTAGTAAGAATTGTTCACTCAATTACCATTCTCTACTTTCTCTATAATAATAAAAGCTTAGCTGGACATTGAATGCTCTGCTCAAGAGTATGTTTCTTAGCTTCCTTTGCAGCTCAATGTTTCTATGAAGCCTTTTTCTGTCCAATGAGATATAAGTGAAAGTGACATGTACAATTCCTTTAAAAGGAAATGAAAATGTTTTTTCTGTATCTCTTGCTCATAACTGTGACTGGAATTTGGACTAGTGGTAGGAGTGGGGTAGGCATCTTAGGTTACATTTTCAGGATGGCAGAGCAAAATGATAGAATGATCCTGTGTTCTGAAAAAAAAAAAAAAAAACATGGAAGTACCATGTCAGCCTTAGAACACTTATGCTAGGACTGTTTTGTAAGTTTGTTGTTTCTCAGTCACTCAATCATGTCTGAGTCTTTGTGACCCCATGGACTGCAGCACACCAGACTTCCCTGTCCTTCACTATCTCCTGGAGTTTGCTCAAATTCATGTCCACTGAGTCAAGGATGCCATCCAACCATCTCATCCATTGTCATCCTCTTCTGCTCTTATCCTCAATCTTTCCCAGCATCAGGGTCTTTTCCAATGAGTTGACTCTTTGCATGAGGTGGCCAAAGTATTGGAGCTTCAGCTTCAGCATCAGGCCTTCAAATTCAGGGCTGATTTCCTTTTGTATTGACTAGTTTGACTTCCTTGCTCTCTGAGGGACTTTCAAGAATCTTCTGCAGCACCATAGTTTGAAAGCATCACTTCCTCAGTGCTCAGGTTACTTTATGGTCCAACTCTCATACCTGTACATGACTACTGGAAGTTCTATTTTATCTAATCTCATTTTAACTACTGTATAATATTCCACAATGATTGTGCATCTGCCATATATTATCTACTTTTGGCATATGAGAATGATTGCTGGTAAATAGAATATAATATTTCATTTGTCTAAGAATACATAAAATATGCCATTTGCCAACTTTTTATCTATAATGGTTGCACCAATTTACACTTCCTTTAGGGGGCACTTCTAGGCTAGATCTTCTCCAGAGGATATTCTTGACCTAAGGATTGAACCTGTGTCTCCTGCATTGCAGGTGGATTCTTTACCACTGAGCCACCAAAGAGTCAGACACCACTTAGCAACTAAACAACACCACCACCACTAAGACAAGACTAGGTGCTGAGATATCATTGCAGTCAATAATAATGTACTCAACTTGCATGTTTAGAACTAAAGAGGGGAAAATCACATCACAAAAGCTCTATAAGGGAAGGAATGGCATCTGTTTTTTCACTCCATTATAGATCAGTGACTGATACTTAATGCATGCATATGTGCATGCACATTCAATCATGTCTGACTCTTCGTGACCCCATGGACTGTAGCCCGCCAGGCTTCTCTGTCCATGGGATTCTCCAGGCAAGAATACTGGAGTGGGATGCCATTTCCTCCTCCAGGGGATCTTCTTGACCCAGATATTGAACCTGAGTATCTTGCTTTTCCTTCATTGGCAGGTATGTTCTTTACCAGTTGAGCCACCAGGGAAGCCCTGATACATAATGTTGCTGCTGCTGCTAAGTCACTTCAATCTTGTCCGACTCTGTGTGACCCCATAGACGGCAGCCCACCAGGCTCCCGTGTCCCTGGGATTCTCCAGGCAAGAACACTGGAGTGGGTTTCCATTTCCTTCTCCAATGCATGAAAGTGAAAAGTGAAAGGGAAATCGCTCAGTCATGTCCGACTCTTAGCGACCCCATGGACTGCAGCCTACCAGGCTCCTCCATCCATGGGATTTTCCATGCAAGAGTACTGGAGTGGGGTGCCATTGCCTTCTCCTGATACATAATAGTAGCTCATAATATTTGTTGAATTTTAAAAAATGCATGGAGCTTCCCTGGTAACTCAGTGGTAAACAATCCATCTGTGGGAGACATGGGTTAGATCCCTGGTCAGGGAAAATCCCACCTGCTGGGGAGCAACTAAGCCCTCGCGCTACAACTGTTGAACCCACATGCTGCAACTACTGAAGCTCGCACACACAAGAGAACCCACAGCAGTGAAAAGCCCACACACGGCAACAAAGAGTAGCCCCAGCTTGCTGCAATTAGAGAAAACCCACACAGCAATGAAGACCTAGCACAGTAAAAAATAAAGAAAAAACTTTAATTAGCAAAGTGATATAATAATTTTTAACAGAGTGAATATATAGCTCCTACAAAAATAAAGTTGTACACTCAAAATATATCACTCCATGTCAACTTGATTCACCATCAGTAAGGAAACCGGATGGGGTATACATTTCTACTTGAAACACATTTCTTTCAGGTCTTTGCATTACTTGCTCCTTCATTTAGGTCTCTACTCTAATATTTCCTTCTCAGGGAAGATATTTCTGATCATCTTGTATAATAGAGCATCCCATCCCCTGTGATCAACAGTCATACTAAATTCCCTTCCCTTGTTTCAGTTTTCCTCAAGTGTAAATATTTTCTTCAAGTACTAAAACCACCTGAGAAAAATACAAACATACTGTTATATATATACACTGACTTTCCCAGTTAGACATAAGTTCCATGAGGGTAGGTGTTATAGTCCTCAATCCCTAGAACAGTACAGTACCTGGTACAGAGTATGTACTCAGTATAGTTGCCAAATGAATGAATGAACCATCCTATAATCAATCAATAAATATGTATTGAAACACTTCATGTAAAGTAATGGTTATACTAGGCACTGACTGTGGAAAAACTCAGATATATCAGACAAACCCATGGTCTCCAGTGGCTTATAGTCTGGTAAAGTAGAAAAGACAATGTACACAAAAAACTAAATAATAATACCAGGCAGTTTCAGCAAAGGAAATGACTAGGAAATAGTCTTAGGAGTTCAGAGGATGGAAAGACCATATTTAGGTCTCACTGAGAAGACAGAACATGAGGTGAGTTGGTACTTAAGTTACAAAGTACTTAAGATACAAAGTGAGAGGTGTTGGCTCTCTAGGGGGAGATTGCATGAGTGGTAAGAATCTCAAATAAAATATTTCCTCAGATATGAATATAGCTTTCCAGTTTACAAAGCACTTTCACACATAATTTATCACTTAATCCTCATAATATTTTTTGAAGCCAGCAGAGAAAGAGCCAATGTCCAAACTGTATTTTTGAAGAAACTCAGGTTCAGATGGTAATTTGCGTAAAGTCACTTGACTGGAGTTGGAAATAAAATCTATATTTTCCGATTCTTAATCCAGGACCTTGTCTTCAATAGCAACAGTCAAAGGGCAGAGCTATTACACACCTAGGATCTTGTCTCTAAATATAATTATGAAGTGTTTCTCTTGGACATGTTTGGATTACTGTCACTGATTGTGTTTCCATTACCTGTGTTATTTGTGTTTTTCTAATCCCCCCATTAGATTAAGCACTTCCATAAGGGTTGGGTTATGACCTCTATTTCCTTTGTAATTTCCACAGAACACAGTACAATTGAGAGGTGTGGATTGGCCCGTCTCTGTTGTAAGGCAATATCATGAGAAAGGAAACAAAATAAGTTCTAACAAAATACACTATAAATTAAATTATTTTTAGATTTAGCTACAGAGATGTATACACACAGAAACACATAGCCTACATAATTTCATCAAGAGGAGATGATCGCCTACTGCTGTGACTACTCAGATCCTTCAAGACATTTATTTATATATTATCCTCATCACAGACTGAAGGTCAGAGAAACTGACATTTCAGTTGCAGGCTTTTATAAGCAAAGGGGAATCTTCTATTTTGTGTGTGGGGAGGGCGGGGTGGAATCTCCTGTTTTTATTGTATCCATCAGATGCTAAATTCCTTAGCTATTGCTCTGCACAAAATATGTGAGAAGACCAGGAAGAGAACATTTCATTGTTATATAAAGTTTTGCTTAAGATACTGCTAAACTGAGTGACCTGGCCCAGATTTTCACATTTGACTTGAAAATAGAGAAAAAAATTGTTTCTGTTTCAATCCATGTCTAGGATGCTTCTTATATTTCTCCCTTTCTTTTTCTTTTGGCAGATTAGAGACATAAATTATTCCTATATCTTAGAGATTGTAGTTACAGTTAGTGTCAATTACATAATATTTTAAAATCATGAATGAAGTTAAATTGAAATATTATCTAACAGTAATATGAAAAGTAGCCACAACATGGCTAGAGCTATAACATTAATATTTGACTACATATTTGTCAATTTTTGGCTCTAAAACAGTTTTCAAAACTTGCATTAGGAAAAATATATGTCTATGACTATTGTTAAGGAACAAGAAATAGCTTCCACATTTGGTTTTCTTTCTTTTTTTGTTCTTTTTCCTGGGACTTCAAGTACAGAGAACTGAGGTATTCATGACACACCATCATCTTCAATCTATACAAGGCAACTCTCTTTATTCCCCCTATTCATTCATGATCTCCATTCCCATTCCCCCCACAGACTACCTCTATAATATATTCAAATACATTCCCTTCAAAGTGTTCTTAATGTTTTAAAATGTTAGCACTGTAGTGTGTATATATTTGATGTGATAAATTATAATACACTATAGAAATCATTTAATATTTATTTATGTTTTAATTTTTTGTTGAAATATAGTTGATTTACATGCTGTGTTAATTTCAGGTATAGAGCAAAATGAGTCAGTTTTTAATATATATATATATATATATATATATGCACACTTTTTACATTTTCTCCCATTATAGGTTATTACAAATACTGAGTAGAGTCTCCTGGTATAAAATAGATCCTTGTTGGTTACCTATTTTATATATAGTAGGGTATATATGTCAATCCCAAACTTCCAATTTATCCCTCTCCCATCTTACCCTTTGATAATCATGTTTGTTTTCTATATCTCTGAGTCTATTTCTGTTTTGTAAATAGTTTTAAAATTTTTAAAAATTCAAACACCTTTTCTAATTATAAAACCTTTAGCTAGAACAAATAATTTCACAATTTGTATGGAAATACAAAAAACCTCGAGTAGCCAAAGCGATCTTGAGAAAGAAGAATGGAACTGGAGGAATCAACCTGCCTGACTTCAGGCTCTACTACAAAGCCACAGTCATCAAGACAGTATGGTACTGGCACAAAGACAGAAATATAGATCAATGGAACAAAATAGAAAGCCCAGAGATAAATCCATGCACCTATGGACACCTTATCTTTGACAAAGGAGGTAAGAATATACAATGGAGAAAAGACAATCTCTTTAACAAGTGGTGCTGGGAAATCTGGTCAACCATGTGTAAAAGAATGAAACTAGAACACTTTCTAACACCATACACAAAAATAAACTCAAAATGGACTAAAGATCTAAACATAAGACCAGAAACTATAAAACTCCTAGAGGAGAACATAGGCAAAACACTCTCTGACATGCATCACGGCAGGATCCTCTATGACCCATGTCCCAGAATATTGGAAATAAAAGCAAAAATAAACAAATGGGATCTAATTAAAATTAAAAGTTTCTGCACAACAAAAGAAACTATAAGCAAGGTGAAAAGACAGCCTTCAGAATGGGAGAAAATAATAGCAAATGAAGCAAGTGACAAACAATTAATCTCAAAAATATACAAGCAACACCTGCAGCTCAATTCCAGAAAAATAAACGACCCAGTCAAAAAATGGGCCAAAGAACTAAATAGACATTTCTCCAAAGAAGACATACAGATGGCTAACAAACACATGAAAAGATGCTCAACATCACTCATTATCAGAGAAATGCAAATCAAAACCACAATGAGGTACCATTTCACCCCAGTCAGAATGGCTGCAATCCAAAAGTCTACAAGCAATAAATGCTGGAGAGGGTGTGGAGAAAAAGGAACCCTCTTACACTGTTGGTGGGAATGCAAACCAGTACAGCCACTATGGAGAACAGTGTGGAGATTCTTTAAAAAACTGGAAATAGAACTGCCATACGACCCAGTAATCCCACTGCTGGGCATACACACTGAGGAAACCAGAATTGAAAGAGACACATGTACCCCAGTGTTCATCGCAGCAGTTTATAATAGCCAGGACATGGAAGCAACCTAGATGTCCATCAGCAGATGAATGGATAAGAAAGCTGTGGAACATATACACAATGGAGTATTACTCAGCCATTAAAAAGAATACATTTGAATCAGTTCTAATGAGGTGGATGAAACTGGAGCCTATTATACAGAGTGAAGTAAGCCAGAAAGAAAAATACCAATACAGTATACTAATGCATATATATGGAATTTAGAAAGATGGTAACGACAACCCTGTATGTGAAACAGCAAAAGAGACACAGGTGTATAGAACAGTCTTTTGGACTCTGTCAGAGAGGGAGGGGAGGGATGATTTGGGAGAATGGCATTAAAACATGTATAATATCATATAAGAAACGAATCACCAGTCCAGGTTCAATGCAGGATACAGGAAGCTTGGGGCTGGTGCACTGGGATGACCCAGAGGGATGGGATGGGGAGGGAGGTGGGAGGAGGGTTCAGGATTGGGAACATGTATACACCTGTGGCAGATGCATGTTGATGTATGGCAAAACCAATCCAATATTGTAAAGTAAAAAAATAAATTAAAAAGAAAAATAAATAAATAAATAAAACCTTTAATGTAAAAATCATATATATTTAATGTTTACAACATGATAATTTTATACATGTGCTTCCTGGATGGCTCAGCATTAAAGAATTCACCTGCACATGCAAGAGATGTGGGTCCAATTTCTAGGTTGGGAGGATCCCTTGAAGAAGGGAACGACAAACCACTCCAGTATTCTTGCCTGGGAAATCCCATGGGCAGAGGAACCTGGTGAGCTAAAATCCATGGGGTTGCAAAGATTTGGACACAACTAAAAGAACAATTTTATACATATGTATATAAAAACAACAACAATTTTATACATATGTATCTGTTCATTAAGTTCATTCACTCAGTCATGTCCAAATCTTTGCCACCCCATGGGCTGCAAAAGGCCAGGCTTCCCTGTCCATCACCAACTCCCTGAGCCTGCTCAAACTCATGGCCATTGTGTCAGTGATGCCATTGAACCATCTCATCTTCTGCTTTCCCCATCTCCTCCTGCCGTCAATCTTTTCCAGCATCAGGGTCTTTTCCAGTGAGTCAGTTCTTTGCATCAGGTGGTCAAAGTATTGGAGCTTCAGCTTCAGCATCAGTCCTTCTAATGAATATTCAGGACTGATTTCCTTTAGGATGAACTGGTTGAATCTCCTTGCAGTCCAAGGGATTCTCAAGAGTCTTCTCCAACACCACAGTTCAAAAACATCAATTCTTTGGTGCTCAGCTTTAGTTATTTTCCAACTTTCACATCCATACATGACTACTGGAAAAAACATAGATTTGACTGGATGGATCTTTGTTGGCAAAGTAATGTCTCTGCTTTTCAATATGCTGTCCAGGTTGGTCATAACTTTCCTTCCAAGGAGTAAACGTCTTTTAATTTCATGGCTGCAGTCACCATCTGCAGTGATGTTGGAGCCTCCAAAAATAAAGTCTGTCACTATATAGATTGTTTCCCCATCTATTTGCCATGAAGTCATGGGACTGGATGCCATGGTCTTAGTTTTTGATATGTTGAGTTTTAAGCCAACTTTTTCACTCTCCTCTTTCACTTTCATCAAGAGGCTCTTTAGTTCTTCTTCATTTTCTGCCATAAGGGTGGTGTCATCTGCATATCTGAGGTTATTGATATTTCTCCTGGAAATCTTCATGTCAGCTTGTCCCCATCCAATCTGGCATTTCGCATGATGTTCTCTGCATAGAAGTTAAATAAGCAGAATGACAATATACAGTTTTGGTGTATTCCTTTCCCAATTTGGATCCAGTCTGTTGTTCCATGTCCAGTTCTAACTGTTGCTTCTCGACCTGCATACAGATTTCTCAGGAGGCAGGTCAGGTCTGGTATTCACATCTCTTGAAGAATTTTCCACAGTTTGTTGTGATCCACACAGTCAAAGGCTTTGGCATATTCAATAAAGCAGAAATAGATGTTTTTCTGGAACTCTCTTGCATTTTCTATGATCCAACAGATATTGGCAATTTGATATCTGGTTCCTCTGCCTTTTCTAAATCCAACTTGAACATCTAGAATTTCTTGGTTCAGGTACTGTTGAAGCCTCACATGGAGAATTTTGAGCAGTACTTTGCTAGTGTGTGAGATGAGTGCAACTGTGCAGTAATTTGAACATTCTTTGGCATTGCCTTTCTTTGGGATTGAAATAAAAGCTGACCTTTTCCAGTCCTGTGGCCACTACTGAGTTTTCCAAATTTGCTGGCATATTGAGTGCAGCACTTTCACAGCATCATCTTTAGGACTTGAAATAGCTCAGCTAGAATTCCATCACCTCCACTAACTTTGTTTATAGTGATGCTTTTAAAGCCCACTTGACTTCAGACTTCAGTATGTCTGGCTCTCTGTGAGTGATCACACCATCATAGTTATCTGGGTCATTAAGATCTTTTTTGTCTAGTTCTTCTGTGTATTCTTGCCACCTTTTCTTAATATCTTCTGCTTCTGTTAGGTCCATACAATTTCTGTCCTTTATGATGCTCATCTTTGCATAAAGATTCCCTGGGTATCTCTAATTTTCTTGACGAGATCTCTAGTCTTTCCCATTCTATTGTTTTCCTCTATTTCTTTGCACTGATTACTGAGGAAGGCTTTCTTATCTCTCCTTGCTATTCCTTGGAACGCCACATTCAGATGAGTATATCTATCCTTTTGTCCTTTGCCTTTAGCTGCTCTTTTCTCATCTATTTGTAAGGCCTCCTCAGACAACCAATTTGCCTTTTTGCATTTCCTTTTCTTGGGGATGGTCTTGATCATTGCCTCCTGTACAGGTAAATACCAGAAGAACACAATTTCTGCTGTAGTGTATTAATGTGCACAGACAATCCATGTAGGCTGAATAATGAAATTAGAGAACTAAATAATTTTCTATTACTCTGGGATTTTGTTTTTTAATTTAAACATTTTTCTAAGAGAAACATGCGTTACAGAGCTTTTCCTCTGTCAGTTTGAATTTAGCTTCCTATCAATCATGAACTTAGTGAAGAACTAAGAATAGAATAAAGTCGCCATTCCTTCATCAAAAGTTCAACGTCTAAAAAGTTTTATGAAGAAAACTAGCATGTGGTTTTATCCAAAGGAAAGCAGGTCAAAATGACTCAGAAATGTCTTCAAAAAAGATTGCCTTATCTTTTTGTTTTTTTCTCTCTACTCATCATAATTGCTTGTAAGAAATTCCCTAACGGAATATACAGTTGTTGGTTTTTCTGATGTAGATGAACCCATATCAAACCATCAAGGATTTCTTGTCATTAAATTTCACTGAACATTTTCTTCCTGCTACTGCTAGTTCTCCTAGGTTATTGTAAAATATATAAGTGTTTGTTCAGTCTTCCTGGTGAACCTATAATGGGTGAATAAATGTTCAGATCTTGCTATAATAACTACACTTCATAACAGTTCTTCAGCTTTGAGCTGAAAAGACCCCTCATAAAATTTGTCATTGGAAATCTGTTGCATTTAGAGAAAGTTTATTGACTTTTGAAATTTTACTAAGAATGTGATTTTTCTTTACTCATTTCCTTCTGTGTGATGTAAAATTCAATGAAAGCTATGTTAAGTATTTGGCAATGATTAATCAAGTAAGCTTCAGTTTCATAGGCTTACTTTTAAGAGATTTGTATTATTTTTCAGTTTTGATACTAATGCATGTCTATTCTGTGTAAAATATATGCACAGAAAACTTATGTATAATCATATTTTATAAGGTTCTAAATACAACATTTTCCTTAGCTCTAAGTATGGAAAATGGCTAGTTCAAATCTTTCATTATACTCATGTTTCCTGATGAATGTCAAACACAAAATATGTTTCCCTGATCTCTCCAATTCAAACAGCATCTTAGGTAAATGACTTTTCTCCCCTTGACTTACTGTAGATGAAATGTAAGTTTTCCTGTCCTTAACAGGAATGAGTACACTTTACCTATAATTGCAATGAAGAGAAAGGGACAAAAACTAGATGCAGAAGGGGGCTATCAGTTTACTCATAAGTGTATTTCATAGCTCTGAAGGTCCATATATGCACTGCTCTAATGGCTTCAATATGTGCCTCTCTGGACCGACTCCTCCATTTGAGCGTAGCCTCAATTTCTCTGCCTAGCCTCAATTTCTTAGTTGTTAAGGTATCCATAAGTATCCATAGGTATCCAAACAATATCCATAAGTTTGGATATAAGTTTGGATTTTCAGCAATTTAGAGTCAGGATCAGGGAAAAATTCCCATCAAATTTGCCTCTTGGAATCAGCTTACTAGGTAAGTAAAGAGTATAGGCTTTATGAGACCTATTGACTAGAGTTTAGGGGAACTGAGTCTACCACTTAATAGCCATGACCTTAGGCAAACAAATCACTTAATCTTTTTGAGCCTCAGTCCCTTTATAAGTAAAATGATGATAGCTATATTTGCCTTACACGTACTGTTGTAAGAATAAAATGGAGTAATACATGTATAAGATGTATAGCATGGTGTCTTGCATATCATAAGCATTTAATAGATCATTGTTTTACATGTTGGGTGTGGTAATAGTAATTTTTCATGACATATACAGTACTATTCAGGTCAGCTTTGTTCACCAAACATTACATACCTACAGAGTGTCAGACCCTATGCTAAACAAAACTCTGGTAACGTAAAGATAAATAAGGCATGATTTTTGTCTTCAAAGATCTCACTGTCTATAATAACTCATAAACAAGCAATTCAGATACAGAAAGATATATGCAATGGCAGAGATACACTCATTTTATGGGAGTAGAACAGAAGGTGGCTCGAGGGAGGCAAAGGAAGACTTCTGAGTGGAAGGAAAATACTTAAACTGCATTGTAAGTCTAAGCTCTGGAGTGTGCTGCGGCTGACTGGGAACTGTGGATTAACTGCTCCCGAGAGAATGCTGTCTAATGGACAAGCACACTGTCTGTGAAGCCAGAGGGTCTGGAATCAGCTCCATCACTTACTAGCTCTCTGACCCAGAGCAAGTTACTATCTCTATCCCTTACCTCCCCATCAGTAAAATGGAGATAGCACTAATACCAAAGTCATAGGATTTTGAATGTTAACAAGTGCTTAGAAAACAGCTTGATAAAGATTATATGAGTTAAATGAGCAGCCCTGTTATAATATCTTTAAAGCAAATCGATTCAGTTCAGTCACTCAGTAAAGTCCGACTTTTGTGACCCCATGGACTGCAGCACACCAGGCTTCCCTGTCCATCACCAACTCTCGGAGTTTACTCAAACTCATGTCCATAGAGTCAGTGATGCCATCCAACCATCTCATCCTCTATTGTCTCCTTCTCCTCTTACCCTCAATATTTCTCAGCATCAAGTCTTTTCCAGTGAGTTAGTTCTTCACATCAGGTGGCAGAAGTATTGGAGCTTCAGCTTTAGCATCAATCCTTCCAATGAATATTCAGGACTGATTTCCTTTAGGATTTACTGGTTGGGTCTCCTTGCAGTCCAAGGGACTCTCAAAATTCTTCTGCAACACCACAGTTTAAAAGTGTCAATTATTCGGTGCTCAGCTTTCTTTATAGTCCAGCTCTCACATTCATACATGACTACTGGAAAAACTGTAGCTTTGCTAATATCACAATAAAAATCTAATCATTTACATTTGCATATACCTGGAGTGACAGAGGAGAAGGCAATGGCACCCCACTCCAGTACTCTTGCCTGGAAAATCCCATGGATGGAGGAGCCTGGTAGGCTGTAGTCCATGGAGTCGCTAAGAGTCGGACAAGACTCAGCGACTTCACTTTCACTTTTCACTTTCCTGCATTGGAGAAGGCAATGGCAACCCACTCCAGTGTTCTTGCCTGGAGAATCCCAGGGACGGGGGAGCCTCGTGGGCTGCTGTCTATGGGGTCGCACAGAGTCAGACACGACTGAAGCGACTTAGCAGTAGCAGCCGGAGTGACAGAAATAAAAGTGCTTTCAAAATTGCCTACTACATTAGCATGTAATTGTACCTAATTTACCAGTGATAGGTGATGTCAGCAATCAGGAAGAAGTTGCATATGATTCCTGACTCTAAGGAATAGAAGATATTTTAAAAATGAGAAATAATAGTGTTAAGCAAGTGAGCTAAAAAAAAAAATCTGTTCTTGTATATATAGCCAAACTACTGATTATAACTTTACCTCATTATAAGAATTAAACTTTACAATCTAAACATATAATTCTAGGTAGATATGTACTTTTAAACAGTAATTTTCAAACTGTTGTCAGGTTCTCAGGTAATGGTTTACAGTACTGCAGCAAGGAAATATTTTCTCCTATCTACTGAAGATCTGAACTACCCATTCATTGCTTTTACCCAAATGCTCTATAAGGGCTCTGTTTTAAAAATCTATTTGGGAATTGATTTATAAAGTAAAAAAATATTTTCATGGCCTAACACCTGATAATCGCTTTTTAAAACTTTCAGTTGTCACTTTTTCACTCTTAAACCTTCCCATCGATTGCATCATTGTAAATATATCAAGTAACTTTTACTGACAGCAAGACAGTTATTTCTAAACTGCTCTTTATCCACGAAAATCCATGAAATGAACCTTCTATCAAGACTTCTATGAAATGAGATAATTACTACTTTATTGAACATAGACGATCTTCTCAAAGGCCATCCAGTAAAAAGAAACTGACTTTTTATTTTGAAGATTCAGACTCTTAAAGCAGTCTATCTTTTCTGGGATAATGTACAATGTTTGAAATGTCATATATTTCTCCATTCAAAGTTCTACATGTTATAATGTATCTTGAAATACAATATGTAAAAAAATGATATGTGGAGTGTTTCAGTCATCCATTGCTGTGTAGCACATTGCCCCAAAACTAGACAGTTTAATAAAGCAAGTATGTATTATCATAATACTTTCTGAGGGTCAGGAATTTGGGAGCAGCTTAGCTGAGTTGTTTTAGCTCAGAGTCTTTCATGGGATTATAGTCAGACTGTTGCCATCTCAAGGCTGGAGAATCTACTTCTAAGCTTATAACACGGTTGCTGACAAGCCTCTATTCTTTGATAGCTGTTGACCAAAGACATTAATTGATTACTGTCTCTACTCATGGACCTCCCCATAGGGCTACTCACAATATAGCAGAGATCCAAAAGACAGTTGGAGGAAGGGAGCAAGGATACCAGAAGGTGGGATCATGTTGGAAGCTATTTGCCACACTGTGTCTCAGAAATTACCTGATACTTAGACCACAAAAACTTCCCATAAAACATCTCCTAGGTCCCCTCTAAGGTAAATGAATATTTAAAATTTGCAAAACCTAGGATTGTTTATTATCTCCTTCAATTCTTTTGAATTGTACTATCAAAATCATTCTAACTAACTCATTCTTGCTTTTTCTCACCTTGATGGTCAGTAAAATCTTTTATTGAAATTCTATTTCATCTGCATTACTGAAAAGCATTTTCTGTTCTGGAAGAGTATATGTTTATTAAGAAAATGTGCTTAACTATAATATCTATTTCAGTTCACAGTTTGTTTATCATTATGAACTTTTATGCAATTAGAAAACCAAACAACCAAGTGGATCAAAATATAATAAGTATTACAGTTAAGACTTTCTTTGAGAGTGCTTTTGATGCCTTCTATTTCAAGTTTAGTGGAATAGTTGGAGAAAAGTTAATTTTTTATTACACCTCTGCTATCTAGTAGAGTCAGCTCAGAATTTCTGTATTGATGCTATTGTTAAACATTAGCACCCAAACTATAGTTAGATAATAAAAAAGTTGAACATTGTGTTCATTGTTCTCACTGAGTTTAACCTGAAGATGCTTCATGGTCTTAGAAAGTTCAGCTCATCAACAGAACTAGAGCAGTATAACCTTCAACAGCCACTGGAGCACTTTTTGATTTAAAGCTTATAATTTATAGGCTTTGGAGAAGAGCATTGTAGCAACCAGCTTGGCCTGCTGCTAATAGCATGTGGGCAATTTATGGCAAAGAAATGAAAATCAATGATAAGTTCAAATCACAACCATTAGCTATTAACATTTTCTGTTGCAGATGAATATCACTGGGCTTAGCATGGCTCATTTATTTCCAGTACTCCCTATCCTGTCATCATGGGATCTGTTTTATATTGTTCTATTTTCTTAGTCCTCAAGTACAGAAATGTTCTGAAGCAAAGATTCTGGCAGATAAACATTATTCAAATTATTCATTCCATAAAGCAATCAAATGACAAATACAGATTACAATAGATATTTTATATTGAGGAGTTTATTTAAATTTTGTTTTAAAGCATACATTTTACCATATATTTAGGTATACTATAATCCATGTATTGTTTGTGAGCACAAAATGGTGTATGAGAGCATATTCCTTTATTACAATGAGTGTCCCTGACACTAGAAATTATCATGGGATTTACTGTCTGAAATTGACCAGTGTGATAAAGAAATTGAAATTATGAGTGAATATCTTTAAAGGAGGGTTAAATAATTATTTTAACTCTTGTTGAAAAACAGTTAAAGTATTAGTTTAATTCTATATATTTAAAGTCAAATAATCATAGTGGAGTTGTTGATTTAGAATGTTGCAAGGGTCAAAGGTCATTAATGTTTTTAACAACAATGATCATTATACATGGCATGAAGTTAGATATATAGAAGTGGAAAGAGATGATTTGTAAATGAACCAGTTTATGTACATTCAGCTTCTTTTCTCTTTTAAAAATTTATCTATTTTTTTTTTAATGAAGGATAATTGCTTTACAGAATTGTGGTGTTTTCTGTCAAACCTCAACAAGAATCTGTCATAGGTATACATGTATCCCTTTCTTTTTGAAACTCCCTCCCATCTCCCTCCCCATCCCACCCCTCTAGGTTGATACAGAGCCCCTGTTTGAATTTCCTGAGCCATACAGCAAATTCCCATTGTCTATTATTTTTTTTATTGGAATATAATTGCTTTACAAAGTTGTGTTAGTTTTTTTCTTAATATGCAGCTTCTTGTTGACAAACATATACATAAACACATACACACGCAGACTTAGACTGCTCTTACGTTTTAAAACTACAGAATAATTAAATGTAAAGTTCAAGTCAGCCAGGCATAAATGTATATAACTCATGCATCTTTCATTGGCTTGTATAAAACTTGCTTTGGATAAAAATAAATCAACTTTAAATGTTACCATTTTATTGGGGCTTTCAGACTATCATCTTCATTCTAATAGCCAGATGATATGAAGCCTGAAAGACAATATAGTGCATGTTCTAACTTCTTGCTTTAGGTATAATTTTTTTTTATTTGTGGAAAAATACAAGAGTATTTGACAAATTAATGACCCAATTGAGAAAACTTAGGGCCTAATTCATAGCAGCAGAACTCCCTTCAGAATAAATCATAATAAATATTTTTTAATGTAAGTCAAACAGAAGACATGCAATTAATTAGGTAGATACAAAATAGGATAAGTAGATACATTTGAAAGCATTAAGTATGTTACACGAACATCAGACATCATGGATATCATGGAAAAATAAGATGCTTAGAAAATCCAGGATGAATCAGGTGATACCTTAAGGAGTTAATAGAAAGCCCTTAAGAGATTAGATATTCTGACTTTCCTCCCTGCCATGAGGCAAAGTTAGCCAATTATTCATGCCCCTATGGAAGAAGTACAATAGTGTTGTCTATTTTATCGTCTCTCTGACAGTTAAGAACATTCAAGACATAAGCTTCACTATGCAGAAAACAACTGAATAACACATGAACAACTTTTCCACTAATCCTCTTCTACCCATGAAAGCTTTCATATAATTTAGTAAGTTCAGAAATTAACTATTAATTTCCTTTAAAAAGCTATTTCTCCTCCATATCCCACTGTTTGTTGATATTTGCTTTTTTGTGTGGAAATATATTCAGTATCAATCTTGGCATTATTCAGTATTCTTTTCTAGGTCTGCTTTTCTGACTTTACACTTCTTCTGACTGCATCGAGTCCTATGATTTCAATTAATATTTATATGCTAATATCTCTAAAATCTATGAATCCTGTTCAAATCTCTGCCCGAAATCCAATACATACATATTCAATTGCCTATTGAATATATCCACATGGATGTCTTACAGGGACACCAAACCCTTATTAAGAGCTGAGCTGAACTCTTTGCTTTAAGATTTATTCTTCTTCTGGTTTTTCTTTTTTCAGTAAATGGCAAAACTATCTACTCAGTCACCCAAACCAGAAACTGGGAATCATTCTAAATAAAATTTAACCATTTGTAAGAAAGAATAAAATGCTACAAGTTGGTTATAATGCCTTTTCCTAAAAAAAAAAAAAATCTGATTTTAGTGATATTTTTCTTCTCAACTTTTAAAAGATACTTTTTATTTTGGTGACTCCATGCAGCTTGCAGAATCTTAGTTCTCCAACTGGGGATTGAACCTGGGCCCTCATCAACGAAAGTGCAGAGTCTTAGCCACTGGACCAACAGGAAATTCTCTCTTCTCAAATTTATGTTAAATATACAACTAAGCAAAATACTAAGCATTTAAAAATATTTAAAATACTAAGAATTTTAAATGATAAGCATTTAAAAATACAGTATTTGTGTTATCAAATACTATATTTTTACAGATATCTGATGAGTTATCTCTAAGTACTACCTAAGAATGAATGATGTCTACATGCCACTCCTTTCTCCAAGAGATCTTCCTGATCCAGGGATCAAACCTGGGTCTCCTGCATCGCAGGTAGATTCTTTACCATCTGAGTCACCAGATGAATAAAGGCTCAAGAATGAATGATGGCTCAATGTAATGATAGTTGTTCTACACATAGATAGACTTTTGCTAACTTTCATATTAATGATTTGTCTCTTTGATTGAGGTTTAACTAGGCTATGTATTTATATCTAATCATTTCAACATGTATTTGTGTTATCATTCAATATTTACTATATTATAAATATGTTGATCACACAAGTTTCCATATAGATTGGAAAACTATTTCCATGTAGATTATATCTGAATCACATAAGCAAAAAACTAGAATACTATAAAATGGACGTTTTATTTCAAAAAAGTCCGCAGATGAGTAGTCCATGATAAAATAATTAACATTTTTTTTGAGCAGCCTAAAACATCTATTTATGCTTTATTGACTATGCCAAAGCCTTTGAGTGTGTGGATAACAATAAACTGTGGAAAATTCTTCAAGAGATGGGAATACCAGACCACCTGACCTGCCTCTTGAGAAACCTATATGCAGGTCAGGAAGCAACAGTTAGAACTGGACATGGAACAACAGACTGGTTCCAAATAGGAAAAGGAGTACGTCAAGGCTGTATACTATCACCCTGCTTATTTAACTTCTATGCAGAGTACATCATGAGAGACTCTGGGCTGGAAGAAGCACAAGCTGGAATCAAGATTGCTGGGAGAAATATCAATAACCTCAGATATACAGATGACACCACCCTTATGGCATAAAGTGAAGAGGAACTAAAAAGCCTCTTGATGAAAGTGAAAGAGGAGAATGAAAATGTTGGCTTAAAGCTCAACATTCAGAAAATGAAGATCATGGCATCTGGTCCCATCACTTCATGGGAATTAGATGGGGAAACAGTGGAAACAGTGTCAGACTTTATTTTTGGGGGCTCCAAAATCACTGCAAATGGTGACTGCAGCCCTGAAATTAAAAGACGCTTACTCCTTGGAAGAAAAGTTATGACCAACCTAGATAGCATATTGACAAGCAGAGACATTACTTTGCCAACAAAGGTCCGTCTAGTCAAGCTATGGTTTTTCCAGTGGTCATGTATGGATGTGAGAGTTGGACTGTGAAGAAAGCCGAGCGCCGAAGAATTGATGCTTTTGAACTGTGGTGTTGGAGAAGACTCTTGAGAGTCCCTTGGACTGCAAGGAGATCCAATTAGTCCATCTAAAGGAGATCAGCCCTGGGTGTTCTTTGGAAGGAATGATGCTAAAGCTGAAACTCCATTACTTTGGCCACCTCACGCGAAGACTTGACTCATTGGAAAAGACTCTGATGCTGGGAGGGATTGGGGGCAGGAGGAGAAGGGGACGACAGAGGATGAGATGGCTGGATGGCATCACCAACTCGATGGACGTGAGTTTGAGTGAACTCCGGGAGTTGGTGATGGACAGGGAGGTCTGGCGTGCTGCGACTCATGGGGTCGCAAAGAGTCGGACATGACTGAGCGACTGAACTGAACTGACTGAACCTAACAGTGCCCCTGGATTGGGAAGGTCCACTGGAGAAGGGAATGACAACCCACTCCAGTATTCTTGCCTGGGTAAATCCCATGAACAGAGGAACCTGTCAGGTGACAGTCCATGGGGTCACAAAGAGTCGGACACGACTGAAACGACTTAGCACAGCACAGGACAGCACAGCCTAACTGGATAATGCATAACATGAAGCTTAAGAGTTTCCCTTGGTCACAATGTACAGGTAATAAATAAGATAGTAAATGGAATTTTCATATTACTCTGCAAAGAACTAAGTTTCTATACTTCAGATATTGGAATTTTCATGTCATATTTACAATAAAATATGAAATATTCTGAATAGTATCTCAATAGTATTTTTTTGCTTTTATTTAATTTTATTTTATTTTTAAACTTTACATAATTGTATTAGTTTTGCCAAATATCAAAATGAATCCGCCACAGGTATACATGTGTTCGCCACCCTGAATCCTCCTCCCTCCTCCCTCCCCATACCATCCCTCTGGGTCGTCCCAGTGCACCAGCCCCAAGCATCCAGTATCGTGCATCGAACCTGGACTGGCAACTCGTTTCATACATGATATTTTACATGTTTCAATGCCATTCTCCCAAATCATCCCATCCTCTCCCTCTCCCACAGAGTCCATAAGACTGATCTATACATCAGTGTCTCTTTTGCTGTCTCGTACACAGGGTTATTGTTACCATCTTTCTAATTTCCATATATATGTGTTAGTATACTGTATTGGTGTTTTTCTTTCTGGCTTACTTCACTCTGTATAATAGGCTCCTCTACCCATGGCGAAAATACTGGAGTGGATTGCCATACCCTTATCCAGGGGATCTTCCCAACCAAAGGATCAAACCCGTGTCTCTTATCTCCCCTGCATTGGCAGAGGGGTTCTTTACCACTAGCACCACCGGGGAAGCCCAAAGTCTACATAGTAAATCCAAAATCTGGGACTCCTCAGGAAAAGTTTCTAGTGGATAATTTCCCCCACTCTGCAATGATCACAGTTTCTTATTTATTTTTGTGCATGCTAAGTTGCTTCAGTTGTGTCTGACTCTTTGTGACCCTATAGACCATAGCCTGCCAGGCTCCTCTGTCCATGTGATTCTTCAGACAAGAATACTGGAGTGAGTTGCTATGCCCTCCTCCAGGGAATCTTCTAGACCCAGGAATTGAACTCATGTCTCATAACTCCTGCATTAGACCCACCTGCATGACTCATGACTTCTTTGTTGAAGAACACTTGGCATTTTGTACAATGTGTTGACTAAGAATATCAGATTCTCTCTCATTCAAGAGTTTGTAGTTACTGCTGCTTGTAATTATTATTGGTTGATTTTGCGAGAACTTTCTGAAATAATTTATGAAAAATCCATATTTTTGTTGTATGTAGCCACTGAAGATAATTTTTCATTTAGCTTTCAGTTCACTTCAGTCACTCAGTCCTGTCCGACTCTTTGCGACCCCATGAACCACAGCATGCCAGGCCTCCCTGACCATCACCAACTGCCGGAGTCTACCCAAACCCATGTCCATTGAGTCGGTGATGCCATCCAGCCATCTCATCCTCTGTCATCCCCTTCTCCTCCTGCCCTCAATCTTTCCCAGCATCAGGGTCTTTTCAGATGAGTCAGTTCTTTGCATCAGCTTGCCAAAGTGTCAGAGTTTCAGCTTCAGCATCAGTCCTTCCAATGAACACTCAGAACTGATCTCCTTTAGGATGGACTAGTTGGATCTCCTTGCAGTCCAAGGGACTCTCAAGAGTCTTCTCCAAGACCACAGTTCAAAAGCATCAATGCTTCAGCACTCAGCTTTCTTTATAGTCCAACTCTCACATCCATACATGACTACTGGAAAAACCATAGCCTTGACTAAATGGACCTTTGTTGACAAAGTAACGTCTCTGCTTTTTAATATGCTGTGCAGGTTGGTCATAACTTTCCTTCCAAGGAGAAAGCGTCTTTTAATTTCATGGCTGCAATCACCATCTGGAGAGATTTTAGAGCCCCCCAAAATAAAGTCAGCCACCATTCCCACTGTTTCCCCATCTATTTGCAATGATGTGATGGGAACGGCTGCCATGATCTTAGTTTTCTGAATGTTGAGCTTTCCAAGACAACATTTTCACTCTCTTCTTTCACTTTCATCAAGAGGCTTTTTAGTTCTTCTTCACTTTTTGCCATAAGAATGGTGTCATCTGCATATCTGAGATTATTGATATTTCTCCCGGCAATCTTGATTCCAGCTTGTGCTTCCTCCAGCCCAGCATTTCTCATGATGTACTCTGCATATAAGTTAAATAAGCAAGGTGACAATATACAGCCTTGACGTACTCCTTTTCCTATTTGCAACCAGTCTGTTGTTCCATGTCCAGTTCTAACTGTTGCTTCCTGACCTGCATACATATTTCTCAAGAGGCAGGTCAGGTGGTCTGGTATTCCCATCTCCTTCAGAATTTTCCAGTTTATTGTGATCCACAGAATCAAAGGCTTTGGCATAGTCAATAAAGCAGAAGTAGATGTTTTTTCTGGAATTCTCTTGCTTTTTCGATGATCCAGCAGATGTTGGCAATTTGATCTCTGGTTCCTCTGCCTTTTCTAAAACCAGCTTGAGCATCTGGAAGTTCACGGTTCATGTATTGCTGAAGCCTGGCTTGGAGAATTTTGAGCATTACTTTACTAGCGTGTGAGATGAGTGCAACTGTGCAGTAGTTTGAGTATTGTTTGGCATTGCCTTTCCTTGGGATTGGAATGAAAACTGACCTTTTCCAGTCCTGTGGCCACTGCTGAGTTTTCCAATTTGCTGGCATATTGAGTGCATCACCTTCACAGCATCATCTTTTAGGATTTGAACTACCTCAACTGGAATTTCATCACCTCCACTAGCTTGTTCTTAGTGATGCTTCCTCAGGCCCACTTGACTTCACATTCCAGGATGTCTGGCTCTAGGTGAGTGTGAGGGATCACACCATCATGACTCTCTGGGTCGTGAAGATAATTTTTGTACAGTTCTTCTGTGTATTCTTGCCATCTCTGATTAATATCTTCTGCTTCTGTTAGGTCCATACCATTTCTGTCCTTTATCAAGCCCATCTTTGCATGAAATATTCCCTTCAAGAAAATCTCTAATTTTCTTGAAGAGATCTCTAGTCTTTCCCATTCTATTGTTTTCCTCTATTCCTTTGCATTGATCACTGAGGAAGGCTTTCTTATCTCTCCTTTCTATTCTTTGGAACTCTGCAATCATATGCTTATATCTTTCTTTTTTTCCTTTGCTTTTCACTTCTCTTCTTTTTACAGCTATTTGTAAGGCCTCCTCAGACAGCCATTTTGCTTTTTTGCATTTCTTTTTCTTGGCGATGGTTTTAATCCCTGTCTCCTATACAATGTCATAAACCTCCATCCATAGCTCTTCAGGCACTCTGTCTATCATCTCTAGTCCCTTAAATCTATTTCTGACTTCCACTGTATAATCATAAGGGATTTGATTTAGGTCATACCTGAATGGTCTAGTAGTTTTCCCCACTTTCTTCAATTTAAGTCTGAATTTGGCAATAAGGAGTTCACGGTCTGAGCCACAGTCAGCTCACTGTCTTTTTTTTTTTTTTTTTTTTTTTGCTGACTATATAGAACTTCTCCATGTTTGGCTGCAAAGAATATAATCAATCTGATTTCAGTGTTGACCATCTGGTGATGTCCATGTGTAGAGTCTTCTCTTGTGTTGTTGGAAGAGGGTGTTTGCTATGACCAGTGCATTCTCTTGGCAGAACTCTATTAGTCTTTGCCCTGTTTCATTCTATACTCCAAAGCCAAATTTGCCTCTTACTCTGGGTGTTTTTTGATTTCCTACTTTTGCATTCTAGTCCCCTATAATGAAAAGGACATCTTTTTTTGGGTGTTAGTTCTAAAAGGTCTTGTAGGTCTTCATAGAATCCTTCAACTTCAGCTTCTTTAGCGTTACTGGTTGTGGCATAGTCTTGGGTTACCGTGATATTGAATGGTTTGCCTTGGAAATGAACAGAGATCATTCTGTCATTTTTGAGATTGCATCCAAGTACTGCATTTTGGACTCTTTTGTTTACTATGATGGCTATTCCATTTCTTCTAAGGGATTCCTGCCCACAGTAGTAGATATAATGGTCATCTGAGTTAAATTCACCCATTCCAGTCCATCTTAGTTCGCTGATTCCTAGAATGTTGATGTTCACTCTTGCCCTCTCCTGTTTGACCACTTCCAATTTGCCTTGATTCATGAACCTAACACTTCAGGTTCTTATGGAATATTGCTCTTTACAGCATCAGACCTTGCTTCTATCACCAGTCACATCCACAACTGGGTGTTGTTTTTGCTTTGGCTCCGTCCCTTCCTTCTTTCTGGAGTTAGTTCTCCACTGATCTCCAGTAGCATATTGGGCACATACTGACGTGGGGAGTTCATCTTTCAGTGTCCTATCTTTTTGCCTTTTCATACTGTTCATGGGGTTCTCAAGGCAAGAATACTGAAGTGGTTTGCCATTCCCTTCTTCAGTGGACCACATTTTGTCAGAACTCTTGACCATGGTTGCTGCTGCTGCTGCTAAGTCGCTTCAGTCGTGTCCGACTCTGTGTGACCACATAGACAGCAACCCACCAGGCTCTGCCATCCCTGGGATTCTACAGGCAAGAACACTGGAGTGGGTTGTTATTTCCTTCTCCAATGCATGAAAGTGAAAAGTGAAAATGAAGTCTCTCAGTCGTGTCCGACTCTTTACGACCCCATGGACTGCAGCCTACCAGGCTCCTCCATCCATGGGATTTTCCCGGCAAGAGTACTGAAGTGGGGTGCCAAGTCTGCTAATGATTTAATAGAGATTTCTTTAGATCGTTTGGACCAACAAGTCTCCCAGTCTTTGCTGAGGGACTCTGTGGGCATTTTAGAGAATTCATTCCACAGTCTACCAGTTAAATGACAACTCTAACTTAACTTCATTGTGGCATAAGACAGCAAAGCAGAAGGACATGCGCTCATCTTTTCCTGTGAAAACTCCAAAACTACAACTCGCTGCTGAACAACCATTGACTGGAGAATGTTGGATCCCACCAGAAAAAGATATCCCACATCCAAGGGCAAAGAGAAGCCCCAGCAAGATGGTAGAAGGGGCAAAATTGCATTTAAAATCAAACCCCTTACCTGCCAGATATGCTCAGAGGACTCAAACAAACCTCGTGCACACCAGGACCCAGAGACCCCACAGAGACTGAGCCAGAACTGTGTTTGAGTGTCTCCTGTGAAGGTACGGGTCAGCAGTGGCCTGCCGCAGGGGTAGGGGCTCTGGGTGCAGTAGACCTTGGTATGACATAAGCCCTCTTGGAGGAGGTCACCATTAACACCACCATAGAGCCACTAGAACTTATACAGGACTGGGGAAACAGACACTTGGAGGGCACAAACAGAACCATGTGTGCACCAGGACCCAGGAGAAAGGAGCAGTTGACCCCAAAAGGGGCTGATCCAGACTTGCCCATGATTTGTCCAGGAGTCTCTGGCAGAGGCTTGGGTTGATGATGGCCTGCTGCAGGACTGGGGACACTGCAGTGTGTGCATGTGACCTTTTGAAGGAGGTAGCCATTATCTTCATTATCTCCACCATAGTTTGGCCTCAGGTCAAACAACAGGGAGGGAACACAGACCCGCCCATCAATAGTAAATTGAATTAAAGATTTACTGAACATGGCCCAGCCCATCAGATCCAGTTTCCCCCTCAGTCACTCTCTCCCATCAGGAAGCTTCCATAAGCCTCTTATCCTTATCCATCAGAGGGCAGACAGAATGAAAACCACAATCACAGAAAACTGACCAAACTGATCACATGGACCACAGCCTTGTCTAGCTCAGTGAAACTATGAGCCATGTCGTGTAGGGCCACCCAAGATGGAAGGATCATGGTGGAGAGTTCTGACAAAATGTCCACTGGAGAAGGGAATGGCAAACCTCTTCAGTGTTCTTGTCTTGAAAACCCCATGCACAGTATGAAAAGGCAAAAAGATATGACACTGAAAGATAAAATCGCCAGGCCACTGGGTGCCCAATATGCTACTGGAGATCAATGGAGAACTAACTCCAGAAAGAATGAAGGGACAGAGCCAAAGCAAAAACAACACCCAGTTGTGGATGTGACTGGTGATGGAAGAAAAGTCTGATGCTTTAAAGAGCGATATTACATAGGAACCTGAAAATGTTAGGTCCGTGAATCAAGTAAATTGGAAGTGGTCAAACAGGAGATGGCAAGAGTGAACATCAACATTTTAGGAATCAGGGAATTAAAATGGAATGGAATGGGTGAATTTAACTCAGACGACCATTATATCTACTACTGTGGGAAGGAATCCCTTAGATGAAATGGAGTAGCCCGCATAGTAAACAAAAGAATCTGAAAAACAGTACTTGGATGCAATCTCAAAAATGATAGAATGATCTCTGTTCATTTCCAAGGCAAACGATTCAATAGCACGGTAATTGAAGTCTATGCCCCAACCAGTAATGCTGAAGAAGCTGAAGTTGAACAATTCTATGAAGACCTACAAGACCTTCTAGAACTAACACCCAAAAGAGATGTCCTCCTCATTATAGGGGACTGGGATACAAAAGTAGGAAGTCAAGAGATACCTGGAGTAATAGGAAAATTTGGCCATAAAGTACAAAATGAAACAGGTCAAAAGCTAACAGCATTTTGCCAAGAAAATGCACTGGTCATAGCAAACACCCTCTTCCAACAACACAAGAGAAGACTCTACACATGGACATCACCAGATGGTCAATACTGAAAGCAGATTGATTATAGTCTTTGCAGCTAAAGATGGTGCAGCTCTATAGAGTCAGCAAAAACAAGACCAGGAGCTGACTGTGCTTCAGATCATGAGCTACTTATTGCAAAATTTAGACATAAATTGAAGAAAGTAGGGGAAACCACTAGACCATTCAGGTATGACCTAAATCAAATCCCTTATGGTTATACAATGGAAGTGACAAATAGATTCGAGGAATTAGATCTGGTAGACAGAGTGCCTGAAGAACTATGGATAGAGGTTCATGACATGGTATAGGAGGCAGTGATCAAGACCATCCCTAAGAAAAAGAAATGCAAAAAGGCAAAATTGTTGTCTGAAGAGGCCTTACAAATAGATGAAAAAAGAAGAGAAGTGAGAGGCAAAGGAGAAGAGGAAAGCTATAACCATTTGAATGCAGAGTTCCAAAGAATAGCAAGCAGAGATAAGAAAGCCTTCCTCAGTGATCAATGCAAAAAAAGAGAGGAAAACAATAGAATGGGAAAGACTAGAGATCTCTTCAAGAAAATTAAAGATACCAAGGGAACATTTCATGCAAAGATGGGCTTGATAAAGGACAGAAATAGTACGGACTTAACAGAAGCAGAAGATATTAAGAAGAGGTAGAAATAATACACAGAAGAACTATACAAAAAGATTTCATAGCCCAGATAACCACGATGGTGTGATCACTCACCTAGAGCCAGACATCCTGGAATGTGAAGTCAAGTGGGCCTGAGGAAGCATCACTACGAACAAAGCTAGTGGAGGTGATGGAATTCCAGTTGAGGTATTTCAAATCCTAAAAGATGATGCTGTGAAAGTGATTCACTCAATATGCCAGCAAATTTGGAAAACTCAGTAGTGGCCACAGGACTTGAAAAAGTCAACTTTGATTCCAATCACAAAGAAAGGCAATGCCAAAAAATGTTCAAATTACCGCACAGTTGCACTCATCTCACACACTAGCAAAGTAATGCTCAAAATTCTCCAAGAGAGGCTTCAACAGTACATGGACCGATAACTTCCAGATGATCAAACTGGTTTTATAAAAGGCAGAGGAACCAGAGATCAAATTGCCAACATCCTCTGGATCATCATAAAAGCAAAAGAGTTCCAAAAAACATCTACTTCTGCTTTATTGACTGTGCCAAAACCTTTGACTGTGTGGATCACAACAAACTGTGGAAAATTCTTCAAGAGATGTGAATACCAGATCATCTGACCTGCCTCCTGAGAAATCTGTATGCAGATCAAGAAGTAACAGTTAAAACTGGACATGGAACAACATACTGGTTCCAATTTGGGAAAGGAGTACGTCAAGGCAGTATATTGTCAATCTGCTTATTTAACTTATATGCAGAGAATATCATGTGAAATGCTGGGCTGGATGAAGCACAAGCTGGAATCAAGTTTGCCAGGAGAAATATCAATAACCTCAGATATGCAGATGACACCATCCTTATGGCAGAAAGCGAAGAACTAAAGAGCCTCTTGATGAAAGTGAAAGTGGAGAGTGAAGAAGTTGGCTTAAAACTCAACATTCAGAAAACTAAGATCATATCATCTGGTCCCATCACTTCATGGCAAATACATAGGGTAACAATGGAAACAGTGAGTGACTTTATTTTGGGGCACTCCAAATTCACTGCAGATGGTGACTGCAGACATGAAATTAAAAGATACTTTCCCTTTGGAAGAAAAGCTATGACCAACTTAGACAGCATACTGAAAAGCAGAGACATTACTTTGCCAGCAAATGTCCGTCTAGTCAAAGTTAGGGTTTTTCCAGTGGTCATGTACAGATGTGAGAGTTGAAATTCGAAGAAAGCTGAGCACCAAAGAAGTGATGCTTTTGAACTGTGGTGTTGGAGAAGACTCTTCAGAGTCCCTTGGACTGCAAGGAGATCCAACCAGTCCATCCTAAAGGAAATCAGTCCTGAATATTCATTGGAAGGACTGATGCTGAAGCTCCAATACTTTGGCCACCTGATATGAAGAACTGACTCACTGGAAAAGTCCTTGATGCTGGGAAAGACTGAGGTTTGGAGGACAAGGGGAGGACAGAGGATGAGATTGTTTGATGGCTTCACCAACTCAATGGACATGTGTTTGAGTAAGCTCTGTGAGTTGGTGATGGACAGGGAAGCCTGGTGTGCTGAAGTCCATGGGGTCACAAAGAGTTGGACATGACTGAGCGACTAAACTGAACTGAACTGAACTTTCGTTTTAAGGTTGCACAGAGCTTTTAGGTCATCCAACAGTAAGATCTTAAAGTCTTTTCAAGACTTTTTTTGAGTAGCTTCATAATTCTACCTCTTTTCATGCCCTGGGCATACATGGTACTTCCTAGATTCCAAGGAATATATGGGAACTTTTCAAAGTCCTTATGAACATTTCTTTCCTTCTAAGATATTTGATTATTTCATTGTTTGCCCCTACTGTTGACCAATGCCTTGGAAATCATGTAGTTGAAACACTTTTAATAATTATTTTCAGCAAATCCTTGTGGAGAGGCTTTTAGTATTTTTTTTTAAGTCAGGTCAAATAAGGACAAGCTTTTCATGTAACATCTTCCAGGGAAACATCAGACCTTTCCAATGATGACAATGACCTATGAATGTGGCTTTGAAGGAGCTACAACTCTGTTCTTCCCCCTCACGTGTTTATTGAATATTCCATGTGACTTCTTTTATACTAGGCATTGTGGTAGTGGGGTATCAGGATCTATCAAAATATTAGATATTGTCCCTGTCCTTAAGATATTTGCAACATAGTTCAGGAGAGATAGCAAACTGATAAAAAAAAAAAGCAATTAGAAAACTATATAAATCTGCTAATAATGTAATACCTTACTATTGTTAAGAGGTTATTATGTGGCAGCACCGTTCGAAAAGTTTTAAATGTATTAACTCATTTAATACAATTATCTTATGAAGTAGGTGCTACTATTATCCTCCTTACAAATGATGAATCTAAGGCATAGAGGGATTACATAATTAACTCATAGTCACATAACAGTCAATGCTAGATATCTGGTTTAAACAACTGCCAGATATGACTCTAGATCCCATGCTTTTATGTCCAAACCAATGCTTTAAGCATATAACTGAGCATAAACTCTGGAGAAAGATGAGTGTGTTCTGCAGGGATTATATACTTGTATGACCTAGGGAAAGTTACTTTTTTTTTCCTGAACCTCAATTTCCTCTTGTGTAATATGGAAATCATATGACTAAGGAAATAGACCCTATCACCTAGGAAAGCAATGTCCAGATAGAATAGCCAAAGACTGAGGACATAACTCTTGGATATCCTCCCACATAGAATAGGAGGAAGAATCATCAAAGACTGTGAAGGAGTGGAAGTGAAGAAAGAGGGAAGAAAAGTGTCCATTGTGTTTTGCAACCTAGAGATGGTTGGCAACTTTGGTAGGAGAAATTCAGGAGAAAGAACAGAAGACAGAGAGCAGGGCATAAAAGAATGCATAGAGTGCTCACAGAATTTGTAATATCTGTTTTAAGAAGCTTGATTGTGGAAAAAAAAAGCAGAAAAAAAATGAGTGCTGGCTAGGTATGTGATCAGAGAACATTTTATGATATCAGACTCTGGAAAATATAGAGATAAAGAAGTTAATGATGCATTTATGACACCACCCTAATGGCAGAAAGTGAAAGGAATTAAAAAGCCTCTTGATGAAAATGAAAGAGAAGAGTGAAAAAGTTGGCTTAAAGCTCAACATTCAGAAAACGAAGATCATGGCATCCGGTCCCACCACTTCATGGGAAATAGATGGGGAAACAGTGGAAACAGTGTCAGATTTTATTTTGTGGGGCTCCAAAATCACTGCAGATGGTGACTGCAGCCATGAAATTAAAAGACACTTACTCCTTGGAAGGAAAGTTATGACCAACCTAGATAGCATATTCAAAAGCAGAGACATTACTTTGCCAACAAAGGTCCGTCTAGTCAAGGCTATGGTTTTTCCTGTGGTCATGTATGGATGTGAGAGTTGGACTGTGAAGAAAGCTGAGCGCCGAAGAATTGATGCTTTTGAACTGTGGTGTTGGAGAAGACTCTTGAGAGTCCCTTGGACTGCAAGGAGATCCAACCAGTCCATTCTGAATGAGATCAACCCTGGGATTTCTTTGGAAGGACTGATGCTGAAGCTGAAACTCCAGTACTTTGGCCACCTCATGCAAAGAGTTGACTCATTGGAAAAGACTCTGATGCTGGGAGGGATTGGGGGCAGGAGGAGAAGGGGACGACAGAGGATGAGACGGCTGGATGGCATCACTGACTTGATGGACGTGAGTCTGAGTGAACTCCGGGAGTTGGTGATGGACAGGGAAGCCTGGCGTGCTGCGATTCATGGGGTCGCAAAGAGTCGGACACGACTGAGCGACTGAACTGAACTGAAGAGGGGTCACAAATAAAGGACTAACCTCCTTGAGAAGATCAGAGGGTATGTGATCCAGAAAAAAAATGAAGAAATTTTTTTTGGTACATAGACAAACATAGATAGATTTTTGATATAAGCAATACTTTCTTCATTGTAGCCGGATAGAAATAAGAGCCATTGGTGCAAATGTGGGTTGGTTTGCCTAGAGAATCCTGTGGACAGAGGAGCCTGGTGGGCTGCTGTCCATAGCATTGCACAGAGTCAAACACAACTGAAGTGACTTAGCATGCATGCATGCATTGGAGAAGGAAATGGCAACCCACTCCAGTATTCTTGCCTGGAGAATCCCAGGGACAGAGGAGCCTGGTGGGCTGCCGTCTATGGGGTCTCACAGAGTCGGACACGACTGAAGCGACTTAGCAGCAGCAGCACGTAAAGATAATTGTGGGAATGTAAGGGTTTTAGTGACTAAAGATCCCTATTTTTCAGTAAAGCATGATACAAAGTCATAAGGTGTGAGAATATTTTTAGGACTTATATGATTGTTGCAAGATGGACTACATTAATTCACAAGAAGCAGTTCAAATTGTTTTTGACACATTATGATTATTATAAGATGTTTGCTGTAACTCTTATTATTATAGGATTTCAGAGAAGAACTTATCATAGATTTTTTTACCTCCTTAGTTTTATGGTAATTGAAAACATGGGTATAATAATGTCAAAGTCATCCCTGAAGGGAATTTCCCTGCTGGCCCAGTGGCTAGTACTCCCCCCTCCCAATGCAGGGGACTTGCGTTTGATTCTTGGTCAGGGAACTAGATCCCATGTGCTGCAACTAAGACCCAGTACAGCCAAATAAATAAATAAATATTAAAAGATTTCCTCCCTAAAGAACAGCAGTAGGAAATAAGGATAACTCATTTCTACTTCCATGCCAATACATTTTCTCAACTGTGCCTGAAGAGATACTGTAAATTAGTAACTTTTTTTTTTTTTTTAAAGTCTACTCACAGGGTGTCTTTTCTTTCCGTCTATTCAGTGGATACCCAGTGCCCTCGATCTAGCTGTTAGAAGTCAAGGCCTTGTACTCTGTCACCCCACTCAAGCTCTCTATCAGTGGTATTCATGGGTAGTCAATATATTGGCCATATCAGAGTCACCTCCATTACCAACTAAACTACAAAGTCTCAGGTCTTACCCCTGAGATAATAAAATAAAATCTTTCACACTGGGGCCTAGGAATCTGTATGTTTAGCAAGATGGTTACCAGGGGGGAAGGATGGGGGAATGGATAGACTGGGAGTTTGGGATTGATGTGTACACATGGCTGAATTCAAAATAAAGTGACTTTCCATGAGGGAAACAAAAAAGATGATCAATTGGTTATGATGTGACTATCACATTTGAGGACAATGTTCTGGAATATCCCATCCCCCTGAAGTTCCATCCTATTAAATCTTTAGTAAAATGTTTTTCAGACTAATTTGACAAAATAATCTGGATGAAAAAAACCCATGATCATTAAGTGTTTATTTTGTTATCTCTTTCACCTAATGTACAGAAACATTCAATGACTAAACCCAATTAAAATATTAATAGTGGACATTCCATACTGTTTCTTTTGTCCATAAATTGGCTTCATGTAACTTAGACTTCTCCTAAGCCAAAGAACGGAGAAGGCAATGGTAACCCATTCCAGTACTCTTTCCTGGAAAATCCCATGGATGCAGAAGCCTGGTAGGCTGCAGTCCATGGGGTCACGAAGAGTCAGACACAACTGAGCGACTTCGCTTTCACTTTTCACTTCCATGCATTGGAGAAGGAGATGGCAACCCACTCCAGTGTTTTTGCCTGGAGAATCCCAGAGACGGAGGAGCCTGGTAGGCTGCTGTCTATGGGGTCACACAGAGTAGGACACGACTGAAGTGACTTAGCAGCAGCAGTAAGCCAAAAAAAAAAAAAAAAAAAGATGTTTCAAAGTCTAAACAGCTTACGGACTACAACTCATATATTCTTTTTATCTTCTGAAAACTTCATATGTAGGATCATAGAAATATTGTGTGTTAGAAGAAGACCGTAGAAATCATCAAGATGCATTGTTCTTGTTTTGTAGCATGCTGAAGTTCAGAGAGGGTTACCTAAGGAATGTAAATTCTTTTGTATATAAATCCTAGTACACTTTCAGATTCTACCCAAGTCTACCTAGTATTGTTTTTGTTCAGTTGCTCAGTCCCGTCTGACTCTTTGTGATCCCATAGACTTCAGCATGCCAGGTTTCCCTGTCCTTCACTATCTCCTAGAATTTGCTCAAACTCAAGTCCATTGAGTCAGTGATGTCATCCAACCATCTCAATCTGTTCATCTCATCTTCTCTTCTTGCCCTCAATCTTTTCCAGCATCAGGGTCTTTTCAAATGAGTCGGCTCTTCACATAACTAGCATAGCATTCAGCAAATAAAATGACTGATTTTGAACATTAATCTCTACATGTTATTTAAGCAGTATTCCATGAACAGAAATAAAATGATCTTCAAGATTATAAAGCATATTATTATAACTTTGTACATCCTCAGTTTTTAACATTATATACTGTACATACAACTGGGGATTTAAAACAATGGGGACATTGAAATCCATTTCATTCTTTAATTAATTAAGAACTATTGAATGCTTAATTTCAGGGTTATTTCTACCTGAGACATTTTATTTGGAAATAAGGAATGTTATATTTCAGTAGAAATCTATATGTCTCTCCAGCTTAAGATATTCTATGAAACTGCTAAATGCAAAACCAGTGTTCTTATCCTTTGACTCCTTAATATAATATTAATCTTACATAAGTAATTTAAGATTCTTTAACAAGCAAAAGCAACTCTGAAATATTTCTAAGTAAGCTAGAGTATAGGCTTCTCTAGTCCCTTCTCAAACAGTTTCATTGAAGTAATTTTAATGTAAATGTTGCTAAACCCATGCCAGAATATTCTCTAGTTGAAGTAGCTCCATAATATATTAAAAATAGGCAAAATGGTGAGCACCTTCCTGGGCCCCTAAAATATACAGCTAAATACAAAATGTTCCTCCTTTTCCCCCTTCTAACAATAGGGCTCACCATTTAGAAAAAGCAAGAGAGTTCCAGAAAAACATCTACTTCTGCTTTACTGACTCCTGCCAAAGCCTTTGACTGTGTGGATCACAGTAAACTGTGGAAAATTCTTCAAGAGATGGGAATACCAGACTACCTGACCTGCCTCCTGAGAAATCTGTATGCAGGTCAAGAAGCAACAGTTAGAACTGGACATGGAACAATAGACTTGTCCCAAAGAAGGAAAGGAGTACTTCAAGGCTGTATATTGTCACCTTGCTTATTTAATGTCTATGCAGAGTACATCATTCAAAATGCCGGGCTGGATGAAGCATAATCTGAAATCAAGATGGCCGGGAGAAATATCAATAACCTCAGATATGTAGGTGATACCACCCTGATGGCAGAAAGCAAAGAGGAACTAAAGAGCCTCTTGATGAAAGTGAAAGGGGAGAGTGAAAAAACTAGCTTACAACTCAACATTGCAAAAACTAAGATCATGTCATCCAGTCCTACCACTTCATGGTAAATAGATGGGGAAACAGTGACAGATTTTATTTTTTGGGGCTCCATAATCATCACAGATGGTGATTGCAGCCATGAAATTAAAAGACACTTGCTCCTCGTAAGAAAAGCTATGACAAAACTAGACAGCATGTTAAAAAGCAGAGACATTACTTTGCTGACAAAGATCTGTCTATTCAAAGTTATGATTTTTCCTGTAGTCATGTATAGATGTGAGAGTTGGACTATAAATGAAGCTGAGCACTGAAGAATTGATGCTTTTGAACTGTGGTGTTGGAGAAGACTCTTGAGAGTCCCTTGGACTGCAAGGAGATCCAGCCAATCAAACCTAGAGGAAATCAGTACTGAATATTCATTGGAAGGACAGATGCTGAAGCTGAAACTCCAATACTTTTGCCACCTGATGTGAAAACCTGATTCATTTGAAAAGGCCCTGATGCTGGGAAAGATTAAGGCAGGAGGAGAAGGGGACAACAGAGGATAAGATGGTTGGATTGCATCACCGACTCAACCAACATGAGTTTGAGCAGGCTCTGGGAGCTGGTGATGGACAGGGAAGCCTGGCATCTTGCAGTCCATGGGGTTGCAAAGAGTTGGACACAACTGAGAGACTGAACTGAATTGAAGAAATGGCCAAGGCAAGAGGGGATACTGTGACCCTCTTCTCTGTCACCCTGAAAGCAAGAAATAAATTTCTTATGTGAAAGCCAAACTCCCTATATCTGGTGGTAGAAGGATGTCCTTATCACCAAAAATAGAAAATTGGTGATTTGATACCTATGTAAACAAAGCTTTCTACTTTTTTATTACCCCTAGTTCAGATTCTGTTTAGATTCTCCTCTAATTGAGCACCCTAAACCTAAGTTTCTTTGGCCTGTGAACTCCTTTCAAATTTGTTGTTTTTTTTGTCTAAAATATATAAAAGCTTCCTGTGTTCACCAATTCTTAGGTCCCATTTCCATGAGACCTTCATATGCATGAATTAAAAGTTGTTTCTTATTCTCTTGTTAATCTATCTTACTCCAGCTACAAAAACTCAAGAGGGGTAGCTGGGAAAATTTACTCTTCCCTGGTAACATCCAAATTAAATTAAGGATGACTGTGTTTGTAATTTTGTATGTAATATATTATGGAAGAGTGGTTTGAATAATTTACTATTTATTTATCATCATAATCCCAAAATATTATTTAAAGAGACTCGTAAAAATTACATGTGTTACAATCTAAAACTGAAAAGTTGAGGGACTCATTAGTGCTCATCACAGTTCTAGAAATTGAGCGGAGAGTGAACTTTCTGGAAAAAGTTCAGACAAGATTTTCAGAGCTTCTTACTTACATAAATGATTGTCAGAGATTCTCACTTATAGTCTTCATGAAAAGATGGTATTCACATAGAAGATGGTATTTTGTGATGCTGAATGGGATGTATGATTACTCAGTATGATTGAGTAATAGTTGAATTAGGGCTTTCATAAAATATTTTTAATATCTTAAGACATTGCTGTTATGACTCTTCATGGACTCCAATATTCCTGAGACAAAATCTTCTTCCTTAAAGAATCTAAAGATTGGAAAAGACAGGTCTAATTTCTCTTCTGTCATCCTAAAACATTTCCTAAAGATATGTCCAATATTGCATCGTTGTGGAAACAGGCCTTTCTTTCTTCCAGTTGACCAGATTCTAGGTTAACCCACATTGTCTAGTAATATTATGTGTGCTCGTTCTCAGCCACGTCTTTACAACCCCAAGGACTATAGCCCACCAGACTCCTCTGTCCATGGGATTACTGGAGTGGTTGCCATTCCTCCTCAAGGGATCTTCCCAACCCAGGAAAAAAAAACCCATCTCCTGCATTAGAAGGCAGATTCTTCCAACACTGAGCCACCTGAGAAGCCATAAATTAATAGAGCTTTCAGCAAAGATGGAGATTATATTTCCTCCTACCCCAAATTTCTAAGCCAGTTTTTCATTTATCCATACAAGGAGGATGTAGGGTTTAGGGGACCCTGTACACACTAGTAAAGGTACATTAATTGTTTCATCTGGCAGCTCTTCCAGTAGTCCAGTACCCAGTCCTGATTTATTGATGCCTGTGCTGTACTACTTGTTAAATATTTTGAATATCACTTTTGCTATGACCCTGATGAGAAGTGAGATTAACCAAACTGGAAATATATTAGAAGCAGGCCAATGTATTACTATGTTTCATAAATATCTGTTTGACATTTAACACCATATATTTTCTTTTAAAGGTTAGGCCTGAGCTCACATTTGTTCAAGGAATAAATAAATTGGAGACCATGCATCTTGTCATAACATATTCCTCATATAAAGCCTAGATGGTTTGAGAATTTAAGTACATAGTACTGCTCCATTGCTATACGTACACAGAGCAAAGTAAATTTTCCTGGAGAAGGTTAACTTGTGGGTGTCTATAAACCTTGGTGAAATTTTTGATAAGTAATCTTTAAAAGGCTAGACTGTTCATTCTGGAAGTGAGAAAAATAGTTGCCAAAGTAGTTTAGAGGAAAAGAGAAAAATATTTTGTATCTATCATGTGGGCTATGAATCCTACCTCTATATTCCCACTTTCTCTTTATTATAAAATCAAATCATAATGGGGATAAATTAATACAGTAAAATGAAAAGAAAATGAGATATTATTAAAATAAGAGTTAATCTAAAAAAAGAATAAAATGGGGAATTTTAAATATCTAAGTTAGAAAAGTAGACATTAAAAAGGAACTTTAAGACCAAGTGAAGATTAAAGTCAAGACAGACATTTGAAATGATAAAATAATAAAATTTCAGGTAAAGGATATAGGGCAGATAACAAGATAAAAATTATAAAAGAAAATAAAGAGTTACAATAAAGTGAACAAGTTAAAACATGTGATTAAAAATAAAAAATAAAACAGGACTAAAAGCTAAGAATAATTTTAATTAATAAGTTTAAAACAATAAGCTTAAATACATTTATTAAATTTGAGATTGACATATACACACTCCCATATTTAAAATAAAATGCCTTTCTGTGAATAAATAAATAAAGCAATAAGAGCAGAAATCGAATAATAGGATACCTTTAAACTTTCACCTTTCACTTATCTTACAAGTCCTTATACTGAGTGAGCTTTTCAAAATTATTATTATTAGCAGGTAAGAGACAGTAGAGAGAGTAAAGTCGCTCAGTCGTGTCCGACTCTTTGCGACCCCATGGACTGTAGCCCACCAGGCTCCTCAGTCCATGGAATTTTCCAGGCAAGAGTACTGGAGTGGGGTGCCATTTCCTTCTCCAAAGTGAAAGTGAAGTCGCTCAGTTGTGTCCGACTCTTTGCGACCCCATGGACTGTAGCCTACCAGGCTCCTCTGTCCATGGGATTTCCCAAGAACTCTATAATTCCAAGAACTGAAAAGCTACAAGATATAACAAGCAGTAGGTAGCCAAGCTTCTATAACCTCCCTGGAAAAATAAAAACTGAAACAAGAAGCAAAGAAATTTTACCAGATATGGTTTAATTATTTTAAATATGCCAAAATTAAGGATGAGATTGCTTTTCATACTTCTTCAATACTAACTATACAAGTTTAGGAAAGTTTGTTAGATTCTTTTCCTTTGTTGAATGGCACAACTTTGCAGAAACAAAAAAAAATGCATATCATAAAAATAGTTCTTTTGTTAGCAGTATGACAGATAGTTTGAAGCACCTGATACTAACTTGGCATCTAACTGTGTTCTTAATTCTTGCAAATTTAAGATAATTAATACCTTTGAGGTACTGCATGTGCCTTTTGAAAAGAATGGTTTTTATTTTCACATTAGAAATTCTAGAAAATAATTGTAGCATGCTCAAAAATTTGGATCTTCTTATCTTCCAACCATCTAAAGAAATATTTTACTAAATCATATTTTATTCTTACTTTCTAATAGTGCAGATGCAGAGTTTATTAAGCTCTGGAAATGCTCATTAAGAATGTTATCATGAACATGTGTCAGATTCTAATGTAGGATGGCTCAATTTTTAGAGGTAAGCAATAAACTTAGGAGAAGGCAATGGCACCCCACTCCAGTACTCTTGCCTGGAAAATCCCATGGACAGAGGATCCTGGTGGGCTGCCGTCCATGGGGTCACACAGAGTCGGACACGACTGAAGTGACTTAGCAGCAGCAGCAGCAGCAGATAAACTTAAACAGTTGATATATTTGAGATATATCCATTATTTGCCTCCAAAAAAATAACCTATGGTTTTTCCTGGTTGAGACTCCATAGTTCACTGTTTCTCCTAGTTACAGGTATTTATTTCAGCTCAACTGATGAATATCTTGTATGTATAAGTAAATATGATTAAACCCATTATTTTATTAAAAAGTGAAAGTCAATATTTCTAGTATGTTGCTAGGAATGTGCATTGAAATATATAAACTGCTCATGATCAGTCTATGGAATTGATTAGAATCCATGGTAACAATGGAAACAGTGAGAAACCATTATGGGGGGGCTCTAAAATCACTGCAGATGGTGACTGCAGCCATGAAATTAAAAGATGCTTGCTCCTTGGAAGAAAAGCTATGACCAACCTAGACAGCATATTAAAAAGCAGAGACATTACTTTGCTGACAAAGTTCTGTCTAGTCAAAGCTATGATTTTTCCTGTATTCATGTATGCATGTGAGAGTTGGACTATAAAGAAAGCTGAGTGCCAAAGAATTGATGCTTTTGAACTGTGGTGTTGGAGAAGGCTCTTAAGAGTCCCTTGGACTGCAAGGATATCCAACCATTCCATCCTAAAGGAGATCAGTCCTGAATATTCATTGGAAGGACTGATACTGAAACTGAAACTCCAATACTTTGGCCACTTGATGCCAAGAACAAACTCATTGGAAAAGACCCTGATGCTGGGAAAGATTGAGGGCAGGAGGAGAAGGGGATGACAGAGGATGAGATGTCCATCAGCGACTCGATGGACATGAGTTTGAATAAGCTCCAGGAGTTGGTGATGGACAGGGAAGCCTGGCGTGCTGCAGTCCATGGGGTTGCAAAGAGTTAGACACGACTGAGTGATAGAACTGAACTGAATTGATCAATCTATAGGTTTTCCGAATCAGAGAAGACCAGTCTGTCAGTAACAAGGGAGGATAAAACAGTTTTGCCCACTATCTAGTTCTATAAATATGAAGTCATTAGCCACTGACATCACTGAATGAAAGTATACCCTGAAAAGAATTCATGACCGAAAAACAGACTCCTTAGGTATTTAGAGATATCTCAAAATTTAATGGACCCAGATTCATGTATCTTCCTATATATAGAAAAGGAGTAGAATCATTAACTTAGATATCTGATCCTTGTAACTAGCTATAACTTTTTACTAAGATGTATGCTTAACTGCACAAATTCCTTTGCCAAAATTGTATATGTGCTGGCTTATTCCCTACCACTTTGGAGAAGTCACCTCAGAGCCACTGCTGTTTCCTGGCCTATAATCCTCAGTAAGGTCACTGAACTAAACTTAAATCCACAATTCTCACTGTCCACAGGAGAAAAAGCAGTTTGTTGTTTTAGTCATTTAGTGATCTTTGACTCTTTACAACATCCTGTACTATAGCTTGCCAGGCTCCTCAGTCCATGGGATTTTCCAGACAAGGATACTGGAGTGGGTTGCCATTTCCTCCTCCAGGATATCTTCCTGACTCAGGAATGGAACTGTTGTCTCCTGCATTGCAGATGGGTTCTTTACCACTGATTTACCAGAGAAGCCTAAAAGGCAGTTTAAACTTACACAAAGAAGAGGAAACTATTATACTGTTGACTTGCAACACTCTCCCAGTTTAAGAATTCTTTGTATAATGTACAAAATTCTTTGTATAGTGTATAATCTTTTGCTTGTGGAAGTTATTTGAGAAATAGAGATTTGTTTTATTTTGGTGATTGGGGTGATGGAGGGCAATTTGAAGAGTATTTGCCTTTTGCTGGGATAATTTAAAGTCATCTAACTATCTTGGATGTCTCTGTTTTACCTTTAAGACAAGCTACACAAAATAAGGGTAATGACAATGACTGTATTTTCTTGAGTCCATATTATGTCAGCTGCCTTACTAGGTGTTTTGCATACAATAAATTTGCAGTGCAGTGTATTCTCTCCATTTAACAAATGAAGAAACTGAGAGGAAATTGCTTAAGTAACTTGCCCAAGGCACATAGGAGAATTCAGTTTAGTTCAGTTTGACTTAAAGCTCCTGTTATTTCCATTGTTTCATGCTGCGTCTCTCAAAATCTCATTTTAAGCAGCTCTTAAATTCATGCTGCTGAATAATGAAGAAAGCATGTCATAGAAAACTGGCTTTAAAAAAAAACATTTTTAAAAGAATGGTATAGGATAATTAAAAACAAATCCCACTACTCAATCAATCTTTGTTTTTCTTAGCTCAAACAAAATTCTTCAGCAATTTGATCCCAGTCATATAGAAAGCCAAGTACAAGTATTTAAACTCCCCAAATGGCCTGAAACAAATGTCCAGTTTTACCTTCCCCTCACCCTCACTAGGATTTATTTAGAACCCTGCCAGAAAACTCATCAGATGTTCTATGAGTTTATTTTTAACTTACATTCATTTGAGAACAAGATTGGAAAAATTGTTATTTTCTGTCTGACACAGATATAGCTATTAAGTCTCTGTTTTCACTTGGCACTTTAAAAATCAGAACTAAAGTGGCTGTAGATATCCACCTCTCAATACAGACAGATTGGGGTGATGATTCCATTTTTGGAAACATGAATAAAATATTACCTATTCTTACCCAAATTCCTATTTTTTGTTGCATTTCAATCTTGATATTTTATTCTAAAGATTATGCTAAATCTGCTTCTTATTCCATCAGTTTTGCAATGGCCTTTGATAGAAAGCAGTAAAATTCTGACCTGAGACATAGCTTCACCGACTCAGTGGACATGAATCTGAGCAAATTCTGGGAGATAATGGAGGTCAGAGGAGCCTGGTGTACTACAGTCCATGGGGTCACAGAGTTGGATGTGACTGAGTGACTGAACAAGAACAACAAAGACATAAGAATTAAATTTTTTAGTATCATGAAAAGAAAAATACAACAACAATATATTAAGATTTTATTAGCTTTATTCAGTCGTTCTGAAGAAGGAATTCATAGGGTCTGGACTCCATCTTAGGCCTGTTCATGCTGATCATGCTCGGCCACTTTTCCAGTGGACTCTGAATTCTGTGTTTAGTGCCTATGAAAACAGCAACAGAAGGATAAGACCCCCTCCAGACAGGGGAACCTTGAAGATCGTATCTAGGTTACTCTTGGCCTAAGAGAAAACGTACACTAATCACCCCTTCTTCCAGACAGGCCATAAATTTTTCTGTATCTATCGGAGTGTAACCTCAGGTTTATTGATTATTGGCTAATTGTTTGACTGTTTGAGCACATGAGCACATAGCATGTGAATGATGGGGTTATTGGGATTGTATTTTCCTTGGTTTATATAAGTCTCAAGGAATTTGAAGTGGTGGGTTCAGACACATACACATGGGGTATAAAAGATTTTCACAAATGCTGGTCAGGGTCCTTGGCTAAGAGGAGACTCTGCCTTGGGCCCGCTGGTGTAATAAACTGCACTCCACTATCTGCATTGTCCTTCTGAGTGAGTTTGTTTCCCGGAACGCATGGCTATAGCAGTTCATGAATCAGGCAGCATCCAATTCAGAAAATAAAAGGCAACTCCAAAGCACTCTGCAAATTGAAGGTGTTTTATAGACAGAGACACATAGGAGTGAAGAAGCTCTAATGGGGAAATCTGATTTGATTGGGTAATAACAGGATTAATTCCCTTATTTGGTGCACAAAGAAATCTTGGAGGCTGGTTGTATAATTTCGGTTGGGCAGCCAGGTTCTGTTGGTCAATTTAAGTTATATTTCTGGAGGAGTCAGCATGCTCAAGAAAAGGAAGCTGTTAGGTTTTGGCTTGTCATTCAGTGGGGTGGGGCAGGTTAACATGAGTAACACTCTCTTAGAGAGTGTTACTCATGTTAACCTGCCATGTATTGTGTTGCTTATCTACCACTTGACAATCACTGAAGTTCCTCAATCTCAGCATCTGTATTGACTCTTGCTTTCCTGAAGGTTGTTAGTGATGGTCCCACAATTCTCTTCAGAGCATGGTCCTCTCCAGGCTCACTCTGAACTTCTTAAGGCACAATTTTATAACATAGTGCAAATTGTTTTTTATCTATCTTTTAAATGCCATATGATATAATTTATATGTGGAATCTAAAATATGACACAAATGAATTTATCAATGAAACCAAAACAGATTCACAGATACACAGAGAACAGACTGATGGTTGCCAGGGTAAGGATGGGGGCAGGGGTTGGGGTTAGCATATGCAAACATATATAGAATGAAAAAACAACAAGGTCCTACTGTGTAGCACAGGACAGTATATTCAATATCCAGTGATAAAGCATAATGGAAAAGAATATGAAAAATAATGTATGTTTATATACGAATAACTGAATCACTTTGCTGTACAGCAGAAATGAACCTAACATTATAAATCAACTAAATTTCAATAAAATAAATTTAAAAAAATGTAAAAAAAAAAAAAAAACTTAATGACACAAGAGTAGACTTTACATGGATAATGACCCTATGCAGTGCATTTGCTCTGTTTCAGTTCTGTTTGCCTGAGCTCTAAGAATTTCTTTGCAACATAAATTTCCCAAATCTTACTGAATTTTCCAAATGGCCCAAATTTTAGATATCAGAATAAGTTTGATCACCTTCTTGGTAATTATATTAACTTGAATACAATTTGTAGCACTTAGTTATACAAAAAAAATCCACCTAATGCACTTTTAATTACTTCATGTAGTACATGGGTGCTCAGTCACTCAGTCGTATTGGACTCTTTGCAACCCCCTGGACTGTAACTCACCAGGGATTGAACCCACATATCCAGTATATGTCTCCTGCTTTGCTGGCAGATTCTTTACCACTGACCCACCAGGGAAGCACATGTGCTGTAGTAATCTTTAATTCATTTAAAAAAATACTTTAACAATGTTATAACTTTGGTGGAATGGAAAAAGTCACTTAGCACGTGAATGAGCCTAGTCAGCTGCTCAGCACCTCAACTTTCTTTTCAACTTTACATTGGGTGGTCTGTACGTTTCACAAAGCACTGTCTGTGGGAATAAAATGTCTTTCTATAGAAAGCTAGAGTAGTAATAACTTCAGACTTTCTTTTTTTTTTTAATTTTATTTTATTTTTAAACTTTACAATATTGTATTGGTTTTGCCAAATATTGAAATGAATCCCCCACAGGTATGCATGTGTTCCCCATCCTGAACCCTCCTCCATCCTTCCTCCCCATACCATCCCTCTGGGTCGTCCCAGTGCACCAGCCCCAAGCATCCAGTATCGTGCATCGAAACTGGACTGGCAACTCGTTCCATATATGATATTATACGTATTTCAATGCCATTCTCCGAAATCATCCCACCCTCTCCCTCTCCCACAGAGTCCAAAAGACTGTTCTATACATCAGTGTCTCTTTTGCTGTCTCGTACACAGGGTTATTGTTACCATCTTTCTAAATTCCATATATATGTGTTAGTATACTGTATTGGTGTTTTTCTTTCTGGCTTATTTCACTCTGTATAATAGGCTCCAGTTTCATCCACCTCATTAGAACTGATTCAAATGTATTCTTTTTAACGGCTGAGTAATACTCCATTGTGTATATGTACCACAGCTTTCTTATCCATTCATCTGTTGATGGACATCTAGGTTGCTTTCTATACAATAAAGCAGTCTAAGGAGAAGCAGTCTGCCTCAAAGGTGCTTATTTTGGCAGGGAAACACATTTCCTATATTCGTGCTAAGTCACTTCAGTCATGTTTAACTCTATGTGACCCTATGGACTGTAGCTAGCTAGGTTCTTCTGTCCATAGGATTCCTCAGGCAAGAATACTGGGGTGGGTTGCTATTTCCTTCTCCAGGGGATCTTCCCAACCCAAGGATCGAAGCTGTGTCTCTTTTGTCATCTTCATTGGCAGGTGGGTTCTTTACCACTAGCGCCACCTGGGAGGGCCATTGCCTGTATTAGATTGTATATTATAGATTTTTTGAAATTGATGTTTTAAAATGTTTAAAATGTTTTTGTTTATGCTGAACATAATGGTGAGAAGATATCTATTATTATTATTATGGAAATAAAGACAAGCAAAATGATAATTAATAAAATATATTTATTCATCGTTTCTTCAGCAAGGGAGTCAGTCACTATACCTTAGCTTTGTCAGAGACTCAAAGGCAGATAAGAAGTAGGAAAACTATAGTGGAAAAAAGAGAATGCTTCATTTATGCATGATTGGAAACTGTTGGTATTCAGAAGCTGGATATGTGCTTTCTAGAAGTGAAACATCCTACCTGATTGGTTTGTGGTACACATTTGGCTCTCTCTCATTGTACCTGAATTGAAAGGAGGCAAAATTAGGAAAGCTGGCAGTCATTGACCACGTCTTGATCTTTCTGAAGTGACTACTACAGAGGTTGTAGCTTAGAGTTCTATTTTTATATATGGTCTAGTCATTGTCTGTATATTCAATTTCTCATTATCAAATATTAGTATCATACATTTGTTTAATATTTTTTTGAGTACCCACTAGGTGTCAGGCAGTGTTTTATGTACCAGTGGCAAACAGTGAACTACACAGAACAAAGCAAAAACCCCTGCCCTGAGAGATTGCATTTGAGATAGGAAAGAGATAACATTCAAGATTGGTTGCAGACAAGGAAGAGTTGACATTGACAAAAGGAACTGAGGGAAAAAGCATTCCAGGCAGAAGAAACAGTAAGAGACTCTGAGGTTGTGACATGTCTAGCGGATTATATGAATAGCATGGAGTCTGTGTGGCTTGCATAGAGTTAATAAAGGAGAAGAGTAGAAGGCAATACAATTAGAGGGGCAAATGGACCAGATCAAATAGGGAAGAGTAACCATTTTAACAAATTTAGCTTCAGCTCAGAGACAGATGGGAAGCTATTGAAAAGTTTTGAGTGGAAGTATGGTAAGAAATATGTTTTAACAGGACCACTCTGTTGTCTAGAAATAGACTGCAGGGGTACCAAAAGCCCTAGTTTAGGAGATCAATTAGCAGGCTATTGCAACAATTGAGGGTGGCAAAAGCCATTCTGACTTTTGATTGGAGAATTTAATCCATATATATTTAAAGTAATTATTGCTTTGTAAGGACATATTATTTTCATTTTAGCAATCAACTCTTAATGTTTTAAAATAATTTTATCACCCAGGTATGCATCTCTAGGTCTTAGAACCGTATTTTGCAAACTCATGGTAAAATCATCACTTTCCTCATCACTGTCCTCTGAGTTTCTTATAAATTGGCAGCTGGATCTGGAAACTATATCAGACTTAGATTTTTATCACTTTTACAAATGAATAGATAGTGTATGGCAAGAGTATAGGAAGCACAAAATATCTGGTTGTCTCTTCTTTTGTAATGTTAGCACTCATTGATATTTAATGCCTATATCTGTTCATTCATTGTGGCTTGAAATAGAAATGTTCTAATATTATTTCTTATTCAACTTTTGGATACTTTTATAAAGCGATAGCACTCCTCATTTGCTATGTGCTTCCCTTTATTTACCACTTTTTAAGCTAATGAACTGCTTTCCTATCATCCTCTAAAGGTGACTGATTTTTTAAAAATATTTGTATAACTTATGATTTAAACATATTTCATGGGGTTCAGTCCTTTGCAGGAATTGTTATTACAGAAGTTTGTGTTATCCCCTTTTTGGTCAGTGGGAGTCTTTTCAAGTTGGTTCCTAAGTCCATCTAACCTACTTGTATTTGGTAGCTTCCCTACTATCTATCATTACAAGAATTTCCAGTTTGTTTTGTATACTTTTTTGAACCTTAACCTGGAATCAACTATTTCTCCAAGAAGCCCTTGTTTTAGATAGTGGTAAATGATATTTCCGGGAGAAATATCAATAGCCTCAGATATGCAGATGACACCACCCTTATGGCAGAAAGTGAAGAGGAACTAAAAAGCCTCTTGATGAAAGTGAAAGAGAAGAGTGAAAAAGTTGGCTTAAAGCTCAACATTCAGAAAACGAAGATCATGGCATCCGGTCCCATCACTTCATGGCAAATAGATGGGGAAACAGTGGCTGACTTTATTTTTGGGGGCTCCAAAATCACTGCAGATGGTGATTGCAGCCATGAAATTAAAAGACGCTTACTCCTTGGAAGGAAAGTTATGAGCAACCTAGATAGCATATTGAAAAGCAGAGACATTACTTTGCCAACAAAGGTCTGTCTAGTCAAGGCTATGGTTTTTCCAGTGGTCATGTATGGATGTGAGAGTTGGACTGTGAAGAAGGCTGAGCGCCGAAGAATTAATGCTTTTGAACTGTGGTGTTGGAGAAGACTCTTGAGAGTCCCTTGGACTGCAAGGAGATCCAACCAGTCCATTCTGAAGGAGATCAGCCCTGGGATTTCTTTGGAAGGACTGATGCTGAAGCTGAAACTCCAGTACTTTGGCCACCTCATGTGAAGAGTTGACTCATTGGAAAAGACTCTGATGCTGGGAGGGACTGGGGGCAAGAGGAGAAGGGGACGACAGAGGATGAGATGGCTGGATGACATCACTGACTTGATGGACGTGAGTCTGAGTGAACTCCAGGAGTTGGTGATGGACAGGGAGGCCTGGCGCAAGAGACTGAGAGACTGATCTGATCTGATTGACTATATTCTTCACATGGTATATTTCATAACCACTACTCATTGATTTTGTAACTGAAAATTCACACCTCTTAATCTCCCTTACCTATTCTTCTCCTCACCCCCTCACCCTCTTTCCCTCTCAGAACTTGTTTGTTCCCTGTATCTATGAATCTATTTATGTTTACTTATGTTCATTTGTTTTTTAGGTCCCACATATAAGTGAAATCATACAGAATGTGTCTTTCTCTGTCTGACTTATTTTACTTATCATAATATTCTCTATGTCCATCTGAGTCATCACAAATGGCACCATTACATTCTTTTTTAGAAAAAAAGTGAAAGTGAAGTCGCTCAGTCGTGTCCAACTCTTTGCGACCCCATGGACTGTAGCCTATCAGGCTCCTCCGTCCATGGGATTTTCCAGGCAAGAGTGCTGGAGTGGATTGCCATTTCCTTCTCCAGGGGATCTTCCAGACCCAGGAATCGAACCAGGGTCTCTCGCATTGCAGGTGGACGCTTTACCGTTTGAACCACATTCTTTTTTTGATTGAATAATAGCCCATCATATACACATACCACATCTTCTTTATCCACTCATGTATTGATGGACACTTTGATTACTTCCATAGCTTGGCTATAGTAAATTATACTACAGTGAATATTAGGGTGTATATATCTTTTCAGGTTTTTGTTTTGTTTGAATATATATCCAAGAGTATATAATTGCTAGATCACATGGTATTTATATTTTTAACTTTTTGAAGAATTTCCACACTGTTTTCCATATTGGGGGCACCAATTTACATTCCCATCAACAGTGCACAAGTGTTACCCTTTTCCACACCTTCTCACCAACACTTGTTATTTGTTGTCTTTTTGATAATAGTCATTCTGACAAGTGTGAGGTGATATCTCATTGGGGTTTTGATTTGCATTTATCTGATGATTAGTGATGTTGAGCATCTTTTCATTATGTATATTGTGTGTGTGCTAGTCTCTGAGCCGTGTCTGACTCTTTGCGACCCCATGGACAGTAGCACATCAGGCTCCTCTGTCCATGGGTTTCTTCAGGCAAGAATACTGGAGTGGGTTGCCATTCCCTTCTCCAGGGGATCTTCCCAACCCGGGGATGGAACCCAAGCCTACATTGCAGGAAGATTCTTTACTATCTTAGCCACTATTGGCCATCTGTATATCTTCTTTGGAGAAATGTCTATTCAGGTCCTCTGCCCTTATTTTAATTGGGCTGTTTGTATTTTTGATGTTGAGTTGTATGAGTTCTTTATGTATTTTGAATGTAAACCCCTTGTCAAATATATTGTATGCAAGTATCTTCTTCCATTCAGTAGGTCGCCTTTTCATTTTGTTGATAGCTTCCTTACTTGTGCAAAAGTATTTTAGTTTGATGTAGTCCCATTTAAAAATTTTTTATCTTGTTTCCCTTGTCTGAGGAAACATATCCCCCCAAAAATATTACCAAGACCTATGACAGAGGATACTATGTCTTATTTCTAGAAATTTTATGGTTTCAGGTCTTGCATTTAAGTTTTTAGCTCAGCATTGTACATGGTATGAGAAGTAGTCCAGTTTGATTCTTTTAAATGTAGCTGTTCAGTTCTTCAAACACCATTTATTGAAGAGGCTGATGTTTTCCCATTGAATATTCTTGCCTCCTTTGTTATAGGTTAATTGCCGATATAAGTTTAAGCCCATTTCTGTACTTTCTATTTTGTTCCATTTATCTACATGTCTATTTTTGTGCCCATAACATACAGTTTTGATGACTGAAGCTTTCTAGTATAGCTTGAAGTCAGGGAGCATGATACCTTCAGTTTTGCACTTCTTTCTTGAGATTGTTTTGATTATTTGTTTTCATACAAGTTTTATTTGTTGTTCATATAAGTTTTAGAATTATTTGTTCTAATTCTATGAAAAATGTCATTGTTATTTTGATAGAGATTATATTGAATCCATAGATTGCCTTAGGTTGTATGGTCATTTTAACAATATTAATTCTTCCAATTCATGAACATGGTGCATCTGTCCTTGGTGTTATCTTCAATTTCATCAGTGTCTTATAGTTTCTGAGTATGGGTATTTTACCTCCCTTGTTAGATTTATTAACAGGTATTTTATTCTTCTAGATGTGATTGCAAGTGAGATCATTTATTTTTCTTTCTAATAGTTTGTTCTTTGTGTAGAGAATCACCACAGATTTCTGTATATTGGCTTTATATCATGTAACTGTACTGAATTAATAGGTTATTTCCAGTATTTTATTGGTAGTGTCTTTAGGGTTTTCTATGTATAATATCTGCAACTAGTGACAGTTTTACTACTTCCTTTCCAGTTTGGATTCATTTTATTTCTTTTTCTTCTCTGATTACTATGTCTAGGACTCCTGATGCTAATACTGTGTTGAACAGAAGTGGTGAGAGTAGCCATCATTATCTTGTTCCTGATATTAGAGAAAAAGCTTTCAGCTTTTCACTGTTGAGTATGTTAGCTGTGGGCTTGTCATATATGGCATCTATTATGTTAAGGTATGTTCCCTCTATACCCACTTTGTTGAGAGCTTGTACCATAAATGGGCGTTGAACTTTGTCAAAATCTTTTTCTGCATCTATTGAGATGATCATATGATTTTTATTCTTCAGTTTGTTAATGTGTATAATGTTGATTGGTTTGTGAATATCAAAACATCCTTACATCCCTGGAGTAAATCCCACTTGTTTATGGTGTATGTTCCTTTTAATGTATTGATGAGTTCAATATAGTAGTATGTCATTGAGGATTTCTGCAGCTATATTCTTCAATGATATTGGCCTATAATTTTTTCTCTTTTTTTTGTCCTATCTTTGTCTGGTTTTGGTGTCAGAGTCGTGCTTGCCTTATAGAATGAGTTCATAAGTGTTATTTCCTCTGCAATTTTTTGGAATAGTTTGAGAAGGATAGGTGTTAACTCTTCTTTAAATGTTTGCTAGAATTTACCTGTGAAACCATCTAGCTCTGGACTTTTGTTTGTTGGTGGCTTTTTGATTATTGATTCAATTTTATTAGTGGTAATTAGTCTATTCATATTTTCTATTTCTTACTGATTCAGTCTTGGGAGGTTGCACATTTCTAGGAATTTGTTCATTTCTTCTAGGTTGTTGATTTTATTGTTGTATAATTGTTCATAGTATTCTCTTATGATCCTTTGTATTTCTGTGGTGTTGGTTGTAATTTCCATTTCATTTAATTTGGGTCCTTTTTTGTCTTGATGAATCTGACTAAACATTTATCAATTTTGTTTATCTTTTCAAAGAACCATTTCTTAATTTCATTGATCTTTTCTATTTTATTTATTTATTTTTTTAGTCTCTATGTCTGTGCTCCCTCACTCATGGGCAGAGCCAAGTTACTGGGATCTCTGTCTTTGGTGCCCTTGGATCCAGGTGTCGGTCTGCTGGGGGGGCACCCCCAGGTAGTCCCAGGCCTGATGCTGGCCCTGAATGGCAAAAGCAATCAGGTTCCAGAAATGGTGCCAACTCACTGATAGATGGAGCTGCGTCCTGGGGTCTCTGACTGCAGTCTCCTGGGGATCTGGAGTTGGTATCAGCCTGCATATGGGTGGGGCTGGGGAACAAGGGGTTTTGGGACTGATGCTGACCTGTTGGTGAGTTGGGTTGGGTCCTGGACCCTCTGCTTCACTGGGCCAGGTCCTGGGGCAAGTGGGAGCTCAGGTGGTCCTTTAGCAGCCAGTCCACTGGTGGGTGGGGCTGTGTCCTCATCCAGCAAGTTGCTTGGTCTGGGACATCAAATGACTGATGATGACCATCTGAAGGGCAGGGCTGGGTCTAGCACTAAGCTAGAGGGAGGATTCTAAAATGACACGTGCCAGAACTAGTGTCCTCCTTGTAAGATAAGATCCCCTAAATACTGCTTGCATCATCTGTGTCCCCAGGGTGAGTCCCAAATGCCTCCTGCCTCTCTGGGAGACTTGCCAAGATCAGCAAGAGGGTCTCACTCAGGCTTCTTTCAAATTACTGTTTCTGCCCTTAGTCCAGGAGCATACAAGAATTTGTGTGCATGCTTTAAGAGTGAAGTCTCTGTTTCCCACAGCCCTCTGACTCTTCTGAAAGTAAGCCCCACTGGCCTTGAATGCCAAATGTTCTCGTGACTTGTCTTCTTGGTGCAGGTTTCCCAGGCTGGAGAGCCTCATGTGCGGCTTGGACGCTTCGCTTCTTTGGGGGAACCTCTGTAATTGTAATCATGCACCAGTTTGTCAGTCACACAACCCAATGGTATGAGTCTTGATTTATACTCCATCTCTGCCCCTCCACCTGTCTCATTTGTGGTTCCTTATGTCTATAGTTGTAGAAAATCTTTGCTGGTAGTCTTGAAGTAATTGTCACTGATACTTGCTCTGTAATTAATTGTAATTTTGGTGTGCCCATGGGAGGAGGTGAGCTCAGGGTCTTCCTACTCTCCCATCTTGGCCACTGTCAAGGTTCTTAAGCATGTATACATCTGTACTGTGTGCATGCATGCTGAGTTGCTTCAGTTGTGTCTGACTCTTTGTGACCCTATGGAATTTAGCCTGCCAGGCTCCTCTGTCCATAGGGATCCTAAAGGCAAGAATACTGCAATGAGGTGCCATGCCCTTCTCCAGGGGATCTTCCCAACCCAGGGATCATACCTGTATCTCTAATGTCTCCTGTATTGGCAAGTGGGTTCTTTACCACTAGTGCCACCTGGGAAGCCCCATATGCCTGTATTAGTAACCATGATAGGAGTATCAATACGAATTCTTAAGGAGAATGTATCTATATCTATATCTATAGATATAGATATCACATTATATATATATATATCACATTTTATATATATATATCACACACACACACACTATATATATATATATATATATATATATATATATATCTCCTATTCATGTTCATGTTTATAGAGTTTTAACTAACTTTCTTTCTGTAAAACTTTTATCTCTTTTCTTCTACACTGAAAACTCTGCTCCTTAAGGACATAGCATGAGGATGGCAAAATTAGAATATGATATAACTGCTCACTTTTAAAATCTCTATTTCCATATATATTAGTCTCAGAATACCAATACTATTACCACCTACAATTTGATTACTGAAACACTGAAATAATTTTACATGTACTCTATTCTACACTTATTTTTTAAGTAGTTGTAAAATAGAGTACATGTAAAATTATTTCAATCTTTCAGTTATTATTTCAGTGTTTTGAACATTGAAATTATTTCAATGTTTTGAACTCAACATTCAAAAAAACTAAGATCATGGCAGGTGGTCCCATTACTTCATGGCAAATAGATGGGGAAACAATGGAAACAAAAAATAAAATAAAATTTTATTTTTTTAGGCTCCAAAATCACTGTAGATGGTGACTGCAGCCATGAAGTTAAAAGACGCTTGCTCCTTGGAAGAAAAGCTATGACAATCCTAGACAGCATATTTAAAAGCAGAGACATTACTTTGCCAATAAGGTCTGTCTAGCTTAAGCCATGGTTTTTCCAGTGGTCATGTATGGATATGAGAGTTGGATTATAAATAAAGCTGAGCACCAAAGAATTGATGCTTTTGAACTGTGGTGTTGGAGAAGACTCTTGAGAGTCTCTTGGACAGCAAGGGGATCCAACCAGTCCATCCTAAAGGAAATCAGTCCTAAATATTCATTGGAAGGACTGATGTTGAAGCTGAAGCTCCAATACTTTGGCCACCTGATGAGACGAACTGACTCTTTGGAAAAGACCTTAAGGCTGGGAAAGATTGAAGGCAGGAGAAGGAGATGACAGAGGATGAGATGGTTGGATGGCATCACTGATTTGATGGACATAAGTTTGAACAAGATCCGGGAGTTGGTGATGGATAGGGAAGCTTGGCGTGCTGCAGTCCATGGGGTTGCAAAGAGTTAGACATGACCAAGTGACTGAACTGAACTGATTGTATCTTTATTGTCAAAACATATAATCATCAAAGAATATCCTTTTTCTGTCTTAGTACCTCATTTACCCTTAGTTCTGCAGGTTACTAAATATTTAATGCTTAAAACAACCTATTCTTATATTAAGGTCTCTCTAGTCATTTTGTGTGTGGAGCTTGTTTTCTATTATATTCCTTAGGAAGGATTCATGGGCACAATATTTGCTGAGTTCCTATATTTTGATAAAACTTTATGCACTTTATAGCTTAAAGTTAGCTTTGATGAACATAAAACACTTGGCACACATTTCTTTCCTTCAATATTTAAAACTACTACTAGTTTCATGTAGCATAAATCATTGCTCTCAAGAAAGTCTGATAGTAATTTAATTTTCCTTTCTTTGTAAGCTTTTTTTTCCACTTGCCCAAAGGATATTATGTTATGTAAATCTCATAATTTTAATAAAACATATTATGGTGTTTATAGTGCTGTGTCAATATTCTCATGTGCCACGGTATGCTCTTTCAATATGTACTTTTAAATATTTTTAATTATTTTTAGGAACATTCTATTGAATTAGGCTTTTTAGTTTTTGTTCTGTTCCCTTACTTTGCTTTTCTTCATCAAATATAATATTTTTATATCCATTCTATTATTATTATTTATTTTTACTTTCTTTCAAACTTTTTGTTTATTTTAATAATTTCACTTTTTGTCTTTTCTTTATTGTAAGAAATTAACTGTTTTATTTATTCACTCATGTGCTTTGTGACTATAGTTTTATTTCAGAAATTACTTTCACTTCTTTCATCTTCTTTATAAATTTTTATAATTCTGATTTTAAATGGATTATGATCTTAAATCTTTTTGCTTATTTTGGAGTAGTATCTTGCTGTTTTGATCTGCTTTTAGAGCACATGTTTCTGGAGCTCTTTTATTGTCTGTACCAAGTTGTCTTGCCCATTCTCTATTGTTTTTATAATAAATTTGAATAAGATTTAATCTTGATAATTTTCTCTTTCTTACTTTTATTTTCAGTAAGTTTTCTTGATTTTTTTAAAAAAAGTGGCACTATTTAAGAATGTTCTTAAGCTGAGAGAATTCAGCATCACCAAACCAGCTCTCCAACAAATGCTAAAGGATATTCTCTAGACAGGAAACATAGAAAGGGTGTATAAATTTGAATGCAAAACAATAAAGTAAATGGCAATGGCATCATACTTATCAATAATTACCTTAAATGTAAATGGTTTGAATGTCCCAACCAAAAGACAAAGACTGGATGAATGGATTAAAAAATAAGACTCCTATATATGTTGTCTACAAGAGACCCACCTCAAAACAAGGGACACATACAGACTGAAAGTGAAGGGGTGAAAAAAGATATTCCATGCAAATAGAGACCAAAGGAAAGCAGGAGTAGCGATAATCATATCAGATAAAATAGACTTTGAAATAAAGGCTGTGAAAAGAGACAAAGAAGGACACTACATAATGATCAAAGGATCAATCCAGGAAGAAGATATAACTATTGTAAATATATATACACCCAACATATGAGCATGGCAATATGTAAGGCAAATGCTAACAAGTATGAAAGGGGAAATGAACAATGACACAATAATAGTGGGAGACTTTAATATTTCACTCACACCTATGGATAGATAAACTAAAAAGAAAATTAACAAGGAAACACAAACTTTAAATGATACAATAGACCTAATTGATATCTATAGGACATTTCACCCCAAAACAATGAATTTTGCCTTTTTCTCAAGTGCACAAGGAACATTCTCCAGGATAGATCACATCCTGGGCCATAAATCTAGCCTTGGTAAATTCAAAAAAATTGAAATCACTCCAAGCATCTTTCCTGACCACAAAGCAGTAAGATTAGATCTAAATTACAGGAGAAGAACTATTAAAAACGCCAACATATAGAAGCTGAACAACATGCTGCTGAATAACCAGCAAATCACAGAAGAAATCAAAAAAGAAATCAAAATATGCATAGAAACGAACGAAAATGTAAACACAACAACCCAAAACTTATGGGACACTGTAAAGGCAGTGCTAAGGGGAAGGTTCATAGCAACAAATGCTTACCTCAAGAAACAAGAAAAAAGTCAAATAAATAACCTAACTCTATACCTAAAGCAACTAGAAAAGGAAGAAATGAAAAAACCCCAGGGTTAGTAGAAAGAAAGAAATCTTAAAAATTAGGGCAGAAATAAATACAAAAGAAACAAAAGAGACCAGAGCAAAAATCAGCAAAACCAAAAGCTGGTTCTTTGAGAAGTTAAATAAAATTGACAAACCATTAGGCAGACTCATCAAGAAACAAAGGGAGAAAAATAAAATCAACAAAATTAGAAATGAAATTGGAGAGATCACAAAAGACAACACAGAAATACAAGGGATCATAAGAGACTATTAATAGCAGTTCAGTTCAGTTAAGTTCAGTTTCTCAGTTGTGTCTGACTCTTTGTGACCCCATGAATCACAGCACACCAGGCCTCCCTGTCCATCACCAACTCCCGGAGTTCACTCAGACTCACGTCCATCAAGTCAGTGATGCCATCCAGCCATCTCATCCTCTGTCGTCCCCTTCTCCTCCTGCCCCCAATCCCTCCCAGCATCAGAGTCTTTTCCAATGAGTCAACTCTTCCCATGAGGTGGCCAAAGTACTGGAGTTTCAGCTTTAGCATCATTCCTTCCAAAGAAATCCCAGGGCTGATCTCCTTCAGAATGGACTGGCTGGATCTCCTTGCAGTCCAAGGGACTCTTAAGGAGAGTCTTCTCCAACACCACAGTTCAATATCAGCAACTTATATGCAAATAAAATGGACAACTTGGAAGAAATGGACAAATTCTTAGAAAAGTACAACTTTCCAAAACTGAACCAAGAAAAAATAGAAAATCTTAACAGACCCATCACAACCATGGAAATTGAAACTGTAATCAGAAATCTTCCAACAAACAAAAGCCCAGGATCAGATGGCTTCACAGCTGAATTCTACCAAAAATTTAGAGAAGAGGTAACACTATCGTACTCAAACTCTTCCAGAAAATTTCAGAGGAAGGTAAACTTCCAAACTCATTCTATGAGGCCACCATCACCCTAATACCAAAACCTGACAAAGACGCCACAAAAAAATGAAAACTGCAGGCCAATATCACTGATGAACATAGATGCAAAAATCCTTAACAAAATTCTAGCAATCAGAATCTAACAACATATTAAAAAGATCATACATCATGACCAACTGGGCTTTATCCCAGGATACAAGGATTCTTCAATATCCACAAATCAATTAATGTAATACACCACATTAACAAACTGAAAGATAAAAACCATATGATTATCTCAATAGATGCAGAGAAAGCCTTTGACAAAATTCAACATCCATTTATGATAAAAACCCTCCAGAAAGCAGGCATAGAAGGAACATACCTCAACATAATAAAAGCTATATATGACAAACCCACAGCAAACATTATCCTCAATGGTGAAAAATTGAAAGCATTTCCCCTAAAGTCAGGAACAAGACATGGGTGCCCACTCTCACCACTACTATTCAACATAGTTTTGGAAGTTTGGGCCACAGCAATCAGAGCAGAAAAAGAAAAAAAAGGAATCCAGATTGAAAAGAAGAATAAAACTCTCACTGTTTGCAGAGGACATGATCCTCTACATAGAAAACTCTAAAGACTCCATCAGAAAATTATAGTCAATCAATGAATATAGGAGAGTTGAAGGATATAAAATTAACACAGAGAAATCCATTGCATTCCTATACACTAACAATGAGAAAAAGAAAGAGAAATTAAGGAAACAATTCCATTCACCATTGCAATGAAAAGAATAAAATACTTAGGAATATATCTACCTAAAGAAACAAAAGACCTATATATAGAAAACTATAAAACACCAGTGAAAGAAATCAAAGAGGACACAAATAGATGGAGAAATATACCGTGTTCATGGATCGGAAGAATCAATACAGTGAAAATGAGTATGCTACCCAAAGCAATCTACAGATTCAATGCAATCCCTATCAAGCTACCAACGGTATTTTTCACAGAACTAGAACAAATAATTTCACAATTTGTATGGAAATACAAAAAAAAAAAAAAACCTCAAATAGCCAAACCAATCTTGAGAAAGAAGAATGGAACTGGAGGAATCAATCTGCCTGACTTCAGTCTCTACTACAAAGCCACAGTCATCAAGACAGTATGGTACTGGCACAAAGACAGAAATACAGATCAGTGGAACAAACCAGAAAACCCAGAGATAAATCCACACATCTATGGACAACTTATCTTTGACAAAAGAGACAAGAATATACAATGGAGAAATTAGGGCAGAAATAAATGCAAAAGAAACCAAAGAGATCAGAGAAAAAATCAACAGAGCCAAAAGCTGATTCTTTGAAAGGATAAATAAAATTGACAAACCATTATCCAGAATCATCAAGAAACAAAGGGAGAAAATTCAAATCAATAAAATTAGAAATGAAAATGGAGAGATCACAACAGACAACACAGAAATACAAAGGATCATGAGACTACTATCAGCAATTATATGGCAATAAAATGGACAATGTGGAAGAAATGGACAAATTCTTAGAAAAGTACAACTTTCCAAAACTGGACCAGGAAGAAATAGAAAATCTTAACAGACCCATCACAAGCACGGAAATTGAAACTGTAATCAGAAATCTTCCAGCAAAAAAAAAAGCTCAGGTCCAGACGGCTTCACAGCTGAATTCTACCAAAAATTTAATGAAGAGCTAACACCTATCCTACTCAAACTCTTCCAGAAAATTTCAGAGGAAGGTAAACTTCCAAACTCATTCTATGAGGTCACCATCACCCTAATACCAAAACCTGACAAAGATCCCACAAAAAAAGAAAACTACAGGCCAATATCACTGTTGAACATAGATGCAAAAATTCTTAACAAAATTCTAGCAATCAGAATCCAACAACACATTAAAAAGATCATACACCATGACAAGTGGGCTTTATCCCAGGGATGCAAGGATTCTTCAATATCCGCAAATCAATCAATGTAATACATCACATTAACAAATTGAAAAATAAAAACCATATGATTATCTCAATAGATGCAGAGAAAGCCTTGAAAAAAAATTCAACATCCATTTATGATAAAAACTCTCCAGAAAGCAGGAATAGAAGGAACATACCTCAACATAATAAAAGCTATATATGACAAACCCACAGCAAACATTATCCTCAATGGTGAAAAATTGAAAGCATTTCCTCTAAAGTCAGGAACAAGACAAGGGTGCCCACTTTCACCATTACTATTCAACATAGTTTTGGAAGTTTTGGCCACAGCAATCAGAGCAGAAAAAGAAATAAAAGGAATCCAAATTGGAAAAGAAGAAGTAAAACTCCCACTGTTTGCAGATGACATGATCCTCTACATAGAAAACCCTAAAGACTCCACCAGAAAATTACTAGAACTAATCAATGAATATAGTAAAGTTGCAGGATATAAAATCAACACAAGAAATCCCTTGCATTCCTATACACTAACAATGAGAAAAAATAAAGAGAAGGAAACAATTCCATTCACCATTGCAATGAAAAGAATAAAATACTTAGGAATATATCTACCTAAAGAAACTAAAGACCTATATATAGAAAACTATAAAACACTGGTGAAAGAAATCAAAGAGGACACTAATAGATGGAGAAATATACCATGTTCATGGATTGGAAGAATCAACATAGTGAAAATGAGTATACTACCCAAAGCAATTTATAGATTCAATGCAATCCCTATCAAGCTACCAACGGTATTCTTCACAGAGCAAGAACAAATAATTTCACAGTTTGTATGGAAATACAAAAAACCTTGAAGAGCCAAAGCTATCTTGAGAAAGAAGAATGGAACTGGAGGAATCAACCTACCTGACTTCAGGCTCTACTACAAAGCCACAGTCACCAAGACAGTATGGTACTGGCACAAAGACAGAAATATAGATCAATGGAACAAAATAGGAAGCCCAGAGATAAATCCACACACCTATGGACACCTTATCTTTGACAAAGGGGGCAATAATATACAATGGATTAAAGACAATTTCTTTAACAAGTGGTGCTGGGAAAACTGGTCAACCACTTGTAAAAAATGAAACTAGAGCACTTTCTAACACCATACACAAAAATAAACTCAAAATGGATTAAAGATCTAAACATAAGACCAGAAACTATAAAACTCCTAGAGGAGAACATAGGCAAAACACTCTCTGACATGCATCACGGCAGGATCCTTTATGACCCATGTCCCAGAATATTGGAAATAAAAGCAAAAATAAACAAATGGGACCTAATTAAACTTAAAAGCTTCTGCACAACAAAGGAAACTATTAGCAAGGTGAAAAGACAGCCTTCAGAATGGGAGAAAATAATAGCAAATGAAGCAACTGACAAACAACTAATCTCAAAAATATACAAGCAACTCCTACAGCTCAATTCCAGAAAAATAAATGACCCAATCAAAAAAATGGGCCAAAGAACTAAATAGACATTTCTCCAAAGAAGACATACAGATGGCTAACAAACACATGAAAAGATGCTCAACATCACTGATTATCAGAGAAATGCAAATCAAAACCACTATGAGGTACCATTTCATGCCAGTCAGAATGGCCGCGATCCAAAAGTCTACAAGCAATAAATGTTGGAGAGGCTGTGGAGAAAAGGGAACCCTCTTACACTGTTGGTGGGAATGCAAACTAGTACAGCCACTATGGAGAACAGTGTGGAGATTCCTTAAAAAACTGGAAATAGAACTGCATTATGATCCAGCAATCCCACTGCTGGGCATACACACTGAGGAAACCAGAAATGAAAGAGACACGAGTACCCCAATGTTCATCGCAGCAGTTTATAATAGCCAGGACATGGAAGCAACCTAGATGTCCATCAGCAGATGAATGGATAAGAAAGCTGTGGTACATATACACAATGGAGTATTACTCAGCCATTAAAAAGAATACATTTGAATCAGTTCTAATGAGGTGGGTGAAACTAGAGCCTATCATACAGAGTGAAGTAAGCCAGAAAGAAAAACACCAATACAGTATATTAACGCATATATATGGAATTTAGAAAGATGGTAACAATAACCTTGTATACGAGACAGCAAAAGAGACACTGATGTATAGAAGAGTCTTTTGGACTCTGTGGGAGAGGGAGAGGGTGGGACGATTTGGAAGAATGGCATTGAAACAAGTATAATATCATGTATGAAATGAGTCGCCAGTCCAGGTTTGATGCACGATACTGGATGCTTGGGGCTGGTGTACTGGGACGACCCAGAGGGATGGTATGGGGAGGGAGGAGGGAGGAGGGTTCAAGATGGGGAACACATGTATACCTGTGGCAGATTCATTTTGATATATGGCAAAACCAATACAATATTGTAAAGTTAAATAAAATAAAATAAAAAAAATATACAATGGAGAAAAGACAATCTTTTAACAAGTGGTGCTGGGAAAACTGATCAACCACTTGTAAAAGAATGAAACTAGAATACTTTCTAACACCATACACAAAAATAAACTCAAAATGGATGAAAGATCTAAATGTAAGACCAGAACCTATTAAACTCCTAGAGTAAAACATAGGCAACACACTCTCCAACATAAACCACAGCAGGATCCTCTATGACCCACCTCCCAGAATATTGGAAATAAAAGCAAAAATATACAAATGGGACCTAATTAAAATCAAAAGCTTCTGCACAACAAAGGAAACTATAAGCAAGGTGAAAAGACAGCCTTCAGAATGGGAGAAAATAATAGCAAATGAAGCAACTGACAAAGAATTAATCTCAAAAATATACAAGCAACTCCTGCAGCTCAATTCCAGAAAAATAAAAGACCTAATCAAAAAGTGGGCCAAAGAACTAAACAGACATTTCTCCAAAGAAGACATACAGATGACTAACAAACACATGAAAAGATGCTCAGCATCACTCATTATCAGAGAAATGCAAATCAAACCACAATGGGGTACCATTTCACGCCAGTCAGAATGGCTGCTCTCCAAAAGTCAACAAGCAATAAATGCTGGAGATGGTGTGGAGAAAAGGGAACCCTCTTACACTGTTGGTGGGAATGCAAACTAGTACAGCCACTATGGAGAATAGTGTAGAGATTCCTTAAAAAACTGGAAAAGAAACTGCCATATGACCCAGCAATCCAACTGCTGGGCATACACACCAAGGAAACCAAAATTGAAAGAGACACATGTACCCCAATGTTCATCGCAGCACTGTTTATAATAGCCAGGACATGGAAGCAACCATACGAATGGATAAGAAAGCTGTGGTACATATACACAATGGAATATTACTCAGCCATTAAAAAGAATACATATGAATCAGTTCTAATGAGGTGGATGAAACTGGAGCCTATTATACAGAGTGAAGTAAGCCAGAAAGAAAAACACCAATACAGTATACTAACGCATATATATGGAAATATATATGTGTTAGTTTATATAAATATATATATAAATAATTAGTTTACATAAATATGTATGTTAGTTTATATAAATATATATATATGGAAACACATATATATATACACATATATATATGTGTGTGTATATATATATCAAAGAAGGCAATGGCACCCCACTCCAGTACTCTTGACTGGAAAATCCCATGGACTGTGGAGCCTGGTAGGCTGCAGTCCATGGGGTCGCTAAGAGTCGGACACGACTGAGCGACTTCACTTTCACTTTTCACTTTCATGCATTGGAGAAGGAAATGGCAACCCACTCCAGTGTTCTTGCCTGGAGAATCCCAGGGACGGGGGAGCCTGGTGGGCTGCTGTCTCTGGGGTCGCACAGAGTTGGACACGACTGAAGCGACTTAGCAGCAGCAGCAGCAGTATATATATATATATATATATATATATATATGGAAACATATACAGATGGAAACATATATATATGTTTTTATATATATATATGGAAATATATATATATATGGAAATATATGTGTTAGTATACAAATATATATATGGAAAAACACCAATACAGTATACTAACACATATATATAGAAAGATGGTAATGATAACCCTGTATGCGAGACAGCAAAAGAGACACAGATGTGTTGAACAGTCTTTTGGACTCTGTGGGAGAGGGTGAGGGCGGGATGATATGGGATAAGGGCATTGAAACATGTAAATTATCATATGTGAAATGAATCACTAGTCCAGGTTCGATGCATGATACAGGGTGCTCGGGCCTGGTGCACTGGGATGACCCAGAGGGATGGGATGGGGAGGGAGGTGAGAGGGGGATTCAGGATGGGGAAAATATGTACACCTATGGCGGATTCAAGTTAATGTATGGCAAAACCAATACAATATTGTAAAGTAAAATAAATACACAGAAAAAAAAAGAATGTTCTTGTACTTAATAGATTTCCTTCTCCTGTTGTTTTCTTATAGTGTTCCAAAATATTGCTATTTGCTGTCCTGAATTTCCTACCTCTATTTTCTTGTCCCACCTTGAATAGCTTCTCTTTCTCTATTGTCCCTGTCTTGCTCAATTTTTATTCCATTTCCAGAAGTTTCTCCTCATCATAGGACTTGTTCTAGACGTGAGCATATGTGAGCATATGTTAATGTTCATAGGAGTTAGACTAATAGACCAGCTTCAATTCTTCTTATCATGGACTGCTTACATGCATTTGCTATTGGAGAGGGAAAAATCCCTTCTATTTTCAGCTGCTGTTATCCAGTTGGCCATCTGTGCTTTCTAGTGTATATCTCTTAGCTATTTCAGATTCTCCAATCTCAAGTTGATTGGACATCACCCTTATTGCTTTCCTAATATCATTCAGATTTGGTATCAACTAATTTTATCACCTGCTTATATTCAGTTGTAAGTGCTGTTCATAGTTATTTAGTTCTGTTATCTAGCTTTTCTCTCTCTTTTTATTGGGTATATGGAGAAACATAAATATGTTGTTGCTGTTTCTCCTTCTTCTTGTTATTGTTCAGTCACTAAGTCATGTCCAGCTCTTTGCAACCCCATGAACTATATCATGCCAGGCTTCCCTGTCCTTCTTAGCATCTGATAAATAAACTTCAATTCCAGTTTTATTTTAATTAAAGTAAGGGCTTTATAAATACTTGTGAGGGGGGCCTTTTTTCAAATTAAATGTTACAGTGATCTGCAAAGTAAAAAAAAAAAAAAAATATATATATATATATATATATACACACACACACACACACACAGTTAAAAACAAAAATATAAATAAAATGTAAAAGTATATATATTAGTATATAATTAGTATAACTGATTATAAATATATTAGGTGAGAGTAATTAAGCTATTCTCATGCCTCAGCATCTAAAATTTTGGCTTTCTCTTTATTTGGGAGGTTAAAAACAGAAATTCTGATTTACTCATCTAAGAAGATGAAATGATAACATGAGAACAGCCTTTTTTTAAACAACTTACCTTGCAGTCTCAAGTATCAATTCCAACTGATTTGGTTTCTTGTCATAATCATTTAAATTAGACAAGAAAGAAAAACCATTTTCAGTAAGTACTAAAACCAATACGATATCATAGTTGTTTTTTTTTTCTTCCTTTTTGACTATCGAAATTACTGTTGAATCAAATGTGCTGAGCAGATGTTTCTATGCCTTGCCAGACATTTAATTGAGTGTGGCTTGGATACACTATAGTTATAGATTGGCTTATACAACTTACTTTCATAATCATGGATTGAGTATTTTAAAGACCAGTTTAGCACTGTAAGCTTAATCAATGGCACACTTACAAAATTCTCAAGTATGTTCTAGAAATGTCAGGAGCTGTTTTCTTCCCAGATCCACAGAAAAATATGGTAATTTAAACGTGAGTAAACAGGATAAGGGTCTCAACAAGAAGTTAAAATGTAGTGTCTTACATATTAGAGTGTACATTTTCTGTTAAAAGATAAATTCATTAATATTAAGACAAATAAAACTCAGGTCAAACATTCCTAGAACTTCTAGGCATGGTTCATCACAGTTTCAAACTTGGTGAATTAGAATATGTACTCATGGAAATTTTATTTTATGTCTCTGAATTGGAATATGTAACCCAATAAATTATTTTATCTTAAATGTTAACTTTCATGTGAGTATAACCAATATAGTAACAGGAAATAGGATTTAAATTCAATTGGCATTTTGAAGATCTTCTACCTCCTAGGACTACTTTCATAACCTGGTGAAAGTGATTCTCTTTGTTAGGATACCATTTATCTATAATAGAAAGTAAAAATGACAGACTCTGTCAACCAAAGCTTGAAAGTTGTTAATTTTGTTTCCTTCTTTTTCCTATATCAGAGTGATTTTACCCATCTATAAAGATATCCTTTAAATTGCTTTTGAGGCATTACTTTACTACAGTACACAGTTTAGGTAATCAGTGGTGAACTGTAGTCTTCTATGGTTATTTTTTTCCTTCTTTTTCTCCTTTTGCTAAATTATTTTATTGTGTGTGTGTGTGTCAAAGAGTACAACCAGCCAGTCTAGCTTTTTCATAGATGTAGAATGTGTACTAAATGATCATCTTCAAATTAAATATGTTCTGCTCATTGTCCATCTCCTTAATTTAATAGTAAAGAAAGGACATTTTATTAACATTTGTACTTCATTTTCAATCAATACAATAAAGTATGGTTTTCAAAATACCTTTGAAATAGAATCTTAACAATGTCTATTGAAAAACTATGATTAAAAGGAGATAAGACACTAATTATCTAAATAACTCTAGAAGTAAGCTGAATGGGGACAGTAGCAGAGGAAAATAATTAACCTGAAACTAAAATGAAACATTTCAAATACATTCAGACCTGTCACAGTGTTTCATAGGATTTGAAACTTTGGTAAATCAGTCATATTCTGTTGAAATATGTTGATTCATCTTAGCGTGATATTTGTTGTCATTGAAATGGGTGGGCTTTGCGCTCTATGCTCCCTAGAATTTGATTCTTTCATCTCTGAACACTATGACTACAGCTGGAAATTTCTGCCAGTCAGGAGTTGAATAGAAACTAATTTTTCAGAGATATGAAATCTAGTCTTACCAACTCGACTTTTTCTCTGAGATCTATAACTATGCTTAATAAGAAATGAGATGTCAGTTCAGTGAGTTCAGTTCAGTTGCTCAGTCATGTCCGACTCTTTGCGACCCCATGAATTGCAGCATGCCAGGCCTCCCTATCCATTACCAACTCCGGGAGTTCACTCAAACTCACGTCCATTGAGTGGGTGATGCCATCCAGCCATCTCATCCTCTGTCGTCCCCTTCTCCTCCTGCCAGAGAAAGACAAATTTTATATGATTGCATGAGGCCCCGTGTTCTCCATGGCACCTCCAGTTGGAACTTAATTTCTTGAGGCTTCCCTGATGGCTTAGACCATAAAGAATCTGCCTGCAATGCAGGAGACCTGGGTTCAATCCCTGGGTTGAGAAGATTCCCTAGAGAAGGGCATGGCTACCCAATCCAATATTCTTGCCTGGAGAATTCTGTGGACAGAGGAGCCTGAGCCTAGTGGACTATTATCCATAGGGTTGCAAAGAGTCAGACATGACTAAGCAACTAACACTTTTACTTTCACTTGTGTGTAGAACCTAAAAAAGCCAATCTTATAAAACCAGAGAGTAAGAATGGTGGTTATCAGTGCCTGGAGGTGGAAGAATAGGAAAGATGTTTAAGGGTACAAACCTGCAACTAGTAGATAAATATGTTCTGGAAATCTAATGCACAGCATAGAGAACAATACATATTGCCCTACAAACATCAAACTTGCTAAGAGACCAGATCTTAATTATTCCCATCACAAAAAAAGAAATGACAATTATGTAACATAAGAGTGTTAGCCAACACTACAATGACAATCATATTGCAATATATAAATGTATAAAATCAACATGTTGTACACTTTACGCTTACATGATGTTGTATGTCAAATATATTTCAATTTAAAAAGTAGATAAGCACAGATATATAAGAAATTTCAAAGAAACAGAATGCCTATGCACAGACATGATCTTTCTGAAAATACAACTATTATCAATAATGTATTCTGAAGAAATCAGCCAATTTCTCCACAGTCATGCATATACATTAAACATCAGTCCTAACAATTTTTATTTTATATTAATTGAGTTGCTGCCTTCTCTTTATGTAGTCAAGAACTTGATTAGTTGACCTGGCCTTCTCCAGTAAGATTTTATAATATCACTTGGCTTCCTTCTAAACATATGAAATGTATGAAACATCTTCAGTGGCATGGCTTTTATATAGAAAGAAGCCAAGTAACATTGTATATATGAATAAAGCCAAGGCAAACACATACAAATTTCACTGTCAGAACAGAAAACATACAAAAATCAGTTTTCCTGTGACAACCACCTTTCAACAACCTGCAGAAATTTCCAATTCTATTCCCAGTAGCTATTATGCTATAACTTGTAGCATAATAGTTAACCATATTTTAGTGGTTGATTTTAATGAAGGCTAATCTTTTTATAGGTCACTTATCAAGAGACAATATAGTTTAGTGGTTTTAAAACATAGGCTCCATAGTCAGTTTTGCCATGATTTATAGTCTGACTGACACAGACTATGTGATTCTAGGCACCTTGAATAACTTTTTTGTCTCACATGCCTTATCTGTGATAAGGGAATGATTATAGAACTATTGTGAGAATTAGAAGAGCTAATACATGTACATATTATAATATATATGTGTTTAACACATAGCTTGACATACTAAGCACTGCATTATTTCACATATATTTTAACATATATATATTTATATTTCATATAACATATATATTTATATTGCACATATAAATCTTAGCATTATTTCACATATATTTTCAATAGAGCACATTTGTTATAATAATTATTTCATTTTAAAAGAGTAAGTTAGACTTAAGTGTCAACGTTATCTTGTGTTTTTTTTCTTTTTAATTAAAAAAATTATTTAGTTAGTTTTGGTTGCACTGGGTCTTTGTTGCTGCACACAGGCTTTCTTTATTGCAGTGAGTAGGGGCTACTCTTCGTTGTGGTATGCAGGCTTCTCATGGCAGTGGCTTCTCTTGTTGCAGACCACTGGCTCTAGGTTTGCAGACTTCAGTGGTTGCAGCACATAGGCTCAGAGTTGTGGCTACAGGCTTAGTTGCTCTGAGGCATATGGAATCTTCTCATATCAGGGATCAAACCCATGTCCCCTGCATTGGCAGGTGGATTCCTATCTACTGTGCCACCAGGGGAGTCCCTCAAAAGTATTTTCAACATAGATATTGGAAGTCTTTAGAGTTTTCAGGTGGAGGCTCTTTATTGCATTCAGCCAGGCGAAGAATGATCTCTGGTGAGGTCTTTGTTTAAATATCTTCAGAGTCATGACCTTACAGACTGAGGAGGCAGAACCTAGGTTTCATACTTCCCAATATAGGATTCCTTTCTTACATACTACAAGGAAAGTGGGTGTAATCTGAGTTGGCATTAAACTCATCTGGGAAACAATTCTGCAGATTCAATGTATAGCCAGAGTAACAAAAATGGCAGATTTGTCATTTTATTTGCATAGTTATTAGCGGTGACCATTCAAGCATGAAAGTAAGTTTTCTGCTGCTACAACAGTTTTGGTTTCTGTTTTTCAACCATAAAACTAATTAGGAATAGCAAAGGGCTAAACTAGGTTTTTAGGTGGAAGGTGAGAAAGATAAAGTTTGGTTCTTTTCATCACCTATAAATTCTGGAACATTCTCTATTCTATTTTATTGTCAGATAATTGACAAATATTTTAAACATTATATCTAAACTGAAGTGGTAAGCTCTATTGAAATAGACAGCTTCCTCTTTAATATAATTTCTTCTCTAATCCCTAGCACTTTCTAAAACCATTCACTATTTTCTTTCACTATAAAACCTGCACTACTGCTTAGGTAACATTAAATTTAAAAAAAGAAGAAGAATATATAACTAAGACCATGCCATAAAGCCTATACAAAACACAAAGGTCCAACATTTCAAAGGATAGCCTTTACTCTTCTGAAAAGCAGAACATAGAGGAAGCTTTCTGAAATATCCATCCTTTGAGATAAATTGGATCAAATATTCTAATGGACTCTATTACATTTAGAAGTCTGTTTTCAGCAAAGGACTGCTCCTCAATGGACAGCTGTTATTCATATTCTTCCTTTTGGGTTGATGCTATACTACTCAGGGCAGATCCTAGACAATTCAATATGTTAAATGATTGTTCATCTTTATTCTTATACTTTACTTTCTGAGCCCTACTGACATTTTTAAAAATTCTTTCACAAGAGTGTCATGATTCTGACATGGAAAATAAACGTCAAAATACCTCTATCAATTAAGCTTTATTATATTATGTATCTTCTGTCCTCAGTGCACATGCTATATGAAATGTGGCATATGTTGATAGCAATACTTAACTGAAGATCCAAGATTTTCAAGTGATAGAATTTAGGATCTTGTAAGCACAACTAAATATGCCATTATTTTTAGATTAGCAGATAAAGAAGTTGTCATAGACATAATGAATCAGGATTTCAGCTGCATTTTGAAGAAAAACACAACAATATTTGGCCACCTCATGCAAAGAGTTGACTCACTGGAAAAGACTCTGATGCTGGGAGGGATTGGGGCAGGAGGAGAAGGGGACGACAGAGGATGAGATGGCAGGATGGCATCACTGACTCGATGGATGTGAGTCTGAGTGAACTCCGGGAGTTGGTGATGGACAGGGAGGCCTGGCGTGCTGCGATTCATGGGGTTGCAAAGAGTCGGACATGACTGAGCGACTGAACTGAACTGATCCTGTTATAACATCCTGACCATCACATTGTTTTGCAAATAATAGTTGTTTATTACCTAGAAATTGAATGGAATTACAATGCATAGAAGTGTGGAGTTAAAGAGACGTGAGTTAGGGGATCAGTCCTAAGATGGTGGAGGAATAGGATGGGGAGACCACTTTCTCCCCCACAGATTCATCGAAAGATCATTTGAACACTGAGCAAATTCCACAAAACAACTTCTGAACTCTGGCAGAAGACACCAGGCACCCATAAAGGCAGTCCATTGTCTTCAAAAGGAGGTAGGACAAAGTATAAAACATAAAAAGAGAGACAGAAGAGTTAGGGATGGAGTCCCATCCCAGGGAGGGAGTCATAAAAGAGAAGAAGTTTTCAAACACCAGGAAACCCTCTCACCAGTGGGTCTGTGGGGAGTTTGGGAATCTCAGAGGGCAACATAACCAGGAGGAAAAATAAATAAATAAATAAATAAAACCACACAGATTACATGCCTAATGGCAACTCCCAGCAGATAAGTAGCCCAGATGCTTGCATCCGCCAGTACCAAGTTGGGGCTTAACAGGGAGGTGCGGGCTGCATTGCTTAGGGTAGGGGCTGGGCCTGAATGCCCTGAGGACAATCTAAGGGAGCTAACATGAGATAGCAACCCAAACAGTGGGATAGCCAGAGAGAGAGAAAAAGAGAGACAGAGAATTTTCCCACGAAAAGCTCTAACCTAAGGCACTGCCAGGCCCACTCACAGAACAAAGGACTGAGCAAATACCAGAGGAGAGCTAGCAGACTGTGGACCAGCCCATCCCCTGCTGGAGGCAGAGAGGCAGGCGGGTGACAGACAAAGCCAGAAATGGGCAATCTTGGCCCCAAAGACGGCATCCTCTACCAGACTGCTAGCCAGCTCCCAGTTGTTAAAGTCTTCCTGGGATCCTGGACGGTTGACATCTGCCAGGAGGGTCACAACCAGAGATCAGCTCTCCAGAGGAGACACACGGCACACCTGGGCTGGCACTCCTGCTGCACACCCAGAAAACCAAGCGGATGGGACGAGAGAGGTGATAAGATGCCCCACCCCACATTGGGAGAGTGCGCTCACCAAGCACCTGGTCGCCTGAGCTGCTCAGACCTGGGAAGGGCACAAAACACAAGCCCAACCGAGTCTGTGCCTTTGTGGACTACCTGAGAACCTAAACCTGAGTGGCTTAAACCTGGGAAGTGCACACAACCCAGGGTCCGCTTTAGACAGTTACCCTGCAGAGCAACTTGGAGCCTGAGCAGTGTAGACTGGGAAAGCACACACGCCATGAGCAAGGGCAAACCCAGTGTGGCCGAGACACTACAAGCACTCCCCACACACGTCAGAGGTATTTGTTTGCAGCGTCCCTCCCTCCCCACAGCACGACTGAACAAGTGAGCCTGAATAAGTGACCACCTTCGCCCCCTTGTGTCAGGGTGGAAATTAGACACTGAAGAGACTTGCAAACAGAAGAAGCCAAAATAAAGAAGGAAGCGCTTTGGAATTGACAGGTGCAACAGATTAAAACCCTGTAGTTACCACCGGCTACATTGGAAGGAGCCTATAGACCTTGAGAAGTATAAGCTGGAACAAGGAACTATCTGAAACTGAACTGACCCCACACTGCCCACAACAGCTCCAGAGAAATTCCTAGATATATTTTTACTATTATCACGTTTTTTTATTTTTTAATTTTTTTAAAAAAATTAAGTCCCTCATTACTCTTTAATTTTCATTTTTATAACCCACTATTACCTTGCAGGAAAATACCCTATTTTTAAAGCAAACTTCATATATATTTTTTAATAATTTTTGTGATTTTTTTTTAATATTATATTTTTAAGAGTCTAGCTTCTATTCTAACCTCTTTCTGGTATTTGTTATCAATATTATACCTTTAATAATATAATCATCAGCACCAATTCTTACTTAAGAGTGTGATTACTGGCTTGATTACCCTCTCCCCCTTTTGACTCTCCTTTTTCTCCCCTAGATCACTTCTATCTCCTCCCTCCCCCTTGTCTTCTCTATGCAACTCTGTGAATCTCTTTGGGTATTCCAGGCTGTGGAGAACACTTAGGGAGTTGATTACTGGCTAGATCTATCTCTCTCCTTTTGACCACCCCCTCTTCTCCTCCTGGTTACCTCTATCTCCTTCCTCCCTCTTCTCTTCTCTATGTAACTCCATGAACCTCTGTGGGTGTTCCAGGCTGTACTGGCTAGATTGCTAACTCTCCTTTTGATTCCCCCTCTCCACCTCCTGGTCACCTTTATCTCCCTCCTCCCTCTTCTATTCTCCATGTAACTCAACAAACCTTTCTGGGTGTCCCTCACTGTGGAGAATCTTTTCCCCAATTAACCTAGATTTTTATCATTGGTGCTGCATCGATGGAGAAGTCTTGAGGCTAGAGAAAGAATAAGACTGAAAACCAGAGGCAAGAGGCTTAAATCCAAAACCTGAGAACACCAGAGAACCCCTAACTCCAGGGAACATTAATCGATAAGAGCTCATCCAAAAGCCTCCATAGCTACACTGAAACCAAGCTCCATCCAAGAGCCAGCAAGTTCCAGAGAAAGACATGCCATGCAAATTCTCCAGCAATAAAGGAACATAGCTCTGAACTGTAATATACAGGCTGCCCAAAGCCACACCAAGCCCATAGACATCTCAAACCTCACTACTGGACACTTCATTGCACCCCAGAGAGAAGAAATACAGCTCCACCCACCAGAACACCAATGCAAGCTTCCCTAACCAGGAAACCTTGACAACACTCATCCAACCCCATCCACAAGGAGAAACCTCCACAATACAGAGGAACCACCAACTGCCAGAATACAGAAAAGCCACCCCAAACACAGCAATCTAAACAAGATGAAAAGGCAGAGAAATATTCAGCAGGTAAAGGAACATGATAAATGCCCACAAAAACAAACAAAAGACAAGGAGATAGGGAGTCTACCTGAAAAATAATTCATAATAATAATAGTAAGAATGATATAAAATCTTGAAAACAAAATGGACTTACAAATAAATAGCCTGGAGACAAGGATTGAGAAGATGCAAGAAATGTTTAACAAGGACCTAGAAGAAATAAAAAAGAGTCAATATATAATGAATAATGCAACAAGTGAGATAAAAAAAACACTCTGGAGGGAACCAACAGTAAAATAACTAAGGCAAAATATAAGTGAGGTAAAAGATACAATGGTGGAAATAAGTGAAGCAGAGAAGAAAAAAGAAAAAAAGAATTAAAAGAAATGAGGACAACCTCAGAGATCTCTGGGAGAACGTCAAATGCCACAGCATTCGAATCATAGGAGTCCCAGAAGAAGAAGACAAAAAGAAAGGCCATAAGAAAATACTTGAGGAGATAATAGTTGAAATTTTCCCTAAAATGGAGAAGGAAATAGCCACCCAAGACTAAGAAACCCAGAGAGTCCAAAACAGGATAAACCCAAGGTGAAACACCCCAAGACACATAGTAATCAAATTAACAAAGATCAAACACAAAGAACAAATATTAAAAGCAGCAAGGGAAAAACAACAAATAACACACAAGGGGGTTCCCATAAGGATAACAGCTGATCTTTCAATAGAAACTCTTCAGGCCAGAAGGGAATGGCAGGACATACTTAAAGTGATGAAAGAAAATAACCTACAGCCCAGATTACTGTACCCAGCAAGGATCTCATTCAAATATGAAGGAGAAATCAAAAGCTTTACAGACAAGCAAAAGTTGAGAGAATTCAGCACCACCAAACCAGCTCTCCAACAAATGCTAAAGGATCTTCTCTAGACAGGAAACACAAAAAGGGTGTATAAACTCAAACCCAAAACAATAAAGTAAATGGCAACGGGATCATACTTATCAATAATTACCTTAAACATAAATGGGTTGAATGCCTCAACCAGAAGACAAAGACTGGCAGAATGGATACAAAAACAAGACCCCCTATATATGTTGTTTACAAGAGACCCACCTCAAAACAAAGGACACATACAGGCTGAAAGTCAAGGGCTGGAAAAAGATATTTTAAGTAAATGGAGACCAAAAGAAAGCCGGAGTAGCAATACTCATATCAGAAAAAATAGACTGAAATAAAGGCTGTGAAAAGAGACAAAGAATAACACTACATAATGATCAAAGGATCAATCCAGAAGGTATAACTATTATAAATATATATCCACCCAACATAAGAGCATGGCAAAGTGTAAGGCAAATGCTAACAAGTATGAAAGGGGAAATTAACAGTAACATATTAATAGTGGGAGACTTAATACCCCACTCACACCTATGGATAGATCAACTAAACAGAAAATTATCAAGGAAAAACAAACTTTAAATGATACAATGGACCAGTTAGACATAATGGATATCTATAGGACATTTCACCCCAAACCAATGAATTTCACCTTTTTTTCAAGTGCACCTGGAACCTTCCCCAGGATATATCATATCCTGGGCCATAAATCTAGCCTTGGTAAATTCAAAAAAATTGAAATAATTCCAAGCATCTTTTCTGACCACAATGCAGTAAGATTAGATCTCAATTAGAGGAGAAAAACTATTAAAAATTCAAACACATGGAGGCTGAACAACACACTTCTGAATAACCAACAAATCACAGAAGAAATCAAAAAAGAAATCAAAATATGCATAGAAACCAATGAAAATGAAAACAGAACAACCCAAAACCTATGGGACACTGTAAAAGCAGTGCTAAGGGGAAGATTCATAGCAATACAGGCTTACCTCAAGAAACAAGAAAAGTCGAATAAATAACCTAACTGTACACCTAAAGCAACTTGAAAAGGAAGAAATGAAGAACCCCAGCATTAGTAGAAGGAAATAAATCTTTAAAATTAGGGCAGAAATAAATGCAAAAGAAACAAAAGAGACCAGAGAAAAAATCAACAAAGCCAAAAGATGGTTCTTTGAGAAGATAAATATAATAGACAAGCCATTAGCCAGACTCATCAAGAAACAAAGGGAGAAGAATCAAATCAACAAAATTAGAAATGAAAATGGAGAAATCACAACAGACAACACAGAAATACAAAGGATCATAAGAGACAACTATCAGCAATTATATGCCAATAAAATGGACAACTTGGAAGAAATGGACAAATTCTTAGAAAAGTACAACTTTCCAAAACTGAACCAGGAAGAAATAGAAAATCTTAACAGACCCATCACAAGCACAAAAATCAAAACGGTAATCGGAAATTATCCAACAAACAAAAGCCCAGGATCAGATGGCTTCACAGCTGAATTCTACCAAAAATTTAGAGAAGAGCTAATACCTATCCTACTCAAATTCCTCCAGAAAATTGCAGAGGAAGGTAAACTTCCTAACTCATTCTATGAGGCCACCATCACCCTAATCCCAAAACCAGACAAAGATACCACAAAAAAGGAAAACTACATGCCAATATCATGATGAACATAGATGCAAAAATCCTTAACAAAATTCTAGCACACAGAATCGAACAACATATTAAAAAGATCATACATCATGACCAAGTGGGCTTTATCTGAGGGATGTAAGGATTCTTTAATATACACAAATCAATTAATGTATACACCACATTAACAAACTGAAAGATAAAAACCATGTGATTATCTCAATAGATGCAGAGAAAGCCTTTGACAAAAAACAACATCCATTTATGATAAAAACCCTCCAGAAAGCAGGTATAGAGGGAACATACCTCAACAAATTAAAAGCTATCTATGACAAACCCACAGCAACCATTATCCTCAATGGTAAAAAATTGAAAGCATTTCCTCTAAAGTCAGGAAGAAGACAAGGGTGCCCACTTTCACCACTACTATTCAACATAGTTTTGGAAGTTTTGGCCACAGAAATCAGAGCAGAAAAAGAAATAAAAGGAATCCAGATTGGAAAAGAAGAAGTAAAACTCTCATTGTTTGCAGATGACATGATCCTCTACATAGAAAACCCTAAAGACTCCACCAGAAAATTACTAGAGCTAATCAACGAATACAGTAAAGTTGCAGGATATAAAATTAACACACAGAAATCTCTTGCATTCCTATACACTAACAATGAGAAAACAGAAAGAGAAGAAAACAATTCCATTCACCATTGCAATGAAAAGAATAAAATACTTAGGAATATATCTACCTAAAGAAACAAAAGACCTATATATAGAAAACTATAAAACACTGATGAAAGAAATCAAAGAGGACACAAATAGATGGAGAAATATACCGTGTTCATGGATTGGAAGAATCAATATATGAAAATCAGTATACTACCCAAAACAATATACAAGCTATCAAGCTACCAACGGTATTTTTCACAGAACTAGAACAAATAATTTCACAATTTGTATGGAAATACAAAAAAAAACCTTGAATAGCCAAAGCAATCTTGAGAAAGAAGAATGGAACTGGAGGAATCAACCTGCCTGACTTCAGGCTCTACTACAAAGCTACAGTCATCCAGACAGTATGGTACTGGCACAAAGACAGAAATATAGATCAAGGGAACAAAATAGAAAGCCCAAAGATAAATCCACACACCTATGGACACCTTATCTTTGACAAAGGAGGCAAGAGTATACAATCAAGAAAAGACAATCTCTTTAACAAGTGGTGCTGAGAAAACTGGTCAACCACTTGTAAAAGAACAAAACTAGAACACTTTCTAACACCATACACAAAAGTAAATTCAAAATGGATTAAAATCTAAACATAAGACCAGAAACCATAAAACTCCTAGAGGTAAACACAGATAGGCAAAACACTCTCCAACATAAATCACAGCAGGATCCTCTATGACCCACTTCCCAGAGTAATGGAAATAAAAGCAAAAATAAACAAATGGGACCTAACTAAAATTAAAAGCTTTTGCACAATGAAAGAAACTATAAGCAAGGTGACAAGACAGCCTTCAGACTGGGAGAAAATAATAGCAAATGAAGCAATGGACAAAGAATTAATCTCAAAAATATACAAGCAACTCCTGCAGCTCAATTCCAGAAAAATATATGAACCAATCAAAAAATGGGCCAAAGAACTAAACAGACATTTCTCCAAAGAAGACATACAGATGGCTAACAAACACATGAAAAGATGCTCAACATCACTGATAATCAGAGAAATGCAAATCAAAACCACAATGAGGTACCATCTCACACCTGTGAGAATGGCTGCTCTCCAAAAGTCTACAAGCAATAAATGCTGGAGAGGGTGTGGAGAAAAGGGAACCCTCTTACACTGTTGGTGGGAATGCAAACTAGTACAGCCACTATGGAGAACAGTGTGGAGATTCCTTAAAAAACTGGAAAAGGAACTGCCATATGACCCAGCAATCCCACTGCTGGGCATACACACTGAGGAAACCAGAACTGAAAGAGACACATGTACCCAAATGTTCATCGCAGCACTGTTTATAATAGCCAGGACATGCAAGCAACCTAGATATCCATCAGCAGATGAATGGATAAGAAAGCTGTGGTACATATACACAAATGTAATTACTCAGCCATTTAAAAGAATACATATGAATCAGTTCTAATGAGGTGGATGAAACTGGAGCCTATTATACAGAGTGAAGTAAGCCAGAAAGAAAAACACCAATACAGTATACTAACGCATATATATGGAATTTAGAAAGATGGTAACAATGACCCTATATGAGAGACAACAAAAGAAACACAGATGTAAAGAATAGTCTTTTGGACTCTGTGGGAGAAGGCGAGTGTGGGATGATTTGAGAATTGAAACAAGTATATTATCATATGTGAAACAGATCACTGGTCCAGGTTCAATGTATGAGACAGGGTGCTCAGGGTGGTGCACTGGGATGACCCAGAGGGATGGGATATGGAGTGATGTGGGAGGGGGGTTCAGGATGGGGAACACATGTACACCTATGGCTGATTCATGTCAATGTATGGCAAAAACAACTACAATATTGTAAATTAATTAGTCTTCAATTAAAATAAATAAATAAAGAATTTGACTCATTTGACAGGACCTAAAAACTCTAAAACAAAAAAAAAAAGAGAGAGAGAGATGTGAGTTAGGAGATTTCATGATATACATGAAGAGTATTGGTTCCTATATGGGATTCATATCTGGAGGATTGTCCTTTGAGGAAAATTATGAAAGTGAAAGTCACTCAGATCAGATCAGATCAGATCAGTCACTCAGTCTTGTCCTACTCTTTGCGACCCCATGAATCACAGCACACCAGGCCTCCCTGTCTATCACCAACTCCCGGAGTTCACTCAGACGCATGTCCATTGAGTCAGTGATGCCATCCAGCCATCTCATCCTCTGTCGTCCCCTTATCCTCCTGCCCCCAATCCCTCCCAGCATCAGAGTCTTTTCCAATGAGTCAACTCTTTGCATGAGGTGGCCAAAGTACTGGAGTTTCAGCTTTAGCATCATTCCTTCCAAAGAAATCCTAGGGCTGATCTCCCTCAGAATGGACTGGTTGGATCTCCTTGCAGTCCAAGGGACTCTCAAGAGTCTTCTCCAACACCACAGTTCAAAAGCATCAATTCTTTGGCACTCAGTTTTCTTCACAATCCAACTCTCACATCCATACAGGACCACAGGAAAAACCATAGCCTTGACTAGATGGACCTTTGTTGGCAAAGTAATGTCTCTGCTTTTCAATATGCTATCTAGGTTGCTCATAACTTTCCTTCCAAGGAGTAAGCATTTTTTGACAGATATTTTAGCTTTAGAAAGGGTGAGATACTGGGGAAGAGAGAGATTAAGAAATCTTTTCCTTTTAGTAAGCATTTCTGTGATCTCTTAATATACAACTTAGCAAATAGCTATTTCCATGAAGTTACAATTATCCTTTATGACCTTTTGAGGTTATATATTATAGTTGTAGATAGCTGGGCTTAGTTTCAATTCAGGGAGTTCAATAAGGATGGGAACCCATTATTTCTGTACCAGTTAAGAGGAGATTTATTTTCCAAAATGAAGACCTACCATGCATATTTTACAGAACATAAAGAAGATGTCTTTCTGTGGAAGTTCTTTCCTAAGCAACAAGGTCCAGATACATTTTTTACACCTTTTGGAAAAGCAAATAACCCACAGAAATATTCCTCATGCAAGAGCATTCCAATTCATTCAATTGAATATTACTGTACTTTCTGTTCACAGTAATTCTGGAATAATGGGAAGCTGATTATCAGGCATTTTTTCACCTTCATGCTATACCATTGATTCCAAATGCTAATGTCTTTGCTCCAGTCAGGATTCAAAATTTCCAGGAGTGGTTTCATCTTTCTCTCTTCCCATGGGAATATAATTGCCAGGACTTTTGTAATTCTCCATAAAATTCCAAATGAAACCACGGGAGGTGCTCACAAGTGATTAAAGTGAAAGACTACTATTTCTTAGGAGGTACCTGCCTTAATTTCTAGAAAAATGTAAAATTGACTTTTAATCAATGGGTCGACAGAAGAGCTTTGGTATACTTAGTGCCTCAAGAAAAATTAGATTTAAATTGTCTTGAAGATAACCCTACTGGAAACAATGAGAACAAGAAAATAATGCAAAACAAAACAATGAAATAGTAGAAATCCTGTTATCAGGCTCCAGAGCTGTATTTTTTAAATATTTCTCATTTATATTGCACCTATCAGGCCAATGCTTCCCTAGGTGCCTTACAATATAAAAACGCAATTTAAGACCAACAGCTAAAGTAAAAATCCTCAGAGCTGTGATTATATTACCCTTTTCAAAAGTCTCAGACTTTCTCCTAACTCTCCACAGAAAAGCAATGGGAAACATTTCTCCCCTCAAAACACAAACATATTTTGCAACAAGCTTTGAATATTAAAATTGATGGCAGTAAAGGAGTCCGGTGGTCATGTATGGATGTGAGAGTTGGACTGTGAAGAAAGCTGAGCACCAAAGAATTGATGCTTTTGAACTGTGGTGTTGGAGAAGACTCTTGAGAGTCCCTTGGACTGAAAGGAGATCCAACCAGTCCATTCTAAAGGAGACCAGTCCTGGGTGTTCTTTGGAAGGACTGATGCTAAAGCTGAAACTCCAATACTTTGGCCACCTCATGTGAAGGGTTAACTCATTGGAAAAGACTCTGATGCTGGGAAGGATTGGGGGCAGGAGGAGAAGGGGACGGCAGAGGATGAGATGGCTGGATGGCATCACCAACTTGATGGACATGAGTTTGAGTGAACTCCGAGAGTGGGTGATGGATAGGGATGCCTGGCGTGCTGCAATTCATGGGGTCGCAAAGAGTCGGACACAACTGATTGACTGAACTGAGATGAAAGGAGTCCGTTAAAATTTCCAGTTTCTCTCCAACATAGGGAGTAAGGCTTTGAACCTAGTAAAGCTAAGTAAATATTTAGCCATCCCATTCTTTGAATTGTGGGAGGAAAAATTATTGTGTTTTTACATATAGTTAATAGTTTTTCATAAACAAATAGTACTTCATTGAATTCCAACTTTTTGTTAGACCTCAGGGCACAAAGATGAATAAGATGTCTACCCTAAAGATATATAAGGCAGAAAACACAATTTACAAAAGAGTATAAATGCTGTGAAGAGCCGACTAATTGGAAAAGACCCTGATGATTGGAAAGATTGAGGGCAAAAGGAGAAGAGGGCAGCAGAGGATACGATGGTTGGATAGCATCACTGACTGAATGGACATGAATTTGAGCAAAGTCTGGGGGAAAGTGAAGGACAGAGGAGCCTGGTGTACTGGTGTACTTCAGTCCCCAGGGTTGCAAAAAGTTGGACACAACTTAGCAACTGAACAATGACAACAATTGATTCTGAATAGGAAATAGAGACAAAACTTAGGGAAGCTGGCAGTTATTAATCAAGTACTGACCATTCTGGGATGATTCTTGCAGAGGCTGTGGATTAGTATTCTGCTGTCATGTATCATCTGGCCATTCTCTGTCTGTGTATTTAAACTCTCACAAATGAGGACCCTCAAGTGCTGGATATAGCTGGTAGTGAAACGATGAACCTGAAAACTTTTCACCCACACCAACACATTTTTTCATGGAACTCCAAGGATTCCCAAAACTCTCAGTTTCAGCCTGTTCTTCCAGATCTTTATGCAAGTGTATTTGTCAACATAGGGGTGTGCAACATATTTTATTTAATTTGAAATTTTAATATATTGATTAATATATTTTAAATATCTAGGTATATGTTATATGAACTTCCATATTTACTTTTCCTCTAGTCCTCCAAACACACTTGATAACTCCGTTCCATTGGATCCCTCCATAGGTTTCTTACTTATATGAGTTCTGGCACTTGAGACAGTCTACAAAGGCAATGTGAAAGGTAATGCTAAAGGTGCTGGTTAGAGATATTCTTGAGGTATAACATTCAGCGTGAATAATAGGGCATAGTTGCTGATAGCTAAGAAGCCACAACTATAAACTACTCATCACAGATCTGACCAACCTTGACACCATTATTATTCAATACATCATTCCACCAGCCTGGATATATTCAATTTTTATTAGGTAGTGTAAGATATATCATATCACTTTCTTTTCTGAAAAATACCTACTCAGTTTTCTACACCTGTACAGAGGAAAAAAATTTGCCACACCAAAATATCTCTTTAGCATATGGATTATTTTGAGCTAAAAACAATCAAGGCCCTGAATACTCAGGAAGAACCTTTGACCTTCCCCCTAACTGCCTGAAAGAATGTAGACAGAGGACCTCTTCCAGAAAGGGAGCTATCACCATAAGTAACTCTACTATGAACTAGGTGTGGTAGACAAGGAGGAGCCTAGCAAACTCTGTTTGTTAAAATCCCCCTGTGTCCCATTGTCTCTGCATGGCCCAGCAAACATTTGTTTGAATAAAAATAACATCTTAGGCAAAGTTCATTTAATCTTGTGACATGACACCAAAGAAAATTTTGTATAAAAAGACTATTTCTCTATGACCATTACTAGGTCAATCTCAAGATTATAGGAATGCTAAAATCCCTACTTCTTGACACTTATCTATCATCTGTAGATATATGTTAAAAGCTCAATGAAAATATTATAGATTGTTTACAATGTTTGATACCTAAAAACAGTAGTTGCATTGATTTTAATTTATTCCTCCACCCTTTATATTCCTTCAAAAATAACCCCTGAAGACACACTTCTAGTCACATTCTTCTCCTGAACATGCTCACAGTTTTCCAACTCTGTCTTTTCTCAAGATAAGCTGTTTGCTTGGGACACCACTCTTGAAATCCTTTCCCGTATTTCAAGGCTCAGCGCAAATGTCAACTCCCTGCTAAAGCTCTCCCCAATTTGCCAAACCAGAATTAATCAAATCAATTTCCCTGGAGTCACTGTGCTAACATAGTCACTCCCTAAAATATGATTAGGCACTCATTAGAAGATTGCTATACCAACAACCCAAACCATTTGCTCTGTAGTTGCAAGCTTTTATGCTCCATCTAGGGACAACAAAAAATATTGGAAACAGAGATCTTGCCACGTTTATAAAGCTTTTCTTTACTTTTGTGGAAGTTTTGTACCCTAATCAAGCCAACCTCTGATTTGTGAGCTATGCAGTTGTGTTACCTATTTGTATGTCATTGTCTTCCTTGGAATAGAAAGCCTCCTAAGTAGGAATTACTGCCTTGACTCTCACCATACATGTACTGTTGTTAACTTGTGTGATCATTGTGTCATATTTATGTCAGTTCTCTTTTCTGACCTGATGATCATTGTCCCCAAGCATAGCTAAGTAATTTGTGATTGGTATCCACTGCTTTGAACAAACTGGAAGGCTGAATTGATTGCTTTATTATAAATTTATCTAGCTTGCAATATAAATGTATTAAAACTTTAGTGCAAAATTTAGGTTCTATGATAACCTAAGCCCATTTCTTCTAAAGCCTAGTTCTGTTACCTGGCTCTCCATAGCTCACTCCATGAGTTATGAGAATTTGTTTTACGGAAAACATAAAATCAATGTATTTTTATCTTATTGCTCAGACATGTGTACACTCCAAATCAAGTTATGTGTGTTAATGCCCTGACAGTTCAGTTCAGTTGCTCAGTCGTGTCCGACTCTTTGTGACCCCATGAATCACAGCATGCCAGGCCTCCCTGTCCATCACCAACTCCTGGAGTTCACCCAGACTCACGTCCACGAGTGAGTGATGCCATCCAGCCATCTCATCCTCTGTCGTCCCCTTATCCCCCTGCCCCCAATTCCTCCCAGCATCAGAGTCTTTTCCAATGAGTCAACTCTTCACATGAGGTGGCCAAAGTACTGGAGTTTCAGCTTTAGCATCATTCCTTCCAAAGAAATACCAGGGCTAATCTCCTTCAGAATGGACTGGTTGGATCTCCTTGCAGTCCAAGGGACTCTCAGGAGTCTTCTCCAACACCACAGTTCAAAAGCATCAATTCTTCGGTGGCTCAGCTTTCTTCACAATCCAACTCTCACATCCATAAATGACCACAGGAAAAACCATAGCCTTGACTAGACAGACCTTTGTTGGCAAAGTAATGTCTCTGCTTTTGAATATGCTATCTAGGTTGGACATAACTTTCCTTCCAAGGTGTAAGCGTCTTTTAATTTCATGGCTGCAGTCACCATCTGCAGTGATTTTGGAGCCCAGAAAAATACAGTCTGACACTGTTTCCACTGTTTCCCCATCTATTTCCCATGAAGTGATGGGACCGGATGCCATGATCTTCGTTTTCTGAATGTTGAGCTTTAAGCCAACTTTTTCACTCTCTACTTTCACTTTCATCAAGAGGTTTTTTAGTTCCTCTTCACCTTCTGCCATAAGGGTGGTGTCATCTGCATATCTGAGGTTATTGATTTTTCTCCCGGAAATCTTGATTCCAGCTTGTGTTTCTTCCAGCCCAGCTTTTCTCATGATGTACTCTGCATATAAGTTAAATAAGCAGGGTGACAATATACAGCCTTGACGTACTCCTTTTCCTATTTGGAACCAGTCTGTTGTTCCATGCCCAGTTCTAAATGTTGCTTCTTGACCTGCATGCAGATTTCTCAAGAGGCAGGTCAGGTGGTCTGGTATTCCCATCTCTTTCAGAATTTTCCACAGTTGATTGTGATCCACACAGTCAAAGGCTTTGGCCTAGTCAATAAAGCAGAAATAGATGTTTTTCTGGAACTCTCTAGCTTTTTCCATGATCCAGTGGATGTAGGCAATTTGATCTCTGGTTCCTCTGCCTTTTCTAAAACCAGCTTGAACATCAGGAAGTTCATGGTTCACATATTGCTGAAGCCTGGCTTGGAGATTTTTGAGCTTTACTTTACTAGCGTGTGAGATGAGTGCAATTGTGCGGTAGTTTGAGCATTCTTTGGCATTGCCTTTCCTTGGGATTGGAATGAAAACTGACCTTTTCCAGTCCTGTGGCCACTGTTGAGTTTTCCAAATTTGCTGGCATATTCAGTGATGTGAAAAACAGAGATAGAAGTAGAAGAACTAAACATAACTTTAGAGAAAGTTTGAAATTATTATGGACTCACCTAAAAAAGTCTGTGTCTCTAAGGCCTTTTCCAAAAGTTCCACATTTTTCATTTCTGAAATATAAACAGGAAACTTCCAATTTAGTTTTTTTGTTTGTTTGTTTAAATATAAATAATTGTAAAAATGAGGTTAGTGTACATGGTCTTCCCTTGTGGCTCAGCTGGTAAAGAATCAGCCTGCAATACGGGAGATCTGGGTTCAATCCCCAGGTTGGGAAGATGCCCTGGAGAATGTAAAGGCTACCCACTCCAGTATTCTGGCCTGGAGAATTCCATGAACTGTCCAAGGGGTCGCAAAGAGTCAGATGCAACTGAACAATCTTCACTTTCACTTCAGTGTACATAATAAGTAAAAAATTGTCTACTAGGCAGAGAAGAAGTGTATTTTTCTGATAGGAAACTTCAAAAATAATCCTGAAGGAAAGTAGAATGCAGACAATAGGAAAATCTCAGATTTGGGTTATTGTCTGCCTTTTTTTCTTCAAATGTTTTTTCTGTATTAACCTTCTTCTTACCTACTTTAGAAACAAGTATCCAGTGTTTTATTATTACCTTGCAGTCCCTGAGTCTCTGTTTATTTATCCTTTAACCCATTATCTTTCTTTTTTTAAAAATTTAAATTTATTTATTTTAATTAGAGGCTAATTACTTTACAATATTGTATTGGTTTTGCCATTATCTCTTTGTTTTTCAGATTTCTACTGATCTGTCTTCAAGTTCACTGACTTTAGTCTTTCATCTTCATTCTGCTATAGAGCCCATACCATGAAATTTTTTACTCTTGATATTGTATTTGTCAGCTCCAATATTTACCTTCAGTTCTCTTTTTAAAAATAATTTCTACATGTTTGCTGAAAACTTTTTCTAATTATTTTAAGAGCATCATATCAATTTCCTGAAAGATGACTAAAACAGCTGTTTTAAAGTTTTTGGTCATTCTCAAAATTCCCTGGTGGTCCAATGGTTAGGACTCAGTGCTTTGACTGCTGGGGTCCAAGTTCAATCCCTGGTCAGGGAAACTAAGATCTTTCAAGCTGCATGGCACAGCCAAAAATTAAATAAAGTCTTTGGTAATTCCAATATCTTAGTTATCTTGGGATTGGCATCCATATTTTACCTTGAGAATTGGTTACATTTTCCTGGTTCTTTGTATATTGAATAATTTTAGATTGCATCTTGAGCATTTTAAAAATTATGTTGTGAGAATATAGGCTATATTAAAATCTTTTGTATGATGTTGGTTTTTTGCTTGTTTTAGGAAAGAGTCAATCCAGTTAGGTTGAAATTAATGTTCTGTCTGTCTTGACTTTAGTGGATAGTAGCTATAAAGTCAGTTCAGAGTACAAGTGTTTGTCCTACTCTTTGGCAAGCCTTTCACATGAGTCTCAAAGATTCATCTGGGACTGAACCTGTGAACCCTTGTCTCCTGCCTTGGCAAGTGGATTCTTTACCACTGTGCCACCTGAGCTACAAATGCTATACAGTAGAGTTATGTTCTAGCAAAAAAAATTTTTTTTAATTTATTCATTTTAATTGGAGGCTAATAACTTTACAATATTGTAGTGATTTTGCCATACATTGCCATGAATCAGCCACGGCGGTACATGTGTTCCCCATCCTGACCCCCCCTGACACTTCCCTCCCCATCCCATCCCTCTGGTTCACCCCAGTGCAACAGCCCTGAGCACCCTGTCCCATGCATCGGACCTGGACTGGAGATCCATTTCACATATGCTAATATACATGTTTCAATACCATTCTCCCAAATCATCCCACCCTTGCCCTCTCCCAGAGAGTCAAAAAGACTGTTCTATACATCTGTGTCTCTTTCGCTGTCTCACATATAGGGTAATCATTACTATCTTTATAAATTCCATATATATGAGTTAGTATACTGTATTAATGCTTTTCTTTCTGGCTTACTTCACTCTGTATAATAGACTCCGGTTTCATCCACCTCATTAGAACTGATTCAAATGAATTCTTTTTAATGGATGAGTATTGAGAAATTTGTATGCAGGTCAGGAAGCAACAGTTAGAACTGGACATGGAACAACAGACTGGTTCCAAATAGGAAAAGGAGTACGTCAAGGCTGTATATTGTCACCCTGCTTATTTAACTTCTATGCAGAGTACATCATGAGAAGCGCTGGGCTGGAAGAAGCACAAGCTGGAATCAAGATTGCCGGGAGAAATATCAATAACCTCAGATATGCAGATGACACCACCCTTATGGCAGAAAGTGAAGAGGAACTCAAAAGCCTCTTGATGAAAGTGAAAGTGGAGAGTGAAAAAGTTGGCTTAAAGCGCAACATTCAGCAAACGAAGATCATGGCATCCGGTCCCATCACTTCATGGGAAATAGATGGGGAAACAGTGGAAACAGTGTCAGACTTTATTTTTTGGGGCTCCAAAATCACTGCAGATGGTGACTGCAGCCATGAAATTAAAAGACACTTACTCCTTGGAAGAAAAGTTATGACCAACCTAGATAGCATACTGAAAAGGAGAGACATTAGTGCTCAAACTGTAACCGTCTTAGAAGACTACAGGGGAAAGCTTTATGACATTGGATTTGGCAATGATTTCTTGGATCTGCCACCAAAGGAATAGGCAATAAAACAAAAAATAAAATTTGACTATGTATAAATTGTAAATGTTTGTGCACCAAAGGATTGTTCTTTTTATGTATGTTCTTGTGTGTATGTATGTATGAATTGAAAATATTACCTTATCTCAATACCTGAAGATATTTTCTCCTGTTATCTTCTAGAAGTTTCTTGTTTGTCTTTCACATTTAGATATACAATCCATTTGGTATTGAGTTTTGTCTGTAGTTTGAGGTTTGGATGTCAAATTTCACTTTTTTCCATATGAATATCTTATTAACACAGCACCATTTGTTTAAAGGGCTTCTCTGATGGCACAGTGGTAAAAAAAAATCTGCCTACAAGTGCAGGAGATGCAAGATGCAAGATGGGTTTGATCCCTGGGTTAGGGATGATCCCCTGGAGTAGGAAATGGCAACTGGCTCCAATATTCTTGCCTGGAAAATTCTTTGGGCAGAGGATCCTGGCAGGTTGAACTTTATGGGGTTGCAAGAGTCAGACACGACTGAGCTACTGAGCATGCATGTACACACATTTGTTTAAAAGATTTCCCTTTATCAGTAATATCAGTTTTGTCATAAATCAATTGTTCATATATATTCAGGTCTAGTTTTAGGCTCCACTCTGTTCCATTGGCCTTTTTGTCTCTCCTTGCAACAACACTACAAAATTGTAATTGATGCAGCTTTTAGTAAATCTCATTATATTGTAGTGCAAATTCTTCAAACTTGATTTTCTTTTTTGATTGGTCTTTGGCTGTTCTTGGTCTTTTACATATCTATTTGAATTTTAGAAAATGTTGATTTCCACAATCTTCCTAATTGAGATTTTCTTTGAAAATACATTGAATCTATAGATCAATACAGGAAGAACTAGCATCTTTGAAATATTGCATCTTCCAATTTATGAGCAAAGAATATCCCTCTATATACTTAGGTTTTCTTTGATTTATCTTCATAACATTTTATGGATTGCTGCATAGAAGTCTTCCACAATCTTCAATGTTTCTTTTCCCCCAAGATATTTGATACTTTTTCATGTAATGATAAATCATTAATGATAATCTCTACAATGATAATCATCTCTCTAATATCTCTATAAAAAGATTTTGTTTTGTTGTTTTATATAGAACTGATTTTTAAAAATTGCGTTATATGCAGAAACTATAAGTATGCTTCCAATGATTGATTTATGGATTAGTTTGCATTTACCACATATTTATTGTTAGCAGAGGGCATGAGAATTTTATTTCTTCCTTTCCAGTTACTTAATATTATGTCTTTTCCTTTCCTTATTACATTGGTAAGGACATTCACTTCAATATTCAAGATTGGTAATAGTTGACTTAGTTGACTAAAGCACATGCTCTGGGAGCTGAGTCCTAATATTTTAATTGTATATTAAAAATGCCTTCATTTACTTTTTTTTTACTTTAATTTCATGTATTTTGGAATATCCATCTTAAAAAAAAGCAGCAATAATTGTTACAGGCATGCTTGTATTTTTTAGATCACAAAGGTAAACCTTAATCATCTCAGTTTTAAGTATAATGTTTGCTGTTAGTTTTGAAAGCTTCCCTTTATAAGATTAAAGAAGTTCTACTCATTTTCTGGTTCAATAATTTTTTTTAGACTACAAATAAGTGTAATATTTTGTCAAATATTTTCAACATTCATTAAGATATTTATGTGATTTTTCTCCTTTAAAGTGTTATTGTGGTACATTACATAAGATTCCTGGAAGAAAGCAATTTGGTTATGAGGTGCAATGTTTCTTTTTTTATATTACTGAATTTATTTTGTTAAATGTTGTTTAGAATTTTTGCATTAATATATATGAGTGACAGAAGTATATAATTCATCCTTACTTGTAATCTGCCTGTCATATTTTGTTACCAAGATGATTCTGGCATAATATGTAACAAATTGGGAAAGATATTCTTAATTTTTTATTCCTCATAAAAATTTGTGTAAGATTAAAATAAATTTTCCTTAAATATTTGATAAATTTCATCATGTCATTCATCTAGAACTGGAATTTTTTGTGGGAAAAATTTCAAACTATAGAGCAATTCTTTTAATATATATGAGAACATTTATAATTCCTCTTTATTGTTGCATCCATTTTATAATGTATTGCCTGATAATCAGTCCATCTCTTGTAAATGTTTTAAATATCAGCATGAAGCTATCCACAACATTACATTATGATTTTTTAGTAACTATGAGATTTGTAGTAAAGCCCCCTTTTGTATTTGTGCTATTGGTTATGTGTGCCTTCTCTGTATTATCTTGATTAGTCTCATATCCTATATACTTTAATAGCTTTTTTAAAAAGGAAAAGCCTTTGACTATGTTCATCTCAATTTTAAATTTCTCTCCTATTTTTATTTTGGTGTAATCTTTTTTTTTCCTCATAGTTTCATTGAGTTAAACTTGTTATTTTTTATAATAATTATTGAGAACATCTCTTTTAGGCAGAGTGTTGGTAGAACATCCACCTGTCAATAAGTACAATGAAAACTCTTAAATTTAGACAGTGTTTCTACTGTTGTGATAAAAACAAATATGTATACATGTATAAGCTATAAAATATCAATGACTGCATATACAAAAGTCATGCTCTTATATTTGCACTTAAAAGTAGCATTGTTTTTAACTGGAACCTATTATACAGAGTGAAGTAAGCCAGAAAGAAAAACACCAATACAGTATACTAACACATATATATGGAATTTAGAAAGATGGTAACAATAACCCTGTGTACGAGACAGCAAAAGAGACACTGATGTATAGAACAGTCTTATGGACTCTGTGGGAGATGGAGAGGGTGGGGAGATTTGGGAGAATGGCATTGAAACATGTAAAATATCATGTATGAAACGAGTCGCCAGTCCAGGTTCGATGCATGATACTGGATGCTTGGGGCTGGTGCAATGGGACGACCCAGAAGGAGGGTATGGGGAGGGAGGAGAGAGGAGGGTTCAGGATGGGGAGCACGGGTATACCTGTGGCGGATTCATTTCAATGTTTGGCAAAACTAATACAATATTGTAAAGTTTAAAAATAAAATAAAATTAAAAAAAAAAGGATTACAATAAAAAAAAAATAAAAGTAGCATTGCTTTAATCCTGAGTTTTGGCACCAAACAAAACAAGCAATAAATAAAATTGGTATTGCATAATATAAAGATGAATTATAAATGACAAAATTTGTTCTTATAATTTAAAATTATAATTAATTGTCCCTATTATATTTAATAGCTAATAAGATATTTTTAAAGGAAAACACTTTATATATTTGTACTTTTAATAGCATATTTCTCTTGCTTTTTGATTAAGGGGCTCCACATTTCCATTTTGCACTTGGACCCACAAATTATGTCAGTGGTCTTGCCTGGATTTAAATCCTTTATCAGCTATGCTTTGCAAATATTTTCTCCCAATCTGTGACTTGCATTTTCATTTTTTAAAGTGTTTTTTGAAGAACAAAAGTTGAAAATGTATTGAAACAAGTTTGCTTTTTTAAATACTTGCTGTTTTATACTTTAGTGTCTTATTTGATATTTTCCTAACCTAAAGCCACAAGTATATTCTTTTTCACTTACTTCTAGAATTTTTATATTTCTGACTCCCATGTTTGGGTCTACCATCCATTTTGAGTTAATTTTTGTTCATGATGAAAGATAAAGGTTGATGTCCATTTTTTTTAATGACACAGTAAACAATTGTTCCAGCATCATTTGCTGAAAAAATTGTCCTTTCTCCTTTGAATTATCTATCACATTTGTAAAAAAAAAATCAATTGATAATATATAGTGGTTCTATTTCTAGACTTGGTATTCTGTTCCATTGATCTATATGTCTATATTTACACCAATTCTATGCTGTCTTGATTCCTGAAGCTTGATAATAAGTCTTGAAATCAGAAAGTGTAAATTCTTTTTGTTCTTTTTAAAAATTGTGTTTTACCCTTCCAGGTCCTTTATATTTCCATCAAATTGTAGAATATGTTCACCATGTTCTCTTTTCTATTCTAATTCTCATTAGAATTGTGTTAAATCTATAGATTTAACTTGAGAATGATTGATATCTTAATAACTTTGAATCTTTTCATTCATAAGCATAGTATATCCTCCATTTATTTAGGTCTACTTTAATTTCTTTTAACAATAATTTATATCTTCTAGCACAGAGGTCTTATATTTATTCATTCCTAGTATTGTATGCTTTTCAATGGTATTATAAATGGTGTATTTTAAAGTTTTACTTCCTAATCATTAGTTGCTAGTATATAGAAAGAGAATTCATTTCTGCATTCTTTTTATCTTGTGACTGTGCTAAACATTAATTTTCCCCAGTACCATTGTTGTAGATTCCTTAAGATTTTGATGTAGGTATGTCAAATGGTGATAGAGAGTTTTGTGCCTTTTCCAGTCTGAATATCTGACTTGTTGCTAAGTTATGTCTGACTCTTTGCCACCCCGTGGACTCCAGCACACCAGGCTCCTCTGTCCTCGACTGTCTCTCGGAGTTTGATCAAATTCATGTCCATTGAATAGGTAATGCTATCTAACTATCTTATCCTCTGCCACCCCTTCTCCTTTTGTCTTCAATCTTTCCCAGCCTCAGGGTCTTTTCTAATGAGTCAGTTCTTTGCATCAGGTGGCCAAAGTATTGGAGTATCAGTCCTTCCAATGAATATTCAGGGTTGATTTTCTTTAGGATTAACTGATCTCCTGATCTTGTAGTCCAAGGGACTCTCAAGAGTCTTCTCCAGCAGCAAAATTTGAAAGCATCAATTCTTTGGTACTCAGCCTTCTTAATGGTCCAGCTCTCACATCTTTATATGACTACTGGAAAAACCATAGCTTTGACTATATCTTATTAATTTTTTTCCTATTCAAATGAATAGGACAGACAAAATATTGTAAAGAGTTGATAAGATCAGATATCCCTCACTTGTTCTAACTTAGAGTAAAAGCATAAATTCTTTCAACAACATATATAAAGCCTGTACATTTTTCATAAGTGTCTTTTATGAGGTTGAACAAATTATCTTGTATTCCTAATTTAATGTAAACAGTTTAAACCATGTATTGATGGTGAAGCGTTCATATAACTTTTCTCCATATACTTTGATGATCATTTGATTTTCTCAATTCTTTTAATTTGGAGAATTAAATTGATTAAAATTTGAAAAATAATCTTGAATTTTTAGTAAGTCAACAATAACCTTGAATTTGTGACACAATTTCTCATGAGTTATGATGCATTGCCCCTGTTATAGAATGGTAGATTCAGTCTACTAGTTTTACTAAATAATTTTGAATCTGTTTAAAAGGAATATTGTTTATAGCTTTTATTTTTTTCTTGTAATGCAATACCTAGGTTTGACACTAGGTTATTGCTAGCTTCATAAAATGAGTTGAGATCCTTTCCCTTCTTTTGTAATTTCCAGAAGACTTTGTACAGAGTAAGTGTTATTTCTTCCTTAAATGTTCAATAGACTACTAGTGTAACATAATAATCTGGAGTATAATTTGTGGAAATTTATTTTTATGATGTATTCTATTAATTATATATATAAATTTATTTTTCTATTTTATCTAAATGATCTTTTAATTTGTATATTTCAAAGAATATGTTTCAACTAAGTTGTACTTATTGTTGTAAAATTTTCCTTATGTTTCCTAATATTCCTTTTCATCCCTACCATGTCTATATTAATATCCCATCTTTCAAACAGATATTGGTGATATGTATTGCTTTTCTTCATAATTCTGGCTATAAGTTGATGACATTTATTGATCTTTTTTAAGAATCAGTTTTTTGATTCACTGATTTCCCCTATTGTATGTCCATTTACTATTTTATTTAGTTCTGTATTATATTTTTTTCTTCACATCTGTATTATATGGTTTCATTTTTTTCTCTTTCTAGTTTCTTAAGGTGAAAACTTTAGTAATTGATTTATTATTTTATTCTTGTTTTGATAGGAGTTGTAAATGCTACTAATTTATTTCTGCATATGGCATTTCAGAAATTTTGATAAATTGTATACTTAGGAATTTTCCTTCCCTTGTAATTACCTTATTTTGTCCAGTTATGATCAGAAAATATTACTTATATAATTTTAATTATTTTAAAGTCAAGTTATACTTAATGTCCCAGAATATGACCTGTCTTACAAAATATTATATTTGTACTTGAAAAACATGTGTGTATGCTGCTGATGTTGAGTGATATATTCTAAAAATATCAGTTAGAAAAGTCTCTTAGTAGTGTTGTACAAATCTAATTTTTCTATCAAATACTAAGATTGACATAAAATTTTTAACTATAATTGAGGATATTTCTATTTACCATTTCATTTATATGTTTTCTTCGTATATTTTGAGACATTTTTACTATTTACATGTTATTTTAGCATTCAGTTCAGTTCAACTCAGTTGCTCAGTCATGTCTGACTCTTTGAGACCCCATGGACTGCAGCACCCCAGGCTTCCCTGTCCATCAGCAACTCCCGGAACTTACTCAAATTCATGTCCATCGTGTCAGTGATACCATCCAACCATCTCATCCTATATCATCCCATTCTCCTCCCACCTTCAATCTTTTCCAGCATCAGGGTCTTTTCCAATGAGTCAGTTCTTTGCATCAGGTGGCCAAAGTATTGGAGTTTTAGCTTCAGCATCAGTCCTTCCAATGAATATTCAGGACCACTTTCCTTTAGGATGGACTGGTTGGATCTTGCAGTCCAAGGGACTCTCAGGAGTCTTCCCCAAAATCACAGTTCAAAAGCATCAGTTCTTCAGTGTTCAGCTTTCTTTATAGTCCAACTCTCACATCCATACATGACTACTGGAAAAACCATAGCTTTGAGTAGATGGACCTTTGTTGGCAAAGTAATGTCTCTTCTTTTCAATACTGTCTAGGTTGGTCATAGCTTTTCTTCCAAGGAACAAACGTCTTTTAATTTCATGGCTGCAGTCACCATCTGCAATGATTATGGAGCCCAAGAAAATAAAGTCTGTCACTGTTTTCCATTGTTTCCCCAACTGTTTGCCATGAAGTGATGGGACCGGATCTTAGTTTTTTGAATGTTGAGTTTTAAGCCAACTTTTTTACTCTCCTCTTTCACTTTCATCAAGAGGCTCTTTAGTTCTTCTTTGTTTTCTGCCATTAGGGTGGTGTCATCTGTGTGTCTGAGATTATTGATATTTCTCCCGGAAATCTTCATTCCAGCTTGTGCTTCTTCCAGCCCAGGATTTTGCATCATGTACTCTGCATATAAGTTAAACAAGCAGGGTGACAATATACAGCCTTTCCCTTTTGTTCCATTTCCAGTTCTAACTGTTGCTTCTTGACCTGCATACAGATTTCTCAGGAGGCAGGTCAGGTGTTCTGGTATTCCCATCTCTTTCAGAATTTTCCACAGTTTACTGTGATCCACACAGTCAAAGTTTGACATATTCAATAAAGAAAAAGTAGATGTTTTTCTGGAACTCTCTTGCTTTTTCGATGATCCAGTGGATATTGGTAATTTGGTCTCTGGTTGGTCTGCCTTTTCTAAATCCAGCTTGAACATCTGGAAGTTCATGGTTCACATACTGTTGAAGCCTGGTTTGGAGAATTTTGAGCATTACTTTACTAGCGTGTGAGATGATTGCAATTGTGCGGTAGTTTGAGCATTCTTTGGCATTGCCTTTATTTGGGATTGGAATTTAAACTGACCTTTTCCAGTCCTGTGGCCACTGCTGAGTTTTCCAAATTTGCTGGCATATTGAGTGCAACACTTTCACAGCAGCTTCTTTCAGGATTTGAAATAGCTCAACTGGAATTCCATCACCTCCACTAGCTTTGTTCGTAGTGATGCTTCCTCAGGCCCACTTGACTTCACATTCCAGGATGTCTGGCTCTAGGTCAGTGATTACACCATCGTGATTATCTGGGTCTTGAAGATCTTTTTTGTACAGTTCTTTTGTGTATTCTTGCCACCTCTTCTTAATATCTTCTGCCTCTGTTAGGTCCATACCATTTCTGTCTTTATTTATCTTTGCAGGAAATGTTCCCTTGGTATCTATAATTTTCTTGAAGAGATCTCTAGTCTTTCCCATCCTATTGTTTTCTTCTATTTCTTTGCATTGATCGTGGAGGGAAGGCTTTCTTATCCGTCCTTGCTATTCTTTTGAACTTTGCATTCAAATGGGTTCTTATAGTGGCATCTATTGGCAATTAATTACGTCTGCGTTTGTCTGAAAAGTCTATATTTTCCTTCATATTTTAATGTATATTTTGATAGGTTTATGAATTTAGGTGGACTTTTTTCTTTCAATTTATGATTATGTTTCTCCATTGTCTTCTGCCTTGCTGAGTTTTTTATGAGAAGTTTGCTGTTATTTTTATCATTGTTATCCTCCATGTATTTTTTTTTAATTAGCTGCCTTTAAGATTTTATTTTTTTCTGCCTTTTTAGCAATTGAATTATCATATGCATTGGTGATCATCTTTATATTTAGTCTACATGAAGTTCATTAAGAAACTTGGATATTTGGCTTATTATTTTAATCATATTTGTAAAAAACCTTTGTACTTTTTTCTTCAGTTTTTTTTTTTTTTTGCAACCTCCTTTCCTACACACATGTCTTCCTGAGGCTTCAATTACATGACTATCAAACCACCTAATATCATCCCACAAGTCACTGATGGATGCTCTGCTTGCTTTTTTTTCCTTTTTGTAACTTTTTTGTCTTATATTACTTACTTATATTACTTACTTCAGATACTGTATTTAAAAGTTTCATTTTGGTTTTCAAAAATATTCAATTTCTATATTCATTATATTTGCATTTTCTTCAACATCCGTGAATATATAAATAACATTTCCAATAGCTTTTTGTCTACTACACCAATAGTAGTGTTGGCACTGTTTTCATTGATTGTTCTTTGATTATATTTTTTCTTTCTTGAATGCCTGGCATTTTTTGAATTAGATACCAAATATGATTTTAACATTGTTGGTTCTGAATTTTGTTATATTCCTCTATAAAACATTGGTTTTTATTCTGGAAAGCAGTTATATTTGTCAGGAAATTTTACATTTTCAAGGCTTATTTGTATACTGTTTAGGAAATACCCAGGGTTACCTTTAATATAGAGCTAATTTATCCCCACTGTAAGGCAATAACTTTCTGAGAACTCTACCTGATACCCTGTGTATGAGGCCTCACTACTCTGGCTTGTGGGAACACAAACTACTTCCAGGCTTTGTCTGATCTTCAGAAAATATGCAATCTACATGTTTCCTCATCCTTATGGAGATCCAACACATAAAAGGCTAAACCAGTATTCAGCCAAAGATTTTTGGGAACCCCTATGTATATCTTCAGAACTCTCTTTTTCTCTCTATGGAGCTCCCTCTTCTAATATGTGCTTTACAAATTCTGTCTTGCAGTCCTCCGTGTTCTGATCTGTTTTGTTCACTCAGAAAGACTTCAGGGCCCTGTTTTGGTTTCAACTGCTTGTACTTCAACTTGAAATTTGCCTCCAGGAAGTTAATCAGGGAAATTATACTGCTCTACTTCTTTGTTTCCCTTCTCCTAGAGGTCACTGTTTGCTCTCCCTATGGTCAAACATCAAAAACAAATTTTTAACATATTTTACCTAAGTCTCACATTATTTACAGTTGGAAGACAATTCCTGTAAAACTCCTTCATAAGTGGAATTAAATACCTCCATCTTTTTACGTTTAACCTGTTCATCTTTATATTAAAATATTTCTTTTGTGAATAGTGTATAGTCATTTTTAAAATTCAGTCAGATAGTTGTTGTTTAGCTAACTTATATTCAGTGCAAGTATTATTATAATTATATTTACATCTGTGTATGCTATTTACATCTACCATCATGCTATTCCTTTGTAAATTTCCTATCTACTCTTAGTCCTGTTGTTTCAATTTGCCTATCTTTTTGTGGGGGGAGGGGATTACTCAATTATTTTAATTTATTCTGTTTTTCCTACTCTATTAGATTTTTAGCTATATAATTATATATAGAATAGTTTTAGTGGTTAATATAGAGATGACAATATACATATTTAACTTATACTAGCTTACCTAAAATGATTTTTTTTTTTTAAGTTGCTCAGTCATTTCTGACTCTTTGTGACCCCATAGACTATAGAGTCCATGGAATTCTCCAGGCCAGAATACTGGAGTGGGTAGCCTTTCCTTTCTCCAGGGGATCTTCCCAACCCAGGAATCTAACGGGTCTCCTGCATTGCAGGCAGATTCTTTACCAACTGGGCTATCAGGGAAGTCCATCCGGTCCCATCACTTCATGGCAAATAGATGGGGAAACAATGGAAACAGTGACAGACTTTATTTACTTGGGCTCCAAAATCACTGCAGATGGTGACTGCAACCATGAAATTAAAAAACACTTGCTCCTTGGAAGAAAAGCTTTGACCAACCTAGACAGCATATTAAAAAGCAGAGACATTACTTTGTCAACAAAGGTCCGTCTAGTCAAAGCTATGGTTTTCTCAGTAGTTATGTATGAATGGGAGGGTTGGACTATAAAGAAAGCTGAGTGCCAAAGAATTGATGCTTTTGAACTGTGGTGTTGGAGCAGACTCTTGAGAGTCTCTTGGACTGCAAGGTGATCAAACCAGTCAATCGTAAAGGAAATCAGTCCTGAATGGTCATTGGAAGGACTGATGTTGAAGCTGAAACTCCAATTCTTTGGCCACCTGATGTGAAGAACTGACTCATTTGAAAAGATCCTGATGCTGGCAAAGATTGAAGGCAGGAAGAGAAGGGGATGACAGAGGATGAGATGGTTGGATGGCATCACTGAGTCAATGGACATGAGTTTGAACAGGCTCTGGAAGTTGGTGATGGACAGGGAAGCCTGGCGTGTTGCAGTCCATGGAGTCACAAAGAGTTGGACACTACCAAGCTTCTGAACTGAACTGACTGACCTTAAATGATTACCTCTTAATAAACAATAAAAAGCTTAAAATTGTTTGGATCCATTTAATGCTCATTGTGCTATTGTTGTTACATAATTTTCTTCTCTATATGTTATAAACCCCACAAGACTTTGATTTTGTCCCTTTCAATGGTTTATATAATTTATATACTACCTATTTATTCTTTTTTGGTACTTTTAATACTTTTCAGCAGTTTAGTCATTCCATCGAGGATTATTTTCCCTCGGACAGAGAGTGCATTCATTTCCAAGGTAAATATTTATATATCTGAGGTTAAATATATTTTATTATTTGTCTTTTCATTTATCCTATTTTGGTACTATTTTTCTGTTATTTTTCCTTTAATGAAATTATCATTATTTTTGTCCTATTATGTCTCTTCCTTTAGCTTGTTCTTTCCACTATGCTTTTCAATTTTACCTTTTTTTGCTTCTGAAGTTTCCAGTGCTCCTATATGGGTTGATGATGATGTTTTGTTTTATGCAAACGAAAGAAGAAAGAGGAATAAATGAGAATTATCATAAATGCAAAATCTGTGTGAGGGTATAATAAATTAGTATTGTGTTTCCACTTTGGTCTCATATTTTTCACGTTTATGTTAAGGAATATACAATGCAGTACTTTAAATTGAAGTAAGACAAACACAGCTCTCTTATTTAGCTCCAATTACCTTATCTCTGACAAAGCAGTTGTTAGCTTTGTTGAGAGAATTATTTATTGATATTGTTGGGTGGTACACAAAAAGTTGTATATTTAAGTGGTGGACAATTTTTAATTAAGAAAGTGTAAATAAAGAATCAAGTATTTCTTTTTGCTCTGGTATATAATTCATTTAGTTTTTTAAGTTTAAAAATGTAGTTGATTGGCAATTATTTAGCTTGACTAACTCAAAATACTTTGTAAATGTCCTCTTTCATGAATGTTAATTTCACATTTGAAAGTTTATTTGAATATATTCACATAATTCTTTGAATTGCAATAGTCAGACAAATGTTGAGAGGAAGACACTAGGGATAAGAAAGTTTAAGTTCATTTTGATATCTGATGACTATTACCGGGTTTATCCAATAGTTGCTCTATTCCATTTCTAATATAGCTAATATATCATGCAACAGTCAGAATAATCATATTGATATTTTTACATGAAAAAATATTTATTAAGCACAGTGACATTTACAAAAGAATTTTAAAGATTATTGTGCCTAAAGGCATCAACTTAAGATAATGTGGCATTTTCAGTGACTAGACTAAAAATTATCAGTATATATTTTTCTTAGAAAATTTTGTGTCATAATAATGTTCATTAGTTTGAATTATTAAAATATATTATCCCACATTTTATCTACTTACACATCTTTTGTATTTTGTTTTCATCTGTTGTTTAGTCTTTTTCCCCTTTGAAGTAATTATGTCACTCAAGTACTTGGTTGGAACCACCAAATTCCTAATATTCTAGCTAAACATACTAATGCTCACCATTATTTCCAGTTCTCTGTGCTTAACTAGTCATATAGAAGATTCTGTTTCCCAGCCTTAAAAATTGGTCAAGGCCACATGACTAATGCTGGTTAATTGATTGTGACTGGTAGTAATATGTATCATTTCAGGCCTGACATAGTTAAGAACCAGTGTGCCATGCTGTCTTCACCTGCCAAAATGGACCCTGAAGCAGCATGTTGAAATGATGATTCCATAAAATACAGAGAATCAGCCTGAAATACTTAACCACCACAGGGAGAATATTTGCCTGAAAAATCATGGGGACCTGGAGCAGAATTTGCATGAGTAGAAATAAACTCAGTCATGTCCAACTCTTTGCGACCCCGTGGACTGTAGCCCAGCAGGCTCCTCCGTCCATGGGATTCTCCAGGCGAGAATACTGGAGTGGATTGCCATTTTCTTCTCCAGGGGATCTGCCTGACCAGGGATTGAACCCAGGTCTCCCGCATTGCAGGCAGAGGCTTTAACCTCTGAGCCACCAGGGAAGCCCAGAAATAAACTAGTTTAGCGTTAAGTAACTGAGAATTAGGTATTGCTGTTACAGCATAGTCTAGTGTATTCTGACTGCTCTGTGCTTAGTCACTCAGTTGTGTCCGACTCTTTGTGACCCCATGGACTGTAGCCTGCCAGGCTCCTCTGTCCATGGGGGTTCTCCAGGCAAGAACACTGGAGTGGGTTGCCATGCCCTCCTCCAGGGGATCTTTCCAATGCAAGGATCGAACCCAGGTCCACATTGCAGGCAGATTCTTTACCGTCTGAGCCACCAGGGAAGCCCAAGAATGCTGGAGTAGGTAGCCTATCCCTTCTCCAGGGCAACTTCCTGACCCAGGAATTGAATCAGGGTCTCCTGCATTGCAGGCAGATTCTTTACCAGCTGAGCTACCAGGGGACTGATATGCATCTTAAAGAAGTTAGGTGTAGACATAAGTTGGGTTGGGGAGAGCTTATTGACATATGACTCTGCTTCATTCATTATGTCTCATGTCCTGTCAAATCATGAGACTTCCCTGGTGGCTCAGGCGGTAAAGTGTCTGCCTGCAATGTGAGAGACCCGGGTTCGATCCCTGGGTTGGGAAGATCCCCTGGAGAAGGAAATGGCAACCTGCTCCAGTACACTTGCCTGAAAATTCCATGGACAAAGGAACCTTGTAAGCTACAGTCCATGGGGTTACAAAGAGTCATACATGACTGAGAGACTTCACTTCATTTCAAGTGATCTGTCAAATCATACCAATTTTGTTTTTGTAACCTGATTTTCCTTTTCCATTTCTACATCTACTTACAAAGCCTCTAAATTTGACCCCACGTTAGGAACAAAAGTATAAATGCATTTTGTGACCAGCCCAGGGTGACATATATTGTTGTAGGGACAACAAAGCTCTCAAGCTCATATTGTTTCATGCTGTTAATTACTATTTTCTGCAGAGGTAAAATATTAAAAAATAAACATATATGAAATGCATCATGCATAATGCAAAATATTACTCTTTTTAAATATTAATTATAAATGTATAAATTATAATTATAAATTATAATTTATAAAGTAATTATAAATTGCTATTTCTAAAATATTAATTATAATCTAGTGAAACTCACATGTGTTCTGGAAAATCAAGACAGTATTCATTACTTGGTTGCTTATTGTGACCCAATAATAGAGTCATCTGAATTCCGCTTCTGTAAAGAATCATTGTTAAATGAGTAAAATGTCACTATTCTCATTTAAAGATAAAAATAGAAAACATGGAATAAAACCAAGTTTACGTGATTTACAAAGACTATTTATTATAATATATATTTAGAAGTGTTGTGTGCTTTCAGTTCCTCATGCTTGTCTGTTTATCATTCACCCAACTGATATTCTCATGCCTTAAGTACCAGGACAGAGAAAAAACACAAATTCTGGTTATTGAAAAGAATGATCATATTATATGGAAGGAAGAGCCTGACAGTGAGATAGCTTAAATGAAGGGGATTTATTTTTTGAATACGTCATATCTTCCTTAATGTCATCACAGATATGTTTACATAAACATATTCATTTTACCTTTTTAGGGAAACTCTCTTTGCTTTCTACTTTTTAAAAGTATGCTAATAATTATTTTATGTACATTTAAAAAATTATTTTATTTACATTATTTTTGGCTGTGCTGGGTTTTTGTTTCTGTGTGGGCTTTATTTCTGGTCATGGCAAGCAAAGTCTACCTTTGGTTGCAGTATGCAGGCTTCTTCATTGTGGTGCCTTCTCTTGCTGCGAGCATGGGCTCTAGCACGTTTGGGCTTTGGTAGTTGCGGCTCCCAGGCTCTAGAGCACAGGTCAATGGTTGTGACACACAGGCTTAGTTGCTCTGTGGCATGTGGGATCTTCCTGAATCAGGGATCCAACCCATATCTCCTGCATTGGCAGGCAGATTCTTTACCACTGAGCCACCAAGGAAGCCCTTTATGTGCATTTTTAATTAAACACTCTCACAAATTTTATTTCTTGTGTAGATGCCTCAGGCAAGGAACATATAGAATAAAAGTTAATTCTGAATCTCACACCTCTATGTAGAGTCTTACATTTGAGATTTTAAAAAGAACCTTTCTACCATTTCCAAAATTATCTATTTTAATACACATTTACATGAAGTAATCTAAAGTGTCTCTGCCCTCTAAAAACCTGTCATTTAAAACATGCAGAATGGCATTACACATTCATTTGAGGCCTTACATAAAAGTGTTAAGACACTAAATAGATATGTGATTCTTTCTCTTGGTGGTTGGTGGTTTGGTTGCTAAGTGATGTCTGACTCTTGCGACTCCATGGACTGTAGCCTGCCAGGCTCCTCTGTCCATGGAATTCTCCAGCCAAAAATACTGGAGTGGGCTGCCATTTCCTTTTCCAGGAGATCTTCCCAACCCAGAAATCAAACCCAGGTCTCCTGCATTGCAAGCAGGTTCTTTGCTAACTGGGCTACGAGGGAAGCCCCATTCCCAGAACAACTATGCTTGCCACACTTGTATAATATTTACCATATTGACCTTTATTTTCTACTTATTTGTGTGCTTTTTATTATATCTATTACTAATCATTGTGCTCCTGAGAAGTTGTATGTAATATAGCTTGGACTACAATCAATAGCAAATAGAAATTCAATAAAGAGTAAATATTAGTTAGGTATAAGAAAAATATTTAATTTCTCTGTCTCTGTATAAAATGTAAACCAAAATGTTAGAATGGCTAAGGTTTTTTCTTCATTCAAATTTAACATAATCATAATTATTGACCCCTAAGTATATATGATTTGAAGACAACCATTTTAATGTGTGTGTGTGTGTGTGTATGTGTGTGTGTATATATATATTTAAAACAATTTATTGGCTGTTTCATAATTTTTAATTATATCAGATCAGATCAGATCAGTCACTCAGTCGTGTCCGACTCTTTGCGACCCCATGAATCACAGCATGCCAGGCCTCCCTGTCCATCACCAACTCCCAGAGTTCACTCAGACTCACATCCATCGAGTCAGTGATGCCATCCAGCCATCTCATCCTCTGTCGTCCCCTTCTCCTCCTGCCCCCAATCCCTCCCAGCATCAGAGTCTTTTCCAATGAGTCAACTCTTCGTGTGAGGTGGCCAAAGTACTGGAGTTTCAGCTTTAGCATCATTCCTTCCAAAGAAATCCCAGGGCTGATCTTCAGAATGGACTGATTGGATCTCCTTGCAGTCCAAGGGACTCTCAAGAGTCTTTTCCAACACCACAGTTCAAAAGCATCAATTCTTCGGCGCTCAGCTTTCCTTATAGTCCAACTCTCACATCCATACATGACCACAGGAAAAACCATAGCCTTGACTAGACAAACCTTTGTTGGCAAAGTAATGTCTCTGCTTTTCTATATGCTATCTAGGTTGGTCATAACTTTCCTTCCAAGGAGTAAGCGTCTTTTAATTTCATGGCTGCAGTCACCATCTGTAGTGATTTTGGAGCCCAGAAAAATAAAGTCTGACACTGTTTCCACTGTTTCCCCATCTATTTCCCATGAAGTGGTCAGACCGGACAGCTTATAAATTCAATCAAGATTTATCAGGATACCAAAACAGTTCCATACACTCAAACCACTGATCCCACTATGCCTACTAGAGCAGAGAAATCTAAACTTTTTTATATTGCTTGTGAAATTCTTACTGTGTATATCTATTTTCCTTTCTTGGGAGAAAAGCTCTACAAGTTTCATAAAATTCTCAAAAGGACTTGTGAGTCCCAAAATATGCTAATGCTAAAACGTGATAGTTAGCTTTGACCTCTTCTTTACCTTTACCTCTCACATTCCTGTTTTAGTCATTAATGTATTCTTCTAAATATCAGTTAAAATTGTCTTCTCTCTGACCTTACTGTCTTAGTTCAGACCCTCATCATATCTCTTAACCGACTTCTCTGCCTTAACTCTTATAACCTTCTAGGGGAGGAAGCACTTGAAAGTTAGCAATATAAGGAAAAATAGCATTAGAAATGAGAATAAACATAATAGACGAGAGAAAGTTTTAATAAAATTATTATCAGGATCAACAGGGAAATGAAACCTGATAGGTATAGCTAGTGGCAAAGTTACCAAAATAAGTAAATATCCATCCCCTTCTCTCACCTCTCCCATCCACGATAGAATTATTTGTTGTTCCTATTGCTGCAGTACTATGGGGATATAATAATTATAACAACTTCTCAAATATATGAAAATTATTACTTGTTCATCTATTTCTTCCATAGACTGTGGTATCTTCTAGAATATCAATCATTTTATTCACTTGTCTTATTAATTCTCCCCTCTTCTTACTAGAGTATCAGCATTATGAAGGCAAAGGCACAGGTCTATTTTATTCACCATTATATACCCAACATCTAACGTTTTATCTGGCATATGATTGGCAATCAATAAATATTTTTTGCATGTGGGAAATGGCAACCCACTCCAGTATTCTTGTCTGGAGAATACTATTAGTCTCTCTTGTCTAGAGAACTGTATTAGTCAGTTCTGTAGAGACATTAGCAAAAAAAGGCTAATGATTGGTGAACTTTCTCAAAAAATATTGCTCTTGATTCATGAATAATTATAAACGCCATTGTAACCTAAAGATTTTTCTAATGAGAAATTAAATTCCCTAAGGAGAGTTAAAAACCCCTGTACTAATCAGGGAAATTTTAGGAGAGAAGAATATATCATTCAAAGTAGTGTTTTCTAGTAAATTTAACCCAAGGGATAATAAATTTGAATCACTTCAGGTAATTTTTAGGCATTTTTCTTTCAATTTTTCTTGTAATTATATATAAAAAAACTTAGGCTAGAACATAAATTCTATTGTATAACATTTGTAGCACAGGTGGTGCTGTGGTAAAGAATCTGCCTGCCAATTCAGGAGATGCAGGTTCGCAAGTCTGATCGCTGGATGGAAAGATCCCTTGCAGAAAGAAATAGCAACTCACTCCCATATTCTTGTCTGGAAAATCCCATGGACAGAGGGGCCTGTGGGCTATAGTCTATGGGGTTGCAAAGAGTCAGACTTGACTGAGTGACTGAGCATGCACACACACACACACACACTTAACATAATATCAAATTCCAATGAATATGCATTAACTGATATCAGATTTGTTTTTCATATTTTTATTCAAATATAGCATACATTAGGCAAAGAATGCTAATTTTAATAGGAAAGCTTCATTATTTTTTCATATGTATAAATACAGGAAACAAACAACTACCCAAATCAAATTATAGAACATCCTAAGCACTCCAAAAAGTTTCCTCAGAGCCTTCATATTCAGTACTTGATGAAGTGTATACAGTGTTCTGATTTTTATCACATTGATAGTAAGCTTAAAGTAGAAAAACAAAAAAAAAATAGTATCCTTTAATAGAGATTATATTTATTATGTGAGTTCATTCAATCAACCTCTAATTTTGTTCTTGTTTTGCTTAGATCTTTTGTTTTTCCATACATGGAACAATAGACTGGTTCCAAATAGGGAAAGGAGTACATCAGGGCTATATATTGTCATCCTCCTTGTTTAACTTATATGCATAGTACATCATGAGGAACACTGGGCTGGATGAAGCTGGAATCAAGACTGCAGGGAGAAATATCAATAACCTCAGATATGCAGATGACACCACCCTTATGGCAGAAAGCAAAGAAGAACTAAAGAGCCTCTTGATGAATGTGAAAGAGGAGAGTGAAAAAGTTGGCTTAAAACTCAATATTCAGAAAACTAAGATCATAGCATCCAGTCCCATCACTTCATGGCAAATAGATGGGGAAACAGTGGAAACAGTGACAGACTTTATTTTGGGGGGCTCTAAAATCACTGCAGATGGTGACTGCAGCCATGGAATTAAAAGTCACTTGCTCCTTGGAAGAAAAGTTATGACCAACCTAGACAGCATATTTAAAAGCAGAGACATTATTTTACCAGAAACTTTACTAGATCCATTTCTAAATTCTCATTATTTGTGTGCATATGAAATCATAGTATCTATGAATAACGATAGTTTTCTTCCATTCATTTTAATCTTCACTCCCTTCATTTTTCTTCCTGGTCTTCCTTACTACTATGAATTTCAGTACAATGTTGTATAGAAGTGATGTTGATGGAAAACTTTTTTTTTAATCTTTTTAAGCTGTTTTCATCACTTTCAAAATTCCTTCCAACTTAGATCATTTTTCTTCAGCCTGCAAATCTGCCTGTAGTCTATCATATGATGCAGTTTTTCTGGTTCCAGTTTTTGTTTGTATTATTAGTTTGCTCTTATTTTTCAAGAAAATTTTATATGAATAAAGAATTTTAGGTTGAAATTTTCAAAAATCTTTTTAGCAATGTAGATATGCAATTCCATTGTTTTCTGATTCTATAGTTTCTTTTCAGAAGTCAGGCATCAATCCTATTATTGCTTCTATCAAGGTAGTTGTTCTTTTTTATTCCTGTTTTTAACATTTTTGTGCTTTCCAGCACTTTAAACTTGGTGTGGTTTTCTATGAATTCATCTTTCTTTGGGTCCATGGAGTTTCTAGAATTTGTGTCTTGATATGTTTAATGAGTTTTGCAAATTTTCCACCAGTATGTATCTCAATATTGCTTCTGGCCCATGCTGTCTCTCCTCCCATTCTATCACTTCTAATTACCTGCACATTGTGCCATTTAGCGGTGTCCCACCAATTTCTTATGCTCTGTTCTGTCTTTCTATTTGTTTCTCTGTATATAATTTTTTGGGGAGACATTCTATTCACCTTTCTTTGAGATAACTAATTCTATTTTCATTTTTGACCAATCTACTGTTTAACCATCTAAGTTTTTAATTGGCTTACCTGGTGGCTCAGATTACCAATATTGTTTTGTTAACTTCTAAGATGGCTGGATGGCATCACTGACTCCATGGACATGAGTTTGGGTAAACTTCGGGAGTTGGTGATGGATAGGGAGGTCTGGTGTGCTGCGATTCATGGGGTCACAAGGAGTCGGAAACAACTGAGTGACTGAACTGAACTGAACTGAACTAAAAATGTCCCTTTGACTTTTTTTTTTAGATCCCAGTATCTAATGATAATGTTCATATTTTCATCCATTTTGTTAATCTTTCATTTATTTTCTTTGACATAAGAGCAATTAATTTAGTCATTGTCTGTTAACTTCAATATCTGAATCTACTGCAGGATTTAAAAATTTTATTTTCCACTGTTTATCTTGAGTATTTGCTGCATTTTCCTGCACTCAAACTTCTCATAATTTTTCATTATGTTTGTGTGTATAAAAGAATTGTAGAGATTGGCACTCTCCCAGAGAGTTCACTCTTTCATTTGTTAGGCAAAAAAAACTGAGTTGCAGATTATGTCAATGAAATCAAGGTCTGACCTGGATAAGGACAAGAAACCAGCTTTAATTAGGCTCAATCCATGTCCAGTTTCAATAATCTCAGTGGTGATATCTGACATATGATGTATCTTTGCAAGCTTCTACTTCCATCAGGACTCTATCTTCCAAACACTTCAAGACTCTTTGAGATACCTTCTGCTTTTTCAATGACACGCCTCGCCTAGTGTCCTGTGCTGTTGTAACACTCAGAAATGACCCAGTGGTTGAATACTGAATATTTTTAAATGAAATATTTTAATATTTTGTTCTTATCTTGGTTTTATATTGTCATGCTAGTTCTTACAACTACCCAAAGTTCTGTGTTTTCTTCTTCCCAGAAAGACAGTTGTGCTTAAGACAAGTCATATTGTAAGCCTCAAGCTTAGCTCACCAAGGAAGTATTCTATGATATTTGAACTGAGAAATGTCCCTTTCCTCCCCATCTTCTATGCTTTGAGATGAAAACTTCACTCCAGATTAATGCAGCCAGGAACACAGGGCTGCCTCTATCCTTCATTCCCAGAGGGCTACTTTCCCAGGAAGGGTAGGAAGCCAGCATTTCTCATCTGCCCCCAGATACCTGTGGCTTAGTCTAATTGGTGAGTGTGATTGAGAGAGATGAGCTCCCTTCTTTTACTCAGCCCCTATTTATGCACTGGAAGCTCTTCAACAACACCACTGGGAATACTGGGAATACAAGATCATCCCTGACTTAGTTCCTGCTACTGTCACTCTCCAATTAGTGCTCTTAATTTGGAGGTGTCACTCAGAGAGAAGAGCATCATTGTCCCCAAGCTCATCTCCAGAGCCAATCAAGAGATTTTATCTGGGGAAGCAGATAAGACAGAGAACTCCAGTCTTTTCTTGAAGGAAATGACTTCATTTGCAACAGAGTATGGAGAAGCCTGAGGGACATTTTCAAAAAACAGTTGTGGGTTTTAGTGAAAGGTAATTGGAAGGATGTTGGTAGACGCATTGGAAATATAGGCCAACTAGATTGCAGGAGGAAACCTAGGAGACAGCTGTCAAGAGCCGTCCTGAGGTCAGAACATATCTCAAATGCTGGCTTCAGGAATTGTCACTTCCAAAGAGATTGAATTTGAATTGATGGGTCTGCTCAGCAGTTTATGCCCCAGGGTATTGTTGAAAACAATAGTGAAATCAGCCAGCCTTAATAGCTTGGTTTGGTCACAGAAACGGACAATCAAAGAGAGCCCTAGGAAATCCACTGTTATTCAGCTTGACTGCACAAAACCAAGGCTGAGGAACAACACCAAAGGCCTCATACTGAAGAAAAAATGATTTCACAAAAGTAGTCTATCCATGTGGGAAAAAAAAGCAATCAAGCAAATATATATATATTTTTAAAGGATCCATAGTTGGTGGGCAGGAGAAGGAAATGGCAATCCACTCAAGTATTCTTGCCTGGAGAATACCATGGACAGAGGAGCCTGGCAGGCTACAGTCCGTAGGGAAGCAAAGAGTCGGACATGACTGAAGTGACTTAGCATACATGCAGTTGGTGGGAGGGGGTGTGATATCAGTATACAGAATTAATACAGCATATTACCCTGTATGTCCACTCTTAAAAATTATGAGACATGAAAAGAAATAGGAATGTGTGATCCATATGTAGGGGGAAGAAAAGAAGTGACAAACACTGTCTATTTGAGGAATATGATGTCAGATTTAACAAATACTTTAAAGTATCACTATAAGTACATCTAAAGAACTAAAGAAAATTTCTTTAAAAAGTACAGAAAGCTATGAAGTCAGTTCAGTTCAGTTCAGTCACTCAGTCGTGCCCAACTCTTTGTGACCCCATGGATGGCAGTATGCCAGGCTTCCCCGTCCATCAATGAGTCAGTTCTTCACATCAGGTAGCCCAAGTACTGGAGTTTCAGCTTCAGCATCAGTCCTTCCAATGAATATTCAGGACTGTAGTCTGCCAGGCTCCTCTGTCCATGGGATTTTTCAGGCAAGAATACTGGAGTGCATTGCCATTTCCTTTTTCAGGGGTTCTTCCTAAAAGAGGGATCAAACTCGTGTCTCTCATGTCTCCTGCATTGTAGGCAGATTCTTTACCGCTGAGCCATTAGGGAAGCCAGCACTGGTGTACTACATGGTAATAAAAAGGAACAAAATCTGATACACGTCACAAATATGAAAGAACTTTGTAAAAATTGACAAAATTATTGTAAATTCATATGGAAATGCAGGGGGTCAAAATAGGTAAAACAATCCTAAAAAAGAACAAACTTGGAGGACTCACACTACCCAATTTCAACACATGCTACAAAGAAACAGTAATCAAGACAATGTGGTCCTGGTATAAACATAGACATTGAGATTGATGAGGAGACTATGTTTATGGTATAAATGTAGACATATAGATTATGAGAAGAACTGACTCACTGGGAAAGATCCTGATGCTGGTTAAGATTGAAGGCAGGAAGAGAAGGGGACAATAGAGAATGAGATGGTTGGATGGCATCACTGACTCAATGGACATGAGTTTTAGCAAGCTCTGGGAGTTGGTGATGGACAAGGAAGCCTGACATGCTGCAAGCCATGGGGTTGCAAAGAGTCATACACTACTGAGTGACTGAACTGATAGATTAATGGAAAATAATTGATAGTCCAGTATTAAAATCCCATGTCTGTGCCAACTGTCTTTCAATAATGGTGCCAAGACCATTCAGTGGGGAAATGTAGCCACACATTCCAGAAAACAAACTCACTCAGAAGGACAGTGCAGATAGTGAAGTGCAGTTTATTACACTGGTGGGCCCAAGGCAGAGTCTCCTCTTAGCCAAGGACCCCGACCAGCATTTGTGAAAATCTTTTATACCCCGTGTGTACGTGTCTGAACACAAAACTCCAAATTCCTTGAGACTTACAAAACAAAGGAAGGGTAAATACAATCCCAATAACCCCAACATTCACGTATTATGTGCTCAAACAGTTAAACAACTGGCCAATAATCAATAAGCCCGAGGTTACACTCCGATAGGTACAGAAAAATTTATGGCCTGTCTGGAGGTGGAGGGGGGTGGGATTAGTGTATGTTTTCTCTTAGGTGATGAGTAACCAGGATAGGATCTTCAAGGTTCCCCTGTCCGGAGGGAGTCTTGTCCTTCTGTTGTTGTTTCCATGGGCACTAAACACAGAGTTCAGAGTCCATTGGAGAGGTGGCCGAGCATGATCAGCATGAACAGGCCTACGATGGAGTCCCAGCCCTATGAATTCCCTCTTCAGAAAGAGTGGAATTTTCAACAAATGGTACTTTGACAAATGACCACATGGTAAAGAATGAATTTGGACCATTACCTCACACCACTTACAAAACTTAGCTAAAATTGAACAGACGACCTAAATATTGTGGACAAAGAGGGCTGTCTTCCATTTCAATAACAAAAGATGTTGTGGTTGTCAGGCTGCCAGCCACTGCAGCTGCCCTGATGCTGAATCCTCAGAGAAATTCCAGGATGAACAAAAAAATGTTGCCAGCCACCAGTCAACCTCTGCAGCCATCAGCAACCATGTACCCCAAGGGGATTCAGAATAGAAAAACAAAACAAAAGCAGGATGCTGGCCCTAGATAGTTAAGGTGCACATCAAAGGAATAATTTTAATAAGCCCAAATTTTGCATCTTCCTATACTTAGAAAAGCAGCAAATTCATTAACTTGAGATGTCCGGCTTTCTTTAATTAACAGTGATCCTTTGATGTTCCGACCACCTGTTTTTTGTGTTTTTTTTTTTTTTTTTTAACAGATACCCTTGTCCCTTCCATTACCTCTGCAGAACAGTCCCTCAGAGCTGTCTGACAGCCTTTACCGCAGGCTTAAGTCTTCAGTAAATCTGTCAAATAAAACATAATTATCAACTTTGGGGTTGTGCTTTTCAGTCAACAATATGAAACCTAAACTATCTGAAAAAATACATACACACCAATATGAAACTATAAAATTCTTAGATGAAAAATATATAATAAGTCTTCTTGATCTCATAAAACATTATGAAACTATAAAATTCTTAGATGTAAACATACAATAAGTCTTCTTGATCTCAGATTGGGCAATGGATTCTTAAATATGACACCAAATGCATTAGTAACAAAGGAAAAACGATCAATATATTAGTCAGGGTTTTCTAGAGAAACAGAAACAATAAGATATCAAAGGAGATTTATTATGAGGAATTGGCTCACACAATTAGGGAGTTTGAGAAATCCTGCAATCTGTCACCTGCAATCTGGAGACCCAGAAAAGCCAGTGGTTTAATTCAGTCCTAGTCCAAAGGCCTAAGAACCAGGTTGCTGATGATATAGATCCCAGGCAGAGAGTAGAAGAAGATAGTTAATTTTATGCATCAACTTGCCTGGACTAAGGGATTCCTAAAAAGCTAATAGAACTTAACTGCTCAGTGTGTCCATGAAGATGTTTCTGGAAGAGTTGGCATTTAAATCAGTAGACTGAATAAAGAAAATTGCCCTCAGCAATGAATGTGAAAGGGAATGGCAGCCCACTCCAGTATTCTTGCCTGGAGAATCCCCATGGACAGAGGAGCCTGGCAGGCTACAGTCCATGGGGTCACAAACAGTCAGACACAACTGAGCCACTGAGCACAATGAATGTTGGTATCAAAATCTGTTGAGGACTTGAACGTGATTAATATATATAAATAATGGTTTACGTGCATAAATCCCCTCCATGGGTATTGGTTCCAGGACCAACCATGGATATCAAAATCTACAGATATTCAGGTCCCATAGTCAGCCCTCTGTAGCCACACTTTCACATCCACAGATTCAATTAACCATAGATAGGGTAGTACTGTATTTACTGTTGAAAAAAAATCCATGTATAATTGGATCTGTGCAGTTCAAAGCTCTGCTGTTCAAAGATCAATTGTATACATTATATATCCTACTGTTTCTGTTCCTCTGGAGAACCCTGAAAAAACAGATTTGGGTACCAAAACTGGTTCTGGAAGAGAATTTTAAGGATGAGTTTTCTGATTTGTCTCTGGGGTTTCTGGAATTGGATCTCTAATCTGATTAGACTGAAAAACACTAACGAGTCTATTTGCAATAGAAAAGAGAACATTGACAGTCCATGGAGTGCACTGTTCATAAATTCACAAGTTATCTTCATTGGATACTCCTAATCAATGAAAAAGCAAAGACCTAAGTGACTCTATAAATGGTACTTTTGAATATTTTTGATAAAACAAGTAATATAATGACATTGGTTGTTTGCTCCTAATGTCTCTGGACAAAGTGGTGAAGGAAAAGAATGAGCTCAGGGATTCTAATTCCCAGCTCAAATACTGAATAAATGATCTAATAGCATCTGTGTGTGCCCTGAAGAAGACCCTTATCTTCTATAGCTTGCTGAGCTGAAATTGCTGAAGATGAAATGCAAAAACCCATCCTGTGATTGAGTTAAGTGCAAGCTGAACTCAGTCCTGTAAAGTGTCTACTGTTAAGGTGAAAATATTGATTGGGAAAGAATTCTGCTGCTAAGTCGCTTCAGTCGTGTCCGACTCTGTGCAACCCCATGGACTGCAGCCTACCAGGCTCCTCCGTCCATGGGATTTTCTAGGCAAAACTACTGGAGTGGGGTGCCATTGCCTTCTCCAGGGAAAGAATGAGACCCTATTAATTGAAATGGGGACATGTGGGAAGACCTTGATGGAACTGGGGACATTGAGTCCCTAAATTCTGATGAGTCTTCTTTGCTGGTGAAACTATCCTCTCAATCCAAAATGGCAGTGGCATCTCCAGCCCCAGGGGTAGTGGCTTCCCAACCCACAGTGGTATGGCCTTTCCCTCTGAGGAAGTAGAATGCAGGGTTAAACCTGCATTGCCTAGGGAAATAGTAATGGCCTCTTCTAAGACAGTTGACTTCATGCAAGACAATACTGGTTCTCCTCAGGATCTACCCCAACCATCCCTCTTTGCTCTATAATTAGACTCAAGTCCCAGAAGGTCCCTAATGGTTAGGAACATAGTGTGACCCTTGAGGAGGTGTGATACTTCAAAAGAGGTACTTGAATTTTCTAATATTTGCAGAAAGAAATCCAGGAACATGTGTGGCAATGGATATCCCACACTGGAGATGTAGGATAGGGTTGGAAGGAACATAAATTGGATCAGGTTGAATTTGTTGATATGGGATCACTAAGCATTGAATGCTGCAACTCCAGGAGTTAGAAAGGGCTCTAGCTGTTTGTTTGTTTGACGGGATCAAAAGATGGCCTATGAGTGAGTTGGAAATGCCTGACCTTCTTTGGTTTAAGGTAGAGGAAGAGATTTCGGAGAGGCAATGGCACCCCACTCCAGTACACTTGCCTGGAAAATCCCGTGGATGGATGAGGCTGGTGGGCTGCAGTCCATGGGCTCGCTAGGAGTCGAACACGACTGAGCGACTTCACTTTCTCTTTTCACTTTCATGCATTGGAGAAGGAAATGGCAACCCACTCCAGTGTTTTTGCCTGGAGAATCCCAGGGGTGGGGGAGCCTGGTGTGCTGCCATCTCTGGGGTCACACAGAGTCGGACACGACTGAAGTGACTTAGCATAGCATAGCATAGAGGAAGAGATTCAGAGACTTAGAGTTTTTTAATACATATTTGTTGACTTATACGTAAACAGCTTGGTGCTAACTACTGATGACTAAAACTATCACAGAGACTAATTCAAATTCAAATTCTCCCCTCCATGAAATAAATTATATATGTTGCTGTTGTTCAGTTGCTCAGTCATGTCCAACTCTTTGTGACTCCCTGAACAGCTGCACACCAGACTTCCCTGTCCTTCACCATCTTCCAGAGCTTGCTCAAACTCATATCCATTGAGTCAGTGATGCTGCCCAACCATTTCATCCTCTGTTGTCCCCTTCTCCTCCCGCCTTCAATCTTTCCCAGCATCAGGGTCTTTTCAAATGAGTCAGTTCTTCACATCAGGTGTCCAAAGTATTGGAGCTTCAGCTTCAGTCCTTCTAATGAATATTCAGGATTTATTTCCTTTAGGATTGACTGGTTTGATCACCTTGCAGTCCAAGGGACTCTCAAGTCTTCTCCAACACAACAGTTCAAAAGCATCAATTCTTCTGCACTCAGCCATCTTTATGGTACAAGTCTCACATCCATATATGACTACTGTAAAAACCATAGCTTTGACTATACAGACCTTTGTTGGCAAAGTAACGTCTCTGTTTTTCAATAGGCTGTCTAGGTTTGTCATAGCTTTTCTTTCAAGGAGCAAGCGTCTTTTCATTTCATTGTTGCAGTCACCATCTGCAGTGATTTTGGAGCCCAAGAATATAAATTCTGTCACTGTTTTCATGCCAAATTATATATGGCATGAGGTAAAATATAAATGTTTGTGTAAATGGGCAATTTATTTCATCTTATTTCATCATAACAACTTCTTGTAACAGTCTATGTATAAGTAACAGTTTATGTATAGATATGACTTTTCAAATGTTCTACTTGTGGACATGGACTATATTGTGACTTTATTTGCAATCATAGAAAAGTGTTTTTCATATGGTGAAGGTGAAAGTGAAAGTCACTGAGTCGTGTCCAACTCTTTGCAACTCCATACAGTCCATGGAATTCTCCAGGACAGAATACTGGAGTAGGTAGCCTTTCCCTTCTCCATGGGATCTTCCCAAACCAGGGATGGAACCCAAGTCTCCAGCATTGCAGGCAGATTCTTTACCAGCTGAGCCACAAGGGTAGATGCTTAATAAATATTTGTTTAGTAAAATAGTTGAATACTATAACTTCAGAAATGGGAAGCACATTTCAAGTTTAACTGAAGTTTTTGTACATATGTGTTACATAAATATTTATCTTTAAGCAAAGCAAATTAAAAAAAAAAATCCAGCTTTTCCAAATCAATGTTTCATGTTTTCAACGTGTAACTTGAGTTTTCTTTGGGTTGAAGTTTTTCGACGAAGGCTAAGTATTATTTCATAACAGAAATCAAAGAATGACTAAGCACCTTAATAATTCAACCACATAATTCAAGACTTCTTAACATTTACAATTAGCGATCTCCTGAATAAAACACCTAACTTCTGTATATTATATCTGTTCAGTGGAAAACATAATTTAAACTCACATATACTTATTTGAACAACCCTAAACCTGAAAGAAATTAGATTGTGGCAGTAGAGGTTGTTTACTGAAAACTAACTGCTTAACCCCTCACTCTTAAATAAATATACTAAAATTTTCTTTTGTGTGTGTATGAAGAGGTAAAAATTTTATAAGTTTGCAGCAGTACATCCAATCTTTCTGCTACACTTTCTTGTTCTCAGTGTTTAATGTGTTATCAACCAAAAAAAATAAATCCTCTATTGCACTTTCATACCTAACATGCACTGTACATTTCTGCCCAAGCTCTGTACTCTTCTACTTTCAAAAACCTTTTACTGTACTCTTTGGAAATGGCACTTCATAAGCATCAAATTCCTCTGTATTCTTAGTATAACTTGGAATATTTTCTTCAGCTATGCCCTGTGTCTCAAAAAACTCCTTTGTCTTTCTTGACATCATGTCTTTCCATTTTTATTTATTTATTTCTATTTTCCTCCTATAGATTTGACTGCTTCTTCACAATCTCCTTTACAAAATTCCTAATCTTTTTTTGATTATTTGATACCAGAGAATTCCAATTTCCCATTTGAGTTCAACACTCATTTATTCACCTGTCCATCCATATATATAAATAATTTTATATATTTTCCAGGTTTATATCCCCAATATGAGCTTAAGACTCATGTATCCAATCATCTGCCTGATACATCCAATTGACTAGCTCAATGGAAGCTCAAACTCAACATGACCAAGGTAAAACTCATTATTTTCCTCACTAAATCTGTTCTTTCAGTGTTCCATCCAGTTGTACAGACCAGAAAACTAGGAATCATCCTTAATACCTCCCATTCAGGCATATCCCAAACTTAGTCCATCATCAAATTCAACTGACTTTATACATTCACTCTCCTTCATGCCCACCATTCTGGTCCAATATACCATCTTCTCTAGCCAAGAATACTGTAATAGTTAAATAAATGGTCTAATTGCTTTCTATTCTGTTCCCTCCCATCCACCTTCAAACAATTTTCTGTGCTGCTGCCAGGCAGATATTTCAAAACACGAATGTAATCATATAATCCTTGGACAGGCACTATAGAAAGCCTTGGATAGATTTTACTTAACCAGAAGCCATTCTTTCTTCCTTCCTAGATGGATCCCAACATCATCCACCCTTCTATGAGAGATCATTTTCTTCAGAGAAGGCTTGGCCTCTTTTCACAAAGAGTGGATGAATCTTGATTACACTAACTCAGTTATCACAGTTGTATTTCCCTGGTTAAGTAACTCTTTTAGGAATGGAAATGCAAGGCAGTTCTGTGCAAATGAAATATGAGAGGATGAATACACTGAGCATCTTCTGAGAATGTTTTACTCACTCTTGCAAAGGATTCTGAGACAAGAATGGTTATTGTTCTTCCTTCAAATATTGACAGTATCAAATGCTACCTAGAGTTATATCAGTAATTTAGGACCATTGGAGGGTTTAATCTAGGAGGATAAGGCAACAAACATAGGAAGGGTGAAAAGCCAAAGGATTCTCTATACTTGATTACTTTAAATCAGTGAATTAACTAACTCTGAAATCCCTCTATCTCTTGATTTCTTATGGCTAAATATATTTACAGCTTAATGTACATTGCTTGGAGTTCCTGCTAGTTATAGCTAAAAGCATCCTGTGCTAAGTTGCTTCAGTTGTGACTGACTCTCTGCGACCCTGTGGACTGTACCCCACCAGGCTCCTCTGTCCATGGGATTCTCCAGGCAAGAATACTGAAGTGGATTGTGCCATTTCCTACTCCAGGGGATCTTCCTGACTTAGGGATGGAACTGCATCTTTCTCTTACATCTCCTGCATTGGCAAGTGGTTTCCCTACCACTAACACCACCTGGGAAGCCCACTTAAATATTACATTTACTTAAATATTTGTTGTTTTCTTGTTTAATGACTTAGTCGTGTCTGACTCTTTTGTGACCCCATTGACAGTAGCTGTCCAGGCTCCTCTGTCCATGGGATTTCCCAGGCAAGAATACTGGAATGGGTTGCCATTTCCTTCTCCAAAAAGCATCCTAACAGGTATACAAACACTTGCTTAGAACTCTCAGTGGTTTCTAAATTACTCTGACAGGAAAACCAAAATCCTTAATGTGGCCTGTAAAGCCCTGCATAGTGCAGCCACTTATTTATTCCACAGATTCATCTATGTAACTCTGTTTGACTAAGTTTTATTGTCTTCTTCTAATTTGTCACATTTTCTGTGTTTTCTGTCATAGGGTCTATATTAGTTTGCTTGAGTTGCCATAACAAAATACCACAGACTGAGTAGCTTAAAAAACAGAAATTTATTTCTCACAATTCTGGAGCCCGGAGGTTTAAGAAATCAAGGTGTCTGCAAATATGATTCTCCCTGAGACCCTTCTCCTTGGCTTGTGGATGACTACCTTTTCATTATGTCCTCATATGGTCTTTCCTTTGTGAACACACTTCCCTGGTGTCTCTCATGTTTTCTAATCTCCTTTTCTTATAAGAACAGCACCATGTATACACTGCCATATTTAAAGTCGCTCAGCTGGGAAAGAATCTGCCTGCAATGCAGGAGAACCCAATTTGATTTCTGGGTGGGAAGTTCCCCTGGAGAAGGGATAGGCAACCCATTGCAGTATTCTTGGGCTTCCCTGGTGGCTCAGATGGTAAAGAATCCACCTGCAATGTGGGAGACCTGCATTTGACCCCTGGATTGGGAAGATCCCCTGGAGGAGGGCATGGCAACCCACTCCAGTATTCTTGCCTGGAGAATCCCAATGGACAGAGGAACTTGACAAGCTACAGTCCATGGGGTCGCAGAGTCAGACTCGACTGATCGACTAAGCATACAACCAAAAAGGACCTATTGTATAGCACAGAGAACTCTGCTCAATGTTATGTGCCAGCCTGGATGGGAGGGGAGTTTGGGGGAGAATGGATATATGTATATGTAAGGCTGAGTCCCTTCACTGTTCACCTGAAACTATCACAAACATTGTTAAATAGCTATACTCCAACAAAATAAAAAGTTTAAAAAAAAACACCAATTGGACTGGATTAGGGCACACTCTGGGGAGGAGGGCTCATTTTAATTTAATCATATCTTTAAAGGCCCCATCTCCAACCACTCATATCCTGAAGTTTTGAAGTTTAGGGCTTCTGCATATGAACATGAGGAAAAAAAACAGGTTATGAACTACCTTTAATTTTAATTTTCTGTTTCAGTTCCACTTATGCTTTATATTCTCAATTAAATAATTTTCTATGAGATTTTTTCCTAATACTAAGTTTCCAAATCCAGTTTATATTTATACATTCATTAGTATAATAGTTTGTTTTATATATATATATATATATGCTGCTTCATGATACAAAACATAAAAGCTGGGGTCATATTCATTTTCGCTAACCAAAGTGTTTGTAGCTCTTGACATAATAAATGGAATACATGTGCAATAAATAATTTTGAATGAATTTATGCTGAAAGAATAATACTATATCAAGTAATCAGAAAATATAAATATTATTTTCCAGTGATAGCTTCTTATTCATATCTGTATCCTCATTATCCAGTAGAGTGGGTAGAAGATAATGGGTATTGAATTCATGTTTTCTCTGAAGGAATGAATAAGTGAGTGAACAGCTGTCTCTCTTGTGCTTTAGGTAAATATAATGCAGCTTGATGACTTGACAGAAAGTGTAAAAAAACAATGGAATTCAAATATAGTCTCCAGATTTATTTAGGCCTTCTTGTCACTTGTTTTCTACAGTACTTACTGCTTTTTTGCACAGCAGTGGATTCAACTTTTCTATCTCTACATCATTTCAACATTATATCAGGACACTTGTTCCCTACCTAGGCCCTGAATCTGATACCTCTATTCAAGACTGAAAGAGGCTTCCATGGTGGCTCAGCAGTAAAGAATCTACCTGCCAATGTAGGAGATTGGGTTCAATCACTGGGTTGGGAAGATCCCCTGAAGGAAGGCATGGCAACCCACTCCAGTATTCTTGCTTGGAAAATTCCATGGACAGGGGAGCCTGGTGGGCTAAAGTCCATGGGGTGACAAGAAAAGTGGGACATGACTTAGCTACTAAACAGCATTTGATACTGACTGTACATAGGCATCCAGTAGTCCTCAAAGACACACTTCTTATTTTCCTATGTCTGATTTCATGTACCACAGCTAAGGTGGAAGATAGTTTTACACCCATCATATATAATCTGCTTTTGGGTTAGCCAAAAAGTTCATTCAGGTTTTTCCATAAGATGTTATAGAAAGACACAAACACAAACTTTTTGGCCTACTCAGTATAACCTCAGAGACTCATAAAGGCCATATTTTTCCTCAATTGTGATCATTTCTCACATACAAAGAGGATTAAACCAAATGAGGGTACTTATTACCCAAATCATACAAAAAGTAAGCATAATATTTATTCATTTAGATAAACAGAACTGTCCTAGCATTTCAGAAGAAAAGAATTGTGTGTGTGTGTGTACGTGTGTGTGTGTGTGTGATTGTGTGTGTCTGAAGAGAGAAAGAGAGAGCTCTATCTCCAGTAAATATACTTAATAAAGAAATTCTTTTGATGTGTTTGAAATATAAAGAAGACTACAGGTACATAGGCTACCCCAAATTAACTCAAAAGTTTTACCATCCTCTCTTATGAACAATTATATAGATAAAAGGGAGGAAATAATAAAAAAAACTGCTCTACAAATTAACAATGAATAATTGACAGAAATGACTGAATGAACGCATTTTAAGAGTTTTGCTATACATATATCAAAAAGATAAAGGCAAATGATGGGCATATTTAATTTAGCAAATGTCAGCCTGAAATTATATCTATCTTATTCAGAGAAAAGTTTAAATCATGTAAATAAACCCTTCAAAGTGAGTCAGTGAAAAATAGATATAAAGGAAGAGAGCATCATTTCATCCAAGAGTATAAAGGCATGATTAGTGCAAATTTCTGCATTGTTTCCTGGCATAAGGTCATAGCTTTCAATCATGTCTCTTTCTGATTTGTTATACAATACAAATGTCCTTCAAGTGAGAAGGAATATACATTTTTAGACCAGAGACTCACTGATTATTATTCCCATGATAAGTTCCTAATGATGCTAGTACAATCTTAACTCAAAGATTTATAACATTGGAATTTGAAGTTTTAAGTCATAGCTTAAGATGGGTTTTTTTTTTTTTCATATACATGGTCTGTCTAATCTATGCATTTACACTTGAGTTTATCTGTCCAGTTCAGTTCAGTCACTCAGTCGTGTCTGACTCTTTGCAACCCCATGAACTGCAGCACGCCAGGCCTCCCTGTCCATCACCAACTCCTGGCATTTCTTCAATTTATTTGAATCCTATTTATAAAAATATAACTCTGAAAACACACATTTAAGTTAAAGATTCAACATAAGAAAAAGGAGTAAGTAAATAACTCTGTATTCAATATATGTTGCTCCATAACAAAAATACTCCAAAATTTAGTGGCTTAAAACAATATTTATTATCTCTCAGATTTTTGGGGACTTAGGCATAGCTTAGCTGGTTCATGCAACTTGGGGCCCCTGACAAAGCTTTATTCAGGGCATTTTCTGTGGCTGCAATTATCTGAGAGCTCAACCAGGGTGTTTGGAGTAGGGGATCCCTCATACAGCTATCGGGAGGCCTCAGGTCCTTACACTCAGTTGACCAGAGATATCAATTCCTTACCAGTTTTTAAATAGCTCCACACCACATGGCAGCTTGCTTCTGAGAGAGACAGAGTGAAGGAGAGAGAGAGAGACAGAGAGGAAGTCTGAAGCTATAGACCTTTCCTAACCCAGTCTCAGAAGTGACATCTCATTGCTTCTGCCCTATGGTTTTTATTACAAGCTATTCAATTAGTCCAGCCAACATCAAAGGAAAGAAAATTTGACAAGTTGAAAATTTCTGGATGCAAGGAACACCAGGATCTTAGAGATCATCGACCACAGGTACCATGGAAAAGTAGAGTAGGAAATATCTGGGGTAAGAAGTTAAATTATAGAACTAGCTATTGACATATCACTTTAGATAGAGCATCTCTTTGGTTTCAAAATATAAAATATGGTCATAAAAACCTGTCCATAATTATTTGACTTCTGACCAGTGTTCAGAAAATTATCTCAATAGTTACTGGATAGCTATTCTTCTTTGTCAAAGGTCAGGAAACAATGGCCTTCAGCCCTGTTTTTGTAAACAAAATTTTATTGGAATAGCATCATGACTATTTACATATTGCCTATGGCTGGTTATGGAATGCAACAACAGAGATGAGCAGTTGCTACTAGACATATGGTCTGAAATATTTACTATCTGGTTCTTTAAGAAAATGTTATAGGACTATTCCAATTATAATAATTATAGGTTTCTATAAAAAGCTCAGATTTTGTGGAGAGATTCTTCCTTATACACAGACTCAGTTATCACCATTTCATGACTAGTAAGCAGCTATCTGGATAAGTCAATCTCAATTAGATATTACCTGATCCAGGAAGCTTTTCCTAAGCACTAAACATGAGTTAGATGGCTTTCTCTGGGCTGCTGTGGTACTGTGTGAGTATATCTGAATATTACATACTATAGTGTATCTTTCTATTGAGATAAAATTCACTGTTTTCACCAATTTAAAATGTATATTTCAGTGGTTTTAAGTACACTCACAATATTATACAACCATCGCCAGTACCTAATTCTAGAATTTTTTGTACTTACAAAAAGAAATCCAGTAGCCATGAAGTACTCATTCCCCATTCTCCTTTCCTCACACCTCTGTAATCTCCATTCTATCTTTATGGATTTGCCTCTTCTGGACAATTCATATAAATGTAACCATACATTATATGGTTAGTAATGCTTCAGTTCTCAATCAGGCAATTTAAAACTCCATCATTTAAGTATGTACATACATTGTACATCTTAAATTTGCACAATTTTATATGTCAATTTTATCTTAATAAAACTGAAAAAAGAAACCTCTGCTTTAGCCTTCACTTCCTGCTTGTACTGACCCTAAAGATCATCCAGAGTTGAGAGCTTAGGTGTTTCTTAGGTTTACTCTGAGCACGTGCCCAGCCCTCATGTTCATGAGTGTTACCTTCTAGATTTTTATCTCATTCTACGTTCTTTTTTCCCAAGCCTTTTGGTTTGTTTACTGATTGCCCCAGCCATTATACTTTACCACTGGTGTTTGTGGCTCAGGCAATTGAAATGTTTTTGACAAATGCCCCTTGTATAACTGCCTCCATCCTGGACTTCCCAGATGGCACTAGTGATAAAGAACCTGCCTGGCGATGCAGGAAACATAAGAAATGTGAGTTCAATCCCTGGGTTGGAAAGAGCCCCTGGAAGAGGGCATGGCAACCCACTCCAGTGTTCTTGCCTGGAGAATCCCATGAACAGAGGAGCCTCACTAACTACAGTCCATAGGGTCCCAAAGGGTCAGGCACAACTGAAGTGACTTGCACACATATATCCTGGGAAGGTTCTTAGTTAAGTAAAAGATAGGCAAGTTTTAAAATTTGGTCCTTGAGAGAGCTACAGACATGTCAAAACATGAAACCACAAATTTTTGAGAATAAAGTCCATTTTGTGCTGTGTGATAATAGGAATCTAAACTGGTAATGGGGGATGTTGTCTTCAAAGCTGCTAGGAGCAAAAGGGTGCAGTCAGAATAAATAGAAATGTAAATCTTTCTTATAAATATTCAAGGTTTTATTTTTTTAACTCAACTAAAGCATTCACACGTACATCTTGGGACATGTCATGGTGGAGAGTTCTGACAAAATGTGGTCCACTGGAGAAGGGAATGGCAAACCACTTCAGTATTCTGGCCTTGAGAACCCCATGAACAGTATGAAAAGGCAAAAGGATATGACACTGAAAGATGAACTCCCGAGGTCAGTAGCTGCCAAATATGCTACTGGAGAACAGTGGAGAAATTGCTCCAGAAAGAATGAAGAGATAGAGCCAAAGCAAAAACAACACTCAGCTGTGGATGGGACTGGTGATGGAAGTAAAGTCAATGCTGTAAAGAACAATATTGCATAGGAACCTGGAATGTTAGGTCCATGAATCAAGGTAAATTGAAAGTGGTCAAACAGGAGATGGCAAGAGTGAACATCGACATTTTAAGAATCAGCAAAATAAAATGGACTGGAACGGGCGAATTTAACTCAGAAGACCATTATATCTACTACTGTGGGCAAGAATCCCTTAGGAGAAATGTAGAAGCCCTCAGAGTAAACTAAAGTCTGAAGTGCAGTACTTGGATGCAATCTCAAAAAAGACAGAATGATCTCCATTTGTTTCCAAGGCAAACCATTCAATAGTGCAGTAATCCTAGTCTATGCCCCAACCAGTAATGCTCAAGAAGCTGAAGTTGAACAGTACTATGATGACCTGCAAGACCTTCTAGAACTAATAACCATAAAAAAAGTCCTTTTCATTATAGGGGACTGGAATGCAAAAGTAGGAAATCAAGAGATACCTGGAGTAACAGGAAGTTTGGCCTTGGAGTACAGAATGAAGCAGGGCAAAAACTAACAGAGTTTTACCAAGACAAAGTATTGGTCATAGAAAACACACTTTTCCAACAACACAAGAGAAGACTCTACTCATGGACATCACCAGATGCTCAATACCAAAATCAGAATGATTATATTCTTTGTAGACAAAGTTGGAGAAGCTCTACACAGTAGCAAAAACAAGACCAGGAGCTGACTGTGGCTCAGATCATGAACTCCTTATTGCCAAATTCAGACTTTAAGTGAAGAAAGAAGGGGAAACCACTGGACATTTCAGGTATGACCTAAATCAAATCCCTTATGAATATACAGTGGAAATGACAAATAGATTCAAGGGATTAGACCTGACAGACAGGTGCCTGAAGAACTATGGACAGACGTTCATGAAATTGTGCAGGAGGCAGTGATCAAGAACATCCCCCCAAAAAAGAAATGCAAAAAGACAAAACAGTTGTCTGGGGAGGCCTTACAAATAGCTGAGAAAGAGGAGAAGCGAAAGGAAAAGGAGAAAAGGAAAGATATACCCATTCGAATGCAGAGTTCCAAAGAATAGCAAGGAGAGATAAAAAAGTCTTCCTATGTGATCAATGCAAAGAAATAGAGGAAAACAATGAAATTGGAAAGACTAGAGACCAGTCCAAGAAAATTAAAGATACCAAGGGAACATTTCATGCAAAGATGGGCACAATAAAGGACAGAAACTCTATGGACCTAACAGAAGCAGAAGATATTAAGAAGAGGTGGCAAGAATACACATAAAAAAAAAAGAACTATACTAAAAAGATCTTCATGACCCAGATAACCATGATGGTGTGATCACTCACCTAAAGCCAGACATTCTGGAATGCAAAGTCAAGTGGACCTTAGAAAGCATCACTACAAACAAAGCTAGTGTAGGTGATAGAATTCCAGTTGAGCTTTTTCAAATCCTAAAAGATGATGCTGTGAAAGTGCTGCATTCAATATGCCAGCAAATTTGGAAAACTCAACAGTGGCCACAGGACTGGTAAAGGTCAGTTTTCATTCCAATGCCAAAGAAAGGCAATGCCAAAAAATGTTCAACCTACTGCACAATGGCACTCATCTCATATGCCAGTAAAGTAATGCTCAAAATCCTCCAAGCCAGGCTTCAGCAATACGTGAACCATGAACTTCCAGATGTTCAAGTTGGATTTAGAAAAGGCAGAGGAACCAGAATAAAATTGCCAACATACATTGGATCATCAAAAAAGGAAGAAAGTTCCAGAAAAGCATCTACTTCTGCTTTATTGACTATGTCAAAGCCTTTGACTGTGTGGACCACAATAAGCTCTGGAAAGTTCTCAAAGAGATGGGAATAAAAGACCACCTGACCTGCCTCTAGAAATCTGTATACAGGTCAGGAAGCAACAGTTAGAACTGGACATGGAACAACAGACTGGTTCCAAAAAGGAAAAGGAGTATGTCAAGGCTGTATACTGTCACCCTGCTTATTTAACTTCTATGCAGAATATATCATGAGAAACGCTGGGCTGGAAGAAGCCAAAGCTGGAATCAAGATTGCCAGGAGAAATATCAATAACCTCAGATATGCAGATGGCACCACCCTTATGGCAGAAAGTGAAGAGGAACTAAAGAGCCTCTTGATGAAAGTGAAAGTGGAGAGTGAAAAAGTTGGCTTAAAGCTCAACATTCAGAAAACGAAGATCATGGCATCTGGTTCCATCACTTCATGGCAAATAGATGGGGAAACAGTGGAAACGGTGTCAGACTTTATTTTTGGGGGCTCCAAAACCACTGCAGATGGTGATTGCAGCCATGAAATTAAAAGATGCTTACTCCTTGGAAGAAAAGTTATGACCAACCTAAATAGCATATTCAAAAGCAGAGATATTCCTTTGCCAACAAAGATTCGTCTAGTCAAGGCTATGGTTTTTCCAGTGGTCATGTATGGATGTGAGAGTTGGACTGTGAAGAAGGCTGAGCACCGAAGAATTGATGCTTTTGAATTGTGGTGTTGGAGAAGACTCTTGAGAGTCCCTTGGACTGCAAGGATATCCAACCAGTCCTTCCTAAAGGAGATTAGTCCTGGGTGTTCATTGGAAGGACTGATGCTGAAGCTGAAACTCCAATACTTTGGCCACCTCATGTGAAGAGTTGACTCATTGGAAAAGACTCTGATGCTGGGAGGGATTGGGGGCAGGAGGCGAAGGGATTGACAGAGGATGAGATGGCTGGATGGCATCACCTACTTGATGGACACGAGTTTGAGTGAACTCCGGGAGTTGGTGATGGACAGGGAGGCCTGGCGTGCTGTGATTCATGGGGTGGCAAAGTCGGACACAACTGAGCAACTGAACTGAACTGAACTGAAAATCACTGTAGATGGTACTTCAGCATGAAATTAAAAGACCCTTTCCCCTTGGAAAAAGCCATGATCCACCTAGACATCATATTAAAAAGGAGAGACATTACTTTACCATTAAAAGTCCATCTAGTCAAAGCTATGGTTTTTCCAGTAGTCATGTATGGATGTGAGAGCTGGACTTTAAAGAAAGCTGAATGCCGAAGAATTAATGTTTTTGAACTGTGGTCTTGGAGAAGACTCTTGAGAGTCTCTTGGACTGCAAGGAGATCCAACCAGTCAATCCTAAAGGAAATCAACCCTAATATTCATTGGAAGGACTGATGCTGAAGCTGAAGCTCCAATACTTTGGCCACCTCATGTGAAGAGTTGACTCGTTGGAAAAGACCGTGATGCTGGGAGGGATTGGGGGCAGGAGAAGGGGACGATAGAGGATGAGATGGTTGGATGGCATCACCGACTTGATGGACATGAGTTTGAGTAAGCTGTGGGATATGCTGATGGACAGAGAAGCCTGGCGTGCTGCAGTCCATGGGGTCACAAAGAATCGGACATGACTGGGTGACTGAATGGAACTAAAAGCATTCACCTGATTTCTGTAAATTAGTTTTCAAAATTTTGATTAATTTGAAGTTGCTTCTCAGACTTTTGCTACTATGTTTAGGTTGAGATGGGTTTTCGAGTATCCTACAGCATCACTTTTGCTGACTGAATATATTTAATCTTAGTTATTTGTTTCAATCTCTTTCCTTGGTTTCAGTGCAATAAGTCCCTAGAGAGCAGAGACTATATCTTGGCCTTTTTTGTCTCTCCAGATACTATTAGAACTTCAGATACATAGAAAGCACTATTAAGTATCTGTATGAATAAATTAATATTTGAGTTGAAAATAGCTCCTATTTACAAGACAATTGTATAAGTCTTCCCATGCTGGCAAATCCATTGACAAGATGGGGACAGGTATCACTGCTAATGTTTTTGTATGTGAGGATATGAAGGAGCAAAATATGGACTCTTTCTGTGATGTTATTTTCCATCAGTGAATTGGGCTACTTATTCTTAATTACTAACCTGTTGGATTAGAAGAAGGTTGCAGACATAGCATGTTAGTGTTTAAATAATTACACAATAGAGTCTCATACATTTTGCCATTTATTAGATATAGAGATATTAACTGGACATAAGTATATTTGTGTGCATGTTAGTCACTCAGTCATGTCCAACTCTTTCTGACCCCATGGACTGAAGCCCCCTATTCCATGGGACTCTCCAGGCAAGAATACTGGAATGAGTTACCATTTCCTTCTCCAAGGGATCTTCCCAACCTAGGGATTGAACCCACATCTTCTGTGACTCCTACAATGGCAGGTTTATTCTTTACCACTGAGTCTAATTGTTGACTATGTTACAATGTATGTGTTCTTATCAAATATCAATTAGGTTAAGGTGACTAGTGGTATACCATAGCTCACTATCTACTGCATTAAAGCCAAATGTTAGGAAATCTATAAAGTAGCTAGATGCTCATGAATCCTATTTTCACTTCCTGAAAATAAATAGGAACACCAAAATTTTTCAGTTTCCCTTTAAACTGGTTTCAGTGTGTCTGAATGGGTTCTGGCCAATGAAATGTGAATATGTATATATGTATATGTGTACATATATATATATATATATATATATATATATATATATATGCTGGGCCTACCTCCTCTCCATCATCATTCATGCTTTCTCTCTTCCCCTTTGGCATGCATTATGGGAGCTACATCTTGCAGAAGGCAGCATCACAAGATGAGAGGAACTGGGATTCCTGAGTCACAACTTGGAGGACATCTATGCAGGGGCATGATTTGACCTGTTTTCACCTGTAGCATGAGCCAGAAATAAGATTTTATGTATATTAAGCCTCAGTCATTAACAGATTGTTTTCATAGCAGCCACTATATCTTACCCAGACTAATGCAGATAATTAATACCATATTTTGGCTGGTAGATCCTGTGTCTCAGAGATCTCAACAGAGTGAGACTATAGAGTCAAAGTACTGCAAAGGATACAATTCCAACTTCTCAACACAAAATAACAATCTATACAGTTCTAGACTGAGGTGTGATTAGATTCATATTCCATATAGAAAAATATATGTGAAGAATCAGAGCTATTCAATAGTGATATTATTACTGAAAAAATTGTTGTAATCACTGCCACTGGAGGTACCCAGGTGAATGCTACACACACCATAACTTTCTAAGAAGTCCGTAAATAGAATTCATGCCTCAGTTTGGAGTTGAATTACCTGTGGGGGACCTTTTTAGATTTGATAGTCTATGATTCTAGGGAATGTAATGGGTAGTGTGGAAGAGCTGAGTAGTTGAGTAAGAGAGCTAACAATATTAAACTATGAGAAGCACCCTAAAATTTTCACTGCCTCACAAAAGAAAAATTTCCATTTCTCACTCACCTTACATCTCCTTTATAGGTAAATTTTGGCTTGCTCTAGGATCCTGTCATTCAGAGTCTCAGGTTGAAGGAACAGCCCTCTTCCTGAGGCATGTATGTCTTGCTGCAGAGCAAAAAGAGCAATGGTAGAACCACTCAATGTCTCATCACTTCTTCTTGGATGGGCCATATATTCCTTCCACTCACATTCTGTTAGCCTAAGCAAGTCACATGAATAAGCCAGAGAACAGTATAGTAAGAATGATACTCTTCCCATCAGGCCAAACCCTAGGGAGATAGTGGTGGACCTTGTACAGAGAGGCGGGGAACAATTTGAACGAATAATACAATCTAACACAATAGCATATGATAATTCCACCCAGGACTGATCATTTTATATGTACAGTAGACCTGTGTGGTAGGCTTTTGTAGAGACAGCCTCTTTCTATTTAACTGTCTCCTCTCAGTGTACCAGTGATTCTACCCTCCAGTAAATTAAGTTGAGTTCCTCTGCAACATCAATGGCACAGAAGAAATGGCAATTTTTTTTTGAGGAAGGAAGGTTAGAAAAAGCTCTCAGCTTTTTTCAATCGCAGATCCACAGAGTGAGAAGACTTTAAGTGCACTTTAAGGCAAATTCCTATCCCTGAGCCGTCACAAAAAGAGAATCTCGTTTCAGATAATTAGATTTTTTATTTGCCAAACAGCTTTTCTTTTTACTGATTAACAAGTTCAAGTCCCTTTTTTTCTGGTTTAAACTAGGTTTCATACTACAATTTTTGTACTATTCAATCTTGGTTTGTCCTATGGCTGACTGGCTCTTTATCCAGTTGTGGCTCCTTAAGCCTTTGATTTTCTCTCTGTCATGTCACTAATACTCTTAACTTAAACATATTCCTGGTCTTACTTTATTGCTTATATAGCCTGGACTGGCTTTGCTTTTGTCTTCAGTTCCCCAGTACCTGCTTCATTCTAATTAAATAGCTCAACTGTACAGAACCGCACCCCCATTATTTCTCAGCCACTAGTTTAGACACTAGGTGGCGCTATGTCTTAGTTGCTGGTCTAGGTTTCATTCCCTGAAATAATGTCCCTGATTTTGACAAATGGGATGATTCTGGAGAATATAGACCCTCAGGAGAAGGGGAAAGGCTTGTAAACCAGGCAGTAGCTGAAAATAATTTGAATATACAGATGAAAATGGACAGTAATAGAGGTAGGGCCTGGAAGAGATTGAGGGTGAGGAACCTCCTGGAAATGTCATAATGTCATCCTTAGAGAGAATAAATGAAAACTCCAAAAGAAGGAATGAGAAAGGAATGGGTGCTCTTATAAGCAGGTATAAGATCTATGATATAACAACCAAAGGACTCAATCATGATAGCCTCACTTTTCTCTACAGAGAAGGCTAAGCGTGAGGAATAGATGAAGGACAACTGATTTAGCTAAATGAATATTATTTGGAATAACAACTTTAGGAATTGCTTAAGCTGCTGTCTAAAACCAGGCATATATTAGGAATATAGAGAATTAATCCATGATTAAGTGATATTTTAGGATCAAAAAATAAATCATAGAAAGCAGAAAGGCTCCACCATTAATGCATGCAATATTTTGTGTACTATGAAACTGAAATTAGGACTTGCATTTAAGTTTACCTAATGTTAATCCTATAATATTCCCTGGTTTGTCTATTTATTTTTAAACACTGGCTGTGCATGGAAATGGAAACCTGAGAACTATTTCCATGACATTTTTAATATCCTAAAGCAAAAGACAGCCATTTAAATGAATGGAAGGGGTACAACGTCACAGCTGGAAACTGGATTTGACAGTGAGTACCAGTGATAGACTATTTCCTGTGGAGGATATCACAAAGTAATACAGTAGCAGTTGAAACAACACTCTTTGTAACACATTGTACTGGCTTCATTTATCTGTTCAATGAATAGGAAATCTACTTAAGTCACAGTGCCAAGATATGCTATTTCTTTCCCCTCGAATGCATTTTTCACATTGCCTTCTTGATAATGGAAAAAAGTGTTATAAACAAAAAGAATGTCTTTTATTCCAGAGAACACTTAATTCATGCAGTGAAGCTACTACCTGAGGTTTGTTTGGGTTTTAAGAAATTGAATAATGTAAAATTCATGTCAACAATGAAGCATTTAGAAAATGGATTTATAATCTCAATGGTTAAATCTATACACTAGATAGTTTTATATGAAATATGAAAATGTAGGAAATATAGAAAATGTTATATATAGTAAAATCATAAATAAAATACTTCTATGTGATGACAAACATTATAATGAATTTTTTCTGTTCCTCTCAGATTTATGATGTCAACAGAAAGTTTTGTGTGAAATGCAAAGTTTTATTTCATTTTCAAATTTCTATTGTCCTCTGAGAAGCCATTGGTACAATATTCTATAAAGTTGTTTGATGTCAAAAGTAATAAAAATAAAGTAGAATGATCTAAAAACTGGGAATATAATTTATATCAAGAAGTGCTAATCTGGATCCTTGGTTGGAGAGAATGATGAGGGGATAGTCATTGTTACAGTTTTAATGTCACCATAACATCTCATCATTATATCACGTAGCATGGTTATCCATGTTTTATCAGATACATTACATGATTTGACCCTTTGTGTGCATCTAGAGTATATAGCGGAGAAGGCAATGGCACCCCACTCCAGTACTCTTGCCTGGAAAATCCCATGGATGGAGGAGCCTGGTAGGCTGCAGTCCATGGTGTCGCTAAGAGTCGGGCACGACTGAGCGACTTCACTTTCACTTTTCACTTTCATGCATTGGAGAAGGAAATGGCAACCCATTCCAGTGTTCTTGCCTGGAGAATCCCAGGGACAGAGGAGCCTAGTGGGCTGCCATCTATGGGGTCACACAGAGTCGGACACGACTGAAGCGACTTAGCAGCAGCAGCAGCAGCAGAGTATACAGGGCATTAAGTAAAAGAGCAGAAGTGGATTGCAACGTTTTCATGTTGAATTCAGCATTATATAACTTTTTTCAAGATCAAGGGCAACTCATTATCTAAGGGATGAACCAAACATTTTAAAAGATGGATGTAACCAGAAGCTATCAATTTTCACTGGAACTGATAAAAATTTATTTCACTGATGCTCTTTCAAAATACTGAGAAATATGCATAAATATAGTAGAAAAACATGCTTTGTTGTTGTTCAGTCATGTCCAATTCTTTGTGACCCCATGGACTGCAGCACATTAGGCTTCCCTATACTTCACTATCTCCTTCACTATAAAAACATGTTAGTTCTATAAAATAAAAAATAACTATCCCTAACATCCAGAGAAAAATAATGTACTGGTAGAAAATTGTGGTCATGGGGCTAGATCTACACTGGAAGTTTCTCCCTGACATGTTTGTCTTTATGTGATGGTTATGAAATGCCAACCTATTTAAACACGTATATACTTACAAACCCAATCAAATTTTTGGATGTGAATTGGTTATTCTGTGATAGTTTGCTCAGATGATAAGATAGTTATAAGAACACTTGATCACAACTCCCAGATTACTGATACTATCATTTTGTAAGTCTAGGCAAAAATACAGATTTACAAAATAGAAAGAGAATTATCTGTTACCTATATAAAAGACACAAGGGAAAAAAGATAGATGATATGTATATGAAAGGTAACTAGTAGGAAAGCCTTTAGTAAGTTTTAAGAACAATAACAATTTTATAGGTGGACTCCTTTTATGTACAGACATGCTCTGGAAAAGTGCTTAAGAACCCTTTTTCAAAAATGTTGCAGGATTTCTATTGGAAATTAAAAGGTAAAAAGGGATCGGAGAGATAATTATCTAAGGCAACTATGTGGTAAGGAATTTTGAAAGTGAATAAAACACATTGGAATGTGAAATATTACCCTTTTTAAATGAAGCTTTAGATTTTTTTTCACCAATTAGTATTAATGTTTGGGACTGTCATAATGTTAATATTTGAAAAAGGCTTTGTTCAAAAGAGAAAAAAAATAACAAGACTCTGATGGTAAATATCCACAGATCTCTATGTAGATTAGATTATTAGCAATAACATGTCAGTAAAATCACTGCAGATGGTGATTGCAGCCATGAAATTAAAAGACGCTTACTCCTTGGAAGAAAAGTTATGACCAACCTAGACAGCATGTTGAAATGCAGAGACATTACTTTGCCAACAAAGGTCCATCTAGTCAAGGCTATGGTTTTTCCAGTGGTCATGTATGGATTCGAGAGTTGGACTGTGAAGAAAGCTGAGAGCCAAAGAATTGATGCTTTTGAACTATGGTGTTGGAGAAGACTCTTGAGCATCCCTTGGACTGCAAGGAGATCCAACCAGTCCATTCTAAAGGAGATCAGCCCTGAGATTTCTTTGGAAGGAATGATGCTAAAGCTGAAACTCCAGTACTTTGGCCACCTCGTGTGAAGAGTTGACTCATTGGAAAAGACTCTGATGCTGGAAGGGATTGGGGGCAGGAGGAAAAGGGGATGACAGAGGATGAGATGGCTGGATGGCATCACCGACTCGCTGGACATGAGGTTGAGTGAACTCCGGGAGTTGGTGATGGACAGGGAGGCCTGGCGATTCATGGGGTCACAAAGAGTCAGACACGACTGAGCGACTGAACTGAACTGAACTGAATGTTTTGCCTCGCAAACTTTGCATTCACTCTTCCCAATCCTAGAAATATTCTTCCCTCAAATATCTACATGAAGTTTCCTCTAATTTTATTCATGTGCGGTGTTGTGCTGTGTTGTGCTGTGGTTAGCCACTCGGTCATGTTCTACTCTGTAACTCCATGGACTGTAGCCCACCAGGCTCCTCTGTCATGGGGATTCTCCAGGCAAGAATGCTGGAGTGGGTTGCCATGCCTTCCTCCAGAGGATCTTCCCAACCAAAGGACTGAACCCAGATCTCCTGCACTGAAGGCAGATTGTTTCCCACCTGAGCCACCTGGGAAGCCCAAGAATACTGGAGTGGGTAGCCTATCCCTTCTCCAGGAGATCTTCCTGACCTAAGGATCGAACCAGGGTCTCCTGCGTTGCAGACAGATTTTTTACCAGCTGAGATACCCAGGAAGCCCAATTTTATTCATTTGTGTGCTGAAATGTGCCATTATCCGAGACAACTTCTCAGATAGCATAAATATGTATATATATATTATACATATACATAAATATATACAAATGTGTATATATTCATATGTATGTATGCATATATATAAAATCAGTGCACACACACCCGTGTATTTCCTGTATCTATTTGCTTCACTTTTCTCTACTGAATTTATTACTGACATAATACATAGTTGTATGTTTGACTCATTCAAACTAGAATGTAGGTTTTAAAACAACAAAGATATATGTGTATGCACAGTAACCAAAGTTCATTATCTTTATTTCAGTTTATCATCTATCTTATCTGCCTATTCTCATCTCTCTACCTATACTTATTGATATCTTTGGCTCTAATTCAGCACCAAAGGATTTATTCTAGCCTTTCATCTTGCTTATTGTAACTTCTTTCTTAGACTCTAACTATGCACAATATATTTATTTGTTCATCCATAGTGTAGTTGTAAGAAAATCCATAATCAGTTGCTGGTACCCCTGTGGGGCCAGGGCGTACAGAGAATGACTAAAAGAAAAAATGTGTTTACAACTCCTTCTGTCTTTAGGTTTTACAGTATTCAATCAAAGCTGAAGAGTCCATCTCTCTCACAAATTTCCTTGTGCAACCCTTTGTAACTAACTGCTCTTTCAACGCCAGACCATGGCTGTTACTGATGTGCTCTGTTAATATATGTTTACCTTTTTAAAAATGACATACAAATGAAATCATATAATATGTCACCTTTTGACTGACTTCTTTCACTAAGTGAAATGCACATGGGAGTCACTGATGTTGCCACATCAACAGTTCATTCCCATTTATTGCTGAGTCGTATTCCATTTTATGGATGTCTGACGATGTGGACATCTATTCAGAGTTTGAAGGACATTTGAGTTGTTTCCAGTTTTTGGCAAATATGAATAAAACAGCTATATGCAATTACATAAAAATTTTGTGTAAAAATTTTCATTTCCCCCTAAGTAATTGCTGAGGAGTGGAAGGGTTGAGTCATATGGCAAATATATGATTACCTTTATTAAAAGCTACAAAACTACCTTCCAAAGTAGCTGTTCCATTTTGCATTCCCACCAGCAGATATGAGAGTTCCAGTTGCTAAAATTCTTAGTTTTAAGCATACAGATAATGCTTGTATCTTATGAGATTCATACAGAATCATTTCGTTTTTGGTATTTTTGTTAATGATGATGCTTGATTAATTTTGAATTCTAAGTTGATCGCTAATGTATAGAAATGCATTTTATTCATATTGACCTTGTTCCTTTGGCCTTGTTAAACTCGTTTCTTTTAGTATCTTAGGGTAGACTTTCTGAGGATTTTCTGTGTAAACAATTGTACCATCTGCAAACAGAGACAATTATTTTCCTTTTCAACTTGTGTGCCTTCATTTCCTTGTCTTATTGCATTGCAAGTACTTAATAGATGTTGTTGAATAGCAGGGGTGCATGTTACTAGATTTACTTTTCTAATATTAAGTTGAGGATTTTCCCATCTATGTTCATTAGGGATATTAGTTGGTGGTTTTTCTTTTCTTGTAATATCTTTGAGTAGTTTGCTACCAAGGTAATGCTGGTCTCATAAAATGAGTTGGGAAATAGTCTCTCCTCTTCTGTTTCCTGGAAGAATCATGTACAGTTGGCATTATTTCTTAATTATTTGGTAGAATTCAACTGGGTCTCTAGTTTTATTTGTGGGAAGGTTTTAGACTACAAATTCAATTTATTTAATAAATATAAGTTTAAAAGAGTATGTATGTCCACTTATGCAAACTTGGCATTATGTCTTTTAAAGAATCTTTCCATTCCATCTATGTTGTCAAATTTATGGGGATAGAACAGTATTTAGTATATTCTTATTACCCTTAAAATATTTATATGTTTTGTAGTAAAGTTCTTCCCTAATTAAGTCCCGATATTGGTAATTTGTATCCTGTCTTGCATGCGTACTCTTTGTCTCTTTCTCGGTAAGTAAGGCAATTTAAAAAGGTGTTGTGTTTTTTTTTTTTTCTTTTTTTTCAAGGATCTAGCTTTAGGCTTCATTGCTTTTGTCTGTTTTTGTTTTTAGTTTAACTGATTTCAGTTCTCCTCTTGATTATTTCCTTTCTTTTGCCTCCTTTGGATTAAAAATGTTTTTTGTTTTGGTTTCTAATCTCTGAAGTTGGGAGATTAGTTTACTGATTTAAGGACTAGTACTCCTTTTAGTATAACCATTTAATGCTATAAATTTCCTTCTTAGTACTGCTTTAATTGCATTCCACAAGTTTGGATATGTTATACTTTTGTTTTTATTTAGTTCAAAGTAATTTGTTAACATTCTTGGAGACTTCCTTTTTTGACACATGGGTTATATTTATAAGTGTGTTTATTTTCAAGATATTTGGGCATTTTCAGATATCTTCCTTCTATTGATTGATTTCTATTTCATTCATTTGTCAGAGAGCATGCTCTCTATGATTTCTGTTCTTTTAAAAATTTATGCTCTATTTTGTTCAATGTTACTTGTGCAGTTGAAAAAATATATTTTCTGCTATTGTTGGAATGAGTGTTCTATAAATGTCTATTAGGTCAAGTTGGTTGATAATGTTTTTCAGATCTTTATCCTGACTGATTTTCCACTTGGTCTATCAATTACTAAGAGAAGAATGTTGATGGCTCCAACTTTAATTGTAGATTTTTCTTTTTCTCCTTTCAGTTTTTTCACTTTTGCTTCATGTATTTTAAAACTTGTTAAGTGCACACACAGAATTGCTGTGTCTTCTCAGAAAATGGGCCTCTTTACTATTATACAATGTCCTTCTTTTCCATGATAACATTATTTGTTCTGAAGTGTACTTTGACATTAATAAGGATGTTCCAGCTTTATTTTTGATCAGTGTTTGAATGCTGTATAGTTTTGTTCCTCTCTTTAAATCTGTCTATGTACCTATATATATTGTCTATCGATTTTCAGGATTTAGATTGACAGGATAGACAGGATTTAGACTGGCCTTCAATTTTTTTTAACCAATATGGCAATCTCTTTTAATTCCCATATTTGGAGAACTTAAGTTTAATGCGATTATTGATGTGGTTTGATTAAAATTGACCATGCTGCTAGCTGTTTTCCATTTGTTCTATATATTTTCCTCTTTTTCACCTTCATTTGGATTAATTGAGCACTTTTGTGATTTCATTTTATTTTTGTAATTCCATTTTATCTCCATTACTGACTTATTCTCTCTGTTAAAAAAAGGTTATCCAAGAGTTTAAAATATATATCTTCAATTAATTAGAGTCCACTTTAAATAATATACCACTTCATGTGTATTGCAAGGTCCTTACAACTATACATTCCAAATTTTTTCCTCCTTTCTTCTGTACTATTTTTGTAATAATTTTCACTTCACATATATTTTAAAAACACAGTGCTTTGGTATTATTTTTGCTTTATATAAGTGACACAAAACAGATGTAATTAAAGCAGTTAGAATTAAGACCAAAATAACTTTTTGCTTTCATTTTTTTCAACTTCCAGTGGCCTTTATTCTTTGTGTAGATTCAGATTTATTCCTAGTATCATATTCCTTCTGCTTAAAGAATGTCCTTTAACATTTCCTGTAATGTAGGTATGTAGGAATACATTCACTCTTTTGTTTTCAGGGAAATTATTTCTTCCTCATTTTTGAAATGCATTTTCACTAGGTATGGAACTTGGGTTGAATTTTTTTTTAATTCAACATTTTTTAAGTACCATTTCAATACAGTGTTGTATGGTTTCTGACAATATTCTGTAATTCTCATCATTTTTCTTCTATATATCACATGTCCTTTATTTCTAAATGACTTATATTTTCACCTGTTTGAATGTAAGTCTAGTTTTTTTGTGTGTGTACATGTGTACATGCTTGTGTGTTATTAATTATTCTACTTGGCTTTTTCTGAGCTTCTGCACTCTGTGCTTTGTTGTGTGACATTAATTTTTACAGATTGGTAAAAGCTGAATGTATAGAATCCCTAGGGGCACAGGCATAAAGGGAGTACACACTTATTACAGACTCCTCGTGGGCATCACAGGACACTCAGAACAAAGATTGGTGAGTTGCTGAAAAAGCATCCCTTGTAGTGCAAGTCTGAATAAGAGCAATAGCAGCAGCAAATCCAATATTTCTCCAAATATTTTTTAGCTCCCTGTTCTCTTTCTTCCTTTATGGATTTCAGTACTCACATGGTAGATCATTTGATGTTGTCCTTCAATTTTTGGTTGCTCTGTATGTTTATTTTCACCCTCTTTTTCTCTTTGTGTCTGTTTGGATAATTTCTATGGGCGTATGTTCAAGGTCACTGGTTCTTTCCTCAGCTGTGTCCAATCTACTGATGAGCCCATCAAAGGTATTGTGTATCACATCTACTGTGATTTTCATTTTTAACATTTTACTTGATTATTTCATATAATTTGCATTTTTCTGCTGAAATTTGCCATCTGACTCTCTTATCTATGAGAACCCCTAACATATTCATCGTAGTTATTTTAAATATTCGTTCAAATAGTTCCAACATCTGTTTCATATCTAATTCTGATTCTGTTGACCACTTTGTCTCTTGGCAGTAAGTGGATTTTAATTGATTCTTTAATATACCTTTTGTATTTTTATTGCTGTTGTTGAAACCTGGACATCTTATGTAAGACAATAGAGACTAAAGTGAATAGTTCTTATGTCAAGAAATGGGCATGTCTTTGTTTTTACTAAGTTTTTAGCATGTTTGTATGTGTGTCATTCTAGTCAAGAGTAGCGCAGAGTGTGGAGTTTCTTGCTGCTATTGTTAATCTTGTTAACAAGGTGTGTCAGACTTTAAATTCCTCAAGTGATACATTGATTTAGGGTGGCTTTTGGTTGCCTCGCAGTTTTATCAATGTCTGTTCCACAGCTTTAGATCTTCCTTTGCGCTGTCTCAGGGAGAGTTTTCATTCAGGCTCTTAATACACTTTCATCATTATTCCACTGTTACTTATCACTTGACTCTGATTAGCCTGATGATGGAGTATTTTCTGTTGTTCTAATGAATCCTTTATCCTGGCAAGAACTGTGTTCCTAAGTCTTGGAGGTGTGGCCCTCTCAGCACTCTTACCTTTCCCCGGATATAGTTCTTAGCCCATCCTCTTGCCCTTCCCAGGGTTACTTTTTTTTCTCTTGTTCCCTTCTACCAGCGGTAGCTCATTTTCACCAGTGCTCTAAGGGTGACAGTTAGTGTTGCCCTTCCCTCTCACAGTTTAAAGTTTCTGTCCCATAGGTGCAATAAGAGAAATATGTCTGGGTAGGATTTGCTGCTGCTATTCCTCTCACTCAGACATATACTTAGAAGGGTGCTTTTATGTCATAGATTGAGGGATGCTTTCTCACAATGTCAGTAATATGTTTTCAGTGTCCAGTGATGCCCATGGAGAAGATTGCAGTGTGTATTTCCCCTATATCTGTGCCCTCAAGGGTTCTATATTCTCTTTCTAGCCATAGTCATCTTTTACCAGTCTGTCAATAATTTATAAGTTTTTTTAATTAGATACTTACAGAAAAATTTCAATCTAATGGAGTTCCTATATATGTGCCATTCACCCAGTTTCCTTCCATGTTAACTTCTTACATAACCATTGAACATTTATCAAAACTAAAAAATTATTAAATATAAAAAACTATACTATAGTATTCACTTAAATATTGTTTAATTCTTAACTGTGTCTGGCTACATCCATCTTCACATAAATACTTGTATCTTATGTCTTCTTCCCTGTATTTCCTTAGATTTAAAGTTATTTGGTTGTTTTGTGATCACAGCTTTCTAAGAGGATCAAGAAAATTATGAATTTGCAGGATATCTGGCTTTGTTGTTTTTGTTATAAAGGTGGAAATGGTGTCCTGCACGGTTTTGTATATTCCAAGTAGAAATTGAGAGTTAACAAAAATGTTTTAAATGAATGAATAACTGAATGAATGATCTGTTATCCACAGGTAAATTTGAAATACAAGGGAAGACAAAACAATTATTTAAATATTAATGTACATCAAGCAGGTAAAATATTTTCTGACTTCATGTGTTTATTTACTAATGTAGTAATTCATTTGGGAATCTGTCATAGGCTAAATTTAAATGTAGTATTTAGAAACACTTTACAAAAAATCAATCTGCTTTTTAGGTAACCACCCTTGTCAGAGGATAGTTTTTTGTTTTTGTTTTTGTTTTCAAATTTGAGATCTCCTTCCCTCCCTCCCTCACTGCCACTGGATCCATCTACAGAATGAAAATATAGAAAGCCATAGCTCTAGATCCTTGGACTCTAATTTGGAAATCTTTTGATAAAAGTTCAGATATGCTTCAGATTAGTCACAGTATTTAAATTGTATTTAAAAAGTATTTTAATTGAAAAATTTCTCTCCTTATACAGTCAGCAAATTACATAGATATGAACTGTGGTGATGTATTGGTAAATCTGACCTTGTTACCTGTCAACCACAATGCACAGTTTTGAGTCTTTCTATTTAGGCAAATAGGAAGTGGATGTTTTAAAATAGTCAAACACTTAATTGTCATTGTTATCACTTAAAACATTGGGGGGCACAACTATGGAGTAGATGGATTATTTTTTTGAAGCCTGAAGAAGTCGTACCTGAATTAAACATCTTTCATAATATGAACTATAATTCTAAAAAATTAATAGTTTTGTGATTTTTACAAATGAAATAGATTTTAGAGATTATTTCATTCAATACTGAGGGAATGGAAATCCACAAAAGCAAAAAGATCATAAAAGATCATATGTTCAGTTAGGAGGGAATCTGTTCAACTTTGAATCTCTCACTGCATGCCTAGTGTACTTTACATCACATGCATTGCTGTTTTGTTTAAGTGCTTGCTTTAAAAAAGCCTATTCGAATTTTTATATAAAACATCTTTTAACATCTTTTAGAACTGTCTATAGATTTATTTAGTAGTCATACAAGAAAACAAGTCTCATTATTTTCAAGTCATGCCTCATACACTTAAATTGTTGGTAGAAAATATATATAAAGAGAGATTTGTATTAGCCAAATGTTCACCCCCGCCCCCAACATTTTTCTTTCTCTCTCTCATCTATCTAGCTCTATCTCTCTGCACTGTTGGCACAAATGACAAGCATCTACCATGTATAGTTATTTTACATTCCCTCAGATTTCTTGCTCATTAAACTTAAAGGGTATGTAGGATGGTAATTGCCACTTAATGCACTCTGTTTTGGAAGAAAGAGACTAGCATATATTTATTTTCCAAATACAGCAGTGGCTAAAATTGAACTGATTTCACAAAAGATATTTTTCCTTATTTTAATGCAAATAACAGTAACAAATTTTAATATAGCTCAAAAACTCTTAAAGAGAAAATATATTGTACAATATTTTCCATTTTCTACCTGTTGTTTAAAGGAAACTATTCCTATTTCTTACAATGTTAGGCCTCAGATAACAGTCTATAACTTTAAAATATCAAGTTTTTTTTTAAAATGAAGACATACTATCTTTTGTTTACAAATGAAATATAAAAACCCAATTACTTCTAATGATATAATGTTGTACAGTTTTATTCAACAAGTTTATTTTTCAAATACAATCTACAAATCTAGGTAGGCGTTTGTAATCATGAAGAAAAAAAGGCAAAAATCCATCCCATGTATTATTGCCACTGGGCTTTTGGTTGGATATGGCTGAATCATTCAATTAGGACAGAGTTTGAAAGGAGGAGCTTGGTCAAGCTGCTGTGTAAAGCAGGCAGTGAAATTGTTGATATGAATTATTGAAATTGTTGATCTGTAAATACTTACAGATCATCATCAGGAGGAATGAGAATGAGTGTGGCTCTCTTACTACACAGTGATCAGGTATAATAGCTGTCATGAGGGTGATACAGGCATCTAATTAACCTCCCTACAACTGCCCTGTCACCCAGGGTTAATGGGTGATGTTTCCCTTGGATGGATACCTTGCAGAGGTACATTTAGAACTGTGGTAGACTGCCAGAAGTGTTTGCTCATTTGGAGAGATTTTAGTGGATGTGATTTGCACACTTACCTGCCTATTGATGTGGACTACCATGCACTCCGCTGGTACCTACATACTGGCTAATCCTGCCCAGTCGATCCAGGTGTCAAATCCATAATACATTAGCAAGGTTTCCTCTACTAGCAAACCAGTGACCATTGATCAGACGGCTACAAAAGAAAAATACATAAATAAATAAATAAGCTTTTTTCTGTTGCTTGGCAATGTGACATCTTTATTTGAAAATTCTCAATGGAATATGGCAGAAATAATATACTCACCAAAAGAAAAGCCAATGGCACATTGTAATGTTTTTTGTTACCATTTCCATTCATTTAATAGATAGGAGTAAAAGGACTGGGGCTGTGAGAGAGGAGAACCTACATGCCTGATATACAAGCTAGTCAGGATTTGGATAACAATACGATTATTCAAGAAGGAAAAGGAAAAACCAGCACAACGTTGATACTGAAGGGGAAGTAAGGGAAAAAACTGAATAGATTAAAAGGACACACAGAAGAACCAAATGCAACACCACTGTAGGTCCTTCAAAGAACTCTCCATCATATTCATGATGAAGAAGTCCTATTAATGCTACCAGAAAGAAACTCAGTAAAGAAGTCATTGCATGGAAATGAAATTCCAGAGTAGTATAAAGTGACCAGACATGAGAACAATTTCTTATACACAATTCTGGTGCTCAAGATAAGGAAAGAATTCTTATTCACACAACTTTGACAATGTCTAGTACATATTACAGGAATGAAAAGGTCAGTGTTTCATTCCAATTCCAAAGAAAGGCAATGCCAAAGAAAGTTCAAACTACCACACAAATGCACTCATCTCTACATGCTAGCAGAGTAAGGCTCAAATTCTGCAAGCTACTTCAACAGTACCTGAACTGATAACATTCAGATGTTTAAACTGGATTTAGAAAAGGCAGAGGAATCAGAGATCAAATTGCCAACATCTGTTGGATCATAGAAAAAGCAAGAGAATTCCAGAAAAACATCTACTTCTGCTTCACTGATAATGCAAAGCCTTTGACTGTGTGCATTACAACAAACTGGAAAATTCTTAAAGAGACGGGCATACCAGACCACCTTACCTGCCTCCTGCGAAACCTGTATGCAGGTCAAGAAGCAACAGTTAGAACTGGACCTGGAACAATGGACTGGTTCCAAACCGGGAAAGCAGTACATCAAGGCTGTATATTGTCACCCTGCTTATTTAACTTATATGCAGAGTACATCATGTGAAATGCTGGGCTGAATGAAGCACAAGCTGGAATCAAGATTGCCGGGAAAAATATCAATAACCTGATATGCAGATGACAGCACCCTTATGGCAGAAAGCGAAGACTAAAGAACCTCTTGATGAAGGTGAAAGAAGAGAGTGAAAAAGTTGGCTTAAAACTCAACATTCAAAAAACTTAAGATCATGGCATCTGGTCCCATCACTTCATGGCAAATAGATGGGGAAACAATGGAAATAGTGAGAGACTTTATTCTTGGGCTCCAAAATCACTGCAGATGGTGACAGCAGCCATGAAATTAAAAGATGCTTGCTCCTTGGAAGAAAAGCTATGACAAACCTAGACAGCTTATTAAAAACCAGAGATGCTACTTTGCCAACAAAGGTCCATATAGTCAAAGCTATAGTTTTTCCAGTAGTCGTGGATGGATGTAAGAGTTGTACCATAAAGAAGGCTGAGCACTGGAGAATTGATGCTTTTGAACTGTGGTGTTGGAGAATATTTTTGAGAGTCCTTTGGACAGCCAGGAGATCAAATCAGTCAATCACCAAGGAACTCAGCCTTGAATATTCATTGGAAAGACTGATGCTGAAGCTGAAACTCCAATACTTTGGCCACCTGATGTGGAAAGCTGACTCATTACAAAAGACCCTGATTCTGGGAATGATTGAAGGCAGGAGGAGAAGGGGATGACAGAGTATGAGATAGTTGGATGGCATCACTGAGTCAATGGACATGAGTTTGAGCAGGCTCCAGGAGATGGTGAAGTACAGGGAAGCCTGGCGTGCTACAGTCCATGGGGTCACAGAGTCAGACACGACTGATAGACTGAACAACAACCATATTATTCAGTGATAGCACCTTCAAGATGGCACCAGTACAGTTATTCTGTGCATAGTGTCATGTTAGGTTATATTGTGTCATTGATTTATGCACTAACAATGAAAAAGCATGAAGAAATTTGCATATATATATATGTATATTTGAAAATACTTGCATTTACATGGAAAAGAAGTCTTTATATTAACCTTTCATTGTGTATGATAGATTAGGAGTTTGCAAATATGAATTCAATTCAATTACTCCTACCAAATTCACAAGTAAAAGGATGCTTATTTCACATTTCTTAGTCATTGTGGTTAATAACATATTCTTTGGGTCTAATACGTGAGTCTAAAACAATTAGAGTGACACCAGTAAGAGGCCATCCATGTTGTTTGGACTTCCATTTATACCTTTGGAAGATATAAATGAAACTTTGAGTAAAATGTGGAGAATACATAAAAAATTGTGATGACCTGATGGATTACATCCATGGAAGTCATGGAGAAGGTAGAGGAAGAAGAGAAGCTCCAAGATTTCTGCCAGAAACTTGGAATGTTTATATATGAGTAGTGAATAACAAGCACAGAACAAACAATGCTGTGAAAAACTGGCATCAGTTCAGTTCAGTCACTCAGTCGTGTCCGACTCTTTGCGACCCCATGATTTGCAGCACGCCAGGCTTCCCTGTCCATCACCAACTCCCGGAGTTCACTCAGACTCACGTCCATCAAGTCAATGATGCCATCCAGCCATCTCATCCTCTGTCGTCCCCTTCTCCCCCTGCCTCCAATCCCTCCCAGCATCAGAGTCTTTTCCAATGAGTCAACTCTTTGCATGAGGTGGCCAGAGTACTGGAGTTTCAGCTTTAGCATCATTCCTTCCAAAGAAATCCCAGGGCTGATCTCCTTCAGAATGGACTGGTTGGATCTCCTTGCAGTCCAAGGGACTCTCAAGAGTCTTCTCCAACACCACAGTTCAAAAGCATCAATTCTTCGGCATTCAGCCTTCTTCACAGTCCAACTCTCACATCCATACATGACCACAGGAAAAACCATAGCCTTGACTAGACGGACCTTTGTTGGCAAAGTAATGTCTCTGCTTTTGAATATGCTATCTAGGTTGGTCATAACTTTCCTTCCAAGGAGTAAGTGTGTTTTAATTTCATGGCTGCAGTCGCCATCTGCAGTGATTTTGGAGCCCAAAAAAATAAAAACTGGCATAGCAAATTTAAAAAACTAATGGCAGTGCATCATCCTTAAATTTGGAGATTTATTGGAGTATTAAAAGATGAAGAGCAAATTAACAAGTTATCACCCAGGTTCTTGGTGGTCACACTCAAATACAGCCACCAACTTCATGATGATGGCAATAAAATAAAATTCCTATAACCAGATACAACAGATACAATGAATATAAAGCCAATAATCAAGTTGTTATAATCTTTAGATCAGTTGCTCATCAACTTAAGACTAACCTGCTGAACTTCATGACGAGAAAGAACAAAAATAAATGTGAAACCCAAAATTCGTAAGGAATGACAATAAAAATAATGTAAATAAAACTTTAATGAAGTTAAATATTTGTATTATTTAATGAATCATGGATCAAATGTCTCAATGGCCATTTTGGACAGAACCAAATGTGCTGCAAGTTTTCAAATAAATTATCTAAATCTATACTTGCTGTAGTTTAAGTACTATTATTATCATTCCCAATAAGTAAAGTAAGGTCCATAAAATTTCAATAGCTTTCTAATAAGCTGCTAAGTATAGGTCATAATTTACATAAGCAAAATTACAAACTAGTATTTGGTGTTTGACCTTCCAGCCTGAGTATTGTGACACTGGAGTCCCGGAGTTTCAGGGCTACATGGTTATGTGACTGAGTAACAGGTTTTGAGATTTCAAGTTTCTTTTTATCTTACTTATACCAGATGCTAGTCAGACTCTGTATTTGAAACTTTCTTATTAACTCTTGATTCTCAATCACTCAATCATACTTCTTGCTGCCCTTTCATTTAACTTGAAACCCAAGTTACGTCAGGTAGGGAGGAACCTGAAACAACAACTCCCTATGGCCAATAACAAAAGATGATTAGGAGCATATGAGGGACTCCAGACAGAAAGACTTCATTGATTAATTATGAAGATTACCTGTGGAAACACTTCTCTTAAGGACAAATGGAAACTTGTCTTCTCATTCCAAAGTAGCTTCTGTTGTTTAGTACCATGCAGAAATTTTTGGTACAGATATTTCGGAGATGTTTTAGGGTACCAGTTTGTATTCCATTTATTTTATCTTAGAATCACATTAAATTCAGGAGATAAATTTTCACCTATACTGTTTCAACCTATAGTCCTAACACTATTTTAATTGAAGTATCAGTATTACAATGGCCCTATTATCCTAGTTCGGAGAAGGCAATGGTACCACACTCCAGTACTCTTGCCTGGAAAATCCCATGGACGGAGGAGCCTGGTAGGCTGAAGCCCATGGGGTTGCGAAGAGTTGGACACAACTGAGCGACTTCCCTTTCATTTTTCACTTTCATGCATTTGAGAATGAAATGGCAACCCACTCCAGTGTTCTTGCCTGGAGAATCCCAGGGCCGGGGGAGCCTGGTGGGCTGCCGTCTATGTGGTCACACAGAGTCAGACACGACTGAAGTGACTTAGCAGCAGCAGCGTTATCCTAGTTATTAACTAACTAGAGCAATCACACACACTGTTATCTAAAAATTTATATTATTTAATGTATACAATATATCGTATTGATAACAGTTAATTAATTATATTTTCATCCAGTTATCTTTGGGGCTTCCCAGGTGGCTCAGTGGGTGAAGAATCTGCCTGCAATGCAGGTGACACAGGAGATGTGGATTTGATCTCTGGGTTGGGAAGATCCCCTGGAGTAGGAAATGGCACAATCTACTCTGGTATTCTTGCCTGAAGAATCCCCATGGATAAAGGAGCCTGGTGGGCTACAGTCCATAGGGTCACAAAGAGTCAGACATAACTGAAGCAGCTGAGCACCCAGTTATCTTTTCAATCTCCTGACATAATAATTTGCTATGATTTGCGTGAATTTTGTTCCCTCTGGATTTTACTGCCAAGTTCCCTTGACAATTTGTATTTCTTTTTTTTTAAATTTTATTTTATTTTTAAACTTTACAATACTGTATTGGTTTTGCCAAATATCGTAATGAATCCACCACAGGTATAGATGTGTTCCCCATCCTGAACCCTCCTCCCTCCTCCCTCCCCATACCATCCCTCTGGGTCATATAACCATACTGTTTGGTCACTTTATTTTTTTTTTTTCTTTTTATTTATTTATTTATTTATTTTTAATTTTATTTTTAAACTTTACATAATTATATTAGTTTTGCCAAATATCAAAATGAATCCACCACAGGTATACATGTGTTCCCCATCCTGAACCCTCCTCCCTCCTCCCTCCCCATTCCATCCCTCTGGGTCGTCCCAGTGCACCAGCCCCAAGCATCCAGTATCGTGCATCGAACCTGGACTGGCAACTCGTTTCATAATGAGGTGGATGAAACTGGAGCCTATTATACAGAGTGAAGTAAGCCAGAAAGAAAAACACCAATACAGTATACTAACGCATATATATGGAATTTAGAAAGATGTTTGGTCACTTTAGAATCTTCATTACTAAAATCTCTATCATGTTTCTTTTCACCAGCTATTCTCATTGCATCCCCAAAGCCAATCCTCATTCCTTTGATATTACCTATGAGCCTGTGGCAGAGACTGGCTAACTATTGACCAAAATAGGCTTTCCATTTAGACTGCATTTCTGCTAGTTTGCATTTCTCAGCATCTTGTGCAGTTAGGTCTAGCTAAAGGAATGTGAGCAGAAGTAGTGTATGCCACTTGTAGCATATGCCACATTTGATGTATAAAATCCTCCTTTTAGTCTTTCCTTCTTTCCCTTTCTTTCCACCCAAAGACCCTAAGAACTTAAGAGAAACACATGAAATAATGAACTTACATCCATGAATGACTATGAAAGCATAACTCTCCTCCTCTCATAATGCATATTGCCACAGTCCTAGTACTTATTAAGCATGCTACAAATGTTATTTGTTTTTCTTGTTAAACCAGGCCCTATCTTTAAAGCATTCCCATTTTTCTTTCTCATGGCTACTGAAAAAGACATAATTCATAGGCAAGTAATGTTTAATTGTTTTGGTTTTCATTAATTTTCCTTTTGGTTCTCTACCACCATTTTATTATATTATCTTGGGGAAGATTTTTTTTGTTGTTGATATCTTATGTTACCTATGATCTTCATGAAGGTGGATGTCCAAATCTCTCCCAAGATTTGGAAAGTTTTCAGCCATTATTTCTTTAAAGAAATTTCCCCTTTCTCCTTCTCTTCTCCTTCTGGAACTCCAGGAATGCATAGATTGTTTTTCTTGATGATATCTCATGGTCTATGTGGGCTTTCTTTGTTCTTTCTTTCTTCCTTCCTTCCATCCTTCCTTCTTTCTTTTCTTCTCTGACTGGATAATTTCAAAGAACCTGTCTTTTACCTAACAGATAGATCACTTCTTTTGCTTGATTCAGTCTGATGTTGATGCACTCGGTTGCATTTTTTTTTGATTTTTCACTGTATTCTTGTTTCTTTTTTAAGATTTCTACCTCTTTATTAAACTCCTCAGTTTATTCACACATTGTTTTCCTGATTTCATTGAATCATCTTTGTGTTTTCTAATAGTTCATTGAGTTTCCTTAAGATGATTATTTTGAATTATTTACCAGGAAAACTGCAGATCTCCATTTCTGTTTTTGGTTGCTGGGAAATCATTGGTCCCTTTGGTGGTACCATGCGGCCTTGAGTTTTCATGTTTCTTGAAGTCTTGTATTGCTGTACACACATTTGAAGACACACTCACCTCCCCCATTCCATACTGCCTAGCTTTGAGAGTAAAATACCTTCCATTGGCCCGGTTGAAATTTGTAGGCTCTTCCGAGACCTTTCCTATGGGTATCCTCGCTCCACAGTTCTTTCTCCCTCTTGTGGCTGAATTATTAGGCTTGTATTCTTTCTCTCAATCCTGCAAAGCCAGGCCAGGTACTGACAACATCTCTTTTTCTTTCCCCAGGGTATTATTAAATACTCAAGTTTGTGTAATTTCTCTCAGTCCAACATATTTTGGCAGCTTTCTACTCATGCTGACTACTCATTTGTAAAACCTTGCACTTATTGCCACTGGATACATGCACAGGAATCCAACCATGGAGTGGGAGATGTGTGAGAGTGAGGCATACAGAGCTTTGAGTGTGTTCATGGGCCAGCTGGAAGAATATTCAGACATTGCATGTCCAGCAAGCGGCTTGTAGTCAGACTTCCTCCTGATGGAGTCTGCAAACTGGTTAGCAAGACCTGTGTCACTCTGATGACCCTTGAGAGTCCTATCTGCTGTTCTGCAACCTGCTTTCTGCTTTCTATTTACACAGCACATCTCAGTATTCTGAATGGAGTGAGAAATAAATGACTCTCCAGTAGCATCCCATATAACTGAGGAATCTGGGAGCTCATTCACATGCTTTCATTTCCCCCCACAGGGAAATCATGGGCTAAGTATGTCTCTCTGGCACTAAGCTGTGCCACCTTGGAGGAAGGTGATGTGAGTAAAGTGAAACTTCCTCTTAATCTCTTGAGTGGTCTAATCTTGCTTTCTTTTTCTTTTGTTTTTTTATTGCTCCAATGGTGTTTTTAACTTCTCTGCTGGACTCCTAGACTTTCAAAAACACTCTCTCATCCATGGAGATTGTCTAAATCAGTGTTCCTTAGGGAAGTGATGGTAGAAAACTCTTATTCTGCTATGATGATGACAAAGCTCTTAACATTTTCCCCTGGTATTCCTTATATGGAAGTTTCTATCTGCAAGATAACCTCTGTCCCTATTTCTCTATCCATATTATAAATATGAAAATATCATGTGAATGGAAATTTTTTATTTTTCACTGTTGTGTATTTTTATAAATCTGAGTTATTGATATATTTTATTTAATCACAAATATTGGCATACATGAACAAGTTTGACAATTTCAATGAACACATATCTCTCACTTCTTTAACTCTAATGCATCTATTGTTTCTATTAATCAAATAGTACCTTATTAAGCAACATTATTTAATAGCTGCTGCTGCTGCTGCTAAGTCACTTCAGTCGTGTCCGACTCTGTGTGACCCCACAGACGGCAGCCCACCAGGCTCCCCCGTCCCTGGGATTCTCCAGGCAAGAACACCGGAGTGGGTTGCCATTTCCTTCTCCATTATTTAATAGCAGATATCTTCAAAATAACTGGGCTTCCCTGATAGCTCAGTTGGTAAAGAATCCGCCTGCCATGCAGGAGACCCTGGTTTGATTCCTGGGTCAGGAAGATCCCCTGGAGAAGGGAAAGGCTGCCCACTACAGTATTCTGGCCTGGAGAATTCCATGTTCATGGGGTTGCAAAGAGTCGGACATGACTGAGTGACTTTCACTTCAAAATAATTGGGGTACATGAAATTAGATTATAAGCAGATGGAAGTGCTTATTTTTTTGTTACTTTAGTTTAAGTTAGGATAACACTATTATATTTCCACAGCACTTCATATATTACTGAGTACATAGTAACAACTCAATCATTGTTGATTGATTACAAAACAGATTTAAGATCATCACTATGATGAAGGAAATGAGAGAGTTAATTGTGTGTATCTCCTTGAGAATGACTTTTATATTTAAGACAGCACACATGTGTTGCTAAGATATCATGGAGTCTTCAAACATAGAAGAGTAAATAGGAAAAGAAAATGGTAAAAATTGCTAGTAAATCTCCCTGACCTAAGGCTTTTGTTAGCTGTACATAGTAGTTTTTCTTGCCAATATTGAAGAATATTAGAGGCCCTTTGCTAGAAACTACACATAGGCAAATCAAGTTCTACCACCTATTGTGAATGTGAGTATTTTCTTAAGTTTCCTGAGCTTCAATATTCTCATTTATTAAAAAAGGAAATGCTACATACAGCTACAATTGAATGAGATAAGGAACATCCCATTCAGGTTTAATGTAGAAATATTTTCAGATGGTTTTATGGTGCAAATGTTGCTTACTTTCCACCAAAGATATAGGGAATGATTATTTATTTCATAAAATAATCATTAACTTTAAATATAGATTTCCAATAATGTTTATTTAAGTGATTTTAAAAATCAGTATGCCTTACTTTTTTGATTTTTGTAACCATTTGAGGAACATGGTTATATGTATTTTGAATTATTCATGTGTGGAATTTTAAATACAAATTTACACATGTTATGAAATAAAGTAATAGCTGATTCAGCATAACATTTCTCTTTCAGTTATTTAGATGTAATCTTAATAAAACATACTTATAAAAAGAAATGTCTTTTAACTACAAAATAAATAGGCTTCTATGTTCATCTATGGAAAACATTTTGTAAATTAAATGTAACATTCTAAGTAAGAGATAATCCAGGAAAGATACTTAACCAACACCAACCTGCCCCCCTAATCTTTTGGGGAGCAAGAAAGCCATCTCAGGTTCAATTTAGTCAGAGGGCATAGTAAATTTCCCTAAGATTCCATCCAGAAATCATCTTGCATCCAGTTCTACAAATGACTAGTTTCAGAGCCATAATATGAAAAGGGTTACAGACTCCAAATTTGGATAATAAGATAAATAATTATAAAAATATTAATGTGCCACAGAAAAATGATTTAGGTTATTGATTTGGTCTGGCTATACATGTTTGAATCTCTCCTTCCCACAGAAAAGGAAATTACTTTGTAGTATTGATTCAAAATATACCTGAGTATATTCTGTATAGTATTTTCAATTCAATTTAATTTAACAAAGATATACTATGCTGGATTTGCATGTGTTTTTTAAAAAATGTAAAATGAATTCTTGTCCTCAAGAAGCCTATAATTATACAAAGTATAATACAAAGGAAGTAATTTAGGTATAATAGAAATAAAAACTCTGCAGTATCACTCTAGGACTTTAAAGGAGAAAACAAGATGGAGAGCAAGAGAGAGAGAGAGGGGAAAAAAATTACTAATAATCTTAAGTAGGGCTTCATGAAAAAGGTGACAGAGAAAGAACTGTAAACCTAGTAAACTTTTTGATCTTAGATATCTTAAGTGTTTTCAAGTGTAGGATAGGCTAGTGTTATTCAAACCATTGAATCTTCTATGGGTTGGTGGCACACACTTAGGTGGGAGAGAAAGCGGATGGAGATAAACCACCACTGTTCCAAAGAATAGCTGTGCAGGACAGAATCACAGCTTTTTCCTCCAACTTTTAAAGTTTCCTTAGAATTTGAAATATACATTTCAACTAATCCACATCAGTTTCCAAATAACACTACAACTTTGGCAATAAGATTCCTAATTTCTTCTTCCCATCCCTTGTATCATTGATGTCATTCATTTCACTTATAAATAAGCATCCTTAAATATTGAATATGTATATTCTATAAATTATATATAAAGTCATTGTTTCTTCTTCCCTTTTGAAGGATAATTTTTCAGGTTACAGAATTTTAGTTTGGTAGGAATTTTTTTCCCTCAGTACTTAATTTCACTCTATCCTCTTCTTGCATATGTGGTTTCTGAGAAGTTGAATATAATTATTATCTTTGTCCCTCTGTCTTCTCTCACAAATTTTATCATCTTTGGTATATTGAAATTTAAATATGATATGCCTAGTTGTAGGGGTTTGCCTCTCTTTTTTTGTACTTATCCAATTTTGTATGGTCTGAGCCTCCTAGATCTGTGATTTGGTGTCTTAACATTACTTTGGGTAAATTCTCAATCATTATTGCTTCAAATATTTCTTCTGTTCCTTCCTTTATTTCTTCTTCTCGTATTTCCATTACTCACATGTTACAGCTGTGTAGTTATCCCACAGTTCTTTATTTTGTTCTTTTTTCCTTTGCTTTTAGATTTTGGAAATTTCTAATATCAATTCCTTAACTCAAAGATCCTTTCCTCAGCTGTGTTCAGTCTATTAGTAAGTCCATCAAAGGAATTCTCTATTTCTGTTAGTATTTTTGAACACTAGTATTTATTTTAATTCTTAGGCTATCTTCTCTCTACTTATATTATCCATCTGTTCTTGCTTGTTTTATACTTTTTCTGTGAAAGCCTTTAGAATGTTATTCATAGTTGAAAAGAATTCTCGGTCTGATAATTCAGCATTCCTGCCATATGTGACCCTGGTTCTGATGCTTGGTCAAGCTCTTCAGGCTGTGTTTTTGCCTTTTAGTGTGCTATATAATTTTTTTGTTGAAAGGTGGACATGCTGTCCTGGGTAAAAGGAATTGTAGTAAACTGGTCTTTAGTAATGCAGTGATAAGGTTTGGGGGAGGGAAATCATTTTATAATCATTTATAATGATTAGGTCTTAGTATTTTGGTGAGCTGTGTTCCTGGAGTATGTATTTGACCAGTGCTTCCAGCCTCCTCCTTTAGGTGGGGCAGGATGGCTAAAGGGAGCTAAAGCTGGGCAACTCAGGTTGATTTGTTGTTGTTGTTGTTTAGTTGCTAAGTCATGTCCGACTCTTTGCAACCCCATGGACTGCAGCCAGCCACGCTCCACTGTCCATGGGATTACAAGGGCAAGAATACTGGAGTGGGTTGTCATTTCCTTCTCCAAATAATCTTCTCGACCCAAGGATTGAGCCCACATTTCCTGCATTGGCAGGTGGATTCTTTTCCACTGAGGCACCAGGGAAGTTCTTCAGGTTGGTTCAGTTCAGTTCAGTTCAGTTGCTCAGTCATGTCCGACTCTTTGTGACCCCATGAATCACAGCACACCAGGCCTCCCTGTCCATGACCAACTCCCAGAGTTCACTCAAACTCATGTCCATCGAGTTGGTGATGCCATCCATCACCTCTGTCGTCTCATCCTCTGTCGTGCCCTTCTCCTCCTGCCCCCAATCCCTCCCAGCATCAGGGTCTTTTCCAATGAGTCAACTCTTTGCATGAAGTGGCCAAAGTATTGGAGCTTCAGCTTTAGCATCAGTCCTTCCAATGAACACCTAGGACTGATCTCCTTTAGGATGGACTGGTTGGATCTCCTTGCAGTCCAAGGGACTCTCAAGAGTCTTCTCCAACATCACAATTCAAAAGCATCAATTCTTCGGCACTCAGCTTTCTTCACAGTCCAACTCTCACATCCATCCACGATTACTGGAAAAACCATTGCCTTGTCTAGACAGACCGTTGTTGGTAAAGTAATGTCTCTGCTTTTTAATATGCTATCTAGGTTGGTCATAACTTTCCTTCCAAGGAGTAAGTGTCTTTTAATTTCATGGCTGCAATCACCATCTGCAGTGATTTTGGAGCCCCCAAAAATGAAGTCTGACACTGTTTCTACTGTTTCTCCATCTATTTCCCATGAAGTGATGGGACCAGATGTAATCTTAGTTTTTTTCATGTTGAGCTTTAGGCCAACATTTTCACTCTCCACTTTCACTTTCATCAAGAGGCTCTTTAGTTCCTCTTCACTTTCTGCCATAAGGGTGGTGTCATCTGTATATCTGAGGTTATTGATATTTCTCCCGGCTATCTTGATTCCAGCTTGTGCTTCTTCCAGCCCAGCGTTTCTCATGATGTACTGTGCATAGAAGTTAAATAAGCAGGGTGACAAAATATAGCCTTGACGTACTCCATTTCCTATTTGGAACCAGTCTGTTGTTCCATGTCCAGTTCTAACTGTTGCTTCCTGACCTGCATATAGGTTTCTCAAGAGGCAGGTCAGGTGGTCTGGCATTCCCATCTCTTTCAGAATTTTCCACAGTTTATTGTGATGCACACAGTCAAAGGCTTTGGCATAGTCAATAAAGCAGAAATAGATGTTTTTCTGGAACTCTCTTCCTTTTGCGATGATCCAGTGGATGTTGGCAATTTGGTCTCTGGTTCCTCTGCCTTTTCTAAATCCAACTTGAACATCTGGAAGTTCATGGTTCACATATTGCTGAAGCCTGGCTTGGAGAATTTTGAGCATTACTTTACTAGCATGTGAGATGAGTGCAATTGTGCAGTAGTTTGAGCATTCTTTGGCATTGCCTTTCTTTGGGATTGGAATGAAACTGCCCTTTTCCAGTCCTGTGGCCACTGCTGAGTTTTCCAAATTTGCTGGCATATTGAGTGCAGCACTTTCACAGCATCATCTTTCAGGATTTGAAATAGCTCAACTGGAATTCCATCACCTCCACTAGCTTTGTTCATAGTGATGCTTCCTCAGGCCCACTTGACTTCACATCCCAGGATATCTGGCTCTAGGTGAGTGATCGCACCATCGTGATTATCTGGGTTGTGAAGCTCTTTTTTGTACAATTTTTCTGTGTATTCTTGCCATCTTTTCTTAATCTTCTGCTTTTATTAGGTCCATACCATTTCTGTCCTTTATCGAGCCCATCTCTGCATGAAATGTTCCCTTGGTATCTCTAAGTTTCTTGAAGAGATCTCTAGTCTTTCCCATTCTGTTGTTTTCCTCTATATCTTTGCATTGATCGCTGAGGAAGTATTTCTTATCTCTCCTTACTATTCTTTGGAACTCTGCATTCAGATGCTTATATCGTTCCTTTTCTCCTTTGCTTTTCGCTTCTCTTCTTTCCACAGCTATTTGTAAGGCCTCCTCAGATAACCATTTTGCTTTTTTGCATTTCTTTTCCATGGGGATGGTCTTGATCTCTGTCTCCTGTACAATGTCACGAACCTCCGTCCATAGTTCATCAGGCACTCTGTCTATCAGATCTAGCCCCTTAAATCTATTTCTCACTTCCAGTGTATAATGCTAAGGGATTTTATTTAGGTCATACCTGAATGGTCTAGTGGTTTTCCCTACTTTCTTCCATTTAAGTCTTAATTTGGCAATAAGGAGCTCATGATCTGAGCCACAGTCAGCTACTGGTCTTGTTTTTGCTGACTGTATAGAGCTTCTCCATCTTTGGCTGCAAAGAATATAATCAATCTGATTTCGGTGTTGACCATCTGGTGATGTCCATGTGTAGAGTCTTCTCTTGTGTTGTTGGAAGAGGGTGTTTGCTATGACCAGTGCATTCTCTTGGCAAAACTCTATTAGCCTTTGCCCTGCTTCATTCCATATTCCAAGGCCAAATTTGCCTGTTACTCCAGGTGTTTCTTGACTTCCTACTTTTGCATTCCAGTCCCTTATAATGAAAAGGACATCTTTTTTGGGTGTTAGTTCTAAACGGTCTTGTAGGTCTTCATAGAACCGTTCAACTTCAGCTTCTTCAGCGTTACTAGTTGGGGCATAGGCTTGGATTACTGTAATATTGAATGGTGTGCCTTGGAAATGAACAGAGATCATTCTGTTGTTTTTGAGATTGCTTCCAAGTACTGCATTTTGGACTCTTTTGTTGATCATGACGGCTACTCCATTTCTTCTAAGTGATTCCTGCCCACAGTAGTAGACATAATGGTAATCTGAGTTAAATTCATCCATTCCAGTCCATTTTAGTTCACTGATTCCTAGAATGTCGACGTTCACTCTTGCCATCTCCTGTTTGACCACTTCCAATTTGCCTTGATTCATGGACCTAACATTCCAGGTTCCTATGCAATATTGCTCTTTACAGCATTGAACCTTTCTTCTATCACCAGTCCCATACAACTGGCTGTTGTTTTTGCTTTGGTTCCATCCCTTCATTCTTTCTGGAGTTATTTCTCCACTGATCTCCAGTAGCATATTGGGCACCTACCGACCTGGGGAGTTCATCTTTCAGTGTCCTATCTTTTTGCCTTTTCATACTGTTCATGGGGTTCTCAAGTCAAGAATTGAAGTGGTTTGCCATTCCATTCTCCAGTGGGCCACATTCTGTCAGACCTCTCCACCATGACCCTCCTGTCTTGGGTAGCCCCACATGGCATGGCTTAGTTTCATCAAGTTAGACAAGGCTGTGGTTTGTGTGATCAGATTGGCTAGTTTTCTGTTATTATGGTTTCGGTGTGTCTGCCCTCACAACACCTACCATCTTACTTGGGTTTCTCTTACCTTGGACATGGGCTATCTCTTCACATCTGCTCCAGCAAAGCACAGCCGCTGCTCCTTACCTTGGAAGAGGGGTATCTCCTCACGGCTGCCCTTCCTCACCTTGAATGTGGAGTAGCTCCTCTCGGCCCTCCTGCGCCCGCACAGCCACTGCTCCTTGGACGTGGGGTTGCTCCTCTCTGCTGCCTCCCCTGACCTCGGGCTGTGGTAGCTCCTCTCGGCTGCTGCCCTGACCCTGGACGTGGGGTAGCTCCTCTCGGCCACTGCCCCCAGCCTCAGGTTGGTTAGACTCTGATAAAACTTTAAACCGATTAGACTTTGGCTAAATAGTTTATCCTGAGGACAGACTTTATTAAGAACAGAATGATATGGTACACTTCAAAATGGTTCCTTTTCCCCCTCCCCTGCCAGAAGCAAGAGGAAAATTTCCTCCAATATTTGCTATGAGGTGGTCCCCCCTCTATGACTAGGTTCCCCTGGAGTTTTTATCTCACAGACTTGTGCAAACTGACCCTCAAGTACTTTATTCCTTGTAGTTCAGGTTTTCCTATCCTAGCACGGGTTCCTGTGGAGATTTTTGCTCCTCAGTTTTTGTTCTGATGTGTTCTGATTCTCTGTATCTGCCTGTGTTTCTTTCCAATTTGAGGGTCAGCAATTTGCTTGTGATGTTGCTCTTCTGATTGACCTAAGAAGAGCTTTTGAGGTTTCAGTTTGTTAAGCTTTTTACTTGTTGGGATGGAATGGTGACTTCTAAGTTCTGTATGGGCTGAATTGGAAACCATAAGTCACCATATGTTTGTTATTTACAGCTTCCTATTTTGTACTGAAATTCTCATTTTCAAATTTGTGTCTAGCAACCTCAGAGTTTGAGTCTCTTATGCATCTACTTCTATTATCTAGTTTTCTACTCATATTGGCTACCTGGTCTTATCGGCTAAGTGTGTTAATTATTTTATTATATGCCAGAAATGGTATATGAAATGTTTTAAAGATATTTTGAGATTCAGAATTACAGATCTTCCTCAACTTATGGTGGGTTATGTCCTGATAAACCCATCGTAGTTGAAAATATCCTACATTGAAAATAAATGCATTTAATACCCTAACCTACCAAATATGATAGCTACCCTACTTTAAACGTTTTCAGAACACCTACATTAATCTACAATCGGGCAAAATGATCTAACACAAAGCCTGTTTTATAATAGTGTTGAATATTTCATGTAATTTGTTTAATATTACACAAAAAATGAAAAGCAAGCTGGTTGCATAGATACAGTATGGTTGTAAGTGTATTTATTGTTTACCCAGCATCACAAGACAGTATTCTTCCACATATCACTAGCCCAGGAAAAAAGTCAAATTTTAAAGCATGGTTTTTACTGAATGCATATCACTTTCAAATCACAATAAAGTCAAAAAAATCGTAAGTGAAACCATTGTTCAGTTGGTGACTGTCTGTATAGTATTTCCTAAGAAAGGATTTGCTTTTGCTTCTTGCTTTCACTAGAATATAGACATAGTGAAAGTGAAAGTGTTAGTCACTCAGTCGTGTCTGACTCTTTATGACTCCATGGATTGTAGCCCCCTAGGCTCCTCTGTCCATGGAATTCTCCAGGCAAAAATACTGGAGTGGGTTGCCATTTCCTCCTCCAGGAAATTTTCCCAACCCAGGGATTGAACCTGGGTCTCCCACATTGCAGGCAGACTCTACTGACTGAGCCACCAAGGAAGACTGAATATAGACATAGAAACTCTATAAATTCAGTGATTCATTTCATTAAAAGTTGAATTTAATCTTTTGTGTGAACTTTTATATATCCAGTTCCTTCTTTTCCTTAAAGATGAGCCTTGAAAAGTTTAAAATGAAAGCCAGGTTGTTTGAGAGAAACTCTTCTCCTTATTGGGCTGTGAATTCTAGTTGTCTCCCTTAGGCACCTGAGACCAGTAAAAGCTCTGATGGTTTTTAAACCTCTCGGAAGCCATATACATTGGCTTAATGGTTAATACATTGAAGGGAAAATTGAATTGAAATGTCCTTCTTAAATTTTTTCCCCTTTGTTTCTGGATCTTGGCTCTTCAGATTCTGGCTGTCTTGGTAGCCCACTCATGCCTTAGAAATATTTTAAACAATATTTTCCACAGATTTTCTAGTTGATTTTTGCAGAATGGTTTGAGTCAAGCTGATCTGTTACTTACTGCTGGAAGTTCTCCTGTATATATTTTGATATGCTATTTGCTACATGATGTTTCATGACTGAATCCTTTCACCATTTTTGCAGTCTTCCTTGGTTGTAGGAATTATTTATTTTTCCTGAGATTCAGGTTGGGAAGGAATATATTCATGGTGTACTTTTATTGAGTATTTTACTCCCCTGTCTTCTAATTTCCTCTTGCTCCTGTTAGCAATATCAAAGGGCCTATCAGTTCAAACAGCTATGTTTTTTCTACCTTCTAAAGATATAATGCCAATACATAAAAAGGTTAAATTAGTGTAATATTTTGAAATAGTAATAGATTTTTATTGATTTAAATTTGGCTTCATGGCTACAGTTTTTTCTTTTTTAATGTATCACCTTGACTAGGCTACATTCTCTGTTTATTCAGACATTAGTCTGGATGATGTTGTGATGCTATATTGCTAATGTAAAGTTCCTAATCAGTTAACTTTAAGTAAAGGAGATTGCTCTGGATAATCTAGGTGTGTCTGATTTAATCACCTGGAAGGCCTTAAAAATAGTGCTGAAGCTTGAGAGATTGAGGTGGATGGGGGAACGGATTCTGCCTGTGGACAACAATTTAGGTCCATGCCCATGAGATCCATTCTGCCCTTACTGACAACCTGCCTATGGATTTTAGGTTTCCTTAGCCAGTCCCACAATCATGTAAGGCAATTTAATTTAATAAGTCTGAGGATTTATTCAGAAAGAATTTAAAGCTTTTGTGTCTATATCTGTATCTATATCTTTGAACTATATCTAATTGGTTTCCCAGGTGGCACAGTGGAAAAGAATCTATTTGCCAATGCAAGAGACACAGGAGACACAGTTCGATCCCTGGATTTGGAAGATCCCCTGGAGGAGGAAATGGCAACCCACTCCAGTATTCTTGTCTGTGAAATCCCATGGACAGAGGAACCTGGTGGGCTACAGTCCATGGGATCCCAAAGAGTCGGAAATGACTGAGCACAGCACAATCTGTATCTATATCTATACATTTTTCATTGATTCTGCTTCTCTCATTGAATCCCAACTGATAAAATGTCAATGAACATATGCCTCAGGAAAAAAAAATCAGGTCATATAGTGTAAATGAGCACAAGAGCATGCCATAAATATGAAATGGAATCTGTGGTATTGTATTTAAATGGGTTTCTTTGTCCTATACCTGGCAGAAATGACTATAGGATACATAATTAAGTCAGACTTCTTTAAATTAATTAAACTTGGGAATAGAAATGGAAATAGAAACAAAATTAATGAATATGCTAATTTCACCCAATGAAATGTCTGGGGATAGGAGATCTTTATCCATGGTTTAAAAATGCATGCCAGATTAAACTGATGATTCCCATAAATAATTTTTATTTCTAAAGAACAAAATATAAAAATGCTTTTCAAGGTTAAATGTAAAGAATGGGTGACAAACATCAATTTATTATCTTTGAGATTAATTAAATATGAAGTATTATGAGAAAATATTGACTAAATACCAGAAGGCTGTATTGATGCTATAAAAGAGTAGGCAGCTAATAATGATTCTTAATAATGCCCAGTGAGAATAGAATCCCACTACTTTCTATTAGTGCACACTGTTTTTTTCATTTTTTGCAAATAAACTAGCATTACCATAATAAGCATGTAAAACACCATAAATAACTAAGTCTGTATGCAAGAATAAATTACTTCTGCTCTAAGAAACTGTAACCAGAGGGGGAAAAATATTCTTCTGGATTTGGGCAGGCAAAGCTCTGTAGCAAAATGAAACATTAATTCCTTGGAAAGAATCTGAAGTTTTAATTTTGGAGTGATTCCCTTCAGAAGATTTTATAAATCTGGTTTCAAGTGAATTATTTCAAAATAAATCAAACAGCAGTTACCTAAGACCTTTTTTTGAACTCAGTTAAAATGAAATCCTGTGTTCCTTAGTTGCTCACATTGAAAATTTTTGAAAAATCTGGTTACTACTAAAGCTTTGGTTAACATAAAATTACTCTTTAAGCATGTGCAAAAGGCATCATTATTCATTGACCAAAATATATAAATAGCACATTATAATCATGTTTAAATAGTCATTTTAGCACACGTTTGGAGTAATCTTAGGTCCCATATTTTGTTAAGACATCGTTCCAACTAAAATTTTCTTTTGACCTTCAAGTGTTTTATACTAACCTTTACCTTCTGTAATGTCATTATTCATTGCTGTTAAGCAGAGTCTCATAATATTTAAATCTATGGAGACTGATTTGACATCCTAACAATTTTACAAAACCAAAAAACTAAAAGAGCCAAGTGAAAGTTAAAAAAAAAGTAACAATGTGACAAACAACAGTACACAGTAATTTTTTTCCCTGAAGTCAACTTTAATAGGACTTGAAGCATTATAACTTTGATGATTGCTATTATCATCATTTACCTCATTCAGTAGGAGGCCATGTACTGTATTATAGGCATTATCAAGAAAATATACTTCAAGTATGCTGCACAAACTTGTTTGTAACAGCATGGAATAAATGCCAGCTTGTATTTTACTATGATGGAGCTTTTATTAACAAGCACTGGTGAGACAGAACCTTCTTTGAAAATAGAAATGCTACTGTACCAAGTTCAATTATTTAGCTTCAGGTTTTAAGATTTTTTAATGTGTCTTAAAAGGAGAAATTCAGGACAAAAGAGAATTACAAATATTTTTTTCTTGCAAAAGTGCCCTTTGAAATAAAAGTAGTTATTTGACATTTGAGAAATACTTCCTATCTTAGATAAGTTGGATTCTCTCCTACAAACATTTACCCTTAAGACTTACAGGTTTTTTTATTGTTATTACTTTGAAAGAAGACTCACTCCTGATTTATTCTGTATATTTGATTGCATTCTCGATTGTATTTGATAATTAATCAATTCAGTTCAGTCGCTCAGTTGTGTCCGACTCTTTGTGATCCCATGAATTGCAGCACGCCAGGCCTCCCTGTCCATCACCAACTCCTGGAGTTCACTCAAACTCATGTCCTTTGAGTCAGTGATGCCATCCAGCCATCTCATCCTCTGTCGTCCCCTTCTCCTCCTGCCCCCCAATCCCTCCCAGCATCAAAGTCTTTTCCAATGAGTCAACCCTTCGCATGAGGTGGCCAAAGTATTGGAGTTTCAGCTTTAGCATCAGTCCTTCCAATGAACACCCAGGACTGATTTCCTTTAGAATGGACTGGTTGGATCTCCTTGCAGTCCAAGGAACTCTCAAGAGTCTTCTCTAACACCACAGTTCAAAAGCATCAATTCTTCGGTGCTCAGCTTTCTTCACAGTCCAACTCTCACATCCATACATGACCACTGGAAAAACCATAGCCTTGACTAGATGGATCTTTGTTGGCAAAGTAATGCCTCTGCTTTGAATATGCTATCTAGGTTGGTCATAACTTTCCTTCCAAGGAGTAAGTGTCTTTTAATTTCATGGCTGCAATCACTATCTGCAGTGATTTTCAACATATAATGTGCTGCCTCATAATGCTCCTAAATGGAGTAGGGGGAGTTCCATGGCTTCTTAATAGCACTTAGAACACTGTATCTAAAGGATATTGACTAATTTATCCAAAAAGTAGCACTGTCTAAATGAATATTAGTACTTTGAAAATTTAGCAAACTAAGAAGACCAAGGCTCTTTTTTCTAAGTGTATAGTATGCTTTATTTCTCTCTAGAAATTATAAAGTCATCAACTTCAAAAAAGTTTGCCTACTTCCAGTATGTACACTCTCCTCTCCAATACATATGTATGTTCACAAGTCCTCACTTCTTTTGTTGAGTTTTCTAATTAAATGACTTTGCAATAACACCTTTCTACCATAATTTTCTAAATATCATAGATATACCACACAAAGATAGATATACTACCCAGTGCACCCAAAGTTTATGTATTTTTAATGCTCTGTTATGTACTATTTTAGTATAGCATAGGCATGTTTTTGAATGAACTATAAACCGGTAGAACCATATCTTACCAATGGGTAATCTGTTCTCTGGTAAGAAGATGATTCACTATCACTTCAATAGCACAGTATTAGCAACTTAGGGAGGCCAGTCTTCAAAAGCCAGTTAACGTAAAGTATTTCTCCTATTATTCAGTTCAGTTCAGTCACTCAATCACGTCCAACTCTTTGCGATCCCATGGACTGCAGCATGCCAGGCTTCCCTGTCCATCACCAACTCCCTGAGCTTGCTCAAACTCATGTCAATTGAGTCCATCACTGATGGCCATCCAAACATCTTATCCTCTGTTGTCCCCTTTTCCTCCTGCCTTCAGTCTTCCCCAGCATCAGGGTCTTTTCTAAGGAGTCAGTTTTTTGCAACAGATGGCCAAAGTTTGGAGTGTCAGCTTCAGCATCAGCCTTTCCAATGAATATTCAGGACTGATTTCCTTTAAGATTGACTGGTTTGATCTCCTTTTATTACATATCATGAAAATAAAGATAAATCATATGTCAATTTTGTCTTGGCATTATAGAAATAATAGAAAGGCCCAAAGTTGAGAGAGTGACTTTTTTGAAGACCATCAAAGAAGACTGTGGCTAGAGCCAGTATAATAAGGGAAAAATGGTCAGAAATGAAGTTGGAGCAATTTAAGGGGGAAGCAGAATATCTTTAGTATTTAGATCATTGTAAGAATATTTGTTTATGCTCCATGTGATACTGAGAGACATAGTAACGACAAGATGTGAGTTAGATAAATGAATCTCTTTGTTGCTGTTTGAATACTGCACTTTGTATACTACACAGAAGTGAGGACTGAGAAGGGTGGGAGCAGATTAAGCAGCTGCCGTCTACGGGATCGCAGAGTTGGACACGACTGGAGTGACTTAGCAGCAGTAGCAGCAGCAGGCTTTAAGTTTATTTAAAAAATGATGGTTTCTTGGATCATAGAGATAGTAGAGGAAATTGTGAGAATCTGTTATACTCTAGGTTTATATAGATGTTGGAATCAAAAGAATTTGTTGATGGATAGGATGTCTGGAGTGATAAAAATTTGTCACTACTTAAAATGGGAAAAGACTGTAGGTGGAATCTTTTCAGTAGATAGGAGATAAGACATTAGATTTTTGGATATATTGAATTTGAGTTGTGTATGTGTGTGTGCTCTATGATCGGTTGTGTCTGACTCTTGTGACCCCTCTCTCCAAGGGATTTGGGCTTCCCAGGTGGCTCAGTGATAAAGAATTGGACTGCCAATGCAGCAGAAGAGACATGGATTTGATCCCTGGGTTGGGAAGATCCCTTGGAGGAGGAAACAGCAACCGACTCCAGTATTCTTGCCTGGGAAATCCCACGGACAGAAGAGCCTGGTGGCTACAGTTCATGGGGTTGCAGAGTCAGACAGGACTTAGTGACTGAGATCACTTGGAGCTGTAACAACTTACAGCTACTATGGAGAAACCATTTGAGAAGATCTATAGCATCTCCAGTCTTCATGTTTTTCTGATACTTTATTACTAATTTATCAGTCAATATCTCATTGACAGTATTACAAATATCGGCAGTCTTGATATTAATTATATATTATATATGCTATCTTGTTAGGAAATAAAATCTTGAGTTTAAAAAGCAGTGTCTCCTTGCTAGGATGGAATTGATCAGAAGTGACACGTTTCCTCCAAGTAGAAGCTAGTTTAACCACCAGAAAGGGATGGGTGGAAACATTTGTACCACAGGCATTCACCTTATCTTTTAAGTGGAAATTTAGAAATTCAAATATATAATTTTCAAATGGGAAAAACTCATGTGTCCATTTGTATAAAAAGTACTGAACGATGCAAACTGTTTGTGATACCCTGTCATCTAGCCTTATCCCTAACTCCCCAAACTTGCAAAAAGAATGTTACTAGCTGCTAGTGAGTGACACTAAATCTCCTATACCATGACAGGCACAATCCTTTGATAAAATAGGCATCTTTATCTGTAATGTTATCAACTGTCAACCAAACTGATGTGATGTCACATCAAGGACAGAATATAATATGATATGGGTATGGATACACTAAGTTTTCTTTTGCATGAAATAATCGAATTTAGAAATATCTGACAAGTACTGTAATTATTTAAAGTACTTATGGCAAAGTAACATAATTTATCAATATTGCAAACATAATTGCAATGTGAGTAGTCAAAATAATTGTGATTAAACTACTATTTAGACACTATTTAGAAGAGGATAAAACAAGAAGACAAGGAAGTATAGTTACTGACATTTAGAACTCAGGGAGACTTTTCAACTTATCTATAGGGACTGCTTTCATGAAAAATGTTTTTCAGTTCTGATTCTGATGTTGGGGATATGTGATAGTGGTTGTGCATTTCTATGGGATTGTCAGATAAATTCTGCCTTTCCCATGATGTGGCATGAAATTTATACCATCCCATTATTTATCCCAAATTTATCCCATCCCAATATATTACCATCCCATCCCAATGTATCACTTGAGAAGAACTTCACCAGTTGTCCTCTCAGAACTTCTCTTTGTTTTTCTTTAAAGAAACTTCGATCTACAGGGCAATACATTTTCAAATATTTATGTTAATCTTTATTTGAGTCTATTTACAGATGTTTATTCTTAATAATTTAATTTAAACAATTGAACACTTTGATTTCAAATGAATATCATATCCTCATTTCTTACTTGCCTCTGTACTTTATCTATAGCATTCTATCAACTGTGTCTCTATATTTACTTTGATTGTTTTGGCTGTGGTAAAGAAAAAATTTTGTTTAAACACATGGCTTGGATTATTCCACTTTCTTGCTTTTAATTTTTAAGTTGTATCATACTAGCAGAGGCTTGACATTCATAAATACTGATTTATGTGACCATGACCAAACAATAAGATCATTGAGTCTCCATAAATATATATATATATACACACACACACACATACTTTTTTCATCTCAATGAAATACTGGCCTAGCAGACTGAACAATATGTCACTCATTAAAAATCAGTCCAATGCCTACTAGAAGAATCGTCTCCTTCTAATACTGCAAGAAAGTTGAGCATAAGCATCATAGAAATATGAATATAAGCTTTAATAATAAAAGACCCAATCTCAAATTTTACAGCATCATTGACATAATCTTCCTTTGAGTAAAATATATATACACATATATTTTAATATATGCATATATGCATGCATATATACATATATATTTATTATATATATTAATTTATTTAATGTGGACTTTATGGGTACCATAAAATATTTTATGGGTGCCCTTCCCAAGTGGTGCTAGTGATAAAGAACCCACCTGCCATGGCATGAAGTGTAAGAGACACTGGCTCAATCCCTGGGTTGGGAAGATCCCCTGAAGGAAGGCACAGCAACTTACTCCAGTATTCAGTATTCTTGCCTGGAGAATCCAAAGGACAGAGGAGCCTGGCAGGCTACAGTCCATGGGATTACAAAGAGTCTGACACAACTGAAGCAACTTAGCATGCACGCAAAGACAGGACATATTTCACTGTGCCTCAAAGGGCAAATCATTCATACCCAAGCCATCACAACTAATCAGAAAATCATATTCAATATTTCCTTCTTTGCAGAATACTTAAATCTCTAAAGTCTGATATTCATTCATCTAAAGTTGTTTTCTAGATCACTGATCTAACTCCTTTATACTTTATAACCCTCAGTGTCTTCAATTAAGATCATGAATTACATTTAACTTACATTTCCATGTTTTTACTTTCCTCTATAATATTATCATAAAACTTAGGTCATTGAATTCAGTGTTTTAAATTACGTTACAATGGCATGATACCTTATAGAATATTTCAAAATAAACAGTTCATAATAATTGTCTGCTGTGCTTAGTCTCTCAGTCATGTCCGACTCTTTGTGACCCATGGACTGTAACCCACCAGGCTCCTCTGTCTATGGGGATTCTCCAGGCAAGAATACTGGAGTGGATTTCCATGCCCTCCTCCAGGGGATCTTCCCAACCCAGGAATTGAACCTAGGTCTCCCACAGTGCAGGTGGATTCTTTACCGTCTGAGCCACCAGGGAAGCCAAATTTGTCTACTTCTAACCCTAATTAGACACAAGCTCAAAGTCTATGGGAGTTCAATACATGCCTAAAATGAAATATTGCTTGGATAAGAAACAAAATTTCAGTTGAAGTCTTCATTTATACTAAAATTCATACATAATGGCAGCTTTAAAACTGGCTGAATACATTATTTACATGCAGTATATTCCTTTTTTTCATATTACTAATAACACTAATATGTAAAATGGCATTCTTTTGGTACCTTAGTTGACATCCTTGTAAAATATAATCAGTCAGTTCAGTCACTCAGTCATGTCCGACTCTTTGCGACCCCATGGACTTCAGTACGCCAGGTTTCCCTGTCCATCACCAACTCACGGAGCCTACTCAAACTCATGTCCATCACATTGGTGATGCCATCCAACCATCGCACCCTCTGTCATTCACTTCTCCTTCTGCCTTCAATGTTTTCCAGCATCAGGGTCTTTTCCAATGAGTCAGTTCTTCGCATCAGGTGGCCAAAGTATTGGAGTTTCAGCTTAAGCATCAGTTCTTCCAATGAATATTCAGGACTGATTTCCTTTAGGATGGACTGGTTGGATCTCCTTGCAGTCCAAGGGACTCTCAAGCATCTTCTCCAACATCACGGTTCAAAAGCGTCAATTCTTCAGCGCTCAACTTTCTTTATAGTCCAACTCTCACATCCATACATGACTACTGGAAAAATAATAGACTGCTATTATTTGGGACTCTTATTTCACTTATGCCAATTAGATCTAATTAATAAATAAGTTTGGATTTAAAATAAGTTTTACCATATTTCTTCTATTCGCTCAGTCATGTCCAACTCTTTGTGACCCCATGGACTAAACAGTCCATGGAATTCTCCAGGCCAGAGTACTGGAGTGGGTAGCCTTTCCCTTCTCCAGGGCATCTTCCTGACCCAGGAATCATACTGGGGTCTCCTGCATTGCAGGTGGATTCTTTACCAACTGAGCTATGAAGGGAGCCCAATAAATAAGACTGGATTTAAAATAAGTTTCACCATATCTCTTCTCACTCTACTACTCTTCATACAAGTCAAGAAATTAGACTTGGAAAATAAGAGGATGGGATTATCAGATACCTTTTTTGGAAATTTATCCCTATACTGTGCTAGTAAAAACAAATACCTTGGAAAAGAATCTCTAATTTACCATTATGCTTTATGTTATTCAATGAATTTGGCATCTTGTTTTTCTGGCATTATTTCCATAAAATGATAAGGAATAGAATTTGGAAAGTTAAATAGCTTCATGAAGCTGAGCTTCTAGTTCAGATTTTAAAGACTTTGTGCCATGGTATTGGTGAATTCCAGACTGCCCTTGAAATATTCCCAAAGTTACAACCAGGTTTCATTTGCAGTCTAACTGCTAATTCAGTAGTGGGTATGTATAAGGTTGTCAATACATCTTGGATTTTGAGACTAAATAATTTTATTTTTATAACCAGAGAGTGGAAAGAACTTGCTGGATATGGTGCTAAAATATATGTGTGTCCAGTTTTCAGAGAAAAAGCTTGCAGAATACCATCTTACTTACCAGTTTCTCAAGGTAGAACTGTAGGTAGGAGATTGTGCTCAACAGATAAGCTGACCTCTAAATAAACATTCAAACATCTAAATAAACAGAGACATGGCATTCTTAGACTACCCCGAATTGAACTGATCAGATTAAATCTGCTTCACAAAATGGCTTTGGTAGAAATGTAGTCCCATCATATAGCCATTTTAAGGTCATTATATTCAGTATTTTAGAGAGACCCATAATATTTTCATCTGAATTTGCTGACAAGTTTGGTCAGTCCTTAATAACAGTCATATGATAATTAAATTGGTAATAATAATTAGCATATAACCTTCCAAGTTGACTACATCAGATGGTACCTGAGATAATTGGACACATAATTTCTAGTATGTTTGCTAAAAAATGTCTCATTACACCTCAAGCTTGAGCACTTAAGGTTAAAGGATTGTTTCTAAGGAAGAATTGAGAAGTCTCCATTCCTGATTTGTAAAAACAGTGTCATTTCTATTCATTAGTACATATTTCTATAATGCTAGTCCTTGTTTCATATAGTTTCATAACTAAGCCAACTTATTTTCAAGGTAATGGAAGCTAGTTAAAATGATTTATTTACTTCTTCCCCTAAACTATTGTAATACAGTTAAATAATAAGCCCAGTACATCATTTTGAAGGTATTAACACGAACCTTTGAAAACTACAGATCCCCTCCAAACATGTTCAAAGAGCAATCCATTTATGAGAAGTGAATAATTTTGCTTGTAATATTTAAAAAATCTCATACTCTACAGTTTTAGATAACTGTAATATTCACATGCTAATCCACCCACACTTTAGAACACAGCAGTCCCATTTGAAGAAAATCCTAAGAGGAACGTAATAATAATTGTTATAATGACTATTGTAATCTGTTTGGCATGAACCAGCCTAGTAGTACTTACGTTCTTTTCCTGTTATATCCCCCAATATATTTTCATTTCACTTTCCACTAGTGCTGCATTGTGTTTCTTTCAACAGGCAAGACTGTAAAAATAGCATTCAGCAGTACTCTCTGGCAGGAAGTCAGAGGTTTTAGAGACAGTGGACAAAGGATACATACTGTATGCTATGTAGTTTAAAGATATGTATATTTAGAATATACAAATAGGGTTAGTAATGTAGTTCATATAAGAGAATAAGGTATAATAATGAATAATGAATAAGGTATAATAAGAGAATGATGTTTTAGAAGTTGCATATAGAGCCTGTCACATTTGCATTAAAATTTAGCCTTACTCTTACTGAGAAGCTTCCCTGGCAGCTCAGATGGTGAAAGCGTCTGCTTGCAATGTGAGAGACACAGGTTCGATCCCTGGGTCAGGAAGCTCCCCTGGAGAAGGAAATGGCAACCCACTTCAGTTCTCTTGCCTGGAAAATTCCATGGATGGAGGAGTCTCATAGGCTACAATCCATGGGGTCACAAAGAGGCGGACATGACTGAGTGACTTCACTTACTGAAAAGTAAGTCTTGGTCTTAATACATACCACTATATATAACATCCTGGAATGTGAAGTCATGTGGGCCTTAGAAAGCATCACTACGAACAAAGCTAATGGAGGTGATGGAATTCTAGTTGAGCTATTTCAAATCCTGAAAGATGATGCTGTGAAAGTGCTGCACTCAATATGCCAGCAAATTTGGAAAACTCAGCAGTGGTCACAGAACTGAAAAAGATCAGTTTTCATTCCAATCCCAAAGAAAGGCAATGCCAAAGAATGCTCAAACTACCACACAATTGCACTCATCTCACATGCCAGTAAAGTAATGCTCAAAATTCTCCAAGCCAGGCTTCAGCAATACGTGAACCATGAACTTCCAGATGTTCAAGTTGGATTTAGAAAAGGCAGAGGAACCAGAGATCAAATTGTCAACATCCACTGGATCATGGAAAAAGCAAGAGAGTTCCAGAAAAACATCTATTTCTGCTTTATTCACTATGCCAAAGCCTTTGACTGTGTGGATCACAATAAACTGTGGAAAATTCTGAAAGAGATGGGAATACCAGACCACCTGATCTGCCTCTTGAAAAACCTATATTCAGGTCAGGAAGCAACAGTTAGAACTGGACATGGAACAACAGACTGGTTCCAAATAGGAAAGGGAGTACGTAAAGGGTGTATATTGTCACCCTACTTATTTAACTTCTACGCAGACTACATCATGAGAAACGCTGGGCTGGAAGAAGCACAAGCTGAAATCAAGATAGCCGGGAGAAATATCAATAACCTCAGATATGCAGATGACACCACCCTTATGGCAGAAAGTGAAGAGGAACTAAAGAGCCTCTTGATGAAAGTGAAAGTGGAGAGTGAAAAAGTTGGCCTAAAGCTCAACATTCAGAAAATGAAGATCATGGCATCTGGTCCCATCACTTCATGGGAAATAGATGGGGAAACAGTGGAAACAGTGTCAGACTTTATTTTTTTGGGCTCCAAAATCACTGCAGATGGTGATTGCAGCCATGAAATTAAAAGACGCTTACTCCTTGGAAGGAAAGTTATGACCAACCTAGATAGCATATTCAAAAGCAGAGGCATTACTTTGCAAACAAAGGTCCATCTAGTCAAGGCAATTGTTTTTCCAGTAATCATGTATGGATGTGAGAGCTGGACTGTGAAGAAAGCTGAGCACTGAAGAATTGATGCTTTTGAACTGTGGTGTTGGAGAAGATTCTTGAGAGTCCCTTGGACTGCAAGGAGGTCCAACCAGTCCATTCTAAAGGAGACCAGCCCTGGGTGTTCATTGGAAGGACTGATGCTAAAGCTGAAACTCCAATACTTTGGCCACCTCATGCGAAGGGTTGACTCATTGGAAAAGACCCTGATGCTGGGAGGGATCAGGGGACGACAGAGGTTGAGATGGCTGGATGGCATCACTGACTCGATGGACATGAGTTTGAGTGAACTCCAGGAGTTGGTGATGAACAGGGAGGCCTTCCATGATGCGATTCATGGGGTTGCAAATAGTTGGATACGACTGAGTGACTGATCTGATCTGATCTGATATATTAAACAGCTATGTTTTACACATTAGAAAGCATCAAATAAAGTTAAGTTAAAATTTTTTTAGGCTTTTAAATTTAAAGAAGGAAAATTTCACTTTTGTACAAATATGTGAAAAATAAGTTATTTTAATAAGCTGCAGTCACTATAAGAGGAAAAAACTGAACATTGGACTCAGACAAATCTGATTTGATTTTGAACTTTACAGTTCACTACATGTGCAATCTGGGGCAAGTTACTCGATTTTTCTAAGTTTTGGGTTTCTAATCTGTAAATAGTTATAAGAAAATTTATCTCCCAGTTTGTACTGAAGATTAAATGGGCTACTGAGTATAGAATGAGGTAACTCTGCATGTTTATTGTAATATGTAGTAGCTTATTATTTCATTAACTTATTTTAATGAAATTAGATGTCTGATAAAGCCCTAGCCAGTTCAAGTTTCTTGTCCTTGACCTGTTGCCTGCCTTAGCCAGATTTCACCCTTGACTACCTAATTTTACACTTAAAGGGTATATTTTTTTACATTGCGATTTTGAGCTTATGAAAATTTGTTTTAGATTTCTGTTTTCCTTCCAGAATGTCCAGAAGTCACAGTGATTTAATTTATATTTTATATATTTATAATTTGTGTGTGTGCACAGTCATGTCTGACTCTTTGTGACCCCTTGGACTGTAGCCCACCAGGATCCTCTGTCCATGGGATTTTCCCAGACAGGAATACCTGAGCAGGTTGCTATTTCCTTTTCCAGGAGATCTTCCCAACTCAGGGATTAAACCCACGTCTCTTGTGTCTCCTGAATTGGCAGGCAGATTCTTTATCAGAGCTTCCCTAATAGCTCAGTTGGTAAAGAATATGCCTGCAATGCAGGAGACCCCGGTTGGATTCCTGGGTCAGGAAGATCCACTGGAGAAGGGATAGGCTACCCACTCCAGTATTCTGGCCGGGAGAATTCCATTAACTGTATGGTCCATAGGGCTGCAAAGAGTTGGACAAGACTGAGTGACTTTCACTTTTCTTTATCACTGTGCCACCTGGGAAACCTATCAGGCATTCAAAATAAATATGTTTACCAACCTATGATGTGTTAAAATATGGACCCTCAAGCACTAGGTAATGAACAACAAAAACAACAAATCAGAAAGAGCCTCTTTACCTTTTAATAAAAGAGCTGAAATCTTAGAGAAATAGACATAAGGTAGATGACATCAGGACCAGCTGGCTTACCATGCCTCTTGCAAATTGAAGATCAGAGTTATTGAATAAATATGCTGGGATGAAGCAGGAATGTGATTGAATGGGATGGGTTGGGATGAAAGAGTAAAATAAATGTTTTGTAAATCAGAAAATAGAAAATAAGGGATGGTAATGATCAAATCTATAAAGCAGTGTCATGGGTGAGAATAGAAGTGCTGACCCAGCAGTGATCTCTTAGCTTCTGGAAAATGTCTGTGGCATTTTTGATCTATCAAAAATATGAAGCTCCTAATATTTTTTCTGACTATAGTATGCTAAGATTATTATTTTTAACCCTGATACATCCCAGTGATTTTTCTATAAAGGATTGTTTGCTAGTTTTAACCAGGATTTCCCCATAGTTTTCTCTTAGTTACAGTACTTTCAAATTAAAGGTATATATTTTGTAGAATATTGTCAGAAATTCCTAAAACTCCCCCCAAACTGTGTGTATATATATTTAATTTCATTTACATGTTGCTCCTTCTTATCCATTTTCTGCTCTGCACAGAATCTTGAAATTTAGAACTTGCTAGGAAGACTTTATTTGGAAATGTATGTAGGAATCATTAATACTTTCAAGGAATAGTCCTATTCTACACTCGTTAGTGGCATGAGGCAGGATTGCATTTTCTGTACCATCTCTTTGTGGTTGGATGGAGCTGTAACTAGTTCTGTCTTGAGTCGTGAGCCATCTACTTGACAATGCAGAGCATTTAATTTGAGGCAAAAACCTTCCAGAGAGCTTCCCTTCTTCTTTGTCACAATGACTAATACTGTTCAAGCTGGTGATGGTTCTATCCACCCAGTTTTCAGAGTAAAGTGGCTTGGAGCAGAGCCCCTAGACAACTGTTAATAGACCAGTATTATGTGTGAGAAATACATTTCAGGTGTTCTAAGCTACTGACATTTTGGAGTTGTTTGTTGCCACAGTATAACTTAATTTATCATGATGAAATTATTTTGAGCATCACATGTAAACATCAGAGGTATGCAGTCATGGTTATTCAAAAAAAAAAGGTAATACTACAGCTTCAATGATAAAATGCTTTCCATTTTTCTCTAAATGATATTCCTCCAGATAGGAGAGGGTGCCATGCATGAAGCTGTTTTATTTAATCCCACATTTTTAGTGCTTAACATTTTATCAGATAAATACAAGAATTCATCATGAGAATACAGACTTGCAGTTTGGAAACAGACTCAAGTTCCTATATTGCCTGATACTGTGTGTATTTCTTCGGCTGCACAAAAATTATAATAGATTCCAAATGACTTGTTTTCGTTTTCTTTTAAATTACCCAAGAACCCCCAAAGTCCACAAAAACAGATATAAATGGTAGCTAATGACACTTAAAAGTATGTTTTTTCTCCCTCCTCAGTGCCCATCAAATAGCTCTTATATGAGACATTAAATTGTTACACAGAATCAAAAATTCCTTAGAGAGCCAAGAAAAGTGACATTAATTGCTACTACTTTTATTTTCCTCCTGCCTCTCTTCTTTCCTCCCTCTGTCTTTATCCACCTCCTTATTCCCTACCTTGGCTTTCTTTCAGTTTCCTGCATTTTCATTATATGTTATAAATATAAAGTATTTTAAGCATTTCTGGAAATAGAAAGTAACAGACAGACAATTCTAATTTACTTAGGCTTATATGGGTTTTAAATTCCTGGCTTAAGGGATCTATGGAAATAAATAACTTAGACATTTTTTTTACCTTGATCTTTATGACTAGATGGAGTTGACATGCTTTTTACACAATATAATTTGAAATAACCATCAATGGCTTTCCTCAATGCCTATTTGATATTTTGTTAAATAAGAATTAACACAAAAATTGGTAATACTGTTCAGAATAAGCGTCATTTTTAAAAAGTCTGTATAAAACTGAGTAGGTGCATCTTAAATTGCCTAAAATTCCCATTGCATTCACAAATAAGGAGATAATTAGAGAAAAGCCCTGTTGAGAAGGCAGACCTTCTGAAAAGGCATCAGGTTTAATGAGTTAAAAAAGAACAATGAGAATACATAGATATAGTTCAGAAAATGTTAGTAGTTTATTTTATTTCCAATACAACCATAATTTAATTTCTGAAAATCAGTAGAACAATCCTGATGTTTCACTCTTTTTTAACTAAGAAAATCTTTTCCAGTTACATTATTAAAAATTTTAGATTACTCCAGAACATAAATAGTATTGAAAACAACCTTTCTCCACTGTAATTTTTTCCTCAAACCTTGCCAATAAACTTTGAAAGCAGATCTTCATTTAGAATTGTAAGTGCTATAGGATCACAAATAAGGAAAGGCTTCACAGCATTTAGGGAGGGCTTCAAAGAGAAGGTGGCATTTAAATGACAAATGTAGTAGTTTCTCATATAGCATGAAGTTTTACAGGCAAAAGGAATGGTATAAACTTAGGCATTCAGATGGACAATGTGCTTAGGAACATGTGCTATGTGTAGAGCATCTCTCATGAGAGAGAAGTCATAGATGAGTCTTGCAAGGAAAGCCTGAACCAAGGTGGAAAACACCTCATATATCACTATTAATCTAGGTATGGTGCAAGAAACACACTACTTCAGGTATTTTAAATTCTTTTCTCAAGAGCAGACAGCTAAGAGTTAAGCAGAATTGAGATTTGAATGTAGACAGGCTTGTCTCCAGAGTTTGTGCTCTTAACCACTAGGCTGTAGATAAATATACAGGTAACAGCTTTTATGAATAAAGTACAAGCTAAGGACTGGGAAGCAAGTGGTAATTGTGTAGGGTGTTGTCCATTTCAGTTGTCTTGGGGGAATAAATTTAGACTGCTACTTGAACTGTAGTTGTCTTCATGGTGCGCAGAGAAGAAACCCAGGTAACAAAGAGCAAATATTCTCATACCTCATTTCTCTCTTCTTTCTTCCCTCCCCTAACCTTCATTTTCCTGCTCTCTCTCTCTCATCAGAAGGCTGGAAGAGACAGGCTGAAGAGATGGGAATTCAAGTCATCAGGCCATTCTAACTTTGTTTATAGTTTAAAAGAATAGTTGTTTCTGAGGTATATTTTGCAGTTAATAGACAAATATCAGTAGAAACATACAATGTGTTTCTCAATCATATTTACAAGCAACAAATGTGTTGAGTCTCTATTCTCTTTAAATCTTTCACTATGGTGTTTTTATAACACATGGTGGATCTGCATTATAATTACATTAACGAAGAACTCCATCACCATATCTACTTATTACACTCAATTATAAAACCTGAGCTGCTTGGCAAAGGTATTATTCATTAACCTTTTCAGAGCTTATAATAGGAAATCTAATCACATAGAGGTGGTAGACTGCATTCTGAAAATGACTCCAGTTGTCATGTACAGTAAATTTTAATACCCAAATTCTCTGTAAATTGGGCAGTTCCAAGAAATTGAATGAAGAGAATCTATTTAATCAGCTTAAAAGTATGAAATTTGAGTTCATTTTCACGGTAAAAATAATGATTGTATCTGAGATAAATGCTTAGAGAACATTTTTATTCTAATTAAAGTTCCTGCATATATTAATTTTACTTCCCTTTATATGCTTTAGGCTTTCAGATTCTGATTGAAATTGCATATACAGTAATAAACATTGTTAATTTGTGTCTCCTATTCCAGCATTCTCTTGAAATGAAAAAGAAAACTAGGTATCCTGTTTTTAATAAATACTTTTACCTTAAGTGTTTTATTGTTTTTGTACTGTATAACACAGACCAGCCTTGGTGATTTACCATATGTGGAGGACATTTAATTCAAATGATTTGTTCTTAAATATTTAGCATTGCTTAGATTGACACTGACACACTATACATAAAATTCCATATATAAGAATGACTTAACAATCATAGTTAACATCAGTCTTCAAACTGCTTACCTTTTCCACAACATTTGGCATTGTTATTAAGTCTCAACTTCTAGGATGTTTCTTTTCCCTTGTTTTATAACTACTCTCTCTTTTTTCTCCTACTTCTCTGAACCTCCTTTATTTGTTCCTATCACTTACCCTTTCATTTAATTCTGGGCTTCCTTGGGCTCTGTGCATATCCATTTTTATATTCTCATTTTGGCAATCATTTCTGGAAAACAATTTCTTCCCTTGTCCTCAGTTTTCATCTATATGCTAATCAAATTGTTATTTTTTCATGTAAGGACTCTTTCATTTACTTAAGAAATATTTTGAGCACCTACTATGTGTTAACTATTTTGATGTGCATTGGATTAAGCACAGTCCCTATCATCTTGGAACTTACAGATTAATGAAGGATTCAGACACATATATGTGGAGTCTTTTAGTCCCAGCAAAGCTTTTAATAAGTACTTTTGTAGTTGGATCAAAGTATATAGGAGTGGGGGTTATGAGATGTGAGGTATAAAGTTCCTTTTAAGCATTGGAAGAAATATTTTGCAATCAGGGGTTATTTTATTAAAATAGTACTTAATATGGATGTACCGCTGCTGCTGCTGCTGCTAAGTTGCTTCAGTTGTGTCCAACTCATATACATATAAATCCATCTAGTCAAGGCTATGGTTTTTCCAGTAGTCATGTATGGATGTGAGAGTTGGACTATAAAGAAAGCTGAGAGCAGAAGAATTGATGCTTTTGAACTGTGATCTTGGAGAAGACTCTTGAGAGTCCTTTGGACTGCAAGGAGATCCAACCAGTCCATCCTAAAGGAGATCAGTCCTGGGTGTTCATTGGAGGGACTGATGTTGAAGCTGAAACTCCAATACTTGGCCACCTATGCAGAGAGCTGACTCATTTGAAAAGACCCTGATGCTGGGAATGATTGAGGGCAGGAGAAGAAGGGGATGACAGAGAATGAGATGGTTAGATGGCATCACCAACAAAATGGACATGGGTTTGGGTGAACTCCGGGAGTTGGTGATAGACAGGGAGGCCTGGTGTGCTGTGCTTCATGGGGTTGCAAAGAGTTGGATACGACTGAGCTACTGAACTGAACTGAATAGTGACAAAGACATCTTAACATCAGTAATACCCATTATTTGCTTTAATAGCTTCTGAAAACCAAGTTCAGTAGTGCCTTATTAATTTATTCTCAGGTTATTCAATGTAGATATACAATTTCAGGTAACAACATTATTTAAAATGACAGACATTAACACAGAGATATAGTCATTGATTATCAGAGTGAGAGTTGTCTAAAAGCATTTTTAAAATATGAGCTGGTGATCGATATAACATGCACTTATTTATTTGGTTCTTTACCTATATTCTTATTTTACCTATTAGAGCTTATTTTGCTGTTAAATATTCTGATAATTATTTCCAATGTAGAAATGCAGTTTGGGTTTAAGAATTCTTTGGGCAAAATGTTGACATAGGAAAGACCCCACTAATATGACCTTGCCATAAAATATGTTATTAAATGCCTGAAGCTATTGGTAATAAGTTCTAAAGGCAGATATTTGAAGGGGAGAGACAGCTACCTGCACATTTAAATATTCCTATTTCTTAATGGCAGTGCAAGGGAAGTTAAAAGTCAGTCATCAAATAATGCTCTGAATCATATCAGCGATTTTTTATGTAAGTGACATGGAAATTGGAGTAGATGAAGATGTGGATAATTTATGAATTTTAGTGCCAACTGTAAATGCAGTCATGATTTTTGCAATTATATTCTATTTCACCTTTATTTGAAAGGATATAGATAATTAAAGTATTTCTTGTTAAAAGCAGAAGAGCAAGCCTATCTTTAAAATATCAAGAAATCTAAGTGGTAACATACTAGCAATTGTGTTCTTAGCCCTGGGTATTAGTAAATGCTCCTGAAGTAAAGTTCTCTCATTATAGGGTAGAAAGAAAGAGAAAATGTGGTCAAGAAGACAGACTCAGAAGTTAGACTATATTGAATCAAACCTCAGCTCTCCTACTCACTGGCTATGTAATTTTGAGAAAGTTATTTAACCTTTAAATGACTCAATTCAGTTATCTACAAAATAAGGACAATAATTAGAATACCTGTCTCATAAAGTTGTTGCAAGGATTAATGCATCACTACGAACAAAGCTAGTGGAGGTGATGGAATTCCAGTTGAGCTATTTCAAATCCTGAAAGATGGTGCTGTGAAAGTGCTGCACTCAATATGCCAGCAAATTTGGAAAACTCAGCAGTGGCCAGAGGACTGGAAAAGGTCTGTTTTCATTCCAATCCCAAAGAAAGGCAATGCCAAAGAATGCTCAAACTACCACACAATTGCACTCATCTCATATGCTAGTAAAGTAATGCTCAAAATTCTCCAAACCACAGCAATATGTGAACTTCCAGATGTTCAAGCTGGTTTTAGAAAAGGCAGAGGAACCAGAGATCAAATTGCCAACATCCGCTGGATCATGGAAAAAGCAAGAGAGTTTCAGAAAAGCATCTATTTCTGCTTTATTGACTATGCCAAAGCCTTTGACTGTGTGGATCATAATCAACTGTGGAAAATTCTGAAAGAGATGGGAATACCAGACCATCTGACCTGCCTCTTGAGAAACCTATATTCAGGTCAGGAAGCAACAGTTAGAACTGGACATGGAACAACAGACTGGTTCCAAATAGGAAAGGGAGTACGTAAAGGGTGTATATTGTCACCCTACTTATTTAACTTCTACGCAGAGTACATCATGAGAAACGCTGGGCTGGAAGAAGCACAAGCTGGAATCAAGATTGCCGGGAGAAATATCAATAACCTCAGATATGCAGATGATCCCACCCTTATGACAGAAAGTGAAGAGGAACTAAAAAGCCTCTTGATGAAAATGAAAGAGGTGAGTGAAAAAGTTGGCTTAAAGCTCAACATTCCGAAAATGAAGATCATGGCATCTGGTCCCATCACTTCATGGGAAATAGATGGGGAAACAGTGGAAACAGTGTCAGACTTTATTTTTTGGGCTCCAAAATCACTGCAGATGGTGACTGCAGCCATGAAATTAAAAGACGCTTACTCCTTGGAAGGAAAGTTATGACCAACCTAGATAGCATATTAAAAAGCAGAGACATTACTTTGCCAACAAAAGTCCGTCTAATCAAGGCTATGGTTTTTCCAGTAATCATGGATGGATGTGAGAGTTGGACTGTGAAGAAAGGTGAGTGCCGAAGAATTGATGCTTTTGAATTGTGATGTTGGAGAAGACTCTTGAGAGTCCCTTGGACTGCGAGGAGATCCAATTAGTCCATCCTAAAGGAGATCAATCCTGGGTGTTTATTTGAAGGACTGATGCTGAAGCTGAAACTCCAATACTTTGGCCACCTCATGCAAAGAGTTGACTCACTGGAAAAGACTCTGATGCTGGGAGGGATTGGGGGCGGGAGGAGAAGGGGACAACAGAGGATGAGATGGCTGGATGGCATCACCGACTCAATGGTCGTGACTTCGGGTGGACTCTGGGAGTTGGTGATGGACAAGGAGGCCTGGCGTGCTGCGATTCATGGGGTAGCAAAGAGTCGGACATGACTGAGTGACTGAAGTGAACCTCATAAAGTTGTTGCAAGGATTAATGAAGATTAATATAGGCAAAAGCACTATCTATCTAAGGCATACAAACTCTGTTTGCCTATACACAAATAAATATTACTAAATTCTTTAAACCACCCTGAGTTAGGTACTAATATTATTCCTTATGCCTCATAGGTATTTTTATGGAGATAACCTCTTCCTTCATTTTACAGATGCGAAAACTGAAAAAATTAAGTACAAAGTCACATATCTAGGGAATGGGTTAGTCAGGATTCAAACCCAAGTAACTTGGTTTCCGACTCTTGTTCTGTTACCCATTATGGCATATAACTTCCCCTAGAAACTTCTTAAAGAAAAACCCCCTGATACAATATATTATAAATTTATTTATGATAAAATAATGAGAAATGAGAAAGTAGGAACAAGATGGACAAATATGAAAATGGCCTGAACTTTCAATAATCTGTTTTTAAATTTATTTTTAATTGGAGGATAATTGCTTTACAATGTTGTGTTGGTTTTTGCCATACAACCATGTGAATCAGCCATAAGTATACATATATCCTCTCCCTCTTGAACCTTCCTTCCACCTCCCCCCCAATCCCACCCCTCTAGGTCATCACAGAGCACCAGGCTGAGCTACATGTGCTATACAGAAGCTTCCCACTCAGTATCTATTTTACACACAGCATATATCAGTGCTATTCTCTCAGTTCATCCCACCCTCTTGTTCCCCTGCTGTGTCCACAAGTATGTTCTCTACATCTATATCTCAATTCCTGCGCTGAAAATAAGTTTATCAGTAACATTTTTCTAGATTCCATATGCGTTAATATGCAATATTTATTTTTCTTTTTCTGACTTAATTCACTCTATAACAGGCTCTAGGTTCACCCACTTCAGTTCAACTGACTCAAATTCATTCTTTTTTTTAATGTCTGAGCTTTTTAAATCAATTCTTCTTTCTATCATTCCCGACTTTCTATAGGTTGTCCAAGAGAATCCATTAGAATAATATAACCTATATGTACCCTGGGCTTCCCAGATGGCGCTAATGGTAAAGAACCTGTCTGCTAATGCAGGAGATGTAAAGAGATGCATGTTCGATCCCAGGCTCTGGAAGATCCCCTGGAGGAGAGCTTGGCAACCCACTCCAGTATTCTTGCATGGATCATCCCGTGGACAGAGGAGCCTGGTGGGCTACAGTCTGTGGGGTTGCAAAGAGTCAGACACAACTAACAGACTCAGCACACACGCACACATATATAACTTTCATAGCTTTCTTTCATCCTTACTTGACCTTCCATTTGTATTATGTGACACTGAGTGAGAGGCTTATTTTCTTGAAGTAAAGTGAGATCTAAATTCATCCTCAAAGTTGTCTTTATGGGAAGGTTACATACAACTGGCCTTCACATATAACTGGTAACTGTGAACAAACTCATATAAAATAATGACATAGTGTTTGCAAGAATAATGTGGACAGGCAAATCTGCTTTCAAGATAAATTTTAGATTTTGGCCCCTAAACCTACACACATATTTATAAAGATGGAATTCGATCTTATCTACCAAAGACTTGAATTCCAAAAACCCAAGAATGATGATGGTCTGACTATTTCAAAGTGTTTGAAGAAAATATTTATTAAGCCTGAGAAAAATAGAAAAGAGGTAATTACCAGGCAAGGTTATTGCAGATGTGTATCTAGGTTCCAGTAAAATTCTTTGTACATAGGAGTACTTCAATAAAGATTTACTTACTGAATAAATGAATAATGCTGTGTATCTAAATCATCAATATTGATCTTCATGTAATTAGAGTGTTGGTTGAAGTTAAAGTGGAAGATTCTGCATTTACTGTTTTTCTTTTCTCTTTTTTAATACAAGACTTCACATTCTAGTGCAGATAAGACATTTTGGTGAATAAGATACATCTCAAAATTCTCAAACTAACCCCATAACCTTAGTAATTACTCAATGCATGATTGTGATCACACCTAAGTTTATATGTGGTAAATCACAAAGCATCAGCCTATAGTAGCAATTAGTCAAGACAGTCAATGTGTTTTAAAGATGCAGTAAATTATTACTCAAGTTTCTTTATAATGAATGTCTGTTATATTTCTTTTAGTAGGTATGATTTTGTAGAGAGTAAAAATTATTCAGTAATTCTCCTGGAACAGTGTTCTGATTCAGTGACTACGTAAATTGTTTATCTATTGCTAACAAGTGCTGGAATGGTACACCACCAATAATTGTTGTAAGTTGTCATTAAACATGACAAGATTCCATATGAACTGTGAGATAAAAGACATGGCTTGGAAAACACACTTCTTGGTACTAAAAAGGAGTGGAAATGAAAGAAGAATAGCATCTGAAGACAATACAGCAAATTAAAGCTTTACGTCTAGGTTGGCAGAATCCACCTGAAAATATATACTCTCACCCTGATTCTTTTAACATTATGTTCAGAGGAAAAAATGTCTGCTGGCTTCATAATAATGTGATTTTCACATTTTAGACCTTAAAAAAAAATCTCTCAGTTGGCTGGAATAAGGCCTAAAGTAAATTCTTTCAAAAGTCTAAATGAATCATTTTGCATCTGAAGATTTACTTCTATTGCCTTCACACATGGAAGCAATCATGGCTGAATGTACAAGACGTGTCAAACTCTTGCCACCTCTAGATTTGCCTCTTTAGATGTTGTTATATTGCCTTTATCTGTAACATCTTAGTCCTATTTTTCGTTTAGGACTAAGATGCTACAGATAAATCTAGAGTCAGCTTGCTTTTTTTTTTTTTTTCTAGATTGTCTTTATTATTTTTTCCCCTTCACAGATGCCAGCATGACTTTAAAATGTATACATATAGTGTAAGAATTTAACCAGAATACATTTAGATATGAGTTTCCTTTCATTATTTTTATCCTGAAATTTAGTAGGCCCTTTCAAGGTACATACATGGGCATGTTTTTACTTCATAAAAGTTGTCTTCCACTTTATTTTAAATTATAACTTCTGTAACATTTGTTCCCCAGATATATCAATTATTCATGGGCTAGATCTTCATTTTCTTTCTTCCATAGCTGTCATTTTCCCTCTCATTTATTTTTCCTTTTCCCAGGACTCTAGTAAAGCTTCCTATGTGTTTATTTTACATAACTAATTTGCTATTCTGCAGTATATTTCTTCTTTTTAGTAACTCCAATAAGCATTTAATTTCCTAATCTTCTATTGTGTTTTTAGATACATTGAAACCCTTTATTATCTCACCCATATCCCTTTTCAACTACTTTTGTTGCCTGCACATCTCAGAATGTTGTCCATATGACTGTACTTTTGTGCCTCCAAGGCATGTTTTTTCCCCCAGTGTGTTTAGAATGGCAAAGAGTTTTAAGATATTTTCTTCTCTATCTTGTAGGGACTCATTTTCTGTGCTAGTCCCTTCTTTCAAAAGGCATGTTCCATTTCCCCAGTCTGGTATGAATTTTTTCATAACCCACACGGTGTTTCTTCTATTTACTCATTTTCAAATGAGGCAAGTTCTCTTCAGACAAAATAGTTGGCAACAGAACCAGCGAGTTGTTTGCCTTTAGTCCCAGTCTTTGCCAACTCAAAGAATAGTTGAATGGCTTTTTTTGGTCCAGTGTTAGAGGATAGGTTAATGCCCACATATTTTAGTCCTGTTTCCAGTTTTTAGCTTCCATGTGCTTAACATATCTTTGCTTTATTTCAGTAACATTTTTTTCTACCCACAACCTTGTTCCATAATGTATAATAGGCATTTACAATCTTTAATCTCCAGTTATCACAGTTTATTCGTAAGTCTTACATGTTCTCAGAATAAAATATACTGCTACCAGTTGCCTGTCTAGTCATTCTGCTTGGAGCTGCTGTCTTTCAGTGTGAACAGAGAAAAATGGATGAAAGTATGCATACTCTTTTTGCCTCATAAAGTACCAACTTCACATTAGAGATATGGTTGTCTAGAGTTCTAGTTAGTATAGATCCTTGGACTCTGAGCCATGGGCCATAGTGTAGACTTGTAAAACTACATGCATCTTACTTTTTAATTTTTTTTAATTGGAGGATAATTGCCTTACAATATTGTGATGGCATCTGTCACACATCAACATGAACCAGCCATAGGCACACACGTGTCCCCTCCATCTTGAATCCCCCCCTCATCTCCCTCCCCCACATTCCTACAGGTTGTCACAGAGCACCAGCTTTGGGTTCCCTGCATCATACATCAAATTCCCATGAGCTATCTATTTTATGGCAATGTATATGTCTTAATACTATTTTGTCAAGTCATCCCACCCTCTCCTCCCACTATGTCCAAAAGCCTGTTCTTTATGTCTGTGTCTCCTTTGCTGCCCTACACCTAGGATCTTGGTACCATCTTTCTAGATTCCATATATGTGTTAATATATATGATATTTGTCTTTCTCTTTCTGACTTAATTCCCTCTGTATAATAGGCTCTAGGTTCATCCACCCCATTAGAACTGACTCAAATGTATTCCTTCTTATAGCTGAGTAAAATTCCATTGTGTATATATACCACAACTTCCTTATCCATTCATCTGTTGATGGATCTGTATAGAGAAAAGGGAACCCTCTTATAATGTTGGTAGGAATGCAAACTGATGCAACCACTATGGAGAACACTATGAAGATTCCTTTTAAACTAGGAATAAAACTACCATCAGTTCAGTTCAGTCATTCAGTCATGTCTGACTCTTTGTGATCCCAGAGCATGCCAGGGTTCCCTGTCCATCATCAATTCCCAGAGCTTGCTCAAACTCATGTCCATCGGATCGGTGATACCAGCCAACCATCTCAACCTCTGTCGTCCCCTTCTCCTGCTGCCTTTAGTCTTTCCCAGCATCAGTGCCTTTTCCAGTAAGTCAGTTCTTTGCATCAGGTGGCCAAAGTATTGGAGCTTCAGCTTCAGCATCAGTCCTTCCAATGAATATTCAGGGTTGATTTCATTTAGGATTGACTGGTTTGATCTCCTTTCAGTCCAAAGGACTCTCAAGAGTCTTATCCAACACACAGTTCAAAAGCATCAGTTCTTCGGCATTCAGCTTTCTTTATGGTCCTACTCTCACACCATACTCGACTACTGGAAAAACCCATAGCTTTGACTAGATGGACCTTTGTCAGCAAAGTAATGTCTCTGCTTTTTAATATGCTGTCTAGATTGGTCATAGCTATTCTTCCAAGAAGCAAGCCTCTTTTAATTTCATGGCTGCAGTCACCATCTGCAGTGATTTTGGAGCCCAAGAAAATAAGAGTCTGCAACTGTTTCCATTTTTTCACTATCTATTTGCTATAAAATGATAGGACCAGATGCTCTGATCTTCGTTTTTTGAATGTTGAGTTTTAAGCCAGTTTTTTCACTCTCCTCTTTCAGTTTCATCAAGAGGCTCTTTAATTTCTCTCCACTTTCTGCCATAAGGTTTGTGTCATCTGCATATCTGAGGTTATTGATATTTCTCCTGGCAATCTTGACTCCAGCTTGTGCTTCATCCAGTCCAGCATTTTGCATCATGTACTCTGCATAGAAGTTAAATAAGCAGGGTGACAATATACAGCCTTGATGTACTCCTTTCCCAATTTGGAACCAGTATATTGCTCCATGTCCAGTTCTAACTGTTGCTTTCTGACCTGCATACAAATTTCTTAGGAGGCAGGTAAAGTGGTCTGGTATTCCCATCTCTTGAAGAATTTTTCACTGTTTGTTGTGATCCATACAATCAAAGGCTTTGACGTAGTCAATAAAGCAGAAGTAGATGTTTTTCTGGAATTCTCTTGCTTTTTCTATGATCCAGTGGATATTAGCAATTGCAATCCCACTACTGGGCATATACCCTGAGGAAACCAGAATTGAAAAAGACACATGTGCCCCAATGTTCACTGCAGCACTGTTTACAATATCTGGGACATGGAAGTAACCCATCTCACTTTCATGAGGCAAACTTCTGCTCATTTCTTAGTCTAGTTTCATTAGCCCAGATACTAGCTCTTATCTTTTGTTTTGTTTTAATCTTTTGCTCTAAGTGTTTTCATCATTTTCTATGGATTCACAATATCTTCATAGGAAGTTTGGAGAGACTTCATCAGGGGCTAAAGTTCAGATACATTTTAACCAGAAATTGCCAATCAATAATTCAACATAGTATGTGTTACAGATGGATAAAAGAATTTGATGGATTAGTGCAAATTAATTATTACTACTGGGGAAAATATCTCAAAGCTCTCTTTTGGTTGTTAAATAGTTTCATTATGTTTTTAGACTGATAGAACTTTATATACAAAAAAAGCTACCTTGATTGATAAATGAAAAAATAGTGGCTCCTTTCAAGTAGTCTCAAAGCAAAAATATAGCTTAGAAAACCTACTTACTAGAATCGCTTCAAGTGGTATGAATATATCATTTTACTAACAAAACAAAATATATAATTAGAGTTAATTTGCTTAACTCATGAAGGCTGAAGGCTGTGGTAAGATTTAAAGTTTAACCTTACAGCATTAATGAACAACTTATAAATTCATACTTTACCTTAACTATGTGAAAGTGTTACTAAGTACATTAAAAATACGCACAAAGAAGTTTAGTTAACCAAAAATTTCAGACACTTGGCTTACATTAGCTGCCTTTTCTTTACCTTACCTAGGGAAAAAATCACTTTATCTTCCATATGCACCATTCTCATCACATCATCTGCTAAATCCAAGTTGATATCATCATCAGGTGGGAGTAGACTTCTTCAATGCTTTCCTGTACTTTGTGTTAGTAGCCAAACGCTCCTTGGCTTTGCCCAAATTGTCAAGTCCATCTGCCATTAGCCTCTCCAGCTCGTTATGCCATCTGCCAGGCAATGACCTATTGTTCCCCTTGGTCTGGATGCTACATTGTATGTGTCTGGCATCTCCAAATATTCCCTACTGTCTCACATTCTTTCAGAATACAGAGAAATGACTCAACCTGACATTTCAAATCTAGCTAGAGCTGGAGCAAAAAGAACTGGTATTTTACTCTGTGAAACATTCCAACTATTCAATGCAATAAGTATTTTCTCAAAATATCAGTGGGATGTTTCACTGAGAAATAAGATGGTCGGGATTTTTTCTCGGGAATACTGACTGAATGGGAGGCAAATATTCATTTATATTCAATGACTTTTCTGAGTAAACATGAGAGCAGTTTTGAAAGGTGTATGCATTTAAAAGCTTTAAGTTAAAATTTAGCCTTCTATATACAGTGTTAACATTGCTGGGAGACAGCACAGAGTAGAAAAGGAAATACAGCCTTTGTGGAAGGAGAGCAATTATGGAATCTCAGCTATCTCTTACTAGTTCTAGGACCTTGGGCAATGTTTTTAGTCTTTCTGAGTTTAGATTGAAAGTGAAATTTGCTCAGTCGTGTCAAACTCCTTGCGATCCTATGGTCTATACATTCCATGGAATTCTCTAGGTCAGAATACTGGAGTGGGTCGCCTTTCCCTTCTTCAGAGGACCTTCCCAACCCTGGAATTGAACCGGGGTCTCCTGCATTGCAGGCAGATTCTTTACCAGCTGAGCTCCCAGGGAAGCTCAAAGTGAAAGTTGCTCAGTCATGTCCGACTCTTTGTGACTCCATGGACTATACAGTCCATGGAATTCTCCAAGCCAGAATACAGGAGTGGGTAGGCTTTTATCTGCAAAATGGGGATAAAAACATACTTCACAGGTTTGCTGTAGGAATTAAATTAAGCTGTGTATCCTGACATGCTGAGCTGTGCTTAGTTGCTCAGTCCTGTCCGCCTCTTTGTGACCCCATGTACTGTCGTAGCCCATCAGGCTCCTCTTTCCATGGGATTCTTTAGGCAAGAATACTGGAATGGGTTGCCTTGCCCTCTTCCAGGTGATCTTCCCAACTCAGGGTTCTAACCCAGGTCTCCTGCATTGCAGGTAGATTCTTTTTTTTTTTTTTTTGCAGGTAGATTCTTTACCAGCTGAACTACCAGGGAGGACTGAGTACCCTGATACATTGTTAGTTTTAATACACTTAAAGCCACTTGGTTGGTTTTTAGGGAGACTCAGCACTAAAAAACTTTCTGACCTTACTTGAGTGACTAACTCCTGGAGAGTAACTTGAACACTGAGGAGATAGCCCCAAGGAGGACAAGTTAACTTCCTTTTATTTTTCCATATTGAGTTCTGATATTTAAATGGAGCTTCAGCCAGTCAGTCAGTCAGTTCAGTCACTCAGTCGTGTCTGACTCCTTGTGACCCCATGAACCGCAGCACACCAGGCCTCCCTGTCCATCAGCAACTTCCGGAGTCCACCTAAACCCATTTCCATTGAGTTGGTGATGCCATCCAACCATCTGATCCTCTGTCATCCCCTTCTTAGGCAACAAAATATAATGATATTCCACCAATACCATAAAACCCTTTTGTCATTGTTCTTTAGTTGATAAACGGTGTCCAACTCTTTGCAACTGCATGGACTGTAGCCCACCTGGCTCCTCTGTCCATTGGATTTCCCAGGCAAGAATACTGGAGTAGTTTGCCATTTTCTTCTCCAGGGGATTTTCCTGACCCAGGGATCAAACCAATGTCTTCTTCTTGGCAGACATATTCTTTACCACTGAGCCACCTAGGAAGCCTATAAAACCCTTTATATTGAAATAAATCTGTTTCATGGGCATTGGTGTCTGTAGCTCAATTTAACATTTGCATTCCTTCAATTTCTATAGATGGAGGATAAAAGAGCCACTGAACTGATAGAGAGATCATTAGTAGCTATATCAAAGATAGCAGTAGAGACTCTTCAAGTCAAAATACACATGCACACACACACACACACCCACAAATTTTAAAATGAGAAAATATACTAAAATGTTACTTCGAAATACCCATTTACTAAAAGATAGCATTCATCATTTAAATATCATGAAAAACAATTCAATGAAGCTATGATGAATAAACTGTCATCCTGTTATATGAGCTTTCATTGAATAAAAAGATAAAAGAAGCATAAATCATCTACTACCACAAAATTCATTAAGATGAAACAGATGTACAAACCTTTGCTTTTATGTTGTAGCAGAGGACCATTTTCCTGATGTGTAGAATAGCAGTCGTGGTATTTTTATAAAATCACTGGGAAAATGATGACATGTTTTAATGAACTGCATGCTAAACATGAGTATACATGTCTAAGACCTACACAAAGACATGTGTATCTGTATATAAAATGCATAGACAGAATACTCCACTATTTTAAGATTTTAAATATTTTCCCCATTGTTTGAGCAAGGAAAATATTCAATGTAACATATGTAGATCACATTCTGTATATTTAACTTATAATGACCAACACCAACAAATATCTCTCACTGCCTGAGGTCCAGGCTACCACAGCCAAAAGTCTCAAAGACACCACATTGAAGATGATTCCTAAAAGCAGAAAACATTAGCTTATGAGTACCAGAGGTGAACAAGAAAAAAAAACAGGAAAAAGGTAAGGGCAGCACTTTAGACAGGACTAGCCAGCCTGCTCTAATATACCTCCTTACACACTGCCTGGAAGTTTTGCTACATCTCGTGGCAATATTAAACACTATTATTAGCTAGTCAAATTGTGTTGTTTGCTTAAGATTCCTTAGCTTTGATCTTTGCCCTACAGGGATGAAAATATTTTTAAATGATATACTTTTTTGAAGGAAAATAAATTATTGATTACAACTTTATTAAGACTTTTGTGTTTTTTAATTACTTTATAATATAGATATACATATACATGCATATGAATGTTAACATATATGTAATGCAGCATTTAATCTCCCCAAGATGCCCTATTTCTAATTTCCAAGTACTTTATAACCAACCAATCTATATTTTTTTATTCAATGAAAGTATTTATTGAGCACCTACTGAATGTGGGGCACTATGCTTGGTGCTAGGAATACAAGACAGAACAAACTGCCCATGGTTCCTGTCCTCATGGAGCTTGTAGAATTACTATTGCTGTTATTTAGTTGCTAAGTCATGTCCGACTCTTTGCAACCCCCAAGACTGTAGCCTGCCAGGCTCCTCTGTCTGGGATTTTCCAGGGAAGAACTCCCAAGGATCCTTCTGACCTAGGGATCAAACCTGCGGCTCCTGCATTGGCAGGCAGATTCTTTACCACTGAGCCACCACAGAGCTCAGAATTACTGTATCCACGTTAAAATTCAAAGAAAAGACAAAACTGTGGTTTAGGGGGATTTTAAGGAAATTTTTACTAGGGTTTTCTGAATAATTGGCCCTAATACAGGGCCAAATGGTTTATAGTTGACTACATCTTTAACAACTTCCTCTGAACACTTCTTTGTGTTATCATACCTGACTATTTCTATCCAGTCTGTCTCTTTTCATAAACAGAGCCAATGTGAATGTACAGATGTGACTTTATAAATAAAGCCCCAAGGGTTTATATTTGTCATCTGTCATTCTCAATGTCGAGAAGAATATAAAGTATTCTCAATACATTCTACCATATAAAGTATATTTGAGTAGGTAGCTATCTTTGTACCTATCACTCAAATTAAAGGCAGATGCCACCCCCATTTTAATGTTGTATTTCCTAAGATCTCAAGGAGGAAGGCACCTTGACGTTTTCTGATTCAATAATATAGAGATGTGTTCCTTTTTTGTGAAATTTCAAAGGACATTTTTTCCCACCTTTACTGTATCATACCACTTCATACTTAATAGTGTATATATATATTCTGAAGCTTCAAGTTAATTATTGGTTTCACTGGTATTGTGTTTATTCTTAGCATTTTATATTTCAATGTAAGTAAGCATACTAAGAAACATAAAGAATGTTGCATTTAAATTTAACCCTATTAAGAATCTACTTCTGCTGCTGCTGCTAAGTCGTGTCAGTCGTGTCCGACTCTGTGCGACCCCACAGACGGCAGCCCACCAGGCTCCCCCATCCCTGGGATTCTCCAGGCAAGAACACTGGAATGGGTTGCCATTTCCTTCTCCAATGCAGGAAAGTGAAAAGTGAAAGTGAAGTAGCTCAGTTGTTTCTGACTTCTAGCGACCCCATGGACTGCAGCCCACCAGGCTCCTCCGTCCATGGGATTTTCCAGGCAAGAGTACTGGAGTGGGGTGCCATTGCCTTCTCCGTAGAATCTACTAGACAGTGTCTATTTTAAATATTTCACAGATAACTCAAGATTGAGATCATATTTTAAACAACTCCAAATAATCACAGCATAACTATATAAAACGTTATCTATAATCACATAGCATAGATTCTTTTTTCACTCAATGGTTATTCAATTCTTCATAAATTATGTAATATGATATATAGATTTATGAGAATAGGTTGAAGTCTGTTATTTATAATTTAAGCATCCTTAATTTTTAATGTAAATATAATCATGAAACTGATTAAACATTTATTTAATTAAATTATAATACAATTATTTAGCAATTATCTTAGAAGGAAGATAAAAAGGATATAGAAAATGATGAGTAATTAGTATGTCTAGACATGAAGTAATGTGAAAAATGTTATCATGATATAGTATTGATTTAAAAACCAAGATAAAACAGTATGTAAAGTGTAAGATTAATATGTAACTATATTTATACACATAGAAATATATTACATTATAGAAAGGATGAAATCATACTGAAATATTAAGTGTTTATCTTTAAATAAACACTGTCAGAATATGGATGTTTTTGTTTTCTTCTTCACACATCTCTATATTTTCCAAATATTACAATGTGCTGCTGTTTTTCTTTGTAACTAAAATACGTGTCAAAATACATGAATTGTAAAAAGGAGATAAAATGTTATACAGATTTTTATGAAAACTCCTCTTAATATTGGTTATAATTAAACATGTTGGTGCTTTAAATGCTAAGCTGTAGTTTATCTGGAAAATCCACTTATATTGAACTACTCAGTTAGCTCAGATGGTAAAGAATCTGCCTGCAATGCAGGAAACCTGGGTTTGATCCCTGGGTCAGGAAGATCCCCTGGAGAAGGAAATGGCAACTCACTCCGGTATTCTTGCCTGAAGAATCCTGTGGACAAAGAAGCCTGGTGGGCTGCAGTCCATGGGGTCACAGAGAGTCGGACACGACTGAGCAACTAATACACACACACACTTGGTTCTCCACAAAGCCAAAATTAAAGAGACATTTTTAAATTCAATATTAGAGTCCAGTTTGCCATATTTGTAATGGTTCTAGTCAGGTAACAAGACTGTGGTATATGGGAACACTCTATAGGCAAAACATTCCATTAAGTGTTCCTGTTCAAATAACAGTCTACCAAATGAAAGAAACTGGAGAGTGCTATATACCTGGAAGCTCTGTATGACTGAGCGTGTCTGACTGTTTGTGACCTTATGGGCTGTAGCCCGCTGGGCTCCTCTGTTCATGGGATTTCCCAGGCAAGAATACTAGAGTGGGTTGCCATTTCTTTCTCCAGGGGATCTTCCCAACTCAGGGATTGAACCCAGGTCTTCTGTATTGCAGACAGATTCTTTACTGTCTGAGCCACCAGGGAAGCCCAAACAATTGTAAGTTGTTATTAATTATTTTGAGATGTCGGTGTTCACTTAACTAAGTCAGCTAAAATTTATTCAAACAAAGGCACACTAGTAGAAGAGCTTTTTCCTGTAGAGTAGCTTTGTACAGCTTGTTTTATGTTTTACCTCCCTTTATGTTCACATGGTTGGATGCTTCTCATCCCAATTTTAAGAACTTCTTCATAAAACTTAGAAATTGATTGGAGGATGGATGGAACAGACAGGAGAGAATTCTCACTTCAAATAAGTCAGAGCCTATTACTTTGTCAGCACTATGGCATTTGCTAGTTTGCTTTAAAATACTGAAATACAACATTAGCCTCAGGGTATGAACACTTGTACAAGAATCTTTAAAAACATACAATATGGTCAAGTATGCATCCACCAAGCTTCCCTCATAGCTCAGTCGGTAGAGAATCGGCCTGCAATTCAGGAAACTCGGGTTTGATTCCAGGGTTGGGAAGATCCCCTGGAGAAGGAAATGGCAACCCACTCCAGTATTCTTGCCTGGAGAATCCCATGGACAGAGGAGCCTGGTGGGCTACAGCCCACGGGGTCACAAGAGTTGAACATGACTTAGTGACTAAACCACCACCACCACCATGCATCCACCAAAATAGTCCTCTACTACTACAGGCTTCGAAACTTATGAGATCAAGTTATTAAACTAGATTAACGGTCAACTATCTTCCTATCAAGTGATCCTTAGATAAATATTTTTCAGTCTGCTAAATCAATATAACTTTTACTTTAAAAGAGTTGTAAACATTTGTCCTGAGACATCAGGAACCCTATGCCAACATGATAATGCAACATAACTTTCACATATTTTAAAAATGATAACTAATAAGGCCTGTTTCAGCATGTATTAGAGGAAAGGAATACTGAGAATCATATATGTGTAGATTTATATTCTATTTATAGTCTCCTCCCCCGCCACAGGTAAGTATTATTTAACACATTGTAGAAGTCATCTTTTGATATTTTACTAGACATCTGCCTCTTTGTTGCTTTACATTTTTGCATTTTTTATTGAAGTATAGTTTACATAGAGTAAAATGCATACTTCGTGAAGAAATTCTACCTATGTATGGATATTCTTGTAATCATTATCTGAAGCAACATTGCATTTCATCACCCCCAAAGATGCTGTTTCCGAGACAGCATCTTTCTCATTATACTCTCCTACAATGTTAACCACTATTCTGATTTCTGATACCATAATTAGGCCTTGTCTGTTCCAGAATCTCACATAATTTGAATCATATAACATATTCTTTTGTGCCTGTGTTCTTTTTTGTTTGACGTATTATTTTTTTTAAATATTCATCCACAGTGTTCCATATATCAGTAGTTAGTACTTTTTAAAAAAAAATGTTGTTTTATTTATTTTTAGCTGTGCTGGGACTTCATTGCTGCATGGCCTTTTCTCTAGTTGCAGTGAGTGGGGGCTAGCTACTCTCTAATTGTGGTGCATGGGCTTCTCATTGCAGGGGCTTCTCTTGTTGCAGAGCTCTGGCTCTAGGATGTGCGGGGCTTCAACAGTTGCAGCACATGGGCTCAGTAGTTGTGTCTCTCAGGCTCTAGAGCACAGGCTCAGTAACTGTGGTACATGGGCTTAGTTGCCCTGGAGCATGTGGAATCTTCCTGGACCAGCAATTGAACTTGAGTCCTCTGCACTGGCAAGCGGACTCTTAACCATTGGACCACCAGAGAAGTCCTCCAGTAGTTAATACATTTTATTGCTGGATAGTATTCCATTTTATGAATACCACAACTTGTTTATCTATTCCAGCTTCATAGATATTTGGGGTGCTTTTAGTGTTTGCTATTTCTTTTTACTATTATCGATAAAGTTGTTAAGAGCATGCTTGTACAAATCTTTCCTTCGACACATGCACTCATTTTCATCTTTCTTCAGTATATACCTAGTAGTGAATTGTTGGGTCATGGAGCAGACATATTTTTAATTTATGAAATTGTCAAATAACTTCCCAAAGTAATCATATAACTGTTTCATGCTCTAATCAGCAATATATGACTGCTGTCTGGTTTTGATTGGCTCAGTATGGTTTTTAGCTAAAGTTATTAATGAAAGCATTACTGAAATATCGAATTTTACTTGTTTATTCACATATTTTTGCCTACCAAATATCTTCTCATAAATAAGGCAGCGTGTTCATAATAAGTAAATTAATATATGAGACTGCAAATTCTTTGTAGTTGACTTTCAAATGCTAACCTTCTGAAAAGTGAAAGTGAAGTTGCTCAGTCGGGTCCGACTCTTTGCAACCCCATGGGCTGTAGCCTACCATGCTGTTCCATACATGGGATTTTCCAGGCAAAAGTACTGGAGTGGGTTGCCATTTCCTTCTCCAGAGGATCTTCCCGATCCAGGGATCGAACCTGGGTCTCCTGCATTGTAGGTGGATGCTTTACCATCTGAGCCACCAGGGAAATCCTATATAATTTTCTTAAGGTACTTATCACTTCTAATTTTATGCAGAGTTTATGAAATCTAGACTAGCTTTCTGAATATGCCTGCCTACAAGCATCAAAGTAGGTGGGGCCACATGAGACAAATGATCTCTCACGAAATCCCTAGAAATGCAGAATTGACTTAGGAGGGATAGAGGAAATGCAGCAGCGTAAACAACTGCTAGATTGGCCCATTGACAGGATTCAGCTAATAAGGTAAACATGCAAGTAGAGCAGATCTGCTAAGGGCAACAAGATTATAGAAGCTGTTGATAAGAAACAAATCCTTTATGAGCAGTATTTTTTAAGATTATTTTTTTGATGTGGACCATTTTTTTAAAAAATTTAAGTCTTTATTGAATTTGTTACAGTATTGCTTCTGGTTTTTAGTTTTTTGCCTGGGAGGCATGTAGGATCTTAGCTCCCCAACCAGAGATTGAACCTGCACCTCCTGCATTTTTAAGGAGAAGTCTTAACCACTGAACCTCCAAGGAAGTCCCTGGGAACAGTATTAACATGATAGAATGGGCCATACTAATGCTGATAAACTTTCAATTGCCAAGTGCTTACTGTATGCTTATTTAATTTAATCTTCAGATAAAAGAAAGAGGGTACTGTTAATGGAGGCTTAGAAATGTAGATAAATTACCAAAGGTCAAACAACTAGTAAGTGTTCTAAGCCAGGACTGGAACTCCAGGGCCAGTGCTCTCTCCCTGTCATAATATTGTCTCAGAGGTGGCTTTGATAGATACTGTTTCTTAGAATTCCATCGAGAGACATACAAACCAGACTGAAATCAGGTCATAATGAGTTACCAAAAGAGACAACTGTGAAAATGACAATAAGTATAATATAAATGTATAAATGTTGATTATATAAAGTAAGTTGTATGAGTCAGTGGTAAAGCCATACAAAATATAAACATATGATTTGTACTAAGGAAGAATTCGTGTAATAAAGTATTTTTAAATCAAAATTTTAAAAGAAATCACGTATAAATATGGCCAGGGAGAATGGTCATTGAACAATAAGTGTTAACCTCTGGAGGCAGAGATAAGAAGTAAGAAAGTTTCATTAGGGATGAGAAGTTACTTTTTTTGGCTGAGAGCAGATCATGGTAGAGAGTGTCTAAAAATAAAGTTGGTGAATTGTAGCATAATGAGATGAGAAAGTGAGACCTGATGGAGGCCACAGGTACTTGATAATAGAAATTTTACAAAAAGCAATGGTAAGGAACTGCAGGCTTTTGAAAAGGGAAATGACATGGTCAAAATGGTTTTAAAATAAGATGATTATTGTTTCAGTGAGAAGCAAAGTTTTAGAAAAGGCAGAGAGCAAGCAAACCAGCTACTCTTATTTTTCATAAAAGTAAGTCTGAGGTTTTAATGTGCTTTAACTTCATCTATCAAATATATTTCCTGTTACAAAATGTATCTTGATCACAAAAGGATTTAATGGAATCCAAAAGTTTAGAATGGCTAATTTTTTTATGATAAACAGATAAACATCTACACATGTGAAAATATAGTATTCTTGTTATTGTCGTTCTATATTTGATGCATTTACCCAACCCATAATAAGAAGGCTAAAATTAAGTAAAATTTTAAAGTTTCAACTTAAGAGATTTTAAATATTTTTGGTATATTTTTCTTTGGAGGTTTATGTATGTTATGGAACTACATTTACCTTTTGTAAAATATATAAATGTCTTCTAAGGAGGATACTATGCTAAATAAATGATGCTATGCTAAATAAAATATGATGAAAATAAATTATTGATAGTCTGGAAATGCAATTAACTTCTTCCAAAAAGAATAAGATTACAATTTATGATATTTTCTGGATTAATATATTTCCTTACTTAAAACAGAAGCCACTTTTATTTAGGTAGCAAAATAGGAGTAGTGCAATTCAGGCAACCAGTATGACAGCAAAGCGAAATTTTCATTTGGAAACTGATTCTTTGTTGGAAAACACTCTTCTAAAGTCATGGATGACTTGACTGATGAAAAAAATGGGAGAGTGAAAAGCACACAATTCAGTGCCAATTACATTTGGTTCTATAGATATTTTAAGCCTTCCATTTATAAACCTCAAGAGGAATGCAATAATGAGGCAGCTTGATCTGATTGGTAATAAGGGCCAAGTAATGACTACAGGGAGAAATATATACCATGCCATTTATTTTTAGATAGCATATAGAAACTAGAAATGGCCATAAAAATACTACTTTTGTCTCCTCAAATTTCCATTATTTTTTAAAATATAGGTTTTTGTCAGAACTACCTGCAAGTAAAATTTTTCAAGATTTTGTTTTGAGAATTTAATATCAAAGAAACTCTTTACTCTCTAATCTTTTCTCTGACTTTTCCCCTTATTCTTTATATTAAATGAAACTCTAATTTTTTAATTCATTTATTCAGCATTCATATACTGAACAAGTATGTGAGGCATTATGTGCTAAGTGTTGCAATTATAAATATGAATAAGACCCTGAGCTATTTTCCAACATAATTTTCTTTCTTCTCTTTCGTCCTTGGCAATATGCCTCTGATCTTTCTCTCAAATTACAGCCCTATATTTCCAATTTCCTGATTGATAGCTTTCTGGATTTCTCATTGATACCACCAGCTATACATATCTAAAACTCAATTTATCATCCATTCCATCATAATTGGTACTCCTTATTAGTCGTTTGTTTGATTTCTATTTTTTCTTCACCTTTCTACTGATTCTATATATTCAAGTATGACTCTTCTTAAAATATAACCCACCCTGCAAGCACATTCAAAATCACTGATGGTGACTTTCACTTCTGTCCATGATTCCTCTCTAAGTTAACAATGAGAAATCTAGGCAAAATATAGGAAGTAGATGCTTTTCTGTATTGCAATGTGAAAATCCAGAGGGTTGGAACTCCTACTTTAAGAAAAATGAAAATGGAAAAATGGAACAAATTTACCTTCCTACATGGAACAAATAAAATTCTGGACAAAATGTATGAAATATTTTCTGGACATTAGACAATAATCAACATAGGATGTGGCTTCCCAGATGGCGCTAGTGGTAAAGAACCTGACTACCAATGCAGGAGGCAAGAGATGCAAGTTCAATCTCTGGGTCGGGAAGATCCCCTAGAGGAGGGCATGGCAACCCACTCCAGTATTCTTGCCTGGAGAATCCCATGGCAAGAGGCTGGAGAGGAACCTGACAGGCTACAGTCCAGAGGGTCACAAAGTGTTGGACATAACTAAAGCGACTTAGCATGCACGCACTTAGGACAGCGGTTCCTGAGAGCAAAGATATAAATGAGGTGAGCCCTACAACTGTCCTAACTTACCTTCTGGAGAGAGCATCCATGTTGCAGTGCAGTGACCAGAAGCTGAGAGGAACCTGATAGTCACTCTGGGTTGAAAAGCTAAGTGGAGAGACACAACTGGCAAAAAAAAAAAGAAAAGGTTAGAGTTCACAGGATAGAGTAATGGAGAGGCCAGGGTTGCATTGAGAGAGCACTCTGGATATCTGCAGAGGGTTCCTCTTGAGTTAAGTCAAATATCTATCAGTTCTTGCATGTGCTAAAATCTAACTGTGAGGCAAAAAACAAAAAACACCATCCATAACGAACAGAGGAGCAATCCATGAATATTTCAAAAGGCCAAGAAAAGTACCTGTTCCCACCAGCAATATCCTTGGAAATTTTATAAGCCAAATCCTTGTAAATCACAGGGAATTGGGTACAGTACTCAGAATACTGTTGTCTCACTAGTGGGTCAAAAGTATCCCTAGGCTAGAATCTACTCTGGCCCTACCTAACAAACTTCAAAGTGAGGCTTGAAAGAATCAAGCTGAATCTCAATAACTTAAGTATGTTTCAGAATCAAGATCAAGAATATTTATAGGAATACAAGAAATCTGGCATTCAGTAAAGTAAAATTCACAATATGTGGTATTTAATAAAAAATTAACCAGGAAGCAATAAAATAGGAAAATATAACCAATAATGAGGCAATAATCCAATCAGTAGAAACAGACTTTTAAAGACAGAGATGATAGAATTAGGAGTCAAAGATGTTAAGAGAGTTACTATACACTTGTTTCAGAAGATATGTTAAGTAGAGATGTGGAATGTCAAGAATCAAGAATGTTAAGTAGAGACATGGAAAATATAAGAATTTCAAATGAAATTTTGGAAATGAAAAATAGAAATATCTGAGATAAGATATACTGGTAAGATTAAACAGATTAGACATTGTACAAGAAAGTATTATTGAACTTGCATAACTAGCAGTAGAAAATATCCAAAATGAAACAGAAAAGAGTGGAGAATAAAATGAAAATAACACTGAAGAGCTCTGGAACAACTTCAAGTAGCCTATTATATGTGTAATTGCAGTCCTCAAATGGGATGAGAAAGTGAGGCACAGAAAAAAATATTTGAAGAAACTGTGGCTGAAAAATATCCAAGTTTGATGAAAACTATACTAAACCCAGTGATCCAGAAATTCAATGAAATCTGAATATGTAACATCAATAGCATAATCCATAAAAGAAAATAAAATGACATATAAAATGGGTCCCTGGGTCTCAGCAAGAGAGAGAAACCTCAAGGAGATAACAGTGGTATTAATTTGTTGAAAATTCAGAGAGCACTGTTTAGTGAGACTGAGGCAGAAGACAAGAGAATAGAATAGCTATGCAGAGATAAGTTTCTAAAAATCCACATATGCATCCCTACTTCTGTTGCTGAATACTATGTGATACATGCTTAAGTTGAAATCCCACAAAGCTGGGTAAGGAACTATCAGTGATTTGCAAGCTGAGCAATTGCTAGAATTCACATAGGGCTGGGAATCATTCTAATTCCCACTTTTCAGACTGCATAATTTGTTTGAATATCCACAGCATTTGGTAGAGACAGCAGAAAGGTCACACCTTAGTAGTGAGGCTAAAATAACACTAAATTTAAAGCTACTAGAGATATCACCATAAAAAAGTTTTAATACAAGCCACAAAAGGATCAGTTTGACTTACATTTCACCTAACAACCTGAAAAATAATTTTCAACAACCCTTCAAGGGTGATGACAAATTCTAGAAATTGAACATTTTGATGTTTTAACTTTTAATCAGAAATTACTAGACATATGAAGAGGCACAGGAGAAAATATCATTCAAATAGAGTACATTATATTTGATAGAATACATGATAGAGATATGGTTAACAAAAAAGAATGTAAAGGACTTATTAAATATGTTCAAGGTTTAAAGAAAAGTATGAACAGAATTAAGAGGTAAATTAAGAATACAATAAACAAAGCATTTAGAACTAAAAATACAACATTTGAAACAAGTTTCACACTGTAAGTTTAACAGCATGTCAGATAATGCATAATAATGATCAGTGAACTTAAAGTTACAACTATGAAAATTATTAAAAAATGAACTGCACAGAGGGGGAAAAATATTTGGCAAAACTAATACAGTTATGTAAAGTTTAAAAATAAAATAAAATTAAAAAAAAAAATCCATGAACAGAGTGACAGTGACTTGTAGGATACTATCAAGTTGTCTACCTATATGTAATTGAATCTAGAAGGAGAGAGAGGGTAGACAGTAAAAAATATTTGAAAAAAGAAATGACCTTTTTTTCAAAATTTGATGAAAATAATAAACCCACATAACCAAGAAACTCAACAAAGCACAAGTATCATAGGATACATATGAACAACACACCAATGCACATCAAATTGCTGAAAATCAGTGATACAGAGAAAAAATCATCAGAGGAAAAAAGACACAGTATTATAAGGGAATAAAAGCAAGAATGAATGCAGACTTCCTGTCAGAAATAATGCAAGCCAGAAGATAATGAAACAATTTCTAACTGTTGACAGAATAAACTGTCAACTTTGATTTCTGTAGAGAGGAACATATTCTTCAAAAATGAGAGCAAAATGAATAGTTTTTCAAATAGACAAAAGCAGAGAGAATTTTAGTGAACATTATAAGAAATTTTAAAGAAGTTCTTTAGAGTGAAGAAAAATGATACTAAATAAAAATTTGACTCTGAAAAGATAAAGAATAATGAGGAAGTTAAATATGTGGGAAAATATAATTTTTAAAACTTTTAATAAATCTTAAACACATTATTGAAATTTAAAGCTAAAATAATAGCACTGTATTGTGGAGCTTATAAAATATGTAGCAGTAGAATTTTAAGTAGCAATAACTAAAATAGTAAATAGAAATAGACTATTATAAAGTCCTAAAGTTCTTAAATGTGAAATGCTATATTATTTTGATAGACAATGAAAAGTTAGAGATGCATATCATAATTCCAAAACAGACACTTAAATGAAAAGTGAAATAGCAATTAAGTAAAGAATGGAGATAAAATGGAATGCTGAAAAAAATAATACCCAGTTGTCCTCAGTAAATGTCAGAAATGATGGAAATTAATGAACAAGTAAGATATGGACAAATAGAAAAACATAGGAAAATGGTAGATTTAAAGCCAACAATATAAAAATTTCATTAAACATAAAATTTCTAAACACTCAAATTAAAAGACAGATTATAAAATTTGTTTAAAAAGTAACTGGTTTATGTCATGTAGAGAAAACTCACTTTAAATATAAATATTGCTGATTGGTTAGAAGTAAAATGATAGAATAAGACATACCATGTAAACTTTAACCATAACACAGCTAGATTGGCTACATTAATGTCAGAAAGAGTAAACTTCAAGATAGTATTACCAGAGGTTAAGAGGGGCATTTTATGAATATAGTAGTTCAATTCATTAAGAAGATCTAACAGTCCTAAATGTGTATGCACTTAAAAACAGATCTTCATAATACATAAAACAAAAAAAAAATGAAAGAAAGAAAAGAAAAACAAATCCCAGTTGTAGTTGGATAATTTAATACTTCTTTCTAGGTAATTGAAAAAAGATAAATCAGTAAATATATAGAAACATAAAATCACTAGTGAAAAATTTGACCTAGTTTACATTTGTAGAACTCTCCACCTAAAAACAGCAGAATTCAGATTATTTTCAAGTGTACATAGACTTTCTCCAAGGTATACCACGTTCAATGTCACATGGCAAGTCTCAATAAAGTTAAACAGGATGTAACCACGTTGTGCATCCCCATTCCCTGTGAACCTGAATAAAACTAAATTAGAAATAAAAACTATAATGTTGTATCACCTCACACCAGTCAGAATGGGCATCATCAAAAAGTCTACAAACAATAAACTCTGGAGAGAGTGTGGAGATGTATTATGAATATCTGTTTTTAAGTACATACACATTTAGGACTGTTAGATCTTGTTAATGAATTGAACTACTATATTTATAAAATGCCCCTCTTAACTGCTGGTGATACTATCTTGAAGTTTACACTTTCTGACATTAATGGAGCCAATCTAGCTGTATTATGATTAAAGTTTGCAAGGCATGTGGAGAAAAAAGGAACCCTCTTACACTGTTGCCAGGAATGCAAATTGATACATCTACTATGTATGTATAATGAACTTGAAGTTACAGCAATGGAAATTATAAAAAATGAAATGCACAGAGGTAAAAGCTTTAAAATCCATGAACAGAGTGACAGTGACTTGTAGGATACTATCAAGTTGTCTACCATACACATAATTGAAATCTAGAAGGAGAGAGAGAGGATAGACAGTAAAAAAAAAAAAAAAAAAAAAAAAAAACATTTGAAAAAAGAAATGGCTATTTTTTCAAATTTGATGAAAATAATATCAAATTTGGAGAACAATATGTAGATCCCTTAAAAAACTAGGAATAAAATTACCATATGACCCAGCAGTTCCACTACTAGGCATATACCCTGAGGAAACCATAATTGAAAAAGACACATGTACCCCTAATGTTCATTGCAGCACTATTTACTACTGTTAGCACATGGAAGCAACCTAGATATCTATCAACAGATAAATGGATAAGGGCATTGTAGTACTTATACACAATGGAATCTTACTCAGCTATAAAAAAGAATGCATTTGAGTCAGCTCTAATGAAGTGGATGAATCTGGAGCCTATTATACAGAGCAAAGTAAGTCATAAACAGAAAGACAAATCTTGTATATTAATGCATATATATGGAATCTAGAAAGATAGTACTGATGATCCTACGTGAAGGGCAGCAAAGGAGACAAAGACATAAAGAATAGACTTTTGGACACAGTGAGGGAAGGAGAGGGTAGGATGATTTGAGAGAATAGCATTGAAACATACACATTAACATACGTAAAATAGATAGCTGGTGGGAGTTTGCTGTATGACACAGGGAACCCAAAGCTGGTGCTCTGTGACAGCCTGGAGGGATGGGGGAGAGGGAGGTGGGAGCAGGGGTACAAGAGGGAGGAGACATATATATATATACCTATGGCCAATTCATGTTGATGTATGGCAAAAGCTGTCACAATATTATAAAGTAATTATCCTACAAATAAAATATTTAAAAAGCTAAATTAGTAACCAATAACAAAAAGATATTTGAAATACACCCAAACATTTGGCAAAGAGACAACACCCTTGGATCAAATAAGAAATCATAAAGGAAATTAGAAAATATTTTGAAGTGAATTATAATGAAAAAAGATATAAAATGTGCAATTCAGCAGATTTAGATTTCAGAGGATATTGTATAGGATTAAATACTTGTATTTAAAAAAGATCTAAATCTAAGATAAATGATTTAGGATGTAACCTTATAAATATATAAAATAAACAAGCAAAATAAACATGAAATAGAAAGAAAAAATAAAGAGATCCATGACAGAGAGAATGAATAAACAGTAGAGTTAACCAAAAGCTGGTTCTTACCAAAAAAAAAAAAAAAACAAAGATAAGTGAAATTGAAAAGGCTCTATTTAAATGAATTAAGAAAGAGAAGAACAACAAATTAGCAATATAAGAAATGGAAAAGAGAAACTCACTAGAGATGCAACATTTTAAAAGAATAAGGGAATATTATGAATAAACATCAGAGAAGGCGATGGCACCCCACTCCAGTACTCTTGCCTGGAAAATCCCATGGATGGAGGAGGCTGGTGGGTTGTAGTCCATGGGGTCGCAAAGAGTTGGACACAACTGAGCAACTTCCCTTTCACTTTTCACTTTCATGCACTGGAGAAGGAAATGGCAACCCACTCCAGTGTTCTTGCAACATACATAAATAAACATAAAACAAAACAGCAACAACATAAATAAATAAACATAATATTTATGCCAATAAATTTGATAACTTTGATGAAATGGAAAAATTCCTTAAAAGGTACAAACTATTAAAACTGTACAAGTAAACATAGGAAATATTAATACAAATACATCCATTAAAGAGATGGAATTTGAAATGAAATACGTTCTCATAAAGAAAACTGTAGGCCCAGAAGTGGTTTAAATAGTGAATTCTATCAAATATCAAGGGAGGAAAAATAAACTTTCTTGAAAATATAAGAAGGATGAATGTATTCCAGCTATTTTCATGAGACCAGAATTCACTTTGCAAATTCTTTTGAAAAGATAAACATCTTTCACAAAAGAAAAATTAAGAAAGGCCTAAATAAGTGAAGGCCTAAATAAGTGAATCATGTTCATGATTTGGAAGAGCAGGGATCAAACCTGGGTCTCCTGCATTGCAGGCAGATTCTTTACCATCTGAGCCACCAGCAAAGCCCAAAGAAATGAAGTATATCATGCTCATGATTTGGAAGATGCAAGATAGTTATGATACTAATTATCCCCAAATTTAACTATAGATTCAATTCAATTCTGATTGTATTGACAATCTGCATATAGAATTCATATGGAAATGCAAATGACCCTGTAGAGCCAGAACAATTTTGAAAAAGAACAAATTGGAAGATTGAACTACCAACTATCAAGACTTAATATAAATCTACAGTAATCAAGACAGTGCATTATTGGCATAGAATAGACATTTAGATCCATGAAACAGAATAGAGTCCAGAAATAGAACCACACATAATTGATTTTACATACACGTGTCAAGGCAATTTGGAAGGGAACTGTGGTAGGCAGTATTTTGCTTCTCATAATCTTTGGTCCTTCTTTTTATGCCTGTGTGTGCTGTGTTTCATGGCAAAGGGACTTTACAGGTGGAATTAGAAATAAGGACTATAAGTAGGGAGATAGTCCTGCATAATCCACATGGGCCTAATGTAAACATGTGTGTGCATGCTCAGTAACTCAGTCATACCTGACTGTTTATGACCCTATGCACTGCAGCCTGCCAGGCTCATCTGTCCATGGGATTCTCCAGGCAAGAATACTGGAGTGGGTTGCCAGGACCTCCTCCAGGGGATCTTCCTGACCCAGGGATCAAACCCATGTCTCGTACATCTCCTGCATTGACAGATGAGTTCTTTACCACTTGTGCCACCTGAGAAGCCCAATGTAAACACATGAATTCTAAAAAGTGAAGGCAGAAACATCAGTCAGATAGAAAAGACAGTGGAAGAGACAGGAGACATTCAAAGCTTAAGTTCAGTTCAGTTCAGTCCAGTCACTCAGTCGTGTTCAACTCTTTGCGAACCCACTAACCACAGCATGCCAGGCCTCCCTGTCCTTCACCAACTCCTGGAGTTCATCCAAACCCATGTCCATTGAGTCAATGATGCCATCCAACCATCTCATCCTCTGTTGTCCCCTTCTCCTCCTGTCCTCAATCTTTCTCAGCATCAGGGTCTTTTCAAATGAGTCAGCTCTTCGCATCAGATGGCCAAAGTATTGGAGTTTCAGCTTCAATATCACTCCTACCAATGAACACCCAGGACTGATCTCCTTTAGGATGGACTGGTTGGATCTCCTTGCAGTCCAAAGGACCCTCAAGAGTTTTCTCCAACACCACACTTCAAAAGCATCAATTCTTCGGCGCTCAGAGACCATAGCCTTGACTAGACGGACCTTTACTGACAAAGTAATGTCTCTGCTTTTCAATATGCTGTCTAGTTTGGTCATAAGTTTCCTTCCAAGGAGTGTCTTTTAATTTACTTGACTAACAATTGCTGGCATTGAATATAGAAAGAGGACACAGGAATTGGAGGTGGCCTCGGGAAGTTAGTACCACCCCTCAGATGACAGCCAACAAGGGAACCGACCGCATTCCTGCAACCAAAAGAAACTGGGTCCTACCAATAGCCTGAAAGAGCAAGGAAATGGATTCTCCCTGAGTGCCTCCAGAAAGGAACACAGCCCTGAGAACCCTTTGATTTTGGCCTGGTGAGACCCATGTCATGTTTCTGAACTACAGACAGTAAGATAATAAATGTGCTTGGCTTCAAGCTCCTAAGTTTGTGGAAATTTGTTACAGCAGCAATAGGAAACAACAGTATTTTCAACAAGTGGTGATAAAACAACTGGTATCCTTATGTAAAAAAAAAAAAGTATAAACCTCAAATTGAACCTCATGCCATAAATAAAAAAAATGAAATTATTCAGAAGCCTAAAGATAAAAGACAAAACTACAATATTTATGGGAAAAAATAGCATATTTCTCTAAATTACAAGTGCATGTGTTAGTCACTCAGGGATGTCCAAATCTTTGTGACCTCACAGACTGTAGCCCACCAGGCTCCTCTGTCCATGGAATTCTCCAGGCAAGAGTACTGGAGTAGCTTGTGATTAGAAGTAGAAGTAGCCAATTAGAATTTAAGTAGCCAGTGATTTGTTATATAGGGCCCCAAAGGCAGGAATTACTAAAAAACAAACAAAAAAACCCTAAAACAATAAATTGAACTTGAATAAAAGAAAAAAATTCTGCTCTTTGAAAGTAAAATTAAAAGACAAAATATTTACTGGGAGAAAATATTTATAGAACATGTATCTAACCAAGGACTTAGACCATGTAAAGGATGCCTACAAATGGAAAATGAAAATATAAATAACCCAATAAAAATGGCAGAAATTTGAATATCATGACACAAATGAAGATGTATAAGTGATTAATGAGCACACAAATAGATGCTCAACATTACTAGTTACAAAGGAAATGGAGTTAAAAGTTAAGTGCACAGGGGCATAAGGAGAGATTAGGGTGTTGGGAATATTTCTTGTCTGATTTTAGTAGTGGTTATATGGTTTTATATATATGTCAAAATTCCTTAAATTATAGATTTAAAATGGGTGCATTTATGTATAAATTATGACTCCGTACAGCTGATTTAAAATATGATTTTCATGAGGAAACAAACAAACAAAAAAAGAGTCTTAAATGATACTCTGTGCATGAGTTGTGCTTAGTCGCTCAGTCATGTCTGACTCTTTGCAACCCTATGGACTGTAGCCCACCAGGCTCCTCTGTCTTGAGGATTCTCCAGGCAAAAATACTGGAGTGGGCTGCCATGCCCTCCTCCAGGGGATCTTCCCAACCCAAGGATGAAACCCACATCTCTCAGTTCAGTTCAGTCGCTCAGTCGTGTCCGTCCGACTCCTTGCCACCACATGAATTGCAGCACAACAGGCCTCCCTGTCCATCACCAACTCCCGGAGTTCACTCAAACTCATGTCCATCGAGTTGGTGATGCCATCGAGCCATCTCATCCTCTGTGGTTCTTTTCCTAATGCCCCCAATCCCTCCCAGCAGCAGATTCTTTTCCAGTGAGTCAAGTCTTCGCGTGAGGTGGCCAAAGTACTGGAGTTTCAGCTTTAGCATCATTCCTTCCAAAGAACCCCCAGGGCTGATCTCCTTTAGAATGGACTGGTTGAATCTCCTTGCAGTCCAAAGGACTCTCAAGAGTCTTCTCCAACACCACACTTCAAAAGCATCAATTCTTCAGCGCTCAGCTTTCTTCACAGTCCAACTCTCACATCCATACATGACCACTGGAAAAACCAAAGCATTGACTAGAAGGACCTTTGTTGGCAAAGTAATGTCTTTGCTTTTCAATATGTTATCTAGGTTGGTCATAATTTTCCTTCCAAGGAGTAAGCATCTTTTAATTTCATGGCGGCAATCACCTTCTGCAGTGATTTTGAAGCCCAAAAAAATAAAGTCTGCCACTGTTTCCCCATCTATTTCCCATGAAGTGATGGGACCATGGGAAGATGGTCTTCCCATGGGACCATGGGCCATGATCTTCGTTTTCTGTGAGCTTTAAGCCAACGTTTTCACTCTCTTCTTTCACTTTCATCAAGAGGCTTTTTAGTTCCTCTTCACTTTCTGCCATAAGGGTGGTGTCAGCTGTATATCTGAGGTTATTGATTTTTCTCTTAGGTCTCCTGCATTGACAGGCAGGTTCTTGATCACTAGCGCCACTTGGGAAGCCCAAATGATACACAAGTTTAGCAAGTTGTGTCTCATATTGCCTTTCAAGTCACTGCCCAATGTCACCCAAACCCACGTTTCCACACTTCTCTCCTTCCACTGACCTGCATACAGTAGAAATGATTACCAAATGTCCAGGAAAACATGACTATTTATTGTTTTGATATTTTCTATCTTCTTTCCCTTTTTTTCAGACTCTTATTTTTTGCATCTGCTATCCTTTCTCTTAACTCATTGTTTCTAACCTTGACTGCTACAACCTGCCTTGTCTTGTTAAAAGTCAACTTCTCTATCACACCTTTCCTGAATCTTCCCTTTATATGTAGTTTTCTTGACCCAACCTAAACTTTGTTTTGTATTAAATTAGCTTATGTAAATCTTTTTAGAATTAAGATACATATTTTGCTATCCATCACTGTACCTTGTCTGTTTTATTGCATAAAATAGTCCCTCTATAGATAATGAATGCATGAACAAATGAATGAGTGAATATATGAATATAAAAAGGTGTAAGTGGAAAAAAAAATTAGGGGCAAAAGTATTCACTCGGTCAACAAAATTTGTAATTAGATATAATTTTTCTCTCCTATTTTTGTTACAATTTGCAAGATGTAACTAAAAAATTCAGTCAAGCAGACACGAACATATCAAGTACAAATTGATGATTGTCACAATCCAAAAGTATAGATTTCAAATAATGAGCAAATCTCTTGGAAAATATGGTGGCGCAGTGACAACTATCATTCTTGGAAAATTAATTGGTGCTTTAAATATCCAACATTCTTTATCTGTTTCCTGCTGAAATGGGGAGTGTTGCATGATGCTATCATATATTGTTAAATTTTAGTCATTCTCCACTTTTCAGAGTTAAATATTATGTTTCTTCTTCTCTCACACCACATCTTCCTTTACAAGTCCATTATATTTGGAAGGTCTTTGACATTTTCAATAAGTCTTTTTGCAAAGCTGATGTTGAAACTATTTTTTTGTTGCCATTGATAAAGTATCTTCCCTATTTCATTAAAAATTAAATGAAGACCCATGGGGTCTATAGAAAATGGATTTCCATTTTTTATCTTTGCTCTTGAGAATGATTTATGAAGTACAAATACTTTCATAAACTGAGATACCATACCCTAGGGAAAATATCTAGAATTCATTCCATTGTTAATGGTTCACATTATAAAATAGTCTCTATCCAATTTACATGGTGAATTTAAGTGATATTTAACCACATCATGTCATTGCAGATGATGAGAGATAAGAAAAGCAAACTTCTATTTGTTATCCAGATCGAAAACTTTAGAGTAATTTAGAATCATGTACCTATTTTACATGGTTGAATCTAAAGTTATATCACCACGATGGAGTTCAGTTCATTAAAGGGTATTTATTCAGAGGAATAGCATTCTTCCTGCTGTGTTTTCATATGACTTGAGCTATTTATTCAGTTTATGTTTTCACAAAATGACACAGAAAATAACAGCATCACAGAATTGAGCATGGTTTCTAATTTGTATTTATTGTGTGTGTTTAGTCGCTCAGTGGTGTCCGACTCTGAGATCCCATGGACTGTAGCCAGCAAGGCTCCTCTGTCCATGGGGATTCTCCAGGCAAGAATACTGAAGTGGGTTGCCATGCCCTCCTCCAGGGGATCTTCCCAACCCAGAGATCGAACCCAGGTCTCTCACATTGCAGGCAGATTCTTTACCCTCGAGCCGCCAGGGAAGCCTGGCGTGGTTTTTCTGATGGGTAGAAAAACCACAATTTGGATTCTTTTATAAACTTTTCAAGTGTTTTGTGTGTTAAGTTATCGTCATCTTGCCCTTGAATTTTCCATTGACTACAATGTCATGATGCCTTAAATGTTATAGGAGGGTAGGCATTCTTTTTCACATCATCCAGAAGTAATTCAGCAATAATCTAAAATAGCCAGTACGACTCTCATTGTGATTACGAAAAATTTAGAGAAAATCTTTACCAAAAGCCAGGACCATCTAACAAATCAGTGCAATTATCAGCTGAGCGGCCAAGGGGGAAACCACATTTGAATAAAATAGGGCTTTGATTTTCCAACCACCTTCTTCTATTCTATGCCCTTATTCAAGGTTACTCTCCAGATTAAAATCCTTCTTTGTTTTGTCAGTGCCTTTAAGTAGGGTTTGCTTGGGGCAATTTCAGTTTATACCTGTAGTCCTGGCATTATCGTTAATAGTTTCACCTTTCCATCTCAAAAATGTTCCAGTTTAGATGATATATTATATGGTCAGCCTATCCATAGGATAAAATCACTAACACAGGTTCTGAATTTCTTTATAGCCTGGCCCCAGGCTGTACTTCCCACTCTGTCTTTTCTACTTGTACTTTACCCTCCAGAAACATGAAAGCATTTACCCTGAAAATCCCATGCTTTGCTATACCTTTATATTTTTGCACAAACAGTTCTTTCTGTCTGAACTGTGTGTACTTCCTCTGCTTTTTCACATAATGATTTTTTGTATTCATTCCTAAAGGCACAAACATCAAGTCCTCTGGGACAATTTACCTAATTACCCTAGGCTAAGAGTGAGAAAGCAGTTTCAACTTGTTTTGTTACAAATGGATTGTTGAACTATATTTCAGTTCAGTGAGAAATTGCCTGGAGCCATTTAGCAAAGGAGTTCTAACACCAGCAAGGAAGAATGTGGCAAGTAAGCCTGATGCTTTCTATTCCTGCCCTAAACAGTGTTTGATGGCCCCTGCTCTGTGGTTTGGGGCATTGAATTTATCTATATATTTTATATCACTGTGCTAGGCAGAATTCTCAGATAGACCCCAAGATTTCCACTCTCTGGTGTATATGCACTGTATAATCCTCTTCCCTTTAGTGTGGACAGGGCTTGTGAATACGATGGGGATATTACTCCCGTTATTAGGGAATGAATTAGTTTAATTTGAGTTCATCAAAAGGAATATTATCATGCATAGCCTGACCTAATCAGGAGAGCTGTTAAAAGGGACTGAGCCCTTCCTGAAGTGAGAAAGATTTGAAGCATAAAAGTATGAGAACGCCTATAGAAGATGCCATGCTGTGTTGCAAGGACCCTACAGTGGCCTCTAGTAACTCAGTGTGATGCCCGGGTGAAAGCCAGCAATAAAACAGATCTCAAGCATACAATTGCAAATGAATCTAACTTTTCTAACCACCTGACTGATTTTTGAAAAGAATCTTGAGCTCCAGATCAAAACATAGTTCAGTCCCTGATCAGAGGACCCAGCCAACCTGTGTCTGGACTCCTGACTTATAGAACCATGAAGTAAGAAATGCATATGTAATTAGTTGTTAAATATATGATGATTTGTGGCATAGCAATAGAAACAAATACAATCACTTAACACACTGATTAATATTTACTTTTTAAAATTGTTTTCTTATTGAAGTATAGTTGATTTATAATGTTGTGCCAGTCTCCGCTGGACAGCAAATTGACTCAGTCATACACATAAATACATTTTTTTAATATTCTTTTCCATTATGGTTTATCACAGGATATTCAATATACTTCCCTGTGCTATACATTAGGACCTTATTGTTTATCCATTCTAAATGTAATAGCTTGTATCTATCAACCCCAAAATCACAGTCCATCCCTCTCCCTCAGTATTTATTTTATTTAGCAATTATGTAGTTTAAAAAACTAATTGCTTAGCATAGTCTTGAAGACAGGGACTATGTTTTATTTTCTTTATTGTATTAATGCCTACCAGAGTCTGTGTGCTAAATGAATATTTGTCAGATAAATGAATGACGGGGCTCAATTTCCTCTTGTTACTTAGGGCCCCATGGCAGAACTGACCACCTCAGTCCAAGTAGCCCAGATAATACCCATGTCCTAGGTCTGTCCCTCCTGCTTTTCCCCTTATCCACATTTACGTGCAGGAAGGGTCTGGTTATTAGAAACCTATTCTCTAATTTTCATATCAATAACTGCTACCATTTCTCATTTGGGTTCTAGAGAGAGAATTAAAATGAAGCACAAATGCCCTAAGGCTGTCCTTGTATGTAATGAAATGACTATACTTGTGCATCTAGAATGGTTCTATTTCTATACCATCTTCAGGGAAATTTAGAAAAGAATCACTTAAATAGTTTTTTTCTTTTAGTGTTCTGTATTTAGATGAGGAACCCATTCACTCTAAATATGGATAGGTTTATGTGTTATCCCTCCTAGAACCATTTTTTTAAATCAATAATTTTTAGAGACTATTTCCACTGGAATGAACATATTGAAAACATGTCAGGCACTGTGCAAAGTCACCCATAAACTATTTTGGAATAGCACTCAGAATTCTTCCAATAATTGTACACAGTCCATTTCTAGAACCAGCACAGCACAAAGTTCCAGACCTTTACATCCAAAGTTAAATATTAAATTCAACAGCCCTTTCCACTTTGTGAATGCTGATATTTGTACATATTTTTGCATACTTTTTCATGCAATTTTATTTACTTGTTGTAGATGCAGAAGGAGACATAGTGTGATGCATATTGCAGAATTGTCCTGGAAAAAGGTGGCAAAAATTTAACTTAGCACCACACTGGGCCTACAATTTCTCCAGTGAGAAGAAGAGAGCCCAAGGTAAACATTCAGTTTTTCTAGCATTGCAGGACACTTCCTGGGAGAATCACTTGGTTTTCATCGCACAGGGATCATTGGGGTAATCTGTGGAGCTGGACCACTAGGGAACAGATTAAAAAAAAAAAAAAGATAAAAGATTAAACAGAAAGTAGGGGCAGAGAATACATCCGCTTCTTGGCAGACCATTTCTGGCAGGTGGTGGCCCCCAAGCAGAGAATGCCGGGGAGCTCAGCCTGTGGTTCTGCCTAGTATGGGTCTGCAGCTAACATACCATAGTAGCAATGGAGCCCATTCTATACATAGTCCTCCCCAGGAAGGGAAACAAGTTTACTGCCCCAGCTAATGCTTAGCATAACCTCTGGTCCACCCCACCAGGAACCATGGCTATAGATGTGTGGCAGCCGTGGAGCACATTTTGTGACTAACCGAGACAGGGAAGCAAATGAGCAGCCCTTGCCAACTGTTGAGCATAGTCTCCAGTCCTGCTCAACCAAGAAGCTTAGGCAGAGGACCAGGACACTGCAGAGCTCATTCTACAGCTCTGCCTCACAAAAGAGGGCAGCCTATGGCCTTGCCCAGACTCTGAGCAAAGCCTGTGGACTTGCCCAGACAGAGATAACAGCCCTGATATATCTCACTTTTTTTGAGGAAATTATAAGTAGCATCGTATTTTAAGGGCTTCCCAGGTGGCTCAGTGGTAAGGGATCTGCCTGCCAACGCAGGAGACTCAGGAGATGCAGGTTAGATCCCTGGGTCATGAAGATCCCCTGGAGGAAGAAATGGCAACCCATCCAGTATTCTTGCCTGGAAAATTCTATGGACAAAGGCGCCTGGCAGGCCACAGTCCATGGGATCACAAAAGAGTCGGACACAAATGAAGCAACTTAGCACGCATGCATGCATATATATGTATATTTATATATATACACACACATATGTATTTACATTCTACATGCCCTTATATTTGAAGAGAACTTCTTTTTTTGTTATAGATGCATTTTTAAAATTTATTTATTTTTAATTGAAGGATAATTACAATATTGTGTTGGTTTCTGACATACATCAGTGTGAATCAGTCATAGGTATACACATATTCTCTCCTTCCTGAACCTCCCTCCCACCTCCACCCTATCCCACCCCTCTAGGTTGTCACAGAGCAGTGGTCTGAGCTCCCTGAGTCATGCAGCAAATTCCCACTGGCTATCTGTTTTACAAAGGATCATGGATCTGTGTCAGAGCTACTCTCTCAATTTGCCCCACCCTTTCCTTTCCCCAGTGAGTCCACAAGTCTGTTCTCTGTGCCTGTGTCTCCACTGCTGTCCTGCAGATGGGTTCATCGGTACCATCCTTCTAGATTCCATACATATGCTTTAACATGTGATATTTGTCTTTCTCTTTCTGACTTATTTCACTTTGTATAATAGGCTCTAGATTCATCCACCTCATTAGAGCTGAGTCAAATGCATTCCTTACAGCTGAGTAATATTCCATTGTATATATGTACCACAGCTTCTTTATCCATTCTGGATGATGTGTTTTCATTCTTTTAATTTTTTTTAAATTAGAGTATAATTACTTTACAATATTGTGATGGATTTTGCCGAACATCAACATGGATCAGCATTAGTTGATGATGTGCTTTTTTAAATTAATTAATTTATTTTAATTGGAGGCTAATTACTTTACAATATTGTAATGGTTTTGGCCATACATTGACATGAATCAGCCATGGATGTACATGTGTCCCCCATCCTAAACCCCCCCACCTCCTTCCCCATCCCATCCCTCAGGGTTTTCCCAGTGCACTGGCTTTGAATGCCCTGTTTAATGCATCAAACTTGGATTGGTGATCTATTTCACATATGATAATATACATGTTTCAATGCTATTCTCTCAAATCATCCCACCCTCACCTTCTCCCACAGAGTCCAAAAGTCTGTTCTTTATATCTGTGTCAAAATGGATTAAAGATCTAAATGTAAGACCAGAAACTATAAAATTCTTAGAGGAAAACATAGGTAAAACACTCTCTGATGTAAATCATAGCAGGATCCTCTATGACCCACCTCCAAGAGTAATGGAAATAAAAGCAAAAATAAATAAATGGGACCTAATTAAACTTACGGAGAAGGCAATGGCACCCCACTCCAGTACTCTTGCCTGGAAAATCCCATGGACAGAGGAGCCTGGTGGGCTGCAGTCCATGGGGTCGCTGGGAGTCTGATACGACTGAGCGACTTCACTTTCACTTTTCACTTTCATGCATTGGAGAAGGAAATGGCAACCCACTCCAGTGTTCTTGCCTGGAGAATCCCAGGGACGGGGCAGCCTGATGGGCTGCCCTCTATGGGGTCGCACAGAGTCGGACACGACTGAAGCGACTTAGCAGCGGCAGCAGCAATTAAACTTAAAAGCTTTTGCACAACGAAGGAAATTATAAGCAAGGTGAAAAGACAGCCTTCAGAATGGGAGAAAATAATAGCAAACAAAGCAACTGGAAAAGAATTAATCTCAAAAATATACAAGCAGCTCATGCAGCTCAATTCCAGAAAAATAAACGACCCAATCAAAAAATGGGCCAAAGAACTAAACAGACATTTCTCCAAAGAAGACATACAGATGGCTAACAAACACATGAAAAGATGCTCAACATCACTCATTATCAGAGAAATGCAAATCAAAACTGCAATGAGGTACCATCTCACGCCGGTCAGAATGACTGCTATAAAAAAGTCTACAAACAATAAATGCTGGAGAGGGTGTGGAGAAAAGGGAACCCTCTTACACTTTTGGTGGGAATGAAAACTAATAAAGCCACTATGGAGAACAGTGTGGAGATTCCTTAAAAAACTGGAAATAGAACTGCCATATGACCCAGCAATCCCACTGCTAGGGGTACACACCGAGGAAACCAGAATTGAAAAAGACATATGTACCCCAATGTTCATTGCAGCACTCTTTACAATAGCTAGGACATAGAAGCAACCTAGATGTCCATTGGCAGACGAATAGATAAGAAAGTTGTGGTACATACACGCAAAGGAATATTACCCAGCTATTCAAAAGAATACATTTGAATCAGTTCTAATGAGGTAGATGAAACTGAAGCCTATTATACAGAGTGAGGTAAGTCAGAAAGAAAAAACACCAATACAGTATATTAATGCATATATATGGAATTTAGCAAGATGGTAATGATGATCCTATATGCAAGACAGCAGAAGAGAGCTTCTTGTGCACAGAATACAGTTGGGTAAGGCTTTAAAAATCCATTGTGGTAATCTCTGTGTTTTAAATATATAGAGATTTATTATATATATATATATATATATATATATATATATATATATATATATTTACATTCCACATGCCCATATTATTATATTTGAAGAGAGTTTCTTGTACACAGAATACAGTTTGGTCAGGCTTTAAATCCAATGTGATAATCTCTGTGTTTTAGTTGGTATATTTAGATCATATGGGCTTCCCTAGTAGCTTAGCTGGTAAAGAATCTGCCTGCAAAGCAGGAGATCCTGGTAGAATTACTGGGTCAGGAAGATCCTCTGGAGAAGGGATAGGCTACCCATTCCAGTATTCTTGGGCTTCTCTGGTGGCTCAGACAGTAAAGAATCTGTCTATGTGGGAGACCTGAGTTTGATCCCTGAGTTGGGAAGATCACCTGCAGGAGGGCACAGCAACCCACTCCAGTATTCTTGCCTAGAGAATCCCCATAGACAGAGGAGCCTGGGGGGCTACAGTCCATGGCATCTCAAAAAGTCAGACACAACTGAGCAACCAAGCACAGCACACGTCATATACATTTAGTATCATTATTGATATGGTAAGGCCATCGTATTCATTTGCTTATATCTTTTGTTCTCTCCATTTCTGTTTGACTGTTTTACTATTACTGCCTTCCTGTGGGTTATCTGAACATTTTTTACAATTCCATTTTGATTCATTTATAGTATTTTTGAGTATCAAAAGCTCAGTAAGACATGGTCCCTGCCCTTGAGGGAATCATAGTGAACAGCAGTAGTTCTAAACCTTATTTGAATATCAGGATAACCCATTGAGATATATATATATATCTATATATATATATAAATAGATAGATATAGATATATAGATGAGATAAATGATATATGATAAATAGATATTATAGAGATATTATATATTATATTTCTAACACTATCTATCTTCCTATATCCTGCATAGAGATTGTTATTTTGTCGGAATGAGTTAGGATCCAGGGTCTGATGTTTAAAACCTCCACAATTCAATTCTTGTTGTTGTTCTTGTTTTCTTTATAAGAAAACAATTGTATCTTTATTAACATACAATTCACATATCATAACATTCACAACTTTAAAGTGTATAGTTCTTTGGTTATAGTATATTTACAGAGCCTTACAAAAATCAGAACTATCTGCATTCTACCTCCATGGATTTGCTTATTCTGGACCTTCCATATAAATAGAATAATAAAATATGTGGTCTTTTGTGTCGCTTCTTTCACTTAGCATCTTCAAGGCTCATGTTGTAGCAAGTGTTATACTTTATTCTCAATTTATTGTTGAATAATATACCATTGTATGGATATATCATGAATTGTTTAATCTTTTTTGGTTGATTGATATTTAGGTTATTTTCAACTAATGGCTATTTTGAATAATGTTGCTATAAACATTCTTGTACAAATTTTGTGTGGATTCAAATTTTGAGTCTGATATCATAGGAAAATTATAAACCAATAATTGAGAGCCTCACTACCTATCAAAATCTTCTGCAATAATGGAAATAGTGTGTATTGGCAATGTGCAAAGTAGTAGCTGTTGGCTACTACTTGTAGAAACTGTGGTGACATTTTAATTTTATTTCCTTTTAATTAATTTTAAATTTACTAACCACATGTCACTAGTGGCTACCATATTGGACAGTATAGAAGAAGACCTGGGTTTAGGAAGATAAATATTGATATTAAAATATGGATTGGTAAAGAATGAAGACATAGGCAGGCGATAAGATAAGAAATTATTTAAAAATTCCATCTGGAGAAGATGAGGATCAGAACTAAGCCAATAGTGGAAGAGATAACCTGAGGAGAAAAATCCAAGAGACATCTTAGACTGGACATGAATAGGTTGATGATTTAGAGGAATGGAGACCAAGGAGTCTAGGAGGACTTAAGCCCTGCTTTATGTCTAGGCCTCGCCTGGATAATTATACATATGTTTAAACATGTTTTTTAATGTTTAGCCACATAGAGGCATTCCCTCTAAACTCTGCTAATATTCAATTAACTAAAATCTAGAATTCATTGGTAGAGAAAGTGTACTCATTACAGATTTGAACATTTTAACAGTTACCATTATTATTTTAAGGACTGCCATTCTTATTTTTTTATTTAATTTTCAAATATTTTTAGAAAAATACAATTAACATGCAAAGCATTGCTGTTACTATATCGAATAAACAGCCAAATAAAAATCTGTGACTTTTACTTCAGAGGTGAATTTGTAATCTACAGAAGTTTTCCGATCACTATTTTATATTTGCAGAGCATATCAGGATCTTGGGTAGCAGTTACATAGTAACTACTGTAAAAAGGTATTTAATTCATAGTGCATGCTTATTCTGTCAGGTTCTGTCATTATGTTATTTAATTGTTAATGGAAAAAGAATAAGGGAACAGTGCATGCTTGTTTTGACAGTGGCAGCTCTAATGATTAGTAAAAATTCAGTCAATAGGACATATTTTATGAAAAACCAATGAAATACATAATTATCCCTTTCCTCATCTCAACCATGTTTTTCTCAGATTGTCTTTCAGCTGTAGAATATATTTATATTACAGTGATGATGTGTGTGTGTGTGTGTTCGTCACTCAGTCGTGTCTGACTCTTTACGACCTCATGGTCTGTCCATGAAATTCTCTAGGCAAGAATATTGCAGTGGGTTACCATTCCGTTCTCCAGGGGATCTTTCTGACCCAGGGATCGAACCCAGGTCTCCTGCATTGCAGGCAGATTCCTTACCATCTGTGTTACTAGGGAAGATAATGTATAGGGATGCAGATGTAAGACATACATTCTCTTTATATTTATTGAATGACTGAGATAAAAGTTTTTTAGTGGGTTTTCAGAACAGAGTTATATCTCACTTTATTAAGTCAAACTTTTAATCCTTGTCTGCTTCTTAATTAGCTGTATGACAGAGTAAACACATTCAATCTGGTTTAACTTTAATTATCTATAAAATCATGTGGTTTCTAGTAAACAAGGATATTCAGATTAAAACAACAATAACATGCCATATTTTATCCACCAGACTGGAAAAATTAAAGTATTTAAAAATATCAAGTGTTGGTGAAGATATGAAGCTAAAGGAAATTTTATATACCGTTTATAAGAGTAAAATGTGACACAGTGCTAGTTTTCTATTGCTGCCTAACAAATAACCACAAACTGAGCAGCTTAAAACCATATCCATTTATTACCTCACACCGCTGTAGGTTAAAAGTCCAGACACAACATAACTGGGTTATCTGCTTAGATTCTTACAGGAATGAAATCAAGATTTTGGGTTGCTCTGTTCTGGTCAGGAGATTCTGGGGTAGAATCTACTAAGTGTGTTTATGTTGTCGTCAATATTCAGGGGTGTGTGTGTGTGTGTGTGTGTGTGTGTGGTTGAAGGAGTGAAATTCCCGTTTTCTGGCTGACTGTTGGCTGGCGGTCATTATCAGATCCTAAAGCTACCCACAGATCCTATTAATATCATTTCTCCATATTCATAGCCAGCAACAGAGAATATCTCTTGTGTCAAAAACCTCTTGTGTTTTTTTTTCCTCTGCAGAAAGAGCCCAGTCCCTTTAAAGAGTTCACATGATTATTAAGTCCACCCCAGATAATGTCCCTATTTTAAAATCCACTGGGATTTTAATTATATCTGCAAAGTCCCTTAACAGCATCACTCAGATTATTTCTTGTATTGCTGGGAGAAGGTGTATATATACCTGGGGCCAGCCATCTTTGAGATCATTACTTTTACCCCAGAACACTTAAGAGTTCTGTTTTGGCAGCACGAAGCAAATTAAAAATGCACACACTCTATAAAACAACAAGTCCTCTTCTTAAAAAAAAAATCTAGAGCAGTTATCATATGTGTGCATCATAATATTTTTTTAAAATGTGTGTATTGCAACATAGTTTGAAATACAGACACTTTTGGAAGAACCCAATTATCCAGTGATATAATACATCTATTTTGGTATATTCATGTAACAGATGATTCAGTGGTAAAAATAAACTAAATAGATACATATAAATATTAGAAGATATGTTACATAATGTTGAGTGAAAAAAAGAACAAATTGCTGAATAAATTTATTATATAATTCATGTAACTTTTGTAAGGCACAGAAAATTAATGAAATTCTTTCTAAATATTATAGATAAAAACATGAATATGTACAGACTGACTCTGGATATAACTCAACATCTTATTACCTCTTAAGACCTTGGGCAAGTTATTTAATTACTCCTTGGTAAAATGATCATCCATAAAATGTAGGATTAAATATGAGGATTAAATAAGAAAATCTTTGAAAAGTGTTAACCATCTAGTACACACTAAGTACTTAAGAATTTGTTAAATAAATATAAATAGATAACTATAAAACTTTAACTGGACAGATACTTACTGAACAGTTACAGTGAGTGTTTATCTCTGGGGAGACAAGAAGGTAAATTACAGTGTTCACGGAGGACTTCTACTTCATCCATGGTTTTACTTTCAGTTAATTCTAAACGGCAGAAACATGAGTTTTTGTTACATTATGTGTACATTTTGTCATTTTAAAAATTAAAAGTCAAGGAATACTTTTAAAATGACCATTATAAAAATACCTTGATCCTTAAAAATAAGAGTGTTATCCTATACAATGTTTAATGTATAGACATACATCTACCTATTCTTGACTATATATTCTGTGATAAGTGCATTCTAATGATGACATGAATAAATTGTCATATTTATTTATACCACTTTCTTTTACTTAATAAGAAGTGACCTTAAGGGATAAGCTTAATTGGTAGTATAGATTCTGAAAAGTAGTCACTTCCGGAATCTGATTTCCCATAAGCACTGCACAAAGCACAGTATACAATTGTGCCTTGATATTTGACATTTACAATGTCAGGACTAATTGCTGTTATCTGAGCAGCAACTTAAAATATCGAGGTAAAATGAACTGGTTAGTACATAGATTAGAAGTTTTTGAGATTTTTAGAAAACTTTACATATTCTTAAAGAATGGTAGTTCCAAGTTATCATTCATTACTCAAAACTCATACCAGCAAATTGGAAAAAAATACAATAACAGATGCCATGGGTGACTGCAGTACTCTGCCATTAGTTTGACTTGTGTTTTTCATTTTGTGACTGGGTGAGTCACCTATGGAGAGTTATAAAGTAGAATAAAGAAGATTCAAGATTTTAATAAGACATTATCTTGAGCTCTTCACATTGAAGATAGTTTATCTCTGTCTGGGTGTAAGTGTTTATATATGTGAACACTCAAACAAAGATAGAGACCCCAATAAACAGGCATAGTAATAAAATCCCTTTGTAAGTAAAGATGAAATACTGGCTCAGTTCAGTTCAGTTCAGTTACTCAGTCGTGTCCGACTCTTTCCAACCCCGTGAACTGCAGCACGCCAGGCCTCCCTGTCCATCATCAACTCCCGGAGTTCACTCAAACTCATGTCCATTGAGTCGGTGATGCCATCCAGCCATCTCATCCTCTGTTGTCCTCTTCTCCTCCTGCCGCCAATCCCTCCCAGCATCAGAGTCTTTTCCAATGAGTCAAGTCTTCGCATGAGGTAGCCAAGTACTGAGAGTTTCAGCTTTAGCATCATTCCTTCCAAAGAACACCCAGGGCTGATCTCCTTTAGAATGGACTGGTTGGATCTCCTTGCAGTCCAAGGGACTCTCAAGAGTCTTCTCCAACACCACAGTTCAAAAGCATCAATTCTTCGGCACTCAGCTTTCTTCACAGTCCAACTCTCACATCCATACATGACTACTAGAAAAACCATAGCCTTGACTAGATGGACCTTTGTTGGCAAAGTAATGTCTCTGCTTTTGAATACGCTATCTAGGTTGGTCATAACTTTCCTTCCAAGGAGTAAGCGTCTTTTAATTTCATGGCTGCAGTCACCATCTGCAGTGATTTTGGAGCCCCCCAAAATAAAGTCTGACACTGTTTCCACTGTTTCCCCTTCTACTTCCCATGAAGTGATGGGACCAGATGCCATGATCTTCGTTTTCTGAATGTTGAGCTTTAAGCCAACTTTTTCACTCTCCACTTTCACTTTCATCAAGAAGCTTTTTAGTTCCTCTTCACTTTCTGCCATAAGGGTGGTGTCATCTGCATATCAGAGGTTATTGATATTTCTCCTGGCAATCTTGATTCCAGCTTGTGCTTCTTCCAGCCCAGCGTTTCTTATGCTGTACTCTGCATATAAGTTAAATAAGCAGGGTAACAATATACAGCCTTGACGTACTCCTTTTCCTATTTGAAACCAGTCTGTTGTTCCATGTCCAGTTCTAACTGTTGCTTCCTGACCTGCATATAGGTTTCTCAAGAGGCAGGTCAGGTGGTCTGGTATTCCTATCTCTTTCAGAATTTTCCACAGTTTATTGTGATCCACAAAGTCAAAGGCTTTGGTATAATCAATAAAGCAGAACTAGATGTTTTTCTGGAACTCTCTTGCTTTTTCGATGATTCAGCTACTACTTATGTATATAGATGTGACACAAGGATCATTATTCTATTGAGATCTTGAAGGTCAAATATATGTCTCTATCCAATGTTCTGTCTCAGCAGAAGGTTCTGATCCTACTCTGATGTCTCTGCTTATTTGCTTATGGGAAACTGCCTTTTAAAAGAGAAGTATTTAATGCCCGTTTTTTATCTTCTTCTACAGAGAATATTTATATGGTTTTCCAAAATAATATTCTCAGGTTGCCAAATTCAAAACAGCTAGATGGCTGGGTGAGAAAGATTATTACTGTCATTCAGTTGGTGGCTTGGTCCACATTAATCTAAATCACTGGTTTGAATGCTTCTTAATGAATCGACTCATCTATTCATAGTTATATCAACCAGCTATTATGTTGTGTGCCAATATCATGACTAATTACTGGGTAAAAGCTAGTGAAAAGCAAGACAAATGAGCAAAATTATGTATTATATCTCTGTTTTGCTTTATATTCTCAATGTTATATATTTATGATATTTAATCCTTTGTAAGTGAAAGTGTCTAGATATCATAGCAAATATGTTCCCACATGTTACTAGTGCTCAAGTCCTAATATTGAGACTAAAAGACTTTATGAATTATGTTTCTCCCCTATCTGTGACTATAGACTCTATACACCTTTTTAAAGTATTTGGTGATTATTTTTCTTCTGCTGCTAAGTCACTTCAGTCATGTCCGACTCTGTGTGACCCCATAGACGGCAGCCCACCAGGCTCCCCCGTCCCTGGGATTCTCCAGGCAAGAACACTGGAGTGGGTTGCCATTTCCTTCTCCAATGCAGGAAAGTGAAAAGTAAAAGTGAAGTCCCTCAGTCGTGTCCGACTCTTAGCGAACCCATGGACTGCAGCCTACCAGGCTCCTCCATCCATGGGATTTTCCAGGCAAGAGTACTGGAGTGGGGTGCCATTGCCTTGCTGCTGCTGCTGCTAAGTCACTTCAGTCATGTCTGACTTTGTGCGACCCCATAGACGGCAGCCCACCAGGCTCCCCCGTCCCTGGGATTCTCCAGGCAAGAACACTGGAGTGGGTTGCCATTTCCTTCTCCAATGCATGAAAGGGAAGAGTGAAAGTGAAGTCGCTCAGTTGTGTCCGACTCTTAGCGACCTCATGGACTGTAGCCCACCAGGCTCCTCCATCCATGGGATTTTATTGCCTTAGCTCCCTACAAATAATAAAACTTAAATACCGTTTTTTGTTAGTGGTCAGATTTATGTAGGGGCTTCCCAGGTGGTGCTAGTGGTAAAGAACCCGCCTTCCAATGCAGGAGATGTAAGAGATGAGGGTTTGATCCCTGGGTAAGGAAGATCCCCTGGAGGAGGGCATGGCAACCCACTCCAGTAATCTTGCCTGGAGAATCCCATGAACAAATGAACCTGGTAGGCTACAGTCCAATAGGGTCACGAAGAGTCAGACATGACTGAAGTAACTTAGCACAGCACAGATTAATATGAAGTGAAGTTGCTCAGCCATGTCCGACTCTTTGAGACCCCATGGACTGTAGCCTACCATGCTCCTCTGTCCATGGGATTTTCCAGGCAAGAGTACTGGAGTGGGGTGCCATTTCCTTGGACTGGCCTTATTATCAGTTAAAGTTATCAGAGATGGGAATGGATTTAAGTGTTACAGCAATTACTGAGAATACACCTTGGTGTGTTTCAAAGCTAAAATTCACCTCCCATCTATAATTGTAGTTGGAAACGTGAATAGAGAAGATTAATGGACGTTTAGGTGTCAAGACTCAAAGTAAAATTACAGTCATAAAATAAGCAGAGATATTTTGAAAAGAAAAGTGAGTATCCAAATCTTGAAAGTCTCTAGTGTTACAGGTTCTTCAAATTAGCCTCTGGCTATGAATTATATATATATATATATATATATATATACACATATACATATACATATATGTATATATAGTCCATATATATTGCAACTATTATTATAACATATTAAAACTTCAACCAGGAAAGGCTAAAGTACAACACAGATTCTTGAAATTGGTAAGTGCTAGGTCATATCGTCTTCGCATCTGAATCAAGAATGTTCACATCACTATTCTGCAGACACTGTGAGCTAGTACCTATGTAACTCTCACACTGCTTGTTCAAAATCAACTGGTTTGAGGAGATGAGACGAAATAAATAGAAAACCACAGTATGTCAGGTGTTAATGGGACCAAAGATCCCATGGTCAATTGTGAGACATACTGAAACCTTTATCCTTCTTGGAGAACACTCAGTTGATTGCTATTGCAACTCTTCTGGCAAAAGGTCTCCGTGGACTCCCATATTACATGAAAATGGATTTGTCTCATCTTTAGCTTCTTGTTGCACTGAGCACCATTGATCATTGCTTTCTTCTTTTCCTCTCTTCCCCAACCAGGCCTTTTAAAATATGTCTTCATTGTTTTTCTTCCCTTATGTTTACTAAAGAAATCAATGTCAGTACAAACTGTTCAAACATTACATAAATATATAAAATAAGAAAAAAGTCCCATATTATACCACGTCTTAGAGACACACAGTTAACCCTTTTATATATATTCTTATATATAATGTATGCTTATTCCTTTCATCTTCCCCTTCCTAATTTTAAACAAAGATGGGATTATAGTATGCCTCTGGTTTGCAATTTATTTATTTCATCTAACATTATCAAAGCTACTTCTCCATGTCAGTAAATAATCAACTCCAGAATTTTAACAGCTCTCTAGTATCCCATCATTTGGAGAACAATCTTAACTAGCCAAGCATATCCATGGACAGTCCTCCAAGCATGCTTGCCATTTCAAAAATCACTCTTGCTATCAATGTTCTTTTGGATTTCTATTTTTTTTTAGTCATATCATCTGCAAGTAATTATAACTTATTTCTCTTCCAATATTTATCTTTCATTTTCCTATCTTTAAAAGCTGCCACATCTAGAATTTTTATAATACTGGTGGTGACTTAGAATCCTTGTTTTGTTCCTTACTTTCATAGGAATTCCTCTGTGAGGAATTTTATTGTTCTATTTAATTCTAGTCAATGTTGTACCATTAAAGAGAACTGTGGTTCAGGTTTGAAACACAGCACATGAACACACTCTCCATATGAAGACTATATTTCTTCATACTTTATTAAGGACTTTATCAGAATTGTAGTAGGGTTTTATTAAATTATTTGTTAGAATTTATTAACATGATCATGTGTCTTATTTGATGTGTTAACATGATACATTGAAATAATAGGCTTCTCAATAGTGCAACACTCTTTGCATTCAAGAATACAGGATGCTTGGGGCTGGTGCACTGGAATGACCCAGAGGGATGGTACGGAGAGGGAGGTGGAGGGGGGGTTCAGGATGGGGAACATGTGTACACCCGTGGTGAATTCATGATGCTGTATGGCAAAGCCAATACAATATTGTAAAGTAAAAAAAAAAAAAAAAGAATTAGCTTCACTTTGCATGGTATGGTTTCCCTTTAATACACTGATGGGTTAAATTCACTATATTTGAAAAACACATTGCATTTATTTATCTATATATGTAAAACTAGTCTCATTTTGTGCAATTTTAGTAGTTTTTAAATCAATATTATGCTGCCCTCCCATAGAGAAAAAGAAACTTTTCTCTTTGGGTTCTGAAGTGGCTCAAAATGAAATAGTCCTTCACAATGGGAAATAATTTCTTTGTGAGATCATCAGGGTTAGCATGCCTATTACATGCGTATAATTATATGTTTATATGTGTGATTTTCTTAGAGGAAAGGCAAGTACGTAAACAAAGTAGCATTCACAGTTTTCTAGAGTTAACGGTCTGTTCTTATCTATTCTTGGAAAAAGTTTAGTTATTTGTATCTTCCAGTAATTTCTTCACTTAGATTTTACAGTTACCTGGCTACAGCCCTTGGGGTGGCGAAGAGTCGGACACGACTGAGCAACTGAGCATGCATGCACACCTTATAAATAAATCTGTGCCTGTGGTTGTTTCTTCTTCTTCACTCTAAATTCTCTGTATGTGTGCTTTTGTGATTGTAATTCCAAGGAAATGAGCATCCTCCGCTGGATACCCCGTGTCCTTTGGTAGCCTTGGAAAAGTGGCAGAGCCCTGCACCTGTGACTGAGGCAGGAACTCAAACACAGGCTACTAGCAGCTGGTTATACCCCACCTCTGTGAGGCTGCCAGGGCTTTGGCATATCTGCCAGCCTGCCCGTGCCAGCAGGCTGTTGAGAGTGCTGGAGACATCTCAGACCAGCAGGTTAAGTGGTACAGCAATCATTGTGAAGTCCTGCTTTGTGACCAAAGTCTGACTTTTAATTCTCCAAGAAGGAACCAGCAGTTGACCAAGGATAAAGCTTCATTAGTGGACCAATGTGAGATCCTGGGGCAAATATTTAGGGATGTTATTTCAAAGAAAAAACTGCCCTTTTTGACTGAGGTGGATACTAAAAATTATAATTATAAAATAATTAGAAATATGTGTTGTCTCATGCTGATGACATCCTTGCATGTGGGTAAAATAAGCCTCTTCTATTTTATATTCTGCCCTACCCACCCCTTTAAAGGCTTTTCTATTCTGCTTGCCCCTAAAAGGGACAGTTTCCCAGCATTTCATATCACTCACCTTTCCAGCAGTGAGAAATCTCATTCTGGAATATGTAACCAGTTCTTTAATGGGTATGTTCTCAAGGTGCCACAAATGCACTGCAAATTCCACATGTCCCCCGTTGAGTTAATCACCCTCCACACATATCCTCTGTGGCTCTATTTTCTATATTCATCTGTTGCCACTATTCACTGACATTCAATCCCAGAGTCTTAGATCCCACCTAAATTCTCTGGCTTTATTTACCCTTCAAGAGAAATACCAAATACTGCTTGTTCACTTAATTTTCCCCTCATTTTTTCCAATACCTCCCTCCCTCTCCACACTTACCTCAAATATCCTAGTGCAGGCTCTCATCATCTCCTTGGATTTTCTTCAGTAACATGTGATGCACTGAATCCAAGTGAAGCCAGGGTACAATAAACCAGGAAACCCTACTAGGTCCCGCTGAGCATTTAAGAAATGTAGTCTTCTGTAATCCATTTGCAGATATGTGAACCTGAACTGCAGGTGTTCTCTGCCTTTGGTTTGACAATATTTTTATTGTTTGCCCTCATTTCCTCATATTCTTGATCTTTATTTCAGAACCTACTTGGTACTCTGACCACAAATCTAATTAACTCGGCCACAGTGGCTTAGAAACAAAGGATCAAGATTAAGTGGATATCTGATTGGCAAGGAGTACAGAATTTGATGACACACTGTTGGCAAGAGTGCGGTGAATCAGGCGTGTGTACACTACTTACGAGCGATTAAGTTGGTAGGACCCTTTTGGAGGGTAAATTGGCAATGGCTATTTAATATAAAATTGACCCAGCAATTCCACTTCTAGGAATTTATCCTGCAGATATACTTTCACATGTGCATAAAGATGTATGCACCTAAGTAATCACTGTAAAACAGTTCATAGTAATAAAATCAGAACCAATATAAATGCTCATCAAAAATGTTATGAAAAAATAAAATATGTCCAAACCATATTTTAGGGACTACTATACAATTAAACGGAGAAGGCAATGGCAACCCACTCCAGTACTCTTGCCTGGAGAATCCCATGGGCGGAGGAGCCTGGTGGGCTGCAGTCCGTGGGGTCGCGGAGAGTCAGACACGACTGAAGCGACTTAGCAGCAGCAGCATACAATTAAAATGAATTAGGTAGATATGTATGAGAGAAAATCTTTAAGGTTTGGTTATAAAAGGCACAGATATGTAAAACACATGCTATCATTTGTATAAAAATTGCATACGCACATACATATATACTTTCATACACACACACACACACACACACACACACAGACTCTCTCTAAGTGGACAGACACACAGGATGTACTCTTCTGACCCAGAGGCAAATCAGGGAACTTGGGGTATGAGACTAAATTTTCACTATATACTTTTATAAAATATAATTCTTTTTTCACATTCATGTGTTACTTAAGTTAAAACAAAATGTGGGAAGTCTTGATAGATGTAGTTTAAAATATATGAAATATCTTCATATGTAAAATTGCATATATTTATGCCTTTTCCTCACGTGGGAAGTAACATATACACATACCCAAGTACATAGTATATGTGAGTAGGTGGTTATGAGCATAATATGTATGGTTGTGTAAATGAAAACCAGTGTGTTAAATCATCTTAAAAACACAAGACACCTAACTGTCCTAACCGGTAGCAAATATATTTAGATAAGGTATTTGAGACTGGTGTGCTGCAGTCCATGGGGTCGCAAAGAGTGGGACATGACTGCACAACTGACCTGAAGGTATTCAAGATGTCACTGAATCTTTTAACCCATGATAATAGCATAAGTGTGCTTTTCAAAAACAAACAGAGAGGGTACTATGTGCATAGGTGATATTTCACCTTGTTTCTCTTCTGGAAGATTTTGACTTTAATTAACTCCTAGAAGGACAATTAAGAAAAAATAAAGTATATGTTTAAGCATTCAGAAACTTTAGTGTAGCACTTAATTGCCAAAATGCTGAACATACTTTATTTTTCTTTCCTGCAGTACACCACATACTCAATCCAGATAAAAGGCTTATCCACATATACAATAAAAAACGGTCAACATCACCTACATTGAACACAACAGTCAACCTTTCTCTGTAAATGGCTGCCTGGATAGTGTTACCTAAAATGTAAAGAAATGTTCACCGTAAAAAGTACCTCCCTGATTGTCCTGCCACATCGAGGTCAGTTCTGATTAGCTCTAAAATTTGTAGCATAAATACTACCCAAGTAAGCAGGCCATAATATAGCAGATTTAGACAAGAGGACTGAAGGCCTGGGGGTACTGATGCTTAAATTTTTTACTAAATAATCAAAATTGTGATTAATAGGATGAACATAATTAAAAGATTTCTTTTAAAAGAGAACATATTTTAAAGTATTTTATACACCAACAATATACAAACAGCAAACACAGTTTCCAACATCCAAATGAAACATACCCCAAATGGTGACAATCTAGAACTTGAAATGCATTTTCTAATTGGAGTAGGGCTATAAACCTGCTCTGTTATATGATGGGTAGTTCCTCGGATCAGCCCAAAAGACACTTTATAGCACACATTTCCCAGAAACACAATATATCTGAAATGTGTAAAAGACCTGAAGTTACTATTGAAACATTGATCAAACTAAAGTAGTGAATTATAGTAGGAACCATGACTGTGTGAGCCAAGAGAAAGCATGTGTGAATCATTCAATGAGAACACAATTAAGGATTAGCCAAAATTCTATGTGAGAGGCAAAAGATGGTGGTTGGAGGAGGTGCAGAAAAATCTTAAAGCCAAGTGTTGATTGCCCCAGAGACCACTTTTGCCTTTTCTCTCTTCGCCTAATAAACTAAGCAGAGGTAAACTGGACCCCTACCCCCTGGAAGATAAAAGCCGCACAGAGTCAAAAGCACAAACACAGAGTGAAAGAGTAAGGTGGGAGGGGACTGGAAGGTAAATCTGGGCACTTTGAGGACAGGGCGGCCATCCTTAGCTCCAGAGGCCTGCATAGTTCCCATGGAGGCCTGAAGGGAGGGGGCCGCCAGCGACAAAGAGCTTCATCTCCGGCCAGTTGTAGCAGTGGGTGTAGAGCGCATTGGGGAACTCGCCGATGCCACCGAAGTAGTTCACCCACAGGTCATCATGGTTGAGCCAGCCTCTGCCACAGGTCAGCTTGAGCTTCCTCCCTGCATGCCCCGGAGAGGAGTACGGGCTGGCCGAGGCCCTCTCCTCCAGGAACTTCTGCGCGCGGACGTCATAGAAGAGCAGAGAGCCGTGGCCGGTGCCCACGGTGACGATGTGCTCATAGAAGCTCAGGGAGCGCACACCCGTGCCGCCCTCGCGGGAGCACAGGGGCCGAATGTTCTGCTGGCGCTGCCGCGGATCCAGGAAAGAGACATGGGACTGGGAGCCCACTGCGTAGAGGGACAACTCATCGCAGTAGGTCAGGCACACGTTCTCTCGGCAGTAGGGCAGCCTGATGGACAGCAGCCTGGACAGGGTGCTCCGGGCTTTCCACAGGTGGAAGTAGCCGTCCAGGGACACGGCTCCCAGCTCCTGGTTCTTGGCGCTGAAGGCCAGGGCCCGCACCTTGCGGTTACTGGGGTTGGTGCTGGCCCTGGGGATGTTCTCCACATCCCGGGGACGGATGTGGGCATACACGGGGAGCCCTGCATCGCTGTGCCAGGCAATGCTGCCCTGGAATATGTCGGGGTCTATCTTCCAGAGCGCCAAGGTACCGTCACGGGAGCCGCTCACGGCCACGGTGTCACTCATCCAGGCGATGGCGAAGATCCAGTCCTTGTGGCCGTGGCGGTCGCCCAGGCACATGGGGTCCAGCGTTGGCAACTGGTAGATGGCAAGGCTGTTGGGGTTCTCGCCCCCGGTGGCCAGCAGGGTCTTGGAGGGATTCAGCTGGATGGCATGGATGCCGCAGCCCGGCTGGGCGCGGGCCGGCGGAGGCCCGCGATCCCGCATAAGGGGGATGCGCGTTATCTGGCCCGACTGCACGTCCACCACGAAGAGCGTGTTGCACTTGGTACCGCACACCACCTGCCTGACGTTCAGCCACTGTGACGCGAACACCTTGTTGAGGGTGCCCAGGGACAGCTCGCGCTCCCGTAGCAGCTCGGGAAGCTTCCGCACCGCGAAGCCGCGCAGCTCGCCATCGAAGCCCGGGAGCCTGGCGCGGCCCCGCGCGCCCACCTCGCGCCCCTTCAGGTAGTTCACCAGCGAGCGCCGCGCCGCCGGCCGCTTGGGCTTCTTGAGCGGCAGCGGCCCGTCCCCGTCCACCGCCGCGGAGACCTGAGACGACGAGCCCGCGGCGGCCTCCTGGAGCGCGGGCGCTTTCCGCTTCCTGCTACCTGTTTGCTGCGGGGCCATGCCGGGCGGCGGGCGGGTGGAGGCGGCGCGGCGGCGGCGCGTGGCTCCCGGGTTGGCCGTGGCAGCGGTAGGGTCGGCGGGGGGCCGAGGCGGCCAGGGGCGCGGAGCCGACCGAGCCCGGGGCGCGGCGGAGGCGGAGGCGGAGGCGAGGGCGGGCGGCCCGGCGAGGAGAGGCGGCCAGGCGAGCGGAGCGCGGGGCGGCGCGCGGCAGCGAGGGCGGCGGCGACGTGGATCCAGGCGAGGGCGGGAAGTGCGGCCAGCGGCGAGGGCTGCGGGAGCGAAGTCGGTGTGGGACAAGGACGACGCTGGGGGCGAGGGCGAGGGGGCGGAGGCCGCCAGAGGGGCGGGTGTGGGGTGCAGGGTAGCACGCGCCGGGCAGGGAGGGGTCGGAAGGGGGCAGGAAGGAGAGGTCGGAAGGGGGCAGGAAGGAGGGGTCGGAAGGGGGCAGGAGGGAGGGGTGGATGGAGCCGCCGCAGGGGGAGACTCACCCAGGACCAGTGCTCTGGTATTCCCTAGCGGTCTCCGAGCAGATACATCTAATACTGGCTGCCCAAGCCCCCTGATCGCCTACTTGGGGAGTTTCACGACCCTCAGGACAGCAACAACCAACTAACCTTCATAAAATCCTTACTGAAATAGTTCTGAAAGCTAAAGTACAGTCAAGTATGAGGCTAGAAGGAGCGCTGAAAGTTATCTATTGAAACAAATGTGCAGTTGGTGCGATTTGTGGAACGTCTTTGTTGCAGTTAGTGAACTTGACCAGGGATAGTGGTTGGCAGAGGCAAGGACCCTCCCCATTAGGGCTGTCTGTGGCCCCTCTTGTTTGACCACTCTACTGAAGTCTATTAAAAATGTTCAACCGATTCCACACCCCCACCCCACCCCCAGGGTTCTCAAATTGAGTTCCCTGAGCTCAGGCACCAGCATCCTTCAGGGGTGCATTCCAAATGTAATTCCCCAGGCTCCACCTCCCGCCCGGGTGACGTACGGGTCTTGTGGTCAAGACTGAAGCTTCAGGATCGGGGATCCCAGGTGGAGTCTTGTCATGTGTGAGAGGCCCAGTGGGAAGTTGGGGCAGGGCCTGAGGGATGTACAGGATTTCCAGAAGCACAGATAATGAAGAACTTTCCAGAAGGATAAAACCACATAGACACAATGATGGAGAGCAGGAATTCAGAGCATGGGTTTAACAATATGTCCAGACGTGCTCAATTACGCAGAGATACACGTGGCTGGTGGCCGAAACCAACTCTGCACGCACCCCAATCTTATCTAAAGCCGTGTTTGCTCAGTGGGTGCATTTGGGGAAGGGAAGTGAATTAACTATAGACCGTGGATCCTTCCCACCACTCCAGTCCAACTGGAAAGTCACAATGCCCACTCCTCCTTCATATTCCTCTCCATGTTTAATGCTATATCAGGAGGTGGGTGAGAATGGTAGATAGGGAGAGACCTGACAATGAAAAGAGTGCTGACAACTTCATAGTTAGAACTGACATTACTAGAGAATAACTGATTGCAAATTCCTTTAACTTAACCTACCATAACACCATAATGCTTTCCTTTTTTTTTGATTCCACCTCATAAAAATGGATATTATACAATAAGACTTCATGGCATACTTTTTCCTGTTGTGGTAGAACAAAATAGGCTGAACATTTTGGAAAAAATATATATACATATATATGTATACACACATATGTAGATAAATACAGATATATTTCAATTGTAAAAATAATTCTTATAACAACTAACATTTATTGATAGTGTATTTGTGTCATGCGCTGGAGGGCTGTGCTAAACACTTCAAATATTTTATGTGCATTCGGTCTCACAATAACTTTGTGAGGTAGGTTCTATTTTTATAGCCATAATTTAAAATGAGAGAACTGAGGCCTGGAAAGAGTAATGATGACTCCCTCATGGTCACACAGCTTGTAAATGGAAAAGTCAGATTGTGAATCCCTGTCTGACTCCAAGGCTTTTACTTGGAGTAAATAACAACTACTCATTATTTTATAAATACAATTTTTCTATTTCTATCCCTTTAAAAACCATGTCAACTACCCCATCATGGAAATTTTACAGTTGTTGCATCTTGTGCACTTTCGAAAGACAGCACAATTTCTAAAATGCATGAATAAATATTGAATGCAAATTATGTATAACACTTTTCATAGGATATTTAAAGGCAAAAATAGAATGTCTGAAACACTTTTTCTTTTACAAATTCTTTTAAAATAATATTTATAAAATGTAATAATATATGCCTACATTTGTTTGGTAAAAATAACGCCCATATAAATAGTCCTAGTATTATGTCTCTCTACTTTTTTGATAATATAAATATGCAATATTTATGTATAGTGATGTGTTTTTAGACAATGTACAGATTACTATTTTTTATTTGTAAATGAGTTGTGTTAATTTCATCTAGAATACATGAAACACATTTTATTTATGTCTATACTATCAGATTTCTTTGAGCTTTTCACTTCAAGATGTAAAGCTTCCAGACCAGAGCCAAGTTATGTTGAGAGATTTACAGTTTTGTTTAGCTTACAAAATTGAACCTTTATTTACATTTGATTGCTTCCATTTTTTGGAAAATGCAATGTCTGGTAATATATAAGTTTACACACATTTGTTGTTAAAGTGCATTTACTGTTAAAGCAGTAGATATAAAGGCCTGAAGATAAAATTTCAGATGTCTGCATAGCCTTCTGAGTATCAGGGTCTCCATTATATTTTGTTACGTGTGAGAGCCACTGTATGTATGACAACATCTTGTCAGTCCTTACTAGTCTATTTGTACATACATTATTTCTTTGTGCTACTAACATATCTCTGAGTAAATTTGTATTGGCCTCACCTATCTTCCCTACACCAGATTCCCCTCCATTGGTTAGGGGCTTATATGAATGGTTTCAGGGCACTGTCTCATCCTGTTCTCTAATCACTTAATCCGTTTAAATGTTATTTTCTTAATCAGATTGTAAACTCCTCAAGGGATCAGTACTTCTTCCCCTTCATCACATCCTTCCAGATATACACTAAATGGTTTGTAAAACTTGCTTTTACTATTGATAAACTAAAAGAACAAAGGAGAGAAAACAAAATTAAATATCAAAAAAATTACAAGTAAGATATTTCAAAATCAAATTACTTGAGCAGGGGAAGTGAAGGATTTGATTTGTAATATTGGCACACAACTTGCTTGATGTTATATATATGTATAATGTCAATATAGATATCTGTATTGATCTATATATTACATATATTCAAACAAGTTATGTGGGATTGTCATCTATATCTTTTTATCTCTCTATATTTATATATGGTGCTTTTCAGCCTCCTGGATCATTTTATCAACTGTGTCTGTCCACCTTTCTAATCTATGAATAAAGAAAAGGATCTGTCTAGCTAAAAAGCAAGTTAGATTACCAATTTAAAATTAGTTAGGGAGAAGATTGGTTATTTCACTGTGGTATCATGAACAGAAGCTTGATTGTTAAATTATTTGTCTCAGAACGAAGGCACTGAAAAAGAAAGGCAGGGTAATAATAAAACTGTTAGGTTAGTAACAAGTGTTTTTGAAGAAGTGTTCTTAAATTTTCTTTTATGTATTCTTGCATGAAAAAATAGATCTTAAAAATAGAAGCTTTAGAGATTGGAGCACACTCTCAGGTATAAAGGTATCTGTCTTCAGAAATGGGGTTATATAATTCTTTCTGATACATAGTCTACAGATGTAAAGCAAGGCTATCCTCAATAATATTTCTGACATCTTGTCTATATTTATATGTATACCTTTCCATTATGTTTATCCACAAGTATAAGACACTAAAAAATAAAGAAATGTAGTTAATTAGGCTTGTTTTTAAAATAATACATGATAATGATAGCCTGTTATTTACAACAGACAAGGCAAACTATTCTTGAATTATTAAATTGAATAAATTGTCACTTAATCTCTAATTATAATACAGCCATAGCATTTCAAGCTGTGACCTTGTCAAGTTTCCTAAGATAAACAGCTGTGAACCTGGTTTGTAGTCAGATGAGAGACTTGCTCCAAACCTCATGAAGCAGAATCTGGTAGGGATGACTCAGCAGGTTATGTTTCCCCCGACAAAGGCACCACTAAAGGCATATTCTGTCAGATGGGGAAATAAAGGAAAGATTTATCACAGGATTTCATTTACTAGAAACAGAATTATAGGGAAAGAGGCAATTTTGACTCCATGACCTCTTCCTTGCCCTTTCCCTCTCTATCTCCTCTAAGCGGAAAGAATGCGTCAGAGCCCAAGCTTGGGCTTTGTTTATTGAGAGGGTAGATTCAGAGCTGCTTGTATGTTTTATGGGAGGCTCAACAGTGTAGTTTTCTTGCCTGGAAAATTTCATGGACATTGGAACTTGGTGGGCTATAGTCCCTAGGGTCGCAGAGTCGAACACGACTGAAGTGACCTAGCACACACATACACACAACAGTGTATTGCTTAAGAAAGTGGACCTCAGAGCCACATAGCATGGTTTGAATTCTGTTTCTGTGGAACTGGGTCAGTTAGTATACTTTCTTTGGGCTTTTTCCATTATCTATAAACAGAATAATAACACCTATGCTCTTGGGTTGTTTTGCTGATTAAATACACAAAAAACACTAAGAACAGTGTGGAAGATTAGAAGTTTTTAATTTCTCTTAAACCCTAATGACTTTCCCTCCTTTCCCTTATTTAAAGTTACAAAGACAATTTGGAAGTCTCAGAAATGGGAGTTTTTGAGTGTGCACTGCAATACAATGCACACTTAAACACCCTTACTAAAAACTAGTACACACAGGGATAAAATATTTGCAGAGGTAGCTGCTTGTCTGCTCACATGCAGCTCATTAATCTCAATTATCTGTCCAATCTATAGATAAACATTCTGTCTAATCTATAGGGTTAAGGTTATCTATAGGGTTATAGATAAGCATTCATAGGGGAAGAATTTATTGTAGAAACAACTTTATAGTATGCTAGTAGATGATCAGGACTTCCGTGGTGGCTTAGTGGTAAAGAACCCACTTGCCAGTGCAGAAGGGACAAGCAACACAGATTTGATCCCTGGGTTGGGAAAATCCCCTGCAGAAGGAAATGGCAACCCACTCCAGCATTCTTGCCTGGGAAATCCCATGGACAGAGGAGCCTGGTGGGCTATAGTCCATGGGGTCGCAAAAGAGTCAGACATGACTTAGCGACTAAACAAGAAGTAGATGATCAAGGAATAGTTTGGAAGGTTTCATTCTATGAACCAGCCAGATTGGAGTTCCTATTGCTAACAGATGTCAAAATAAATATGAACTCCTGTGCAAAAAGTAGATCTTCTCTTTCATTTGAGGACATTGCCTACCATTGCCACTTGATGATAGTAGTTAAATTGGACAGAAGTGACTGTAAAAAAGTATACAGACCATAGTGTAATATCAGATAGATACATAAAGGAAGCCTATGAAGTTCATTGATAAACAGTTCTATTCCATGTTCTGTCATATCTTAACTGGATAGAGATACCAGTTATTATTTTCCCTAACTTAGATACCCACTTACACTTAGCTTCAACCTCACTTCAGTTTCTTTGTCCAAAATGAAGAAATTCATCTTTAGTTTCTTTGTCTGAAACTAACATGGCCAACTATCTACTTGATATTTCGGACATCAAAACAGAACTTCAAACTCAGCACGTGTAAGTTCAAGATCTTAACTTTGACTCCCACATACCTGATATTTTATCATTTCCTATCTTAATGAATAGCACCATCGTCCATTCAGCCGAGTAAACGGGAGTCCTAAGAATTGTCCTTGACACACAGTGCTCCCCATCTTCAGGTCCAAAATCCATCTTCTAACAGTTTTCAAATCTACTCATTTTTCACCCTTTCCACAGCAGCCACTCTTTCCTGAGCCACTGTTTGGTCTTGACCAGACACCTAGAATAACCTTATAACTGATTTTCCTGCAACTGCTTCTGGTCTCCTCCATTAAACTCTCCACACTGCAGCCAAAGTAATATTTTCAAAATGCAAATATAGTCATGTCACTGATCTGATTTAAACAAACTGATATTTTCCTACTGTCTTAAAATAAAGACCAAAATCTCTAACACAGCCTAGGAGACCCAGCATGATCTTATGTTCTTAGGTTCTCCAGCTACATTACTATCTTCTTTTCATTGCTTTTTCTGCTCAAGACATACTGGCCCTTCTTAATTTTCTCTGTGACATTACATAACTTCATGCCTCAGATCATTTTTTGCATGCTATTCTCTCTGCCTGGAATGCTTTCTACCTGTAGATCTTCCTACCTTTACCTCCCATAGGTACTTGACCTTGTTAAGTTCTTATCCTTCAGATTTTAGGTTAAGTTATCACTTTCTTATAAAGACTCTCCTTGACCCACCCAGACTAGGTCTGATCTTCTGCACATGGAGAGCCCCTTAACTTTACTTCATGTCATTTACCACAGGTGACCCTTAACTTTACTTCATGTCATTTACCACAGGTGAAATGGCATGACTATTGATACTCCTGTGACTCTTTGTTTAATGTCTGTATCTACCAAAAGATCAAATGAAAAATTCATGAGGACAGAGGCAGTATCTGTTATGCTCACTACTGTAACTCCAGTGTCGAGCATGTCACAGAAATAGTCAGCCAATATTTGTTGAATAATACTGACTGAAATTTTGAGGCCTCAGATCTTTAACTGGTACATCAGAACCCACAGCTTCATGCTATTTGATCAACCACTTCTAATTGAACACAGTGTGGAAGGGAAGAACTTTTGCTACCTTCTAGTCAAACATTAACTCCTCCACTGTGATTATTTCATTGATTCTTCCAGATAGGTCTAAGGGCATCTTTTTTTGTACAATACGTACACATTTCCATTATAGCAATTAACTTACTTCATTGCAGGCACTGGCTCACCTAATTCTAAAATAAGTGCAAGACCCTTTGAAGTATAAATATTTTTTTAAAATATATTTGGATATCCAGAACCCAGCACAGTGCCTGGCATATAGATGGCCCATAATCTTCTGCTGAATGAATGAACAATTGAATTTGGTCTCTATCAAAACCCTTGCTAATATCATAGCATTCTGAAGTCTGGTTCATGTATTTTCAGTTTTATTTTTTAATTACCTTGGGCCACCAGAAGACTGTACCATAGGATCGTATTAGCTTAGTATTTGCTGAATCAGTTTCACTCACTTGCACTTTAATGTTATGCTTTAGACAGTTATCAAAGGTCATTAAAAATAGCCAAACAGCTATATGGATATTCTTTCTGCATTTATTGTAAATCTGTTATGAAGGGCACCAGTCATCACATTGTTCAATGTCCCCTTTATACAATGTCACACAGAAAATTAATTTTATAATATAATGACAAAAGTCTTTATCTCTGGAATCATTATATTTCCTCCTTTCTGACCATGAGAATTAGATAAGAGAACAGACTATGAAGTCACAGAGTCCTTGGATTTGAATCTTCGCTCCACTTAAGGATTTAGTTTTGTGACACTTGGCAAGATAATGTTCCAACTTCAGAAACTTTCCCCGCAAGATGAGGATTATAACACCTACCTTCCATGGCTGTAGTGAAGATAGATATAAAGTCAATGCAGCGATCAAAGTTCCTGGCACACAATATGTGTTCAGTATACAATAAAAATCATTTAATATTTTTCCCCTTGGCTGCTAGGAAGCACAGAGACAAATGTAGCAGCTATGTCAACCTTTCCGTGTTTTCTTGACCTGATTTTGATTTTTTTTTAAATTTTATTCTTAAAACTACTTCATTATGGAAATAATGCATATAAACTGTGTAAAAGGATTATTACCTCTGAACTCTGAACTACAACAACAAAATCTCCATTAGTTAGAAACCCTAAAAAGTTATAATTATCATAGACTAATGTAGTGTAGGGAATGTTGAGATTTAAGGCACAGAGAAGACACCCCAGTATTTCTACACATCCCCCCTTTTAGGTGCCACAATATATTAAATCTCACCATTAGAGATTCCTCTCCCAACGGAACTCTTGAAATGTAAATACACAAATATGCATTAAAGTATTACTAATTTGTCATCAGAAATAATAGGATTAAAGACAAGAAGGATTGCTTAGAGGAAAAAGGCATGAAAAAATGAATAGAAGGGGGAGAAAATGGTAAAAATATTTTAAAAAGAAAAAAAGCTGGAATTAAGGAAAGAATGCAGATTACTGATTTGGCTCACAATCCTAATTTCCTTCAGGTACATCATATCATACTGTTCTTTAGGATATAATACAGAAGAAACAATTGCTTTACAATATGTTCTCTAACTAAAGAGACTTCCTATTATGGAACATGCTTTTAAAATGATCACAGATATGATTGTGAAAAAAATATGGAAAATAAATGGGAAATATCCTTGGACAATAAGATAGATTGCAGTGTGAATGATTAATGATTAATGGTTGTATTTACTCAACAAGGATTTATTACATGCCTATGATATGCTAGATGGCATTAGATATTAGGAAATACAAAGATTAATGAGACATAAAGTCTTTCAACAAATTGTCATTATAGTGTGACAAAAAGACAGACTGGAAAGAGAGGAGACAAAACTCATTCACCAAACACTTACATGGATAACTATTATGTATCAGGAACTTTGCCAGGACGTGTGGGTACATCATGTATGTTTTTAGATTAAAAATTATTATTAACATATATTTTGTTGTTGTTTAGTCGCTTAGTCATGTCCAACCCTTTTGTGCCCCTGTGAACTGTAGCCCACCAGGCTTCTCTGTCCATGGGGATTTTCCAGGCAAGAATACTGGTGTGGGTTGCCATGCCCTTCTCAGGGGGTTCTGCCTGACCCAGGGATCAAGCCCACATCTCCTGCATTGGCAGGTAGATTATTTAATGCTGAGCTACCAAGGAAGCCTTTATGTATATTTGCATCTATTTAAATATATATATATAATATATCATAAATATATTATATCTATTATATTTATTATAGCTTCCAGTGTTTGATTACCTATGTTGCACAACAGGTTTTGCATATATTATCTGTATTCTTCACAATAATTCTGTGTAACAGAGGGCATTCTTTCAGTTGTACAGATAAAGACACTCCGGTTTGGTGATTAGCTAGTAAGTGACAGAGGCCAGATTGATTCCAACCCAGGCCAGTGTCCTTTCCTCCATCACATTGTGTCCATTACAATATTCTTTTCTGGATCTTTCCCAGTACCAAAAAAGTGTTGGGTGTGGCACAAGGTAAATCAATATGCTCCCGTCCTGTTGCCTGGCCATTGAGTGATTTGGAGAGCTACCCCAACCTGGGTGATCCCCAGCCTTCATATCTTGCCCTGCCAGCATCGTGCCAGTTGTGTACATAACCTCTAAGGTGGTCCCCAGTGAGCTCTGCCTCCTAGTTTCCATACCCTTATATAATCCCCTCCTTTGGCACTGGACTGGCCTAGTGACTTGACTCTAACCACCTTAATATGACAGAAATGATGGGATGTCTATGAGTCATTTATTGGATTGGCCAAAAATGTTCATCCAGGTTTTTCTGTAGCATCTTATGGAAAAACCCAAATGAACTTTTGGGCCAACCCAATACAAAAGACTGTGATGTCCATCTTCCCCCTTGATCTATCACTGACTTACTCTGAGGGAGAAGCCAGCTGCTGTGTTGTGTGTTGCCTTTTGGAAAGACTCACTTGGTAAGGGACCTGGTGTCAGCTTGCCTACAGCCACATGAGTGGGAGTGGATTTCCCCCACCCTGCCCGCAAGTGAGCTATGAGATGAGTCCACAGCCCAGGCTGACATCTTGATTGTAGCCTGATGACACGCTCAGAGCCATAGAAGCTCACATACAGCTGTGCCCAGGTTTTTCTAATCTATACAAATTGAGATAAATGTTTATTTTTTTAAAGCTATTATGTTTGGGGATAATTTTTCCATAGCAATAAACAATTCATATACTAGGGGGAAATTTTTCCCAAATTTCTTAATAGTTGGTTGAACCAAAACAATGGCTGGGCTAGTGACTCAACATGGCAGCAAGTACATGATTTGAGTTCTTGAAACATTAAAACATTTACTGAGCATTTACCAAGTACTTGACCCATAGGATTTTATCTTAGTTCTTTAAAACAACTGGATGGATATACTGTATTCAGTCCCATTTTGCTGATGAGGAAACTGAGGAACAGAATTTTCCAAGTTTGCACTGCCAATATGGTAGTAAAGGTTTGATTCTTACCCAATAGTGTTACTGTGTGCTTCCCAGGTGGCGCTATTGGTAAAGAACCTGCCTGCCAATGCAGGAGACATAAGAGACGCAAGTTCCATTCCTGGGTCAGGAGGATCCCCCGGTGGAGGGAATGGCAACCCACTTTAGTATTCTTGCCTGGAGAATCCCATGAACAGAGGAGTCTAGGGGGCTACAATTCACAGGATCAAAAAGATTCTGACACGACTGAAGTGACTAGGCACACAGGCACTGTGACTCTAGAGTAAGCATTCTTAAATAGATAGCCATGTTGTCTCAACTATGCTATATATTCTCAGTATATTTCCTACAGGTTACCTAAGTAATTCTTTCTCCCAGTTTTTTTTTTTTTTTTGAAAAGGACATAAAAGAAATATTGATCAAATTTATAGATGAAATTAAAATGGGAAGCAGAACAAATATGATGCATAAGAAACATGATTCAAAGATATCAATAGATTGGGGCTACATTCCAGATCTAGTATGGTTACATTTAATTGGAACATGTGCTGTCTTTCCATATTTTAAACTTTTAAGTATAAAAGGAAAGTGGCATGGCTTCACACTTGGAAATCCATGTTAAAGGACTTTGGGATTTTATTTAATAATAAACCCAAAGAGTGAATAAGAAAGGTCCTCTGATTTTAGACTGTAATAATAGAAGTGCAGAACATATAAAAAGCAAGTTTTACTCTTTATGAGTAGGATAGATTACCTCTGAAGGGCTACATTCAAATTAGTCACCTATTTTAAAGAACTTTGGACCCACTGGTAAAATATGTTATCACGGCATTGTGGGGGTGGCTACTTCCCCCCAGAAAAACTTTGAAAACTTGTGGGGGTGTTTTTTGTATTAAAAAACAAAGTTCTTAGTTGTAACTTACACATTGCAAATTATTTTATTTACTATAAATTTATTTCATTGAATTTCTCATTTATATTAAATTTCAAGAATTATATAGATTTTTGTAATAGATATGTGTAAGAGGCTCTATTATCTATGAGTTTAATTTCAGTAAGGGGTTGTTGCAAAATATGGTCATTGAATCTGATAAGCTTGATAAGAACAGCACTGGAACATATTTAGGGCAGAACAAGCAAGGGTGGTGAGGAGACTTGGAAACAAATCATTTGGGAAACTGGAAAGAAGTGAAGTAGTGTGACAGAGGGAAGAGAAATATTACTCTAGGGTAGCATGAGAGTTAGAGAAGGCAATGGCACCCCACTCCAGCACTCTTGCCTGGAAAAATCCTGTGGACAGAGGAGCCTGGTGGGCCGCAGTCCATGGGGTCGCTAAGAGTCGGACACGACTGAGCGACTTCACTTTCACTTTTTGCTTTCATGCATTGGAGAAGGAAATGGCAACCCACTCCAGTGTTCTTGCCTGGAGAATCCCAGGGACGGGGGAGCCTGGTGGGCTGCCGTCTAGGGGGTTGCACAGAGTTGGACTTGACTGAAGCGACTTAGCAGCAGCAGCAGCAGCATGAGAGTTATTTTAAATACTGATGCCTTGTCCTTTAGAACAGATACTATAGTTGTTTTATGATGTCCCAATAACTAAAATGAGATAAAGAAAGAAAATTCCAGACAGCAGATTTTAGTGAAATGCAAGAGAGATGTCTCCAGTCAGACATTATCTTATAGAATTGGTGACTTCATGCTGTTGAGAGTTGCAAATTACTACATGTAGTCAAGTAGTATTTGCTTGAGTGACTAGTACATATGAGGTGTTCAATGACTACATGTTGAATAAATTTCATATAAGAGATTCAAGCTTTAGATTGGTCATTTGAACTAGATAAACTCTAAGGTTCTGTCATGCTCTGAAAGTTTTGGATTAAGACTAACTGAAAAATATAAGTATGTTATATATATGTATCTTTGTAAACTGTGAATTTCAGAATGTGGAGGCTATACATGTGACAATGAAAAGAAAAATAATGGCTGATCTGTATGCTACAGAAATGTTGACTACCACAGTGCAAAATACATGATGACTGTCTATCTACACAATATACAGAATTACAAAATTGCCAAAATATCTTTTTAAAGCATAAATTATTAGCTCGATTTTGGTAAAGTTTTATAAATTGACAGGCTATGTTAAACAAGGAACCACTTTTGTTCTCCTGTTAAATGATGGAAGAAGGTATGTATGGCAAGCATTCTCATTTACTGGGTGGATTGTGTGATGGCAGTAAGTAAAAAATTCAGAAATGAGATTTAACTCATTCGACTCTCCTTATCAATAAATATTAACAGTCTGTTTATCAACAGATACTCATTGAGGATATATTACATATGTAATGATATCCTTGGTTGTGTAGAACATCTGCAAGAAATAACAAATAATGTCCTATGCCATCCTACTTTGGTTAGAAAGGTAAGATGAAAATAGCATGACATTTATAATAATTTTTAAAATTCACAAGTATAAAATTAAGTACCAACATAAGTAGTCATAAAGGAGTCATAAAATGTCTTATACTGATAGGACAATTGTGAAGAAAATTACTCGGTATAGGCTGTGGCACAGAGAGAAGAATTCATGGAGGAGCTGTGACCTTCTTGAACCTTGAAGTTTATCTGGATAACATGAGCAGCACAGTGTATAAAATAGCCTGATGAAAGCAGAGTAATTGTGTTATGGAAAAGTGGGAAATTGACTTGAACATTAAACTAAGGGTCATCCAATTATAGAAGGCTTTGGAAGTCATGCAGAGTAGAACTGGTAAATAGGGAAATACCATAGGTTTTTGAGAAGATGAATGAGATGAAGGGTATATCATTTAAAGAAAATTAGATTAGCCATGGTTTATGAGTGGGCTTAATCAGGGATAAAAAAGACTGTAGAGACAAGTAGGCTGTAATAATCCATTCACAGGGGAATAGTGTTTTAAAATGACATATTTTCTCTGGAAATGAAATTTAAGGTATAAACATGTCTAAATAATGTTAACAAGACTTGTGTATTGCCTGGGCAGATGAGATGGAGAAGTAGTCAAGTGGCTACAAAATTCTGAACTTGAGAGTTGACAGAGGAAACAAAATTTAAAAGGAGAACACAAAGAAAGTGAGGATGTGGATTTCTAAATTGATTCAGTATTGAACAAGTGAATTTAAGATGGCTCAATTAAAAAAAAAGCAATGAAAGAAATACATCCTCCTCTTAACTTGACAAGTTCCTTTGAGACATCTCTCTCTTCTGATTTCCTCATAATAGCAGTCACAAATACAAGACCTTAGTATTCTTTGGTTTCTTATACTGGAAGGTATAAAGGATAAAGTAAATTTTAGGATTTGTTATTTTGAAATGCTAAAAATCATGTTATGAATTCCTAAACAAAATGTGGTGGTAGGTATTAGGGAAAACAGAAAATGCTGTAGCACCATGATAACTCCCATTCTTTCGAAACAGTAAAAGATAATACTGAGGGATGGTGGAGAGAGCATTGTGAAAAGTAGACTGAGTGCTGGTTGTCATTTCATCTCATCCAGATGTTCTCTTATCTTGGAAAGGAAAACTGTTTTCTGCTTATAAAAGCAACTGCCTTCAGCATCATTTCTCTCTCTTTCTTTTGCCACGTGGCATGTGGGATCTTAGTACCCCAGTCAGGGATTGAACGCACATCCATCCCCTGCACTAGAAACTCAGAGTCTTAACCACTGGACAGCCAGGGAAGTCCCAGCATCATTGCTTTTTGAAGGCAGGTGTGTATAATCTCACTTGTGCCCAAATGATAGTGGCAATACAAGGAGTTGATGTGGTTTGCAAAAGCATCCTATATATGTGTATGGGAAACTTGAAGGTAAATACTGTATTCTTTCATGTCCAAATGTTCTATGAAATTGTTAATGGGACAAAAAACATGAAGAAAAAAATAAGAAAAAACTCAAGAAATCTGAACTTCTAGAACTTGGTTCATGTCTATATTACGTCAAAACTACTGGTTGAAAATTCCAATAAAAGTGCATTCAGACCAGTTTGATGCTATATTTGACTGGAGTGGATTCTAATGCACTGCACACAGTAGCTATTCAATAAATATGAATAATGATGCTAGTGGTTTAATAACATGTTAAACTTTATAACCCATTGGGAAAAATATTGACAACTCTAATTGTTTATACTGGTCACCTCCAAAATCCTTTTTTTATATCCTTTAACCAACATCTGATTCACTTCCCCTACCATGGTGTTCACCATTCTACTCTGATGTATGCCTTTGACTTCTTTAGATTTCAGATATAAGTGAACAGTTTTTCTGTGTTTGGTTTATTGCACTTAGTGTAATGTCCTTTAAGTTCATCTATATTGTCAGAAACAACAAGATCACATTCTTTCTTAAGGCTGAATAATATTTCATTGCACATATATGCCACAATTTCTCTATCTATTCATCAACTAATAGTTTGTTTTCATGCATTGGCTATTGTGAATAATGCTGCAGTGAATATAGTAGTAATCCTGTTACTGTGTATATATTTATCAATCATCATGTTGCACATGCTAAACATATACACTTTTCATTTAAAAATTACAGAAAAGAAAATTTTAAAGAAATTAAAAAAAAAAGAGAAACCTGGGACACCCTGCCTCCTGTTTGGACTAGCTATTGAGTCCTGGGTTACACAAAGGGACTTGCACAAGAACTTTCAAGTTCTAAAAATTTGATTCAGTCTCTTTTATCTTTGTACAAATTGGCATGTTCAAGAGTACAAAGAATGAAAATAAGGTAATAGATAGAAACATGTCACTGGTAACAAGAGAGAGATCTAATGATTTATTTTAAAACTTTCTAAGCTTTGAAACTAAAGAGAGCTTAATTTACATCTACAGAACTTATGCACTTAAATGAGCTATTTTTGTTCTCTTGCACGCAATCTCCCCCTTCTGTTCCTGCTGTGTTCCAGAGACAAATCAAAATAAATTTACAGTAATAAAATTAAGAGCTTAAACATGCTGTTCTTGTATATGTTCGTTAAGTTGTTCCCCCCCACCCCACCTACTGTGATTTGCCATGAAGTTTCAAAAACTCTTTATTTGGTTGGTAGACAAGCTAATTTATCACAAAAGTACAAAACGTCATTTCGAAAGCCTAATAACTAAAAAATTACATTTGCCCGCCATAGAGAATGCAACAATTTGTGGTTGTTAGAGAAATGTCACTGAAGGTATTGAGTTAACATATGCAAACAGCAACAACTTTCCTTTCTTCTTTAACTTTCCAGTCAAATAAAAACATTTTTGCAAGTTTTAGATGAAATCATGTTCTGAAATTTAAATCATATGCTTTCCTTGGCATGAGAAAGACTACTGACCTTCTCTAAGTACATAAAGCAGGGTGTTTCGTGTTGTTTGAAGATATTTTGAGTTTGCTGTTTAATGTGAGCCCTATGTGAACAAGGAGCCTTGCTTGAGCGTGTTTTGAAAGTGGAGGGAGTGCCAGATCCCAGTTCTCCAATGGAGAGCTGGCAAGTTGCCCTACTCAATATTCATCCACTGAACAGAAAAATATTGATGTTCACAGAAGAAAAGAATTAAATATGCATTTTTAAAGTGTAAATAAAATGTGTCACTTTATAAGCTTTTGAGGATTAGGAGGAATCAGACATTCTAACTTTTATTGACACATTGACACCAGCAAAGGTAAAGAAAAGATGATAGGATGTCATAAGTTTTATTCATTGTGTCTCAAAATTCTCATACTAATAAAAGTATTATTATTGGAAGCATATAAAGATAAGAATTATCTAATTTTACAAACTCTGCCAGCAAAATAGAGAAAGAGAACTAAGGGTAAAATATTATACAGACAGAGGGATATAAGAGGCATTTATTTGCCTTTTTTTAGCTTTGTGCTTTTATCATGGATTAATTTCATCCCCTTTGAGCTATTGACTAATTGATTTACAAACCTTGGAGCATGAAGGTAGACAATTTCACAGAGTTATTTTGTTTACTTGACCAGATAAATTGAGATTATTTGGATAAGTCCAAATGACCACATACTTACATCATTAAGACTCACTTATATTTTCTATAATATATATCATTAAGACTCACTTATATTTTCTATAATATGTAAATTGGCCCAAGGTATCACATGGAAGTTCAACTATCCAAAAACCTTTCTGATTTTGATAATTAACAGTCTTAACAACACTTTGTCACTAAGCAAAACTGGGGCAAATGCTGACTTTCAATATACATTTGTTATGCAGCATGAATGAGTATAAATAATGTTATTTGGGAGCATTTGAAAATGATTCTTTTAACTAATACTTTTAGGTTGACATGGAAGTTTAAAGATGAAAAACTAGAATGATTGGAGAATTTCAGAAAGTTAATGCCTCCTATTTTATGAGTGACTGAACTGTTTAAGTAGGTATACACAATTCTTTCTTTGTTCCTATCTTTCTATTAGATGCTCAATAAATACTTCTTGAATAAATAAATGAATGAATTTCCCATTAGCTTCTAAAGGAAAGGAGCCATGATTTAAACATCTCTCTATCCCCACAGTTCAGGACATTATTTGACAGAAATCTTCGCCAAGAGTTTATTCTACCTTTACTCTAAAATATAGAAGTATGAATACATCTCAAGCTTATCTTTAAGTCCTTCCCTACAACCCTTAACCTCTTCAAGATATCTCTGATCTTGAATTCTTAAGTATTTGAGGAATCCCAGTTCAGTTCCGTTCAGTTGCTCAGTCATGTCCGACTCTTCGCAACCCCATGGGCTGCAGCACACCAGGCTTCCCTGTCCATCACCAACTCCCGGAGCTTACTCGAACTCATGTCCATTGAGTCATGATACCATCCAATCATGTCATCCTCTGTCGTCCCCTTCTCCTCTCACCTTCAATCTTTCCCAGCATCAGGGTCTTTTCAAATGAGTCAGTTCTTCACATCAGGTGGCCAAAGTATTAGAGTTTCACCTTCAGCATCAGGTTTTCCAATGAATACTAAGGACTGATTTCCTTTAGGATGGACTGGTTGGATCTCCTTGCTGGCCAAGGGATTCTCAAGAGTCTTCTCCAAAACCACGGTTCAAAAGCATCAATTCTTTGGTGCTCAGCTTCTTTGACTAGACAGACCTTTGTTGGCAAAGTAATGTCTTTGCTTTTTAATATGCTGTGTACATTGGTCATAGCTTTTCTTCCAAGGAGCAAGCCTCTTTTAATTTCATGGCTACAGTCACAATCTACAGTGATTTTGGAGCCCCCACCAAAATAAAGTCTGTCACTGTTTCCATTGTCTTCCTGTCTATGTCCCATGAAGTGATGAGACTGGATGCCATGATGTTAGTTTTCTGATTATTGAGCTTTAAGCCAACTTTTTCACTCTCCTCTTTCACTTTCTTCAAGAGGCTCTTTAGTTCTTCTTCACTTTCTGCCATAAGTGTGGCGTCATCTGCATATCTGAGGTTATTGATATTTCTCCCAGCAATCTTGGTTCCAGCTTGTGCTTCATCCAGTCCAGAATTTCTCATGATGTACTCTGCATATAAGTTAAATAAGTAGGGTGACAATATACAGCTTGACGTATTCCTTTCCGATTTGGAACCTATTTGGACATGTTGTTCCATGTCCAGTTCTAACTGTTGCTTCTTGACCTGTGTACAGAATTCTCAATAGGCAGGTCAGGTGGTCTGGTATTCCTATGTCTTTAAGAATGTTCCACAGTTTGTTGTAGTCCAGAGTCAATGGCTTTGCCATAGTCAATAAAGCAGAAATAGATGTTTTTCTGGAACTCTCTTGCTTTTTCAATGATCCAATGGATGCTGGTAATTTACCCTCTGGTTCCTCTGCCTTTTCTAAATCCAGCTTGAACATCTGGAAGTTCACAGTTCACGTATTGTTGAAGCCTGGCTTGGAGAATTTTGAGCATTACTTTGTTAGCCTGTAATATGAGTGCAATTGTGTGGTAGTTTGAGCATTCTTTGGCATAGCCTTTCTTTGGGATTGGAATGAAAACTGACCTTTTCCAGTCCTGTGGCCACTGTTGAGTTTTCCAAATTTTGCTGGCATTTTGAGTGCAGCACTTTCACAGAATCATCTTTTAAGATCTGAAGTATCTCAGCTGCAATTCCATTGCCTCTTCTAGCTTTGTTCATAGTGATGCTTCCTAAGGCCCACTTGACTTCACATTCCAGGATGTCTGGCTCTAGGTGAGTGATCACACCATCGTGATTATCTGGGTTGTGAAGATCTTTTATGTATAGTTCTTCTATGTATTCTTGTTACCTTTTCTAAATATCTTCTGCTTCTGTTAGGTCCATACCATTTCTGTCCTTTATTGTGCCCATCTTTGCATGAAACTTTCCCTTGGTATCTCCAATTTTCTTGAAGAGATCTCTAGTCTTTCCTATTCTACTGTTTTCCTCTATTTCTTTGCATTGATCACTGAGGAAGGCTTTCTTATCTCTCCTTGCTATTCTTTGGAACTCTGCATTCCAATGGGTCTATCTTTCCTTTTTTCCTTTCCCTTTCACTTCTTTTCTTTTCACAGCTACTCGTAAGGCCTCTGCAGACAACCATTTTGCCTTTTTGCATTTCTTTTTCTTGGGGATGGTCATGACCACTGCTTCCTGTACAATGTCATGAACCTCCGTCCATAGCTTCGGGCACTCTATCAGATCTAATCCCTTGAATCTATTTGTCACTTTCACTGTATAATCACAAGGGATTTGATTTAGGTCATACCTGAATGTTCTAGTGGTTTTCCCTACTTTCTTCAATTTAAGTCTGAATTTGGCAATTAGGAGTTCATGATCTAAGCCACAGTCAGCTCCTGGTCTTGTTTTTGCTGACTGTATAGAGCTTCTTCATCTTTGGCTGCAAATAATATAGTCAGTCTTATTTCTGTTTTGACCATCTGGTGATGTCCATCGCAGTTATAGTTGGCTATATATTTAACAAAAACTTTTATATGTGAAATATACAAATAATTCATATACAAGGAAGGCTACAGTATCAAAGTAACTTTTTTCAGCTTTATTGAAGTATAGTTGACAAATAAAATTGTACTATATTTAAAGTGTACTACATGATTTGATAGCTGGAACCAAGAGTGCCGGGAGAAATATTAATAACCTCAGATATGCAGATGATACCACCCTTATGGGAAAAAGCAAAGAAGAACTAAAGAGCCTCTTGATGAAAGTGAAAGAGGAGAGTAAAAAAGTTGGCTTAAAGCTCAACATTCAGAAAACTAACATCATGGCATCTGGTCCCATCACTTCATGGCAAATAGATGGGGAAACAATGGAAACAGTGACAGATTTTATTTTTTGGGGCTCCAAAATCACTGTAGATGGTGACTGTAGCCGTGAAATTAAAAGAGGCTTGCTCCTTGGAAGAAAAGCTATGACAAAGCTAGACAGCATATTAATAAACAGACATTACTTTGCAGACAAAGCTTCATCTTATCAAAGCTATGGTTTTACCTGTAGTCATGTATATGGATGTGAGAGTTGGACCATAAAAAAGCTGAGCACGAAAGAAATGATGCTTTTGAACTGTTGTGTTGGAGAAGACTCTTGAGAGTCCCTTGGACTGCAGGGAGATCAAACCAGTCAATCCTAAAGGAAATCAGTCCTGAATATTCATTGGAAGGACTGATGCTAAAGTTGAAGCTCCAATACTTTGGCCACCTGATGCAAAGAACTGACTCATTGGAAAAGATCCTGATACTGGGAAAGACTGAAGGCTGGAGCAGGGGATGACAGAGGATGAGATGGTTGGATGGCATCACAAACTCAATGGACATGAGTTTGAGCATGCTTAGGGAGTTTGTGATGGACAGGGAAGCCTGACATGCTGCAGTCCATGGGGTCACAAAGAGTCAGACTCGTTGAGTGACTGAACTGGACATGATTTGATATATGTGAATGTTGAGAAAGGATTCCCGCCATCAATAAAATAGCTCTTTTCTTTCTTGATTGTTTACATGACTTAGGAAAAAGCAAAGCCTTAGAGAACAAGACATCTACTGGTTTGAACACTGGCTCTACCAAGTTACAAACTGCAATATGAGGTAAGTTATTAAATTCTTCTGAGTCTGTTTCTTCACATATGAAATGTGGTTAATCATACTCATATAACTAAATAACAGATATGAAAGTTCTTTGGTGTATAAATAGTTGAATAGAACAGATACTTAGATACAACAGTTTCTTAAATCTATGTTTTTTGAATATTTTGTTTCTTAACATTTATAGTTTTGTGAATAAGGTATACTTAACTAAAATGCAATTATCTGATAAATGATGTTTGTGTTTTGACAAGAATGCTTAGATATTTGTCTAGATACAAATTATAAGTTTTTGGATGGCACTATAGTGTTAAGACTGGCACTATATTTTAGTATTGATACTGCTGTGTTTGGAAACAAAAGATATACATTAGAATCCTGGCTCTTCCACTTCCTAACTCTGTAATTTCACCTCTCTGAATTTTACATTCCACATCCCTAAAATGAGAATAAAATACCTACCTTACCTGCTTCTAAGTTTGTTATAAGGAAAAAAAAAATGAGATAATGGGTGTGAAAATACTTTGTAAAGTGCCAAGATCCACAACCTACTTTCCATGTGTTAGATTTGACTTGGTCTTCATTGATTTGTCAGAAGCAGTTATTTCATGGTTAAGAGAATTGACTGAGAATAATGACAGAAATTGCTTAAGAAACACATCACACATGATCTGCAATGATAAATTTTTATTTCAGTCTCTGTCACAGATGTGATACGTGATCTTGAAAAAAAATTACTTTTTCATTTCCTAGTTCTCAAAATGGGAGCAAGAATTACTCCAATTAGTGCAGATTAATATAAGGATTTCAAGGGTGATAACACATACTGAGATACTGGATTAAGAGAAACACTGTAATTGCAAATGTAACAGGGTGTTTCTTATTGTCAATAAGGAGTTTTCATTATCCAATCTGTTTCTTTGGCTAAGAAAGGCACTGAGTCAGAGTTTCCCCTGCTGTTAAACTATAATACTATGTTAACATTTTATTAAATGGAACTGCCGTAGTTCCAAAATGTCAATAAAAGTAGTTCACTCCCAGGCAGTAGCTTTTCCATTGTAAGAATCTGACTTATTCATTCATGATAATAACACCCAAGTATGAACCTTAAAATTCTCTAAATGTATAATCATTTACATGTAGAATTGACATTAAGAATTGTCATGATAATGTCTTTAAGCTTGAGTGATAAGCTAAAAATCAAGGAATTAATTTAAAATAAGCTGACGGAGAGCCCTGATCCACACAAAAATCTGAAATGGTGTTTTATTGTTAATGAATTTTGTGATGGCAGCTGGGTGAAGAGTGGTGTTGGAGGCGGTGGTAGAGGTCATGAAAGGATGGAACAGTTAGTAATAGAGACATTTAATCAAGAAACTATTGCAATTAATAACTGCAAAATAAATCTTTATCTATTGTAATCAAACTGTATGTAGATAGGGGATTTGCATGGGTGACAGAAAGATTGAAATCACTAGAAGCTTTCAGCCATGAAGGAGTTGTGCACTGCAAACAGTCAAATCAAGATCTTTCATCCATGACAGAATGGCTTGTTACTTTGCACAAAGGACAATAAATTGGTTTATAAGCAAAGAGAGTAATTTTTTTAAACACTCTACTACATGTATAACAACCCTTGTAACATATCTGTCAAGCATGTTATTTGTAAATACAAAAGGAATTTGAAAATAAATCTTAAAGCCAGAAAATCAGGGAGAAAGACTTTGGTGGAAATAAAACGTGTCCAAGAAATAGGTAATCACAAAGTCTGACAAACTACCTTCCACAAATTACCTTCTTGGTGATGTACATCCAAAATGGAAAATATTACTGAGAGATGGCTATATTTACTGAGAGGGAGAAGAAATCCAGGAGCTAGAATTTTTTCTGCATTATTTTTCCATCTTACTGATGAGGCCTTAGTGAAAATAAATATGTAAGTTACAGGCCTTCGATTCATTTTCTATAGATCCAAATGACTCACAGTTAATGGTTCAAACAAAAACACGTTTGCTAAAATAAGAGAATGCTCCCATAAAACAATTCTGAATGCAGGCATAACTTTAATTTTCCAATGAAAGGAAGTTAATGTTCTTTTGTCTTTAATACAATGCTGCAAAAGAATCTTTGTTGTTGTTGTTTAGTCATTAAGTTGCGTCCAACTCTTTAGCGACTCCATGGACTCTAGCCTGCCAGGCTCCTCTGTCCATGGGATTTCCCATGCAAGAATACTGGAGTGGGTTGCCATTTCCTTCTCCAGGGTATCTTCCTGACCCAGGGATCAAATGTGCATCTATTGTTTGGCAATCCCCAGGGACTGAATGTACGTCTCTTGCATCAGCAGGGTTATGTTTACCACTGAGCCACCTGGGAAGCCCCAAAGCATCTTTAGTCAACTCAAAGCAACAACAACAACAATAATAGAACCCCAAATAAGGGTTTTGAAATGGAATAAAAGGTCAGGAAAGAAAAAACAATAACCCTGTGTACGAGACAGCAAAAGAGACACTGATGTATAGAACAGTCTTATGGATTCTGTGGGAGAGGGAGAGGGTGGGAAGAATTGGGAGAATGGCATTGAAACATGTAAAATATCATGTATGAAACGAGTCACCAGTCCAGGTTCGATGCACGATACTGGATGCTTGGGGCTGGTGCACTGGGACGACCCAGAGGGATGGAATGGGGAGGGAGGAGGGAGGAGGGTTCAGGATGGGGAACACATGTATACCTGTGGCGGACTCATTTTGATATTTGGCAAAACTAATACAATTATGTAAAATTTAAAAATAAAATAAAATAAAAAAAAATTTGCACTCCTTAAAAATTGATTAACTTTTTTTGGATTATATCAAGTGTAATAAAGACTGTTTTCCAAAAGTTGTTCCATTTATGGGGAATTCAGTTATACTTGAAATAAACTACACTTTTAATATGTCAATAAATGTATTGTTTACTATAGAAAATTTTTCCCCAAACCCAGCCTCAAATTAAAATTTAATGAAGTCTCATTTATATATATATATATATATATATATATATATATATAGAGAGAGAGAGAGAGAGAGAGAGAGAGAGAGGTGGTTAGGCTAGGAATGAAGAATTACTGTTTACTTCCCTTCCTTGAATTTTAGTATACCTCACTTATGTAACTTACTTTAATTTTCTCCTCAATAAAAGTTAGTGATTTCTCTCCCTCTCATCTCTCCCTCTTTCTCTCCTTCCCTCTATCATGTTTACAGACACACACATGCACATGGACACAGGCACAGACAGAAACACACACGTACACACTCATGCGTACCATTCTTTCAAGGAAACCAGTTGCTGTGAGGACAATGTTTACAATCTATGTAATACTTAGTCACTTTTGGTCAAAATAAAGAAGAGTTTCATGTCTAAACTTAAAAATTTGAGACAGAATAGCTTTAGGAAGATATTATATAGTGATACAAAAGAAAGTAAAGACATCATGAATAATAGGCATAGAAAATTAGCTGTCAATAGATGGTTGAAATTGAAGGCTGAGTTCTGATATGAAAATGCACACTTAAAACATCTTTAAAATATAATGAACTTAGTAAAACTTCAATTAATAAGAATGGTTGAGGAATGCAGGTTTTAGTTTTTGTTTGCTGCTGGTTTTTGCTTTTGTTTTTATTGACCAAGTCTTAAGAAGAAAATCTCTTGTTTCAATCTCAGATGTTGAAGAACTTTTTAAAAATACCATTTTTATTTCTATTTTTAATGTGAGAAGGTGAAGTGTATTTTTTCCAGCTTTAATGAAGTACAGTTGACAAATAAAAATATAATAGATTTAAAGTATACAACTATATATATGTATGTTACACAGAGTGTAATGAGGAAAATTGAAAAAATTGACAAATATGTGGAGATTAAACAATATGCTCCTGATCAGCCAATGGGTCAAAGAAGAACTATATCTTGAGGAAATGGAAACAGGACATACCTAAACTTATGAACTGCACCAAAAGCAGTTCTGAGAGGGACAAACCCCTACATTAGGCAAAAAGAAAGATTTCAAATAAACAATATATCTAATTGACACCTCATTCATGTGTGCTTTGTCAGTTGTGTCTGAGTCTTTGTGACCCTATGAACTGTAGGCAACCAGGCTCCTCCGTCCATGGGACTCTCCAGGCAAGAATACTCGAGTGGGTTGCCATGCCCTCCTCCGTGGGATCTTCCTGACCCAGGGATGCACCTACATCTCCTGTGGCTCCTGCATTGGCAGGCAGGTTCTTTACCACTAGCACCACCTGGGAAGCCCAACTTTACACCTCAGGAACTAGAAAAAGAAAAACTAAGCCCAAAGTTATTAGCACTGAAGCAAATAATGTTTAGAATGAAAACAAATGAACTAGAGACTAAAGAAACAATAGAAAAAAAATCAATGAAATTAAAGTTTGTTTTTAAAAACATAAACAAAATTGACAAATCTTTAGCTAGACTAAGAAAAAAAGGGAAGACTCAAATAAAATCAGAAATGAAAGAGGAGATATGACACTGATACCTCATAAATATTAAGGATCATAAGAAACTACTATGAACAATTACACACAAATTGGGTAACTTAGAAAATAAAATGGATAAATTCCCAGAAACATACATCCTACCAAAACTGAATTATGGGGAGATAGAAAATCTGAGCAGATGAGTAAGGACATTGAATGAGCATAAAAGGACATTGAATAAAACTTCCAGCAAAGAAAAGCTCAGGACCATTTTGTTTCCCTGGTGGATTCTATCCCACCTTTAATGAATACCTTTCTAAATTGTATAGCCTCTTTGCCTTCCTTGCTAAGTTATTGTGGACATAAAATAAATCAGGTCATAAATGTAAACCATGGACTACATGAAAATTTGTTTTACATAGTAGTTCTCATAGTAGAACAGTGTGGAGAGAGAAAATACACTCCAGCCTTTATTTGAAAGTATGTTTTTAAAACAGATTCTTAATATCTGGTTTCCTTTATGTTTCTTTCTCCAAAAGGAGAGAAAGGAGTTGTCAAATTCTGCTCCCTAAAGAATGTAATCTAAACTTGTAAGCTTTGAACATTTATTACTACTATAGTTTTTAAATAGCAGAAAATAAATGTTTCTCATAATAGTATATAGAAACTTATACCATAATACAGCAACATTGATGATATCATTGTGTTAAGAAAACCCAGCATTCTATGTTTTGTGAAATGTGACTGCCTCCTCATTGCGTATTTTACATAACAGTTTTATTTGTAGGTCATGTACTGTAAACCTCTATTTTTAAAATCATATCCTCTGCATTTTATAAATTACTTACTTATTTCTCCAAACACAGACAATTATTTTTAAAAATCTTTGTAATTGCAAAACAAATTCATGTTTTTCCCAAGATGGTAATAGTTCTGTTTAGTTAATTTCTTTGTGCATAAAGATAGATCACACAAATGTGTATAAAATGTTGTCTCGATTTATGAACCACACTATAGATCTAAAAGTTTCAATTCATTAGCACTGAATATAATGACTTTGGAAGCATTGAGGTGTCTCATGTCATAAATAGTTATCTAATGTCCAAAAGCCTTGCAGCAAAAGTCTAATATCCACTGGGTAGAAAATTTATATTAGACATTTTAAGAATAAAAATGTCCTTAAAGTGGTTTTGCCAAAGGAACAAAGGCCATCATCCTTCTGACATGCAGGATAGTACTAATCTTTTTATTCCATGAAGTATGGAATTTATACTCTTTGCTTTCTGGTTTAATCGGTTGTATTTTTTATATAGTAGGGGTACTGGAACATAAGATTGTGATCGAATGCAAGGTTATATAACCATTCTTATATTCTCATACAAGAAACGGATTCATGGACAATTTTGCTTAGAGTAAGAATGTTTTTCACATTTCAAATTAATAGATTTCCAATTCTTACTTGACTATCCCTTAACAGGTATTTCATATTGCTTAATTTATAAAAATTTAATATTTTCCATTGATAATAATTTAAAATCATATAATTTGGATTCTTTTTTTTTTCTTTTTTTTTTTTTTGTACGTGGCAGTTCTAAAACATAAATTAGAAAGGTTTTGGTAAAATTGGTGATGTGACAGTTATTGTAACAAAATTTTAAAAATGATTTGGATAATCAAATCAATTTCAAGAGTGCCCATAGCACAATCTGTGCATGTATGCTAATGCTTGATTGCCTAATGACAGATAATAGCACATTTGTGGAGTGCTTATTATGAGCTAGGCACTGATCTAAGCATTTTGCATTATTATTTCATATTTTATAGATGATAGATCTGAAGCAAAAAGAGATTATATCACTTGCCTAAAGTCACTTAATATGTACATTGTGAAAGCAAATATTTTAACTCTAGAGCTGACACTTTTAAGCTCTACACTTTACTGCCCCTAATGGCAATCTGCTGGAATTGAGGGGAACAATACTAAAATACTTCAGTTTTTAAGTTTCTGCTTATATGGGGGTATTGGATTTTTCTGAGGCTCTGAAAATAACAAAATAGCTCACCCTTGAGCGAGTCGTAAGACTTCTTGGAGCTTCTTCAATTTCTTCATCTAGGAAATGAGAGTCTGAATGAAGTAGAAACTACATTTCCTTCAGTTTTGTAATTTCATGTTTATATTTATATGATTTTCTCAGAGTTTGAAGAGGTAGAAATCAATGCACTGACTACTTAACAATGTAGAGAATGAGAAAAAAAGGACCATTGATTCTTAAATTTATTTTCACTGATGGCATGCAAATGGACATCAAGCAAGCTTATGAACACAATCTTTGGATGTTGTCCTTTCTGCTTAGAAAACATTCTTTCTCAATTCTTTATTGGACTTACTCATGCTTCCAGACTTCTATCAACCTTTACCTCATTCAGGAAGCCTCTTTTCTTCAGGAAGCATTCTTTTTTCACTGCCGTATCATCCACTGAGAGGTGACCTTCATTTTAATCAGATCTGTGACTTTACACCTCCTCTCCCTGCTGCCCCATGAAACTCCACATCTTTTTTTATTTTTTTTAGCCTAACTGCCTTCTACTCATATTTTGATAGATTAAAAATTATCTCTTTAAGTATTTCTTCACTGGCCTAACCTCCTCTTCAAGCTGATTTGAATGTCCCTCTTCAGGATTTTACTATCATCCTACACATATCTCAGAATGCTAGAAAGTTTATATTAAATGATGTATATACTTGGCTTCATCCATCATTATATGATCTGAGTAAACAAGGGTCATGTTTTATTAATTTTTATAAACCTAGAGACATTGCCTGGAATGAAATGTGACCAATATTTATTTGACAAACTGAACTTATATGGTGATTCAACGCAGAGGTAACCTTGGGGTATTCCTTTACCACATCCTAAAAGGAGGGCAGTCTCCTCTTACTTATTTGTAACTATAAAAAAACTATGAGAATTAGTGAGTCAAACTATTAGTTTGAGGTCTTAAGACTAGGTAAGATACAAAAATGTAGCACATAAGCCAGCTACCATTTACCTAATAAACATATGAGCACTGATATTTCCAATAACAGTAAATTATATTTCACAGAGATGTATTTTAATAGGCAATGGCACCCCACTCCAGTACTCTTGCCTGGAAAATCCCATGGACGGAGGAGCCTGGTAGGCTGCAGTCCATGGGGTCGCTAAGAGTTGGACACGACTGAGCGACTTCACTTTCACTTTTCACTTTCCACTTTCATGCATTGAAGGAGGAAATGGCAACCCACTCCAGTGTTCTTGCCTGGAGAATCCCAGGTACGGGGGAGCCTGATGGGCTGCCATCTATGGGGTCACACAGAGTCGGACGCGACTGAAGCAACTTAGCAGCAGCAGCAAAAGGGTTATAGTGAACTTACAGGGTGAATCTCATACATAAGTCAACTATTAAAATAGAGTAAAATAAAATAAAACCTTATTGAAAAGAGATTAGCATATTATGCTGGCTATTAAACTTTTCCCATTGGTGTTCTCAGCAGCTACGATCTGGGGCTTAAAAGAAAGCTAAATATACTAAAGAAGCTGCTGATGAATTAATGAGGACCATGGGCATAGCTCATTAATAAACTCTTAAGTGGAGACCACTATAAGAAAGAGAATCCAAACGAAGTATTTTATAAAAATCCTTAGTGCCAAATAGCAAGCTATGTTTACACAGGGCAGTAGACCAATTTCTTGGCTGCTATGAAACATAACTCTTATCTCCCTTGCTCCCTTGCTCTCTACTTCCTAACATTCAACAAATATAGGCACCCTGATAAACCCTAAAAGAAGGGTTGAGATTCAGAGATTAATACATAGTTCCTGAATCTTATCAACCATAATGAAAGTCCTAGAGACACTTGAAAGTATTGTTCATTCTAAGGCTAACAGGTCCAACAAAACTAGCAACTTTGCCACTACTATAGCCATAGCTTTACCTGTTTGTAGGGGGAGTTTGTAATTTCCTGGGTTCTGTCTCGTCACAACAAAAATTTGAAGTGATGGACGGACCAGCGTTTCAGCCCTCGAATGGACCAGTATTACAGCTCCATGTTACAGCTCAGTTTTATTTAGAAAGTAAAGGAAAATACATCCTGGAATCATGACAGCATTCTGACCCAAAAGACGCAAAGAGAAGAGAGGCCCCCAGCCCAATTTTGGCTCCTCTTTTTATACATTTTTTCTCCTACCCCTGGGCCTGCCCTGTGTAAATTGGGCTAGCCAGGAGTGCTGCTTGTTTTACCTGAGGTCCTCACTCCGGTCCTTGGACCTTCCTTTGTTCTATTTTCACAGGCTTTTCCCTTCCTTGTCTTTTAGCCACCATCACTCTGGACTCCTTTTTCCTATTCTAACTACCTAACATGTTTATACTTTGAAAATCCAGAATTAATAATTGTCATCTTCAATAAGTCAGCTCCAATTGTTTTGAATATAAATGTTTCATGTCAATTCATTTGGGAGTGATCTGTCTTTGGTGGCAAATAATTGTTTATTCAAATTTTTAATGTAAGGAAAAACATCCCATTATTAGAGACTACTAGGGGAAGTGTGAATACTTTTAAACTATCTTTTAATATCTACATATTTCATTAGATTTAAATTTGGGAATTGATATTGCCTCTCCTGGTGGCTCAGATAATAAAGAATCTGCCTGCAAATGTGGGTTCAATCCCTGGATTGGGAATATTCTCTAGAGAAGGGAATGGCAACTCACTCCAGTATTCTTGCCTGGAGAATCCCCATGGACAGAGGAGCCTGGTGGCTACAGTCCATAGGGTCGCAAAGAGTCGGACACAACTGAGTGACTGACACTTTCACTTTCATTAAATATTTCAGTGACATCTCGATTATATCTTTCCTCTGATATAGGCAATGTTACTGAGTACAACATAACACTCCAAAGAACCATCAGACTAAGTGTTTCAAAAATGATGGATTAACAACATAAGAATTAAAAGACATCATGATGTATTGGACAGAAAGCTGTTAAATATGACCCAAGATATGAGTAAGTATAGATATCTGTTTTTGAGAATAATACTAGAATTGTGAATTAAAAAAAAAAATAACATTTAAGGTTGTCAGTTATACTCATCATTTTAGCATCAGAGCATCATAAAATCTCTATTAAAGAAGAATATTCATTTTGCAATCCATATTACCATATGTGGTATATCAGTGACATTAATAATTATTACCTTAGGCTACTGCAACAGCAAAGAGAAAAAAATAACACTGTGTGGTTCATTTCATAATAGAAGACACAGAGTCCTTGGAATTCAGATGCCACACTTGAGCACATTTAGTGTACAGCAAATAATTTCTGAATGTCACTGATCCTAGATCATTTTTAAAAAGCTACTTCCCCTTACTTTGAAAGATGTGTTATGCTGCATTTCATTACTTTTCTCCTTACCACGTTCTTCTTTTGTTTTAAAATAAGCGATGAGGCTTTCGGTGAAGATTAAGCACTTGCAGACAGTAACTCAATGGCCCAAACAGGGTTTTAATTGGAACCTCAAATCCTGTGGAAAAATAAGAAGTTAAATCATTAATAAAATGTATTTCCCAGAAGACACTATGTTGATATGTGTTATGTTAGGAAACCTTCATTATTTTTTCCTATGAGATTCTATAGACATACTTGTGAAAGCTAAAATTCACTATCCATGCCACATTAAGATTATGTAATGAAATCCCAGCCCTTTCAAAGTTCCAAATATCAAGAAATAAATAAGAAATCCATAACAATTTTCCTTTTACAAACGTTAGCATTTTTTATGTCAACCTTAATCCTCATGTTTCCTTACAGTATTACAGTACATTCATTACTTAAAGCAATCCTGGAAGTACTACAGAAGTATTTCAATATGACCCAGGCAAAACCATGGCACAGTGTTAAACAATTCAGTCTGCCACATAGATGAAAGTTTAGAGTGAAATGGCCTTTCTCTAGAGACTTTCAAAGACTCTAATTACAATGTCCCCATTAAAGAAAACCTTAAAAACAGTCTTCCAGTGAGTCATAGGTTATACCAGGTATGTGACTGAGGCACATTATATAAATAAAAATCCAGATGATAAATTGCAGGAACAAGATTTAGGCTTCTATCTAAAAGACACTTCATTATGCATTTGGTCAACTAACTATTGAGAAACTGTAGACCAACTTTTGCTTAAGAGTAATGCAAAAATAGTTCATATTAAAGAGTTTAAATCTAGCTGAGGGAACCAAGTGCAAATATTACAAGTACAGATTAACCCATATATATATTGGGGGTAATGATTCTATGGTAATGATTTACCATTTAAATGGCATATTATCACACAATATAATTGTCTTCAGTGATCTGTTTTAGTGGGTAGGAGTTTATTTTTGTAAAGAACACATTTCTCTCTTATAAGTATTAAGATAGGTGTGTATATGTAAGATACATACTACATTCCTATACTATGTTCTGTGAAGAGATGCACATGTCACTTTTATGCACCACCTTTTACTATTTGGTAGTAAATATAAACAATGAAAAATTATACATAGTATAAACACCTAAAAGCATCTTTATTTCTCCTGTTGCTTTGATTTCAAATGGTTTATTTGCTTGGTAAACCTTAATGCAGATAAATCCAAAGCCTCTGCTATTGGCATTTCAAAGATCACACATTTTTCAAGTGTATTCTATCAGTTATAACTTGCTACTCTACCGCCTTTTTTCTATCATATTCTGATGAGAATATGTAGCCCAAAGATTATCAACAGGATTGAAATTCTCCTCTGCTTCTATCTTCTGTCTCTAATATACTATTTTAATAACCCAATAATACTTTGCATTTTGATAAACACATTCAGATCCATTCTTGCAACAAATATTTATTGACCACTCAAAATACTCTACTAAGTGTCATACAAAATACAATGAAGTAAAATAAAAAGGTGAAAGAGACATGATCACTGCTTCAGGGTGCTTTATAGTCTAGTAAGGGAGATGACAACTCATTACTAAAAAAAGATGATGAATATCATGAAAAAACACAGTGAGCAAAAAAGCTACACAAGTTCAGAGGAGGAAAGTTTGCTTCCAACTGTGAGGATCAACGAAGATTCTATAGAGTGTGTGGCATTTCTGCAGGTCTTTAAAAGATTTGAGCAATTAAAGGTCATACAAAGCATTTGGTAGAGAGAAAACTGTATGTGAAATGGAGTCTAAGGGAAAAGTGAGGGGCAGATTTGGAAATTAGTCAGCAGCTTTATTTAGGTGAATTACAAGAAACTTGTATTGAGGTGGTAGAGGTAAGGCCTGAAAGATAGATGACTGTCAGATGATGCAGAGACTTAAGGATAAGCCTAAGGAAATGGAATTTGTTTCCCTAAGCGCTAAGACTTGCTGAAGTTTTTCCTGAGCAAGGGAATGAGGTGATAGGATTTTGTTTTACAAAGATTAATCTGGCAGAAGCATGAATAATGAATTCAAAAGTTGAAAATAGATGATAGGTGTGGAGACAGTTAGGAGGCTATTGTGATGGTCTGTATGAGAGATATTATAAGACCTGAATTAGGATAGAAGCAAGAGAAATTAAAGAGATGAAACAGATGTGGAAAATGTTTTTCTAGGTACATCACAAATAACTATATGCCTCTGAAATGCTGATCCTGGGGAACCAGGAGGGTAGTATTGCCATTAACAATATAAGAAATATAAGAAAATTAATTAGTAGATGTTAAAAAGGAGGATAGGAAGTAATTTTATTTATTTTAAATTTGTACTGCAGGCATATGGAAAGGTGTAACTGGTGTCCAGAGAATTCGAGGCCGCATTAACAGATGTGGGAAGCATCTGCATTCATTCAGTTAACATTTAATGAGCATCTAAGATATACCAAACATTAAAGGTATAAAGGTAAATACTACACAGTCCCTTGCTCCAGGGAGCTAATTGTCTAATAAGGGGGAAAGTCTCAGTAATAGAAAATTATGATTAAATATGGAAAGTTCAGTCATTGAGGTTTGGATTAATATAATCATACATGTGGGACACCTGATACATCTTAACAGGAACAGAGAATAACTCTGAGAAGAAGCGACACCTGACTTGTGTTTTAAAAGATAAGGAAACACTCACAAAATTAAGGGGCAGTATTTGAAAATAAAATGAATAAGAGAAAAGACATGAAGGCATAAAGAGTGTACTGTTTGTGAAAGTATTAACAATTTTTGCTATAGTAACAGGGAAAATGTAAGTCGTAAGAGTGCAGACGTAGTTTAGGGCTATATTGTCCACATTCTTGGACAAAATAAGGTACTTGGGCTTATTTAGTAGTCAGTGGAGAGCTAGTGAAGGTTTTGGGGTACAAGGATGATTTGATTATATCTATTAAGAAAATTAATTTAGTAGAGGAGTACAGGATTAATTGTAATTGGAGAAAGTCTGTAGATGAAGAGGACAGTTATTAGTCAACTACAAAATTCCAAATGAAACTGATGAGGGTCTTACATAAAAGTACTGGTATGGGTAATGGAAATAGGGACAAATTCAAGATACATTAAGAGGCAGAATTGACTAGAGTTGATTGCTTTGATGTGGTAGGAAACCACAACCATACAGTTTATAAGAAGTGAAGAAAAAGTGAAAATTGCTCAGTCGTGTCCAACTCTTTGCGACCCCATGGACTATACAGTCCATGGAATTCTCCAGGCCAGAATACTGGAGTGGGTAGTTGTTCCCTTCTGCAGGGGATCTTCCCAACCCAGAGATCGAACTCAGGACTCCCTCATTGCAGGCAGATTCTTTACCAGCTGAGACACAAAGGAAGCCCAAGAATACTGGGGTGGGTAGCCTATCCCTTTTCCTGTGGATCTTCCCAACCCAGGAATCGAACAGGGGTCTCCTGCATTACAGGTGGATTCTTTACCAACTGAGCTATCAGGGAAGCCCCATTCTTAAACTGTATTGAAATTACTTGTCTCTATGTATCTTCAGTGTTGGTTGTACAACACACTAGACAACCAATTGACATGAATCAACCTCTTAGTAAACAAATGCTCTATTTTTCCTCATCATACTTCTTGTTCACATGTGCATAGGTATGACAGAATTATAACTCATTAGAATTCATGAAGAAATATTCATAAGTATAAAGGCTCTTTTCTTATTTTTCCTTTTGGTTTACTGTCACAAAACTAGGAGTGTTGGCTTTGAAGTGAAGTGAAGTGAAGTCACTCAGTCGTGTCCGACTCTTTGTGACCCCATGGACTGTAGCCTACCAGGCTTCTCTGTCCATGGGATTCTCCAGGCAAGAGTACTGGAGTGGGTTGCCATTTCCTTCTTCAGGGGATCTTCCCGACCCAGGGATTGAACCCAGGTCTCCTGCATTGCAAGCAGACGCTTTACCCTCTGAGCCACCAGGGAAGCTCCAAGTGTTGGCTTTAAGCAGACACATTTTTTAACACACACATTTTATCACTTTTTTTTTTATTTCTAAATGGTCTTTCAAAAGAAGCACACATAAATAAGAAAAATACAGATTATGTGTCCTAGCCAGCTTTTTTTATTCATAGGTCAAATAATTATTAATCTCAGTTAAAACAAGCATTCAGAAAACTAAGATCATGGCATCTGGTCCCATCACTTCATTGGAAATAGATGGGGAAACAGTGGAAACAGTGTCAGACTTTATTTTTTGGGGCTCCAAAATCACTGCAGATGGTGATTGCAGCCATGAAATGAAAAGATGCTTACTCCTTGGAAGAAAAGTTATGACCAACCTAGATAGCATATTGAAAAGCAGAGACATTACTTTGCCAACAAAGGTCCGTCTAGTCAAGGCTATGGTTTTTCCAGTGGTCATGTATGGATGTGAGAGTTGGACTGTGAAGAAAGCTGAGCGCCGAAGACTTGATGCTTTTGAAGTGTGGTGTTGGAGAAGACTCTTGAGAGTCTCTTGGACTGCAAGGAGATCCAACCAGTCCATTCTGAAGGAGATCAGCCCTGTGTGTTCTTTGGAGGAAATGATGCTGAAGCTGAAACTCCAGTACTTTGGCCACCTCATGCAAAGAGTTGACTCACTGGAAAAGACTCTGATGCTGGGAGGGATTGGGGGCAGGAAGAGAAGGGGACGACAGAGGATGAGATGGCTGGATAGCATCACTGACTCGATAGACGTGAGTCTGAGTGAACTCCGGGAGTTGGTGATGGACAGAGAGGCCTGGCGTACTGCGATTCATGGGGTCACAAAGAGTCAGACACTACTGAGCGACTGAACTGAACTGAATCTAGATACTAGAGTCATGAGAATTTGAGAAACCTATAAAATGATTATGAAGACAAAGCAGACATAAATGCATAAACACACATATGTTTTCCAGCTTCCTAATCAAAGACCTATAAAGGTAGAGATGTTTTAAAAATTGACTCTTGGGAGACATAAATTTTCTCTAGAACTTGCTCTTGGCCTCTGTAGATCTCGGTGTTTCAAACATAAATTAGAGTTGCTGCTAAGTCACTTCAGTTGTGTCCGACTCTGTGCAACCCCATAGACGGCAGCCCACCATCCCTGGGATTCTCCAGGCAAGAACACTGGAGTGGGTTGCCATCTCCTTCTCCAACGCATGAAAGTGAAAAGTGAAAGTGAAGTCGCTCAGTCATATCAGACTCTTAGCGACCCCATGGACTGGACTCTACCAGGCTCCTCCATCCATGGGATTTTTCAGGCAAGAGTACTGGAGTGGGTACCATTAGGTGAACTCTAAGGTTGCTTCCAGCTCTAACATTCTGGAAAATGTGACTCTGAAGATTCATAGAAATGCCCAGTTTCTGAGCCAGAAATGCATTTTGAATTATAAAGGTGATGTTTTTATTTGAATTTTGCTAATTTTAAGCTAAATAACTAAAACTTAAGAGGAAATATGATCTTTCAATGCCTATCAAAGAAATTTGTCTATCACATTGAAAGTGAAAGTGAAACTGTTACTTGCTCAGTTATATCCCACTCTTTGCAACCCCATGGACTGTAGCCCACAGGGCTTCTCTGTCCATGGTATTCTCCAGGCAAGAATACTGGAGTGGGTAGCCATGCCCTCCTCCAGGGGCTCTGCCTGACCCAGAGATTGAAGGCAGATTCTTTACTGTCTGAGCCACCAGGGAAGTCCGAGCCACCAAGGAAGTCCAACTTGTTTATCACCTTGGTTCTTTCCAAAGGCCAAAGGTAGTAACTAGACTGTTTGAGTCTAGTTATTTAGGTCTTTTAGTAGAGCTAATCCAGTTTGATCATCAGTTTAAAAAAAAAATTAACGTGATAGCCAACAAAGTGAAGATATTTGGTTGAATGTCTTAGCCATATTATTCAAGTGATTAAAAGAAAAGACAATCAATTTTCAAAACTAATGCACCACATATTAAAATAATAACTGAGGGGAAAATGAGTACAAAGTTGATCCATCGTTCCATGGACTGAAAAAGTATCTAAAATAACCCTAAAGCTATTTGCACAATAAATTATTAAACTATATTCAGTTTCCTCTCTCTGGACAGAACCAAAAATAAGTCTCAAATAATTACTCTCAAAAAGCTGGAAAATCTCAAAAAGCTGGGAAATCATCAGAAATAGCAGTTAGTATTTATTGAGTACTTACTATGTATTGGTCACTGTTTTTTAAGTGCTTCACATCATCCCTTCCCTTAAGTATCTCAAAGACCTAGTGAAGTAGATGCTATCATTTTCCTGATTCTTGAAGGAAAGCAATGGAGAAACAGCAAGGTAAATAAATTACTCAAGATCAAATAGCTGGCAAGTGGTGAATTTAGCACTTGAGCTTTTCAACTTTATTAGGTCAAATTGAGATCATAGACTCAGTTACTAATCTGATCACAGATCTCAATTGATCTCAATAGATCAATTACTATTGTGTTTCAATAATGAGGACCCTGTTTGAGAAAACTAAAAGTATGAATAAAACAGAAAGAAAATTATTTACTCTACTTGAAATAAAAGTCAGTTGTCTTAAGTGGATCATTAATTTGCAAGTAAACAGGTCAATTATAGCTGAATCTTGTCTGCTTTTTGAACTAAGATTTTATAGGGCTTATAGGTAAATCTTTTTAATAAAAACAGTTTGGTATATGTATCTAAAGCTGTATGTATATAGCTATATCTATCTATATCTATATATATATCTATATCTATCTATATATATATATATTTCATTTCAAATTGCTATAATTCAGTCTTTCTTACTAATGCAAATAAGCTTTAGCTTGAATTATTCAGTCTAAGTAGGATTCTAGTATGCACCATCCTTCACTTAAAGGAGTCCTCTTTATTGAGAATAAGTTTTTTCTTCAACTTTATTGAGGTATAATAAGGCATCCATTTCAGGTATACAGCTTGTGTTTGAGAAATGAAATTACTGGTAATGTTGTAGCACCAAAATTAGATATAACCAGGAAGCCATTCTTACAATAAATAAAACTGTATTTCTATTATTCAAGTGTCAATAAAAGCTGTCTGTCAATCACACAATAATCATGAAAAACTTATTGTCTTGAGGTTCTTCAAGATCATATTGTTCAAATTTTGTGCTGCTGTTCTCTAGGGAGTGAATATGTGCAGTAGATTCCAGAAGAGGAGAGAGGACCCTCATTTATCCCAGAGTCCCGATGTCTGGCACATAGTAGGCTTTTAACTCCAAATATTTCTTCAATGAATGAGACATTGATAATGAAAATAAATGTGGGAAAGCAGCGTGGAAAATGTAGACACATTACCACAAAGAGGTATTCAAGGTATTTGAGCATGAAATCTAAAAATTAATGATGAAGACTTTCCCTAAAAGTTACCTGCAGAGGCATCTAAATTGGAACAGAAGAAGAAGTATTATCTCTATTTGCAGATGATATGATTTTCTATGTAGAAAACTCTATAAAGATTCTGAAAAAACCTGCCAGAACTAATAAATGAATTCTGCAAAGTAGCAGAATATAAAAATCTATACTAAAAATTATGTTCCATTTCTATACACTAAAAATGAATAATCAAAATGAAATTAAGAAATAATTCTATTCATAATAACATCAAAAAAATAAAAAATAGGAATAAATTTAACCAATGAGGTAAAATCTTATAAACTAAAAACTACAAAACTGCAAAATTTTGCCAAAAGAAAGTTCAAAGATACAAATAAATGGAAAAACATCTGTGTACATGGATTGGAAGACAATATTGTTAAGATGTCAACACTACCCAAAGTGATTTACAGATTTAATGCAATCCCTCTCAAAATCCAAATGACTGCTTTTTCAGAAATAGAAAATTTCATTCTAAATCTCAGATGGAATCTCAAGGGACCCAAAATAGCCAAACCAATCTTGAAAAGGAAGAACAGAGTTGGAGGTCTCTTACATCCTGATTTCAGAACTTGCTACAGTGTTACCATAATTAAAACAGTGGTACTATATTAAAGACAGATATTTGGACCAATGGAATAGAATACACAGCCCAGGAATATGGTCAAAGGATTTTTAACAAGAGTGTTAAGACCATTCACTAGGGAAAGATAGTCTCTTCAACAAATTGTATTGGGAAAATTGATATCCATGTATAAAAGAATGAAATAGGACACATACTGTATACAAAAATTAACTGAAAATGGATCAAAGACATATATATAAGAGCTGAAACTATAAAGCTCTTAGAAGAAAGCAGCAAAAAAGCTTCATGCCATTAGATTTGGCAATAATTTCACAGATATGACACCAAAATACAATCACTAAAAGAAAAAATTAGTTGAAATTCATCAAAAGCTTCCATGCATCAAAATACACTATCAACAGAGTTAAAAAGTAACCCATGAAATGAGCAAAGATATTTGCAAATTTTGTATCTGAAATGGGATTAATATCCCATTTCAAATGAGATTGATATTTTGTACCTATAACTCAGTACTTAAAAAAAAAAAACTCTATTAGAAGTAAACAAATGACTTGAATAAATATTCTCCAAAGAAGATATACACATGGTCAAAAACACATGAAAATATGCTCAGTACCACTAATCATTAGAGAAATGCAAATAAAAACCACAGTGTGATACCAATTCACACCCATTAGCATGCCTATTATTCCAAAAGAAAAAAACAAACAAACAAAAAAAAGAAATGTGTTTGAGAATGTGGAAAAGTTCAAACTCTTGTACACTGCTGGTGAGAATGTAAAATAGTGTAGCCACTGTGGAAAGCATTATGGCATTTCCTCAAAAAATTAAATATAGAATTATAATCCTGAAATTCCAATATTGCATCTATACCCAAAAGAAGTGAATGCGGAGGCTTGAACAGATATTTGTAAACCCATATTATAGCAATAATGTCCTGAGGAAAGTATTGGCAGATTTTGTGGACTAACTAGATATTTGAAATACTAGAAAGAAGCCACTTACATTCATTATTGAAGAAAATGCTCAATTAGAAGTTAGTGAAAATATATACTTATTATTTCCATTTCTATTATCCATGGGCTTTTAAACTTCAGGTTAAGAACCATCCAGATAAAGGTAAGGAACAATGATGACTAGATATAGGAAATAAGGGAGATTAAATAATTCAAAAAAATTTCAAGCTTTGTTCCTGATTAATTGGCAGCTTTAGTCAGTTCTCTGTAGACAAAGATAGGTTCTTCAAAAGGACTACTAAACTTAATGCTATGGTCTGAATATTTGTGTCCCTTAAAATCCATTTGTTAATGTCCTAATCCCCCACATGATAGTATTAGGAGGTGTGCCTTTGGGAGCTGATTAGTCATGAGGGTAGGAGCCTCATGAATGGAATTAGTTCCCTTATAAATAAAACCTTAGGGCAGTGGTCCCCAACCTTGTTGGCACCAGGGACCAGGTTCATGGAAGACAATTTTTCCATGGAGGGCCAGGAGTGGGGAGTGGCTTCCAGATGATTCAAATGCATTACATTTCTTAGGCCACCTCTGGTCTGACAGGAGGCAGAGGTCAGGCAGTCATGTGATGGGGAGTGGCTGTAAATAGAGATGAAGCTTTGCTGTTAGACTTCCACTCACCTCCTACTGTGCTGCTTGGTTCCTAAGGCCATGGACTGGTACTGATCCATGGCCTGGGGGTTGGCGGCTCCTGCCTTAGAGAGATCCCTTTCCTCTTCTACCATGTGAGGACACAGAGACAAGTTGGCAGCCTGGAACCCAGAAGAGGACCTTCACCAGAACTTGACCATGCTGGCACCCTGATCTTAGATTCGCAGACTCCAGAACTTTAACAAACACATTTCTGTTCTTTATGAGCTACCATGTGTGAACTATGTTGTTATAGCAGCCTGAAAAGTCTTTAAAGACTAAGACACTTGGGGATTAAGAGATGATACATAAGAACTTCCCATGGGAACAGAAATGTGAGACTGGATGTTGGAAAGACATAGACTAGAGACAAATTTTGGAAAGTAATTTCCATATATGTATATATGGTAATTATATATATATATATATATATATATATATATATATATATATACTGCTTAGTCGCTTCAGTCGTGTCCGACTCTGTGCAACCCCATAGACAGCAGCCCATCAGGCTCCCCCGTCTCTGGGATTCTCCAGGCAAGAACACTGGAGTGGGTTGCCGTTTCCTTCTCCAATGCATAAAAGTGAAAAGTGAAAGTGAAGTCGCTCAGTCGTGTCCGACTCTTAGCGACCCCATGGACTGCAGCCCACCAGGCTCCTCCGTCCATGGGATTTTCCAGGCAAGAGTACTGGAGTGGGGTTGCCTCCACTCCAGTTTATATATATATAAACTGAAGCCTGTGAATGATCCACATCCATTTGAAGAAGGCAGAGTAGAGTTGTACAGCATATAATAGCTTGATATGCAAAAGAGGAAACAGATTTTTCCTGATGGAAAGATTGGCTGGGGAAGTTATTTCTTCTTCATGAGGAGATTGAAAATGATCTATAGGTTTCCTGCCATCTTTTATTTATTTATTTTTTTAATTTATTTATTTTAATTGGAGGCTAATTACTTTACAATATTGTATTGGTTTTGCCATACATCAACATGAATCTGCCACGGGTGTACATGTGTTCCCAATCCTGAACCCCCCTCCCACCTCCCTCCCCATACATTATCAGCTTTAGAGAAAATTGAGGGTAGAGCATGTCAATGCCCATGTTAAGGAGAAATATCAGGCAACAAAGCAAACATGTAAGATGTGGTCACAGAAGTGGGAAGAGAACCAAGGGTTTAAGAGGTGAATGAAAGAGGGGATTTGATAATGAAGGATAAGTTTAGCTGTAAGTATCTCAAAGATGGAGAAGAGATACTTCATGACCTCCTTTAAGACATATCCACCAGAGTTGTCAAGAGTGGGAGACTGGTTGTAAGCAATGAAGAAGTGATCATTAGGTGAAGAGAATGAGGCAAGAGATGTACATTTTTTTTTGAAAAGATTACTGTTCAAAATACTAAAAGATGACTTTGATGTTTTCTCAAATCTTTGCTTTTGTTTCCCTTCACTCTCATATCCCACCTCTTAAAATCTGTTGTCTTGCTTGTATCTTACTGCATTTGTCTGGTTTGTTCACACTTACTGTGCTATTTTTGTCTTCTTTCACAATAAGGTGCTTCTGAATAGCTAACACAGTGACTGGAACATGTGGCTCCTTTACAGGTGTTTGTGGAATAGTTACCATGATGAATGCTTGGTAGTAGAATAACGTAAATTTGTACTCCTTTTCATATGTGCTGATCAATAGATCAGTGTCAGTTTATGGGGAGGTCTCCTCCCATGTTGCCAGATTCTGAATTTGGTCTTATCTTGGTCAAAACTTGTATCATAATTTCAGTGAGCTAACAGAATCCAGTTTATCTAATCTCCACACAAACCTTGAGTGGTAACTAGATGTTAAATGATAGACTGAATATTTACAAAGCTCTCAAAATCCTCTAATTAGGTGATGAAAGAGATACTTTTATACATACACTATTTGTGTGTAACTTCAGAGGCTAGCCCACAGGGCTTCCTTGGTGGCTCAGATGGTAAAGAATATGCCTACAATGCAGGAGACCTGGGTTCAATCCCTGGATCAGGAAGATCCCCTGGAGGAGGGCATGGCAACCCACTCCAGTATTCTTGCCTGGAATTTCATGGACAGAGGATCCTGGTGGGCTATAGTTCATGGGGTTGCAAAGAGTCAGCCACTACTGAATGACTAGCACTTTCATCACTTTTTTTCAGGGGCTAGAGTGATGGACTAAAAATTAAAGACAAAAATAACAATAAAAGACAATTTCACAAGGAAAAATGTAAAAAAAAAAAGAATAAAAAAGTGAACATTGTGTATTTTGGTGGAAAGGCCTAGCTTGACAGTAGTCTGTGCAAAAGACCTCAGATTCAAAAACACAAACTGATAAAGATAAGTCAGTACCATCCTTGCCTGTACTGATAAATATGTAGTGTCCAGACTAAAATAAATATGTAATGTTCAGACTAAAGTGGGTTGGGCATCAGTCCACTGTACGGGCTAAACTTCTGTGTAGTAGAGTACTCAGTCATGGACATCATGCTGTAGAAGGGACATTTGACAAGGGTGGTGTGAATGGTGAAGGAACCTGGTGGTACCACTTGTTATGTGTTGAACTGTGTCTCCCTTCAAAAAAAAGACATACAGGCATACCTTGGAGATATTATTTGCAGACCACTGCAATAAAGTGAATTCCACAATAAGGTGAGTTACATGAATTTTCTGGTTTCTCGGTGCACGTAAAAGTTATGTTTACACTATACTGTAGTCTATTAACTGGGTAACAGCATTGTGTCTTAAAAAACAATATACATACCCTAATTAAAAAAGTACAGCTGAAAATGCTAACCATCATCTGAGCTTTCAGCAAGTTATAGTAGGAACACCAAAGATCACTGATCACAGAGCACCATGACAATTGTAATAATAAATGAAAAAGTTTGAAATATTACAAAATTACCAAAATATGACACACAGACACAAAGTGAGCAAATGCTGTTAGCAAACTAGTGTTGATAGACTTGCTTGACGCAGGGTTGCCAGAAACACAATAAAAAACATAGTATCTGCAAAGCTCAATAAAATGAAGTTTGCCATCAGATCAGATCAGATCAGTCGCTCAGTCGTGTCCGACTCTTTGCAACCCCATGAATGGCAGCACGCCAGGCCTCCCTGTCCATCTCCAACTCCTGGAGTTCACTCAGACTCACATCCATCGAGTCAGTGATGCCATCCAGCCATCTCATCCTCTGTCGTCCCCTTCTCCTCCTGCCCCCAACCCCTCCCAGCATCAGAAGTCCTAACCCAGCCATACACAGAATGTAACCTTATTTAGAGGTAGGGTCTCTGCAGAGGTAATCAAGTTAAAACAAGTTCATTAGGGTGGACCCAGTGTGACTGATGTCCTTATAAAAAGAAAAAATCAGACACACATAGAGGAAAAGCCATGTGAAAAAGTTATCTTTGAAGGAGATAAAGGCAGAGACTGAGATGGAGATGGAGGCAGAGATTGAGATTAAGCTTCTGAAGCTAAGAGGCTTCTGGGGTTTACAGAATTTATAAGAAGAAAGGGAGGATCCTTTATCTACAAGTTTCAGAAGGAGCCAACAACTTAATTTCAGACATCTAGCTTCCAAGACTGCGAGGCAATATATTTCTCTTATAAGTCACCCAGTTCGTGGTACTTTGTTATGGCAGCCCTAGGAAACTAATAAACTAATGAAGAACCATTGGGGATCCAAGGGAAGAACAGTTTAGTGGATGGAAGGATTGTAATGGCTGCCCTTCAGTGTTTTCAGTCAATGATTCTTAGTAGCAGTTCTGGCCCAGAAACAGAAAAATACAACATGAGAAAATAAAAGGAAAAAAGTAAAATCTTTAGTTTCCTGCACTGGGAGTTATTTTTGGCTCAAGGATGCAAGAAGAGTAGAATTTAAGAACTGATTGCCAGTTACTGCAGGGAATTATCGATTGATTTGGTTTGGTTTTCAATCTTCACTCTCTTTTCTGTATACTGTTTCCTTGATTATATAACCTGTGTTTATGCCACTGGTATATTCATCTTGGAATGTATGTGTGTGTGTGTGTGTGTGTGTGTGTGTATAATCTTAAAAATATTCATTATTTTCCCAGAATTAGATATATATATACATATATATTTTCTACTTCTAGAATAAAAATAAAAATTATATTTATGCAGTTCTGGTTTTAGGGGACAAGGGTGCAAACAAAGGATGCTCTGTACATAGCTGTGACCCTGTGGCAGCATTAAACATATTCACATATTCAGTAGTTCCACACATTTGAGTAGTTACAATCTGAGTCTGTTTAACTCTGGCTGGTGCATTTTTAAAAATTTCATAGGTGAAAAAGGAATCCAGGGAAAAGCAGGCAGGCAGCCAGTCAGTAAGCTAGTGACATCCATGAAATATTTGTTCACTTTGGCAGTCATTCTTGTACTGTTCTTATCTTCTGAGAGTCGGTGTCTGACAGCTATTCTTTTGATGTAACCAATGAATGAAATGCTCTTGGTAGCCACTAAGCCATTAGTTCTTGACTAATTAATACACCCAACCAACCATTGATTCCTCTGAGAATATATAAGGCTTAAGGAAATGGCAACCCACTCCAGTGTTCTTGCCTGGAGAATCCCAGGGACGGCGGAGCCTGGTGGGCTGCCGTCTTTGGGGTTGCACAGAGTCGGACACGACTGAAGCGATTTAGTAGTAGTAGTATGGACCTGGAGGTAGAGTGAACAGAGATAAAGAAACGAGTGTGGTTTTCTTAAAGAACACACCAGAATTCAAACATACAAGTGATACACAATGTTAGCCCATTCAAAACCGTTATCTTGGAAGGCTAACCTGGATACAACAGATTTTTTAAAATGCATATGTTTTTGGAGATAGTCAAGATATATCAATAGGAACAAGTCCTGTGAAGAGCCATTCCAGTATATGACTTACTCTGAAAGGCCTGAGAGTCACAATTACCAGTTATTTTTCGTTTCTAGGTCCACTATCTGGGAACAGACTGAGAGACTTACAGAAAAAGTCAAGATGCCAGGACTCTGTCTAGTCACTCACTGGGGCAGAGTGCTTGGCCTACACTGTCACTATGTCCCAACAGAGCATGCTGCATAGCTTCGTCCTCAAGTCTCCAATGCTGGATAATGCCAACAAAGGCCCAGTCAGGACTCAAGTGAACTTGGAGGCAACTTCCCTCATTCCCTGCAAGGGATGCAGCCTGAAGGAGGCCTGGCCTGGACCCCAGCCTTGACAGACTCAGGAAATGGGGAGGGATGCTCACCTCTGAGGCTGGGGGATGTGCAGCCTATCAGTGGGCTCTGAGGGTGTAAGGCTGCACACTTGGCTTGAAAGACTGTAGGGGCTGAGTTAGTAGCACTGGAGTAGGGGTGTATGTTATCATCAGAGTAGGAGGAAATAAACTGCAAAATAAAGGGTTGGAGGGGAGAAAGGGCAGAGTTTGGAGGAAATGCTTTGACCAGGCTGGGTGTACAAGAGGGAGTTAGCTGCAAGCTGCTGAGGATTGGGGGATAAGGGGAAGATGGGAACACACGCACACACACACACACACACCCTTGGGTTTCTATTTGGTTTGAAGGCATTTCAGGGCCCAGTGAAGATGATCAGCTGGAATGTAGAAAGAAAATATTGGAATTTATATTTAAGCTAAAACTAAAAAAAAAAAAAACATTATGGGGAATTCCATGGTGGTCCTCTGATGCCCTCTCAGAGGGCAGACAGACTGAAACCACAATCACAGATAATGAGCCAATCTGATCACACAGACCACAGCCTTGTCTAACTCAATGAAACTAAGCCATGCCGTGTGGGGCCACCCAAGACAGACGAGTCATGGTGGAGAGGTCTGAGAAAATGTGGTCCACTGGAGAAGGAAATGGCAAACCATTTCAGTATTCTTGTCTTGAGAACCCCATGAACAGTATGAAAAGGTAAAAAGATAGGACACTGAAAGATAAATTCCCCAGGTCGGGAGGTGCCCAATATGCTACTGGAGATCAGTGGAGAAATAACTCCATAAAGAATGAAGGGATGGAGCCAAAGCAAAAACAACACCCAGTTGTGGATGTCACTGGTGACAGAATCAAGGTCTGATGCTGGAAAGAATAATATTGCATAGGAACCTGGAATGTTAGGTCCATGAATCAAGGCAAATTGGAAATGGTCAAACAGGAGATGGCAAGAGTGAACATCGACATTCTAGGAATCAGCGAACTAAGATGGACTGAAATGGGTGAATTTAACTCAGATGACCATTGTATCTACTACTGTGGGCAGGAATCCCTTAGAAGAAATGGAGTAGCCCTCATAGTCAACAAAAGAGTCCAAAATGCAGTACTTGGATGCAATCTCAAAAACGACAGACTGATCTCTGTTCGTTTCCAAGGCAAACCATTCAATATCACAGTAATCCAAGTCCAAGTCTATGTCCCATCCAGTAACGGTGAGGAAGCTGAAGATGAACGGTTCTATGAAGACCTACAAGACCTTCTACAGTGAACACCCAAAAAAGATGTCCTTTTCATTGTAGGGGACTGGAATGCAAAAGTAGGAAGTCAAGAAACACCTGGAGTAACAGGCAAATTTGGCCCAGGAGTACGGAATGAAGCAGGGCAAAAGTTAATAGAGTTCTGCCAAGAGAATGCACTGGTCATAGCAAACACCCTCTTCCAACAACACAAGAGAAGACTCTACACATGGACATCACCAGATGGTCAACACCGAAATCAGACTGATTATATTCTTTGCAGCCAAAGATGGAGAAGCTCTATACCGTCAGCAAAAACAAGACTGGGAGCTAACTGTGGCTCAGATCATGAACTCCTTATTGCCAAATTCAGACTTAAATTGAAGAAAGTAGGGAAAACCACTAGACCATTCAGGTATGACCTAAATCAAATCCCTTATGACTATACAGTGGAAGTGAGAAATAGATTTAAAGGACTAAATCTGGTAGACAGATTGCCTGATGAACTATGGGTAGAGGTTCGTGACATTGTCTGGGAGACAGGGATTAAGACCATCTCCATGAAAAGAAATGCAAAAAAGCAAAATGGATGTCTACAGAAGCCTTACAAATAGCTGTGAAAAAAAGAGAAGCGAAAAGCAAAGGAGAAAAGGAAAGATAAACCCATTTGAATGCAGAGTTCCAAAGAATAGCAAGGAGAGGTTAGAAAGCCTTCATCAGCGATCAGTGCAAAGAAATAGAGGAAGACAATAGAATGGGAAAGACTACAGGTCTCTTCAAGAAAATCAGAGATATCAAGGGGACATTTGATGCAAAGATGGGCTCAATAAAGGACAGAAATGGTATGGACCTAACAGAAGCAGAAGATATTAAGAAAAGGTGGCAAGAATACACAGAATAACTGTACAAAAAAGATCTTCACAACCCAGATAATCATGATGGTGTGATCACTCACCTAGAGCCAGACATCCTGGAATGTGAAGTCAAGTGGGCCTTAGGAAGCATCACTTCGAACAAAGCTAGTAGAGGTGATGGAATTCCAGTTGAGTTATTTCAAATCCTGAAAGATGATGCTGTGGAAGTGCTGCACTCAATATGCCAGCAAATTTGGAAAACTCAGCAGTGGCCACAGGACTGGAAAAGGTCAGTTTTCTTTCCAAGCCCAAAGAAAGGCAATGCCAAAGAATGCTCAAACTACCACACAGTTGCACTCGTCTCACATGCTAGTAAAGTAATGCTCAAAATTCTCCAAGCCAGGCTTCAACAATACATGAACCATGAACTTCCTGATGTTCAAGCTGGTTTTAGAAAAGGCAGAGAAACCAGAGATCAAATTGTCAACATCCGCTGGATCATTGAATAAGCAAGAGAACTCCAGAAACTTCTATCTCTGCTTTATTGACTACGCCAAAGGCTTTGATTGTGTGGATCACAATAAACTGTGGAAAATTCTGAAAGAGATGGGAATACCAGACCACCTGACCTGCCTCTTGAGATACCTGTATGCAGGTCAGGAAGCAACAGTTAGAACTGGACATGGAACAACAGACTGGTTCCAATAGGAAAAGGAGTATGTCAGGGCTGTATATTGTCACCCTGCTTATTTAACTTGTATGCAGAGTACATCATGAGAAACCCTGGGCTGGAAGAAGCACAAGCTGGAATCAAGATTGCCAGGAGAAATATCAATAACCTCAGATTTGCAGATGATACCACCCTTATGGCAGAAAGTGAAGAGGAACTAAAGAGCCTCTTGATGAAAGTGAAAGAGGAGCCTGAAAAAGTTGGCTTAAAGCTCAACATTCTGAAAACTAACATAATTGCATCTGGTCCCATTGCTTCATGGGAAATAGATGGGGAAACAGTGGAAACAGTGGCTGACTTTATTTTGGGAGGCTCCAAAATCACTGCAGATGGTGATTAAAGCCATGAAATGAAAAGATGCTTACTCCTTGGAATGAAAGTTATGACCAACCTAGACAGCATATTAAAAAGCAGAGACATTACTTTGCCAAAAAAGGTCTCTCTAGTCAAGGCTATGGTTTTGCCAGTAGCCATGTATGGATGTGAGAGTTGGACTATAAAGAAAGCTGAGCGCTGAAGAATTGATGCTTTTAAACTGTGGTGTTGGAGAAGACTCTTCAGAGTCCTTGGACTGCAAAGAGATCCAACCTGTCCATCCTAGAGAAGTTCAGTCCTGGGTGTTCATTGGAAGGACTGATGCTGAAGCTAAAACTCCAATACTTCGGCCACCTCATGCAAAGAGCTGACTCATTTGAAAAGACCCAGATGTTGGGAATTAAGGGCAGGAGAAGAAGGGGATGACAGAGGATGAGATGGTTGGATGGCATCACTGACTCAATGGACATGGGTTTGGGTAGCCTCTGGGAGTTGGTGATGGACAGGGAGGCCTGGAGTGCTGCTGTTAATGGGGTCACAAAGAGTCGGACACGACTGAGCGACTGAACTGAACTGAACTCATGGTCCAGCCGCTAAGACTCCATACTTCCAATGCAGGGGACCCAGGTTCGGGGAGCTCAGATTCAATCCCTGGTCAGGAAACTACGTCCCACACACTGCAACTAAGTGTTCACTTGCTGCAACTAAGACCTGCAGCAGTCAAATAAATAAAAATAATATAATATTTTAAAAATATTTGGTTGTATGGAAACAAAACAAAACTCTGTTTCTTGATTCTGCAATAAATTGAACATAGAATTACCATATGACCGAACAACTTAAAAAAATAAATACAAAAAAACTCAGAAGCTTATTTTTCTGGAGTTTTATGATATACTTGGTTTTCCCTTGTAGCTCAGTTGGTAAAGAATGTGCTTCCAGTGCAGGAGACCTGGCTTGTATCCCTGGGTTGAGAAGATCCCCTGGAGAAGCAAATGGCAACCCACTCCAGTATCCTTGCCTGGAGAATCTCATGGACAGAGGAATCTGGTGGGCTGCAGTCCATGAGGTCACAAAGAGTTGGGCACAACTGAGCAACACTTACTTGTGATATATTTAATAATTAGTACACTACATTTAATACATGCATATAACTCATAATTAAAACCAAAATATTGAGTCTTAAGTTCATTTGTAAAATGTGGAAAATATAATAGTAGTACCTAGTTTTTAGGGCTATGTCAAGATAAAATGAGTTAATACATGCCACACACTTATAAGAGTGCTTGGAAGATAATAAGTACTATATAAGAATTAGCTATTGTTATTGTAGTGTTCAGATGTACAAGGCTTGGTGAGCTCGGCTCCCAGGAATAAGAGAAGACTGATATTCTGTAAATGTTAGCTATCACTATTATTACTGAAACAATTTCTTAACGGTTTATATCCCTAAGTCCTATCAAAATGACAGCAAAACTATCAAATAAGATTAAATGAATAAAATTACTGGAAAATTGGGTAGATGGCATTAATGAACCCAAAACTCTGATGAACGTCTGCACAATATGAATTAAATGAGACCAGGTTGACAGTGAAAACAGGGCCAAGGAGCTACAACACAACACACTTGAAACAGAGACTGATGGAAAATGAATTTCCACAGAAGAATTTGGACTAACCCCAAAATTAGAGACAGAAAATGACTAGGCATGAGGGCAGAGATAGCTTATGAGGATGGTCAAGGGGGTAAATAGTTTTTAGAGTTCTAGAGGTTATATGTGGGGGTGGATCTTTACCTACAGAATATGCCCAAAGTGGTACAGGCTCCATAGCTTCAAGGTAAGTCTCCCCCTAAAGGGAGGCATATACCCCACTCTCTCATTCTGAGTCACAGCTCCAGCAGGTCTCATTCCAATTCTCAACTAGAGATAGAGTCTCACAAGTGCTAGGAAAACCCACCCTAGATACTACATGTGATCAAATAAGACCCTGATTTGTGAAAATGAGTAAAAAATTAAGATTCATCACACTTCTGAAGGAAAACAGCAGAAATAAAAGAAAGCACATATTTATCAGAGAAACCAGTCCCTAAGCAAACCGAATCATTGAATAAATAAAATAGATGAGAACTTTTAGAATCACTTACTGTGTCTGTAAAGTCAGGAGAGTATTGAGCTCTAAAATGGGATTCTATGATAATGGAGCAAGCAGAATACTCTACATTATTATGGGAAATTAAAAGCATGATAGCTTATAACACCCTATATATGAGGATGATTTATAAATATATATATATCTTCACTTGTATTTCTTCCTTGAACTCACATATTTTATTGCTCACACAACATGTGTACTTGAAGGTATAATGGACATAAAATATTTCATGTGGCCAAGCTAAATATTTGCTTTCCCCATCTAATTTTGTTCCTCTTGCAGTGTTCATAAAGTCAGTAAATGACTGAGTTCAGTTACTCAGTTCATCAGACCCCAAACCTGGAAGTCACCATTGACTTTTTTTTCTTGCCTCCTTAAAACCAAACTTTCAATAATCTATTAGATTTTGCCTTCAAAATTTATCCAGAACTGTATGCTTTCCCTGTCTCAAATGTAGATCCAGCCATTTCTTTAAGAAATAATGGCTCATTTCAGTGGGAGAATGAAATTTAAGCACTAAGACCTTTTTAGAACATTACTCATTGCTACTGAGGTGTCATTGTACTTAGGCTTTTTAAGGGAACAAAGCAAAGGATTACCCTATTCCATTTTGTATTTCCTTTATTCCACAGTGAGAATCCTGCCTCCCAATAACCACCACAATATTGTAATTAGCCTCCAATTAAAATAAAAAAAAATTAAAAAATGATGAAAATATTTTCTCTATGCTAGAATATACACAATTTCAGAATAACAAACAAATATGAGTTCTTAAAACAAACATGAGTAAAGTTCAAGATCTCTTTATATATTTTTGTGTTTAGACTATATCCTTATCAGTGTACAGCCAGACTACTAATGTAAATGTAATTAATGTAAATATCACTTGAATTAAATTTTGTTTCTTGGCATGCTTATGTTATATAGTTGATATACTATTATGATATTTTTAAATTTTGTTTTTAATTTTACAGTCTGATACATTCATCTTCTTGATTTAATTTTATTATTTGAATTTTAAAAACATTTATTTGGCATACAAATCAAAACTATATAAAAAGATATACTCAAAAAAGTTTTCTTTCCATCCCTCCACCCCCACTTTCATCCTATAGGTTATTATTATTCAGTTCAGTTCAGTTCAGTCGCTCAGTCGTGTCCGACTATTTGTGAACCCATGAATTGCAGCACGCCAAGCCTCCCTGTCCATCACCGACTCCCGGAGTCCACTTAGACTCATGGAGTCAGTGATGCCATCCAGCCATCTCATCCTCTGTTGTCCCTTTCTCCTCCTGACCCCAATCCCTCCCAGCATCAGAGTCTTTTCCAATGAGTCAACTCTTCACATGAGGTGGCCAAGTATTGGAGTTTCAGCTTCAGCATCAGTCCTTCCAACGAACACCCAGGACTGATCTCCTTTAGAATGGACTGGTTGGACCTCCTTGCAGTCCAAGGGAGTGTCAAGAGTCTTCTCCAACACCACAGTTCAAAAGCATCAATTCTTTGGTGCTCAGCTGTCTTCACAGTCCAACTCTCACATCCATACACGACTGCTGGAAAAACCATAGCCTTGACTAGATGGACCTTTGTTGGTAAAGTAATGTCTCTACTTTTAAATATGCTATCTAGGTTGGTCATAACTTTCCTTCCAAGAAGTAAGCATCTGTTCATTTCATGGCTGCAGTCATCATCTGCAGTGATTTTGTAGACCAAAAAAATAAAGTCTGCCACTGTTTCCACTGATTCCCCATCTATTTGCCATGAAGTGATGGGACCAGATGCCATGATCTTAGTTTTCTGAATGTTGAGCTTTAAGCCAACTTTTTCACTCTCCTCTTTCACTTTCATCAAGAGGCTTTTTAGTTCCTCTTCACTTTCTGCCATAAGGGTGGTGTCATCTGCAAATCTGAGGTTATTGATATTTCTCCTGGCAATCTTGATTCCAGCTTGTGCTTCATCCAGCCCAGCGTTTTTCATGATGTACTCTGCATACAAGTTAAATAAGCAGGGTGACAATATACAGCCTTGAAGTACTCCTTTTCCTATTTGGAACCAGTCTGTTGTTCCATGTCCAGTTCTAATAGTTGTGGACAATCCTGTGTTTCTTTCTAAAAAAGAAAATCTTGTGACAGAAGGTAAGGGTGCACTAAAAAACTAATGGAATTATGTCAAATAGGAACCAATGTGACCCCACTCCAGTACTCTTGGCTGGAAAATCCCATGGACAGAGGAGCCTGGTGGGCTGTAGTCCATGGGGTCACTATGAGTCAGACACGACTGAGAGACTTCCCTTTCACTTTTCACTTTCATGCATTGGAGAACGAAATGGCAACCCACTCCAGTGTTCTTGCCTGGAGAATCCCAGGGACAGCAGAGTCTGGTGGACTGCCATCTATGTGGTCGCACAGAGTAGGACATGACTGAAGCGACTTAGCAGCAGCAGCAGCAGGAACCAATGTGAAGTAGATCCCACTGAATGTGTTTGAGATAATTTGGGCATCAAAAGAGTAATGATGACAATAAATTGAAATTAAAAATAATGAGTTCATAACAGAAGTCTTGGAGTGGGTGGGGGAAGACACAGAGAAGAAATTTCTTTGCTGAAGGATGACAGTAATAAATGTAGAAGGAAAAATAAGATTAGAATATCACCTTTATGTAACCCCTTGTGCGGTGACTAATTTGTGAAAAGATCATGATTAGATGGTGAAACTATTCAGTTTATTGTTAGTAAATAATATATTCATATGGTCTAAAAGTAATACCACAAAGTGTACTGATTAATTACAAGGAGGAAAATGTCCCCTTTATAACGAAGAGAATTGGCAGTTAGTATGTTAATCAAGTGTTCACGATTAGATACTCTAGTCCTAAAATGGCCTCACATTTACATGCTTTTTGATGTTATGTAGTGGGAAGTACACAGTATCACCTATGATATACTTTTGGAGGAAAATTTTGACATGAACATAATCACATGTTAGAGGAATTGAAATGTTCTGTAGGACAACTGGTCTGTACTCTTCAAAATATTCAGTGCCATGAGAAACAGAAGGAAGAAGGGGCGGTCCTAAGATGGCCGAGGTATAGAACAGGGAGACCACTTGCTCCCCCACAAATTCTTTGAAAGAACATTTGAACTCTGAGCAAATTCTACAAAACAACTTCTGAATGCCGGCAAAGGACATCAGGTACCCAGAAAGGCAGCCCATTGTCTTTGAAAGGAGGTAGGACAAAATATAAAAGATAAAAAGAGAGACAAAAGAGGTGGGGACAGAGATCCATCCCAGGAAGGGAGTCTTAAAAGAGAGAGAAGTTTCCCAATACGAGGAAACACTCTCTCCGGTGGGTCTGTGGTGAGCCTTGGAATCTCAGAGAGAAAAGTAACCAGGAAGAAAAATAAATAAATAATTAAACCCCACAGATTACATGCCTAACAGCAACTCCCAGCGGAGCAGCAGCCCAGATGCTTGCATCCTCCACTAGCAAGTGGAGGCTGGGCAGGGAGGCCCAGGCTGCATTGCTTAGGGTAAGGACTGGGCCTGAATGTCCCGAGGGCAATCTGAGGGAACTAGCTTGAGATAGCAACCTAGACTGTGGGATAGCTATCCCACAAAAAGCCCTAACCTAAGACACTGCCAGGCCCGCTCACAGAACAAAGGACTGAGCAGAGCTAGCCGGCTGTGGACTGGCCCATCCTCCACCAGAGACAGGCAGGCCAGGGCAGCCAGAGCCAGAAGGAGGCAATCACAGCCCCAGAGAGGCATCCTATACCAAACTGCAAGCAGGCTTCATTGATAACCAAGACTTCTTGGGATTCTGGACAGTTGACATCCACCGGGAGGGTCACAGCCAGAGATCAGCTCCCCAGAAGAGACACACAGCACACCTGAGAAGGCACACCCATTGTACACCCAGAAAACTGAGAGGCTGGGACAGGGGAGGTGATAAATTAAAGCCCTTCAACTGGGGTTGACTGTGTTCGTCAAGCACCTGGTCACCTGAGCTGCTAGGATCTGGGGTGGGCACAAAATACAGGCCCAACCAAGTCTGCGCCTTTGGGGAGTACTCGAGAACCTGAACCTGAGTGGCTTAGACCTTTAAAGTGCACGCAACCCAGGGCCCACATCAGACAGTTCCTGGCAGAGCAACCTAGAGCCTGAGCAGTGTAGACTGGGACAGCACACATGCCGTGAGCAGGGGCAAACCCAGTGTGGCTGAAACACTGCGAGCACTCCCCACACACACCAGTGATATTTGCTTGCAGTGTTCCTCCCTCCCCACAACACGATTGAACATGTGAGCCTAAAAAAAAGTGACCACCACCTCCCTCCTTGTGTCAGGGCGGAAATTAGACACTGAAGAGACCAGCATACAGAAGAAGCTAAAATTAACAGAGGGAACTGCTTTGGAAATGACAGGTGCAATAGATTAAAACCCTGTAGTTAGCACCGACTACATAAGAAGGGGCCTATAGACCTTGAGAAATATAAGCCGGACCAAGGAACTATCTGAAAATGAACTGACCCCACACTGTCTGTAACAGCTCCAGAGAAAGTCCTAGATATATTTTTACTATTATCATTTTTTAAATTAATTTTTTTTTTAGTTTTAAGTCCCCTATTACTCCTTTAATTTTCGTTTTTATAATGTGAAGTGAAGTCGCTCAGTCGTGTCCGACTCTTTGTGACCCCATGGACTGTAGCCTATCAGGCTCCTCTGTCCGAGATTTTCCAGGCAAGAGTACTGGAGTGGGTTTCCATTTCCTCCTCCAAACCTACTATTATCTTGCTAAAAAAAAAAAAAAAAAAACAACCCTATTTTTAAAGCAAACTTATATATATATATATATATATATATATATATATATTATAATTTTTGTGACTTTTTTAATATTTTATTTTTGAGAATCTAACCTCTACTCCATATTTTTAATCTTTGTTTTTGGTATTTATTATCAACTTTGTACCTTTAAGAATCCAGTCTTCAGTACCTATTTTTACTTGGGAACGAGATCACTGGCCTGATTGCTCTCTCCCCCTTTTGACTCTCCTTTTTCTCCACCAGGTCACTTCTATCTCCTCTCTCCCTGTTTTCTTCTCCACCCAACTAGGTGAATCTTTTGTGTGTTCTGGGCTGTGGAGAACATTTAGGGAACTTATTACTGGCTGGATCTGTCTCTCTCCTTTTGATTCCTCCTTTTATCCTCCTGGCCACTTCTGTCTCTTTCCTCCCTCTTCTCCTCTCTATGTAATTCCGTGAAGATCTCTGAGGGATCCAGACTGTGCAGAGTACATAGGGAAGTGATTATGGCTAGCTTGCTCTCTCCCCTTTTGATTCCCCCTCTTCTCCTCCTGGTCACCTCTATCTCCCTCTTCTCTTCTCCATGTAACTCTGTGTACATCTTCGGGTGTCCCTCACTGTGGAGAAACTTTTCATCATTAACCTAGATGTTTTATCATTGGTGCTATATAGATGGAGAATCTTGAGGCTACTGTAAGAATAAGACTGAAAACCAGAGGCAGGAGACTTAAGTCCAAATCCTGAGAACAGCAGAGAACTCCTGACTCCAGGGACCATTAATCCATAGGAGCTCATCAAATGCCTCCATATCTACACTGAAACCAAGCACTACCCAAGGGCCAACAAGTTCCAGAGCAAGACATACCATGCAAATTCTCCAGCAACACAGGAACATAGCCCTGAGCTTCAATATACAGGCTGCCCAAAGTCACACCAAACCCACTGACATCTCAAAACTCATTACAGGACATGTCATTGCACTCCAGAGACAAGAAATCCAGCTCCACCTACAAGAACACTGACACAAGCTTCCCTAACCAGGAAACCTTGACAAGCCACCGGTACAATGCCACCCACAGTGAGGAACCTCCACAAAAAAGAGGAACCACAAACTGTCAGAATACAGAAAGACCACCCCAAAACCAGCAATATGAACAGATGAAAAGGCAGAGAAATACCCAGCAGGTAAAGGAACAAGATAAATGCCCACCAAACCAAACAAAAGAGGAAGAGATAGGGACTCTACCTGATAAAGAATTCCTAATAATGATAGTGAAAATGATCCAGAATCTTAAAAACAAATTGGAGTTACAGATAAATAGCCTAGAGACAAGGATCGAGAAGAGGCAAGAAAGGTTTAAAAAGGACCTAGAAGAAATAAAAAAGAGTCAATATATAATGAATAATGCAATAAATGAGATAAAAAACACTCTGGAGGGAACCAACAGTAGAGTAACGGAGGCAGAAGATAGGATAAGTGAGGTAGAAGATAGAATGGTAGAAATAAATGAATCAGAGAGGAAAAAGGAAAAAAAGAATGAAAAGAAATGAGGACTACCTCAGAGACCTCTGGGACAATGTTAAACTCCCCAAAATTCAAATCATAGGAGTCCCAGAAGAAGACAAAAAGAAAGAACATGAGAAAATACTTGAGGAGATAATAGTTGAAAACTTCCCTAAAATGGGAAAGGAAATAATCACCCAAGTCCAAGAAACCCAGAGAGTCCCAAATAGGATAAACCCAAGGTGAAACACCCCAAGACACATATTAATCAAATTAACAAAGATCAAACACACAGAACAAATATTAAAAGCAACAAGGGAAAAACAACAAATAACACACAAGGGGATTCTCATAAAGATAACAGCTGATCTTTCAATAGAAACTCTTCAGGTCAGAAGGGAATGGCAGGACATACTTAAAGTGATGAAAGAAAATAACGTACAGCCCAGATTACTGTACCCAGCAAGGATCTTATTCAAATATGAAGGAGAAATCAAGGGTTTACAGACAAAAAAAGCTGACAGAATTCAGCACCACCAAACCAGCTCTCCAACAAATGCTAAAGGATCTTCTCTAGACAGGAAACACAGAAAGGGTGTATAAACTCGAATCCAAACAATAAAATAAATGGCAATGGGATCATACTTATCAATAATTACTTTAAATGTAAATGGGTTCAATGCCCCAACCAAAAGACAAAGACTGGCTGAATGGATAAAAAAACAAGACCCCTATATATGTTGTCAACAAGAGACCCAACCTGAAACAAGGGACACATACAGACTGAAAGTGAAGGGCTGGAAAAAGATATTCCATGCAAATAGAGACCAAGAGAAAGCAGGAGTAGCAATACTCATATCAGATAAAATAGACTTTAAAACAAAGGCTGTGAAAGGAGACAAACAAGGACACTACATAATGATCAAAGGATCAATCCAAGAAGAAGATATAACAATTATGAATATATATGCACCCAACATAGGAGCATTGCAATATGTAAGACAGATGCTAACAAGTATGAAAGGGGAAATGAACAATAACACAATAATAGTGGGAGACTTTAATACCCCACTCACACCTATGAATAGATCAACTAAATAGAAAATTAACAAGGAAACCCAAACTTTAAATGATGCAATGGACCTGTTAGACCTAATTGATATCTATAGGACATTTCACCCCAAACCAATGAATTTCACCTTTTTCGCAAATGCACATGGAAACTTCTCCAGGATAGATGATATCCTAGGCCATAAATCTAGGCTTGGTAAATCCAAAAAAAAATTGAAATCATTCCAAGCATCTTTTCTGACCACAATGCAGTAAGATTAGATCTCAATTAGAGGAGAAAAGCTATTAAAAATTCCAACATATGGAGGTTGAACAACATGTGCTGAATAACCAACAAATCACAGAAGAAATAAAAAAAAAAAAGAAATCAAAATATGCATAGAAATGAACTAAAATGAAAACACAACAACCCAAAACCTATGGGACACTGTAAAAGCAGTGCTAAGGGGAAGGTTCATAGCAATACAGGTTTACCTCAGGAAACAAGAAAAAAGTCAAATAAATAACCTAACTCTACACCTAAAGCAAATAGAAAAGGAAGAAATGAAGAAGGCCAGGGTTAGTAGAAGGAAAAAAAATCTTAAAAATTAGGGCAGAAATAAATGCAAAAGAAATAAAGAGACTATGGCAAAAATCAACAAAGCCAAAAGCTGGTCTTTGAGAAGATAAATAAAACTGACAACCATTAGCCAGACTCATCAAGAAACAAAGGGAGAAAAATCAAATCAACAAAATTAGAAATGAAAATGGAGAGATCACAACAGACAACACAGAAATACAAAGGATCATAAGAGACTACTATCAGCAACTATATGCAAATAAAATGGACAACTTGGAAGAAATGGACAAATTCTTAGAAAAGTAAAAGTTTCCAAAAGTGAACCAGGAAGAAATAGAAAATCTTAACAGACCCATCACAAGCACAGAAATTGAAAATGTAATCAGAAATCTTCCAGCAAACAAAAGCCCAGGACCAGACGGCTTCACAGCTGAATTCTACCAAAAATTTAGAGAAGAGCTAACACCTATCCTACTCAAATTCTTCTAGAAAATTGCAGAGGAAGATAAACCTCCAAACTCATTCTATGAGGCTACCATCACCCTAATACCAAAACCTGGCAAAGATGCCACAAAAAAGAAAACTACAGGCCAATGTCACTGATGAACATAGATGCAAAAATCCTTAACAAAATTCTAGCAAACAGAATTCAACAACATATTAAAAAGATCATACATCATGACCAAGTGGGCTTTATGCCAAGGATGCAAGGATTCTTCAGTATCCGCAAATTAATCAATGTAATACACCACATTAACAAATTGAAAAATAAAAAACATATAATTATCTCAATAGATGCAGAGAAAGCTTTGACAAAACTCAACATCCATTTGTAATAAAAACCCTCTATAAAGCAGGAATAGAAAGAACATACCTCAACATAATAAAAGCTATATATGACAAACCCACAGCAAACATTTTCCTCAATGGTGAAAAAAAGAAAGCATTTCCCCTAAAGTCAGGATCAAGACAAGGGTGCCCACTCTCACCACAATTATTCAACATATTTTTGGAAGTTTTAGCCACAGCAATCAGAGCAGAAAAATAAATAAAAGGAATCCAGATTGGAAAAGAAAAAGTAAAATTCTCACTGTTTGCGGATGACATGATCCTCTACATAGAAAACCCTAAAGACTCCACCAGAAAATTACTAAAGCTAATCAATGACTATAGGAAAGTTGCAGGATATAAAATTAACACACAGAAATCCCTTGCATTCCTATATACTAACAATGAGAAAACATAAAGAGAAATTAAGGAAACAATTCCATTCACCATTGCAACGAAAAGAATAAAATACTTAGGAACATATCTACCTAAAGAAACATAAGACCTATATATAGAAAACTATAAAACACTGGTGAAAGAAATCAAAGAAGACACAAATAGACTGAGAAATATACCATGTTCATGGATCAAAAGAATCAATATAGTGAAAATGAGTATACTACCCAAAGCAATCTATAGATTCAATGCAATTCCTATCAAGCTACCAACAGTATTTTTCAGAGAACTAGAACAAATAATTTCACAATTTGTATGGAAATACAAAAAAGCTCGAATAGCCAAAGCAATCTTGAGAAAGAAGAATGGAACTGGAGGAATCAACCTGCCTGGCTTCAGGCTCTACTACAAAGCCACAGTCATCAAGACGGTAGGGTACTGGCACAAAGACAGAAATATAGATCAGTGGAACAAAATAAAAAGCCCAGAGCTAAATCCACACACCTATGGACACCTTATCTTTGACAAATAGAGAAAAGACAATCTTTTTAACAAGTAGTGCTGGGAAAACTGGTCAACCACTTGTAAAAGAATGAAACTAGAGCACTTTCTAACACCATACATAAGAATAAACTCAAAATGGATTAAAGATCTAAACATAAGACCAGAAATTATTAAACTCCTAGAGGAAAACATAGGCAAAACACTCTCCAACATAAAACACAGCAGGATCCTCTCTGACCCATCTCCCAGAAGATTGGAAATAAAAGCAAAAATAAACAAATGGGACCTAATTAAAATTAAAAGCTTCTGCACAACAAAGGAAACTATAAGCAAGGTGACAAGACAGCCTTCAGAATGGGAGAAAATAATAGCAAATGAAGCAACTGACAAAGAATTAAACTCAAAAATATACAAGCAACTCCTGCAGCTCAATTCCAGAAAAATAAATGACCCAATCAGAAAATGGGCCAAAGAACTAAACAGACATTTCTCCAAAGAAGACATACAGATGACTAACAAACACATGAAAAGATGCTCAATATCACTCATTATCAGAGAAATGCAAATCAAAACCACAATGAGGTACCATTTCACGTCAGTCAGAATGGCTGCTATCCAAAAGTCTACAAGCATAAATGTTGGAGAGGTTGTGAGAAAAGACAACCATCTTTCACTGTTGGTGGGCATGCGAACTAGTACAGCCACTATGGAGAACATTGTGGAGATTCCTTAAAACACTGGAAATAGAACTGCCATACAACCCAGCAAATCCCACTTCTGGGCATACACACTGAGGAAACCAGAATTGAAAGAGACATGTGTACCCCAATGTTCATTGCAGCACTGTTTATAATAGCCAGGACATGGAAGCAACCTAGTTGTCCATTGGCAGACTAATGGATAAGAAAGCAGTGGTACATATACACAATGGAATTTTACTCAGCTATTGAAAAGAATACATTTGAATCAGTTCTAATGAGGTGGATGAAACTGGAGCCTGTTATACAGAGTGAAGTAAGCCAGAAAGAAAAACACCAATACAGTATACTAACACATATATATGGAACTTAGAAAGACGGTAATGATAACCCTGTATGCAAGACAGCAAAAGAGACACCGATGTCCAGAACAGCCTTTTGGACTCTGTGGGAGAGGGCGAAGGCAGGATGATATGGGAGAATGGCATTGAAACATATAAATTATCATATGTGAAATGGATTGCCAGTCCAGGTTTGATGCATGATACAGGGTGCTTGGGCCTGGTGCACTGGGAAGACCCAGAGGGATGGGATGGGGAGGGAGGTGGGAGGAGGAGTCAGGATGGGGAACACATATACACTCATGGCAGATTCATGTCAATGTATGGCATAACCAATACAATATTGTAAAGTAAAACAAAAAAAAATAAAGTTCACATGAAAAATGAACAATCTAGGATAGCCAGGAAACTTCTGAAGGAGAAGGCAATGAGGTGGGACTATACTACATATTAAAAGCTAATGTAAAACTACAAGAATTAAAGCAGTGTGGTACACTAAATGGAGTCCAGATACAGAACTAAATTTTTTTGAGTATTTAGTATATGCTAAAAAAAGATGTGGGAAAAAAGAAAGTAGGTGATAAACCAGATCTGTCCATGGGAGCACAGAGGAAAAGGCCATGTGAGGACACAGCCAGAAGGTAACCATCTTCAAGACAAGGAGAAAGGTCTCAGTAGAAATCAACCTTGTTGGCACCTTGATCTTGGATTTCTAGCCTGGAGAAAATAAATTTCCATTGTTTAAGCCAAAAAAAAAAAAAAAAAGAGAGAGAGAGAGAGAGAAACAGAAAGAAGTCAAGGGACTTTATCTAGATCAGGGGAAAACAAAGAGACATTATAGTCAAATGCCTTATGTGAAACTTGTGCAGAACCTGGATGGAAAAATGTAAATGAAAACCTATAAAGTACATTTATGGACAACTGGGGTAACTTAGGTAGGCACTGTATAATGTTTTGGAATTAATGTTGACTTTCTTAGGTGAGGTACTGCTTTGTTGAGTGGTGAGGTAGCATGGTGTCTGCAGCCTATTTTGGGGTGGTTTAACAAAAAAGAAGTGCTTATGTGTAAGAAAAAGAAAAATAGCAAAATGTACATCCAAATATCAAAGCTGCTGAATATAAATAAATCAGTTTCAGTTCAATTCAGTCACTCAGTCATGTCTGACTCTTTGAGACCCCATGGACTGCAGCACGCCAGGCTTCCTTGTCCTTCACTATCTCCTGGAGCTTGCTCAAACTCATGTCCATTGAGTCAGTGATGCCATCCAACCATCTCGTCCTCTGTCATCCCCTTCTTCTCCTGCCTTCAATCTTTCCCATCATCAGGATCTATTCTAATGAGGAGGCTCTTCATATCAGAAAGATTGCTGCTGCTGCTGCTGCTGCTAAGTCACTTCAGTCATGTCCGACTCTGTGCGACCCCATAGACGGCAGCCCACCAGGCTCCCCATCCCTGGGATTCTCCAGGCAAGAACACTGGAGTGGGTTGCCATGTCATTCTCCAATGCATGAAAGTGAAAAGTGAAAGTGAAGTCGCTCAGTCGTGTCCGACTCTTAGTGACCCCATGGACTGCAGCCTACCAGACTCCTCTGTCCATGGGATTTTCCAGGCAAGACTACTGGAGTGGGGTGCCATTGCCTTCTCCGTCAGAAAGATTGGGATGACATTAAATATTACTTTGGCTTGCTGGTATTTCTGCATATGTGTGTGTGTGTGTGTGTTTACACACACTAATGATGCAGATATGAGCTATGTAAATCCCAAAATTTTTAATAAGATTTGCAGTCAGTTCAGCAAAATTTGGAGGAAGGTAGTAAAAATGTGGAAGCAGCAATCCCATGAATCTCCAGAAGGACATGAGACAGCCATGCTATTTCTGACTTCTGGATGACCAGCCAATTGGTTAGAACTAAGTAGCCTTCATCGAGGATTATAGAAGCAGATTATAAAAGCAGAGACAGGCTAACAAGCAACAGACCTATCGTCTCCTTAATCCCTCCTCCAAATGTAAAAGTTCATTCTTACTTTCAAAATTCCCAAGCAATCACAAAAGTGGGAGTGGGAATAGGGTGAGAGGTAGTATGAAAGCTCTTAAAAATAATTCCTTTTCCTTTCTCACCAAGGCCTAGCTTACTTTAGGTTCATTCCACCAATTTTCCCTTTATTTAGCTTCAGAACTATTATATAGCTATTAAATAATAACTTTCCTCCTGGCTAAACTCCATTTGTGCAACTGGGGTAGGCCACACAGAATTTTCTAGTTAATATTGTTCATCATTCTTGTTCCAATTAAGAAGCCTAAGTTTCTGAATCAAACATACCTGATTATAAATCTCTTACTTATTAGCTTTGTAGCCTTGTAGTCTCCATCTACAAAGAGAGATCAATATAATACCTATTTTATAGGCTGGTGATTAAAAGCCTAAGCTCTGAAGCTGAGCTTGCAGGGTTTTTATTCCAGCCCCACCATTTCACCACTTATCAGCTATGTGATCTTGCAAGTTACTTACCCTCTCTGTGCACCAGTTTTTCCTGACTGTAAAGTAGAATAATAATGATATGACTCATTTTATGGGGCTCTTGAGGATTAAATATTAATAAGTAATACAAATGTAAATATTTTTACTAAAAACTTACTATGAGCTATATTCTGTTCTGAGTGATTTATATGTGTTAACATATCCAAAGCATATGCAAAGGCCCTGATTGGTGTATTTGAGAAAACAGGTAGCCAATGTGACTGCTATGTAGTGAGCAAGGGGAAAAGTGGTACAAAATTACATATTTGAGATAGGGAAGTGTCAGATCATTCTCTTTGTAAGCTATATTTTATGTGAAAGTGAAAGTCACTCAGTCATATGGACTCTTTCTGACCCCATGGACTATACAGTCCATGGAATTCTTCAGGTCACAATACTGGAGTGAGTAGCTTTTCCCTTCTCCAGGGGATCTTCCCAATCCAGGGATCGAATCCAGGTCTCCCCCTTTGCAGGCAGATTCTTTATCAGCTGAGTCACAAGGGAAGCCCATATTTTATGTGAAGCATCATGTAACACCTTTGAAGTGTACTCTCTTTCAGGATTCCCTGGTAGCACTAGTGTAAAGAACCTGCCGAGGAGACATGAGAGGTGGGTTTGATCCTTGGGTCAGGAAGATCCCCTGAAACAGGGCATGGTGACCCACTCCAGTATTCTTGCCTGGGGAATCCCATGGACAGAGGAGCCTGGCAGGGCTTCATGGGGTTGCAAAGAGTTGGACATGACTGAAGTGACTTAGCACAGCACAGCATACTTTATTTCAAGGATGGTATCCAATCATATTAAAAGCTGCTAAGAGGTGTTTCTAACATGAGGACTAAGAAAATAGAGTGTAGTTCATTTATCTAATATAGAGGTAATAAGTGATCTTTAAGAGTCAAGGCTCTTATATGGGAATCTGTATAGTAAAGCTCTAGTATATTTCTAGGTGTAACACCTATAATGCTTAAGAAAGAGAATTTGTTCGTATTTGTTTTGGTGTGGCACTAACGTGAAGGGCAATATATTACATGACTTGTGTAAATCACATACAGTTGTTTGATTCTAGGATGTTCATCCTTTTGTATGTTTGCAATTTTTTTAATGAAAGAGAAATCTTAATCATAGCATTGCTATTGTTTATTATAAAGCAGCTGTTATTTCCATGTAAAGCCCTACATGATTCTTTATGTAATGGAAGTTTGATCAATTCTTTCCCTAAGCATTTTCATTTCAGAGAACCGATGGACAGAGTGAGACTCATAGAATATAAAATTCATCACTGCATAATACCCATTCAAATGGTAATAATAATTCTCAGGTATCTATCATCCCTATTTTGGGGGAGGGAGTAATTTATTCATGCCTTCTATTTTCTTTTCCTACTACTGTTCATTCTTTGGCAATTTCACTGTTCATTAGCATATCTGTCAGATAGTGAACAAGAAAAGCAAGGAAAATAAGTCGAAACAAATCAGATTGTTTTATTATTCATCACCAGATCTCAAAAAGCAGCTGTAGGAAGAGATTGGAAATTAATTTTTGAGTGGATATTTTGGATAGCCTATGAATGCCTATGAATCACAAAAATAATCAACTTTATTACTGACAGAACTAAATCTATTGTTTTTGATTTTATATATTTGCTACACCTCTCTTTAAATAGTACAAATAACAGAATAGTCCATAAATATTTTACTGTCATTCAATTCAGCAATATTTATTAAACTTTAAAAATTTTCTGTAGATGTAGAATGTCTACCACAGAACTAGAAAAAACTAAAGATGCATTGACATGGTTGCCCTCAGGGAGTTAATGAACCACCTAGGGAACCTGATTTACACACCTAAAACAGATGATAAGAAAAGACAGCAAACTATTGAGTGTGTCACTCAATATCAATGATAAGCACACTGTATAATTTTATGATGTTATGTCAGCAGCCATATTTTATGTGTACTAATGAATAAATAAGAAAATATAAAACTTATGTGACACACTATATCTCAATTCTGAAATTAACCATTATCGGTACTTCCATTCTAATGATGACTCTATTAGTAACAGAATCTAGTGCTTAGAGATAGTTTCTTTGTCTTTCAAGTTTGGAATCAACTGAGACTTTGCTGATTGGTTCAAATTATATTTTTATTATAGAAAACATCATTCTTTTAACAGATTAGATAAGTTTAGCTTTTTGATGGAATTAAATGTTCTGATCTTTTTTTTTTCTCCTAGGGAGCAAACTCTTAAAAATACAAAAACAAATAAAGCAACGTTATTATGCACAAATAGTTGTTTTCCTTTAAATTTTTCTTGACTATAAAATTTATCACTTAGTTTGAGACAGCAGTATATTGGTGAAATATAGTTTACAATATTTTCCTAAATTATTTGATTAATAGGTCACATTATCTGGGCGAAGTTCTGAATAATTAGTATGTAAAAACATTTATCATATACATATATTCTGTGAAAAAAGATTCTTTGTATTATATATTCTTCCCATTCTCCCTCCTTTTAATGACTGATAATCTTCCTAAAATAATACAACAAACATTGCTTTCTGTGAGAAAGCAATGAGAAAATGCCCAATGTTTACAAAATTATAGCAAAATATGACTACATATCAAATAAAAAGATCACATATTGTCATGAGGTAAGAAATATCTGAACTTTGACACACAGAAGGATTTTATTTTGTTTTTTTTAAGATTGAGACTTCTGGAGATTGTGTTCCCTAAACTGTGAATGTTATATATGATGATAAGGAGGGCCAAGGGATAGATTTTATCCAGCTATTGATTTGTCAGAGAGATATCCAGATACCTAAAAAATGATTTTCTGCTTTTTATCCTTAGAAAATGTAAATGGCATGGTTGCCATTCTTCCCCACACCCTTCTTCATTATCCACATTAAAAAAATAAAATAGAATAGCAAACAAAATTAGCACATTATTCACCAAGTATTCATTAATACTTATGCTATATAATTCTCCTTTAACATTCTATTAAAATTACTAGTTGGCTTAGTTAAAATGATCTGCTTCAAATACCCAGTTAAAAAGCAAACTTAAACATGTCTTGTATTACTTCTAAGTCTGTCTACACAAAATCTAAACAACCCATAGCAAAATGAAAAGTTCAATCAACCTAACTGTTTGGACTGTGTGATGCCAATTAGCAGTTTGAATTTTCCCCATTGAATTGACCAGATGTTTAAGCATTGTGCAGACACTGCCTAAGTATTCAACCACTTACTATCAGATGATTATATCAGAGGGTGGGAATTCACATGCCTAGCCACACCCATATAGCAGTAATACACACTTTGCCTAACGTGAAGCACACTGTATAATTTTATGATGTTATGTCAGCAGCCATATTTTATCTTGCATAGGAATTATGAGGACACACTGCAGTCACATAAAACAGAATCTTGTTTTACCTAAGTTCTGATGAATTAAGGTAATTTATTGTGCAAAATTTTCACATGTGTTAAAATGCCTAGAATATGTAAATATGTAGATATATATATATATATATATATATATATATATATACTTCTTTGAATTAGTAATCTGAAGATTTTTCTAATGATAGAATTGTGAGCTGCAGACTGAATTTTTTTTTTAATGTGATGATAGATTTACAATTCAAGGGAACATAAATGAACAGAAATGCCCTAAAAAACAGCTGTCTACCTGACTGATCCAAGAAAATGAACACTGAAAACAAACAGCTGCCCTATAATAGACTTTGTGGTAAAACTGATCACCCTGAGCATAATGGATTTATTTTCTTTTGTGCTTATTATGAACTTGGCAAACTGTCTCTGGTATAAATATTTAAATGTAACAATGAAGAGAAACAGCAATGGCCCAACATCTACGATAGAGCCAGAACTATTTCTGGGAAATTTGAGGATTTTCAACTTACAAGTTTTCTTTTACAATTATTTAGGAATCTCTTTATCCTTAAGTTTCTGTTAAGCCTAATTCAAGGATGGATGCATCTTGTGAAGTGCAAAGGAAAAGAAAAAGAAGTGAGAGAGTGAGAGAAATGGTGGTGGGGTGAGGGGTAGTTAGAATAGAAGGAGTGAGGGGAGAGAAGAAAAGGGAGGGAAGGAGAAGACAGGAGAGGAGAAGAGAGGGAGAGGAATCATCAGAATAGTAAAGTAGCATTGGCATTATTCAAGTGTGGTATTATAAGCAAGCATGACCTCAACTGTCAAATGAAACCCGGTTTACCCTTTTCAAAGTAGTCAAGGAGTCTTGGATACAGAGCAAGGTTAAATGGTTTCTAGTGATTCCATATGCAAAAGTACTCAATATGCCCGTTTTTCTTCTTGAATTTAACACCATTTCCCCAAGCTTTCTTGATTACATACTTGCTAGCACCGTAATACGCTGAAGGCAATTCCTTTAAGTCTTAATGTTCTCTCTTTTTAAAATAACATAGCTAATAAGGAAGCTTTTAGAGCAAAGGAACATGAGCTCAGGTAAACATGTTGGTGCTGTTCTACAAGATTCAGGTATGAGAAATTCTAAATTAACAAAAATTCTATTAGGGCATCTGCTTATAAGCAGCCTATAAGGAAAATCAGTGAACCATAAAAAAATCAATACCGCGTCCTGATTTTATGCAATAAAATTCAGTTCATGAGGTCTATGATGCTTAGGAGTACCAACAATTACATGTACTTTCTTATTTCTGCCATATCTTGTCCCCCCACAATAGATTTCTACTGGTTTTTAACGAGAGCTACAGATGCTTTATAATCATTACAGCCAATGAAAATTGGCAACAACCAATAATAGATAGAGGTTGGTATGGAGGTGGAAGAAATACTTGGCTTCCTGGCAATCAAGGTAAAGAAAGGAAAATTAATGGACTAACTCTCATTCTCTAATAGAAAGAAACAATACACATTCTCAGATAAGACAAATTGTGTCAAAGCCCTCATCTTTGGGATAAAGTATTGCTGTGATCTTTGACATCCCATTCATGTAAGAAGTATTAGGCAAAGAAATATTGTCTTGGATAATCTTACAAAATAAAAGCACAAGGACAGTCTTCACATGCTTTTCAGCAGTGACTAAGAGTAAGACTAAAGAGAAAACATGAAACTGTGTATTTACTGAGGCATTTCTATGGAACTATAATAGCATTATTTAAATATGAATAGTCCGACAATCTGATTTGATAGAAAGCTACAGCATAGAGTTCTAACTAGTACCTTCTTTATTTCAGTGGCTTTTAACTCTCCTACTCGTTAAAATAATCTAGAGACCTTTAAAAATATACATTTTTGGTTCTGATTCTCTAATATGCCATTTCAATATGGTTGAGATGGAGTTAAGTATTTTTAAATATCTTTCTCTGGTTGGCTCTTTGGCATCCTTATTCTCTGGGTTTCCTCAGAATGCAATCAATATATTTATGTCTCCTGTAAGTATTATGTTTTCCTGGTGGTATTTTATTATTATTTGTTTCTTTTTCCTCTGGCTCCCAAGAAGATATATTATAGACATTTTTTCCAGGTGACATTTAGGAATCCAAACTTTCAAAACCGTAAAATTTTACATGATAGACATAGCATTGGCATGAGTTCCTGGAAACTTGACATGGTGGCATGGCTTAAAATTTTTTTCATCAAGTACACCAATTAAAGTATAAAAAAGAAAGTTAATTTAAATACATTGTGTACCCTGTGCTGGTAATTATATCACTTTGTATATGTTATCTCATGTAAACACCAGAGCAATTCTGGGATAGTTATAGCCCCCAATTTTACATATGAAAAGCTTAGACTCATAGAGGTTAAGCTTTGCCCAAAGTTACATATCTTAAAAGTGGTGAAGCTGAGATTTACTATTTTTAAAACCAAAGATCATTCATTTGTCTTCCCATGTTGCTTCTATTGTAGATAATATGGTATGCTACTACTTACTATGAGTTCATGATGATAACTGATGGCACAGTTTAAAATCAGAGCAAAAAGGTATACAGTGCTCCTTTTTTCTAAGCAAGAACAAAAATGAATTATTTGTTTGATTCTTAAATGTATTTATTAATCCATTGCTCTTGCAAGCCTATGATAACTAAGATTGCTTCTCCATCATCCTGCCGATGATCCTTTGATCATTTTATGGGGGTAGAGATTCTCTGTTTGCAATTGAGAAATGGAACCAACAGATAATACCCAGGTGTTTGAAAACACATAGCAAACAAAAACCTTGATTGAAAAATCTTGAAATACCAAAAAAGTCTTTAAAATCTCATTAATAAACAATTACCAAAGAGCCAGAATTTAAATAGATCTTGTTAATTGTGTTTATCTCAGTGTGATGCCATGTCAGAAAGCCTAAAGCAAATGTATTTTGTTAAAAGTACTGCTGGCACAGCAGGCCCTGAACATTAAAAAGGAAGCTTGTCATTATGGGGCTGTAACTGAGAGAGGAGACTAACATGGGTCTAAATCATTAATATTATATCTTAAACTGGAAATGCTGCATTTTAAAGCTATTTATGTCCAACAAAATTCCCTACCATCTTACATTCATCTTAATGCTACTTGAATTGAGAATTTATAATCTGTTGAACATCAGGCGAATCACAACTAAGGGACTTGGCCTGTTAGTTATATTCAGAGTTGTAATACTAGTGCACTTGAGAGTATTACCAATATTAATTGATATAAAATGATTTTCCCTTTGGATAAATTACTGGGTATCTATAATATAACACAGAGTCTTGTATTCTGAGAAATAAGGATGAAAATCCTTGATAGGGTATCTGGTTCAAGATGATAGACAACACACATTGTATCCTCTTTATAGGAAAATCTTATGGATAATAGTAGTGAAGTATTAAAAATAGTAAATCTGTAAATTCACTGAAAATAGGAAAGACAATAGAAGATCAGAGCTTTGATACATATTCTAGTAGATGGAAGAAAGGTGAGACAATATTAATAGACAATCTACTCCCAGATGGATCAGATGGTAAAGAATCTGCCTGCAGTGCAGGAGACCTGAGTTTGATCTCTGGGTTGGGAAGATTCCATGGAGAAGGGAATTGCAACCCCCTCCAGAATTCTTGCCTAGGAAATCCCATGGACAGAAGAGCCTGGGGAGCTACGGTCTGTAGGGTCACAAAGAGTCAGACATGACTAACACACACTATGGTGAGAGCTCAGGGCATGTACAGAATGCTACAGCAGATGTTAGAGATGGTTTGACCAGAGGGGTGAAATAGGAAGAGAACAATACAGCAACAGGATTGATGATCTGTTGCAGTGGTTTCCAAGGTTGTGTGTGCTCATCCTTGGGTGTGAGCAAGGTTATTATTCCATGTGGTACACATAAAAAATAATGATTTCCATTTCTACTTATTGTCTATCAAAAAATAAGAAATATATGATGCCTATCAATATTTTATAAACAGATTTATAAACACAGTGGTCTGTGCATGTGATTAAGAAGTATATGTAATGTATATTTTGATACACTAAATATATATTAAGTCATCTATATAAATTAAATAAAGTATTAATTTATACTTATTTATATATTAAATAATTTTGACATATATATAATTATTGATGGATATCCTTTTTTGTAACTGATAAAGTCATCAGGATAGCTGTGGGAGCCTACAAAACCCCTATGCTGGCCTTTATGTGCAGGTAGAGGCCAAGGTGCTATCTTCTAAAGAAATGACTGATCTACCAGGAAGGGTTTAATGCTCTTGTTATGGCAGTTGACAGCTCAAAGAAGAGCCATCCTTATTCTGGTATACAGAAGAGCGACCATGTGCCTGTTCTCTGCCATAAGCACTAAAATATTCACTTATTTGGGGTTAGAGCTGACTTTCAGGAAATAGGCTAGTGGAAGAAGACCTGAAGAATGGCAGAATTGCTTGGTAGTGACCTATAATAATACACCTAGTCCTTCATTTGTAAGTATGAATAGATAACCAAGCATCAGCAGATATTTGAGAAAAACTAAGATCATAAAAAGAACCACAGCTAACTCTGGAAGAACCAGGGATTTGGAAAAAAATAAATTTAAAAAATTGTAGTAATTAATATCCTTGAAAGAATCAGAAAGTTCCCACATTTAGAAAATAAGAGCAGATGACTACAAGAAGAGTAATCAGAAAACAAAGTAAAATTTAAATTTGATTAAAATTAGAGTCAGCAGAATAAATTCAAATTAAATATAAAATAAATTGCAAAACTATGGGATATCACAAAGGTGATGTAAGTTTTACTGGCAAACAGACGCACATGACAGAGCCATTGGTAAATGAATACCTAGTAAAATTAGATGAGTTCAAAATTGAAGGAAGAGAAAAATTCATAAATATAATTATATGGAAGGTGTTTCACATTAAAATAATTTAAATATCAAAATATTAGGGAAAACCTTTTGGAAAATGAATGAAGCCTTCCAATATTTTTACAAAAATTACCTTTATTTTCATGCTGTGAAATTTAAATGCAAAAGGAAGAATATAGTAGAATATTATCTTAAAATTTCATTGGGAAAATTCTTCCCCAGATCCCCCTAAAAATTGATACTTCTTTCATACATTGTTTATTTTAAGAAATGAATGCAAATTTTAATTAAAATATAAATGTTATTAAATATAAGATTAAACAAATGTTAATTTTATTTTTATCCAGGCAAGTTCTCAATAAAACTTTTATTTTCTACTATTTTCATAAGTATGGAATTTTAGTTCTGGTTTTCAGCATTTTCACTTTAAGTAGGATTTTTTTAAAAACATGGATAAGGAGGTCTTAGAATAGCATAATTTAAGAAGCTGTATGATCTTAGTCATAAGGAAAATAAGGCATACATTTCTTATGTCAACAACCAAAAAGGAAAAAGAAAAAAAAAATCCTGACCTGTTATGTTAGGAAAAATAAGCTCTATAAGGGTGTAATGATCCAAATACGAAGCAAACTAAAATATGGCATAATTGTGAACATTAAATGGAGCATAAAATAGAAGAATGGATTTGACTTTGATGGTTGAAGTATCTTCCTTTAAGAAGGTATATGGTTTTTCTGTAGATCCAGTCATGCTCCTTGGCTTTACAGTGAAAAATATTAACATAATTATAATATTGAAAAGTACAGCATACATATTTACATAATTTAAACAAAAAAACCTATAAATTTGGAAAGTTTAATTGTATTTCAAGTGCAAGTTTATGTCATAAATCATGTCAATGTGAAAAGAAAAGGTCATGGTAATTCAAGTTAGGATGTAAGAGGAGAGAAAAGATTGTACTTTCTCTCTGAATTAGTGGAAGCATCAATGGATGCAATTTAAAATCAATAAATTAAGAAATTGGGCTTTGTAAAAATAATCAACAGAAGATTATAAAAACAAAATCTATCTAACAGTTATTGGGAACACTAGAGAAAAAGTGTCTACTAATTGAGCTCAATTCACTGTATTTAAATACACTTTTAAATTTTAATTTAAACAATAGGAATATAAGCATATTATTTAGAGTTCTTGACATAATTCCCAGAAAAATGAAACAAATTACTCCTAGGTAGTGGGACAGGTTATGTTGGAATGGAGTGGATTTTTAAAAATTTTTTATTTAATGCTCTTCTGTAGTTTTGAAATTTTATTTCTATGTGCATATAAAATACCCTCTTCCACTCCCTCTAATTCCTTCCTCCTAAAGTAACCAATGGTAACCCTTGCTGCTGCTGCTGCTGCTAAGTCGCTTCAGTCATGTCTGACTCTGTGCGACCCCATAGATGACAGCCCACCAGGCTCCCCCATCCCTGGGATTCTCCAGGCAAGAACACTGGAGTGGGTTGCCATTTCCTTCTCCAATGCATGAAAGTGAAAAGTGAAAGTGAAGTCGCTCAGTCGTGTCCGACTCCTAGCGACCGCATGGACTGCAACCTACCAGGCTCCTCCATCCATGGGATTTTCCAGGCAAAAGTACTGGAGTGGGGTGCCACTGCCTTCTCCAATGGTAACCCTTACACCTGCTAATTTTCTCTATTCTCTTTTTCTCTTTCACACACACACATACATACACACATGCATGCATACCTACATACATATTAGTGCCCTTTATCTTCCTGTAGGAGAAATTTTCCAAAGAGTGATTGTTAAGCCAAGTAATATGCCTGTATTTATTTTAATGGATTTTGCAATATTGTTGTCGTGTCTGACTTTTTGTGACCCCGTGGACTGCAGCACCCCAGGCCTCCCTGTCCATCACCAATTCCTGGAGTTTACTCATACTCATGTCCATTGAGTAGGTGATGCCATCCAACCATCTCATCCTCTGTCTTCCCCTTCTCCTCCTGCCTTCAATCTTTCCCAGCATCAGGGTCTTTTCCAGTGAGTCAGTTCTTCAAATCAGGTGGCCAAAGTATTGGAGATTCATCTTCAGCATCAGTCCTTCCAAAGAATATTCACTCCTTGCAGTCCAAGGGATTCTCAAGAGTCTTCTCCAACACCACAGTTCAAAAGCATCAATAATTTGGTGCTCAGCTTTCTTTATGGTCCAACTCTCACATCCATACATGACCACTGGAAAAACCATAGCTTTGACTAGACAGACCTTTGTTGACAAAGTAATGTCTGCTTTTTAATACATTGTCTGTTTGTCATCACTTTTCTCCCAAGGAGCAAGCATGTTTTAATTTGATGGCTGCAGTCACCAACCACAGTAATTTTGGAGCCCAGGAAAATAAAGTCTTTCACTCTTTCATTGTTTCCCCATCTGTATGCCATGAAGTGATGGGACAGGATGCCTTGATCTTTTTTGAATCAAAAATTCAAAAAAAGGTTTTTGAATGTTGAGTTTGAAGCCAGATTGTTCACTCTCCTCTTTCACGTTCATCAAGAGGCTCTTTAGTTCCTCTTCACTTTCTGCCATAAGGGTGGTGTCATCTGAATATCTGAGGTTATTGATATTTCTACCAGAAATCTTCATCCCAACTTCTGCTTCATCCAGCCCAGCATTTCTCATGATGTACTCTGTATATATGTTAAATAAACAGGATGACAATATATAGCCTTGACATACTCCTTTCCCGATTTTGAACCAGTCTGTTGTTCCATGATCTGTTCTAACTGTTCTTTCTTGACCTGCATACAAGTTTCTCAGGAGGCAGGTAAGGTGGTCAGATAGTCCCATCTCTTTAAGGATTTTCCACAGTTTGTTTTGATCCACACAAAGGCTTTAGTATAGTCAATGAAGTAGATGTTTTTTTCTGGAATACTCTTGCTTTTTCTATGATCCAACCAATGTTGGCACTTTGATTTGTGGTTCTCTGCCTTTTCTAAACCCACCTTGAACATCTGGAAGTTATTGGTTCATATACTGTTGAAGCCTAACTTGGAGGATTTAGCATGTGAAATGAGTGCAATTGTGTGGTAGTTTGAACATTCTTTGGCATTGCCTTTCTTTGGGATTGGAATGAAAACTGACCTTTTCCAGTCCTGTAGCCACTGCTGAGTTTTCCAAAATTACTGGCATATTGAGTGCAGCACTTTAACAGCATCATCTTTTAGAATTTGAAGTAGCTCAGCTGGAATTCCATCATCTGCACTAGCTTTGTTTGTAGTGATGCTTCCTAAAGCCCACTTCACTTCATATTCCAGGATGTCTGGCTGTAGATGAGTGATTACACCATCGTGATTATCTTGGTCATGAAGATCTTTTTTGTTTAGTTCTTCTGTGTATTCTTGCCACCTCTTCTTAATATTTTCTACTTCTGTTAGGTCCATATCATTTCTGTCCTTTATTGTGCCCCTCTTTCCATGAAATGTTCCCTTGGTATCTCTAATTTTCTTGAAGATATCTCTAGTCTTTCCCCTTCTATTGTTTTCCTCTATTTCTTTGCACTGTTCACTTAAGAAGGCTTTGTTACCTCTCCTTGCTATTCTTTGGAACACTGCATTCAGGTGGGTATGTCTTTCCTTTCTCCTTTATCTTTTGCTTCTCTTCTTTTCTCAGGTATTTGTAAGGCCTCCTCTGAAAACCATTTTGCCTTTTTGCATTTTTTTTTTCTCTTGGGGATGGTTTTGACCACCACCTCCTGTACAATGTTATGAACCTCCGTCCATAGTTCTTTAGGCACTCTCTCTATCAGATACAATCCCTCTGCAATATTACTTTCTTAAAAAGTTGCAGCATTTCACAATCTCAACATCAATAATGAGAGTTCATTTTCTCATATTTCTGCCTATATTGGATATTATTATCCTTTTTAATTTTACCATCAGATGGGTATTAAAAAAAAGGTAATTACATTTTTATTTGAATTTGAATTTCCCTGACCACTGATGAGATTGAGTCTCTTTTCATATGAATATTTGCATTTCAAATTTCCTTTACTCTGAATTGGTTATTTGAAACCTTTATACATATTTATATTTAATAACTAGACTTTTCCTCATTAAGCACATTTTTTTTTTGCTAATTAATCACATTAACCCATAGAAAACTTAGAAAATATTTGGGACATGGTTATAGTTTTCAGTGATTATTTATCTAAAATTAATATTTAACTGAATAGGGGTCTTTTATAGAAAGGCTATCCATCTTCTGTTAGATACTTGATTTTGTTTATGATATTCCCTGCCAATTAGGTAATTGAATTTAGTAATCATTTCTGATGGCCTCCATTTTCCAGTCTGTATTAAGAAGATATTTACCATTTCTTGGCATTTCCTAAGTGATTGCAAGTGATTGCAAGTGATTTCCTAAGTGGTGTTTCTTTTTTTTTTTTTACTTTTTATGTGTAGATCTTTACATTTGGATCTTTATAAAGAATTCACTTTTTTATTATGTCAAGGTGTAAACTTTTTTCTTAAATGAATATTCATTTTTCCAACACCATTTATAAATAAACTATGCTTTTTCAACTGAATTAAATGCCCATTTTGTCACATTTTAATTTATTATATATATATATTAGATCTATTCAGACAGTTATGTTCTGTAACTAATCTATTCATCCATTCTTATCCAATTGACTTTAGAGTAAGTTTACTATTTGATATAGAAGGTCTTATATCACTACAATGCATTATCAATTTTGGTATAATATTCTAGGTGTTTGCTGATCTTTACTATTCTATATAAAATTTTATATCATTAATCCAATTCTAAAAATTTGGAATGAGTAAATTTATATATATGCTTGGCATAAATTGAGCTGTTCATGCTGTTAACCACCACTCCGCAGGGAATACTACTCATTCCCACTAGTTTTGATATTTTTATGTCTTTCTACAAAATATGTTTTTAATTCAATTAAATAATACTTATTGAGATAATATTAACTTCCCATAAGATTTATCCCTTTAAAGTATTAATTCTGGCAGTTTTACCATATTAACAAAGACGTGCAGGCATAACCACTATCTAATTACAAATAAGTCATTACCTCCAAAAGAAAGCATGTACCCATTAGCAATCATTTCCAATTCCGCTCCATCCTCACTCCTTGAAAACCACTAATCTAATTTCTGTCTTTATGGATTTGCCTATTTGGGATATCTCATGTAAATTCAATCACATAATAGGTTATGGTTACGTTCCGTTGTGAGACCTAGATCATAAAGAAGGCAGAACACCAAAGAATTGATGCCTTTGAACTGTTGTGCTGGAGAAGACTCCTGAAAGTCTCTTGCACAGCAAGGAGATCAAACCAGTCAATCTTATGGGAGATCAACTCTGGAAGGACTGATGCTGAAGCTGAAGCTCCAGTATTTTGGTCATCTGATGTGAACAGTTGACTCATTGGAAAAGTCCCTGATGTTGGGAAAGATTGAGGGCGGAAGGAGAAGAGGGCATCAGAGGATGAGATGGCTTGACAGCATCACCAGTGCAACGTTGTTTGCCCAGTGTGAACTTGGGAAAACCCTTGGAGGTGGTGAGGGTCAGGGATGCCTGGCAGGCTGCAGTCCATGGGGTCACAAAGAGTTGGACATGACTGGGCAATTGAACAACAACAACAATATGTTGTACTTTGAGACTGGCTTCTTTCATTTAGTGTAATGTTTTCAAAGTCCATCCATATTGCAACACATGTATTTTATTGATGAATAGTATTACATTTTATGGATATGTGTTTGTGTGCTTGGCTGCTCAGTCATGTCTGACTCTTGCAACCCCATGCATGGACTGTAGCCCACCAGTCTCCCCTGTCTGTGGAATTCTCCAGGCAAGAATACTGGAGCATGTTGCCATTTCCTACTTCAAAGGATCTTTCCAACCAGGGATTGAACCAGCATCTGGAGTCTACTGCATTGGCAGGCAGATTCTTTACCACTGTGCCACCTGGGAAACCCTTTTACCATACATTATTTATCCATTGTTCAATAGATGGGCATTTGAGTTGTTTCCTTTTTTTGGCTATTATTATTAGTCAAAGCTGTGGTTTCCCAATAGTCATGGATGGATGTGAGAGTTGGACTATAAAGAAGGCTGAGTGTCAAATTGATGCTTTCAAACTGTGGTGTTGGAGAAGACTCCTGAGCGTGCCTTGGACAATAAGAAGATCAAACCAGTCAATCCTAAAGGAAATAAACCCTGAATATTCATTGGAAGGACTGGTGCTGAAGCTGAAGCTCCAATACTTTGGCCACCTGATGCGAAGAGCTGACTCATTGGAAAAGACTGATGCTGGGAAAGATTGAAGGCAAGAGAAGGGGGCAACAGAGGATGAGATGGTTGGATGGCATCACCAACTCAATGAACATGAGTTTGAACAAGCTCAGGAGGTGCTGAAGGACAGGGAAACCTAGTGTGCTGCAGTTCATGGGGTCACAAAGAGTCGGACATGACTTAGTGACTGAACAACAACAATAATTCTGCTATGAACATTCATGCATGAGTCTTTATGTGGACATTTGTTTTCGTTTCTCTAGGGTAGGAGTAGAATTGCTGAGCTGTAGGGTAACTCTATGTTTAAACATTTGAGGAAATGCTAAACTCTTTCACACAGCCTGCACCAGCAATGTATGCGTGTTCCAATTTCTCCATATCTTCATCAGCACTTATTATAATCTGTGTTATTTATCTGCCAACCTAGTGGGTATGGAGTTGTATCACATGGTGATTTTCGTTGGACAGCCCTGATGGCTAATGATGTTGAAGTCTGTTCATTTTCTTAATTATCATTTATATATACCTTCTTTGGAGAAATGTATATTCAAAATCTTTTGCCCTTTTTAAACTGGAGTATAGAATTTTTATTGTTAAATTAATAAAATTTTTATATATCTGGACATTAAACCTTTTTAATATATATGATTTGCAAGTATTTCCACCCATTATGCTTTTTATTTATCCTGTCCCTGAAATCTTCCTAAATATGTTATCTGCTTTGGTAATTTTTTTAAAAGTAGACTTTCCTAGGTTGTCTGCTCCTGCTGCTGCTGAGTCGCTTCAGTCATGTCTGACTCTGTGCGACCCCATAGAAGGCAACCCACCAGGCTCCTCCGTCCATGGAATTTTCCAGGCAAGAGTACTGGAGTGGGGGGCCATTGCCTTCTCCAACTAGGTTGTCTAGATTGATAATTAAATCAACCAAAATAAGAAAAATATGTTAATTGGTTTCTAATATTTGTGCTAATTATTTTAGTCTCTTATATTAGATAAAATTTCTAAAACAAATCTTACTGACATGATAGATTATTTCTTGACTTATTTCTAATTTATTGAAATTGGTTCCAGTATTCTTTGATTAAGATAATATTTGATATTTACTTTTCATAAATATTTTTCATAGTTACAAGTTTTATTTTATTGAATCATATGAAATTAATTTTAGAATTCTATTACATGTCATCTCAGTCCTTAAAATATAACCATATGGTTTTCTTTACTTAACTTGTTTGTTTAATGACCTTTGTTTATCTATTTCTTAATGATTAAAATGATGAACCATTCTTACAATTTTGTAATTAACCAAACTTGATTCATGTGTATTATTAATATTATATTCACTTATGATTTTGATTGTTAATATTTAATTTAAAAAATTTCAGTGACATAACAAATTATTTTTACATCAAAATGAATCACTAAAAGCCCAATTCAATTATCATTTCCTTATCCCTAACACTGAGTTGTCTTTTAGATTGCTATTACTACCTACATTCTCCCACTTAGTTGGTTGATTTTGCTTAATATACTTCATGTTCTTAGTTCCAAGTACCATTAGCTATTGCATTAGTACATATATTTTGTTTCAACAATTCTTATAAGAATGAAAACAAGAGCTATAATGATTATGACGATGAGTATAAGAAAAAGGAAAAGAAGATAGAATAGCTGATGTTAAGACATATAAAGAAACAAAGGGTGATTGTTCTCTATTATTCCTGAAGAATGTTCCAGAATAAATAATTATGAATGATATTAATAAGGGAGAGATAGATACAGAGGGACAAAGGAGGAAACATAAAGCTTATTAAAGAACATAACAGTTAGGAAAAGTAAAGAGGGGATTTTTTTTTTTTTTAGATGAATGTATGCCTGTAACAGTGAATTACATTATTGGACTATAGGCTGTTTTGATCAGCTCTGTGATTAGTATTAGTCATTGTAGACACAAGTATTATGCATTTTTGGTAGGTATGGTTAAGATAAACAATATGATATAAATATACTTTAAAAAATATCATTCAACTAATTTCTCATTTAAATGCTTTCTTCTCTGCAATCACCTTCTGTATTTTTTTCAGTCTAACTTTATTGAGGTTTTCTATGGCTAAATCAAAGATCTCTCAGTAAATGTCACATAGTACTTGAAAATATGTATTTTATTTTCAAATATCTTTTGATATTGATTTCTAACATAATTCAACAGTAATGAGAGAACAGATTCTGAATGATTTCAATACCTTTAGGCCATGAAATTCTTGCACTTTTTTTTTATGTCCCTGGATATGTTCCAGTGTCTCCTAGTTTACAGTCTATGGGAACTTCAATAGAATTTATGTCCTACTACTGTGTGAAATTGTATAAATCTTAATTATATTGAATTGGTTCACAGTGCTTTTCAAGTTTCAAGTGCTTTTCCTTCTTATATCTCTGTATATTCATTCTATTAATTTTTGAGAGTTTGATATTGAAACTCTAAAAATCTTTATTTATCTACTTAAAAATAATTGTAATATATAATGGAACTATATGTAACCTTTTTTTGGTATTTTCCAAGTCTCCTGTAAATGTGTTATTGTACTTTCATAATGTAAAAAAATAACAATTAAAATTAAAAAAGCTTCCATCTTGCATTATTAGAATGGAATTAGCTTAAAAATATAATAAGTTAATCCTTAAAGTAGCTTTGGGTTATTCAATCTGTGATTCTAAACTTTGAGAGATTTTTGTTGTTCCCGTTGCTATTGTTGCTGCTGCTGTTTTCCTTTTTATAGTGAAAGAATTTTAGGTTTATGGAAAAGTGATAAAATCATATAGAAGTCCTGCATTTCCCACAGCAAATTTCCCCTAATATGAAGATTTTACATAACAATAGTAAAATTATCAAAACCAAATAGTTAACATTGGTACAATGTGGTTAATAAGCTGCAGAACTTACTTCAGTTTTACTCAAGTTTCAACTAAAGTGTGAAGTTTTACTTTTTTGTCTTTCAGGATACCCTCTTGAGCTTTATCTCTAGTCTTTTAAAGTTCATCATTTGTTCCATGTCTTACAGTACCTTGACAATTTTGAAGAACATTAGTCAGGTATTTTTACATAGATTATTTTTTTCACTTGTAAGTTATAAAATAAAATGATGGAAACCAGTTCCCCCCACCCCATTAGGCAAAGAAATATCCGCTAAGTATATCGAGAGTTCCAAAGTTAAATGACTGACATCCTAAGTCTACCAGCTATTTATATCTGGAGACTCTTCCCTCAGAGTAGAAACAAATGGGAAGAGATTGGAAATATGATGTGCTAATGGTATACTTCCTAATATTTGCTCTTGTGCCTTCTCCAGAATATTCAGAAACCTAGTTATTTTCTGCATATAAATTGAACAACTCAGTCCTGATCTGAATATAAAATGGATAATATTCTCTCAAGTTTAAAATATAGTAATTAAACTGATCAGGGAATAATTCTTTCATTTGAAAAGGCGTGTGAAAATGAATATGAAGATAACCATGTTTGCATATTCAGAGAATGACCCATCTTATTAGATTCATTATTCCCAAGTAAATGGTAAAGTTATTAAAAACCACCATCCTTTTAAAAAGACTGACATTTTAAAAACATAATAACAATGATGAAGTATAGAAAGATTTCATGAAAGCTCTGTAATCATATTGTTGTTGAGATGGAAGTGATTACCCATTCTAAAAAAATAAATAAGAGTCATAGAACTTAAAAACAAAGCTATGGTTAGAGGAAGTCTACTTTAAAAGAAAACAGTCTATTGGAACAGGATCTTCAAACAACTTTCCCTTTTGATTAATTTTTCCCTTTGCTCTATGTCTATTAAGCAAACTAAACTAAAATCACATAATTTTTTCTACTTTGATATAAAAGAAATCGTTACCTGAAGGAGTCTGGATTTTTGCAATTTTTTTGAGATATAATTATCCTTCCCATCATATACAAGTTACTATTTTAAAGTGTTCAGTTCAGTGGTTTTCAGTATATTTACAAGGTTGTGCAAACATCACCACTATTTCATTCTAGAACATTTTCAGCTCTGCAAAAAGAAACCCCTTACCTATTAGCCATCACTCCTAGTTGCTACTTCCACCCAACTCCTTACAACTACTAATCTTATTTCTATTGCTATGAATTTGCTTATTTTGGACATTTTGTAGAAGTGAAACTGTACAATGTGTGTCCTTTTGTGTCTGGCTTATTTAATTGAGAATGTTTTGTAGGTTCAACCATAGCATGAAAGAGTACTTCATTCCTCTATGTGGCTGAAAAATGTCCCATTGTATTGAAATATAACATTTTGTTTATCCATTCATCAGTTGATGGACTTTTGAATTATTTCCACTTTTTGGTTACTACAAGTAATGCTGCTGTGCACATTCCTGTACATATTTTTGTGAGGACATGTATTTTCATTACTTTTGGGAATATACCTAGCAATAGAATTTCTGGGTCATTTCATAATTCTATGTTTTATTTGAGGATTTTCCAAAATAATTTCTACAGTGGCTGTACCATTTTACATTCTTTTCAGCAGTATATTAAAAAGATTCCAATTTCTTTGCATCCTCACCACAATTATTATTGTCCATGTTTTAATGATAACCGTATCAGTTGGTAAGCAGTGTGCCTCACTTTGGTTTTCATTTGCATTTCCCTAATGACTATTGATGTTGAGCATCTTTTGATGTACGCATTCTCCATTTGTTTGTCTTTTTTGGAGAAAAGTTTATTCTGATCTTTAGCCTGTGTTTTATTATTGGATTATTTGTCTTTATTGTTGAGATGTAAGAGTACTTTATATATTCTAAATACTAAATCCTTATCAGATATGTGCTTTGGAAAGATTTTATTTCACTCTGTGGGTTGCCTTTTCATTTTCTTGATAGTGTCCTTTAGTGTGCAAAAGTTTTTAAGTCAAATTCATATATCTTTTTCTTTGTTATTTGTGTTTTTGGTGTCATATATCAGAAAGCATATATCAGGAAGATCCCTGGATAAGGAAATGGCAACCCACTCCAGTATTCTTGCCTGGGAAATCCCGTGGACAGAGGAGCTGACAGGCTATAGTCCATGGCGTCACAAAAGGGTTGGATATGACTTACTGAGTAAACAACAACACTAATTTATCTTTATTGATATTCTGTATTTGATGAGACACTTTCTTCATACTTTTCTTTCCCTCTTTACCCACAATCCCCTTTAGGTGTTTGAACATATTTATAAAGGGTACTATGAAGTTTTTGTTTGTTATATTTGACATCCAGCCCCCTTCACGGGCAGTTTTTGTTGCCTGCTTTTTTTTTTTTTTTTCCCCCAGTGTATGCGTTACACTTTACTGTTTCTATGGATGTCTCCCATAGTTTTGTTTGAACACTAGGCATTTTGGTAATATTGAATGTGTTGCAGCAAAACTGGGTAGTTGTTTCTCTCCCTCATTTCCAGGGCTTATTTTTGTTGTTCTCTGTTTATATGTTTCCTGATTCAGCTGTTACTTTAGTAAAGTCTGTTTACCCAGAATGCAGTGTCTTTGGTATTGCTCCTTGGTAGGAGTGCACAGGCATACTGGTATGATAGTGATTTTATCCGAACTTTCTCTTTGAAACAGATCTCTCTGATCTCTCTTTTAAACAAGCTACTTCATTTGGTATTATACTAAACTTATTAGACTGCACTGATTACTGTCTGATTTCTTCTCTGTTGTATTTGACAATGCCCCAGAACTAAATTTCCTCAGTGATCTGATACAACTAACTTTGTACAGATCCAAGTTTTAAGGCCAATCTTTGAAGTTTTTTTCTTATCCAGGTGGGCTCTTCTTGATTGTTTCTTCCCCTAGTCTTTTTGGCAAAATAGTTCGCCTACTTTTGGCTTGCTGCTCCTAACCAAGAGAAGCTATTGTTTTTGAGAATGCCCTTGAGGTTTGAATTTCTCCTTTGGATAAAGCTTCAGAGCCCTCTTTTCTTATGGAACGACTCTCCTCTATAGGAAAATCTCTGAGGCACTACCCTGCACACTGGGCTGGGTGGTAGCTTGCTGTCTTTTTGGCTTGCCTCTCCTGGCAAGGAATCTCTGCCTAACATGTGAGACGGATCAAGGGAGATTAGGGCCCCAATATTTTCAACCTGCCACACATGGAATACTTCATCCTATGTTAAAGGCTGGTTGAATGAAGGGAGCCCGTGACCTCTCAGCTGTACCCTCCAGGAATTTAGCATCTTCAAGTTGGAGTTTTAGGGGATTGGAAATGCTGACTGATTGCCCCTCCCAGGGAGTTATGCGAGCTGCTCTTTACTGGGAACCAAGGGGAGAGTGAGACCCACCTTCTTGGTCTTATCTGTTCAAATGTTTAAAATAGATTTTTCTTATACGGTTTCACTGATGAAGAAAGAAGGATTGCCATTGATGACTCTGTGGCCAATTGTAATAATATATACAAAAGTTGCAACTCCTAAGTTAAACAGTGAAGCTATTTCCCAACCCCTTGAATGTGTGATGACCATGTGCCTCCTATGAACCAGTAGTAAGCTAGCAACAATGCCATAAGCAGAAACTTGAAAAGTACTGTTGCATTAGGGCTGGCTTTTTTGCTGCCAAATAGAAAATTACATGTGATAGAGATATGTTTTAACATTACTGTGAAAAATCCTGAACTAGACTTCTGAAAATGAAGAAACTGCATTGAAAAAAATATAGTATGCTTTAAGCAGTAGCTTGTCAACTATCATACATGTGAATGAGGTCATTTTAGATCAAACACTAATTAACTGACCAACTAGGTGATCACAGATATGTGATAGAGCTCAGCAAAGATAAAAACAAATGAATGTGAAATAGATGTGAAATATTATCCAGCTGTCCCACAAAACCTGGAGCTAAATAAAATGGCTGTTGTGTTAAGCCACTAGATTTTGGGCTGATTTGATATACTGCAAAATCTAACTGATATAGGCTGGACAAACTGAATGAGAGATTCCTGGAAATTGGGAATGGGACAAAGTATGGTAAATCCCATAAACTGCATTGACCAAAACCATATTCCATAGCAGCACCTAAAGGTGATGATATACATAGTGAAGCATAGAAGCAGATAACTCCTGTTGTCAAGGGGTCCCTGTAATCCTGGAAAGTGAGGAAGATAGTAGGACTTATAACAAGTTGAATTTTAGAAGTCTTTTCCCTTCAAGTCTGGGTTAAGTAACTGTTTCACTTAATTTCACAGAGGAAGGAATAACAGTGAGTTAAACAAAATAAGAAGACAGAGGAATATGTTTAAAATGAAAGAAAAAGAAAAAAGCCCTATTGAAATGCTACTGAAACAGAGATAAATCAGATCAGATCAGATTAGTCGCTCAGTCGTGTCCGACTCTTTGCGACCCCATGAACCGCAGCACGCCAGGCCTCCCTGTCCATCACCAACTCCCGGAGTTCACCCAGACTCACGTCCATCGAGTCAGTGATGCCATCCAGCCATCTCATCCTCTGTCGTCCCCTTCTCCTCCTGCCCCCAATCCCTCCCAGCATCAGAGTCTTTTCCAATGAGTCAACTCTTCACATGAGGTGGCCAAAGTACTGGAGTTTCAGCTTTAGCATCATTCTCTCCAAAGAAATCCCAGGGCCAATCTCCTTCAGAATGGACTGGTTGGATCTCCTTGCAGTCCAAGGGACTCTCAAGAGTCTTCTCCAACACCACAGTTCAAAAGCATCAATTCTTCGGCGCTCACCCTTCTTCACAGTCCAACTCTCACATCCATACATGACCACAGGAAAAACCATAGCCTTGACTAGACAGACCTTTGTTGGCAAAGTAATGTCTCTGCTTTTGAATATGCTATCTAGGTTGGTCATAACTTTCCTTCCAAGGAGTAAGCGTCTTTTAATTTCATGGCTGAAGTCACCATCTGCAGTGATTTTGGAGCCCAGAAAAATAAAGTCTGACACTGTTTCCACTGTTTCCCCATCTATTTCCCATGAAGTGATGAGACCACATGCCATGATCTTCATTTTCTGAATGTTGAGCTTTAAGCCAACTTTTTCACTCTCCTCTTTCACTTTCATCAAGAGGCTTTTGAGTTTCTCTTCACTTTCTGCCATAAGGGTGGTGTCATCTGCATATCTGAGGTTATTGATAATACACCCAATAAAGAGTTCAAAACAATCGTGATAAGAATTCTAACTGAACTGGGGGAAAGAACAGAGGAACACATGGAGAATTTTAATAAAGAACTGGAAAGTATAAAATATTAAAAAGTCAGAGCTTAAGAATACAATAACTGAAATGAAAAATACACTAGAGGGAATTAATAGTAGATTAGGTGATAGGTAAGAACACATAAGTGATCTGAAAAATAAAGTAAGTGAAATCAAATAATCAGAACATCAAAAAGTTAAACAAATTAAAAAACAGAAATAGTTTATTTGGCCTCTGGGACAACATCAAGAATAATAAATGTGTATTATAGGGAGTCCCAGAAGGTGAAGAGAGAGACAAAGGGGTGTAAAATTTGATGAAATTATGGCTGAAAACTTTCAGAACCTGAAGAAGAAAATATATATCAGATACAGGAAGCACAAGATGACTCCAACAAGACCCACACCAATATATATCATAATTAAAATGACAAAAGGTAAAGAGAAAATTCTAAGGGCAGCAAGAAAAAAATAAAGTGTTTATTACATACACAGAAACCATGAAGAAGATTATCAGCTTAGTTTTCAGCAGAAATTCTGCAGGCCCAAAGGGAGTGGCATGGTATATTAATCATGTGCTGACAGGAAAAATATCTATGACATAAAATCCTCTATCCAGCAAGGTTACCATTCAGAATTGAAGGAGTGACAAAGAGCTTCTCAGACAAGCAAAAGCTAAGATTTCATCAACACTAAACCTACCTTGGACTTCCCTGGTGGCTCAGTCCATAAAGAATCTGCCTGCAGTACAGGAGACCCAGATTCAATCCCCGGGTTGAGGAGATCCCCTGGAGAAGGTAATGCCAACCCACTCCAGAAATAAGAAATTATAGGAAGGGATAAATGCAAATAAAAACCAGAATGAGATATCACCTCACACCTGTCAGAATGACTGTTGTTAAGAAGACTACGAATGATAAATATTGATGATACTATGGAAAAAAAGGAAACTTAAGACACTGTTGGTGGGAATGTAAATTTGTACATTCCAAAGAAAATGAAAATACTAATTTGAAAAGATATATACACCCCATTGTTCACAGAAGCATTATTTAAAATAACCAAGATTTGTAAGCAACTTAAATGTCCATCAACTAATGAATGGATAAAGGAGATGTAGTATATATATGCACAGTGGAATATTAGCCACAAAAAGGAATGAAACTGGCCATTTGCAACAATGTGGATGGGTGTGCAGGATATCATGCTTAATGAAGTAAGTCAGACAAAGACAAATACTCTTTTTCACTTATATGTGGAAAATGAAGCAAATGAACGAACATAACAAAACAGAAACAGGCTCACAGATACAGAGAACAACCTAGTGATTATCAGTGGAGACAGGAATGAGGGGAGAAGCAAGATAAAAAAGGATATTAAGAAGTATGGACTACTAGGTATAAAATAAATAAGATTCAAGGATGTAATGAACAGCACAGTGGATATAGTCAATATTTTATAATAACTTTATATTCAGTATAATCTATAAAAATATCAAATCATTATGTTGGAACTAATATAGCATTGTATATCACCTACACTTCAATTAAAAATATAAAAAAAGAACTTCTCAAGCTAGTAATATTTTTATTTATATAGCTAAGCTTTCAAAAGAGATTTCTCGATGTGTTATAGCCACATTCCTCCAGCCATTCCAATCTGCTTGTCTATTTAAGGATACCACTGAAAGTACTCTAGTAAATAGTCTAACCTTGGGAAGCATTACTGCAAACAAAATTACTGGAAGTGATGGAATTCCAGCTGAGCTATTTCAAATCCAAAAGATGATGCTGTTAAAGTTCTGTACTCAATATGTCAGCAAATTTGGAAAACTCAACAATGGCCACAGGACTGGAAAGGATAGGTTTCATTCTAATCCCAAAGAAGAGCAGTGCCAAAGAATGTTCATACTACCATATAATTGTGCTCATTTCACATGCTAGTAAGGTTATGCTAAAAATCCTTCAAGCTAGATTACAACAGTATATGAACGGAGAACTTCCAGATGTACAAGCTGGGTTTAGAAAAGGCAGAGGAACCAGAGATCAAATTGCCAACATTCACTGGATCACAGAGAAAGGAAGAGAATTCCAGAAAAACATCTACTTCTCCTTCATTGACTATGCTAAAGCCTTTGTGTGGATCACAACAAACTGTGGAAAATTCTTAAAGATATGGGTATACCAGATCACATTATCTATCTTCTCAGAAACCTGTATGCAGGTCGAGAAGCAACAGTTATAACTGGACAAGGAACAATGAACTGGTTAAAAATTGGGAAAGGAGTATGTCAAGGCTGTATATTGTCACCTCGTTTATTTAACTTATATGTAGAGTACCTCATGCAAAATGCCAGGCTGGATGAAATACAAACTGGAATTAAGATTACTGGGAGAAATAAAAACCTCAGATATGCAGATGATACCAGTCCAATGGCAGAAAGTTAAGAGGAACTAAAGAGCCTCTTGATGAAGGTGAAACAGGAGAGTGAAAAAGCTGGCTTAACACTCAACATTCAAAAAATTAAGACCACGACATCCAGTCCCATCACTTCGTGGCAAATAGAAGGGGGAAAAGTGGAAATAGTGACAGAGTTTATTTTTGGGGCTCCAAAATCACTGCGGACAGTGACTGCAGCCATGAAATTAAAAGATGCTTGATCCTTGGAAGGAAAGCTATAAATAACCTAGACACCTTATTCAAAAGTAAAGACATCACTTTGCTGACAAAGGTCCATATAGTCAAAGCTATGGTTTTTCCAATAGTCATGTATGTATGTGAGAGTTGGACCATAAAGAAAGCTGAGTGCTGAAGAATTAATGCTTTCAAATTGTGGTGATGGAGAAGACTCTTGAGAGTGCTTTGGACAGCAAGGAGATCAAACCAGTCAATCCTAAAGGAAATCAACCCTGGATATTCATTGGAAGGACTGATGCTGAAGCTGAAGTTCCAATACTGTGGCCACCTGATGCGAAGAGCCGACTTATTGAAAAAGAGACAATGATGCTGGGAATGGTTGAAGTCAAAAGGAGAAGAGGGCGGCTAAGAATGAGATGGTGAGAGAGCATCACCAACTCAATAAATTTGAGCAGACTTCGGGAGATAGTGAAGGACAGGGAAGCCTGGTGTGCTGCAGTCCTTGGAGTTGCTGAATCAGACATGACTTTAACAACCCAACAACAAAAACCTTGTTATTACAAGTAGCTCTTTTGTTCATCCCTTAACATTTGAGTGTAGTCCTTTGTTGTTCTGCATTGCTTTCTTATCACCCTATCCTAGTTTTCATCCTATTTCTGTAAATTTCATATTCACCATACTGTTTCTCAAATTGCTTTGCTGGTTCCTGCTTCTCTCCATATAGCATTCTTTGGTGGGTCTATACCTTATCTCAGTTTGGTTAATCTTATCCACTTGAATGGTTTCTATATCTTTTCCCCAGAAATGGTTCTCCTGAATTCCAGACCAATATCTCTATCTACTTAATGCCCTGTTCACCTGCATTTTAATCACTCACTGAAATCTCAAGTTACCTGACACTTTAACAAGCCCATTTTGATAAGATCGGACTATGAATGGCAAGTACAAGTATTTGAAAAATGCTTTTAATTCAATTATTTTATAGTTTAAACATATAATAAGTGTAGTTCATACAAAGTTCCAAAATGGAAAATATATACAGTGAAAAGTGAGTCTCTCTCACTGCCTGCCCTTTCCCCAGCTGCTTAAGGATAACCACTTAACTAGTTTCTTATGAATCTTTACAGAGATATTCTGTCCATATGCAAATCCATTCCACTGAAGAACTTATTGTGCTTTCTCCAATATTATTTTATTTTTAAAATAATTTTATGTATTGATATATTTATTTTTGACTGTACTGGGTCTTCACTGCTGTGTGGGCTTTCTCTAGTTGCAGGGAACAGAGGCTACTCTCTCGTTGTGGTACGCAGGTTTCTCATTGTGATGGCTCCTCTTGATGCTGACCACAGGCTCTAGGGCATGCTGGCTTCAGTAACTGTGGCCCATGGGCTCAGCAATTACAGCTCCCAGGCTCTAGAACACAGGCTCAGTCGTGGCACACGGGCTTACCTGCTCCACAGTATGTGGGATGTTCTGCAACCAGGGATCAAACTTATCTCTCTTGCTTTGGCAAGCAGATTCTTTACCATTGAACCATGAGGGAAGCCTGTACTCCCAATATTTAAACATTCATCTTTTTTTTTTTATTGAGTTAGCACTATGAGCACTTTGAAGTTTTGATACATAACTTCATAATTTCTGCATCCCAATTCCTAGAACAGTGTATGGCACATGGTAGGAACTTGGTAGGTCATAATTAAATCAATGATAAATTATGCACTGTACTAAGACCAGACAACACAACAGTAATCAGACCAAATGGCAATTATACTAACACATAGTAGATTTTCAAAAGCAACTTGATTTTAATTGTATTAATTTTATTTTAACTGTGCATTTATTAAATCTTACTCCAAGTTGTATGCAATTTGATCCATAGAGCTCTTTAATATTTATAAGTAGTTCTGTTCACTAGCAACTATTTTTATTTGGAAAAGCATAATTAAAAGAAGAATCATGCTATAATCTTTGATTTAGGTTAAGTTTATGGAAAGTCTAGAGATTCAGAATACAAGGTCCCCTGAGGTGTAGTCTTAGTAGCTTAATGGTATAAAACAACTGCTTCAGGAGTATGCTGGCCTTGGAAACCAAAAACTCATAACGTGATGACAAATATTAATTTCTCAAAAGGATAATATGAACTGGCCTCATTAGAATATGTTTTGATGTTCAATGAAGGCATCTGATTAAACTTGTCTTTCTCTTTTATTTTTTATATAATTTAATTTACTTTTATAGTTACAAATCTGAAGAAAAAGCCCTTTAGTATTCACCTGATTCTTTTTAGGTCACTCAGTGAATATAAGGCTATGATTCTAAAAGGTCCATAGATAATAAACCTCAAGAGCACAGTTTTTTGTAAGCAGTTAACCCTCCATTCTTCTTCCTCCCCAACTCCCCCTAAATTATTTACTTGTAAAATACATCATGTTGACATAAAGAGTTCATAGTGCAGGAAACACATAAGGAGAGAGGGCAACAGCATATTCTGAAGTATGAAAAAATTGCTATTCGAGGACAGAGATCACTTGGAAATGCAAAAGTACAACTGCTCCTAATGCAAAAAGTACAGAGAAATTATTCATGTTCAATAAAGTTTCCAAAGTTCCGCAGGGACCTAAGGACCCCACAGTCTAGACATTGTATTGTGCTGTATGTCACCCAGACATAGCACAACTTGACCTCATTCTTTATTACACCAAGTGTGACTTTTAAAGTGCAGTCTCAATTAGCTCAGGGAACAAAAACACTAATGTCAAGTTTAACCCATTGTAGAGGACCAGTAGATGCCAATAATTATTTTCTAAAATTATTTTCTGAATCATTCGTTGCCCTTTCCTGGATCTTTTTCCTCAACTTGATTCTCCCCTATCCAAATATATGTTCCAAAAGAAGCAAAACAAAGCAAGACACATAAAAAAATCTTCTTTGGGGCATAAAATTATCATGTCAGCTCTACCTGAAGTTAGATTTTGGTTTTGTTTCTTTATGAAATGCTATATGAAATGCTCAAGTGCAATATTTGCAACTGCGTCTAAGTTATATGAGATAAATAACAGATTCAGTGTGTATTCTGTGTAATATTTGTTCTTTTTGTATGTGTTCTAAAACAGTTCAAGTAAAATGAAAATGTAAGGACTAAATTACAGCAGTGTCCAGTATGACCATGAGAAAACAGGGGTGCCATTCTCTCTAGTAGTCCTCTGCATTTCATCTTTTTCTACTAGTTTTTCTGGGTACTCAATCTGTATCATTTACCTGGTCACTTCCCTTCAAAATATTTTATTTTAGCTAGGGAAATATGCTGTGTTATTCAGAAGAAGCGCTGTATATAGATTTCAACTCTCTCTCTATACTACAATGTTAATTCTTGTCTAGAAAGAGGCCAAGTTGGGGAAAGGAGTACACTTCAGTGTTATCATTCCCTAAGTGAGTAGTGTGTGTGTGTGTGTGTGTGTGTGTGTGTGTGTGCATGTACTTTGAAAAGGCTCATCAGGAGATTCTAATAGAGTTCCTATATCACCACCCTCATTCAATAGTTTGTTCATAATCAAGTCTAAAGCAGTGCCATTGAATGTACTGCTCATCTTGAGGAAAACAACAGATGTCTTTGTGTTATCTAGAGATATCTAGGCATGAACCAATCTCAGAGCTGAGCATGCCATACATACTACCAGCTCTGCAAAGGTTTCAGAAAGAGAAGTGAGGGATGATTGAAGAAAAATACAATTCCAGTAAAATTTGGAGATAAAGAAGTAGATTATGACTGGAACTTAATTGTTTTCAAAATAAATACTAATGTTTCAGATTTTTATTGAAAAGAATTGGGGGTGGCTTTGAGTTTAGACTATAGCAGTAATATGGATGGTAAATGATTGGCTTGGATCAGAGTGCTAGCATTGGAAATGGTGAGAAGCCGTCACATTCTGAACATAATATGAAGGTAGAATCAAAAGATTTGCTGTGAGATCTTAGGTGGAATATGGAAGAAAAATGAATCAAGGATAACTCCAAGTTTTGGGGTTAAGAGATTTAAAAAATGGAGTTAGCATTAACTAAGATAGGAAATCCTAATGGAGGAGCAGGCTTAAGGATGTTGATATGGAGCTTAGTTTTCATCATGTTAAGTTTGAAAAGAGATCAGTTTATTTTTTTTTAATTTTATTTTTTAAACTTTACATAATTGTATTAGTTTTGCCAAATATCAAAATGAATCTGCCACAGGTATACATGTGTTTTAATTTGAATAAGATAAGCATATTCCATTTATCTGCATAACAATCAATATTCAAACAGCAACTTACAATAGCAACCATTTAACTATATTTTATGGTTTTCTGGGTCAGGACCACAAATGAGTCTTGGCTGAATGATTTTTCTGGTCCATGTGGCATTGATGAACATCACTTGTTGGCATTCAGCTGGCAGATGTAATGGTTTGAAGGTTCCAGGAAAGCTTCCCTCACATGTTTGGCACCTTAGTGGGGATGAGTGGAAAGCTAGTCTGAGCTGACACCTTCAACCATAGCACAGCAAACTCAATGCAGTTGAGTTTCTTACATGGCAGCTTAGAGCTATGAGAAACTATTCTAGAGAACAAGGTGAAAGCTGCATAATCTTTCATGACCTACCTTTGGAAGTCACACAGCAGCATTCTGCAGTACTCTACTGATCAAAGAGACATAAGCCAACTCAATGTGAAAAGACATATATCTTCCCACTTGATGGGAGAAGTGTTAAAGATTTTGCAGTATGCTTTGAAGCTAACACAAATTTATTGGGGTGTTTTGATCAGAGGATCAGCCCAATATGACTTAGGTTTAAAAGGATAACTCTGAATGCTGTATAGAAAAAAAGACTATAACAGAGAGAGGGTAGAGATAGGAAGGGTAATCAGAAGGCTATTACTAGTGATTCAGGTGAAAGATGGTGTCTTTGACCTTTAGGTACAGTATGAAGATAGGACTGATGGGAATCCAATGGGAAAGATGTAAGGAAAAAAGAGAAATCAAGGATTATGTCCAAGGTTAAGCCTAAGAAACCGAGTGCCTTTAACTTTATGTGGAATATTGCAGGAATAACAAGTTCCAGAATGGGGGAGTAGAAATCAACACTTTAGTTATTCATCATGTAAGGGTTGAGATATCTATTAGATATCAAAGTCACAACTGGATCTAGAAGCCTGGAATTAAATGGATTGCTCATGGCTGTAATACATAAATTTTCAAAATCCAGGTGATATTTGAAAGCATTAGGACTGTATGAGATCATCAAGGAATTCAGTCTAAATAGAGAGGGCAGAAGGACACATGATGAGACTCCTGGAGAACTTCAATGTTTAGAGGTTGAGAAGAGGAAGGGAATTGAACAAATGATACTGAGAAGGAGCAGCCAATGAGATAAGAAAGAGGGCAGGAAAAATTCAAGAAAAATTTTATGTTCTGGAGCCTAAGTCAGGAAAGCAGTCAGTGATCAACTGTGTCAAATATCATTAATAGACCTAGTAAAACAAATATTTGAATTGACACATTTTGGGGAATTTGAAGTTGTTGACTTTGAAAAGAATGGCTTTAGTTACCTGATGGGGATAAAAATCTGTCTTCAGATTTTTGAATTGGATTCTCCTGGAGAATTTTTTAATGAATGGAATCAAAAAATGGAGACAGCTGAGGATATGTGGAGGTAGGTAAATAATTTTGAAATATGGTAGATATACTACTTCTTTATGGTAAAGGTAAGAAAGAATGAATTTGTGCTAAATCAATCTATGTAATCATTATGAAGTGATTTTAGCATTGTAGCTAATATTTTAAATGTATATTTGAATTTATATACATATTTTAGGGGCTTTCCTGGTGGCTCAGATGGTAAAGAATCTGCCTGCAATGCAGGAGATGTGGGTTCAATTCCTGAGTCAGGAAGATCCCTTGGAGAAAGGAATGGCTACTAACTCCAGTGTTCTTGCCTGGAGAATTCCATGGACAGAAGATCCTGGCAGGTGATAATCCATGGGGTCTCTAAAAGCTGGACACAACTGAGTGATTGGCACTTTCATACATATTATAAAGGTGAAGTTAGGAGAAGTAGTCAAAACTACAAGAATCTGCTACCTTACCTTAAATATTCCAAAATTCAACAGAAATTAACATATGATTGGAAAAAAAAAAACACGTGAATATATAGTGAGGAAGATACGTTCCACTGGAAAATGTTTTTATCAGAAAACTTACTAATTGGAAGTATATAATCTTACAAAAGGCTACCTTGTGGCTCATCTGGTAAAGAATCTGCCTGCAATGCAGGAGACCTGGGTTCAGTCCCTGGCTTGGGAAGATCCCCTGGAGTCATAGCTGTTACTGCTATTACCGATTTGATTTAAATGAAGCCTTTTTCCATGAAATCTTCCCATATCCTTTTGCTGTGTTTCCACAGTACTTTGTTGACATCTTTGTGACTGATTTCACAATCATTCCTGAACTATGGTTACTTGTGTACTCATCTTTCTTTCTCAAACCAGGAAATATAGTGTAGTAATAGTTATTAAAAACTCTGTCTCTGGTGTCAGAAAGACCTGAATGAACATCCTAGGTCCTCTAGTTACAAGGTGTGAAACTTCAGTTGAGAAACCTCTGCCTGGGTTTCTTCACCTAAAATGTCTTGATACAGATAAAAAGTTGCTAATTCATGTGGGTTGTGCTAATAAATGTAAGTTAAGTGCCAGGAAGTATGTGAAGCATAGTAAAGTCTCAATAAATGTAAAATGTGCTTGGCTTCCCAGGTGGAACTAGTGGTAAAGAACCCACCTGTCAATGCAGGAAACGTAAGAGACACAGGTTCGATCCCTGGGTCAGGAAGGTCCCCTGGAGAAGGAAATGACACCCCACTCCAGTATTCTTGCCTGGGAAATCCCATGAACAAAGGAGTCTGGAGGGCTACAGTCCATAGCGTCGCAAATAATTGGAAGTGACTGAGCATAAACATATTTGGTTTTAAGCTCTTAAAGGATGGGAAATGGTTTTGTTACCTTTGTTCTTTCTCCACTTTATTAGTACAATGTGTTGCACATTCTAGATGTTCGAATACTTGTTGAATTACAATAATATTGATTAGAGCAGTGCTAAATATGCCAAGATTTTTCATCTTTATACTTTAGGGCAGAGGCTTGAACCAGGAATCTGACCTATGTATATTGTATTAAGGAAGTTCTTTATACCTCACAACAGCACGGCACAGTATCTTATACTTAGCAAATGTGTAATGAATGTTTATCAAATGACTCAATGAGCTTCAATTTTAGATATAAATTGCAAAGTAACATTCTTGATTGTTGTTTAGTAATGAACAACAGAAATTTATTTTTCAATAAAATAAGTTTAGAACCAAAAAGCACCAAGGAAAGGAAAAGATAAAACAATCCAAAGTAAAACTTATCACAGAACTTTTATGATACTGTGAATCAGAAAATATACCTCTATGTTTGTCATCATTTAACTTGAGTCTAACATAAAATTTAACTTTTAAGAAAATACCTTCTTAGACAATAGACTTATAATTGTGATAGTTGTCATGTGAATATGAAGTAACACACAGACATGGCAAATAAGTTTTTCTTGGGTGTGGAAGACAAGGAAAAGTAGAAATGACGCAGGGGCCTGTAAATTGCATAGTTTCTTCAAGGTACCCATAAGAATAATTGCAATGGATGAGCATCACAAATGCGTATTTGTGTAAGTAAATGTCATCTGTGCCTCTGTAAGAGTATGTAAATTAATAGGGTTCTATCTCTGTGTAGGTCTAAGTAAAGAACAAGTAATATGGACAATGAAACACAATAGTAAAAAAGTTCAAGCCATTTCTCAAGCCAACTCTGATACACTCTGAAACTACTGCAAGATTCATTTTCCCAAAATATAATTATGATCACAGTGCTACTATTCATTCCTTCATTCATTCATTTCTGCCTTCAAAAATGTGCCTTGAATATCTGTCAAGTATTAGGCTACCTAGACAATGAGGATAAAAAATGTATAACACTCAAAGGGCTCATAGTCTAGTAAGAAAGATGGACAAGTGAAGTGACTTATGGGATTTTCAGATATAAAACTCAAGAGAACATTGGGTTGGAAATGGATACTGTGAAATTCTAAGGATAGTGGTGGTAATTGTACATAAAGGAATAGTGAGATGCTCACGGAAGAATATGAAGAAACAACAACATTTAAAGGGTGAATTCTAAGAAAGAACAGAGAGGTAAGAAGAAAACAGCATGTAATAGTGAGGAAACAGTTTCAAGAGGAACTTTATTTTCAAAGTAATAGAGATAAAATAAAAATATTAAGAAAGCATTAATGGTTCTCCAATCCCTATTAGTATGCATAAACTTACCAGTACTGCGCTCAGAAAAATTCTGTAAAATGTGTCCAACCTACTTTTCCCACAAGCATTTCTTTGGCTCCTTCACTTCTCTCATTGCACCATGACCATGATGAGAACTTGCCTGCCTCTGTAACATAATTCACATTGTATCTCTAAATAGCATGAGCTCCTCCTGGATGAAGCATGCCTGTCCATAGTCTAGCCATACTTCTAGGCCCATCTTTTCCATGAAAGCTTTCTTGGTAATTTTTCCTCCTTTTAAACGCTCATAGAACTTTTAAAATAGCTTCCTTGACACTTATATTACATATTAGATTATGGTTATTGGTACACTCTATATACTTTTCCTTTCTATGCCTTTTCATGGAAGAGTCTGTGCCATACTCATTCAAAACCTCAGCCTAGTACCATGAACACATAGATATTTAATAAATATAATCTGAATACTGAGTAAATAAATGCTCAAGTACCCCTAGAAACCAACAAAAAAATATTGAGAATACATTGAGCAACAAGCAAAATAGTTTCCCATTATTTAGCCTTTAAATTTTCTGTCTGACTCTCTTTCAAGCACAAATTATTATCTTTATGAGTAATATTTCTATGAGAAAATTTTAGGCCAGTGTAAGATACCTTGACTCATATTTCTATATTAACCACAGTAAGCATTACACATTAATTGAATGATTAATCTTAATTATGTGTTAACTGTGACATAGGGGACCACTATTTCATTACAGTGAAAATGTTCATTGCAAAAATTATAAAAAATAGATTACAGTGCTTGATAAACCAATGATCTGTAGTATGCAATGTCCTTGTGCAATGCTTGGTTCCCAGGCTGAAAGACAATTTGTCAGGAAGGATGGCAGATTATTCTTGGTTCACAAAAGAAGAATTCTGTAAACGATTTTATGCTCATTTCAGTTCAACTCTACTCATTTCCTTCTTCAAGACAGAGTAGAACTTAATATTCTAGGGTGCTGAAAACTCCTAACACTAACACTTTTGATTTATTGCTATGAAAACAAATTTACTTGGGGAAACAATAGAGGAAGACATGCATCACAATAGAAAAATTGGAAGTTGTTGCAGAATGTATTTCTATTATGAAATAAATGTGGGATTTGAGGTTGCAGGTTATTTAATGTTTATTTTCAGGAGGATCCCTTCAATTTTTTTAAGGAAAATATTTGATAGAAAATGCTATAATACCTTATGAAAACCACAGTTCCTATAAAGATAATCTTTCATGCAGTTAAAAATGATTTTGGTAGATGAACATAAAATTTTCATGGGGGGTAGATGTATTGATCATTTAGATTTTAAACAGCTTAGAAGTACCTCAATTTCTTTTAAAAAATGTACTGAAGAGGCAGTATGAAAGGTGGAATAAATCATGGTTTTCCACAACTCTCCCAAATATTTATTTGCCTAAAACAGGTACAGAAATCTGAACACAACATATGCATTGACATCTTCTTGACAGATTCATAACCCTATAGTTTCCAAAACTTTAATGTTCAATAACATTTCATTAGTATACTCCAGTGTATTTATTACTCTGAATTATTAATACAGATATGTGCCTAGGAGATGTACAATTTGTAATTATTTTTCCTTTCAAAACATAATAGCTTCACAGTGGGCTTGTTGCAGCTACGATATTTCATCTCCAAATTCTCCTTCAAACTTTCTGGGGCTGTGACAGAAATTTGTATTTGAACAGAAAAGCTGTCAAGAAGGTGCTGTGGTACTATCCATCACGTTTTTAATCCTGACCATACTTAGATGCTACTGAGGTTGGCTGTCCAAGACACTAAACAAAGATTGAAATTATGCCTTCTGTTCTTGCGCATCAAAGCAGCACCGTTATACCAAATTCAATAGGCCTGTATTACACTCTATTAATTTCCTATTAGTTCTCAGCTATGCAAAATGTAACCATGGTGTCACTATGGTTTAGACATGCAACCTTGATTTCAGCATCAAAAAATGGAACCTGTCACTTCTAATAATTTTACAGGAGATTCTACAAATGTAAATCCTTTTTCATCTTGTCATCCTTTCATGTCTTTAATGAGTTTGCTCACTAACAGTGTAGAATCTTAATTTAAGTTTCAGAAATATTAACAGCTATTATAATTGAGCATCTCTAGGAGTATACTAATTAAAGTGTAGTAAAGAGTAATTTATAATACCCGAAACGTTTTTTTTTTTGTCTTTTAAAAATCCCATCAATATTTAACTGTGTATCAGAAAGAAAACAAAGACAATAGTGAACTCAAGATTCCTAGCCAAAGTGCTTATTTTGAGGGAAAGCATCATGTAGTGTAATTGGATGATCTACAAGGTAAACTCAACCATTTGTAAAAACAAGCAAACACCATGTACTTGAAAAACAAATTAACCAGGGACTACCATGTTAAAGTTACATCACAGAAAGTAGTTAACTCTTGGGAATAGGTGTTGACAAGTACTTTACATGAAATATTAGTATATTCTCTCATAGAATTTTATGCTTTATTTATATACGTTGCTTTTTTTCTGCAATGCTGACCTTTAAATCTAATTAAAGGCCTTTAAAACCCAAATCTACATCCTTTTATCTCTCCTGACAGCTTTTTATTTGAATGGCTGTAATAAAGTCCACTAAAACTCATACTGTAAAAGTAGTAAAAATAGCATTTGCTGTACTAGAGTCTCAGATATAATACTTTAAGCTGAAAGAAAATGACTCAAAATTTTAAAATTTTAACCACAAAGTTTATTATTAAATTTTCTAAAGATTAAATGGAGAGGGTTTGATAGTAGAATTAAACTTATCTTTTCCTTTAATCTGTCCTCCATTCCCTGTTGTCGAATCATTTTATAAAAACAATAATATAACATTGATTTTTTTTATAAAGAATCAGTGAAATTTATCCTGGTGTTCCAGAATTCTACATTCAAGAAGTCTAAAGCCTTAGGTATTTAGTTGGGGAAGTAACATTACACAAGTCAAGTCTGCCAAGCCAAAATTGCTCAAGTAACCCAAGTCTTGGCATTCAGATTTTACTGTGAATCTTAACTGCTTCAAACTGTGCTTCATCATGACACAAGATATTTCTTTCTATATACATTGGACACAGTATACTTTATTCATTTTAATCTCTTCTGTCCATTACCTTTTCAGAAGAGCTAAATTTCTGAAAGTCTGCCTTTATCTCAGTGTCAACTGCTAAGGTAGCTGAATTTTACCATAAGTCATGATATATAGTAGCATAAAGTACACATGAAATGTAGTGGATTCAAAATATACTCAATGAATGAATATTTTACTGTTTGTCAACACAAAGCATGTCTGTCTACAATATTGAACATTTCTAACTTAGCATTTATATTATGGTTTTTATAAGCAGTAAGAGCACTCATAGCAAATAGCTATCAAATATTTATGTCTAGGACATTGAGTGGAACCCTTTAGGTATATTATCTCATTTAATTTTTGCCTTATCATTAGTACTTTATGACATATACAGAAATACAGAAAATCATTAACAACTTTTCCAAGATCATATAACTTGTAAATGTTAGAATTAGGATTCAAACCCTTATCTTAACCACAATTACTACTGCCCTCAATGATAATGAAAAGTGTGAAATAATACGTTTTAAGGGAGATCTATTGTTCTGGAGGTTTCAAAGTAAGATATACTCATGACATGGGTGACTATAATTAGGAAAACATAAATCTGAACACGCAAAGTCTATACATTATGTTTTTGATGTATCATACTAATAAAGTGTAAATCGAATTTCTTCTTGAATTTAGTTCCATCTGTAAACTAATCAAGTAAGACTGGGGAATCAATAAAGAAATTTTTCTCAGAGAATTTTCACCCTCTTCTCCTTTTCATTTGTGGAACAGAATGAATTCAAGTAAGCTTCATCTACATTACAAGGTGGAGAAGGACTTTTGACAAAGCATAGTCCTCTTTCTAAGCCTAGACAGCATATTAAAAAGAAGAGATGTTACTTTGCTGACAAAGGTCCATATAGTCAAAGCTGTAGTTTTCCCAGTAATCATATACAGATGTGAGAGTTGGACCTTAAAGAAGGCTGAGCACCAAAAAATTGATGCTTTTGAACTGTAGTGTTGGAGAAGACTCTTGAGAGTCCCTTGGATATAAAGGAGATCAAACCAGTCAATACTAAAATAAACCAGTGCTGAATATTCATTGGAAGGACTGATGCTGAAGCTGAAGCTCCAATACTTTGGCCACCTGATGCAAGGAGCTGACTCATTAGAAAAGACTCTGATGCTAGGAAAGACTGAAGGAAGGAGGAGAAGGGAACAACAGAGGGTGAGATGGTTGGATGGCATCATCAACTCAATGGACATGAGTTTGAGCAAGCTCCAGGAGATGGTGATGGACAGGGAAGTCTGGTGTGCTACAGCCACGGGGTCGCAAAGAGTCAGATATGGCTGAGTGACTGAACTGAACTGAGTCCTCTTTCACAAAGGAAGCTTGTTTGTCTGTTAAATTTCCCAACAGGACTATTATATTAATCAAGTATAACCAAGTTTATAATATTCAGATAGAAACAAGTCAGTACTTCAATAAAAGTTCATTTTTTAAAGGAATTTATTACAGAGTCCCATTTAAGTAATGCTTTATTCTTGAGTTGCCAAATATGCTTTATTTTTATTTTTTATTATAAATTTATTTACTTTAATTGGCGGCTAATTACTTTACAATATTGTATTGGTTTTGCCGTACATCAACATGAATCCACCACGGTTCACATGCAGTTGTCCAGAAATGCAATAACTACATGAAGTAAGGTATAACTGTACTTTGTTTAAACTTTCTTTTTCCTTCTTGAGGACATTCATGTATATTGTCTTTTCATTATGTACAGTTTGAAGCATTCAAAGTTATACATACAATCTTTTGACTATTTTTTCTAAATGTGCTTTTTCTTGATAACAGCATCCTATTTAAAATCACCACTCAGCCAAGAAGTTCCTGAGGGAGTAAGGTGGAAAGCAAGTAATTAACCTCCAATTAAAATAAATACATTTATATTTAAAAAAAAAAGAAATAGGCTGAAAACAGGGGGTAGAAAACAAATATTTGTTAAGTGATAAGCCTCTGTCTAACATTAAATTATATGAGTTACCCAAAAAAAAAAAAAAAAAAAAAAAAAAACAATGGTGTGAAACGGTAGATGACTAGGGCAGCAGGGAGAAAAAGGCAGGCCTTTTGTGAGCAACAAGACATGGGATTATTGATGTTCATAGGAATTGGAGAGACTGAACACTAAGGATGAAACTCCTTACAATCTTGTAAGCTAGATAAATGGTCTGACATACCATACCCATGGAGATGGGGGCATTGTGGCACACCTGTGAATTTCTGGGCCATAAAGGCTTCCTTTATATGTAGTCAGATGGGAAAAGTGCTATTTAAAAAGCAAAATGTCTACTTTTCTCCTGCATTCTAGAGAAAAGTCAACAATCTCCTTAATGGTGAATATCACCTTTGTCTTTTCTTTTTTTTCAGGACAAAATAACTGCAATGTACTTTGAGGAGCCTTTTTGGTTGAAAAAGTTAGAATCCAGAGAACTGAGAGCCAACTTTATAGTGCTACCTAAGAGCATAAAAAAGATTGTGAGTTCATGCATGTAGCTTGAAAGAAATGGCAAAAGGACACCAGGGTGGAGACGAAAGTGAGGGAAACAAGTCTTGAAAGACAGAAAGAAACCTGAAAAGGTGATAGCCTAAGGAAGGGATAGAGCACCAAGAAGCTCTTGGTGGTAGGGAAGGCCCAGTAAAAGTTTAGGGTGGTGATATTTGATGCTGAATTTTAAGTTTTCTTTTTTCTTTTGAAATTTTGTGTAGCTATTTTATTTTTAAGGAAAAGGTGTTTTATTTTCATCTCTCATTCCTTTTTCTTGAGTTATTTTTACTGGAGTATAGTTGCTTTACAATGTTGTGTTTGTTTCTACTGTACAGCAGAGTGAATTAGCTGTATGTTTACACATAGCCTTTCTATTTTGGATTTCCTTCTTGTTTTCTGCTGTGCTATAATCCCACTGTATTATTCCAAACCTTCAATATAAACCTGATATATGTAAAACACTAGATAAGCATTGTTTGGTTGAGACTGAATGTAGGGAATGAAGAAACAGGGATAGGAGGATATGATGTACCCAGGAAAAACATCAGCCTTCTACTTGCCAGGTCACCCAAGCAAAATTAGAGACATAGGGAGTAGTATTATGATGAAGCTGCTGTATTTGAATATTAAAGAAAGTGTGAATCCAGAGGCTGGAGGACTAATGGATACATACTCATGAATCACACACTAGTTAGCTGTATGTATAACAAGTGTTCACATTGCTATTAGTATAAGTTCCTATATGCTTCATACAGTATTTTCCAGTAACATCAGGAATCATTACATAGTTGAAAGTATGAAGTACTTCTGTCTGCTAAGTACAGTGTTCACAAATATGGAAGCATTGGTGTTAAAGCAAATTTGTTGATGTAGTGAATACCGTATAAACATATTTGGAGATCGACTTAGTGTGGGTTCTGTGAAAATAAAGAATCAAGGAAGCGCCCACTGTTGGATGCTTGAAATCACATTTTCTGTGAAATGGGAAGTGTTATTCAATAATATTTTAGAAGTTGGAGGTTAAATGTTACACAACTGCTAATATGTCCCTATTGTGAAGAAAAGAACAACACAAATGATAGTCCGTGTTGTTATGTCGGTTGTTACGCCTGTAACATCTGAGTCATCTCATTTTAGAAATCTATAAAGGAGACAATAACTTAATAATGTGGACTATATATTCCTATAAAGTCAAGGAAATGGATCCTGGTAATGGTGTGTGCTCAAATTATGGGTCCCTAAGTAAGAATATTAGAACAGGTTTCTATTCCACTTCCTAACTGCAAAATAATCACTGCTTCAGGGAAAAGTTCTGTTTGGCTTTCATCTTTTCTGCCACCTCCACCCAGGTGAATAAATATAATTAAACTGTGACCTTGGCACTGCAGACTCTGTCTATGTGTGGAAATGTGTTTGTGTGTGAGGTCTTCCATAGTAGGACATCATCCTGGCTTAATAAGATACATAGAATATGATGAATTTCAGGATTCTAGAAGATATATAAATAAATTATAGGATAAATAGATAAATTCTAGGTCCTTAGCTGCACTTGGAATCTAGTTTTACATGATATACAGGACTAATTTCTAATGAATAACACTTTCAGACTGTTTGTTCTAATTTCCTCATTTACTGGAACTCTGAAGTAGCTGCTGCTCTGGATTCTATTTTTATGTCTTTCCCTGAATCCACTAATGCCTGAAATAGGTTCCATCATCTATTTCTTCTTATGTATTGTCTTGGCTTGCTGAAAGAAGTCCCTTCTCCAGTATCTGAATGCCTTGCTTGAACTGCTGACCCTGTCCTTCACTTGAATAAATCAGTATCAATTCAAATCTCCCTTTTAAGTTTCTTTCCTTTACCAACTTCTTATGTATACATTCTCCCTATTGTTCTGGTGTCTGTCAACAAACACTGAGTCCTTCAGGAAATTAATATCTTTATCACATTTCTGTGAACCGTAGAAAGGAGTAACAATTAAATGACATATTGTTCAGGACAAGGTGCATCAAAAAGGGCACCTATTTTCTTTCTTACCCCATCTTTCTAAATATATGATAAAGGAGTTAAATGTAACAAATAAATCAATAGTTATTAAATACATTAGAATTATCAACTGATAAAATATTAGATCTAGTAGGGGACCTTGGAAATCTTCTACTTTAATCTTCTCATTTTATATTTGAATAATATGAAGCTCATAGGATTAAGCAAATTGCAAATGTCATAGAGTTAGACTGGCAAATCCAAGTCTCAGACCCCATTCTTCTGACACCCAGTTTAATTTTCTTTTTACTATATCACTGTGCTAGAATAGACTTAGAAAAATAAACCTCAAAAAGATGGACTGATATTGACCACAATAAACTAGAGAAAAATGGGCATAAACACTTATGCATGTTTGTGTATTTTATCAAAGGCAAGTTATTTGAATGACTGCAATATTTTATTCAGTGCATAATCAAATAAAGTAATTTTAATTAGTAATAAGGAAATATAAATGATAATTCTATTTTTGAAGCAATTATTCAGTATTACTCCCAATAGGTAAGGAAAATACAACAAAAGGAACAAGATTAATTGAAATTATTTGTAGAATATTACAGGCTTTTAAATACCAAAACTCCAGTTCACAAACTCAACCAATAATAGTTTTTACCCCTTGGAGAAGGAAATGGCAACCTGCTCCAGTATTCATGCCTGGGAAATCCCAGGGACAGAGCAGCTTGGCAGGCTACACTCCATGGGGTAACAAACAGTTGGACACAACTTAGCGACTGAGAATGCACACAGTAAACTACCTGTAAACTTTGTATTTGTGAATATGGTACAGACAGTATCCATATATCTCACATCCATTTGCCATTTTCTCCTTTTAATAACATGTAATATTAGTGTGGTACATTTGGTACAATGAATACATTATTTACTAAAGTCCACATGTTATTCAGATTTACTTAAATTCATTTGTTTGCTGCAGGGAGATAGGGTTCATTTTGTTGATTTATCTGTGTAAATGCTGAGGCTACCTTGCTCACACAGGAAAAGGGGAGCTTTATTTCTTGGTCTCTTCTACCTTGGACAGGGTCTTGATTTCCTGCTCCTTGGCCTGGAGCCAGTCTTCCTTGGTTTTAGACCTATGGGCCTCAGGCTACTCAGCCGGGAGCTTCTTTGGAGCCTTGTTTCCTCTATTCCCAGTTTACTGGAAGTTTTCATCATGAATGGGTCTTGGATTCTATCACAAGCTTTTTCTACACCAATTTATATGACCAAATGATTTTTCTTCTTTAACCTCTTGATGTGGTGGATATTGGTTGATTTTCAAATGGTGAACCAGCTTTGATCCCTGAAATAAACCTCACTTGATTTGGGGATATGATTATTTTCAAATATTATTGGATTCAATTTCCTAATTTTTTTTGAGGATTTTCACATCTAAATTCATGAGAGATTCATGAGGTCTGAAGATTATATTTCTTGTACTATATTTTTCTGGTTTGGGTAATAAGGTAATACTGGTTTTAAAAAATGAGTTGTGGTATTTTCCTGGCAGTCCATTGATTAGACTCCAGGCTTCCAATGCAGGGGACACCAGTTCTATCCCTGGTTGCGGAATTAAGATCCCACATTCCGTGGGGCCAAAAAACAAACAAACAAAAAAAAGGGCTGAGAAGCCTTCTCTCTGAAAGAGATTTGGAGCATTGCCATCATTTCTTCCTTAAATGTTTGGTGGAATTAACCAGTGAAACTATTTGAACCTGTTGCTTTATTTTTAGAAGGTTATTAATTAATGATTCAATTTCTTTATGTGATATAGGACTCTTCAGATTATCAATCTCTCCTTGTATAAATTTTGATGATTTGTGTCTTTCAAGAATTTGGTCTATTTCATCTGAGTTATCAAATTTGTGGGCATAGAATTGTTCATAGTATTCCTTAATAGACATGCTTCAGAGATTCCAGGTTTGGTTCCAGACCACTGCAATAAAGCAAATTTCTCAATAAAGCACATCACATGAATTTTTTGATTTCCCAGTGTATGTGAAAGTTAACGTTTACCCCATACTATAGTCTATTAGATGTGCAATAGCATTATATTTTTTTAATGTACATACCTTAATTAAAAAAATACTTTGTTACTCAAATATGCTAACCATCACTGAGCCTTCAACAAGTAGTAATCTTTTTCCTGGAGGATGGTTTGAAATATTGCAAGAATTACCAAAAATGTGACACAGAGACAGCAAGTAACAAATGCAGTTGAAAAGCTGGCACTGATAAATATTTTTGATGCAGGTTGCCATAAGCCTTCAATTTGTGAAAACAGTGTCTGTGAAGCTCAATAAAGGAAAGCATAATAAAATGTTATATTCCTCATGAATATGCTTTTCATGCTTATGAGATCTGTAGTTATGACCTATCTTCATTTCTCATATTAATAATTTGTATCTTTGCTTTTTATAATCCTGGCCTGGCTAAAGGCTTATTAATTCTATTGATCTTTTCCAAAACCCAGCTTTTATTTACAATAATTTTCTCTATTGTTTCTATTTTCAATTTTGTGGGTTTCTGCTATAATTATTATTACATTTTTGCTTCTGCTTACTTTACACTTAAATTTCTCTTTCTTGTCTCATTTCTTAGAATGGTATATTTAGGTTACTAAGTTTAGATATTTCTTCTTTTCACATATTTGCATTAATTTTATAACTTCTTGTAAGCTCTGCTTTTGTGGAAACTGACAAATTTTGAATAGTTATGTTTTCATTTTGCTTTAGTTCAAAATATTTTTTAAAAATTTCTCTTGAGATTTCCTCTTTGACCCATGGATTACTTGTACGTGTGTGTCTGTCTCTATGTATATGTGTGTGTGTTAGTTACCAAATAATTGTATATTATCCAGCTAACTTTCTGTTATTGATTTCTAACTTAATTCTATTGTGATCTCATAACATATTTTGTATGATTTGTTTTCCTTTAAGTTTGTTAGTGTGTATCATGGCCCAATATGTGGTTTATCTTGAATGTCCCATGTGAGATTAAGAAAAATGTATATTCTACTGTTGTTGAATAGAGTATTCAATAAATGTTATTAAGATCGAGTTGATAGATACTGCTATTTGGTCATCTATGTCTTTACTGATTTTGTGCCAATTTGATGTATCAATTAATTATGGAGGGGTGTTGAAGTCTTCAATTATAATAGTGGATTTTTCCATCTTTTCTTTCAGTTCTGTTGTCTTTTGCCTCATCTAGTTCGGCACTCTATTGTTAGGTGCTTACACATTTAGGATTGTTGCATAGTCTTGGAGTTTTACATCCCTTTAACACTATGTGTGTTCCTTTTTTATCCTTAATAATAATTCTTCCTATGAAGTCAGCTTGGTCCAAAATTATTAATAATTATCCCAGTTTCTTTTGGTTAGTATTAAAAAGGTATGATTTCATTCATCTTTTCACTTTTAACCTATATGTGTTTTTATATTTAAAGTACATTTCTTACAGAAAGCCTGTAGTTAGATATTGTTTTTTAATGAATTCCCATAATCTTTGTCTTTTTATTGTATTTAAAACATTCACAGTTAAAATTATTAATATAGTTGGATCAATATCTAGCATACTTGTATTTATTTTCTATCCATTCTATTTATTTTTCATTTTTTCACCTCTGTTTTTTCTGCCTTATCTGGCTTTACTTGAACAATTTTATAGTTTGAGTTTATGATTTTTAGGGTTTTCTTCTCTTAGCATATGAATTACACTTCTTATTAAAATTATTAGTGGTTTCTGTAAAATTTACAATACACTTTTATTACTAATATATGTCCACTTTCAAATAACACTATGTCACACTATGGGTATTGCAACTACCTCACAAAAGAGTTTTCCCAATTCCTCTTTCTCATTTCTTTTGAGTTTACTATCATTTATTTCAGTTACCTATAGTCTGTAATCTCTCAATGTTGTTGTTGAATTGCTAAGTTGTGTCTGACTCTCGCGATCCCATGGACTGTGGCCCACCAGGCTCCTCTGTCCATGGGATTTCCCAGGTAAGAATACTGGAGTGGGTTCTCATTTCCTTCTCCAATAATCTCTCAATACATTGCTATTATTGACTGTATTTCTTATGCTCTATATTACATCCTGTAACTTATTTATTTTATAACTGATAGTTTGTACCTCATAATCCCCTTCACCTATTTTGCTTCTTCCTCCACCTATCTACTCTCTGGCAATTACTAGACTTATCTTTGTGATTCTGTTTCTGTTTTGTCCCATTAGCTCTTTTGTTCTGTTTTAGATTCCATATACAAATGAAAACATACAGTATTTGTCTTTGTCTGACATTTAATTAAGCATAATACCTTCCAGGTCCATCCATGTTGAAGCAAATAGCAAGAATGATTGGATAATATTCCATTGTGTGTATGTATGTGTGTATGTGTAAGTATATATGTATGTGTGTGTAAATATATATATATATCATATCTTAATTATCCATTCATATGTTGATGAACATATTAGAACATGTATATCTGACCAATGTAAATAATGCTGCTATGAACAGTGGGATGCATGTCTGTTTTCCAACTGGAGTTTTCATTTTCTTTAGATAAATATCTAGGAGTAGAGTTGGTGGATTGTATGGTGCTGCTAAGTCACTTCAGTCATGTCCGACTCTGTGCGACCCCATAGATGGCAGCCCACCAGGCTCTCCCATCCCTGGGGTTCTCCAGGCAAGAACACTGAAGTGGGTTACCTTTTCCTTCTCCAATGCATGAAAGTGAAAAGTGAAAGTGAAGTCGCTCAGTCGTGTTTGACTCTTCGCGACCCCATGGACTGCAGCCTATCAGGCTCCTTCGTCCAGGCGGGAGTACTGGAGTAGGGTGCCATTGCCTTCTTCAGGATTGTATGGTAGGTTTTTTTTTTTTATTTTTTATTTTTTTGAGCAACTTCCATACTGTCTTCCATCGTGGCTACACCAATTTGCTTTTCAATCAGTAGTGTGCTGCTGCTGTTTCCTTTTCTCTACATCCTCAATGACACTTGTTATCTCTTGTATTTTTGATGATAGCCATTCTGTCAGGTGAGAGATGATATCTCACTGTGGCTTTGAGTTGCATTTCCCTGACTATTACTGATGTTGAGCATTTTTCATGTGTCTGCTGGCCATCTGTATGTCTTCTTTGGAAACATGCCTATGCAGATCCTCTGCTCATTTTTTAATTGGATTATTTTTTATATTAAGTTATTTGAGTTATCTATGTATTTTGGACATTAACCACATATCAGAATATCGTTTGCAGATATCTGTTCCCATTCACCAAGCTGCTTTTTCGTCTGTGTATGATTTGTTTGTTACTTAGGATACAGAGATGATTAAAGTATGACCCCAAGTCATATAGCTTGATTATGGCTATTTGCTATGATTAGGTAATAGAGTGTTCATTTCCTTCTTTTTATATTTCAGGAAGATGAAAATCAGAAAATCTAAATAACTTGCCAAGGTAACCAAGTTAGATAGTACTCTGCTGCTGCTAAGTCACTTCAGTCGTTTCCGACTCTGTGCAACCCCGTAGAAGGCAGCCCACCAGGCTCCCCCATCCCTGGGATTCTCCGGGCAAGAACACTGGAGTGGGTTGCCATTTCCTTCTCCAATGCATGAAAGTGAAAAGTGAAAGTGAAGTTGCTCAGTCGTGTCCGACCCTCAGCGACCCCATGGACTCCAGCCTTCCAGGCTCCTCCATCCATGGGATTTTCCAGGCAAGAGTACTGGAGTGGGGTGCCATTTACTCTAGTGAATAAATAAAACATAGTATATTTTTCATGTTTTAAAAATTGTAATATAAAACAAGCATTTAATTTGAAAACTATTTTATGTAATGTAATATTTTTATTTGAAATTTATAAGATATTTTAGTGCCTCAATTTATTTTTAAGAATTATTACTTGAAGTATAATGATGTGAAAATGATATCTTTGAGAATTTACTATACTATAATTTATAAGGAGCCTAGGACACAAAATGGCAAGGTTTAGGGAAATGGAAATGAGTTTAGAGTATCCAAAAACATTATTACATAACTCCTAGACTATGGAATAGCATGTTAATTGGATTTGCAAATGGCATAAAGCTCTGAAAATAATAAAAAAATATAAAATTCATTAAAGAAATTTACTCAGCACTTTCTACTTTCCAGTTTTGTTATGAATAAGCCCTAAGCATAGCTTCTTGGTTCAATCTACCATGTAATTTTAATTTTACATATTAATAGATTCCTATAAGTTATGTAGGAATCTATTAATATGTAAAATGAGTGAGGAGATTCTTAGAGAGGATCAGATGAGTGTTTGGATGAGGCTGTATAGGTTAACAGTAGCCTATTACTTAAATCTATTAGGAATCTATTAATAAATAAAATAAGTTATGTAATAGTCAGGCTTTATTCTCAAACCTTGTTATAGTATCATTCATAGAACTATCAGAGTGATATTTCTAAAGTGTCAATTTGCTCATACACACCGATCTAAATTTGTCCAAAGTTCCTCATTACCTACAGGGAAACTACAGACTTACCAACAGGAACCGTCACGAATAAGTTACTGTTAACCTATACAGCCTCATCCAAACACTCATCTGATCCTCTCTGAGAACCTCCTCACTCACCCACAGCAGTGATTTGAAGAAGTTTAAGCAGTGCAATCCCATCTGTAACGTCCCATCACTTGTGAAAGTTGTTCAGTCATGTCTGACTCTTTGCGACCCCATGGACTGTAGTCCATGGAATTCTCCAGGCCAGAATACTGGATGGGGAGTCTTTCCCTTCCCCAGGGGATCTTCCCAACCCAGGGATTGAACCCAGGTATCCCACGTTGCGGGCAGAATCTTTACCAGCTGAGCCACAAGGGAAGCCTAAGAATACTGGAGTGGGTAGCCTATCCCTTCTCCAGGGGATCTTCCTGACCCAGGAATCAAACTGGGGTCTTCTGCATTGCAGGCAGATTCTTTACCAGCTGAGCTATCCCCTCACTTGTGCTCTAGTAATCAGAACATTTGCACTGGTAATTCTGAAGTTGAAGTCAGATCTTATACTTAAGGAGTTAATGGCTGAAAATCATAGCTATCATAGTATCTGAGATTTAATGAGTGTTTCACGTCTATAAACTACTACACAGAGCACTTTTCCAATTTTCCAGTTTAATCCTTAAAACAGCTCTATAAGTACCAATTATCCTTGTCTTATGGATGAGAAACTGAGTCCAGTGAGATTAAATAACTATTTCTGCTCACTAAACTATTTTCTCATCACAAGGTCATCTGTCATTGAGCAGGGGTAACACTTTAAAACAGAGGCATTCATTTCTAATGATGAAGCTTTAAGAGTGGATACAATTGAAGATTTTAAGACTGACATATTCCTGCTTTTCCATTCATACTTAAAAGTTGATCTTCAAGTCTACCTATGAATAAAGTCAGTTTCTTTTAAGTTATTATTCAACAGTGTAGGTCAATCCTGACATACTGCTTTACTTTTGCTTCCTACAACCTTAATCCAAACAAACCAAACATGATAACTATGCTGATATGTAATATCAGGATCAGACATTTGACAACCAAGCCAATTAAGTGAGATTTACTATGCAAGCTGTCCTTTCCAAAAGGATTATCTTAAGCAACATTTTTTTATTATTAATACTTTCTCTGTGCTAGGTTTATTTAAATTATATTCATAATTAATTTTATATTCCATAGTATGCTATTTTATTTTCAGTATTAGAATGCAATTTATAATATTGTGGAGATGGGCAATAAAGGTTTAACATAAGACAGCTAAACTTAAAAAACTATAGCCCAGCCACCAATTATGTTTTGTGTCATGGAATACCTATACTTGTATTCAAGTCCTGTCAGAAAAACAGAATCACAGTAAGGATTTCAACATTTATAATTTAATATGGGAGGTTGATGCACAGGTATTGGAGGATTTAGTGGGCAAAAAGGTAACATTGAGCTAACACAGATATAATAAATGCAGGAAGTAGCTGCCATTTCTAAGAAACAAGGGAAGAGGCTAGGTTATTAGAATCTAGAAGCTTGGAGAAAGGGCTCTCAGAACTGATTTGGAGTTCTGGTGAGTCCTTCCTGTTTAGTTAGAGCTAACTGATGTCTGTGAAAAAAAAATACTGAGATCTGGAAGTGCCAAAAAGTAGTTGGATATTAGAAGGAATAACTGCTGTCATGGTGAGGCGCTATTCCCATGGCATGAAACAGCAAAGAAACAAAAGTGTTCAAGTCCCCTTTACCCGTCTCTTGTTTTCCAGTCTCTCTCTAATAGCCTGTCAGCCTTCAACTCCATTCTTTGAATTTAACAGTGAATCAGCTGACAAATGGTGAATATAAATTGCAGAATCATAGCTCTTACATCATAAAACTGAATATAGTAGGGTGAATGTGGGAATGAAGGCAGCAGGTTAGTTTTAGGCACAATACTTATGCTGCTGCTGCTGCTGCTAACTCGCTTCAGTTGTGTCCGACTCTGTGCGACCCCATAGATGGCAGCCCACTAGGTTCCTCTGTCCCTGGGATTCTCCAGGCAAGAACACTGGAGTGGGTTGCCATTTCCTTCTCCAGTGCATGAAAGTGAAAAGTGAAAGTGAAGTCGCTCAGTCGTGCCTGACTCTTAGCGACCCCATGGACTGCAGCCTACCAGGCTCCTCCGTCCATGGGATTTTCCAGGCAAGAGTACTGGAGTGGGGTGCCATTGCCTTCTCCAACAATACTTATGAGTAATCCTTAATTAAGACCTCTTTAAAAATTATAATTCTGGACAATCTCCATTTTCATTTATTAAAGAACATATTTCTGAAATTTTCAAAAGATCATCAGGGACAAAAGGGGAGAGAGGCCAGAAATTAAGAAAATAGTAATTAGTATTAGCCTGATGATAGACGAAATGAATGATGAAATAGGATAGAGAGTTCAGTAAGGGACACACATATGTGCTGTGTTACATACATACATACTATACTGTTTTTGCTGTTGTTTTTTAATTGTGTCTGACTCTTTTGCAACCCCATGGACTGTAGCCTGCCAGGCTCTTCTGTCCATGGGATTTTCCAGGCAAGAATACTGGAGTGGGTTGCCATTTCCTTCTCCATGGGATCTTCCTGACCCAGGGATTGAAGTCACATCTCCTGCATTACAGGCAGATTCTCTACTGCTGAGCCAGCAGAGAATTTTCTGTTTCTTAATCTGGGTCCTACTTACATAACTGTGTTCAGTTATGTAGCCACATACTTTATAGGCACACATATATACTATGACAAAGGTGACAATTTTGTGAAATGGGGGGAGGGGGGAAATGGTCTTTTCAATAAATTGTTTGTTCTATTAGAAATCCATAAAAAGTTCAATGTATCTCAATCTTACCTCATACTATATCCAAATATAAAGTCCAGGTGGATTGCAAATCTAAATATGAATGTTAATAGGCATTAAAATAGAAAAGATTAAAAACACCAAGTTATGATATTGATGTTGAACAACTGAAACCCTGTAAACTGCTGGTGGTGAAGTGGAAATTGGTATGATCAATTTGGAAATCTGTTTGACATGATCTACTTATAGAACATATACAAGTTCCATTTCCTGACAATTTCACTCCAAGTATATACCCAAAAGAGAGGTGGGTATTTGCTTACCAAAAGTCATGTACTGGGATGTTTATAGCAGCATTATTCACAAAAGCCCCCAGTCTGGAAACCACTCAAATGTTCATAAAGAGTAGAATGGGTAAAGTGTGGTATTTTTACATGGTGCAATACTATATAGCAATGAAAACGAACAATGTACAACAAAACTGAATAATATGGGAAAATGTCTCAATAATATTGTTGAAGAAAATAATTTAGAGTAAAAAAGAGTTCATACTTTATGATTCATTTAATATAAAGTACAAAACTAGGCAGCTTCCCAGGTGGTGCTAGTGGTAAAGAATCTGCTTGCCAATGCAAGAGACTTAAGAGACATGGGTTTGGTCTCTGAATCAAGAAGATACTCTGGAGGAGGAAATGGCAACCCACTCCAGTATTCTTTCCTGGAGAATCCCATGGACAGAAGAGCCTTGTGGGCTACAGTCTGAGGGTTGAAGAGTCAGAGAGGACTTAATCAACTTAGCACACACACCAAAATAGGCAAACTAGCCTATTCTTTTTGCTCAGTCAGTCAGTCATGTGTGACTCTTTGCAACCCCATGTATGTCAGTACACCAGACTTCCCTGTCCTTTACCATCTCCCGGAGTTTGCTCAAACTCATGTCCTTTGAGTCAGTGATGCCATCCAACCATCTCATCCTCTGTCAATCCCTTCTCATTCTGCCTTCAATTTTTCCCAGCAATCATGGTCTTTTCCAATGAGTTGGTTCTTCATATCAGGTGGCCAAAGTATTGGAGCTTCAGCTTCAGCATCAGTCCTTCCAATGAATATTCATGGTTGATTTCCTTTAGGATTGACTTGTTTGATCTCCTGGCTGTCCAAGGGACTCTCAAGAGTCTTCTCTAACACCACAGTTCCAAGGCATCAATTTCTCTGTGCTCAGCCTTTTTTTTATTGTCCAGCTCTCACATTCGTACATGACCACTGGAAAAACCATATATTTGACTAGACGGACCTTTGTCAGCAAAGTAATATGTCTGCTTTTTAATATGCTGTCTAGGTTAGTCATTGCTTTTCTTCCAAGGAGCATCTTTTAATTTCATGGCTACAGTCACCATCCACAATGATTTTGGAGTCCAAGAAAATAAAGTCTGTCACTGTTTCCAGTATTTCCCCATCTATTTGTCATGAAGTGATGGGACTGGATGCCATGATCTTCATTTTTTAAATGTTGAGTTTAAAACTCACTCTCTTCTTTCACCTTCATCAAGAGGCTCTTTAATTCCTCTTCACTTTCTGACTTAAGGGTGGTGTCATCTACATATCTGAGGTTATTGATATTTCTCCCCACAAGCTTTACTCCAGCTTGTGCTGCATCCAGCCCAGCATTTCGCATAATGTACTCTGCATATGATATAAATAAGTAAGGTTACAATATACAGCCTTAACATACTCCTTTCCCAATTTGGAACCAGTCTGTTCCATGTTCATTTCTAACTGTTGCTTCTTGACCTACATACAGTTTTCTCGGAAGGCAGGTGATGTCGTCTCATATTCCCATCTTTTTAAGAATTTTCCACAGTTTGTTGTGAACTACACAGTCAAAGGCTTTTGTGCAGTCAATGAAGCATAAGTAGATGTTTTTCAGGTATTCTCTAGCCTTTTCCATGATCCAATGGAAGTTGGCAATTTGATCTCTAGTTCCTCTGCCTTTTCTAAATCCAGCTTCTACTTCTGGAATTTCTCCATTCACATACTGTTGAAGCCTAGCTTGAAGGATTTTGAGCATTACTTTGTGTACATGTGAGATGAGTGTAGTTGTCCGATAGTTGGCACTGACTTCTTTGGGATTGAAATGAAAACTGACCTTTTCTAATCCTGTGGCTACTGCTGAGTTTTCCAAATTTGTTGAAATAATGAGTGCAGAACTTTAACAGCATCATCTTTTAGAATTTGAAATAGCTCAGCTGGTATTCTATCACCTCCACTAGCTTTGTTCATAGTGATGCTTCCTCAGGCCCACTTGACTTCACACTCCAGGCTGTCTGGCTCTAGGTGAGTGATCAAACCATCATGTTAGCTGGGTCATTAAGATCTGTTTTGTACAGTTCTTCTTTGTATTCTTGCCACCTCTTCTTAATTTCTTCTGCTTCTATTAGGTTCATACCATTTCTGTCCTTTATTGTGACTGTCTCTGCATGAAATGTTTCCTTGGTATCTCTAATTTTCTTGTAGAGATCTCTATTCAAGAAGATCTCTTCTTTACTAGCCTATTTTATTAAAAGTCAAATTAGAAGTTTCTCTAGGAGGTTGGTAGTTGGAGAGAATTGGTCATTTTTGGGGAGCTAGTAATTTTCTGTTTCTTAATCTCCATGCTACTTACATAACTGGGTCCAGTTTGTGAAAATTAAGCAAGAGGCATGCTTATATTGCATGTACTTTTATGTATATATATATTTATGCATGAAGTGTATATTATACTGCAATAAAATGGGTAAGAATACTGTCATTCATTTTCCTTCTCTATTTTTGCACTTTCACCAGAGTTTATAACAAATGACAAAACTTCAAATGCCTTTATGAAGAACATATCTTTAAAAATACATTTCCTCGCCATACCAGACTGCAGCTGTTTCGTCAATAGTCAATGCTTTGCTAATCATTGTCTTTTTCCTCATGGGAACTATAGCCATATAATAGTGACTAAAGAACTTTCTCAAGCATAGGTCTTTTGTCTTTTTCATCCACTAATTTCTACATTTAATGAATGCTAATCTGCCATTAACCACTGCATACATTCTGTGTAACACAATATCGTGCCTCTGGAAGTCAACCCTTTAAGCAAGTATCATCTTTGATAAACAGAAGACTAGTGACTTGGATAGTTACAAAATAGTATTATACAAGGTTTTATGCAAAGACATATGCATGAGCTTGTTTCCTAATGTTTCAATGACTAGGAAGTTAGATTTATAAATACTGTTTATTTACTTCCAAAAACACACAACTGTTTATTTCCTCTAGTTCATTTTTCACAGTCTTATAATTGCATGGGCCATTTTCAGTTGATATGGGAGATTTTCACAGGAAATCTAGATATATATAATATTTGCTACTTATATTTTCAGCTGCTTATTTAATAATCTGAGAGTATACATAAACACAAATGTTAATAATATTGTAGTGATATTGCTCAGTATGAGAGGATAACATATGCCCCAAGATTATTGATTAGCTCTGCTAACTCAAAATGTTGATCATATGTGTCATGGATAAAGGATTTTTTTAATTTAAAAATAATTTTGATTTCTATCAATATAGGATGGATGTTCAGAGATATCTTTTCTAGTATAGAATACTTTAGAATGTTCTCTATGTGTGTTTGTAGATGGTTTCTTTTTAATAAACAGCATAGCTAAGTTTAAGAAGGCTAGAAATGGCAAAATAGTTCTATTACATAGAGACAGTAAAATTCTAGAGCAAGTGTTTACCCTGAGGGTGCATGAAGACTGTCATTTGCCTACAGACTGGGTTTTAATGGGATAGATTTAAGAGGAGATTGGGGGAGGTCTGATGAGAAACCCTCACATAGCACATAGACCCAAAGTTCTGACACTATCAGTGGATGAAATTGAAAGGAAAAGAAAAATCTCCCCATCAGACCAGATCAGATGAGATCAGATCAGTCTCAGTCGTGTCCGACTCTTTGCGACCCCATGAATCACAGCACGCCAGGCCTCCCTGTCCATCACCAACTCCCGGAGTTCACTCAGACTCACGTCCATCGAGGCAGTGATGCCATCCAGCCATCTCATCCTCTGTCGTCCCCTTCTCCTCCTGCCCCTAATCCCTCCCAGCATCAGAGTCTTTTCCAATGAGTCAACTCTTCGCATGAGGTGGCCAAAGTACTGGAGTTTCAGCTTTAGCATCATTCCTTCCACAGAAATCCCAAGGCTGATCTCCTTCAGAATGGACTGGTTGGATCTCCTTGCAGTCCAAGGAACTCTCAAGAGTCTTCTCCAACACCACAGTTCAAAAGCATCAATTCTTCGGCGCTCAGCCTTCTTCACAGTCCAACTCTCACATCCATACGTGACCACAGGAAAAACCATAGCCTTGACTAGACGAACCTTTGTTGGCAAAGTAATGTCTCTGCTTTTGAATATGCTATCTAGGTTGGTCATAACTTTCCTTCCAAGGAGTAAGCATCTTTTAATTTCATGGCTGCAGTCACCATCTGCAGTGATTTTGGAGCCCAGAAAAATAAAGTCTGACACTGTTTCCACTGTTTCCCCATCTATTTCCCATGAAGTGGTGGGACCCGATGCCATGATCTTTGTTTTCTGAATGTTGAGTTTTAAGCCACCTTTTTCACTCTCCTCTTTCACCTTCATCAAGAGGCTTTTGAGTTCCTCTTCACTTTCTGCCATAAGGGTGGTGTCATCTGCATATCTGAGGTTATTGATATTTCTCCTGGCAATCTTGATTCCAGCTTGTGCTTCTTCCAGTCCAGCGTTTCTCATGATGTACTCTGCATATAAGTTAAATAAACAGGGTGACAATATACAGCCTTGATGAACTCCTTTTCCTATTTGGAACCAGTCTGTTGTTCCATGTCCAGTTCTAACTGTTGCTTCCTGACCTGCATACAGATTTCTCAAGAGGCAGATCAGGTGGTCTGGTATTCTCATCTCTTTCAGAATTTTCCAGTTTATTGTGATTCACACAGTCAAAGGCTTTGGCATAGTGAATAAAGCAGAAATAGATGTTTTTCTGGAACTCTCTTGCTTTTTCCATGATCCAGTGGATGTTGGCAATTTGATCTCTGGTTCCTCTGCCTTTTCTAAAACCAGCTTGAACATCAGGAAGTTCACAGTTCACATACTGCTGAAGCCTGGCTTGGAGAATTTTGAGCATTAGTTTACTAGCGTGTGAGATGAGTGCATATAGCATATCAGTATATCATTAAAGTTCCAATGTACCACATGATTTTTGAGCACGTATGTTTTGTAAAAGGTAATCTGTCAAAAATAGGCACAGATTTTGCATATGTATTTACATCTAACATCTATTACAACTTGAGTGAAGCCAAAAGAGTACACAGGAATGATTCTTAAAAAGTGATGAGGTGGAAGAGTTGGTCGACTATTCTTACTCCATCAAAGGAAAGAATTGCACTGCTACTCCAAAAGGTAATAACACAATTTTTTATTCTCATAATTCAACTTTTTAGTATGCAAATGTGCAAAGGGAAAAATGCCTTGAGATCCTAGAAGGGACAATATTGGTGTGTAATAAATGTATTCAGAATAATGCTCCCAGATACAAAATAGGACACAAATCTTCACTAAAATGACACCAATTGTAATTACTCATACTTTAGGGAGATATTATCATTTTAACTAATGAAGTAAAATGCCAAGAAAAAGAAAATAGAACTTATTCAGGAGATTTGGGGGACCCCTGCAGAGAATGTTTCAAAAATGAAGTGTTGTAGCCAGTCTGATTTAAAACAGATTATGCAAGTTCATCTAGATTTTCACCTGAAAGTAGGTAAGAATCATCTTTGAGGAAAAACCACCTATGAAAAAAATACCAGTTTTCTCTCACCAGAAGTCACATTAAGGAATATATACGTGCATAATAAACCATTTTTATGTACGATAGTCTACATAATTTATTAGTCTGGAAGAAACCACATGATTTTAATGATTTTGGATCCAATCATAAATCTGCTATTTAATTTGATCACTGAATAAAAAGCCAAGTATCTTTTTAAAACATATCTATAATGCAGTTATAATTTAATGACCCACAAATTTCCCTTCACTAAAGTTGTTTAAACATAAATGATGCTTGTTAAAATAGTACAAACTTAAGAGATTTCCCTGGTGATCCAATGGTTAAGACTCTGAGCTCCCATTGCAGGGGACGCAAGTTCAATTCCTAGTCAGGGGACTAAGATCACATGGCATAGCCAAAAAAAAAAAAAAAAAAAAAAAGTAAAAGCTTTAACAGTTTTTCCAGAGGCTTTGAAAATGACCCAGAAACTCTACTGGGGATTTTCAACTCTGGACAATATTTATCTGGTTTAAACTTAACCTGAGGATGCTGCTTTGAGGAAGAAACTATTTCTATCATGCTTGGATGTAATTACAAGGTCAGGATCAATAATCTTGGAGAAATCCTGGAAAATAGATGTCAGAGACAGCTCAAACCCACCAATTCCCTAAAATGGGAAAAGATAGATACTGATATCTAAAGACCTACTTGTTTGAAACATATTTCTGGCAAAAATAAAGTGGTAAAATAGCTTAACTATGATTTATAGATGTTAAAGTATTTTTTTTTTAAATGTGATGATCACCTTAACCATTAAAAGTTAACTAAGAAGTCATGGCAGAGTACTGCTGACCACTGTGAAGGACAGACCCTCTAGACATCTGTTGCAATTCAAGGAGGCCTGTCCAGGTAGAAAGCAATACTGAGTTTCCGCTGAGTCAGAGATCTCCATTGTGTTCTTGTGCACTGGCTTTGGGACCTCAAGTAAAGGCCCTTTCATTTTGGGTGAAATTCCTCTTGGTAGATTGGACCTAGGCTGGTCTTTGGAGAGAGATCAAGCCCTGAGCCTTTGGAGTGGGAGCACTGACTCCAAGACTCTAGACAAACAGAGAACTAACCCTGGGGAGTATCAAATAGTGAGAATTCACACAAAGGAAACCACTTGAATACAAGACCTGGCATCACCCAACCATCAGTAGCACCCTGTGCATCTAAACAACAAACAAAAATACAAACCCAATCAGCAGCAGACAAGATTACCACCTCACTCAGCCTTGCCCATCAGCGGAAAAACAAAGAAGGAAAGAAACAAAGTGAAGTCACTCAGTTGTGCCCGACTCTTTGTGACCCCATGGATAGTAGTCTGCACCAAGCTCCTCCGTCCATGGGATTTTCAAGGCAAGAGTACTGGAGTGGGTTGCCATTTCCTTCTCCAGGGAATCTTCCCAACCCAGGGATCGAACCCAGGTCTCTCACTTTGTAGACAGATGCTTTACCGTCTGAGCCACCCTGGTGGTTCAGACGCTAAAGCATCTGCCCACAATGCCAGAGACCTGGGTTCACTCCCTGGATGGGGAAGATCTCCTGGAGAAGGGAATGGCAACCCACTCCAGTACTCTTGCCGCCACCCCGCCCCAACCAGACCCCCAGAAAGTGGCTCAAAGAATCAAACAAAAACAGCACAAATCTCACCTTATACAAAGTTTACACAAACCACTGGATCAAGCTTAGGAGGGCAGAAACCAAAAGGAAGTAATTATCTTCCAATTAAAATAAATAAATTTAAATTAAAAAAAGAAATAATTCAACCTTGAAGCCTGGGAAAAGGAGCCCTCAAACACAATAAGTTAAAAAATAATAATAATAATGAAAAGGCAGAGAAATACTACACAAATTAAGGAACAAACTCAAAACACAAAAGTGCAAATAAATCAAGAGGAAATAGGCAAACTACTTGAAAAAGAATTCAGAATAATGATAGTAGAGACAATCAAAAACCTTGAAAACAAAATGGAGAAAATGCAAGGGTCAATTAACACAGACCTCGAAGAATTAAAGAGTAAATGTACAGTGACAAACAATACAGTTACTGAAATTAAAAATACTCTAGAAGGAATCAATAGCAGAAGATGTGAAGCAGAAGAACAAATCAGTGAGCTGAAAGATAAAATGGTGGACATAACTTCTGAAGAGCAGAATAAAGTAAAAAGAATGAAAAGAATTGAGGATAGACTCAGAGACCTCTGGGACAATATCAAATGCACCAACATTCAAATTATAGGGGCCCCAGAAGAAGAAGATAAAAAGAAAAGGTATGAGAAAATTTTTGAAGAGATTATAGTTGAAAATTTCCCCAACATGGAAAAGGAAATAGTCAATCAAGTCCAAGAGGCACAAAGAGTCCCATACAGGATAAACCCAAGGATAAACACACTAAGACACATACTAATCAAACTAACAAAAAATAACACAAAGAAAGAATATTAAAAGCAGCAAGGGAGAAGCAACAAGTAACATACAAGGGAAACCCCATACGCTTAACAGCTGATCTTTCAGCAGAAACTTTGCAGGCCATAAGGGAATGGCAAGATATATTTAAAGTATTGAAAGGGAAAAAAAAAACTACAACCAAGATTACAGTACCTGGCAAGGATCTCATTCAAAATTGATGGAGAAATAAAAAGCTTCTCAGAAAAGAAAAAGTTGCTTCAGTCATGTCTGACTCTGTGTGACCCCATAGACAGAAGCCCACCAAGCTCCACTGTCCCTGGGAGTTTCCAGGCAAGAACACTGGAGTGAGGTGCCATTTCCTTCTCCAATGCATGAAAGTGAAAGCTGAAAGTGAGGTCACTCAGTCAAATCCGACTCTTCGCGACCCCATGGACTGCAGCCTACCAGGCTCCTCCGTCCATGGGATTTTCCAGGCAAGAGTACTGGAGTGGGGTGCTATTGCCTTCTCTGGAAAATGACTATACTACCAAATGCAATGTACATGTTCAATGTGATCCCTATCAAATTACCAATGGTGTTTTTCACAGAGCTAGAACAAAAAATTTCACTGTTCATATGGAAACACAAGAGGTCCCAAATATCTAAAGCAGTCTTAAGAAAGAAGAATGGAGCTGGAGGGATCAACCTTCCTGACTTCAAATTATTTTACAAAGCTCTGCTCATGAAGACAGTATGGTACTGGAACAATGTTAAAGGGGCTTAAATAGTCAAGAAATACATGAGAACAAAAACAGGAATGTAGACCAATGGAACAAGATAGAAAGCCCAGAAATAAACCCATGAACCTATACGTACCTTATTTTTGACAAAAGAGGCAAGAATATACAATGGGGCAAAGACAGCCTCTTCAATAAATGGTGCTGGGAAAACTGGACAGCTGCATGTAGAAGAATGAAACTAGAACACTTCCTAACACCATACACAAAGATAAACTCAAAATGGATTAAAGACCTAAAGAGAAGACCAGAACTATAAAACTCTTAGAGGAAAACATAGGTAAAACACTCAACTACATAAATCAAAGCAAGATCCTCTATGACCCACCTCCTAAAGTAACAGAAATAAAAACAAAAGTAAACAAGTGTGACCTCATTAAACTTAAAGGCTTTTGCACAGCAAAGGAAACTATAAGCAATGTGAAAAGAACCCTCAGAAAGGGAGAAAATAATAACAAATGAAACAATTGACAAAGGATTAATTTCCAAAATATACAAGCAGTTCATACAACTCAATGCCAGGAAGACAAACAACCCAATCAAAAAGTGGGGAAAAGACTTAAACAGACATTTCTCCAAAGAAGACATACAGATGGCTAACAGACACATGAAAAGATGCTCAACATTGTTCATTATTAGAGAAATGCAAATCAAAACTACAATGAGATATCAACTCACATCGGTCAGAATAGGCATCATCAAAAAATCTACAAACAATAAATGCTGGAGAGAGTGTGGAGTAAAGGGGATGCTCTTGCACTGTTGGTGGGAATGTAAATTGATACAGCCACTACGGAAGACGGTATGGAGATTCCATAACAAATGAGGAATAAAAGCACCATATGACCCAGCAATCCCACTCCTAGGCATATACCCTGAGGAAACCAGGGTAGAAAATGACACATGTATCCCAGTGTTCATTGCAGCACTATTTACAATAGCTAGAACATGGAAGCAAACTAGATGTCCATGGACAGATGAACAGATAAAGAAGTGTGGTACATATACACAATGGAATATTACTCAGTCATAAAAAGGAACACATTTGAGTCAGTTCTGATGAGGTAGATGAATCTAAAACCTATTACACAGAGTGAAGTGAGTCAGAAAGAGAAAGATAAATATCATATTCTAACACATATATACAGAATCTAGAAAAATGTTACTGAAGAATTTATTTACAGGGCAGCAATGGAGAAACAGATATAAAGAATAGACTTATGGACATGGGGAGAGGGGAGGAGAGGTTGAGATGTATGGAAAGAGTAACATGGAAACTTACATTACCATATGTAAAATAGATAGCCAACGGGAATTTGCTGTATGGCTCAGGAAACTCATACAGGGGCTCTGTATCAATCTAGAGGGGTGGGATGGGGCAGGAGATGAGAGGGAGGTTCAAAAGGGAAGGGATATATGTATACCTATAGCTGATTCATGTTAAGGTTTGACAGGACACAACAACATTCTGTAAAGTAATTATCCTTCAATTAAAAATAAATTTAAAAAAAAAACAGAAATCATGGTAGACTAATATAATTTAATCTTTTGTTCCAGAAGAAAATTCAAACAGAATAAAAGAAAATTTAGTAAAACCAACCCCATGAGACAGAATGTATTTTTGCCTATGTTTTGGGGGCAACAGGGTTTGCTGTTTCTCTCCCCTATTGTTCAAATCTTTGCATTCTTTTGAGAGAAGGATCTGGGCATGTTTAGGATTTAGGACTGACACTAAGTGGCAGAGGACCACGTCCTGTGCACCTGTACCAAAGAGCAGGACTTTGTATGTTCTCCTGAAAATGAAAGTGGTAGTCAGTCACTCGCATCCTACTCTTTGCAACTCTATGGACTATAGCCCGCCAGACTCCTCTGTCCATGGGATTTCCCAGGCAAGAATACTGGAGTGGGTAGCCATTCCCTTCTCCAGGGATTCAACATTCTTCCCGACCCAGGGATTGAACCTGGGTCATCTGCATTGCAGGCAGATTCTTTTCCGTCTGATCCACCCGAGAAGCCCTTGTTGTTGTTGATGAGTCACTCAGTCGTATCTGACTCTGTGACCCCATGGACTGCAGCATGCCAGGCTTTCCTGTCCTTCACCAACTCCCAAAGTTTGCTTAAACTCATGCCCATTGAGTCGGTGATGCCATCCAACCATCTCATCTTCTGTCATCCCTTTTCCCTCCTGCCTTCAATCTTTCCCAGCATCAGGTTCTTTTCCAATGAGTCAGCTGTTCATATCAGGTGGCCAAAGTACTGAAGCTTCAGCCTCAGCATCAGTCCCTCCAATGAATATTCAGGATTGATTTCCTTTAGGATTGACTTATTTGATCTCCTTGCAGTCCAAGGGACTCTCAAGAGTCTTCTCCAACACCACAGTTCAAAAGCATCAATTCTTTGGTGCTCAGCCTCTTTTATGAGCACTTGGTGGACGACACCTATGAAAAAATGCCTTTGAGCACAAACTCCCTCTACATCTTGGCCTGCTGGCTATTGCAAACTGACTTACTGGCATCCAATTTTTTCATAACAACTTGTTAAGATTTTAGCTTATACCTTCTTACCAGCTTGTGTGGCAGCCACCTCCTCCTCTTGAGCTCTGCCACAGGTAAACTGACGTACACATCTCATTTCTGTTTGGAGAGGCTTATCCTTTGTTGAAATTTTGACTGTTTTATTGGCCTGAAACTTCACATCTCTGAAAGGTCAAGAAAAGTTAACATTTTCTTGTTTATCTGGCTGTTCTTATTGGTAGTATGGAAGCAACACTCATTCCAGTTTTCTACATCTCAAATGGTAAAAGAAATTCAAAGTCCATTGCTTTATATTTAAAATAATCCACAATTCATCAATGTGGATTTTTATTGGTATGATAATGGTATTTTGGTTATGTAGTACAATATCCACTTGTGTGATGCATCAGATTAATTTATGGATAGGATATCATAATGTTTGTAGTTTCCTTGTAATTTCCTAGGTGATAAGAGGAATAAGAGCATAGTTCATTCTAATATTTAGTGAGCTTTTCAAATATTTTAATTTAATTTAAAAATTTTAATATAATTTCTAAAGCTTATTTTTTATTTATAGATATTACAAAATATTGACTGTATTTCCTGAGTGGTACAGTACATCCTTGAGTCTCTCTTATACTCAATAATTTGTCCCTCCCACTTCCCCACTGCTATATTGTCCCCTACTAAACTGGTAACCAATAGCTTGTTCTCTGTATCTGTGAGTCTGCTTTTTTTGTTGTTGCTATATTCACTAGTTTGTTGTATTTTTAAGATTCCACACGTAAGTGATATCATACAGTATTTGTACTTCTCTGACTTATTTCACTTAGCATAATGCCCTTTAAGCCTGGCAGGCCATAGTTCATGGGGTTGCAAAGAGTCAGACACAGCTTAGCAACTAAGCACAAGCACAAATGCCCTCTGAGTGTATCCATGAAGCTGAAAATGGCAAAATTCTGTTCTTTCATTGGCTTCTTTTATCCATTCATCTGTTGATGGACACAGGTTGTTTTCATAGATTTACTATTGTAAATAATGCCACTATAAGCACTGGGGTGCATGTATCTTTTCAAATTCATGTTTTGTGTATTTCTGATATATACTCAGGAGTGGAACTGCTGGGTCATATGGTATTTCTATTTTTGGCTTTTTGAGAAACCTCCATACTGTTTTCCATAGTGGCTGCACCAATTTACATTCTCACCAACAGCATCCTAAGGTTTCCTTTTCTCCACATCCTCACTAACATTTGTTATTTGTGTTCTTTTTGATGCTAACCATTTTGACAGATGTGAAATGATATCTCATTGTGGTTTTGATTTGTATTTCCCTGATGATTAGCGATGTTGAGCATCTTTTCATGTCCGTGTTGGCCATCTGCATTTCCTCTTTGGAAACATGTCTATTCAGTTCTTCAGCCCATTTTCTAATCTGGTTGTTATATATATATATATATATATATATATATATATATAGAGAGAGAGAGAGAGAGAGAGAGAGAGACAGACAGACAGACAGAGACAGAGAGAGACAGAGACAGAGAGAAAGAAACAGAGAGAGACAGACAGACAGAGACAGAGAGAGAGTTGTATGAGCTATTTGTATATGTTTGTATATGTTGGATATTAATCCTTATCCTTTATATCATTTGCAAATATTTTCTCTCATTCTGTAGGTTGTTTTATCATTTTGTTAATGGTTTCTTTGGTTCTGAAAAAAAAAAAACTTTTAAGTTTAGTTATGTCCCATTTGTTTATTTTTGTTTCTATTGCCTTTATTTTAGGGGATGGATCCATTCTTTTACATATGGATGTCCAGTTTTCCCAGCACCACTTATTGAAGAGACTGTCTTTTATCCATTGTACAACATTTTATTCCCTCTTTTGTCATAGATTAGTTTTCCATTGATCTATGTGTCTGTTTTGTGCCAGTACCATACTATTTTGATTACTATAGATTTTTAGTACAGTCTGAAGTTAGGGACTGTTTTGGCTATTCAGTGTTCTTTTTGTTTCTTTACAAATTTTAAAATTATTTGTGCTAGTTCTGTGAAAAGTGCCATTGGTATTTTGATAGGGATTGCAATGAATCTCTAGAATACTTGGGTAGTATGATTGTTTTAACAGTACTGATTCTTCCAATCCAAGAATATCATCTATCTTTCTATCTGTGTCATCTTCAATTTCTTTCATCACAGTTTTCAGACTACAGGCCTTTTGCCTCCCTCGGAAGGTTTATGTCCTAGATACTTTATTCTTTTTGATGTGATGATAAATGGGATTGTTTCCTTAATTTCTCTTTCTGAGGTTTCATTTTTAGTGTGTAGAATTGCAACAGATTTCTGCATATTAATTTTGTATCCTTGACACATTCACTAATGAGCTCTAGTAGTTTTCTGGTGACATCTTTAGGGTTTTGTATGTATAGTTTCATGTAATCTGCAAACAATGACAGTTTTACCACTTCCTTTCCAATTTGGATTTCTTTCACTTCTTTTCTTCTCTAATTGCTATGACTATGACTTCCAATATTATGTTGAATAAAGTGGGGAGAGTGAACATTCTTTTCTTGTTCCTGATCTTAGAGAAAATGCTTTCAGTTTTTCACCATTGAGTATGATGTTAGCTGTCGGTTTGACATATATGGCCTTTATTATGTTGAGGTCTAGTATTTAGTTTTTGTACCCAGTTCCTAAAATCACTTCAGAGTTCCAGATTGATAAAGGTGAAAGGATCATCTTTAGGTATTCATAACCAACACTTTTCAACCACAGCTGAATTTATGGTAGTGAGGTGACTTTTGGAAAGCCCCTAAGGATGAGGACTGGTCTCCAGGGCAATCAGCCATCTGATTGGAGAGTTGAAATTTTCAGGCCCACTCGTTAACCTCCTGAGTGGGAAGACACAATGAGTCACCAATGGTCAATAACTGCATAAATCATGCTTACATAATGAAGCCTTAAAAAACCCTAATGGAAGGGGATCAGAGCAATTACTTGTTGGTGAACACATGCTCGAAGGGTGGCATGCCCAGAGAGGCTGCCTATAGTTATAATGGACAAAATAGACTACAAGTCAGAAACTGTTTCTAGAGACAAAGATGGTAATTATGTAATGATAAAAGAATCAAATTCAGAGAAAGATATAACAGTTATAAATATATGTGCATACAACATCAGAACACCTAAGTATATAAAGCAAATATTAATGAATCAAAGAAAAAATTGAAACTAATTTAATATTAGAGTCAATGCCCCATTTTAAGCCATGTATAGAACTTCCAAACAGAAAATTAATAAAGAAACAACAGACTTGAACAATACTACAAAACAAATAAGCCTAACAGATATATTCAGAACTTCCCACTCTACAGGAGAATACACATTTTTTTCAAATGCATACAGAATATTTTCCAGGATAAACTACATATTAGGTGACAAAAATAATATTAACGAATTTAAGGTGATCAAAATAATTCCAAATATTTTTCCAATAACAATGGAATGAAACTAGAAATTATAAACAGTAAGAAAATGGGGAAATTCATAAAAACATCAAAGCTTAACAAAACACCCTTAAACAACAATTGGATGAAAGAGGAAATCAACAGGGAATTTATAAACTATCTTGAGACAAGTGAAAACAAAAACACAGCATAGTAAAATTAATGGGTTCCACCAAAAGAATCGTGTAAGAGGAAAGTATATAGAAGTAAATGGCTACATTATAAAATAAACAGACAGCAAATAAGCAACCTAAATTTACACCAAATAGAAAAAGAACAAACGGTGACCAAATTTAACAGAAGAAACAAAATAATAAAGATTATAACAAAAATAAACCAAACAGAGAATTTTTAAAAATAGAAAAGGTATCAACATAAAAAAGAGTTGGCTTTTTGAAAATACAAACAAAATTTAAAAATCTTGCAAAAAATAGAACTACCATATGACCCAGTAATTTCACTTCTTAATATTTTTCCAAAATAATTGAAATCAGAATTTCAAAGAGATATTTACATTTCCACATTCTTTGCATATATTAGTCTCAATAGCCAAGAAGTGTGTCTTAGCTGAGGCTACTATAGTAAAATATCATAAACTGGGTTTCTTATAAGCCACAGTAAGAAAGTTCTGGAGTTCTGGATTCCAAATTCTCACAGTTCTGGAGTCTAGAATTCTAAGATCATCAGAGGGCCAGCATGGTTGATTAATGATGAAAGCCTCTTCCAGGTTGTAGATTGCAGACTCTTCCTTGTATCCTCACATGGCAGAAAACAGAAAAAAGAAGAAAGTAAGGCTATGTATAACCTCATGACCTAATCTAATCCTAATTACTTCTCAAAGTTCCTTCCTCCTAATACCATCACTTTGGGGGATAGACTTTCAACACATAAATTTGTGAGGAAACCAAACTTCAGTCCATAACAACATAGAAAAGCTACCTAAACATCCATTGAGGAAAGAATGGAAAAAGAAAATCTGGTGTAGATATAAGATGAACTTATTATTTAGCTATTAAGAAGACAGAAATACTGTCACATGCTACAGTATTGAGGATATCATGCTAAGTTAAATCAGTCACAGAAAGACAAATACTGTGTGATTATGTTTGTGTGTGTGCTCAGCCACTCAGTTGTGTCTGACTCTCTGCAGCTCCACCAGGCTCCTCTGCCAATGGAATTTTCCAGACAATAATACTGGAGTGGATTGCCACTTCCTATTCCAGGGGATCTTCCCAACCCAGGGATCGGACACGCATCTCCTGTCTTCTGCATTGGCAGGCAGATTATTTACCACTAGTGCCACCTGGGAAGCCAATGTGATTATATTTACATGAGGTATTTAAATTAACCAAAATCACTAAAACAGGAAGTAGAATGGTGATCATTAAAAGCTGGAAAGAAGAGGCAATGAGGAGTGTTTTCAATGAGTATAGAATTTCAACCATGCAAGATAAAGGAATTCTAGCTATCTGCAGCACACCATTGTTTTTATAGTTAGCAATACTACACTGTACCTAAAAGCTTGTTGAAGTTATATCTCATGTTAAATATTTTCACCACAACAATAAAAGCTTATATCCATCAAAGACATGTAAGAAAGAAAAGAAAACAATTAATTTACAGTGTGTGCTTAGTTGCTCAGTTATGTCTGACTCTGTGACCCCGTAAACTGTAGCTTACCAGGCTCTTCAGTCTATGGAATTCTCCAGGCAAAAATACTGGAGTGGGTAGCCATTTCCTTCTCCACGGGATCTTCCCAACCCAGGGATCGAACTCGGGTCTCCTGCACCCAGGCATTCCCATCTAAGCCATCAGGGAAGCCCTTAATTTACAGTAGCATCAAAAATAATAAATATTTAGGGATAAATTTAACCAGGGAGGCTATATTCAGCTATAGAAGGTAATGAAGTACTGTTACATGCTACACACATACATGGATGAACCTTGAACATTATGCTAATGTTGAGAATGAAGTCAGACACAAATAGCCATATATTGCACTACTCTGTTTATTTGAAATATAAGACCAAGCAATTTCAAGATAAAGAGAACATATTCGCTGCAAGCAGCTGGGGTGGGAGGAATGGAGTTTCCTTTTGTTTGGTGATGAAAATATTCTAGAACTAGGTAGTGGTGATGATAGCACAACATCATGACCATATAAAAAGCTACTGAATTTTATGCTCTAAAATAATTAAATGGTAAACTTTATGAGTGCATTTTACCACAATAAAAAATTGAAAAAAGGCAGTATAATATTGATGCATAGTACAACATGGTTGAACCTTGATAACATTATGTAAAGTGAAAGTCAGACACAGAATGTCATTTATTGTATAATTCGTTTATATGAAATGTCCATTATAGAAAATTCCATAAATATATGCTGTAGATCACTAGTAGCTAGACCCTGGTAGAAATGAGAAATGATTACTGATGAGTATGAAGTTTCTTTTAGGGGTGATAAATATATTCTGTAAATAGACAGTGGTGATGGATGCACAAATCTGTGAATGTACCAAAGCTATCAAAATGTGCATCTTAACACACTCTTTTGGGAATGATTTTGACTATGTTGTGTTATCAAGTAGCATAACATAGGGCTTAAGTTTACAGGCTTTGGAATCAAACAGACTTTAGTTTGAGCCTGGCCTCCAAAACTTAAAAGGTCTTCGACTTTGAATAATTTGTTTTCCATGTCTAAGCTACCTTTTCCTATGTAAAAAAATAAATAAATTACTATAATCCATATCTAGATTGTTTCAAGAGTTAGTGATACAACCCATTTAAAGCATTTAAAACAGAGCCTGGAGTACTTAGAGTTCATGGAAATGGCAGTTATCTTTGCTTTTGTTATAATCATCTTTATTATTATTCCATGCTTCTACATATATAAATTGCTAGCTGGAAATACATATCACTGGTTAAAAAAATATGTATAGATGCTAGGATTATGGATGATCAATATTTCATTCAGTTTTGTTTATTTTATAAATATTCTACAATGAGCATTTTAATTGGATAATATAACTAGAATTAACTTTATTATTATTGAAAAGTCGAAGGGCTTCACTTCTGAAAAAGAAGCAACACTGTTGTGAACCCCAGAAAATTTTGTTCTATGATCTACTGTGACGTATTTGCTTAGTTTGTTGGGTGTGGTTTCTATTTGGGGGAAATAACCATGGGGATGAACATCTCAGAAGTACCATTATGATTTGCAAATGGCCCAACAAATGGTACTTTGGCTGGCTGTATGGCCAATCAGAAGTAACAAGACCTGAGGCTACTGCATCAGACACCTTTCCAGATTATTGACTGTAGTTATGTGATGGAAAATGTGGCAGAGAGTGGTGTCAGAACTGAAGATTTAGTGGTCCACTGATGTTGATTGGTTGAGTGACCTTTTAATTGTAACCTAAGTAGCCTGGAGTATTTGTTTATGGAAGGTTTCTAGGGAGTGCAGTCTTTCACATACATCCTTATAGCAGTGTCTACTTTATAGCACTACACCACTGGTCGATTTCTGGCTTTCTTTGGAAGATATTGTAAATCTTGCCTTGCAAAGTTATTGATCCACAGAATTCCAGTTTGATGAGAAAAAAAAAAATCTCTAGCATTTGTCACCATATATATCCTGCTTTTTTATGACTGGAAGTCATGAAGTATTTGTGGAAGAAGAAAGGTATAAATACATTTAATTTTACGGTTCATAGGATAGTACCATCATTGCAAAGATGGAGCAATTCTTATATAATATCTGAAAAGCAGTATGAAACTTTCTGTTTTTCACCAAGTATATCATGTGTATTTTATTTTCCATGTGGTATATCTTTCCTTTTGTCTTAAATGTCTTTAGCTGAAAAATCAATCTACAGAAACATTTTGGATTATTTTATTGTTTGAGTGAAAAAGTATATTTAAAAGTTACTTAAGAGTTTTATATTTAAAGAATTTTTAAATTGAAATATTTACTTCTAACCTAGGCAAGAAAATCATGTAGATTCCTACAAGCCTAGTTCTGCTCTAACACTAAAGGGGAAATTTCTTTTGCCCCATAAAAAGGGGAAAAAATCTCCCTTTTTCTAACTTCCACTCTTTACATTAATGCTTTCTCCCAGTCTCTCCAAGATTGCCGATCAGAACACTTACTCCTAAACACAGAGACTGCGTCATGTGATCAAGATAGTGCCAATCTAGACCTAATGATAGTGATTGGCTCAGGGCATTAGGCCAAGTTACTCTGAAAGTAAATCCTGTGCCTTCTTTAGATACTTGCCAAGAAGATAAAAGTTGCAGTTGGCTATTGCAAGGAGATGGCTTACACTAGAGTAAAGCAGCACCAGAAATGGGATCCCAATGAGATTGTTTTAGTCCTGATTCTACCTGTTTGTGGGGATGATAATCCCCAACCCTTTTGATTTTCCTTAAAAACCAAGGTTAGATTTTCTGTTATTTGCTACAGAAGTAATATTTATTGAATCAGAGTGCAAAATGAGAAAGGGTCAAAAAGAAATGAATGACTGGAAAGTAGTCCCTAAGAAAGTGCCATTTACATTTAAATGGCATACTAAAGGGTATATTTGTTTCATGTGATAGCAAACAGTGGGAAGGAAGTTTCCTGGATAAGTAATAGTTGTGTAAAAAGCATGAAGGTATGAATGTGCATGGTGTGTTCAGGGAATGGCAAGTCAACACCATACCAAAAAAATAAATAAATAAATAAAAGACAAAAGTACCTCCATAATCTTAAATTCATGACAGAATTTAATAAACAGAGTCCTGGATATACAAATTAATACTTTTATCAAAATATCAAATGGAGGGAGATGGATACATGTTTCAATATTCAAGTTTACTTTCGCCTCCCCCTATTTAAGGCATTAGGGCAAAAAACACAGTTTTATTTTTTAATCCCTTAAAAGACAAACTTTACGATATCTAAATTCCATCTATGATCTGATACAGGGTGATAATGGCTTTACACACAATTTTCAGAAAATGGAAATTCACTTTCTGTAAGATACAAATCAACTATTAGGTTAATAAGAAAGATAAGTAGAATGGGATTTCTCTGCAAACTCAAAAGTAAGATAATTTAAGGAAGTCTAAGATAAGAAACTTGCATTTTATTTTTCTGATGATAACAATTATAAAAGCTCTTTTTAGAAATCTGGAAAATATGGAACAATTATGAAGATAAAAATTAAAGGAACATAGTCCTATGATGCTAAAAGAACTACTGTTATATTTCTTTCCATTATTATTTTTTATAAAAATTTATGTTAGGAACTACTACTGTGTTTTATACAATTAGGTTATAATTTTATAATCTGCTGTCTATATTTCAAATGAATTTGCAAACTTTCATCACACTGTTACTTTTAAAATATATATAATAGCTTACTTGATGAATGTGGTATGATATCCAGTTATTGTTGGTAATTTGGGTGATTTTCAGTTTTTCACTCTTAAACATATAAATATTCAATTAGATTTTTGGACCAATAAAGTTGATGGCATCTCTTTCTCCTCAAAATAGATTCCTTCCTCCACTCAAAACTAGAGAGCAGAATTTGGTCAAAAAGAATGATTTTTTAAAATATTTTATGCAAACTGTCAAAGTATCCTAAAAATATTGCCAGTTTGTACTTTCATTAGCAGATTAAGACAGTGTTTATCTCATTACACTTCTAAACATTACTTATGATAACTAAAAATAAGATTTTTAAATTTTACTAATGGCAACATGTCTCTTATTGCTATTTAAATTAGAAGTCCTTAGTTTATTAGTGAGGTCAAACATTTTCAATTTGCTAGCCTTTCTGTGTTTCTTAGTCTGTGAATAATTTAGAGCTTTCATTGACCTTTATATCATAAGATATTTTTACTTTGTGTGAATATTTTTCTCAAATACTTATTTTTCTTTTAATTTAATGTCTCTGATCAGCAAAGCTTAACGTTTTGCATGTTTATATATAAAACATTTACTTTTATTGTCCTTTGTGACATATTGTTTTTAATCTAGAAAATTTTCACTGAACCTATTATCTGAGATATGATAAATATTTTTTACCTCCTTTTCTCTGAGAGCTATTTCTATATTTTCTTATATTTTTATGGTTAGTTTCTCAAACACTTATAGTTAATTTAGATATAAAGATATAATTTGTTTTCTTTTGGTAACTGGACAATTATTTCATAACCATTTGTTAGGTAGGCCTTTCTTTTCCCAGTAATTTATGATACTTTCTTTACCATATTATAAGTTATTAAGTATATTATGGCCTCTTTCAAAGTTATTGCTTTCAATAACAATTTTTAATTATATCAAGACAAACTGATCAGTGTAGAAAAATAAATTAGATTCAAGAATAAAGAAAAAATTCCATTCATAATCCCACAAATCTTCATTTAGACTTCATTGGAATATATTCATGTATGTTCAATTTAGTTCAATCGCTCAGTTGTGTCCGCTGCTTTGCAACCCCATGGACTGCAGCATGCCATGATTCCCTGTTCATTGAGAGTTCCTGGAACTTGTTCAAACTCATGTCCATCGAGTTGGTAATGCCATCCAACCATCTCATCCTCTGTCTTCCCCTTCTCCTGCCTTCAATCTTTCCCAGCATCACGGTCTTTTCCAATGAGTTAGTTCTTCGCATCAGATGGCCAAAGTATTGGAGCTTCAGCTTCAGCATCAGTCTTTCCAATGAATATTCAGGACTGATTTCCTTTAAGATTGACTGGTTGGATCTCCCTGCTGTCCAAGGGACTCTCAAGAGTCTTCTCCAACACCACAGTTCAAAAGCATCAATTCTTCGGTGCTCAGCTTTTTTTATAGTCCAACTCTCACATCCATACATGACTACTACCTTTGACTAGACGGACCTTTGTTGGCCAAATAATGCCTCCACTTTTTAATATGCCATCTAGGTTTGTCATAGCTTTCCTTCTAAGGAGCAAGCGTCTTTTGATTTCATGGTAGCAGTCACCATCTTCAGTGATTTTGGAGCCCTAAAAAATTAAGTCTGTCACTGTTTCCATTGTTTGCCCATCTATTTGCTATGAAGTGATGGAACCAGATACCATGACCTTAGTTTTCTGAATGTTGAGTTTTAAGCCAACTTTTTCACACTCCTCTTTCACTTTCATCAAGAGGTTCTTTAGTTCCTCTTCACTTTCTGCCACAAGGGCGTTGTCATCTGCATATCTGAGGTTATTGATATTTCTCCTGGAAATCTTGGTTCCAGCTTGTGTTTCATCCAGCCTGGCATTTCACATAATGTACTCTGCAGAATAGATAATATTTTTGGAATTCTCTTCCTTTTTCTATGATACAACGGATGTTGGCAATTTGATCTCTGTTTCATCTGCCTTTTCTAAATCCAGCTTGAACATCTGGAAGTTCATGGTTCACATACTGTTGAAGCCTCACTTGGAGAATTTTGGGCATTGCTTTGCTAGTGTGTGAGATGAGTGCAATTGTGCAGTAGTTTTAGCATTCTTTGGCATTGCCTTTCTTTGGGATTGGAATAAAAACTGACCTTTTCCAGTCCTGTGGCCACTGATGAGTTTTCCAAATTTGCTGACATATATTGTGCAGCACTTTCACAGCATCATCTTTCAGGATTTGAAATAGCTCAGCTGGAGTTCCATCACCTCCAGTATCTTTGTTCATAGTGATGATTCCTAAGGCCTACTTGACTTCACATTCCAGCATGTCTGGCTCTAGGTGAGTGGCGACACCATCGCAGATATCTGGGACATGAAGATATTTTTTGTATAGTTTTCCTGTTTATTCTTGCCACTTCTTCTTAATATCTTCTGCTTCTGTTAGGTCCATACCATTTCTGTCCTTTAATGTGCCCATCTTTGCATGAAATGTCTCCTTGGTATCTCTAATTTTCTTGAAGAGATCTCTAGTCTTTCCCATTCTATTGTTTTCCTTTATTTCTTTGCATTGATCACTGAGGAAGGCTTTCTTATCTCTCCTTGCTATTCTTTTTGGAATTCTGCATTCAGATGGGAATATTTTTCCTTTTGTCCTTTGCTTTTAGCTTCTCTTCTTTTCTCAGCTATTTGTAAAGCCTCCTTAGGCAACCATTTTGCCTTTTTGCATTTCTTTTTCTTGGGGATGGTCTTGATCACTGCCTCCTGTACAATGTCATGAACCTCCATCCATAGTTTTTCAGGCACTCTGTCTATCAGATCTAATCCTTTGAATCTATTTGTCACTTTCACTGTATAATCATAAGGGATTTGATTTAGGTCATATCTGAATGGTCTAGTGGTTTTCCCTACTTGCTTCAATTTAAGTCTGAATTTGGCAATAAGGAGTTCATGATCCTAGCCACATTCAGCTCCCAGTCTTGTTTTTACTGACTATATAGAGTCTCTCCATCTTTGGCTGCAAAAAATATAATCAATCTAATTTCGGTATTGACCATCTGGTGGTATCCATGTGTAGAGCTGCCTCTTGTGTTGTTGGAAGAGGGTGTTTGCTATGACCAGTATGTTCTCTTGGCCAAACTCTGCTAGCCTTTGCCCTGCTTCATTTTGTACTCCAAGTATTTGTACTCCAGTTATCTCTTGACTTCCTTCTTTTGCATTCTAGTCCTCTATCATGAAAAGGACATCTCTTTTTGATGTTAGTTTTAGAAGGTTTTGTAGGTCATCATAGTACCATCCAACATCTGCTTCTTCAGCATTACTGGTCTAGGCATAGACTTGGATTACTGTGGTATTGAATGGTTTGCCTTGGAAACGAACACAGGTCATTTTGTTGTTTTTGAGATTGCACCCAAGTACTGCATTTTAAAAATGGGCAAAGGACCTGAATAGACATTTCTGTAAAGAAGTCAGGGCCTTTCCCTGGCAGTTCAGTGGTTAAGACTCATGCTCTGATGCAGAGGACACAGGATTTGATCTCTGGTCTGGGAACTAAGATCCTGCATGGTGCACCATGCATCCCCCCATCAAAAAAGTCATACAGTTGGCAAACAATTATGTGAAAGAGTGCTCAACATTATTAATCATCAGGGAAATGCAAATCAAAATCACACACCTGTTAAGATGCCTATTATCAAAAACAACAACAAAACAAGTTAAAAGAGGAAAAAGATAGGTGTTGCTAAAGATGTGGAGAAATTAGAATCCTTGCTTTGGATTGGCCCCAAAGTTCATTCAGATTTTTTCCATAACATCTTATGGAAAAACCCCAACGAAATTTTGGGCCAACCCAATACACTGTTGGTGTAGGTATATTATTAGGCAAGATTAGGCAAAAGTTTTCATATTTCTTCCTTTTTTCCATGTACCTCTCAGGTTTTCTTATCCAGATTATTCTAATTTCATAAAAGAATTAAGGATCTTTCCAAATTTGTAAATAACTTATTAACATTTCAATAGATATATCCTAAAGATTTTGAAATATTAGTAGATAAAACTTTTGGATCCATAATCTCTTGAGGGAAGTCATGTTTGGACTATTTCATAGATTTCTTTAATGTCTATTATTCTTTTCAAATTTTCCATTTCATCTAACTTCAATCTCAGCTAAATAATTTATATATTTCTAAAATGTGGTATTCATGTATAGTTTAAAAGTTATTTCCCATATTTCTTCATATTATTTATTTAAAATTATTTACCCTTTTCCACATTCCAGAAGACTGCTAGGAAAAGTTCATATTTTATTAATTACATTTTTCTGAGAGTTATAAATGCATGAATTATTATTTTTCACCAAGAAATGTTCAAATTGAAGACAGAAACTTTCAAGTATTAGTACATGGCTGAGAATAAATGCCAGGACATTGGATTGTTGTAAGAATTTTGTATTTTATAAATGAGACAAGATAAGTAGCATCATTTGGAAAATTGGCTTTAAACTGAAAACAAATTGTACTCTAAAATAAAGTTTGTTTTTAGGATGGGAGAAGAATACTAGAAACAACATTATCCAGGTTTAAGCAAATATGATGGAAATGGACCTTTCTAAATTTTGGATTTATGAATTTGGCTTTCCTGACATTATATTTTGTGTAATAATTCATAAAACCAAATATAGGGGTCTAATCTGGGTTATTGTTGTTGTTAGTCACTAAATCATGTCTGACTCTTTTGCAACCCCTTGGACTGTGGCCTGCCAGGTTCCTCTGTCCATGGGATTCCCAGGCAAGGATACTGGAATGAATTGCTATTTCCTTCTCCAGGGGATCTTCCCAACCCAGGGATTGAACCCATGTCTCCTGCATTGGCAGGGTGGATTCTTTACCACTAAGACAATAGGGAAGCCCTCTAATCTGGGAAAGCTAGATAAATTCACCATTCTTGGCAGCCAAAGGAGCAATTACTTGGCTATATTCTTCTGAAGGACTCTGTCTTTGACCCTGCTCTAGGAAAATAAGAAACATTGAATTTGGATTTACCATTTAAAATTTTTTTAAATTAAATAATCTTTTAATGAATTTGTCTGTTGTATGTTAATGTATGTATCTGTATATAGAGATGTGATTGTGAAAGTATGAATGTAAACAATATATATGAATATGATATTTAAATTTTTGTCTATACTAGTACGTTAACGGAGAAGGCAATGGCACCCCACTCCAGTACTCCTGCCTGGAAAATCCCATGGATGGAGGAGCCTGGAAGCTGCAGTCCATGGGGTCGCTGAGGGTCGGACACGACTGAGCAACTTCACTTTCACTTTTCACTTTCATGCATTGGAGAAGGAAATGGCAACCCACTCCAGTGTTCTTGCCTGGAGAATCCCAGGGATGGGGGAGCCTGGTGGGCTGCTGTCTATGGGGTCACACAGAGTCGGACACGACTGAAGTGACTTAGCAGCAGCAGTACGTTAAAATTAGTCTGATGTGAGAAATTGACCTGTTTCCTTGACTGTATGATTGTAGACTAAAAATAAATTAATCTGAAATCCTTCCAACTTTGATCTGGAGGAATTGTGCTAGTTTGCAAAATGTATGAGACTAAAACACACCAAAATAAAAGCCCAGGGCAAGTAAAATATATTTGAATTGTAATTAATCACTTTGTGTCCAGTTATACATAATAGAATTTGCTTTTTTTTTTTTTGTAGTGGTGGTGTTAACTGAAATGTTACCTTTACTTCTAATAATATAAATACATTTTATTTAGTCTTTTATATTAATCAGTATGTTAACAGATATAGTTATATTTGGATATTATGGGTTCTATGACATGTTTCTTTGTAGGCAATACTTAAAAATTACCATGTGAATGAGCTTCTGAATGAAACCTGGCTTGGTAAGACTATAATATTTTATAATCTATTTTATTTTGTACTATTGAATTTTGCATTTTGGGCCTAGTCAATTAAATTCTTTACAGGTATAATTTTATTAAATAATAAATTGATTAAATTTAAGTTTTATAGAAGGAAAATTGGAAATAAATTGAAAGATATTAATTCTAATTGAAAATAGTCCACTATTCTGAAATTAATTTATTTGGTGATGTCATTTCTTCAGATAGGAACTGTCATTGGTAAATGTGGTCATTATTATGGTAATTCATGTTATGCTGATTGGTAGTGACACCTTTTCATAAATAAGTCACTGGTAATAAAATTCTTGGACTGACTTTCAAGTATAGTCCCAAGAATATAATACAAGGAAGCCAGTGTATAGCATATTTAATCCATATGAATGGTTACGTTTATACCTGGAAAGCAATTACAGTCATTTTGAAAGCTAGAGCAATTACAAGCTAAACATGTAGAATTATATTCAGATCTGAAAAAGAAATTCTAGGACAAAGCAATGGCAGTAAATTTGACCAAAATTCAAACACTATCTGTTCTCTAAAGTCTATCATGGCATCTTTCCTACTAGCCATTATTCACATCCTATTATATCACATCACTATCTGTTTACCTGTATTTGTCTTCCATATCAGTTTGATGAGTTTTTGGAGGAGAAAGAGCTTGCTTTAATGATATTGGTACCACTATATCATCATCTAGAACAAAGTATTAGTTCCAGAACCCAGATGAATGACAGTGTAATTTTTAAAGAGTGTGACTTAAAACTGTATCATGGAGTGAATTGGGGGTAAAACATAAGGTGAAATAATAAGCAAATTATAAAATAAAATGAATGTAGAGAATTTAAAATTCAATTGAAGAACACAATTTTTACTTTAGGGTTCTTTAAAACTCAGGTCCCCTAAAATATCATATCCTTTAAGATTTTGTCTTTCCTCTCAATTTATATCAAAGATGATTGATTCATTGAATAACAAATCTACCTGTAATACATTTTCAACTGTAAGACTCAGACTCGCAGTAACCACTGGGCAGATCCAACTGGAAACCCAGGGTTGGTATGAAAATTATAGTAAAGTAAAGATATTTGAGAATAAACAGATGTAAAAAGAAGCCTTCTCAAAACTTCTTCTATCTGACTAAAAACAGAAACTTATGGGAGGTGAAACTGCCATAAAATTCCCTTTTTGGGGTGCGTCTACTCCCAAGAGAGAGAACAAAAGTAAACCTACTATACCCTCTTGGGAGAGTTTCAAGGCCAAGAAGTCAGAAAGACCAGTTGTACCTGAATAAATAAACATTGCAAATTTCAATAACTTTACATAATTAAACATTACAAAAATAACTAACTTTCTTATCTCCCATTTGCTCTCCTAAAATTTAATTTGTCTTTCCTAAAGAAACCTTATTTGTTCTTCCCACAGAAAAGAAACCTTTTCCCTACTAAGTAAGATATATAAGCCCTTCCATCCATCCATCAAGTGCTAAGTCATGTCTGGCTTTTTGCGACCCTATGGACTGTAGCCCAGGAAGCTCCTCTGTCCATGGGATTTTCCAGACAAGAATACTGGAATGGGTTGCCATTTTTTCCTCCAGGGGTTCTTCATGACCCAGGGATCTGCAGGCAGATTCTTTACCTCTTGAGCCATCGGGGAAGCCCACATAAACCCTTAATATTAGCTACTTAACATTAGCTTCTTTTGCTAGCTAACATGCACATAGGAAAGGATTATTCTTTTTTTTTTTTTTTTACTTATTAATCTATATTTTGTTGGTTTAATTAGCAAGCTCTCAGATGTGAAACCTTAGCAGGCATAAATCAGAACATCACTGATTTCTATGATATTTGGGTAATCAAATATTCACATAGTGATAGTGAGATAACAAAGGTAATCAAAGCAGCCATTGAGATACTACAAAATCTAAACCACATAAATTTCTCATTTCCTGAAATATTTAAGGGAAGTACCCCCCATGTGGAAAAGCCTGATTTTGGTCATCAAAAATTCTGTATTAGGAACAATTTTGAAGACATAGTTAATTGTACTGTGAATATAATTTATTGATTGAATGTAAATTCAAATTCCAGTCAGCACCTGGGAGGCTGCCTTTTACCAGCTTTTCAAGCCAATGTTAACTGACTTGAATTTTGTGAAACCCAGAATATACTTTGTATAATAAGTCAGATAGTGTTAGTGAGGAAGGACACTAGACTTAAGAGAAATGGGCACTTTGAGGGGAATATGTGCAACAGAGTCAAACATGTTTTGTTTACTAAGTATTGCTCTAGTTGCCCCATTGCACTGAAGGGTGATCTTATACATGGAAGTTTACTACTAACTTGAAGTTTACTACTAAATAAAAAGAAACTCAGTAACTAAAATATTCTTCTCTGGATTTCTTGGTGATTTTGTTAAAAGTATTATAGCTCTTAATGTCATTTCTAAACTGAAGCTAATATTATACATTGGCACATTGGTTTAATTACTGTTCACAGAATTATTGAAAAAAAGAAATGCTAATTACATGAATGAAACTTGTAACTTTTAGGTTACTGTTTATTGTATTAGGTTTGGTGTAATGTTTCAGATGACACTGGAGCCAAGTTCAAAAATTAACTGAGCTCATTATGAGATTTAATTGTTTGTATCAGTAAATTGAGGAAAATTTTATCTTCCAGAAAAATCTCATCCAAGTGGTTTGCCAGAAGGATGTAATTTGATAGGTAACTCTAAGCCACTAGAAGACAAATTAAAAAAAAAAAAAGTATGGCATCAATACAAATGTTCTTAGGCTGATGATATCCTGAGGCTGGGAAACCATTTCCACCATCTTGACTCTTCACTTCTTTGGTAGGCATTTTATGACTCATATTTACTTGAATTGCATTTAGGTTCTCTAATGGTTTCAAAAATCTAAAGGGAGTGTTCTAAAGAAGCCTCTTTTGTCACTTATCTCTAGGACAAATTGTACTCTGAGAACAATTATGTTGGGGAAAATGTATTTAAAAGTATTCAGAATTTTAAAATGAAACAACAAAAAACTTTACCTGAAGCCTTGATACCTTTTCATGTAATCCTTTAATCAACCTGGGAATAATTACATATTTAATTCTTTGCAACATTTAAGGATAGTTTAATACTTTAATTAGCTATTTACACATGGAAAAGTTACAAAAGTAATTAAGGATATTCAAATTAATTAAAAGCATTAGGAGGTATTAAATGTGAAAGAACACATTTTTGTAATTAAATCTTCCCAGTTTTCAAAATCTTCTATACTTAAAAAAGAGATACTAACAGTTTTATCTGAATCAGTTATGCTAGAAATACATAACAAGTCAAGTATTAGAAAATTTTTAAAGTGAACTGGTTATAATCTTTTGGATTCACTTAAAGTTTTGTTTCACCCCTCACTTATTAAAAATGTTTTGGTGAGATGAGTCTTCATTGCTATTAAATGTTTTACTACCAATGGAAGAAGTCAGAGGCCCAAAGGTTTAGACTGAAAATCTCCCAAAGAGAAAAATCTGCAGGAATGATGGTACTGAATAGGTTGACCATAGTGTTCTTTTCATAGTGAAATTGTTGAATCCCATTTATGTCGCTGTCTCAAGCAGATAGTCAAGAGACTGGAGTGCCAGGTTTTGGAAAGTGAAAGTGAAGTCCTGTCCGACTCTTGCGACCCCGTGGACTATAGTCCACAAGGCTCCTCCGTCCATGGGATTCTCCAGGCAAGAATACTGGAGTGGGTTGCCATTTCCTTCTCCAGGGGATCTTCCCAACCCAGGGATTGAACCCAGGTCTCCTGCATTGCAGGCAGATGCTTTAACCTCTGAGCCACCAGGTTTTGGAAGTAGCTGCCAAATGCTAATAGAAAAGCCAAAGTAATAAGTATAAGTTAAGTTTTAGATAAAGAAGGGAAAAGTTTTCTCCTCCTAGTAAGTTGGGGCTGATAGAAAAGAATATCTGTAGAGCTGTTGAAGTAAATGACTCTTTAAACTTACAATCCTCAAAACTTCCTTAATTTCAGGTGTAGGTGATGAGAGAGCTGTGAAATGAATTTAAAATGCCAACAATTTTTTTCTTTCAATTAAATGGAAATCATTAAATGGAAACTTGGGAGTATGCTGCCTTTACAAAAAGAAAAACAGAAGCAAAAGAAAAGCAAAATCATCTTTGTTTGGAGAAGAAATCCAAGAGGATTTGGGAAATGCACATGGTCCCATGAAAAGGACTACTCTATCACATCTGTTGTCCTTAGAAAAAGCTGAATATTAGAGTTAGTGACTCATAATCAACTCTTCTCTCACTGTACTATTCAACAAATTTTATTAATATTCTTAAAAATATGATATTTAAATATTGTCTAATATCTACAGAAGGAATATATCAATTTACTTAACCATTTCACTACTTTCGGACATTTGTGCTTTTTCATGTCACCATAATAAACAGTTTTGTTCATCAATCTTTGCCCACATATTGATCATTTACTTAAGTTTGATTTCTAAAACCTTAGATGCTAGACGAAGGCTAGGAGTGTTCTAAAATTCTTGAAGTGTTTGCAAATTTACGTTTTCACCAACATAGCATGAAAGTGTCATCACTTTGAGTAAAATACTGGGTTGTTAATTTGATAGACAAGAAGTTGTCTATTTTTATCAAGTTAAATTTCAGGCTTTATTAAAAAATAAAGTATAATTTAAGTTATGAGCAGAGATATTTCTGATGGCCTTTATGATAAATAATAAAGGTACACATAACTCACAAGTAACAAATCATGCCCTCAGGAGATGGGATTGTCTCCTTTTTTTAAACCATTTATTTTTTACTTTTTATTTTATTAATTTTAAAAATTCTTTATTTTCTAAGTTGAAGTATAGCTCATTTACAATGTTGTGTTAATTTCAGGTGTATAGCAAAGTGATTCTTTTATATATATATATATATGTATATATATTAATAACTATGCATAACTATGTATTTATACTTTTCCAGATTATTTTCCATTATACATTATTACAAGATATTGAATATAATTTTCTGTGCTATATAGTATGTCCTTGTTGTTTATCTACTTTATGTATTGTAGTGTGTATATGTTAATCCCAACTCCTAATTTATCTCTCCCTCTACCACCCCCTCTTTGGTAATCACAAGTTTGTTTCCTACATCTGTGGATCTGTTTCTGTTTTTAAATAAATTCATTTCTATCATTTTTTTAGATTCCATATATAAGTGATATTATACTTGTATTTCTCTGTCTGACCAACTTCACTTAATATGATAATCTTTAGGTTCATCTATGTTGCTCCAAATGGCATTATTTCATTCTTTTTTGAGTAGCATTCCATTGTATATATGTACCACATTTTCTTTTTCCATCTATTGATAGACATTTAGGTTAATTCTATGTCTTAGCTATTGCAAATCATATTGCTATGAATTTTAGGGTGCATGTAGTTTTTCAAATTATTGTTTTCTCCATATATATGCCCAGGAATGGCATTGCTGGATCATATAGTAGCTCTATTTTCAGTTTTCAAAGGAACCTTCAAATTGTTCTCCATAGTCGCTCGGTCGTGTCCGACTCTTTGCGGTCCCATGGACTGTAGCCTACCAGGCTCCTCCCTGCATGGGATTCTTCAGGCAAGAGTACTGGAGTGGGTTGCCATTTCCTTCTCCAGGGGATCTTCCCGACCCAGGGATCAAACCCCGGTCTCCCGCATTCCAGGCAGACGCTTTAACCTCTGAGACACCAGGGAACTCCTTAACATTCCATTGTATATATGTACCACATTTTCTTTTTCCATCTGTTGATAGACATTTAGGTTAATTCTGTGTCTTAGCTATTGCAAATCGCACTGCTATGAATTTTAGGGTGCATGTAGTTTTTCAAATTATTGTCTTCTCCATATATATGCCCAGGAATGGCATTGCTGGATCATATAGTAGCTCTATTTTCAGTTTTCAAAGGGACCTTCAAATTGTTCTCCATAGTGGCTGCACCAATTTATATTCCTACCAACCATGTAGGAGGGTTCTTTCTCCTCCACAAGCTCTCCATCATTAATTATTTGTAAACTTTTTAATCATGGCCATTCTGACTGGTGTGAGGTGGTATTTCATTGTACTTTTGATTTGCATTTCTCTAATAATTCGTGACTTTGAACATTTTTTCATATGCCTGTTGTCCATCTGTACATCTTCTTTGGAGAAATGTCTATTTAGATCTTCCGCCCGTTTTTTGATTGGATTTTTTTTATATATATATTCTGCTTCATGAGCCATTTGCATAATTGGGGAATTAGTTCTTCTTCAATAGTATCATTTGCAAATACTTTCTCCCAGTCCATAGATTGTCTTTTTTTATTTCAAGTCCTAATTTCATTCTTCAACATGTAGCTGTCCAGTTTCTCAGTACCACTTATTGAAGATACTGTATTTTCTCCATTGTATATACTTGTTTCCTTTATCATAGACTAATTGACCGTAAGTGTATGGGTGTATTTCTGGGCTTTCTATCTTGTTCCATTGATCTATATGTCTGTTTTTGTACCAGTGCAATGCTGTTTTTATTACTGTAGCTTTTTAGTATAGTCTGAAGTCAGGAAGCATGATTCTTCCAGCTCTACTCTTCTTGTAAAATACTGTATATTACACTTTTTCACTATTGTTGATTTGGTAGCCAAAAATTCTGTTTGTTATCTATTTGATGATTGAGGAGGTAACAAAAGGATATAAAATAGAATAGCATAAAATGTAGGACAAGTATGAATATTTTGTTTTAGCTCTGTATATTCATCATTGATTTATTATGTATGCATTGAACTTCTAAATCACTTTTTTGGAACTTGATCGGTATATATGCATCATACTATAATAGACCCTTTAATAAAATCATAGTGTATGTGCAGAAGTGGATATGTAAATGAGTAATTATAGTATATTGAGATAAATGTCAAAAATATGTAGAAAGCTCTTTAGGAAGAAAAAAATGACTGGAGGTAGATGATGGAGAGACTAGGCTTCACAGAAATAGTAACACTTGAGTTTAATTTTGGTGACTGAGATTGCTTGATGTACAAGTACAGGAGGGGAAAGGTGTTTCAGAATAAAGAAAAGAATGCATAAATTCAGGAAGTATGAATGAAATGGTGTGTTCACCCAACTACAAAGAGGTCTATATGCTTGGAGTATGGAATTCATTTTGGTGAGTGAGAGATAATGAAAGAAAAGGGAATTGTAATCAGATAGTGAAGGATCAATGGAGAAGGCAATGGCAACCCACTCCAGTACTCTTGCCTGGAAAATCCCATGGATGGAGGAACCTGGTAGGCTGCAGTCCATGGGGTTGCTAAGAGTCAGACACGACTGAGAGACTTCACTTTCACTTTTCACTTTCATGCATTGGAGAAGGCAATGTCAACCCACTCCAGTACTCTTGCCTGGAAAATCCCATGGATGGAGGAACCTGGTAGGCTGCAGTCCATGGGGTTGCTAAGAGTCAGACATGACTGAGAGACTTCATTTTCACTTTTCACTTTCACGCATTGGAGAAGGAAATGGCAACCCACTCCAGTGTTCTTGCCTGGAGAATCCCAGAGATGGCGGAGCCTGGTGGGTTGCCATCTATGGGGTCACATAGAGTTGGACATGACTGAAGTGACTTAGCAGCAGCAGCAGTGAAGGATCAATCTCTGACCTTCAGCATAACATTTTAACTAGGGACAGTGTTTCTATTACATATTTCCATAGAATCATGAACATCTATTCTCATAGCACACCACATATATTTACTTATTAGTTTCACTGTCTTTAGACTCTGACATCCATGATGGCAGGGAGTGTATCTGTCCAACTCACCTTTGTATCTCTAGTTCCTAGCACAGTACTTGCTGAATACATAAACAGATGAACAAACTTCACAACGTAGGCATCAAGGATTTATTAAAGCAAGGATTTTTAAAGAAAATAAATAACTATATGTAAAAACAATTATAAATCAATATATATGTATATATTACAGTGGGTTGCCTCCAAAAAGATATGTCTAAGTCTTAACCCTCCAGTACCAGTGAATGTGATCTTATTTGGAAATAGGGTATTTGCTGCTGCTGCTGCTAAGTCGCTTCAGTCGTGTCCAATTCTGTGCGACCCCATAGACAGCAGCCCACCAGGCTTTGCCGTCCCTGGGATTCTCCAGGCAAGAACACTGGAGTGGGTTGCCATTTCCTTCTCTGCAGATGTACTTAAATTAAGGATGTCAAGGTGAGATCATATAAGATGTAGGATGGGCCCTAACTTCAAGAACAGTTTCCCTTATGAGAGAAAGGAGAAGGAAATTTGAGACACAGACACACAAGGGAGAAGGCTATATGAAGATGGAGGCAGAAATTGGAATTAAGCTGCCACAAACCAAGGAACGTCTGGAGGCACCATAGGCTGGACAAAGTAAGGAATTTTTCACTCCTGAAACATTCAGAGGAAGCCTGGCCCTGCAAACACATTGATTTTGGTCTGGCCTCTAGAAATGTAAAAAAATAAATTTCTGTTGTTTAAGACCACCTAGTTTGTGATAATTTGTTACAGTAGCCCTTGGAAACTAAAATATAACATTATATGTTATATGTCTGTATTAGTCAATTATATATGTTTAATCATTAATAAAAAAGTGAGGAATAGAATGAAAAAGGAAAGGCTGAGAATAGGATAAGAATTAAATAAGGTATTTATTGTCAATTGACTAGGTCAGAAATGATGGGAGACTGAAAAAAAAGTCTATAGCAAGGCGATATATCTTGTTATTTAGAAGATAGAACTTTTAGATATAGTGGATTTCAGAGGGAATAAATAACAAAGAGAAGATAAAGATGAGTCTTAGATTTCTCACACAGGCATTTGATTGATAATTTTATTAGCAGAAATAAAGAATGCAAGGAGAATCATGGATTTGGTAGATCTGCATCATAAACTGGGTTATTATTCTTTGTCATGTGTAGCGAGGGAAATATCTTCTGATTTAGCTTAGTGGTCAGATAATTATTTATTCAGATATTTCTTAATATTACAAGTTTTCAATTTTTTGCCTAGGGTCTCTGTGTGTATGTTGGTGAAAGTGAAAGTGAAGTTGCTCAGTTGTGTCTAACTCTTAGCGACCCCATGGACAGTAGCTTACCAGGCTCCACGGTCCATGGGATTTTCCAGGCAAGAACTTTGGAGTGGGCTGCCATTTCCTTCTCCAGGGGATCTTCCCAACCCAGGGATCGAACCCAGGTCTCCTGCATTGCAGACAGATGCTTTACCTTCTGAGCCACTAGGGAAGCCCATGTATGTTGTTGGACACTTTTAAAATTCAGCCATGAAATTGACAATACACTCACTTTCTGCTTATACAGATTCTCAGTATGGTTAGCCTATTCTTTGTCCCATTACCTACTGCTTTAGGCAGCCATGAATTTAATCAATTGCCTGTAACTGTTTTTGACAAATACCAACTGAGAAAAGTCTTTCTACTCCTGGTGACCTTCAAGTCAGATCAAATAACACAACCTTGAAAGCATGGTCTTCCAGGGAAATACCAGACAGGTCAAATAATGTGAATTCTTTGGGAATGAGACTTTGAAGGAGTTTCAACTCCATTCTGCTCCTTCTGGTGATCACAAGGCCTGAGTTGTGATGGTGATTTCATGGTAAATGTGGGCTTTTGTTTCTCAAAACTATTGAAAATCTGGAGGTGGAGATTGGAATAGGGCAAATTAAAATGCTGGTTTTCATTCCATATTTACATTTCATAAGATTTTTTTCTTTTTGGCTGTGCCATGTGGTGGTTTGCAGCATCTTAGTTCCCCAGCCAGGGATCGAACCCAGACCCCCTGTAGTGGAAGCACAGAGTCCTAACCACTGGACTTCCAGGGAATTCCCAATGAGACTTTTATATTAATTACAGTTAGCATAATTGGGCTTCCTTGGTAGCCCAACTGATAAAGAATCCACCTGCAATGCAGGAGACCCTGGTTTGATTCCTGGGTCAGGAAGAACCCCTGGAGAAGGGATAGGCTACCCACTCCAGTATTCTTGGGCTTCCCTTGTGGCTCAGCTGGTAAAAAATCTGCCTGCAATGTGGGAGACCTAGATTCGATCCCTGGGTTAGGAAGATCCCCTGGAGAATGGAACAGCTACCCTCCAGTATTCTGGCCTGGAGAAATTTGAACATGACTGAGTGACCTTAAGAAGACGATTAACTGCAATAGATCCCAATTATTGCTTTTATTTTTATTATTACAAGTGTACTGAGGTAATATGGTGCCAAATAACATGGTCAAAGATTTTCAAGGACTAAGTGTCTTTAGTGGAAAATGGCTTGGAGAATAAAGATCCCTTTAGTCTACATCAGCAGTGACCTTGCTCACTATTCAGACCCTCATTATGTATATATGTCAAGATCAATCTTTAAAACTACATTTTATTTAAAACTTCTGAAAGTTTCTTGATTGTATGTGTTAGCAGTTGAGTGAGATTTTAGCTATTGTTCTTATTAAATATATCAAAGAAATCCTCACAGTAGTTTTTCTTTTGAATAAAAAAATCCAATCTTCCTCATTTCCTCAAAAAGAATTCCATCACTGGGTAAAAGAATTACTAAGATTGCTAGCTGAGCAAAATCATAGAGTGATTATAACAAGAAATAATAAAAAAATAAATACCTCATGTCAACAGCATAAAAAAAGACAAGTTAGAATTATTTATATTTTTTAACGTAACTGTAACTTCTGTATTAAAAATCACAGTTCTACAGAGAATAATAAATAGGTTTTCCAAATGTATTTTCCTCTCTTAGAAAGTAAATAAATAAATAGGTTAATCAATACAAGGTAACTGAAATTAAGGCAAACAATCGACTTTTAATTATTTCTGTGTGGGTAATCCATGTACTTTTCATACTGTTCATGGGGTTCTCAAGGCAAGAATACTGAAGTGGTTTGCCATTCCCTTCTCCAGTGGACCACATTCTGTCAGATCTCTCCACCATGACCCGCCCATCTTGGGTTGCCCCACAGGCATGACTTAGTTTCATTGAGTTAGACAAGGCTGTGGTCCTAGTGTGATTAGATTGACTGGTTTTCTGTGAGTATGGTTTCAGTGTGTCTGCCCTCTGATGCCCTCTTGAATTAAAAAGCCTCTTGATGAAAGTGAAAGTGGAGAGTGAAAAAGTTGGCTTAAAGCTCAACATTCAGAAAACAAAGATCATGGCATCCAGTCCCATCACTTCATGGGAAATAGATGGGGAAACAGTGGAAACAGTGTCAGACTTTATTTTTGGGGGCTCCAAAATCACTGCAGATGGTGACTGCAGCCATGAAATTAAAAGACACTTACTCCTTGGAAGGAAAGTTATGACCAACCTAGATAGCATATTCAAAAGCAGAGACATTACTTGGCCAACAAAGGTCTGTCTAGTCAAGGCTATGGTTTTTCCTGTGGTCATGTATGGATGTGAGAGTTGGACTGTGAAAAAGGCTGAGCGCCGAAGAATTGATGCTTTTGAACTGTGGTGCTGGAGATGAAGAGGACGACAGAGGATGAGATGGCTGGATGGCATCACTGACTCGATGGACATGGGTCTGGGTGAACTCCGGGAGTTGACGATGGACAGGGAAGCCTGGCATGCTGCGATTCATGGGGTCGCAAAGAGTCAGACATGACTGAGGAACTGAACTGAACTGAATCGAATCCATGTACAGCCTTACTTTCCATGTATTTCTCCTCTATATCTCTCATTCTTATCTTGAATCACTAACACTAGGGAGGAAAACTCTGGAAATAATGTCTAAATATGATATTCAAACAACATCCTAAAGTCAAATATAATTTATTTGGGGTTAACCATTACTCTATAATACTATGCCATTTAGCTCTTATTGGAATATTTGTGCAATATGTATATAAAGGCAAAAATTGTTTCCACAGTAGCATTTTATTGTTATGGAAGATGTTATGGAAAAACCTGAATGAACTATTTGTCCAACCCAACACTTAAAAGTACATTTTTTTTTACTTTAAACAACATCTATGTGTTTTACACTGGAATTTTCCATTTTTTTTTCTTCAGAATATCTAGTTCACTGTCCTGTGGCAAGCATAAATAAGGACTTTTATTTGTGATTTTAATTTAATGCCTGCATGTACTGTTTGAATTTTTTTGTATTTTGTTTATGTTTATGTTTGTATTTTGCTGATGTTTATGTTATAATATACATACGTATATACATTATTATATATAATGGGAAACAATCCAATTTACAATTTACTCCTCCAAGATTTCATGATTCTTTTTTAATGGGAGACAAACAAGAGTTCCCTGTTTTATTTATTTTTTGGCCACTCTAGACAGCTTGTGGGATCTTGGTTCCCCAACCAAGAATTGAACCCATGTCCCCCTGCAGTGGAAAGCAGAGTCCTAACCACTGGACTACCAGGGATTTCCCAAAGATTTCATGATTCTGATATCAAAATCTTGATACAGTTATATGCCTGCCAAATGAAAATATGTACATTCACACATACAGAAACACACCCCAGGAAAAGAAAAAAGCAGATTATTTATTGGTGAAACACTAGCTATATTCTCCTGAAAAATGAACAAAGTATGTCTGCTATTAAAATTATTTTATAATATTTCAAGATACATTAATAAGTTTAGAACTCTATAGATGATGTAAGTATCATCAGAGCTTTAATTTTGAGTGTTTAGCTTCAAAGTATACCTTGATTCAATTGACTTAATTCATCTTTGCTTTTTGTGCATTTAACATTGTTATTGTGCTCAGTGCTCAGTCGCTCAGTTGTGTCCTACTCTTTGGCAACCCCATGGAATATAGCCTGCCAGGCTCTTCTATCTGTGGAATTTATTAGGCAAGAATACTAGAGAAGGTTGCCATTTCTTCCTCCAGGAGATCTTTTCAGAACAGGGATGGAACCTGTGTCTCCTGCATTGGCAGGTGGATTCTTTACCGCTGAGCCACCTGGGAAACCAACATTATCATTACTTTAATGCTAACTATACTACAAAGTTGTTATATATTTCTCTATTTTAGCCATTGACTACTAATACAATAAGTGTGGTGTGCTCATTTTCCAATCTTTATTACCATGATGGAAGAAAACCTTGGTGGTCTGACACTGGGAAGCACTATGTAAGAATTGATGCTTGAATGATTGAATTGCATTATAGAACATTTTTATATATGAAGTAAGACATAGATGATAATTTACTTATTTGACTCCACCTCAAGAATGATGTTCAACATATATGCTCTTGTTGAATTTTAATTTACAATTTATAAAATTTTCATTAAAATTCTTGGCTAACTTATTTCATGTCCCTGGTGGCCAGAACTACCAATTTTTTATCCTTGTAAACCCATGTTTTAGATCCATATTCATACACTGGATGTTGTAGTTTCTCTATACGTTATGTGAAACTTTGGTTGCACATTGATAAATAATATCAAGAAACTGGCTTTTTTTTTTTTTCCTCTTGGAGGGTAACAAAAATAATTGATCTAATAGGCAATATATTATTTTTAGAATGTTAAAAGAATTAAGGTTGTTTAACTTGCAGAATGAAGGGTTAAGAATGGATTAAATTACTATCTGTAATATCATAAGAATCTTGTAAGAAAGAATATTGAAGAATAATGTGCATGTATTATTAAACAAGAAGAGATTCCCTTAAGTGGAACTGAGAAATATGATTTTTAGAGAAACAGAAAAGATTGGTAAAATACTAAAATGCATTAAGATCTGCAAGACAATAGACAATCATCCATCCTGAAAGGTTTAGCCTAAAGAAAGGGGGATTAGGTCAGATAATGTCACAGTTTATCTCTCTCATTTTGTTAATTATTCCATAACAGATCTCATCAATAGGTAATGCTAGCAGTTGGAAAAATCCCCTTTTGGCATCCACTGGAATTTGTTAGCTTCAATGAGATGTTTTCTTTTTATCTAAGCGTGGGTAATTCTAATTCATTAAGACTAAAAAAACAAATCTTTCTCATGGGAACAGGCATATTTCCCCTCCTTTTCCCACCTTGGTATTATTTCTAAGTTTCTGCATTAAACTAGATTAGCAATGAGAAAACTCTCTGACCTTTGTTGGACATTTGACCTACAGTGATATCACCAAAGATGTATACATGAAATAAATCTACACCACAAGCTTACAGAAATTTTTTCTGCCCAGAATATGTCCCAGCTGTTGGATGATAAAGCCATTGTTCACCAATACACAGAACAGACTAGGGGCTAACATGTCTACATGCCAAATTGTCTCTACTTCAAAAGTATATTCCACAGAAAATAATACCCTTGCTCCTTGCAGCCCCTTAGCTCTGTAGCTGAGAAAAAAAGTTCAATTTAAAAACATTTCCATCCTGAGATAAGCTAAACTAGATCAAACCAGTCAATCCTAAAGGAAATCAACCCTGAATATTCATTGGAAGGACGGATGCTGAAGCTCCAATGTTATGGCCACCTGATCCTGGAAAAGACCCTGATCCTGGGAAAGATTGAGGGCAGGGGGTAGAAGGGGGATGAAATGGTTGAATGGCATCACCGACTCAATGGACACAAGTTTGAGCAGACTCCTGGAGATAATGAAGGACAGAGGAGCCTGGCGGCAGTCCATGGGGTCACAAAGAGTCAGACATGACTTAGAGACTGAACAACAACAACAGCATTTCTGAGCAAAGACTGGTCAACACACATATTTTATTATAACCCTAAAAATAGTCCATAAAATATGACTTTTCTAAGAAATTATGGGGGCTTCCCTGGTGGCTCAGAGGTTAAAGCGTCTGCCTGCAATGCAGGAGACCTGGGTTCGATCCTTAGGTCAGGAAGATCCCCTGGAGAAGGAAATGGCAACCCACTCCAGTATTCTTGCCTGGAGAATCCCATGGACAGAGGAGCCTGGTGGGCTACAGTCCGTGGGGTCACAAAGAGTCGGACACGACTGAGCGACTAGCACACTTTCACTCACTTTAACCTCTCTATACTCAAATACATAATACACTGGGTCTGGCATATTGAAGTTAATATGACAAATAGATACCTATGAAGGACTAAATGTCCCATTTAAATGTGATAAGAGTAGCAAGCTTTGGCATTATAGGTGTTCCTCTCTTTATGAACAAACATTAAAAAATAAGGGTCTATAAAATATATAAGTTGACAAGTAAATACATAAGGATTTCCTGCAAAGCTCTTTTCCAATAGTGAAATGAAGTAATACAAGGCATTGCTAGGAGATATGCTTATAGAAAATAGTTAAAGTACATATAGATATACTTTATGCAGCAGCTACACATATTGAGAATTTAGAATCAAGTGAAATGATAGAATTCTAGAAACGTTTTTTGTTGTTTAGTGGCTGATCACATCTGACTCTTTTGTGACCCTGTGGACTGTAGCCTGCCAGGCTCCTCTGTCCATGGGATTGCCCATGATATGGGAGTGGGTTGCTATCTCCTTCTCCAGGGTATCTTCCCAACCCAGGGATCAAATCTGTGCTTTCTGCATTGGCAGGCAGATTCTTTACCACAGAGCCACCAGGAAGCTTTATTAGTTTACCACTAATCATAAGGAGGCAGGAAATAGACCTGTTTGGAATAACATAACAAGTGAGGGAAGCAATAAGAAAGAACAATTAACTAGGGGCCCCAAATTTTCACCTTATTCACTTTGTGCCAGGTGAAATGTGAACAGAACATTGATAATTGCCAGACTTGGCTATCCCACTTCCTGTCTCTTATTTTCTAGGTCTAACATTTTCTTACTGCCACGAGGATAAACTTTTCAAACATTATTCATATCAAATTCCACTTGGAAAAACATCCTACAAATGAAATCTTACACTGAAGTCCTTAAAGTTGATTTAACTTTCTCCTTTATGCAGTATTTACTACCTCCACTTCTTTTGATTCCAAATACAAGACATGTGAATATATTGTACACTTGCACATAAAACTCTCTTAAATCACTGGTATTTTCTGCCCCCATCATATTTGTCATGAACATTTGGGTGCTGGCCACCTGAACTCCCATGTGGATAATTTTTTTACAATATAAATTTTGGCAGGAGAGAGAGCCCACTTCACACTGTAGAAACTGAAGGGAAAAAAAAAAAAGCATACTCATTTCTCCAGCCTCTGTCTTAATTAATGGAGAACCATTTGACTAAGTTTGTCACCCACCTAAATTTTGAATTTCATGTAACTGCCACTGTTTTTGTCACTTACAATAGAATGTGTTCTCCATTGTATCCTTGCTCCCTTTGCCCTGCTCATTCTTCAGACCTTGTTTTTTGTATCTTCTTATGATTGCATGAGCTATTAAATAGATTTCAATAAAAATATTATTTTCCTAAATGATCATAGAATAGTGTTGGTTGCCTGCAATTAAGAATCTTAACTAAATCATCTTGTATATCTGGCTTCATGGTTTGTTTTTTAAGGTTTCATCTATAAATCTAAATGTAAATGGGTTGAATGCCTCAACCAAAAGACAAAGACTGGCTGAATAGATACAAAAACAAGACCCCTATATATGCTGCCTACAAGAAACCCACCTCAAAACAAGGGACACATACAGGCTGAAAGTGAAGGGCTGGAAAAAGATACTTCATGCAAATGGAGACCAAAAGAAAGCAGGAGTAGCAATACTCACATCAGATAAAATAGACTTTAAAATAAAGGCTGTGAAAAGAGACAAAGAAGGATACTACATATTGATCAAAGGATCAATCCAAGAAGAAGATATAACAATTATAAATATATATGCACCCAACATAGGAGCACCACAATATCTAAGGCAAATGCTAACAACTATGAAAGAGGAAATAAACAATAACACAATAATAGTGGGAGACTTTAATACCCCAATAACACCTATGGATAGATCAACTAAACAGAAAATTAACAAAGAAGCACAAACTTTAAATGATACAATAGATCAGTTAGACCTAATTGATATCTAGAGGACATTTCACCCCAAAACAATGAATTTCACCTTTTTCTCAAGTGCGCATGGAACCTTCTCCAGGATAGATCATATCCTGGGCCATAAAGCTAGCCTTGGCAAATTAAAAAAAAATTTGAAATCATTCCAAGCATCTTTTCTGACCATAATGCAGTAATATTAGATGCCGATTACAGGAAAAAAAAAAAACTATTAAAATTCCAACATATGGAGGCTAAACAACACGCTGCTGAATAACCAACAAATCACAGAAGAAATCAAAAAAGAAACCAAAACATGCATAGAAACGAATGAAAATGGAAACACAACTACCCAAAACCTATTCAGTTTAGTTCAGTTGCTCAGTCTTATCCGACTCTTTGTGACCCCATGAACTGCAGCATGCCAGGCCTCCCTGTCCATCATCAAACCGTGGAGTCCACCCAAACCCATGTCCATTGAGTCCGTGATGCCATCCAACCATATCATCTGTCATCCCCTTCTCCTCCTGCCCTCAATATTTCCCAGCATCAGGGTCTTTTCAAATGAGTCAGCTCTTAGCATCAGGTGGCCAAAGTACTGGAATTTCAGCTTCAACATCAGTCCTACCAATGAACACCCAGGACTGATTTCCTTTAGGATGGACTGGTTGGATCTCCTTGCAGTCCAAGGGACTCTTAAGAGCCTTCTCTAACATACACAGAAATCCCTTGCATTTCTATACTCTAATGAGAAAACATAAAGAGAAATTAAGGAAACAATTTCATTCACCATTACAATGAAAAGAATAAAATACTTAGGAATATATCTACCTAAAGAAACAAAAGACCTATATATAGAAAACTATAAAACACTGATGAAAGAAATCAAAGAGGACACTAATAGATGGAGAAATATACCATGTTCATGGATTGGAAGAATCAATATAGTGAAAAATAGTGTACTACCCAAAGCAATCTATAGATTCAATGTAATCCCTATCAAGCTACCAATGGTATTTTTCAGAGACCTAGAATAAATAATTTCACAATTTGTATGGAAATACAAAAAACCTTGAATAGCCAAAGCAATCTTGAGAAAGAAGAATAGAACAGGAGGAATCAACCTACCTGACTTCAGGCACTACTACAAAGCTACAGTCATCAAGACAGTATGGTACTGGCACAAAGACAGAAACATAGATCAATGGAACAAAATAGAAAGCCCAGAGATAAACCCACGCACATATGGACACCTTATCTTTGACAAAGGAGGCAAGAATATACAATGGAGAAAAGACAATCTCTTTAACAAGTGGTGCTGGGAAAACTGGTCAACCACTTGTAAAAGAATGAAACTAGAACACTTTCTAACACCATACACAAAAATAAACTCAAAATAGATTAAAGATCTAAACTTAAGACCAGAAATTATTAAAGTCCTAGAGGAAAACATAGGCAAAACACTCTCCAACATAAAACACAGCAGGATCCTCTATGACCCACCTCCCAGAAGATTGGAAATAAAAGCAAAAATAAACAAATGGGACCTAATTAAACTTAAAAGCTTTTGCACAACAAAGGAAACTATAAGCAAGGTGACAAGACAGCCTTCAGAATGGGAGAAAATAATAGCAAACGAAGCAACTGACAAATAATTAATCTAAAAAATATATAAGCAGCTCCTGCAGCTCAATTCCAGAAAAATAAACGACCCAGTCAAAAATGGGCCAAAGAACCAAATAGACATTTCTCCAAAGAAGACATACAGATGGCTAACAAACACATGAAAAGATGCTCAAGATCACTCATTATCAGAGAAATGCAAATCAAAACCACAATGAGGTACCATCTCATGCTGGTCAGAATGGCTGCTATCCAAAAATCTACTAACAATAAATGCTGGAGAGGGTGTGGAGAAAAGGGAACCCTCTTACGCTGTTGGTGGGAATGCAAACTAGTACAGCCACTATGGAGAACAGTGTGGAGATTCCTTAAAAAACTGGAGATAGAACTGCCATATGATCCAGCAATCTCACTGCTGGGCATACACACCGAGGAAACCAGAACTGAAAGACACATGTACCCCAATGTTCATCACAGCACTGTTTATAATAGCCAAGACATGAAAGCAACCTAGATATCTATCAACAGACAAATGGATAAGAAAGCTGTGGTACATGTACACAATGGAATATTACTCAGCCATTAAAAAGAATACATTTGAATCAGTTCCAATGAGGTGGATGAAACTGGAGCTTATTATACAGAGTGAAGTATGTCAGAAAGAAAAATACCAATACAGTATACTAACACATATATATGGAATTTAGAAAGATGGTAATGATAACTCTATATGCAAGACAGCAAAAGAGACACAGATGTATAGAACAGTCTTTTGGACTCTGTGGGAGAAGGTGAGGGTGAAATGATCTGAGAGAATAACATTGAAACATGTATATTATCATATGTGAAACAGATCACCAGTCCAGGTTTGATGCATGAGACAGGGTACTCAGGGCTGGAGCATTGGGATGACCCAAAGGGATGGGATGGGGAGGGAAATGGAAGGGGGTTCAAGACAGGGAACACATGTACACCCATGGCTAATTCATGTTAATGTACAGCAAAAACCACTACAATATTGTAAACTAATTAGCTTCCAATTAAAATAAATTAATTTAAAAAATTTTTAAAAAAGGAAATGTTAGGTAGTTTTCCCATCCTAAAGTGTGCACATTTTTAACAAAGGAAATTATGTATAGTCCAGAAAAGTAATGTTGTAACTGCAGGGATTAACGCATTTGTATGAAAGTTTGTGGAGAATCTAATCTGAGGCAAAGGGACATTTCTACATTTCTTTCAAACCGCAATTAGTCTTACTTTCTACACAGCCACTTCCAAACATATCAGATGTCATAGCATCCAAAATGTTTCACAATTCTTGGAATTGATGTATGGTTTTTTTCTTAAGTGTGTATCCAACTTATTTTTTAAAATTTGTTTATTTTTTTATTTGAAGGATAATTGCTTTACAGAATTTTGTTGGTTTTTCTTTTTTAATGGCTTAGTTAGTTAGTTAGTGAAAGTTGCTCAGTTGTGTCTGACTCTTTGCAACCCCATGGATGTCCATGGAATTCTCTAGGCTAGAATACTGGAGTGGGTAGCCTTTCTCTTCTCCAGGGGATCTTCCCAACCCAGGGATCAAACCCAGGTCTCCTGCATTGCAGGCAGATTCTTTACCAGCTGAGCCACAAGAGAATCCCTGTCCCTCAAAAAAAGTTAAACACACACACACACACACACACAGACCTACCACTCAAATCAATGTCCTTGAGGATGTTTTCTTTATTACATTTTCTTGTGGAGTTTAAATAGTTGTGGCCATGCTATACATTCAAATTTGTATATTGTTCTTTCTCTACTTTGCTGTATATGCAGAATATTTCTCATCTAAAGTTACAAGTAGAAAGAGAGTCAAAACTACTAATAAGCTGCTCTGTTTTTGTTCACTGCAACCACTCTTGAATGGAACATTCAGGGGTTTTTTTACCCTGTTAGAGAGAATACTGAAATCATTTTCTAAGAAGAACAAATAGCAAACTGGGTCAGAATCATATTTCATACAGCCCAGTAAAACACAAGAAGTCCAAAGAGACCATGACTGCTTGCCCTTTGTTCCAGGGACTCTTGGACAATCCTACAGAATCAAGTGCTCCTTGGCTATTTTCCACAGGACAGTGAATTCTTCATCTGGGAGCATAAGGATTTAGAAATATTACTAGCATATCATAGTATAACAAAATTTGGACCTTCTCATTCCCAAGAGATTATTTCTAAATAAGGCTGAAGAATTGATGCTTTTGAACTGTGGTGTTGGAGAAGACTCTTGAGAGTCCCTTGGACTGCAAAAAGATCCAACCAGTCCATTCTGAAGGAGATCAACCCTGGGATTTCTTTGGAAGGAATGATGCTAAAGCTGAAACTCCAGTACTTTGGCCACCTCATGCGAAGAGTTGACTCATTGGAAAAGACTCTGATGCTGGGAGGAATTGGGGGCAGGAGGAGGAGGGGATGACAGAGGATAAGATGGCTGGATGGCATCACTGACTTGGTGGATGTGAGTCTGAGTGAACTCCGGGAGTTGGTGATGGACAGGGAGGCCTGGCGTGCTGCAATTCATGGGGTCGCAAAGAGTCGGACACGACTGAGCAACTGAACTGAAGGAATGGAAAATATCATGAGAATTTTTGCATGCTTAGTTGTTTCAGTTGTGTCTGACTCTTTGCAACCCCATGGACTGTAGCCCAGGCTTCCCTGATAGCTCAGTAGGTAAAGAATCCACCTGCAGTGCAGGAGACACAGGAGATGTGAGTTCAATCCCTGGGTTGGGAAGATCCCCTGGAGATGGAAAAGGCAACCCACTCCAGCATTCTTGCCTTGAGAATCCCATAGACAGAGGAGCCTGGCGGGCTACAGTCCACAGGGTCACAGAGTTGGACATGACTCAGCAACTAACCACAAGGGCACACAAGAACTGTAGCCCACCAGGCTCCTCTGTCCATGGGATTTCCCAGACAAGAATACTGGTGTGGGTTGCCATTTCCTTTTCCAGGGCATCTTCCCCACCCAGAGACTGAACCAACATCTCCTGCACTGGCAGGCAGATTCTTTACCACTGAGCCACTGGAGAAGCCCTGAGATTTTTTATATACATGATAATTTGTAAACATACCTGCAATCATAGGAGGCTCTTGCCTCAATGTGTAACTGAAGAAAAATTATAATTGAGTGTCTTGACTAACAGTCAATTTAAATATAAAAAGGGGGGGTAGATTTTGTGAAAAGAGAGGATCAGGGAGCAGAGCATGCCCATAATGACTGACCACAAACAAACCACTTTTAGGCTAAGACAGGAGACTGTTTTGATTCTCTTCTTGGACATTTGAAGCAGCTAAACATATGGTAGAGAAACCCTATCATTGGAGGAGGGCTGAGAAACCAGGGTGGATAATATGTGATTGCTGTTTAATAGTATCTAAAATAAAAAATAAAAGACATTTATGGAAATCTCTTTAGACCAATGTCTATCTCAGAGCTCTGAAATTGTCATTCACTGCCTTATAAAAAGAATCTGTTTATTTGGATACAGCTGCAGAGCAATAAAACAAATATTTTCCCCTGACATCTGGTCGAAGGTTTCCTCTAAAATATCTTCTTACATATTTACCTCAAAAGGCTTGGGATAGCTTTCTTTTTAAAACTTTATTAAGGACTAATTGGCAATTGAAATTGTATGTTTAAAGTATACAATGTGATGATTTGGAGTATATATATACACTGTGAAATGATTATCAAGGTCAGGATAATAAACATATTCGTCACTCTTTTTTGGTCTCTGTGGTGAGAATACTTACAATCTGCTGTCAGCAACTTTCATGTATACAACACTGGATTAACTTTAGTCACCATGCTGTACATTAGATCCTCAGAATTTGATTCTTCTGACAATTGTATCCTTTCTTAATATTCCTAATTTCTGTTTAAAAATCTACTCTGGATGTATCACTGTTGTAATCATTCTTTTTTAAATTATTTGTATCTTTAGTATATATGCCCATTTTTGAATAGTAATTCTGCTTTATTTTTATGTGTAAAATGGTTCAGTAACATTTAATAAATTTCCATTTGTGTATGAAAATAACATTTCATTTAGCTCCCAAAACAAATTATTGTCATTATCCTCATTCTGTGGGTTAAAGAGAGTGAGATTCAGAAACAAAGTAGCTTGCCCAGAGTCACACAATGGGTAAATGTTAGAAATACTATGATCACTCAAACCTGTTTTGCTTCAGCATCCGTGTTCTCTCTCTTAAGCCATTCAAGCTCCAGTAGAAAATATGTCTTCTTTCTCAGGTCCTAAAAATACCCATTTTGCACAACATTGCCCCTAGTTCTATAAAACAAGAACCTAGAGAGTAATACTTCACCGGAAGGTCCTAGTTTAAGGTATGTTCTTCTATGGCAACATCTCCTATTCTGTAATGATTTCAGTTCCTCCTACCCCATTCTGTGTCTTCTTTGTGATACAGTGATTACAATTGCATGTAGCTCCAGGTACAGATGTTCTGTGGTTTTGCAACACAGGATATGTGTTGTTCTCCTCTGTATAAGAAACAATCAACGATGACTTCCAAATCCCCATCTAGGGATTTGATGGATATTTCAGAGCCAATCATTTAAATGTGGTTTAGATTAATTTTCCCTAAATGCATATGAACCATTTGGAATTTAAAGGAAGTTGAGCAATTTTATAAAACCTGCTCCATATTCTTCATGTGCCAAGTGGCTTAGTCATGTTAAATAGACAGTTTTGTACTAAGCTGAACTGTGATTTTTAACTTAGTTGTTAAGTACACGTAAACACATTTATAAAAGCAAACAAAAGGAAAGAGGAAGGAGTTGACAAGTATCACAACATTTTGCAGTTTTATAGATTTATACAAATAAGAATTCACAGATTTCATAGATTTATACAAATAAGAATACAGAAACACATTTTGTGAGCCAATCAAATCTGGAGTTGGGCAGCATCAGAAGAGCACACATCTCTTTCCTAAGTAGATATTTAATCAACTAGGTCAAAACTTCTGCATCAAAAAAAAAAAAAAAAAGAAAGAAAAAAAAAAAGTTTGGCATAATTTTATCTGCATTGTTGTTGTTTAGTCATTAAGTCATGTCCAACTCTTTTGCGACCCCATGGACTGTAGCCCGCCAGGCTGTCCATGGGCTTTTCTATACAAGAATACTGGACTGGGGTGCCATTCCTTCTCTAGAGGATCTTCCCGGCCCAGGGATGAAACTGAATCTCCTGTATTGCAGGCAGATTCTTTACCACTGAGCCACCAGGGAAGCCCTTATCTGCATTAGAGAATAATGAAATAACCTCTAAATATTAAAAGCAGAATGTTAAAGTTTTCAAGGTAAACATATCTGTTCCTTTTAGAATACTTTGCTAGTATATGGATCTGCATTATATTTTAATGTATTCCTTATCATTCTAGATATTTTAGATGGATTAAAAGTTATAGACCTTTTCTTCACTTTTTATATCATAAGTGCATGTGTGCAACCCTATGGACTGTGTAGCCCGCCAGGCTCCTCTGTCCATGGGGATCTCCAGGCAAGGATACTGGAGTGGGTTGCCATGTCCTCCTCCTGGAGGAGGACATGGCAAGGAGGTCTTTCCATCCCAGGGATGGGACCCACATCTCTTGTCTCCTGCTTTGACAGGCGGGTTCTTTACCACTAGCGCCACCTTTCATTTTTTTGGTTTAGTTTCTAAGTCCTGTTTGACTCTGCGACCCCATGGACTGCAGCACACCAGGCTTCATGTCCATTGAGTCGGTAATGCCATCCAACCATCTTATCCTCTGTCATCCCCTTCTCCTTCTGCCCTCAGTCTTTCCTAGCATCAGGGTCTTTTCCAATGAGTTGGCTCTTTGTATCAGTTGGCCAAAGTATTGGAGCTTCAGCTTCAGCATCAGTCCTTCCAGTGAATATTCAGGGTTGATTTCCTTTAGGATGGACTGATTTGATCTCCTTGCAGTCCAAGGGACTCTCAAGAGTCTTTTCCAACACTACAGTTCAAAAGCATCATTGTCTTACCATTTTTCCCTTTCTTTTTTTAAATTGAAATATAGTTGACCTATAATACTATGTTAGTTCCAAATCCACATAGTGATTTGGTATTTTTGTATCTTAGAAGAATGATTTCCACGATATGTATAATTACTATCTGTCACCATGCAAGGTTATTACAGTATTATTGACTAAATATCCCATGCTCTACATTTCATCCTCATAAATCATTTATTTTGTAACTGGAAGTTTGTACCTCTTAATCTACTTCATCTAGTTCACTTATCCCAACTCCCAAATTTAGCAATTACCTATTTATTCCCTGTATCTGTAAGTCTGTTGTTCTTTTGTTTTGTTAGTTCATTTGTTTTAATGAAACTGTAAATGGGATTATTTTCTTAATTTCTTTTTCTGATAGTTCATTGTTAATGTATGGAAACACAGCATATTTCTGTATATTAGTTTTGTATCCAGCATGGTCTTTGCTCAATTTGTTTATTTCTTACAGTAGTTTTTTGGTGGCATCTTTAGAAATATATAAATATATGTAAACAGTGACAGTTTTCCTTTCCAACTTGAATTAATATTGTTTCTTCATTTGTCTGTGTATTCAGCTTGGGTGACTCCCATATTCTGTCTTCCACTTCAATGGTCTGTTCCTCTGTATCATCTAATTTACTGTTTATTCCTTCTAGTGTATCTTTTATTTCAATTATTGTATTCTTCAGCTCTATTTGGTCCTTTTTTATATTTTCTAAGTCTTTGTTAAACTTCTCACTGTGTTTCTCCTTTCTTCTCCAGAGCTTTGGATTTTATCTGGTTCCTTTTGAATATATTCCGCTGTTGCCTAATTTCACCTAATTCTCTGTTTTTATTTCTATGTGTTAGATAGGAGTTTACATTTCTGATCTTGGGGAAGCAGCACACTTCCCTCTGGTCATCAGAGCTGTGTGCTCTAGGCGTGCCACCATATGGGCTTCATGGGCCCTTGTGTTGTGGGAGGGCTGACTATTATGGGTGCACTAGGCAGCTGGACTGGGCCCAGCCCTGCCTCATGGGGATGCTGCTGGGTACTGGTGGGCAGAGCCATGTCCCAGCATGCTAGCTGTTGTGCCCAGGGTTATCATAGTCATGGTGCCGGCTCACTAGTGGGCAGGGCTATGTCATGAAGAGGCTGTCAGTAGGGCCTGGGAATTCCTGGAGTTGGGACTGGCCTACTGGCAGGTGAGGCTGATTCTGGGCCTTCTGGTAGGTGGGGCAGAGTCCCAGGACTGCTGGCTGTGTGGCCTGCGGGGCCTAGGACTGGTGTCAGCCCCCTGGTGGGTGGATAAGCTCTCAGCACTAGTAGGCTAGAGGGAAGACTCCAAAATTTCTCTTGTCAGTACCAGTGTTTTCATGGTAACAGGTGCTCCCCAAAATGGCTTCCACCAGCATCTGTGTCCCCAGGGTGAGCTCCACTTGCCTCCTATCTCCCTGGAGGGTTCTCCAAGGTCAGCAAGTGGGTCAGAGACAGGTCCCTTCCAGATTACTGCTTATGCAGTGGTTCTTGGAGCCTGTGTGATTTTCCATGCATCATTTTATGAGTCCAGTCTATTTCCTATGGCTCTCCTGTTTGCAAGCCCCGCTGACCTTCAAAGTCAGACGTTCATTTTCCCAATGCAGGAGCATGATATGGGGCTCAAACTCCTTTCTCCTTGAGGAGAACCTCTGCATTTGTGATTATCTTCCCATTTGTGGGCCATCTTCCTAAGGATGTGAGTCTTGACTGTACTGGGTCTCTGCTCCTCCAATCCACCTTCTTGTGGCTTCTCATACATTTACTAAGTGAGAAAGCCAAGGTTTGGGTCCAGTTTTATCTGTCTTCAAAGATTATACTCTGTTAATTACATCATACTGTCTAAAGAAGCCAGCTACATATTTGAATCTTAAACGTTTTAAAGAGCAACTGTTTCAATGACTTATTACATTTCTAGAGATTTATACATAAAAAATAAACTTGCCAAACTTTCTGTTCATTTGGGGAACTGCTAATTGACAATATAGCTTACTCTATGTTTTTGATCCCTTATAAATCTCTAAACTTTCCTTAGATCATACCTAGTTGTTTAAGATCTTTTTTTTTTTCTGGGTGGGTAAAAAATCCCAGTAAACTCTGGTTCTTCACCATAATTAATTGGGGATTACAGGTCACAATGGGACATTTTACTTTAAAAAATTTGTATTGAAACAGCTGCCTCTTTCATTACCAGGAGATCTGTACCCTTTCAGCTGCTAGTGCTGACATTTCTATTCCCCCATTTCTCTACAAAATGAGCATCTCTAAGAATTCTAAAGGGTTTTTTCATGATTAACTTGCAGTGGTATTTTAATAGGGCTTTTTGTGCACTTTATATCATAAGAAATTATGTAAAACTCAAAGGCTAATAACTTCCAAGACTTTATTTTGGTCAGTGATTCAAATTTTTGGAACTTTTTAAAATTTCTCTCTTTTTTTTTGTATAGTTAGGTCAAGGTTAAGAAGTCACATTGCAAATCTATAATATTTATGAATGCATAGATATGTAAAATAAAAATAAGATCAGTGAGTAAAGAAGAGAAGTGGCAAACTGTGAAGCAAAGTCTCTCCATTATAACCTGCCCTGTCTACCTTTGGAATTAAGCACATTTCTGAAGATATCCTTATCCCAAGATTCCCATGACCAGGTTTTTCAATTCTAAATACTGTTGAGTAAGGACTTTGTGATATAATTAAGGTTGGTAATCAGCTGACTTTAAAACAGGGAGATTATCAAGGATCTTGAAATATTCAGGTGGGTCCTTGGAAGCAGTAGAAAGGGACAAAAAAGAGTCAGAAAGATGGGACAGAAGTTGAAATAAGGGAAATTCAAAGTGTGAGAAAGACTTGACTCATCATTACTGGAGGGTGGCCATATAGAAAGCAATAGAAAATCCTTATTCAGCAGCTAAATAACTAGCTTTGACCTGCATTGATTTCTTGTCAAGCATTCACCTTTGTGTACATGCACAAATACTAACTGGAAAACCTTTAAGAAAATATCTTCAAGTACTGAAAATACTACACTAAAGATGATGCCAAAGGAAAAAATAAAGATTATCCAACTTTAGATAATACTGTGAGTCAGCACAGTATCTTCCCAGTTGCCTTCCAATCCCTATTTTCCCAGTCCTCATTTTGGAAATACTGTTTTTACTCTCTGTGTCTTGATTTAGGGATTCAGAATCCTCATTCTTTACCTTGGCAAGAAATTTCTTGCTAAAGTTCCACTGAATTTGTTTTTGCTTATACAGGTGCTCATAGTGTCACATGTTTCTTATTAATAAACCTTATATGAAACTGGGCTTTCCAGATGGCACTAGTGGTAAAGAACCCACCTGCCAGTGCAGAGATGTAAGAGACGTGGATTTGATCCCTGGGTCAGGAAGATCCCCTAGAAGGAGGGCAAAGCAACCCACTTCAGTATTTTTGCCTGGAGAATCCCATGGACAGACAAAGCCTGGCAGGCTACAGCCCATAAGGTCTCAAAAAGTCAGACATGACTTAAGCAACTTAAAACCCATGCACACATGCATATAAAACTAACTTTTCCTTGTTTAATCCCTCTTTCTGTTGAATTACACGAAATATATAATTTTATGATTATATCTCATTTACTTTTATGAATAAATGTTGAATTTTAAAAAAGAGTATATGGCTTCCCAGGAGTCTCAGTGGCAAACAATCTGCCTGCCAGCAAGAGATGAGGGTTCCATCCCTGAAAAAGAAATATCCCCTGGATGAAGAAATGGCACCCCACTCCAGCACTCTTGCCTGGAAAATCCCATGGACAGAAGAGCCTGGTGAGCTGCAGACCCAGGGTCATAAAGAGTCAGACATGACTAAGTGACTGAGCATGGACACACTCACATATGTCTAATAATGCCTTAATGGATCACCTTACCAATATAATTTTACCTTAATAACAAACCAGAATGTCAATACTGCACTATAAGTATTTGCTTAATAATTCCAAGTTTTTTCCTAATAATTCTAAGATTTCAAAGGAAATTAAGTGGATGGAAGACTAGAAAAAGGGAAAGAAATGCCTTCCATTAAAACAGTAACCCAGTAATTCTCCCTATCCTCCTTGAGAAGATGTAAAAACAGGATGGAAACCTGCCAATCGATGCACCACAAACTTTTAGGATTTCCTGTTAGTTAAAATAGAAAGGGAGTAGGTGAAGAAAGAAGGAAAGAATAGAACCCAAAACAGAAAAATGCTTCCTGTAAAATTAAAAAAAAATCTGAGACATAAATTGAACCAATTCCAGTGGTGCTTCTTAAAGTTTAAAGAAGATGGCTGATGTGGGCCAAAGAACTTTGAAGGACATACCACCTTATTGCTGCTTGACCTCTATTCATACACAGCGTTGAGACCTATAATTAGACCTGAGGGAAAGTGAGATTAACTTAACTGACAGTAAGGGCTTACCAGAAGCCAAAAGTCAACGCTACAAGCAGCATTACTAAGAAAGAAGCTGGAGACTGCCACGACTTGTTCTTGGTACATGGAAGTTGATTATGACGGGCTTGCTTGTAGTGCTTATTTGCACTGAATTTGCTCTTGCAAATGAACACAGTAGCGCAGTGGCCAAGTTTCCTACTTCTTCACTTTAGGGCCCTGGATCCTTTCTCAATCCCTCCAGACTATGACATCACTAACAATATAAATTTATAGTAATTATAAAAATTTCTTCTTCTTCACATCTAGATCTGAAAAATTTATGCAAACGTCTATACCAATTTCTTATTGAATATATCTCAATTTCTGCTGAACTGTGGCAACGTAGTGAGCAACCACATATACTCTGATGTGAAAAATTTCAAAGGGAAATGGAAAAACATCTTTCAATATATGAAAATCTACTGCAGTTTAAACAAAGGAAATTATCAAGAATCAGAAGAGATGCATCACTAGGAAACAAGTTTTCCAAGTAACAGAAGAACGTTACAGAAGTTTTAAGATTTTTCAACAGAATTTAAGAATATAATTGATCCAAAATATAAATAAAATAACATTAGAACAAGTAACTATGAGAGATGAATGGTAGTTACAAATACACACATACACAGATTTTTTTAAGTAAGATTGTTAAATTTAAAACTTAAAAGAAGTATGATATAATAAGGTAATAATTGAATTTAAAAAGGTTCCTATGGATTCAAGAAATTCATTCATCACTCTGACAGAATGGTGAATTTGTGGAACACAATAAAAGAAAATATGAGAGACATTACGGACAAATTCAAGGAATCCAATACACAGAAAGTAGAAATTTTAGAAGAAGAGAAAAGACATGATGTAAAAAAAAAAAAAAAAAGCAAAAAGCAAAGAACAATGGAGAGAAAATTTCCTGAACTGAACAAATATTTGACATTTTAATTTGAAAGAGAAGGCTAAATATTCAGATTTAATCTGTGTGTGTGTAGAGGGTGGATGCAGAGAAGGCAATGGCACCTCACTCCAGTACTCTTGCCTGGAAAATCCCATGGATAGAGGAGCCTGGAAGGCTGCAGTCCATGGGGTCGCTGAGGGTCGGACACGACTGAGCGACTTCACTTTCACTTTTCACTTTCATGCATTGGAGAAGGAAATGGCAATACACTCCAGTGTTCTTGCCTGGAGAATCCCAGGGACGGGGCATTCTGGTGGGCTTGCTGTCTATGGGGTCGCACAGAGTCAGACACGACTGAAGTGACTTAGCAGAGCAGCAGAGGGTGGATGAGGGGCAAGAGGAGGAAGCTAATGTAATGCCTAGACATATTTTGGTAAAAATTTTTAATTTCAAGGGCAATGATTGCATTAAACCAGAAAAATATAGTAAATTAAAAAAATAAATGTTAACAGATTAGAACTCAAGAACTGTAAGTCACCAAATGAAATAACCTTGTGACATATTTTAAAATAAATATAGCTATTAGAAGAATCAAGAGAAACACTTTCATAGCAGGACACTTTAAAATGTCCTGCCAGTATTTTACAGATCACATAAACAAAATAAATAAATAAATAAATCAGGATATACAGGAATTCAAACAGTAAAGAATCTGCCTGCAATACAGAAGATCTGGGTTCGATCCCTGGGTCTGGATGATCCCCTGGAGAAGGAAATGGCAACCCGCTCCAGTATTCTTGCCTGGATAATATCATGGACAGAGGAGCCTAGTAGGCTACAGTCCATGGGGTCGCAAAGAGTTGCACATGACTGAGCAACTGAGCATACATACATGCACACAGTACTATACACAATATGATGCTGAGCAACAAATTGGGGTTGCAAAGAGGCAGACACAACTGAGTGACTAGCACTTTCACCCTTTCACTTTTAGTGTTATAATAGGTGATCTTGACAGAAAGATGATCCAAGAACCATTGCCTTGACCCCTTTTCCAGGATCCAACTGAACTGAAAGAAAAACAAAAATGATAGGGCAGGGGAGGGGCCAGGAAATCCCTTGCTTCCAAGGGGCCAACCACCGTACAAACTCGGAGAGATTTCTGTAGCATAACTTGCAGTGGGAAAAGACTGAAGAAGTCATAAAGGTCCATATCACAATTATGATTGATAATGTCAATAATGGAGCCTGGCTTGGGAGTAGACAGCCACTGGGAATCTGAATACCACTCCACTAGATACCACATGTGACTCTACACAATAGTCAAGGCTGGCAGTGCCTCCGCTGGTATGGCATACGCCAAGCATGAAGCAGAGATTTCCCTAAGCTGCCTGTATTCACTCATTCATTGTTCATTCAGCCAACAATTCTTAAACGTTGATGTGTACCAACAATTGTGTTAAATGATGGGGAAAGGGCACTGAAAAATACAGACAATATTCTTTTCTTCATTATTTTTCTATTCTGACCCAGGAGACATAAACAAATCTAAAATAAAACAATCTCAAAAAGTTATATGTGCTACAAAAGAAACAACCCAGGGCAATATGATCCAGAGTGTGTAGATAGGAGCTACTTTAGATTGGGTGATCAAAGAAGGTTTTTTTCTCTGAAGAAGTGACATTTAAACTGACACCTGAACATTTACACTGAGACATTTAAACAGGCTTTAAAATGAGCCATCGAAAAGAAGGAGAAAAGGGTGCTTTAAGCCAAAGCAATAGCATAAACAAAGACTTGGGGGAGGGCGGGGAGTGGTGTAGGCATAAATAGATGGCAAGAAAAACAAAACTCTTCATTATAGTAAAGACACCAATACTTCCAAAAGTAGTTGATGGATAGCTGTTGTGAAAATAATGATGGTTATTTGGGGGAATGGGTGTAGGGGATGTGAGAGTTTGGTATTAACATCTATGTAGAAGAATAAACTGTTAGGATAGCTAAGGGAATACACTACAAAGAAAATTAGTTTATTACTAATGCAAGAATATAGGGACATGGGAAAAATAGTTCCCAAATAGCCACCTATGTAAGTACAAATTTAGCAATTTATGAATGTGGCATTGTATTCTATTAGGGAAAGAAGAAATTAGCCAATAAACAGTTCTAGGGAAATTGGTTATTTGTTAACCATATTTTACATAGTACACTTATCACCAGTCACCAAAACATGGATTAAAAAGCTAAATGTTTACTAAATAACAAAATCTTAAAAGAAAATATAAGTAATTACTGTGCAGTGTGGGAATGAGGAAGACATCTTGAAGCAACAATGAAGGAAATCTTAAAAAACATACTGCATTTGGTGACGAATGATTATTTGCCTTTTAAAATATTTTGTATTTTCTAAGTCATCTATATTGAGAAGATTTTAATTTCAGAATCAGAAAATAATGCTTATTATAGAAAAAAATCCAAAACAACGGCCTCAAAAGAAAATTGAAGGACTGTTTTACAAAGGAGGTGTACCTGGTACACCTAAAATCATGCCCCTGGTAATCACTTCTGTTTATTTGGTATACCAGTATACTCTTAAAATTTTTAGATAACAATTGCTATTGGGTTGTTTTCTATTCTTTAATTTTCAGGGGATGGATTGTCCAAAATTATTTTAGCCTTTTAGTCTCTTGCTTTATAAACACACTCAAATATTGATCTTACCACAAAGATCTGATAAGAAATGAATTTGGGATCTTCCTCCTGGACTATAGAGTCCTACAGAAACCTGATAACACATATTTTATCATTATTTTCCCAAGCTTCCTGTGGAAATCCTGTCTGATAAAAAATAACCACAACCCTGTTTGATCCTTTGGTGTGGAATTTTCCCTTCTTTGTCTTATGAAAACAGTCAAAGTACATTTTCTCTCTCTCTCTCTCTTTCCAGACTTGGGACACTTTTGCTTTCATTAATCCCAGAACAGCAGCTTTCTTACCCAGACAAAATGGGTTCCCTGGGAATTATCAGCCTTATCATTATATAAATAAAATTACATATGTATGTCAATTCAATTGTCTTCAAATATCAGTGGTATTTCTCAGTTAGCAAGTAACCAGGCTATAGCCTTTTTACATTTTCATCTACTTTAAAGTGCTGCTGCTAAGCTAATGAAATCACTGTAGCTGAGCAGAAAGTTCAAGTTTGAAGAAGAGCTTTTATTTTTTTCTTTTTCTATTCAAGGCTATTGTTGTGTGTGTGTATTTTTTTTAAATGACATCCCTCTGTACTGAAATGTTACTAAAGGCACACCTCAGAGATATTGTGAGTTCAGTTCTGGCTTCCGTGCATGCTCAGTCATGTCAGACTCTTTGTGACCTCATGGACTGTAGTCTGCCAGGCTCCTCTGTTCATGGAACTTTCTAGGCAAGAATACTGGAGTGGGTTGCCATTTCCTCCTCCAGGGGATCTTCCTGACTCAGGGATCAAAGCCGAGTCTCTGGTGGCTCCTGTATTGGCAGGCAGATTCGTTACCACTATGCCACCTGGGAAGCTCATTCCAGACCACCAAAATAAAGCAATAAAGAGAATCACATGAATTTTTTTGGTTCCCAGTGCATATAAAAGTTATGTTTACACTATACTGTAACCTATTAAATGTGTAATGGTATTATGTCCAAAAAACAACGTACATGCCTTATTTTAAAAATACTTTATTGCTAAAAAATGCTAATCATCTGAGCCTTCATGGAGTAATAATCTTTTGGCTGACAGAGGGTCTTGCTTCCATGTTGACGGCTGCTAACTGATCAGGGTGGTGGCTGCTGGCAGTTGGGGTGGTTGTGGCAATTTCTTAAAATAAGGCAACAATGAAGTTTGCCCCATGGACTGACTGTTCCTTTCACAAATGATTTCTCTGTAGCATGCAATGCTATTTGATGACATTTTACTCACATTAGAACTTCTATTGAAATTAAGGCCAATCCTCTAAACCTTGCCACAGCTTTATCAACTAAATTTGTGTAACACTGTAAGTCTTTTCTTGTCATTTCAACAATCTTCATAAAATCTTCACCAGAAGTAGATTCCATCTCAAGAAACCACTTTCTTTGCTCAATCACAAGAAGTAACTCCTCATCCATTCAAGTTTATCATGGGAGTGCAGCAACTAAGTCACACCTTCAGGCTCCCTTTCTAATTCTAGTTCTCTTGCTGTTTTGACCATGTGTGCAATTACTTCCTCTGCTGAAGTCTTGAGACCCTCAAAGTCATCCATGAGGGTTGAAATCAAGTTCTTTCAAACCCCTGTTAAGGTTGATACTACAACCTCTTCCCATGAATCACAAATGTTTTTAATGGCATCTAAAATGGTGAAAACATTCCAGATGGTTTTCAATTTCAAGTTGACCCTTGAGCAAAATGGCAATTAGAGGCACCTTAACCATTCACATACCAAAGAAAGGCAATGCCAAAGAATGCTTAAACTACTGCACAATTGCACTCATCTCACACGCTAGTAAAGTAATCCTCAAAATTCTCCAAGCCAGGCTTCAGCAGTAAGTGAACTGTGAACTTCCAGATGTTCAAGCTGGTTTTAGAAAAGGCAGAGGAGCCAGAGATCAAATTGCCAACTTCCGCTGGATCATCGAAAAAGCAACAGAGTTCCAGAAAAACATCTATTTCTGCTTTATTCACTATGCCAACGCCTTTGACTGTGTGGATCACAATAAACTGTGGAAAATTCTGAAAGAGATGGGAATACCAGACCACCTGACCTGCCTCTTGAGAAACCTATATGCAGGTCAGGAAGCAACAGTTAGAACTGGACATGGAACAACAGACTGGTTCCAAATAGGAAAAGGAGTATGTCAAGGCTGTATATTGTCACCCTGCTTATTTAACTTCTATGAAGAGTACATCATGAGAAACGCTGGACTGGAAGAAGCACAAGCTGGAATCAAGATTGCCAGGAGAAATATCAATAACCTCAGATATGCAGATGACACCACCCTTATGGCAGAAAGTGAAGAGGAACTAAAAAGCCTCTTGGTGAAGGTGAAAGAGGAGAGTGAAAAAGTTGGCTTAAAACTCAACATTCAGAAAATGAAGATCATGGCGTCCAGTCCCATCACTTCAAGGGAAATAGATGGGGAAACAGTGGAAACAGTGTTAGAGTTTATTTTGGGGGGCTCCAAAATCACTGCAGATGGTGACTGCAGCGATGAAATTAAAAGACGCTTACTCCTTGGAAGAAAAGTTATGACCAACCTAGATAGCATATTCAAAAGCAGGGACATTACTTTGCCAACAAAGGTCCATCTAGTCAAGGCTGTGTTTTTTCCTGTGGTCATGTATGGATGTGAGAGTTGGACTGTGAAGAAGGCTGAGCGCCCAAGAATTGATGCTTTTGAACTGTGGTGTTGGAGAAGACTCTTGAGAGTCCCTTGGACTGCAAGGAGATCCAACCAGTCCATTCTGAAGGAGATCAACCCTGGGATTCCTTTGGAAGGAATGATGCTAAAGCTGAAACTCCAGTACTTTGGCCACCTCATGCAAAGAGTTGACTCACTGGAAAGACTCTGATGCTGGGAGGGATTGGGGGCAGGAGAAGGGGATGACAGAGGATGAGATGGCTGGATGGCACCACTGACTCGGTGGACGTGAGTCTGAGTAAACTCCAGGAGTTGGTGATGGACAGGGAAGCCTGGTGTGCTACGATTCATGGGGCTGCAAAGAGTTGGACATGACTGAGCGACTGAACTGAACTGAACTGAACCATTCACACAGTCAAAACCCAAGTATAACTTTAGGGTCTGTCCTCTCTATCTGCTGTTTCATATCCACACAAACAACTTTGGATCATGTAGTGCAATAGTACAAATTTATTGAAAATAATTATGTTTATGTGAACTCACCCAGTACAAACTTGTGTTACACAAGGGTCACCTGTACTTTACCCGGATTCATCAGAGGAATCACTACAGTAGCTATAACCTTACAAAATGTCTTTCTTAAGCAATAAGACTTAAAATAACTCCTTGGATCCACGGCCTGCAGAATGGATTTTGTGTTAGCAGACATGAGAACAAAATGAATCTCATAGTTCATCTCCATCAGAGCTCTTGGGTGGGTGACCAGGTGGGGATCGATGAGCAGTAATATTTTGAAAGAAATCTGTTTTTCCTGAGACGTAGGTCTTAATAGTGGGCTTAAAGTATTCAGATGTGCTGTCATCCAGGCTTTGTTGTTTCATTTATAGAGCACAGGCAAAGTTGATCTAGCATAATTCTTAAGGGTCCTAGAATTTTTGCAAAGCATTGGCTTCAACCTAAAGTCACCAGCTCCACTGGCCCCTAGCAAGAGAGTCAATCTGCCCTTTGACGCTTTGAAGCCAGGCATTGACTTCTCCTCTCTAGCTATGAAAGTCCTAGATGGCATTTTCTTCCAATAGAAAGCTGCTTAGTTTCCATTGCAAATGTTGTTCAGTGTAGCCACTGTCATTAGTTATTTTAGTCAGATCTTCTAGATAACTTACTGCAGCTGCTACATCAGCATTGACTGGTTTACCTTGAACTTTCATGTAATGGAAATGGCTTCTTTCTTTAAAACTCATGAACCAATGTTTGCTGGCTTCAAATTTTTGTTCTGCAGCTTTCTCACTTCTCTCAGCCTTCACAGAACTGAAGAGAGTTAGTGCTTTGCTCTGGACTAGGTTTGGGCCTAAGGGAATGTTTTGGCTGGTTTGATCATTGGTCCAGACCATTAAACTTTCTCCATATCAGCAATAAGGCTGTTTTGCTAGCAAGAATGCTAAAAGCAAACTGCTTGAACACTAGACCAAGTGCTGATCCATAGCCTGCACTGGTTCTTAGGGCTATGGTGGAGGAACCATTTTCTTAAAATAAATACACACACATTTAAAATTCTTAATATAAGTTCAGAGAACCTGGGGACTTCTGAACAACAAGAATAAATTTAAATGGAAAAAACTAGCTGTTTATTTTAAATTCTCAGTCACATATTCCTGATTATTACAAGATTAAAAAGTGACTACTGAAATAATTTTGAACATCATCTCTCCCTTTCCACATTTTACAGATGGTTTCTAGGGTCCATCTAGCATTAGGTTGAGGAGAGTCTATTTTGCTTTCCACTGTAATTTAGCTTTAAATTTTCTTGTTCTCTCTTCAACTGAGGTATCTTCTGTTATCCAAATCACAGTAAATACTTGCAAAGCTTGCCTTGCCTTAAGTAATATGATCCTTGAGATCGAAATAGGAATCTACTCTTGTTAATACAGTAGTATAGAAAGTATTGTAAAAGGTGAGTACCTCTAATTTCTTAAGTATATTCATATGACTGATGAGTGTGCCTTTAATGACATTTAAACTAGTTTTATTAAAATTAAAACAGCATTCTTACTTTGTATAAAAAAGTAAGGTACAGGGAAGAATTTAAATAAAAAGTGAAAATCCATTCTATTGTGCAGACCTTTATCTCCCATTCCACTTTAGGAATATTAATTCCTGGCTTTTAATATCTTTGAACTTTCCATTTTAATTGCAAATAATATACCTATAAATCCATATCCTATTGAACCCCACTAAAAAAAATGATGAGGTATAATGATTTTATAAATGGGGAATATTGTCAGACTACCTATCCTCTAAAAAAAGTCAATGAAAATAGCCTCACAGAGTGAATTCTATTAACATTATAAGCAAAAGATGATTCCAATTTTATTACACTTTCCAAAAAAATAAAGTGAGAAGAAAAGGTTTCACTTTTTTGTCTTTTAAATGACACAAATTAATGCTCAAAAACTCACAAAAAGAGTGTGTTAAAACTGCAGCTTTATAGCACATGGAACTATATCCAGTATATTGTAATAACCTGTAATGGAAAGAATCTGAAGCTATACACCTAAAAATAATAAAATATTGTAAATCAACTATAATTAAATTAAATTAAATTGAAAAAACTACAACTTCACCTGACTTATGAATATTGAAGCACAAGCATCAACTAAAAATCAAATTAACCATAGTATGAATTAGTCATAAAATTCAGGATTCAATTTAGGAATGCAAGGATGGTTCAGTATAAGGAAATATTTAAAATAATGTATTATAAGTAGTATATAGAGAATGATAATAACAGTGTGATTGGAGCCTAGAGTTCATTGGGAAATTGAAAGTGATAAAGCTAGCAAGATGGATTGGGAAATGGATCATGAAGTAGTTTATATACAATGCCAAAAATATCTGTGACTCTACCAAACAAGAGAAGGAGAGCTAATTTTTTTTCATTTTTTTGTACAATGAAAGTAATAAAAATTGTATTTAGTTTGATAAAATTGTTATTCACTTTTTATAAGCATCAAAACATTATTAGTGGAATATATATATTCCACTAATATAATTAGTATACAGAATGAAACATATATATGATATCTACAGTGCATTCTTAAATGTTTTACACAATAATAACATTATTAATTTTTATTAGATTAATATCATATTTTATGTAAAATATAAATATTAACAGATAAATATAGTCATATGATTATAAAATTAACATGTAACAATACCTAGCATTTATTGTGTTCCCTGTGTGCCAGGACAAAATGTACACATGTAAGTATATATGTTTAAATAAATATGTATATGATGAAACCTCATGACAGCACTGAATTTGCTGCATTATCTTCATATTAAAGATAGAGAAACAATCACCCATGGAATCTATCTGATAGTATAATCTCTGTTTAATCCACCACCTCCTCCTTTCTCTGCATAGTACACTGTGGAAAGACAATGTTTAGGAACTTTCCAATGAGCCAGAATCTTTGAACAAGGATCAAAAATTGTCTAGAAATAATCTGCAAAATGAAACCCATATATAAATAACCATGGTGAAAATTTTTCAATCCCATTTAAAGAATAAATACAAGTTCAGCTTAAAGAACAGAAAAGATGGTAAATAATGAAATAACTTTATTAATATTTTTTGCTCAAAGTAAAACATTTGTTTTGAATTAGCCTTTAGACTTCAAGTGGTCATAACACGAAAAATTTTATTTTGAATAAATAAATAATTTTTTTGAATATAAAATAAATAAATAATTTGAAAATAAATAATATTTTGAATAAATAAAATGCGAAGTTCTGTATTTGTTCCCAGGGACTGTACACTTTGCTTTTTTGTCTTTGGAAGCATCTACAGGTGGGTCATGAGCTTAACCCTATCATAAGCATTCAGGAGTAAGAACTGGACAATGAGAGCCTTATGAGTAAGTAGAGACCAGTGAAGGAGGATGGTGTAGCCAGGGTAGCTTCTAGTATAGACTATTCAGTATCACATGATGGTGCTAGTTTCAGGCAATAGTGAATATGAAAGCTGGGGTAACACATACCTTGTTAGGGAGGCTTGCAAATCAATAACCAAAAAACCCTTCTACTTCTAATAATTAGTGCCTCTACATAATCAGTCTAATTTCAGTTTCATTGGAGAAACTGAGACAGCCTATTAGACCCAAAAGTATTGACTAACACTGGTACCCTAAGGCAAGAAGCATTATCAAATTAAATGCACTAATAAAAAAGCAGCCCTCTTACATATATTGAAGATAACTATTTGTAGAACAAAGGTAGAACTTCTTAGTTAGTTTTTGGATTTAAAGCATAAACTAAAAATTAATTAATGGATTTTAAAAATGTGTTTGATGTTAGCTGAGGACGGCATCCATTTTAAACTAATGACCTATTGTGTACATGTGCACATGTGCACGTGTGTTTATTTGTATATGTGCATGCATATATTTTCTTGAAAGGGATGGTTTAAAAGAGAAGAGACAAGATCCCTCTCAACATTCTCTGTGTTGAATCCTAAGATTCATTCTGTACTCACTATCTGATGAGATTTGACAGCACAAAATTCAGTTGCAAAGCCACATATAATGCAAGTAGGCTGTAGTATTGCACTATCTTGCTGGAGGCTAATCACTTTATAATGAGTTTAGTGAAAAGTACCTATGCAATAAGTTGTAGTTGACAGCAGCCCAAGGGAACCTCTAAGTGCTAAAAATTATCAGCTGAGAGATGTTGGATTGCATCCTTTTGAAGATAGAAAACAGATTCCTTTCTAAAATACAAGCAGTTTAAATTCGACATAAATCAAACAGATGGTAAAAGAAACGTCTTGTTGCTATGGGCTTTATCCTGTTTTTGTTCTCACTGTTTTATGAAGTAAAAGAAGAAAAAAGTCAGGCTTCTAGTGTTCTAGTTTGAGGAAACAATATGTTAACAGCACAGAGAAAACGATTTTTTTTTTACTGTGATATTGTATATTTGACAGTTCATGAAAAAATTTACACCAAGCTATATTTAAAGAAAATGGTGAACATGCATTGAACAGCTAGCTTAGTTTTAAATGATTCACTTTCATTGTAGATTTTGGATATTAAATAATCAATCTGGACTGGAGAAATTATAGTAAAACTCAATCACTACTATTTATAAGACTGTTGTAGAACTGGGTTGCTATAAGACCACTATGCATCAGAGGAAGTATAATTTTGGTTAGACTGCACTGATATTATTGATAAGCATCAAATTCATGTTAATTTTGCCTGCAAGAAAGATGCAGCATAACATATAAAGAAAGAAGGTTATAGCACTGCTTGGTAGGAAGAAATCTATAAAATAATACTTTAGCTTTCCAATTTGGCACTAGAAATGATGGAGAACAAAACAGAAAAGAGATACATTTGACACGATGCCATGAAATGCATTTGACACAGTGCCATGAAAAACATTTCTGAACTTCAGTTTATTTCCTTAAATCGAAGGACACCCACTGTATCAGGGTTTACAGAGGTCAAAATAATCAACAGAATGACAGTTGTAATTGACAGATATATTCTTTAAACTACTTGTGCTTCTATAGTAAGTGCTTGTACTGAAATGATATATTGAGTTAAATATCAGACAAAGTTCCACAAATGTGCCAGGTAGGAAATATAATATTACAGAAGGATTTGATGGTATCACCTACAGTTGCTAAGAGGTAACTGGGGAGAACACTATGGAGTGGTGCAAACTGGGAAGTCTTCACAGAGTCTTTGTGGTTTCAGTAGGAGTTTGAGGATAGGGTAGAAGTTAAATAAGCAGAGAGAGCAGGAAAGAGCATTCATGCAAAGCAAAGTAATATAAAGATTTGATTAGATTCTGGGAGATTTAAGCGTGAAATGGAGGAATTGTATTTGTTAGGCAATTAAGGGGCCATGGAAGGATTTAAACGGAGATGAATGTGTACAAAATACGGTTTTATGAAGTTATACTTTCAGCCAAAGATTGACGGCAAGGAAACTAGTTAAGAGATCATGACAACCATCAAAAGAAGCAGTGATTAGGGTTTGAGCAAGAGTTGTGATGGGGGAATGAAAAGAAAAGCTATTAGAAAAGAAAAGGAATACTTTGGATTTTGTGGTTGATGAGAGATGCAAGGGATGGAAGAATAAAATATTTGTGATTAGCAGGGAAATGGATTTCATAACCAAAATTTTACATATATCCAGAAAGAAAAGAATTAAGAATGATTTGAAGATGTAAGTCTGAAGACAAAGGAAAGGATAATTTCATTCAAAAATACATATGGATAAAGGGGAAATAGTCTGAAAAAACAAATTCATTATATTTTCATTATGCAGAGGCTTCATGAATGTCTTTGGTATTGCATTTATACTTTTATTAATATATATAATATTAAATGTAGGAGGAGGGAGGAGGGTTCAGGATGGGGAACACATGTATACTTGTGGCAGATTCATTTTGATATTTGGCAAAACTAATACAGTTATGTAAAGTTTAAAAATAAAATAAAATTAATTAAAAAAAAAAGCTCAACATTCAGAAAACGAAAAAAAAAAAAAAAAAAAAGAACTGCCCAGGAAAATAAGTTTGGAGAGTGTTTCATTTCACAAATAAAGAAAGTGAGGATTATAAATATCACATATCTTGCCCAAAGTCAGAGATATTAATCATACTCACCTCTGATGGAGTGCTTACTGTATGAGAGATGCTTTACAGATGTTAATTCTAACCCACACAACTCAAAAAGATTTGCGTTTTGGAGGTAAATTTTTATTAAACTACATGTTACAAAGAAAATTGCACAGATTCTAAGAGTATGGTCTATGAATTCTCCAGAAGTGAATACATTTATATAAAAACTTTCTAGATGACCATAGAGAACATATCAATGCTCTAGAAGTTTAACTTGCCGTCTCTTTGTTACTGTTCTGGCCCACGGTAAGAACCGTCCTGATTTTTGTAACCATCAATTAATTGCACCTGGATTTGAACTGTTAAAACAATGAATTCATTTTTGTTCTCCTTTGCATCTGTGTGAATTATCTTTGTGGTTCTGTACAGTAAAATTTCACTATTTAAAATAAAATAAAATAAAATGCTTCACTTCTATTAAAAAAATATTAAATGTAGTTCAACCTATGGTTCAATATTTTATGTTCTTGGAATATATATAACATATTTGACCAAATGTATTTGTCATGTAGTACTTAATTTTAATTAAGTAGATACAACCTCAGTTGCTAAGTCTGGTCTTGATAACTAACCATTTAAAATTAGGAATAATATGTATATTGAGAAGATAATAATTGATATATATGCATGCTGTCAAAGTTTGCTGTTGTTAGGAACATATTCTTGATGTGCATCACCAGTAAACCTAATCAACACATTTTCTGTTATAAAATGGAAGCAAACCAAACCACTGTGATTACAAAATGCCATTAGTAACACATAGTATTTTAGTGATTCAAAATTCTTTTTTAAATAAATTAACAAGCTGAAGCAGTTACTCATAGAAATCAAATCTGTGTTTTTTTTTTTAAGTCAAGAAGAATTTTAGGTATAAAGAATCATTTACATGTTCTAATGTATTTTAAGAGAAACCCAAGTAAGACAGTAGGTGCTGAGAGAGGGCATCAGAGGGCAGACAGACTGAAACCACAATCACAGACAACTAGCCAATCTGATCACATGGACCACAGCTTGTCTAACTCAGTGAAACTAAGCCATGTCATGTGGGGCCAACCAAGATGTACAGGTGATGGTGGAGAGGTCTGACAGAATGTGGTCCACTGGAGAAGGGAATGGCAAACCATTTCAGTATTCTTGCTTTGAGAACCCCATGATCAGTACGAAAAGGCAAAAAGATAGGACACTGAAAGATAAACTCCCCAGGTCGGTAGGTGCCCAATATGCTACTGGAGATCAGTGGAGAAATAACTGCAGAAAGAATGAAGAGATGGAGCCAAAGCAAAAACAACATCCAGCTGTGGATGGGACTGGTGATAGAAGTAAGGTCAGATGCCGTTAAGAGTAATATTGTATAGGAACCTGGAATGTTAGGTCTATGAATCAAGGCAAATTGGAAGTGGTCAAACAGGAGATGGCAAGAGTGAATGTCGACATACTAGGAATCAGCAAACTAAAATAGATTGGAATGGGTGAATTTAACTCAGATGACCATCTACTACTGTGGGCAGGAATCCCTTAGAAGAAATGGAGTAGCCATCATATTCAAAAAAAAGAGTCTGAAATGCAGTACTTGTATGCAATCTCAAAAACAACAGAATGATCTCTGTTTGTTTCCAAGGCAAACTATTCAGTATCATAGAAATCCAAGTCTATGCCCCAAGTAGTACTGCTGAAGAAGCTGAAGTTGAATGGTTCTATGAAAACTTACAAGATCTTTTAGAACTAACACCCTCCAAAGATGTCCTTTTCATTATAGGGGACTGGAATGCAAAAGTAGGATGTCAAGAAACACCTGGAGTAACAGGCAAATTTGGCCTTGGAGTACAGAATGAAGCAGGGCAAAGGCTAATAGAGTTTTGCCAAGAGAACACACTGGTCATAGCAAACACCCTCTTCCAACAACACAAGAGAAGACTCCTCACATAGACATACATCAACAGATGGTCAACACCAAAATCAGATTGATTATATTCTTTGCAGCCAAAGATGGAGAAGCTCTATACAGTCAGCAAAAACAAGACTGGGGGCTGACTGTGGCTCTGATAATGAACTCCTTCTTGGCAAATTCAGACTTAAATGGAAGAAAGTGGGGAAAACCACTAGCCCATTCATTCAGGTATGACCTAAATCAAATCCCTTATGATTATACAGTGGAAGTGAGTAACAGATTTAAGGGACTAGATCTCAGAGACAGAGTGCCTGAGGAACTATGGGTGGAGGTTCGTGACATTGTACAGGAGACAGGAATCAAGACCATCCACAAGAAAAAGAAATGCAAAAAAGCAAAATGGCTGTCTAAGGAGGCCTTACAAATAGCTGTGAAAAGCAGAGAAGTGAAAAACAAAGGAGAAAAGGAAAGATATACCCATTTGAATGCAGAATTCCAAAGAATAGCAAGGAAAAATAAGAAAGCCTTCCTCGGTGATCAATGAATAGAAATAGAGGGAAAAATAGAATGGGAAAGACTACAGATCTCATCAAGAAAATTAGAGATACCAAGGGAACATTTCATGCAAAGATAGGCTCAATAAAGGACAGAAACGGTATGGACCTAACAGAAGCAGAAGACATTAAGAAGAGGTGGCAAGAATACACAGAAGAACTATACAAAAAAGATCTTCATGACCCAGATAATCACGATGGTGTGATCACTCACTTAGAGCCAGAAATCCTGGAACGTGAAGTCAAGTGGGTCTTAGAAAACATCACTATGAACAAAGCTAGTGAAGGTGATGGAATGCCAGTTGAGCTATTTCAAATCCTAAAAGATGATGCTGTGAAATATGTCAATATGCCAGCAAATTTGGAAAACTCGGCAGTGGCCACAGGACTGGAAAAGCTCAGTTTTCTTTCCAATTTCAGAGAAAGGCAATGCCAAAGAATGCTCAAACTACCGCACAATTGCACTCATCTCAAACGCTAGTAAAGTAATGCTCAAAATTCTCTAAGCCAGGCCTCAGCAATACGTGAACTGTGAACTTCCAGATGTTCAAGCTGGTTTTAGAAAAGGCAGAGGAACCAGAGATCAAATTGCCAGCATTGGCCGGATCATGGAAAAAGCGAGATAATTCCAGAAAATCATCTATTTCTGCTTTATTGACTATGCAAAGCCTTTGACCATATGGATCACAAAAAACTGTGGAAAATTCTGAAAGAGATGGGAATACCAGACCACCTGACCTGCCTCTTGAGAAACCTGTATGCAGGTCAGGAAGCAACAGTTAGAACTGGACATGGAACAACAGACTGGTTCCAAATAGGAAAAGGAGTACGCCAAGGCTGTATATTGTCACCCTGCTTATTTAACTTCTATGCAGAGTACATCATGAGAAACACTAGGCTGGAGGAAGCACAAGCTGGAAGATTGCTGGGAGAAATATCAATAACCTCAGATATGCAGATGACACCACCCTTATGGCAGAAAGTGAAGAGGAACTAAAGAGCCTCTTGATGAAAGTGAAAGAGGAGAGTGGAAATGTAGGCTTAAAACCCAACATTCGGAAAACAAAGATCACGGCATCTGGTCCCATCACTTCCTGGGAAATAGATGGGGGAACAGTGGAAACAGTGGCAGACTTTATTTTTTTGGGCTCCAAAATCACTGCAGATGGTGCTTGCAGCCATGAAATTAAAAGACGCTTATTCCTTGGAAGAAAAGTTATGACCAACCTTGACAGCATACTAAAAAGCCAAGACATTATTTTGCCAACATAGGTCCATCTAGTCAAGGCTATGGTTTTTCCGGTAGTCGTGTATTGATGTGAGAGTTGAATTATAAAGAAAGCTGAGCTTAGAAGAATTGATGCTTTTGAACTGTGGTGTAGGAGAAGATTCTTGAGAGTCCCTTGGACTGCAAGGAGATCCAACCAATCCATCCTAAAGGAGATCAGTCCTGGGTGTTCATTGGAAGAACTAATGTTGAAGCTGAAACTCCAACACTTTGGTCACCTGATGTGAAGAGCTGACTGAGGCTGGGAAAGATTGAGGGCAGGAGGAGAAGGGACAACAGAGGATGAGATGGTTGGATGGCATCACCGACCAATGGACATGAGTTTGGGTAAATTCTGGCAGTTGGTGATGGACAGGGAGGCCTGGCATGCTGCAGTTCACGGGATCGCAAAGAGTCAGACACGACTGAGAGACTGAACTGAACTGAATGTATTTTTATTAACAGGAAATACACATTCAAGTCAACACACCTGGCATACATACTCATCTCTTGAAAAACCATAGATTCATGTTTCAATTTGCTTTCAGTCTCTTCATGTTAGATAGCAGCAGGCAGTGAGTAAGCCCTAGAATTGCAGTAAGTGTACTAAGTGTTTTTATGTCAAAAGTTCAAGCAGAGCTGTTTACCGTTTAAAAGAAAGTCAAAACATTATGGCTCATTTTAGTTTCTCTTAGATAGAACATTGGGCAATATGTTTCTAACTCCATTTTATTACCTTTCTACTTCTCTTTACCTCTATCCATGAATTGAAAACATACTCTTAAGTGCCCTTATAGAAGCTTCAGTTTCCAAAAACTGATGCATCCTTAAAGCTAAATACGCTGGCACTGTTTCTAAAACCAGCTTTTCAATAAATGTCTTATTTTATTTTAAAGGTGGAGAAGCCACCATATCATACCTGCAATGAAAAGTATACTTTCTATCCCTTGATTGAGGTTGTTGTACCAATGTTCTGTTTTGTCTTCTTACCTATACCTATTCTCACTGAAGGATCATATCAAGTCATGTACACTAAAGTGTAAGAATTAAAAGAATATGATAAATCCAAAATTATTGAACTAAATTGTTAAAATTTAATAATGGCAACTATTATGACCACCTGTGGTCCAGGCACTGATAAAAACTTTTTATAATGATCAACTATTCCATCAAAAAAATATATATGGAAGATCCTTGCGAGCCAGCATTGATCATGTTACTGCTCATAGTTACAAAGTTTCTTGAGTAGCAAACATAATCAAAGTGCAAACTCATTCACTAATAAACTAACTACATAAAATTAATACCCATTTAATTATTCCATCATGGCAAATACTATTTTTCCTCTCTTCCCGCTATATCCTAGTCATAATCAAATATTTTAATGCAGACATATTCAAATTCATCACAATATAAAATTGCAAATTTTGCAAAAGATGCAAAATTTCATGAAATGAATAAAAATGATATTGGAAATTACTTGTGAAGCCAATGACAAATGGAAATCTTGCAAAGATAGACTTGTCAGTATTTGAATAGAGAATGTTGACTGGAATCATGAAGAGTCCTTCAGAAAATGTATGAAACCCTTATATGTCTTTCCAGAAATGACCCCATTACTTAGTATGCAAACAAATTAAAAAGTAATGTTCAGCATATATTACATTGTTATACAATTTTTTCTGGAAAAATTGCACACATACAACAAAAATCAAAATCAACATCAAATCAATCTTTGTTCTGAGAAGTAAAGTGTAGTTGTAATTATGAATACAATTTTGTTAAATGTAAGATAAATGCTTTATATAATTTTGATTATTTTTTCATGCATTTATCCCTATCAAAGCTTTTTTTTTCACATTTTACACTGTATTTTAAGTCCACTTTTAAAGTGCATTCACTAAGTGGACTTTTCTAGTGCTATTTACTCTTGGAAAATGAGGACTTCCTGCACTGCTGTCCCTACATTTAGATGATGAAACTGAATTCCGTGGAAATACAATAGCTTGCTCTAGCAGTCAGGGTCCAGCCAGGGGACAAAAACCACACTAGTTTTTTTGAACAAAGCCAATTTAGTATAAGAAATAGTTAACTAGGTATAAAGATTGCTGACTTGATAAATGAAAAAGTAAAAGGAGAATACTAAACTATCAGTGAGTTAGCAACTATAGATAGGAGGGAACTACCATGCCTAGGGCTGGACAAACAAAGAAAGGAGTTTGGGACTATTAAAACTAGAAACTTAGAGAGTGAGCTCCGCAGCAGTTATTCTCAGGCCTATGAACAGGGACACTGGTGACGGGGGGAAAGGGAAGCAGGTGGGATGAGGCTGGTTGTGTACATATTAGAAGCATGACATACTTCATTCAAATGCTACAGGGGAAAAGACCTGCTGCTTCCAGAGCGTAGAATTTTGTTGGGGAGAAGTGTGGGACTCAAAGGAACAGAAAATCAACGTGAAACCAACAGAGATGAATCAAGAAGTATGTTTCTTCTTTCTCTTCCAGTCTTATAGTCTCCCAGTCATGCCCTATTTGCCAGAACTGAACACATAGCCAAGCTTGCACAGCAGAAATATGGTTTGCAGAGTCCAAAGGGTAGAGAAGGGTAGTTTGAAGCTGAAGGAGCATAGCTTAATAACTGGGACAGTACAACTTTTTGGCTTCTCAGCATTCATAACACCCTTCTACACATATTTGAACTTCTTTACAATAAAACAACTTTGTGCACTAACCTGATGAAACTGTCCTTCACAAAAAAAAAAGACCTCCTCATATAACCATCCCAAATGAGGGAAAAAGAAGTAACAACAGCCATTGGATCCAACTTTGGGAGATAATTACACTATCCATCTCTGACACAATTGCCTAAGTGAATACTGCTGGTGATAGTGGAAGCAGGATATGAAACCCAAACTGTCTCATAATCTATAGCTTTTTCCAATGTACCAAACTATCCCTCAATGCTAAACTCAATGTCAGAGCAATACAGACACTGCATCAGTGTAATATGAGGTAGATACACCTAAACAACATAGATTTAAAAAACAATAATCTAGGGAAAATATGCAGAATAATCCAACTCTGCCTGGAATCTTATATTAACAGATTTGGTAACAAATTTTGAGAAATAAACATCATAACATAAATTGAACCATACATAAATTGGTCCTACATTATCTAAAGAGTTGGAATAATCCTCACTTCTAAGTTCTTTATCATGTAAACCAATTGTTTAATCGAGTTATTACTTATGACAGTTCATTTTGATCTTGTCTGCTGAATAAGCCATAAAATTAGAGAGGAAGAGAGCTGGAGAACATGAGTAAGAGAGAGCAAGTCAGACTCATTTTTGGATCATCCCCAAGCGGGAGAGAGAGATTATTATATGGCTTCTGTTATTCAGCCCCAGAACAATACATGTGTTGTTGGAATACTTCTGAAGAAATTTAAAAATTTTATGCTTCCTATATGATAATAAAAACATTATGGCTTGCTGCTCCTGATGAGATTTTCTACCTACAGCCAGCTGTGTGCCAATGATAGATTTTTTAACTCATACTTTTCAACTTATTTTTCTTTTTACTTGTAAGCAGATGAAGAACACAAAAATCACAACTTAACAACTCTTATGAAAAATTGTTTATATTTTTTTTCTGGAGATGAAAAATGTATAAATTTTCTGTGTGTGTGTGTGCTCAGTAGCTTCATTCATGTCTGATATTTTGAAAAACCAAGGACTATAGCCCACCAGGCTCCTCTATCTATGGGATTTCCCCAGTAAGAATACTGGAGTGGGTTGCCATGCCCTCCTCCAGGGGATCTTCCCAACCCAGGGGTAGAACCAGTGTCTCCTGCATTGTAGGCAGATTCTTGATCTACTGAGCCATAAATTTTATCTAGCGATCAAGAAATACAATAAGAAGATCATATATGTTGGAAAGTTAGACTTGTGTCTTTATAAGGTATAATGCTCTATTTCACCCAAAGTAAGATTTAAAGGCAGAGATAAATGTTGAAAGAAGGTGAGGGAAGGGGCATAAAGAATTGAGAAGGAGGGACTTCTCTGGTTTTCCAGTGGTTAGGACATTGCCTTCCAATGCAGGGGATGTGGGTTCAATCTTTTTTTGGGAAGCTAAGATCCTACATACCTCTAAGCCAAAAAACTAAAACATAAAACAGAAGCAATACTGTAACAAATTCAATAAAGACTTTAAAATGGTCCACATGCAAAAGAAAACTCTTTTAAAAATAAAATAAAGAATGGAAAACAAGAGGTGGAGTTAACTCGCTGTATTTGATTGGTTGGCTGTGTTTTGCTCTAACATTTATGAGGTCCTAAGTCAGTGGTGTGTGCCATAGGACTTTCTGTCCTTAGGCATTCCTATTTGGTATTATCATAAATGTTAAGGGAATCTCACCTCATATTTTATTTTAAGAATGTTTCTTTTCAAGAGCATGTTTTATTATTTTTAGACGTTTCTAATTTATTTGAAAGAACTTGTCTGGCATTATGACAGCCTTATTCACATGTTTATGTCTTTATTATGACTATATACTTTTTACTGTCTTATATTCTGTTGTAATTAAGCAATATTTTAGGTTATGATGCTTATTTATCTTTCCTATCAAAAGTCCTTGTCACATTGTAGGTGCTCATTACAATCTCCATAAGAGTGGGACTGTTTTACTTATCTAAGTATCCTTGAATTTAGCACATTGTCTATCACATAGTAGGTGCTCAGTTAAATGAATGAAAAAGAAAAGGGGGATTCAGTTCAGTTCAGTCACTTAGTTGTGTCTGATTCTTTGTGACCCCATGGACTGCAGCACACCAGGCCTCCCTGTCCAACACCAAGTCCTGGAGTTTACTCAAACTCATGTCAATTGAGTTGGTGATGCCAAGCAACCATCTCATCCTCTGTTGTCCCCTTCTCCTCCCACCTTCAATCTTTCCTAGCATCAGGGTCTTTTCAAATGAGTCAGTTCCTCGCATCAGGTGGCCAAAGTACTGTAGTTTCAGCTTCTGCATCAGTCCTTCCAATGAATATTCAGGACTTATTTCCTTTAGGATGGACTGCTTTCTTTATAGTCCAACTCTCACATCCATACATGACTTACTGGTAAAACCATAGCTTTGACTAGACAGACCTTTGTTGGCAAAGTAATGTCTCTGCTTTTGAATATGCTGTTTAGGTTGGTCATTGTTTTCTTCCAAGGAGCAAGTGTCTTAATTTCATGGCTGCAGTCACCATCTGCAGTGATTTTGGAGCCCAAGAAAATAAAGCCTGTCACTGTTTCCATTGTTTCCCCATCTATTTACCATGAAGTGATGGCACCAGATGCCATGATCTTAGTTTTCTGAATGTTGAGCTTTAAGCCAACTTTTTCACTCTCCCCTTTCACTTTCATCAAGAGGCTCTTTAGTTTTTCTTCTTCACTTTCTGCCATAAGGGTGGTGTCATCTGCATATCTGAGGTTATTGATATTTCTCCTGGCAATCTTGATTCCAGCTTGTGCTTCATCCAACCCAGCGTTTCTCGTGATGTACTCTGCATATAAGTTAAATAAGCAGGGGGACAATATACAGCCTTGACGTACTCCTTTTCCTATTTGGAACCAGTCTGTTGTTCCATGTCCAGTTCTAACTGTTGCTTCCTGACCTGCATACAGGTTTTTCAAGAGGCAGGTCAGGTGGTCTGGTATTCCCATCTCTTTCAGAATTTTCCACAGTTTGTTGTGATCCACAGTCAAAGGCTTTGGAATAGTCAATAAACCAGAAGTAGATGTTTTTCTGGAACTCTCTTGCTTTTTTGATGATCCAACAGATGTTGGCAATTAAGGGATAATTATGAAGAAAAAGCCAAGATGATGCATTAGAAAGAATACTGATTTGGAACTCAGATAGTTCTGGGTTTCAAGAACTAGTTCTACCTGACTGTGTAATTTTAAATAAGTTGTTTTACATACCTGAGCTTTAGCTTCTTTCTACTAAAGACAAGAATATATCTTTCTTGCCATTACATTGTTATGAGGTTTAAATGACAATCAATGTAAAAGACTTAATAATATTCTATTCAGAGCTGAGTTTTTCAAGGAGTTGGATGATAAGGGCCCTATAAACAATTAAGAGATTGAAGTTCAACTGCCTTGCTGGATAACTGAAGGAGAAGATGTGACTTTTATATGACAGGTTTCCATACCATAGTCAAGCAGAGTCAATGGGCAAATAGATGTTGGGATGAGTTTGGCAAGAAAAAAAAATGTTATAGACTATATCATAATTCTTAAACAGTATCAATGAATTTTTATGCTAATTTGTTGCTTCCCATATTTTCTCTTCTATGACACTGGTGAAGAACCCTAATGATATATTTATGTTTGGGGATATTTCAACCCAGTTTTCATAATCATAAGTATTTGCCTGGTGGCAAAAATAGTATGCATAGTATTTTGCACATTTTTAATTTAACACTTTCCTCTGTTATTAATGGGTTTCCCTGGTGGCTCAGATGATAAAGAATCTGCCTGTGAGGCAAGAGACCTGGGTTCTATCTCTGGGTCGGGAAGATCCCCTTGAGACTGGAATGGCTACCCACTCCAGTATTCTTGCCTGAAAAATTCCATGGACAGAGGAGCCTGGTGGGCTACAGACCATGGGGTCACAAAGAGTCAGACACAACTGGGCAACTAACACTTTCTCTTTCTTCACTTTCTGTTATTAGAGTCATAATATTATTGTAATGAGTATATAACATGTGCAATATCACTTACTTATCCCTTCCTATACTGAAGACTTTAATTTTTTCATAAATATAAATAAGAATAGAGTATCTTTGTGTATTATTTCTTTGGGGTAAATTTCTGAAAGTAGCATTTTAACATTTTGTGGTGGCTCTTGTCAAATGTCTTTCCAGAAAGGTTGCCAACTTACCATATATGACAATATTTAAAAGGCTGTGTATCCTTTTCTCTCCATAAATATTCCACATCTCTAGCCATGATATTTTGAGTTGTGCATTTCTCATTGGCATTTTCTAGAGTATTCTGCTTCTGTTTTGTAACAGTAAATTCTTGGTGTGAATTCTAGACTTCATCTCATTTTTTTATATTTGTTTTGCGGGTCTTGGGCTGGTAACCTTATCCCATACATAAATACAGTGTTCCATTTGAACAGTACCTCATATCGGATTTATTCTTCCTTTAAAACTCATCTAGAAGCTTTAAATTTCCTACCCAACAATACAAAGATGACACCTCAAATTCTTTTATTTATTTATTTTAATTGGAGGCTAATTACTTTACAATATTGTAGTGTTTTGTGCCATACATTGACATGAATCAGCCATGGGTGTACATGCATCTGGGTCATCCCTGTGCACCAGCCATGAGTACCCTGTCTCATGCATCAAACCTGGCCTGGCAATCTGTTTCACATATGATAATATACATGTTTCAGTGCTATTCTCTCAAATCATCCCACCCTCGCCTTCTCCCACAGAGTCCAAAAGACTGTTCTATACATCTGTGTCTCTTTTGCTGTCTCACATATAGGGTTATTGTTACCATCTTAATTCTATAAATTGAGATAGATTGTATCAATTAAACTTTATTCTGTTTCTCTCTAATGAAAAGAGAGAACACTGAAATAAATAATAATAAGCAAAAAAATTTTTTTCCCAGAAAAACATTAACAAGGCTACATGAGGATTTCATCTGCCACCTGGACCTCATCAGCAACTTACTCTAATAAAAAAATAAGCCACATTCAGGTTAAAAAAAATCATGGTTTATTGTCTTCCACAAAAGAATGCAGGAAACATTAAATGTAAATAACCCTTATTTTAGGTTATAAGTAGGTCAGGGATCTCTTAGAGACTGTGGGCAGAGAAAAGGAGTAAGCACCTTTTTAGTTGACTTTGAGGCCCTGGGAGACTGGTAAGAAATAAAATTTGGAAGGCCAGGATGAATAAGATTGGTAATGAATAACAGGGATAAATGATAACATTTACTGTCAGTTGTTAAGGGTAAATTCAGTCATCACAAGTAAACATTGGCACAAAGTCTCTATATAATATGAGTTCCATGTAAGCTTAAATGATCCAAGCCAGAATGAATTAATATAGAAACAAGGGAAGATACAAGAGAAACAGATAAGAATGAGAGCATGCAAGGAAAAAGACTTGAAGGAATTCTGTTAATAGAAGAGCCCATTGTTTCAATAAAGAGCCCTTCATTCCAATCTTCCCCAAGACCATTAAGATATTGCACAGTTTCCAACATATTATAGGTTTTTATTTTATGTATTTAAGATTTGATTCCCCTAGCCCAAATAAATACATTCATAGGGACAAATACAAATTTCCATTGACAGATGAGTCTTAAATACAGTAACCCAGTTCAGTTCAGTCACTCAGTCGTGTCTGACTCTGCCACTCCGTGGACTGCAGCACTCCAGGCTTCCCTGTCCATCACCAACTCCTGGAGCTTGCTCAAACTCGTGTCCATTGAGTCAGTGATGCAGGAGCTTGTTAAATTAGCAGTTTTAAAAATAAATTTGAAAAGGATTGCTAAAAATTTGACTTGGCATCTGTGATCATTTAGCACTGAGCTTATTTTAGTAAGGTAATATTGTTCTTAATGGCTTTGCTGAGTAATTGTGGTTACTCATGTTTGATAAAATAATATTAATTTGGAAAATGATGATTAAAGGATTAAATGACTCATCTAAGAAATTTTTTTAAAAACCGCAATCACTGTTTAATGATAATTGAAACATCACTAATAATTATGTGTATACATAGTTCGTGTTTGCAGATTAGGACTTCAACTATACTGATAAGTAATTTAACAGAATGTAAAACAAAGTGTAGTCCTAATCTAAAAGTGTGTGTTAGTCTCTTAGTCGTATCCAACTCTTTGGGACCCCATGGACTATATTCCGCCAGGATCCTCTGTCCATGGAATTCTCCAGGCAAGAATACTGGAGTGGGTACCATTTCCTTCTCCAGGGGATCTTCCTAACCCAGGAGTCAAACCCTGGACTCTTTCATTGGCAGGTGAGTTCTTTACCATCTGAGCCACCAGGGAAGCCCATCTAAAAGATTAAATACATTGAAAGAACGACAATGCCGTGGCAAGTCATCTAAAAGAGTTAGTCTCTATTGCCTCCCTCAACATTTCCATGGTAGACCATAAGCATTGTAAGACCTAAATTCTGATATTAACTTGTCAAGTAATCTTAGACTTTTGTTTTCTCCTCTTTGAAATGTGAGAAGTAATATGTGCCATCACTATTCCACAGAGTTCTTATTAGTATCAAATGAATAATGGATGTAAAAACATTTCAAAAATTTAAAAGTAGTATATTTCTGCAAGGTATTATTGTTTCCAAACTTTAGCATGCTGATATACTTGATATAAGTTACCATGTTACAGGATAATACATTCAAATATTAAAGAAAGCACAAATCATTTAATGTGAAAGATACAAAGATCCCATAAGAAATTATTTTAAAATCATGAAAAAGTGCAGAATTTTATATTAGTATCAAGACAAGATAGGAAATAACAAATGAATTACTTGTGTGAGAGAAAACAGCTATTTCACATAATAACGAGAGGTATACATTTCAAAATTTCATGTTCATATATTTTGTTATACGCACACTACAAAGTGCATTTCACAGATTTTAGTATTCCTGGTTAAAAAAAATGTGCATTTTAACAATACTAAGACACCTTTTATTTTATTTTAGGACACCTTTTACAATTCTGTTAAGATCATTTTAACCAGATGAAACATACTGACATTAGCCTAACACTAACTGAATTTGCGCTGTATAATCTAAACTAATGAAAACTCTAGCTAGACCAGGAGTTTTAAAAGAAAAAAGAAAGGGGATGATTGCTATCTTCAATGAAAAAAAGGTGATCTATTTTTAGTTTTAGTAGGTGGGAACAATTTAACTCAAGGAAAGTTATCAAAATTAAAGAAGGCTATTCACATTTATTTGTGAATATTTAATTAGTGCACAGAGAACTGGCACAATTTCAAACTGTTAATCACATATTTCTAAATGCATGTTAACTAATGGATGTGTAAAATTATGCTTATCTTGTCTTAGATAAATGCCTAATTAAAAATCCTTTGAGGGGAAAAAATCTTCACATCACTAAAGAAAAAAATAAAAGAGCATTATGTAAAGCTGTATATAACTTTGGAGAGAGAAATCAGGACTTTTTTTCACAATAGAGTACTTTGCTGGATATTTAATATCTGGAGTTTTCAGACAAGGTTAGAATTTTAGAAGTTTAAAAAATGATTTTGCAAGCTACAGAGTACTGCTCATGATTTTCAGAGATGAATTTTGTTTATTCAGATTTATATGTGAACCTACTAAATCATTAGGTGATTAAATATATTTCTCACACAGTGATTTGTTTCATTTTCAGTAGAAATCATGAGCATGGAGCAAACTTTAGGATACTCTGGGACTTAGATTAATTAAAATGAAATGCTCAGTCATACTTTTATTCAAAGTTGCACTACATGTTCAAATCTTAATTGAGCTATATAAACTTAGAAAAAATAAAGGTATTATAGTATCTAAATCTGACACTTCGTTCAGTACAGTTCAGTTCAATCGCTCAGTCATGTCCGACTCCTTGTGTCCCCATGGATCACAGCATGCCAGGCCTCCCTGTCCATTACCAACTCCTGGAGTTCACTCAAACTCATGTCATTAGGTGGACTTAAAGTGAGGATAACTACAGTGACTTCTTTATGGGCATAAACATGGATTTTAAAAAATTCAGTACATTTGCTCTGTATCCAATTAGACCCTACAAGGCCAGCTTTTAATAATATGGAACATCCAGTTCCATCAAAGCTACCAAAAGATTGTTAGATCTGCCTTGCTCTGCTATGCTTAGTTGCTCAGCAGTGTTTGACTCTTTGAGACACTATGAACTGTAACCTACCAGGATTCTCTGTCCATGGAATTCTCCAGGTAAGAATACTGGAGTGGGTTGCCATGCCCTTCTCCAGGGGATCTTCCCAACCCAGGGATCGAACCCAGGTCTCCTGCATTGCAGGCAGATTCTTTACTGTCTGAGCCACCAGGGAAGCCCTGCCTCAGTAGAAATAGATCTGCCTTAGTAGAAGTAGATTTACCTTAGTAGAAATATATATATCCCACTTTAAGGAAACTTAGAGTACACAAATGCAGTTTTAAAGCAGATAACTTAGGGGTGGTTATTTATTTTGTGAAGAGAACTGCCTTGTTACAAAAGATTCACAACAGCTTTAACATTATTCCATTTCCTTGCTTATTGCATTTAAATGCTTTATATTAGGTGAAATTCACTTCCATACAATATTTAGGAAGACATTTATGGGGTAAAGCAAGTTACCCATGCATTTACTTGGGCTATAAATATAAAAGCTATGAAGGACAAACACATATAGCTACTCTATCTCTTTCTGTAAAGACACTTAAAATATTTTTAAGTGTATAAATTCAATGCACTTAATTTAGCTGATGTTCTGCTACTGGATGACTACTGAAACACTAGAACACTCTTTAAAGAAGCATGAAAAGTCAAATCACTGTCTTGGCAATGTTCAATTTCTTAACCTGAGTGGTAGTTAGATGAGTTTCATTATTTTGTGTCCTTTTCTGTCAGTCTCACACATGTATACCTGTGGCAGATTCATTTTGATATTTGGCAAAACTAATACAGTTTGTAAAGTTTAAAAATAAAATAAAATTAAAAAAAAAACAAACAAAAAAACAAAAAACAAAACAAAAAAAAATAAATCAACTTAATAAGATTGTAATTGTATAAATTTATATTGATAATTATGGGACCCTTTCAAGGGCCTGTTACTCAATTTTAACATGCACAAATTAGTCCTTCAAAAATATGAGCAAAAAAAGAATCTTATTTTTATAGAATAGGTCAGGAATATTCATTTGGCTAAATTATTTTCCATATAAACAGAATTGTAGTTTTATGCCAAGAAAAATGTACTCTAAATGTTGGAAAGAAACTTAAGGATTCCTATATTTCCCTTTGGGCTGAATTTAGGTCAGTAGAAGCAGGGAGGTGGAAAGGGAGGAGGAGGCTGGACCAGAGAAGGAAGAGATGAAGTTGAGAAGTAAAATTAACTTTATGGGAAGAGAAAATCAAAGCATATTTCTCCCAAACCATAATTTTGGTGAGGACATATAGTTGGTGAGATTATTAAAAAAGAAATTCAGAATTTAGTGGCATCTTATGTACTAGAATATTTTAGAATCGATGAAGTGCACCGAGACACTGAGTATTGTGATTTGTCACTTCTGTCGACCTAGAGAAAATATTCACAACCTAAAAGTTGAGAGTTATGTTTTATTTGGTGGGGATTTTGGGGGCTTCAAACCCAGAAAACAGAATCTCAAGCAACCCTAAGAGAACTGCTGCTTGGAGGCAAGGGGATGAGCCAGGTTATATAGAAGTTTTGCAACAAGGGCAGAAAGTCTGAACATCAAAACGTTCAGTCAGTCAGTCAGTTCAATCACTCAGTCGTGTCCCACTCTGGGATCCCATGGACTGCAGCATCCCAGGCCTCCCTGTCCATCACCAAGTCCCCGAGTTTACTCAAACTCATGTCACTGAGTCAATGATGCCACCGAACTATCTCATTCTCTGTCATCTCCTTCTCCTTCTCTCAATCATTCCCAGAATCAGGGTTTTTTCCAGTGAGTCAGTTCTTCACATCAGGTGGCCAAAATATTGGAGTTTCAGCTTAAGCATCAGTCCTTCCATCGAATATTCAGCAATTATTTCCTTTAGGATGGACTGGTTGGATCTCCTTACACTCCAAGGGACTCTCAAGAGTCTTCTCCCAACACTACAGTTCAAAAGCATCGTTTCTTCAGTGCTCAGTTTTGTTTATAGTCCAACTCTCACATCTATACATGACTACTGGAAAAACCATAGCTTTGACTAGATGGACCTTTGTTTGCAAAATAATGTCTCTCCTTTTTAATATGCTGTCTAGATTGGTCATAACTTTTCTTCCAAGGAGCAAGCATCTTTTAATTTCATGGCTGCAGTCACCATCTGAAGTGATTTTGGAGCCCAAAAAAATAAAGTCTGTCACTGTTTCCATTGCTGCCGGGGTCCAGCCCCAGCTGATCCAGGGTATTCGAAGGAGAGACGGCGTAGGCGAGGGTCAGGGAACAACTACTTAATTAAACGTTAATTAAGGATATAAAGAGTAATAGAATAAGGATAGCTCAGTAGGAAAATTCAGTGGAGAAAAGAGGCTGAGTAGCTTGGTTTACGCGGGGGACCAATAAAACTTCAAGACAAGAAGCTTGCACCACTTACGTAGGCCGCAGGCGTCCTTCCATTCTCCCGAAGGAGAGGAGACACTGAGGCCTCCCCGGTCGGATCTTAGAAGCCCAGGCATAATTAGTAAGCATGGTGGGTTCCGCGCTCCAGATGGAGACTCAACCAGAGTGAGAGAGAGAGAGACATGGGGAGACCAGTCTTTCGAGGAACTGATCCCAATTCTTTATTTTCCATGGTCTACTTTTATACACTGAAATGTTATGCAAAAGTCACGCGGGGTCAGCAGTCCTGACTTTTATCAAAGTCAGGTGCTTCATACAAATGTATACAGAGGTCTTAGGGGTGTTACATCATCTTCTGGCCAGGGGGCCTGCTGACAATTTACGACCCTCTCCTTGTGACAGCGGTCAGTCAACCAGGACACTTATTTCTCCAGGGGTGATTATTCTTAAAACAGACGCCACCCAAATAAAGTTACATTCCTATAGGGTGAGGGTGTAGTGGGTTTTAGTTAAGGAAAGAATTTACTTAGCCTAAGGTCTAACGTGATTAATATCAAAGGTTAATACTTATTTCTTCTATATATTCATTAATGTGTGTAAGGGCAGGGGATGTGGAGACTTAGCAGTAAACATTGGCTCAACAAATAAAAAAACCCTTCACCAATACAATTTCTAATCAGCCCGTTATACTTATACTAATAATTTTCTAACTTTTCTAAAGAACCTGTTTTTAGAAGGTTTAAAGCATCTCGTGCCTCTCACAGTTGGGAGGCTGTGAGCAATCACATGTAGCCGGACAAGCCTGTCAGGCAGGCTAGAGAACCTTCAGAGGAGTTTGTAGGTTAAAACATTCCTATCACACCCAGGAATTATTATTAACTGGAGCTCTAAGTTAACTCCTTCTCCGAAAGAGGTGGTGGGGGACAGCCCCCCGTAAAGTCAGAGGTGTAGGTGAGAGCACAAAGTAGTAAAGTAGGCAGGCTCTGGTTATGGGGGTAGATGCTCGAGGATTTCCAGGGGGACTCCTGAGGCTCGATCCCGCCTTTGCGTATGTCGAGCCTCCTTCCTCATGACCTTTGCCATGGGCGGAGTGCCTCACGCCGGCCCCCAACACATTGCTTCCCAATCTATTTGCCATGAAGTGATGGCACTAGATGCCATGATCTTAGATTTCTGAATGTTGAGCTTTAAGCCAACTTTTTCACTCTCCTCTTTCATTTTCATCAAGAGGCTTTTTAGTTCCTCTTCACTTTCTGCCATAAGGGTCATGTCATCTGCATATCTGATGTTATTGATATTTCTCCCCACAATCTTGATTCCAGCTTTTGCTTCTTCCAGCCCAGCGTTTCTCATGATGTACTCTGCATTTAAGTAAAATAAGCAGGGTGACAATATACATCCTTGACATATGCCTTTTCCTATTTGGAACCACTCTGTTGTTCCATGTCCAACTCTAACTGTTGCTTCCTGACCTGCATACAGCTTTCTCAAGAGGCAGGTCAAGTGGTCTGGTATTCCCATCTCATTCAGAATTTTCCACAGTTTGTTGTGATCCACACATTCAAAGGCTTTGGCACAGTCAATAAAGCAGACATAGATGTGCTTCTGAAACTCTCTTGCTTTTTTGATAACCCAGCAGAGGTTGACAATTTGATCTCTGGTCCCTCTGCCTTTTCTAAATCCAGCTTTAACATCTGAAAGTTCATGGTTCAGGTACTGTTGAAGCCTGGCTTGGAGAATGTTCAGAATTACTTTGCTAACATGTGAGATGAGTGCAATTATGCGGTAGTTTGAGTGTTCTTTGGCATTGCCTTTCTTTGGGATTGGAATGAAAACTGACTTTTTCCAGTCCTGTGGCCACTGCTGAGTTTTCCAAATTTGCTGGCATATATGTGCAGAACTCTTACAGCATCATCTTTTAGGATTTTAAATAGCTCAACTGAAATTCTACCACCTCCACTAGCTTTGTTCATAACGATGCTTTTTCCTAAGGCCCACTTGACTTCGCATTCTATGATGTATGGCTCTAGGTGAGTGATCACACCATCGTGATTATCTTGGTCATGAAGATCTTTTTTGTATAGTTTTTCTGTGTATTCTTGCCATCTCTTCTTAATATCTTCTGCTTCTTTTAGGTTCATACCATTTCTGTCCTTTATTGAGCCCATCTTTGCATGAAATGTTCCCTTGGTATCTCTAATTTTCTTGAAGAGATCTCTAGGCTTTCCCATTCTATTGTTTTGCTCTATTCCTTTGCACTGATCACTGAAGAAGTCTTTCTTATCTCTCCTTGCTATTCTTTGAAACTCTGCTTTCAAGGGTGTATATCTTTCCTTTTCTCCTTTGCCTTTCACTTCTCTTCTTTTCTCAGCTATTTGTAAGGGCTCTTAAGACAACCATTTTGCCTTTTTGCATTTCTTTTCCTTGGACATATTCTTTATCCCTGCCACCTGTACAACATCACGAACCTCTGTACATAGTTCTTCAGGCACTCTGTCTATCAGATCTAATCCTTTGAATCTATTTCTCACTTCCACTGTATAATCGTAAGGGATTTGATTTAGGTCATACCTGAATGGTCTAGTGGTTTTCCCTACTTTCTTGAATTTAAGTCTGAATCTGGCAATAAGGAGTTCATGATCTGAGCCACAGTCAGCTCCTAGTCTTGTTTTTGCTGACTATATAGAACTTTTCCATCTATGTCTGCAAAGAATATAATCAATCTGATTTTGGTATTGACCATCTGGTGATGCCCATGTGTAGAGTCTTCTCTTGTGTTGTTGGAAGAGGGTGTTTGCTATGACCAGTGTGTTCTCTTGGCAAAATTCTATTAGCCTTTGCCCTGCTTCATTCTGTACTCCAAGGCCAAATTTTCCTGTTACTCCAGGTGTTTCTTGACTTCCTACTTTGCATTCCAGTCCTCTATAATGAAAAGGGCCTCTTTGGGGGTGTTAGTTCTAGAAAGTCTTGTAGGTCTTCATAGAACCATTCAACTTCCACTTCCTCAGCATTACTGATCAGGGCATAGACTTGGGTTATTGTCATATTGAATGGTTTACATTGGAAAAGAACAGAGATCATTCTATTGTTTTTTGGACTATTGTTTTGGACTCAAGTACTGCATTTTGGACTCTTTCGTAGACTATGATGGGTACTCCATTTCTTCTAAGGGATTCTTACCCACAGTAGTAGATATAATGGTCATCTGAGTTAAATTTACCTATTCCAGTACATTTAAGTTTGCTGATTCCTAAAATGTTGATTCACTCTTGCAATCTCCTGTTTGACCACTTCTAATTTGCCTTAATTCATGGACCTAACATTCCAGGTTCCTATGCAATATTGCTCTTTACAGCATCAGACTTTACTTCCATCACCAGTCACATCCACAACTTTATGGTGTTGTTGTTTGGCTCCATCTCTTCATTCTTTCTGGAGTTATTTCTCCACTGATCTCCAGTAGCATATTGGGCACCTACCGACCTGGGGAGTTCATCTTTCAGTCTCCTATCATTTTGCCTTTTCATACTATTCATGGAATTCTCAAGACAAGAATAATAAAGTAGTTTCACATTGCCTTCCCAGTGGACCACATTTTGTCAGAACTCTCCACCATGAACTGTCCATTTTGGGTGCCCCTACACAGCATGGCTCATAGTTTCATTGAGTTAGACAAGGCTGTGGTCCATGTGATCAGATTGGTTAGTTTTCTTTGATTGTGGCTTTCATTTTGTATGTCCTCTGATGGAGAAAGATAAGAGGCTTATGGAAGCTTCCTGATAGGAGAGAGTGACTGAGGGGGAAACTGGGTCTTGTTCTGATGGGCAGGGCCAAGCTCAGTAAATCTTTAATCCAGTTTTCTGTTGATGGGTGGAGCTGTGTTCACTCCCTGTTTTTACCTGGGGCCTGGAGAAGGCAATGGCACCCAACTCCAGTACTTTTGCCTGGAGGGTCCCATGGATGGAGGAGCCTGGTAGGCTGCAGTTCATGGGGTCGCTAAGAGTCGGACATGACTGAGCAACTTCACTTTCACTTTTCACTTTCATGCATTGGAGAAGGAAATGGCAACCCACTCTAGTGTTCTTGCTTGGAGAATCCCAGGGACAGGGGAGCCTGGTTGGCTGCCATCTATGGGGTCACACATAGTCGGACACGACTGAAGTGACTTAGTAGTAGTAGTAGTAGTATTTGTTACTATGGTGGAGGTAATGAAGATAATGGCGACCTCCTTCAAAATGTCCCTTGCATGCACTGCTGCACTCAGTGCCCCCAACCCTGCAGCAGCCCACCACCAACCCATGCCTCTGCCAGAGACTCCTGGTCTCTCCCTGGCAAGTCTGGGTCAGTCTCTTGAGGAGTCACTGCTCCTTTCTCCTGGGTCCTGGTGTGCACAAGGTTCTGTTTGTGCCCTCCAAGAGTCTGTTTCCCAGTCCTGTGTAAGTTCTGGTGGTTCTATGGTGGGGTTAATAATGACCTCCCCCAAGAGGGCTTATGCCATACCCAGGTCTGCTGCACCCAGAGCCTCTGCCTCTGCAGCAGTCCTCTGCTGACCTATACCTCCACAGGAGACACTCAAACACAGTTCTGACTCAGTTTCTGTGGGGTCTCTGAATCCTGGTGCATACAAGGTTTGCTTGAGCCATCTTAGTATCTCTGGTGGGTATGGGGTCCGATTCTAAATGCAGTTTTGCCCCGCCTACCATCCTCTTGGGCCTTCTCTGCCCTTGGATGTGGGATGTCTCCTCACAGATGCTCCAGCACTGCACAGCCACCACTCCAGTTCCCACCAACTTGCTGGGGCTTCTTCACCCTTAGACATGGGATCTCCTCACAGTCACTCCAGAGCCATGCAGCTGCCACTCCAGGGCTATATAGAAGTTTTGCAACAAAGGTCATAGAGTCTGAACATCAAAAGGTTATTATTAATTAAAGAATACCAAGTTAAGGAATTTAGCACTTTTCTATGTATAGGAAGATGCATCATTACTTTAATATGCCGCTCAGCTATCTGGGGCCAGTATCCTGGGTTTTCACATTCTGAGCTTCCTCAGGGTTCACCGTAGGAAGTGGCCACAGTCTGATGGCTGCTAGATGCCAGATAAACTTTCCTTCCTGAGTTTCCTCAGGGCTCACCAAGTCACCATCCATGGTGACTGCAATTGCTGATGACTATGGTGGCAGAGGAACCAGAGATCAAATTGCCAACATTCGCTGGATCATTGAAAAAGCAAGAGAGTTCCAGAAAAACATCTATTTCTGCTTTATTGACTATGCCAAAGCCTTTGACTGTGTGGATCACAATAAACTGTGGAAAATTCTGAAAGAAATGGGAATACCAGACCACTTGACCTGCCTCTTGAGAAAGCTGTATGCAGGTCAGGAAGCAACAGTTAGAACTGGACATGGAACAACAGACTGGTTCCAAATAGGAAAAGGAGTACGTCAAGGCTGTATATTGTCACCCTGCTTATTTAACTTATATGCAGAGTACATCATGAGAAACGCTGGACTGGAAGAAACACAAGCTGGAATCAAGATTGCCGGGAGAAATATCAATAACCTCAAATATGCAGATGACACCACCCTTATGTCAGAAAGTGATGAGGAACTAAAAAGCCTCTTGATGAAAGTGAAAGGGGAGAGTGAAAAAGTTGGCTTAAAGCTCAACATTCAGAAAACGAAGATCATGGCATCCAGTCCCATCACTTCATGGGAAATAGATGGGGGAACAGTGGAAACAGTGACAGACTTTATTTTTTTGGGCTCCAAAATCACTGCAGATGGTGACTGCAGCCATGAAATTAAAAGATGCTTACTCCTTTGGAAGGAAAGTTATGACCAACCTAGATAGCATATTGAAAAGCAGAGACATTAATTTGCCAGCAAAGGTCCATCTAGTCAAGGCTATGGTTTTTCCTGTGGTCATGTATGGATGTGAGAGTTGGACTGTGAAGAAGGCTGAGTGCCGAAGAATTGATGCTTTTGAAGTGTGGTGTTGGAGAAGACTCTTGAGAGTCCCTTGGACTGCAAGGAGATCCAACCAGTCCATTCTAAAGGAGATCAGCCCTGGGATTTCTTTGGAAGGAATGATGCTAAAGCTGAAACTCCAGTACTTTGGCCACCTGATGCGAAGAGTTGACTCATTGGAAAAGACTCTGATGCTGGGGGCAGGAGGAGAAGGGGACAACAGAGGATGAGATGGCTGGATGGCATCACTGCCTCGATGGACGTGAGTCTGAGTGAACGGGAGTTGGTGATGGACAGGGAGGCCTGGCGTGCTGCGATTCATGGGGTTGCAAAGAGTCGGACACAACTAAGCAACTGAACTGAACTGATGATGGTTCAGAGGTTAAAGCGTCTGCCTCCAATGTGGGAGATCTGGTTTGATCCCTGGGTTAGGAAGATCCCCTGGAGATGGAAATGGTAACCCACTCCAGTATTCTTGCCTGGAGAATCCCGTGGATGGAGAAGCCTGGTAGGCTACAGTCCACAGGATCGCACAGAGTCGGACACGACTGAGCGACTTCACTTTCACTTTTTACTTTCATTTGACATCTTTAGTTTATTGATATGGCAGAACTATTCCATTTCTCACTTCCAATACAGAAAACCAAATTTTGCTCACTTGACAATTTATAAAAAACTGTGAGTTTGATGTATTTTATTCCGCTGACAATTACTAAATAATTTTCCCGTAATGGGAAAGCCATTTGTATACAAATGACCTGTGTTTAAACCTTAGTAACTTTTCTGACCAACTGTGAGATCTTAAACATCCTAATGTCTCCAAGTTGGTCAGAAAAGTTAGTAAGTTTAAGTTACTAAGGTTTAAACACAGGTCATTTGAATACAAGTGGCTTTCCCATTATGGGAAAATTATTTCATAATTGTCAGCAGAATAAAATACATCAAACTCACAGTTTTTTATAAATTTTCAAGTGAGCTTGCAAAACCAGAATAATAATAGTACCTAGCTTGCATACTAAAGTGCCTGATAAACATTAACTTTTCAACAACTGTTATCTGATTATTTCTTTTTGAAGAGAGAATGGGAAGACTTCTGATGCTGGCTGAGGTAAAATATGCCTGCTACCACTAACTTTCCAGGTGATGACAACAAACAACCATGGACAAAATCCAAAAAACAAAGATATGAGATCTCTGAAATGTAAATAATAGACACAGATTGGGGAGGGAAGTCAAAGTCTGTAGAAATACCAGTGATATTTTTCTTGTTTTGTTTCTTTTTTTTTTCTCTTTACTTCCAGGCTTTTATCAGGACACAAAGCCATCTTGGGGAATTGTGCAGCAGGCACAGGCAGCCAAAACTTCAAGAATCTCTCCTTCTGACCACAACGCCAGGAAAAGGAACACATGAAGCCACAGAGTAGGGGGAAGTTTTCAATGGTTCCTTTTTCTCACCTCCCTACCCTGAGGCCAGTACCAGCTGCTGAACTGCACTGCAACTGCAGAGGCAGAGGTATCTAAAACTCCAAGAGAAAACCCATCTCTCTGCATAAAGGGACCAGGAAAAGGACCTCTTTTCTGCAGAGTGCTGATTATTTTTGTGATTGCTTTTTTCTCTCTATTCTCTTGCTGCTTCTCCTTAAAGCAGGCCCGTTCACACTGAACTGTGGACCTGTGCAGGTGGCTACAACTCAGAGAACTCTATTTTCAGCCAGAGGAACAAAGGGACTTGGGAGTGTGGGGAGTTCACAGAGTTGGAATGATACAAAGGATTACTTTGTATGAACTGACACAAACCCCAGGCTCAGCCTCAAACTGCAGCTGTGTGGAACACACCCAAAGAAGCATAGTAAAGACTTTGCCATTGGATATATAATATAAACCACCACCCAAATTCCAGACTAATCCTACCAGTGGCTTATATGGGTGTTAGACCCAAGGAGTATGGCCAAGGGCATTGGTATCACCAAGGATACAAAATAAGCCAGCACTTGTGGTATAAATTTAACTTTGTTGATTGTTTGCTAAAATAAAAGCAAATAAAATTTCTCCAGAAGAATTTAACAGGAACCAGAGTCCCACACAGAAAATTTAAAATATCCATGAAATAACTTTTTAAATACTGGAATTTTTAAAAAAAGGAAAATTGAGCTAATTCATAGGGAGAGAAAACAAACAAAAAACAATGAACTGATGCCAATCCCAAGATATTGGAACTACCAGACAAAAATCTTTAAAGCTGCCAGTATAAATCATCCTCTGTGAGGTATTGTACCTTTGAAATTAAGTCAAAATAGAAGTTCTTGGGGGCTTCCCTGGTGGCTCAGATGGTAAAGAATCTGCCTGCAATGGAGGAGACCTGGGTTCGATCCCTGGGTTAGGAAGATCCCCTGGAGAAGGGCATGGCAACCCACTCCAGTGGTCTGGTCTGGAGAATTCCATGGACTGTATAATCCATGGGGTCGTAAAGAGTCAGACTCCACTGAGCCACTTTCACTTTCAGGTATAAAGACACAGCCTAGCTTAAGTCTGTGTAGTAATCAGAAATTTATGGTGAAAAAAGGTAGCAAAATTGACAAAATCTACTGGCATGACAACTGTGAAGCTTTCTGGGAGAGAACTTATGTAATGCAAGAAAGAGCCCAGCATGAAATGGACATTGTACTAAAACTTTGGTTATTGTAGGGAAGAGCAATTCCAAGTGCAGTATAGTGTTGGTTTCATTCATCCCATGTTCTAGCCTCATTCATTTTTAAGCAAATATTTCATGAACAATATGATGAATGAAGCAGACATAGTTACTGCCCTCATGATGCTTTTGGTCTACTTTGAATGGTGTCAGAGTCCTCAAACAGGGATTATAATTAAAACTTGAAATTGCTGTCTGCTGTCTCTTTTTTTAGAGAAAGAGAGACACAGTACCTACCTTCTTGAAACTAACTAGTCTAGTCCTAACTAAAGATGAGATATGAGGCTAGGGGAAGCTTTCTTTCATACTTCACCACAAAACAGTAGTCAACATTGACATGCTGAGAATGCCAGTAAATTGGTAATAACTCTAGCTGGAAACTGGTTCCTGTCAGGAAAATGGCAGAGTTAATAAGATGGAGATGTGGTGAGCATTAGCAGGAGTCTGTTTTGCCCAGTGAGCGATAATGAAGCTAACTTCTGAGTCTGTTAGTCCAGCAGGATCAGACTTTGTTTGTTTGTTTGTTTGTTTTTTGTAACTACATGTGAGGCATTTCCTAAGGATTCCCAGAAATACTTAAGGGACTCCACAGAAGGTTAGATCTTATAAACAGGTGTGGAAAAGAGCCAGTGGAATGTGAATACTTATGTAATATTTGACCTCATCTATTCTCAGAAACTGGTGAGACCTGTGAGACCTTCAAACTACTTTTGAATGTCTGTGAGTATGTCTGATTTTTGCCTGTATTTGATTTTGGATCAGGCATCCAAACACAATCAATTCCAGATGCAAGTCAAAGCTATAAAAGTTAAAAGTTATTATCTTTCCTCATAGAAATATAAACATAATACTGACTGCTCTTTTAGTTCTTCTTTCAATCACTAATTGAATTTGCCTATGTTAGTTGAGCATACACATATGCTTAGAGTGTCATAACTTTCCTATATTCTCCTAATCTTGATTCTTTTTCTTCACATATCTCAAAGTATAGATGAGAGATCACAGTGGAATCAATCTCTATGGCTTCATTAGTGACATAGCTGGGTTTTCTATCAATATATGGGACTTGACTTTAATGAAAATATGAATAAGGAAATCACAGATGGCAGCCAGCACTCTAAGATAGTGCTCAGTTCTGTTTCCCAAGGCCAGGCTGCAAATACATTCTCTGGTTGTGATCTAAAACAGTGCTATGCTGTTCTTAGTCGTGCAGTTCTGTCTGACTCTTTGTGACACTATATGGACTATAGCTCCCCCTCCCCCCACTTCCCAGGCTCCTCTGTCCATGGGGATTCTCTAGGCAAGAATACTCAAGTGGGTTGTCATGCCCTCCTCCAGGGAATCTTCCAAACCCAAGGATCGAACCCAGGTCTTCCTCATTGCAGATGGATTCTTTACCAGTTGAGCTACCAAGGAAGCCCAATGTTTGTGAGTTAAAACAGTAGTTGTCAAATTTGGTTGTTCTTTTGTTTTTGTTGTGTCTCCCAGCAGGGATAAAGACTATATACTCAACACATTTCCATAGACAGATTCAAATTTCAGTTGTGGGCAATAAAATACGTAAAATAGTCTGTCAGTCATGTGTTCTTCCTAGTATGTTCTATCTCTCTTCCACTCAGCAAAGGATAAAAGGATAAACACTAAAGAGGATAACATAATCTTAAGACTGAATACTACATAAGGTAAAATATTTATAAACTTCGGATTTTTAACTTTGTTCACTTACAGTTTACTTGTAATATACAACTGTGTCTTGATACAGAGATTGAGAAATGTTAACTAAATTGTATGTCCTACTCCTTCTAGCTATTAAAGGGAACAGCAACAAAAAAACCTGGCATTCAGTAACACTTTACCTGAGAAATTCACACAACTCATGAGACTAAATTAGAGAACTTAAACATAGCTAGTTTTTTTTTTTTTTTTTTTTTTTTTTTTTTAATATGGAGCATTTTTAAGGTCTTTATTGAATTTCAGTACTCTTGCCTGGAAAATTCCATGGATGGGGGAGCCTGGTAGGCTACAGTCCATGGAGTTGCAAAAAGTCTGACACGACTGAGCGACTTCACTTTCTTTCTTTCTATAGTTCCTTTTGGAGAAGGAAATGGCACTCCAGTGTTCTTGCCTGGAGAATCCCATGGATGGAGGGGCCTGGTGGGCTGCAGTCTATGGGGTTGCAAAGAGTTGGATACAACTAAGCAACTAACACACACACACATGTTGAATTTGTTACAATATTGTTTCTGTTTTATGTTTTGGTTTTTTGCTCATGAGGTGTGTGGGATCTTAGATCCCTGACAAGGTATCAAATCTGCACCCCATGCACTGGAAGGAGAGGTCTTAACCACTGGACTGCCAGGGAAGCCCCATCGCTAGTTATCAAAGAGATATTAATACCAGTCTATTTGCAAAGTGATTTTCATTTATTTTATAATTGTACAACTCAAAACTTGCTTATCTCTTATTAATATGTAGGAAATAAAGTTCTTTCTGTATTATCAGTTGGCTGTACTTTTAAAAGTTTTCTCTTGCACAATTTGTAGTCTAAACTTCCATTATTATTCTATAATGTCATTAGATTATTAATTTTTTAAATATATAATACACACTCATTGCTGTTGTTCAGTTGCTTCCCTGGTGGCTCAGTGGGTAGAGTCTGCCTGCAGTGTAGGAGAGCTGTGTTCAATCTCTAGGTTAGGAAGATCCCCTGGAGAAGGAAATGGCAACCCACTCCAGTATTCTTGCCTGGAGAATTCCATGGACAGAGGAACCTGGTGGGCTACAGTCCATGGGGTCACAAAGAGTCGGACACAACTGAGAGACTAACGCTTTTCACATACTCATTGCTGTTGTTCAGCTGCTAAGTCATGTCCAACTCTTTGCAACCGGACTGCAGCACACCAGGTGCCTCTGTCGTTCACTGTCTCCCAGAATTTGTTCAGATTCATGTCCATTGAGTCAGTGATGCCATCCAACCATCTCATTCTCTGTTTCCCCCTTCTCCTCTTGCTCTCAATCTTTCCCAGCATAGAGATTTTTTCCAATGAGTCGGCTCTTCGCATTAGGTGGCCAAAGGATTGGAGCTTCAGCAGCAGTCCTTCCAATGAATATTCAGGGTTGATTTCCTTTAGAATTGACTGGTTTGATCTCCTTGCTCTCCAAGGGACTCTCAAGAGTCTTTTTCAGCACCACAATTTGAAAGCATCCGTTCTTTGGCACTCAACCTTCCTTCTGGATACATATAGAATACTATCAGCACCTCAATCCCTCACAGTCTTTCCCAATCATTATTCTTCTCTCCTGTAACGATAGTTTGAATTTCATGAAAGGAAACACTATTTCAAAAGTCATGTATTGTACTTTATAAACTACTAATCAAAGTCCAAAACTTATTTATTATTGAATTTACAGAACCTTAACATACCCTGATAGCCCAGTTGGCAAGGAATCCCCCTGCAATGCAGGAGACTCAGTTTGATTCCTGGGCTCAGAAGATCCGCTGGAGAAGGGATAAACCACCCACTCCAGTATTCTTGGGCTTCCCTTGTGGCTCAGCTGGTAAAGAATGCAGGAGACCTGGGTTTGATCCCTGGGATGGCTTGATCCCCTGCAGAAGGGAAAGGCTACCCACTCCAGTATTCTAGCCTGGAGAATCCAGACACAACTTTCACTTCACAACATACCCATTCTGCAGTCATTCCTTGAAGAAGGAAGGTGAAATAAAGAATTCTTTCTATACCAACAAACTTCATTTCTTCTGAATACCAAGCATCCAGACTTCTCACCTTCAAAGTTTTGCTTATCCCTCTTGCTGACAAAGTACCAACTAAGTTTACACACTCACTTGAAGACTTTTTCTACTTTGAGAGACACTCAAGGGAAAAAATCATAGATAACTATTCAATTTCCTCATAATACGTTTTATTTTTAACCTCTCTTGGAGAAGGATGAGACAGCACTAAATTGATGAGGTTAGGACAGCTTGGAAGAATGATGCTAATGAATCCAACACCTCAAATATCAACAGTAAGTATTTTCTTTTATCCCCCTAGAGCCCATTGTCCTCTGCATTCAGGAAAATTGCAAGACCAAAAATGTTGAAAGGATTAATAGGAAAATAATTCAGATAAATCAATCACTGCCCACAATTGACATTGCAGCTAAACTGACAAGGCTGCCAGAAAAATTTTCCATATAGAGTGCTATGCCACTGGCCATTGTTTTGTTCTCAGTGTTTCCATCTTGTTCTCAGAACAGCTCTGACTGGTGGCATTTGAGGAAATGCCAACTCCTTCCTTTCCTCCTCCTCTGACATGTATACTGGATACTCACCAGACGCTCACTGAATTATGTGGCCCCTCTTCGAAATGTTGACGCCCCTAGAGTGCTATTAGCCGTGATCTACAGAGGCTCTTGTAGGAATTAGACAAAAATTAAAATTATAGTGGTGTGCTGGTGCCATTCTATTTAAAAGTCTGTCATCTTTGCCATTATAAACGTCTACTTCCTGCACTTTATAACTCAACTGAGAGAATTTGCCTTGCAGTCAATAGAGTAGCTGAGAAAGTGTCAGTCTTTGAAAGATTTTTTTAAAACCTGATAGATACTAAATAACATCTATTTGACTATTATGCTATAGTAAAATATTGTGTGCGTGTGTGTATCTTTAGAGGAAGTTGTGGTATGATCTTATCTTACAGGACTTGCTTTGAAGGGGAAGAAAATAATGAGTATTTTTAAAAACGTGACAGTTCAGGAAACAAAGGAGAAAAATCGAGAAAAAATATGATCTAAGTCAGAGTTATAGCTTTATAATCATCACCGTTCTTTGCTTGCCTTTTACCAACTGTCCTCATTTATCGTTCCAGATAATCTAATTATGATTACTATATTTTCTAAACTTAATATTGTTATTTGGGTTAGTAAAAAAAGAGAAATGGGTTTTAATTTGACTGCATTCTGAATGGCAGTGAATTTTCCACAAGTCTACAAAATACTTTGTTACATCTTTGCTTATGTGGTCAATCTTTTTTATTTTCATTTTTTCTTTGAATAGGCTCTGTGGGTTGAAGAACTGTTGTCTACAAATCATAAGCTTACAACAGTCCTTAAAGATTTTTACAGTGGTTTAGCTGCTTACGAAATAGGGCTTCTACAGCAGAGTATCTCAGAAATCAGGAATAATAGCTGTTACCTATGAGGGCCTACTTTGTGCAAGCTGCTTGCTAAACACTTGTGTTTTCAGCACCAAAATAATCCCTCAAGCTTGGTATTTCTTATTCTCATTATTATGTAAAAACAAACAAGGCTTAGAGAAATTAAAGATTTCACCAGGATACACAGCTAGCAAGTACACGGGTGGGGGCTGGAACAGGATTCATGGTGGCTCCCATTCATATAAAATTTCTGCCATGATAATTTGGAACCAAAGTTCAATTCATTTGGGAGGGAATGTTAGTTAAATACTTACTCTGTGCCAAGCAACTTTAATTTTAATCCTTATGAAAAGTTTTAAATTATATAGTATTAATTGTAAATCACAGATAAACTAAGGCTCAACATAATTTATTGGGTTCATGAAATAATTTGCCTGAGGCATCTAATTGTAGACTTAAGCTTGGGTATGTTTAACCCCAAAAGCAATGCTTTTTTCACTATAACACTAGACTGATTTCTTAAATACTGTGCTCTAATCACCCTTCCCTTCACTTTATGAATATTTACAAATATGTATTCTATCTATCAAGCACAGTGTAAGGCACCCAGTTATTCCTAGGATGCTTATTGGTTGCTTATTTACAATTCCGTTTTTGTACTCTCTTAGGCTTTTCCTTTTCCGCTTCTGGCTTCTCTTTCAACTATCCATAAAAGAGTGTTTCACAATGGGTGATTCATGGGTCACTTATTTTTAAAAATGCTCTGTGAAACAAAAGGTCCTATAGCCAAATAAGTTTGAGAAATGCTACATGGTCTACCACATTCTTAGAGAGTCATAATGAACATTAGCATACTAAAAGCTTTGAATAATCTTACAGGAATGAAATCTATTTAAAACAGAAGATAACCCTGTATAACTATTTTTTCCCATGTAATACCTATTAGCATCCCATGAAACTAGTGATCCAGGAAGCAAGCTTTAAGAAATGCTGGCCTAGCTCATTAAATTGTCCTGCTTATTCCAGAACTAAATCGCTTGTCCAACTCTTTACAGTAATATGTAACTCATTTTAATAATGTAATTATTCAGGTATTTGTAATGTCATCACTTTATAATGTGAAACAAGTTAATGGAAGAGAGATCAAATATGGGATTTGATTAATTCTATACATCTTTGGTCTTATGTAATCATTTTCTTCTTGAAGGACATGTAGATTATTCTGAAGAGGACACATTTAAATAACTATAGATACATACATATATACATACAATCTTTTTTAAAAACTGAATAAACAGTCATACTAAGCTTAGCGTTATTAAATTTAATGTTATTGATAATGATCACTTTTTCATGTACCTGTTGGCCATTTATATTTCTTTTTGGAAAATGTCTATTCAAGTCCTTTGCCCATTTTCTAATCAAATATATGGGGTGCTTTTCTCTTGGTCATATGAGTTTTTCATTCCACAATCAACAGGGAAATGCAAATCAAAACCATAATGAGATATCACCTCACACTTGTTAGGATAGCTGTTTTTTAAAAGAAAGTGAAAGTGAAGTCGCTTAGTCATGTCCGACTCTTTGTGACTCTGTGGACTGTAGCCCACCAGGTTCCTCTGTCTATGGGATTCTCCAGGGAGGAATACTGGAGTGGGTTGCCATTTCCTTCTCCAGGAGAATCTTCCCCACCCAGGGATTGAACCCAGGTCTCCTGCATTGTGGGCAGATGCTTTAACCTCTGAGCCACCAGGGAAGCCCATTTTGAAAAGGCAAGATAAAATAAATGTTGTCAAGGATGTGGGAAAAGGAAACACTTGTGCACTGTTGATGGGAATGTAAACTGGTACAGCTACTATAGAAGACAATCTAGAGGTTCCTCAAATATTAAAAAATGGAACTACCATATAATCCAGCAACCTCACTTCTGAGTACTCATCTGAAAGAAATGAAATCAATATTTTGAAGAGATATCTCACTCTAACGTTTACTGCAGCATTTTTCACAATACCCAAGATATGGTGACATCCTATATGTCCATTGACAGATGGATGGATAAAGAAAATGTGATATATACGTTATATATTAAGCCATGAAAGTAAAGAAATCTTGAGAGAAAGAGAAATTCTATTATGATCTCACTAATATGTGGACTCGAAAGAAGTTGAACTCATAGAAGCAGAAAGTAACATGATGGTTGCCAGTGGCTGAGGGTTGAGGGAAGTGGAAAGGTGTTAGCTAATTATAAGATGAGGACATGGCAACATTCCCAAGTATTCTTGCCTGGAGAACCCCATGGACAGAGGAGCCTGGCAGGCCACAGTTCATAGGGGCATGAAGAGTTGGACATGACTGAAGTGACTTAACATGCATGCGTGTACTTTATAATTAACTTAACTTATAGATCTTGAGTGTTCTCATCACAAAAAAGAAAAAGAAGTAATTGTGTAAGATAATGCATGTGCTAATTAGCTTGATTGTAGTAATTATTTCACAATGTATATGTATATTAAATCATCATTTTGTACAAATGAATATACATAATTTTTATTTGTCAACTATGTATCAAAGCAGGAGAAATATAAAATTAACCTATTAAATCACACCAAAATTTTACTGAATATGGTTATTACAAAAAATTAAATGATATTGATTTTTTCAGAAACATAAAAATTCTTATTTGTATCTTTGGTTTTCATAAATTATATGAATGGCTGCTTAGGACAACTGTATTCCTTCTTTTACAATTCAAAACTAATGCATCAGATACTTATCTTATTTCATGGCTAAAATAATTAATTCAAACAGTGAACTTAGTGAGAAATAGTTTCCTAATCTCCAAGTGAAAAACGTTCTATAAGCTTTCTTCTACAATGATTAGAGACAATTAGCCTAACTTATTAGATGAAAGGAAATAAGTAACAAAGTTAACTATAGACCAAAATCTGAACTATTTTTACACAAATACCAAGGTAATCAGCTAATCCAGTGGTTTGGGTGGTGGATAGGAATGTGGATGTCTAACAAAGTTTCTTGATGAGGCTGACATAATTAATGTTCTCACTTTTCCAATGAATATGTTGACTTAATTGAGTATTAGTGTTAAGTAAAATCAATGTATGCTGAAATATTAGTAAAGAATGTAAAAAATGAATCAAAAGTAAAATGTATAATATTATGATGAGTATCATACACTAATTGATATGTGCCATTCAGATCTAGGGGACTTCCCTGGTGGCTCAAATGGTAAACAATTGGCCTGTGATGCCGGAGACCTGAGTTCGATCCTTGGGTTGGGAAAATCCCCTGGAGTAGGAAATGGCTACCCACTCCAGTATTCTTGCCTGGAAAATCTTATGGACAGAGGAGCCTGGCAGGCTGCAGTCCATGGGGTCACAAAAGAGTTGAACATGACTTAGCAACTGGGCCACCACCACCTATTCAGATCTAGATGTTGTGTAATGTTATGCCTTGATCTACTCTGGGAAACAGAACTAAGACTACACTGTCATTTTGACTACAAAGGAAACTATTGTGCTTTTTGTTTGTTTTCTTTTGTTTTTACATACTTCCAACCTTGTAAACATACACCAACTTCTAAGTAGTTGAAGAACACTGTTGAAATTTCTTCTTCTTTCAGATTGTACTAAATGAGAGTTACTTCCATGAGGAAAATTAATGTACATACTGACAGAATTCCACTTTTGCCAGTGGAAGAACAAGAAGTAAAGAATAATGGTATATGGCTTAATTCAGAAAAATCCACATGTAAGATATGTAAAGCTTTGAATTTTTTAAATTTGGGGGTAAGCAAGGTTACAAGCAAGATAATTAGTTGCCTTGATTTTCCTGAGGAAATTCATAGAACATTTCTTCAAACAAACCTAACAAAGGTATTCATGATCAAGGAAACCTCTCGTTTAAAACTTTCTATTTTGTCAAGCACATGCTTTTAAGAATCTTTTAAGCTGGGTATGTGTTAATGATTTTGAGAATTCTTAACAACTTCAAGCAAAGCTTTTCAGAGTGCCTTTGAAACACATATGGTTACTATAATATTCAGTGTTTTAAATAACCTAGATATGCAGCTCATCCAATGATCTGAGAAAGATCTTTTTGAAAATAAAAGATTTACCTGGAGACTGCATTGTTAGCCAAACTACAACTGAATTGGATAAAATGATCTATTTGCTGTTTTTCATAAAGTAATATAATGAAGCCAGAGCAGGGGAGGGAACTAAGATTTAATGTGAAGTTCAGTCAGGAGTCAAGGGAGGGAATACAGCTTATTAGTTATAAGTGAGTAGAAACAATTGGCACTCAAAGCCAAGAGGGTACATACTAGAAATGGCAATCAGTAGTTTGAAATATTGTCAAAAGGAGCTACATAAAGGTGCACAAACACATCTGAGACAGATAACAATCGTGGAGGTTCAAAGGATTGCATTGCATTGCATGCATGTTCAGTTCTGTCCAGCTCTTTGTAACCCCATGGACTGTAGCTCGCCAGTCTCTTCTGTCCATGGAATTTCACAAGCAAGAGTACTGGAGTGGGTAGCCATTTCATACTCCAGGGGATCTTCCAGACCAAGGGATAGAACTGACAACTCCTGCTTCTCCTACATTGGCAGGCTAATTCTTTACCACTGAGCCACCTGGGAAACCCCTCAGAGGATATTGCATGCTAACGATTGATTGATTGGATCCCTATCACACTCTTACCTTCCACCTTCCACTTCCTGCCCCATTATTCCTTGGGACAACAGCCTGTCCAGAGATAACCCAAAATGCCACAGAGGTCACCAAGGCAAGAATGGTAGTCCTAACACACTGGGGCCTCTGGGCTGAGAACAATAAATCTGTACTGTGTAAGGACTTTGTATATGATGTACTGGGGCTTCCCAGGTGGTTCAGTGGTAAAGAATTTGCCTGCCAATGCAGGAGAGGCAGGTTCAATCCATGGGTCTGGAAGATTCCCTAGAGTAGGAAATGGCTACCCACTCCAGTATTCTTGCCTGGAAAATTCCATGGACAGAGGAGTCTGGTAGGCTACAGTCCATGGAGTCACAAAGAGTTGGAAACGACTGAGCATGTACACACACATATAATGTCCTATCTCCTTAATCATCTCTGAAATCACACTAGTCAAACATTGCATTATTATCCCACTTTATAGAACAAGGCTTCCCTGGTTGCTCAGTGGTAAAGAATCTGCCTGCAATGCAGGAGACCCAGGTTTGATCCCTAAGTCGGGAAGGTCCCCTGGACTAGGGCATGGCAACCCACTCCAGTATTCTTGCCTGGAGAATCCCATGGACAGAGGATCCTGGTGAGCTACAGTCCATGCAGACACAAAGAGTTCAAAACAGCTACCAAACAACAACAAATACAGCATATAAACTTCTGCTAGGTTGCATTTCACACTGACTCACCCATGAGGAGGTAGTATACTTTGGAGTGTCACATTCCTGGATACTAGGCCTTCTTCTAGTATATTTTTTTGGGCTCCAAAATCGCTGCAGATGGTGACTACAGCCATGAAGTTAAAAGAGACTTGCTCCTTGGAAGAAAAGCTATGACCAATCTAGACAGCATATTAAAAAACAGAGACATTACTTTACCAACAAAGGTCCATCTAGTCAAAGCTATGGTTTTCCTGCAGTCATGTATGGATGTGAGAGTTGGACCATAAAGAAAGCTGAGTGCTGAAGAGCTGATGCTTTCAAACTGTGGTGTTGGAGAATATTTTTGAGAGTCCTTTGGACTGCAAGGAGATCAAACCAATCCATCCTAAAGGAAATTAGTCCTGAATATTCATTAGAAGGACTGATGTTGAAGCTGAAGCTCCAATACTTTGGCCACCTTATGTGAAGAACTGACTCACTGGAAAAGACCCTGATGCTGGGAAAGATTGAAGGAAGGAGGAGAAGGGGGACAATAGAGGATGACATGGTTGGATGGCATCACCGACTCAATGGACATGAGTTTGAGCAAGCTCTGGGAGTGGGTGATGGACAGGGAGGCCTGGCGTGCTGCAGTCCATGGGGTTGCAAAGAGTGACACGATTGAGTGACTGAACTAAACTAATTGGGTAGTACATATGTGATGCATGTATTAAAGAATAAATATTCAGGACTTTGACATGTTATTCCCTATTACTTGAAAGAAAGAGAACTAGCACCATGCCCCCCAAACTCACACACACAGTTTATTCTCCTGTGTATTGAATAATAACATCATTAAATTACTGAAGATAAAGTTGAAATTAAACTACTGTTTTTCAGGGATTCAGAGGGAAAAGGTATGTGCATGTTTCTGTGGAACACATTGTGAAAACCACGAGGTCTGTACTTAGTAATAACTGAACTGCAGTTTTTAAAATGTCATTTTAATACAATAAAAACACCCGTGTTAACTCAAGAGATTAAAAAGTAACATTTTATCAGCAAGCCCTTGATTTATCGATAGAACCTGTTCAATTTTATTGGCACAGTTGCCTATTATATAGCTTTCTGCAACAACACTTTTAATTTTTATAATAACTGAACATAGTAGTTTGTTTGCAAACATTTTTGTTGTTGTTACTGTGAAAATTCTTTTACTGTCAATAGCTCCATTAGTTTAAAAATCATATTGCTGTGGGATGGGAAGAAAAGACAGTTTTTAATGGAGCATGGCTTCTTGGTCAATGATTATATTAATTCATAACTCCCAGAGTGTATTCATTGGCTGAGTTTGTCACTTCTTGGCCAGGTTAATGTCCTGAAGTTATTCTTACAAAAGTAGAAATTTCCTTTCCATTTTAGTATTTTACATGAACATGAAAGCCTGATGCAAAAAGCCTGACTGTTAAAGAAAACTAATATTCTGCATATTATAAGGATTAAAACAAATTTGACTAAAGGTTTTCAAGCATTAATTTAAAATATTTTTTTGTGAATGGTATCTATAAAAGCATACTTCCAAATCCCTCCTGGGTGATTATCCATGAATTGTTTAAAATTTCCATTGTATTCTCCTTTCAGATCAGCTAACTGTCTATTCAGTATTTTTTAGGCTGAGTCCCTCCCTGGCCAATATCACATTATAATTCATTTAACTATCCCTGACACATTTAGAGCCATACTTTGACTGCAGTTCAATGAAACCTTCTGCTATATGTGATGACCAAGTTAAATTATGGTAATAAATGAACAATGGGATAGAATTAGCTGGTAATAGAACCAGTCATGAACACTAGCAAGGTCAAGTAGATAATCAAGAATATTATTTTATGCTTTCATAATTTCTACAAACACATTTTTATTTGTCACATTGTGCCATTTGTTAGAGAAACATTATTTCAAGATCAATATGGCCAAACTTAAGGACAATTTTCCATTAATGCATTTATCCATCCAAAGTTTGTTGAGCACTTACTGTATTTAAGACAGTGTTTTAACGATACTGCATACAAAAATATTATACAGATAGTCATGATTCAACTCAGTACTATTACAATGACAGGATGAACCACTTTCTATGAAAATACAAAGGGAAAAATAAAATTATATTGAGTGAGGGGCCAGCTGGAGGGACACATACACGTTTGGAGAGAGAAATTAGGCCATTTGGGAAGGGCCTGTTAATTACACTGAACAGTTCAATATCAGGCAATAGAAAATAGGTATCTGCACTGAAAGTGGCAGTTAGATAGGATTCCATTGTTAAAGAATATGAGTAGGGCCCAAAATGACAATTCTTATACAATATATAAACCACATTAAAGTTCATAAATGAATCACAATAAAATATCATCTCATGGCATTCACTCTGAAATGACTGCACTCAAATTTCAACTGTGCTCCCTTTGAAGATCCATTTTTGCTATGTAATCAACTCAGTGTCAAAGACCCTTGGGTCCTCAGTGAGACCAGGTGCAAGTCATCAATCTCAGTGTTAACAGTAAATAATGTTGAAAATCAGAAACAAAGCTCCCTGAAAATCCTTGGACCCACAGTGACACACACACACACACACACACACACACACACACACAAATACAGGCCTTGACCAGGGATCAGTGCCAGGCAGGTATTTCTTATTTCAGTAATAAAGCCCAAGGCAATACTAAGCCTACTGGTATTAACCTTCACAGTATAGTATTCAATTGAAAATTCTGGGCACAGGATGAAAAAACAATCACAGCACATATTCTCTGACTATGCATTGCATTTTCAATTGAAATTGAAATGAGGAGGTAAGAATTTCCCAGGGACTTTTCTTTCATATTTCAATATGTTTCAAGGAGTGACAAAAAGAGAAATCTATGTTGAATGTTTTTGAGTCAAATCAGATTTTAAACCTATATTATGATGGACACATAATCAGAAATATCAGTTTAAAATTTAAATTATTTCAATATTTTAGAATTTAAGCATGTGGTTGCCTACAATTAAAATAAATGCCTAATAGTTTTGAATAGTAAAGTGCAAAAGAATGTCTTCTCTATTAAATGTCATTACTTTCTTCTATGTTTTCAACGTTCTTAGAATAAATCCAAATATTCTTAATATAACCTCTAAGATCCAACGTGCCATCACTTTGACTTACTTATACCTATCTCATTGTGTTCAATGACCACTTTTATAACTTTTTGGTGCCGATAGTTCTGGTTGGAGCCTCAAGCACAATTTTGACAAGAAACCAGTGAGAGTGGTGACCTTTATTTGGCTCCTGACCTTAGGAGAAGAACATTTAATCTTTTACAATTAAGCATGATGTTAACTATGGGTTTCTCTTAAATGTGTTTATCAGGTTGAGGAAATTTACTTTTATTCTTAACTTGATTGCTTTTATCATGAAAGGATGTTAGATTGTAATAATTGCTCTTTCTACATTTACTGGGATGATTCCCTGATGTTTTTCCTTCATTCTATTAATATGATATTTACATTGATAGTTTTTTTTTTTAATGTTGAGCTAACCTTGCATACTCCTATGATAAATCTCAAATGATCATGGTGTATAGTCCCATTTTTATGTTACTGGATTCAGCTTGCTAATATTTTATTGAAGATTTTTGCATCTATATTTATAAGGGATATTGATCTGTAATTTTCTTTTCATGTGATGTCTTTGTCCAGTTTTAGTATCAGGAGTAACACTGACCTCAGAGAATGAGCTGAGATGTGTACTCTCCTGATTTTTGGAAAATCTGTGAAAGATTGGTGTTAATTCTTCAAATTTTTGACAGAATTTGCCAGTAATTTTCTTTGCTGTAAGGTTTTCCCATTTTTGTTTGTTTTATGTTAGGAATTCTATCTCCTTACTTGTTGTATATCTATTCATATTTTCTATTTCTTCTTATGTCAATATCAGGATTTTATGTCTTTTTAGGAATATGTCCATCTCGTCTTAGTTATCCATTACTTGGAATTCAATTGACCATAATATTCTCTTATAACCATTCTTATTTCTATAAGGTCTCTATTGATATTTCCTTTTTCATAGGAATTTTTCATACTTGAGTTAAGTAATTTGAAATTACCCTCTTTCCTTCTTGTTCATTATAGCTAAAAGTTTGTCAATTTTCTTGCTTTCTTCAAAAAACCAAATTTTGCTATCATTGGTAAATCTATTATTTGTTTTCTATTTCATTAACTATTCCTTCCTTCCTCTTGGTTGGCTTTGGTTTGCTCTTTTTTTTTTTTTTTTGTAGTTTCTTAACATGGACACTGAAGTTATTTAATTGACATCTTTCATCTTTCCTAACATTGGTGTTTATAGTTACAAATAACCTTCAAAGCTTTGCTTTTGCTGTATACCATAAATTTTGCTATGTAGTATTTTCATTTTCATTCTTCTCATAGTTTTTCTTTCCATTTTCCTTGTGATTTCTTTTCTGGATCACTGGTTATCTAAGAATAGATTTTTTTACTTTTCACATAATAGTGAATTCTGAAATTTATTTTAATTAATGATTTCTGGTTTTATTCCATGTGATCAGAGAATACAATTTGTACACAAATCTTATCCTTTTAAATTTATTGAGGCTTAGTTTATGACCTAAAATATGTTCTATCCATGAAAATTTTCCATGTGCCTTTAAGAAAATGTGTGTTCTGTTATTGTTGGGCAGAAGGTTCTATAGATGTTTGTTAGTTCTAAATGATGTGCAATGTTCTTTAAGTCTATGTTTCCTTCTTGATATTCTGCCTCATTGTTTTATTCATTATTAATCATTAAAATGCAGTGTTGAAATCACCCGTTATTATTAATTGTCCATTTCTCTATTTAATTCTGTCAGATTTGTTTCATATATTTTGAAGCTCTATGAAATGCATGTAAGTTTGTAATTATGTATTATCAATGGGTTTACTCTTTTATCATAATATCCTTTTTGTTTTTAGTACAGATTCTTATCATATTGTCTATTTTATCCTTATTATTTGTATAGCCACTCCAGCTTTCTTGGCTTGGAGTTTTCATCTTCTTTTTTCTTTTATTTTTTTACTTTCCCATCCTTTTACTTTTAACCTACTTGTGTCTTTGAATCTAAAGTCTCTCTCTTTTATACAATATATAGCTGAGTCATGATTTTCTTATGCATTCTTCTAGTCTCTGCCTTTTGCTTGCAGTATTTAGGCCATTTGTATTGACTGTAATTATTGATAAGACTAGTTTCTGCCATTTTTCTATTTGTTGTCTATATGTTCTATACTTTTCTGCTCATTCATTTCTCCATTATTGATTTTTGTGTGTTAAATTTGTATTATCTAACAAACTATTTTAAGTTCCTTATTGCCTCTTTTACCATATTTTATGAAGTTACTTTCTTTGTGGTTTCCCTACAATTAAAACTAACATTTTAAGTTAAAACAATTAAGCTTGGATTGATTTCATTTTAATTTCAATATCATAAAAGAACTTTGTTAAAATATATGGTATTGTATAATATTCTTCTTTATGGTATTATTGTAATAAAAACTACATTTTTATATATGGGCTTCCCTTTCCATACTGTTCATGGGGTTCTCAAGGCAAGAATACTGAAGTGCTTTGCCACTCCCTTCTCCAGTGGACCACGTTTTGTCAGAACTCTCCAGCATGACTCATCCATCATGGGTGGCCCTACACAGCATGGCTCACAGTTTCATTGAGTTAGACAAGGCTGTGGTCCATGTGATCTGATTGGTTAGTTTTCTGTGACTGTGGTTGTCATTCTGTATGTCCTCTGATGGAGAAGGATAAGAGGCTTATGGAAGCTTCCTGATGGTAGAGAGTGACTGAGGGGGAAACTGGGTCTTGTTCTGATGGGCAGGGCCATGCTCAGTAAATCTTTAATTCAATCTTCTGTTGATGTGCAGGGCTATGTTCCCTCCCTGTTGTTTGACTTGAGGCCAAACTATGGTGAAGGTAATGAAGATAATGGCGACTTCCTTCAAAAGGTCCCATGCAGGTACTGCTGCACTCAGTGCCCCCAACCCTGCAGCAGCCCACCACTGACCTACGCATCTGCCAGAGACTTTTGGACACTCCTGGGCAAGTCTGAGTCAGTCTCTTGTGGGGTCACTGCTCCTTTCTCCTGGATCCTGATGTGCACAAGGTTCTGTTTGTGCCCTCCAAGAGTTTGTTTCCCAGTCCTGGGTAGGTGCTGGTGACTCGATGGTGGGGTTAATGGTGATCTCCTCCAAGAGGGCTTATGCCAGAACCAGGTCTGCTGCACCCAGAGCCCCTCCCCCAGAAGCAGGGCACTGTTGACACGTACCTCTGCATGAGACACTTAAGTACAGTTTTGTCTCAGTCTCTGTGAGTTCTCTGGGTGCTAGTGTGCACAAGGATTGTTTGAGCCCTCTGAGCATCTCTGAGTGTCTCAATGCCAGTTATTTCAAATCCTAAAAGATGATGCTGTGAAAGTACTGCACTATATATGCCAGCAAATTTGGAAAACTCAGCAGTGGCCACAGGACTAGAAAAGGTCAGTTTTCATTCCAATCCCAAAGAAAGGCAATGCCAAAGAATGCTCAAACTACCACACAATTGCACTCATCTCACATGCTAGTAAAGTAAGGCTCAAAATTCTCCAAGCCAGGCTTCAATAGTACGTGAATTGTGAACTTCCAGATGTTCAAGCTGGATTTAGAAAAGGCAGAGGAACTAGAGATCAAATTGCCAACATCCACTGGATCATCAAAAAAGAGAGTTCCAGAAAAACATCTACTTTTGCTTTATTGACTATGCCAAAGCCTTTAATGTGTGGATCACAACAGTCTGTGGAAAATTCTTAAAGGGATGGGAATGCCAGACCACCTGACCTGCCTTTTGAGAAATCTGTATGAAGGTCAAGAAGCAACAGTTAGAACTGGACATGGAACAACAGACTAGCTACATATAGGGAAAGAAGTCAAGGCTGTATATTGTCACCTGCTTATTCAACTTATATGCACAGTACATCATGAGAAATGCTGGAATGGATGAAGCACAAGCTGGAATACACATTGCCAGGAGAAACATCAATAACCTCATATATGCAGATGACACCACCCTTATGGAAGAAAGCGTAGAAGAACTAAAGAGTCTGTTGATGAAAGTGAAAGAGGAGAGTGAAAAAGTTGGCTTAAAACTCAACATTAAGAAAAACTAAGATCATGGCATTCGGTCCCATCACTTCATGGCAAATAGATGGGGAAACAATGGAGACAGTGGCAGACTTTATTTTGGGGGGCTCCAAAATCACTGCAGATGATAACTACAGCCATGAAATTAAAGGATGCTTACTCCTTGGAAGAAAAGTTATGACCAACCTAGACAGCATATTAAAAAGCAGAGACATTACTTTGCCAACAAAAGTCCATCTAGTCAAAGCTATGGTTTTTCCAGTATTCATGTATGGATGTGATAGTTGGACTATAAAGAAAGCTGAGTGCCGAAGAATTGATGCTTTGAACTGTGGTGTTGGAGAAGACTCTTGAGAGTCCCGTGGGCAGCAAGGAGATCCATCCAGTCCATCCAAAGGAAATCAGTCCTGAATGTTCATTGGAAGGACTGATGCTGAAGCTGAAACTCCAATACTTTGGCCGCCTGATGCAAAGAACTGACTCATTTGAAAAGATCCTGATGCTAGGAAAGATTGAAGGTGGGAGGAGAAGGGGACAACAGAAGGTGAGATGGTTGGATGGCATCACTAACTCGATGGAAATGTGTTTGAGTAAGCTCTGGAAGTTGGTGATGCACAGGGAAGCCTGGTGTGCTGCAGTCCATGGGGTCACAAAGAGTCATACATGACTGATTGACTGAGCTGAATTGAACTGATATGGGCTTCCCAGTTGGCACTAGTGGTAAGGAACTCACCTGCCAAAGCTGGAGACATAAGAGACGCATGTTAGATCCCTGGGTGGAGAAGATTCCCTGGAGGAGGCCTACTCCAGTACTCTTGCCTGGAGAATCTCATGGACAGAGAAGTCTTGTGGGCTACACTGCAAAGGATTACAGAGTCTGACATGACTGAAGTGACTTAGCACAGTCACACAGAAGCAGGGTGACAACATATAGCCTTGATGTACTCTTTTCCCAATTTTGAACTAGTTCACTAGAACCATGCATGGCACAACTGACTGGTTCAACATTAAATAGACTCCTACATGAATTCTCAAAAACTATTATTTAAAAATGATAGAAAGTCATATTCTAATGCAATAAAAAATATTAAAACTACTAAAGAATCAAAAGCAACTTTCATGGTTAATTGATTTTTTCAGACATTTTCTAAAATGTTTGAAAATTACCAATGGCTTTTCATGTAGAATTTTATGTGAGTCATGAATGTGCTGACAAATTATTGACATACTTCCATGTCAGTGTCAGGAATTTTAAAATCACCATAATACATAAGATAAAGTTGCAAACACTCCAGAATTAATCACTGTAACCACAAAATGAATGTATGACAGGTGACTCAATCATTCAAGAACAGGATATTCATTATGTTAGTGTTTATAATGAGGTTCAATAAAAACAGTATTTTTTATTTGAAAAAATTTGAAACATTCTGTTTCAAACAAAAATAAAAATAAAACATTCTGTTTCTTAATAGTAGATTTGTAGTGAGGCCAGAAACATTGCAGAGTGAAAATATACCTTTATCTCCTTCTTTCAATATTGCAATGAGTAAAATATCCACAGCTCAACAAAAGTGCCTCTGCTCAAAACAAGAGGATGCCTGAGAATTTCCCATGTCTACATCTAAACATGGGTAGACTGGTGCCTGCAATCCTGACCGACTACAGCTGAGTGCACAGTTTTAGAGACCCCAGTAGCAGCAGGGGAAGCTGTATACATGATCCTTGCCTCCCAAACACACCAGCCTCTGCAGCCTCAGGTAACTGGGCAGCAAAAGCAGTGGAGCCTAGGATTCCATCCCTCTGGCCACTGGGACACTTATGATGCCAGGTCACCACCCCCACCATCCCACCCTCACACCCCGCCATTGGCAGTGGTGGAAGCCAGTGAACCTTACAACACTAGACCAACTAGAAGCACTTTTATGACCTGAGCTCCCTCCCCACTGCTGCCACCTCCCCACATGGTAGAGCCTGTGTCTCAGGGGATCCCTGATACAAAGGAAGAGCCCAGTGTTGACAGTGATTCTGGCAGAAGCAAGGAAGCAAGGACCCCAGGTACACAAGAAGAAACAAAGAGAAGATGGAGGATGGAAAGTGCCAACTCTCAAGTATAACCAGAGGTAGCACAGGTAGAAAAAACCAAAATCTTGTGTTACAGCACCACCTACCAGAAAACAGAAAGACTAACTTCTAACCTGTCATTTAACTTCAAATATATCAACTGGGGAACAACTCAAGTACCATGAAGAACCACAGTTATGCTCTACCACCACCAAGAAAAGATAGTTTTTCAGAAGAAATGGAATATTATGATTTAACTGATAGCAAATTTAAAGTAGGTGTCATGAAGAAATTCAATGAGATACAAGAACACTCAGAAAGGCAATTTAATGAGCCTAGCAATAAAATTAATGAATAGAAGGAATATTTTGCCAAAGAGATTGAAACTGAAAAGAGACAAACAGAAATTGTGAAGCTGAAGAATTCAATAATTGAGAATAAAAATGCATCCAAAAGCATTGGAAATATAGCAGATCATATGGAAGAAAGAATTAGTAAGCACGAAAATAGAAATCTAGGCATGATATAAGTAGAAGAGAAATAAGATATAGAAAAGTAAGGAAATTCTACAAGAGGTACCTGATTCTTTTAGGAAGGGCAAAATTAGGATAATGGGTATCCTCGTAGGAAAAGAGAGGGAGAAGGGAGCAGAGAGATTTATTTAACAAAATAAAAGCTGAGAGCTTTACAAATTTGGGGTAGGAACTGGATATACAACTCTATGAAGCTAGGAGAACACCTAATGGTCTCAATGCAGAAAGACCTCTAAGACACATAATATTAAAGTTGTCAAAAGTCAATAACAGAGAAAGAATTTTAAAGGCAGCTAGGGGAAAGGGGATAGTAACGTACAAAGGAATCCCCATTGGGGTATTAGCTGATTTCTCAGTGGTGGTTTAGTCGCTAAGTCGTGTCCAACTCTTGCGATCCCGTAGACTGTAGCCTGTCAGGCTCCTCTGTCTATGGGATTCTCCAGGCAAGAATACTAAAGTGGGTTGCCATTTCCTTCTCCAGGGGATCTTCCTGACCCAGGAATCGAACCCGGGTCTCCTGCATTGCAGGCAGATGATTTACCAACTGAACTATGTAGAAACTCTACAGGACAGTAGGAAGTGGAATGACATTCTGAAAATACTAAGATAAAAACGGTTACCCAAGATTACTCTGTCAAGAAAAGTTATCATTTTTCCAGTGGTCACGTATGGATGTGAGAGTTGGACTATAAAGAAAGCTGAGCACAGAAGAACTGATGCTTTTGAACTGTGGTGTTGGAGAAGACTCTCGAGAGTCCCTTGGACAGCAAGGAGATCCAACCAGTCCATCCTAAAGGAGAACAGTCTTGGGTGTTCATTGGTAGGACTTATTTTGAAGGTGAAACTCCAATACTTTGGCCACCTGATGCGAAGAGCTGACTCATTTGAAAAGACCCTGATGCTGGGAAAGATTGAGGGCAGGAGGAGAAGGGGATGACAGAGGATGAGATGGTTGGATTGCACCACCAACTCAATGAACATGGGTTTGGGTGAACTCCGGGAGTTGGTGATGGACAGGGGGGCCTGACATGCTGCAGTTCATGGGGTCGCAAAGAGTCGGACATGACTGAGCGACTGAACTGAACTGAACTTCTACCAGAAACAAAGCAGCAAAACTACACAAAATTTTGAGTTGGGTGATAAATAGAACCAGAAAAATTCTACTCAGAACAGTTTTTTTTTTTTTTAGAAAAAAGAAAACAAAAATAATTATAGCTATCTCAGGTAACAAACTTACAACAGAAAAAGAAATAATTTGAGACAACAAAAACATTAAAGGAGAATAAACAAAGAAAAGAATTTGTATAAGTAAATGAAGATGAGATGCTATCAGCAGAAAAAGGAGAAATTTATCTATGAGATGTTTTATACAAACCTCATAATAACCACAAAACATAAACATAGAGCAGAGACAGAAAACATAAAAAAGAGGAAATCCAGGACAATATAGAAAATGACCAAACCAAAATGGCACACAACATTACAAGGAAAAACAAGCAATGGAGATATAGGACAACAAGAAAACAAGAAATAAAATGGAAATACTAAGTCCTCATTTGTCAATAGGCACCATAAATATAAAAGGATTGCATTCACTACTCAAAAGACACAGAGTGCCTGTGTGGATTAAGAAACAAAATGCAAATATATGCTGCCTCCAAGAGACACATCTTAGCTCTAAAGACTAACATAGGTTAAAAGTGAAGGGAAGGAAGATGATGCTCCAGGCAAATGGCAGCCAAAAGAAAGTGGATGTAGCTATACTCATATCAGACAAAACAGATTTCAAGCCTAAAATGGGTAACAAGACACAAAGATTGACAGTATATAATATTAAAGTGGCAATTTATCAAGAATAAATAACCATGATTAATATATACATAGCTAACACAGGAGCACCTATATATATGTGTGTGTATGTATAACTAATATAGGAACACAAATATATATATATGTATATATATATAAAACAAGTTATTAGCATTCTTAAAGGAAGAAATTCTATGTGTATATACAATGAAATATTATTCAGCCATAAAAAGTTGAAATCTTATAATTTGTGACAACATGGATAGATGTTTAGGGTATTATGTTAAATAAGTCAGATGGAGAAAGACTAATATGTGGAATATAAAAAGCTGATAAACAAACAAAAACATAATGTGAACAAACCAAACAAAAACAAACAGATAGAGGGATGTCTCTGGTGGTCCAGTGGTTAAAACTCTGTGCTTCTAAGGCAAAGGCCACAGGTTTGATCCCTGATTGGGGAACTAAAATCCTACATGCCACATAGTACCACAAAAACAAACAAACACGTAGATGCAGAGAACAAAGTAGTGGTTACCAGAGGGGAAGAGGTGTGTGTGTGTGGAGCTCAAAATGAGTATGGTGGGTATGGTAACTAATAGAAGATATTTTTTGGTAGAGAGCAAAATAAAAACAACTCCAAAATTTGCATAGATAGATGTAAATAATATACATATATATGCATAAAATATTTACTATTCACAAACCTATGAGTCAGATAACATTATTATTTGCATGGTAAAGTTGAAGAAGTTGAGGGTCAGAGAGGTTAAACAATTTGGCCAAGATTGTACAACCAGAAAGTTCAAGAAACTTTAAAGAAGAACATTGAGTTTCTTCAACTTGAACATTTAGAATAATTCTGTGAACTGTAACTTTCTAATGAACCTGGACCTGTGGTCCATTCCAGAAGGCATAATAAATCTATGGAGTTAGAAGTTAGGATAGTGGTTATTCTAGGAGGGGTTGTAAGTGCAAGGGAGCCTGCAAAAGACTTCTGGATATGGAAGTTCTGTTTATCTGGGTACGAGTTGTGTCAAATTTGTAAGAATTAAGAAATGCTGGGTTCAACAATCAGTTTTACTGAAAGACTTCTCAGACCCTTTAATGAACACTGAAAAACCTTTTTTGCTGTAGAGTATTTGAGAAACTGGTATTTCAGAGAAAATATTTAGTGAAAAACTGACATTGATCAAAAACCAAAATGTAAAAAAACCCACAAAGGGATGGATTATTAACATGTCCCATAATTGCCACACATAGCCAGTCACCATAATCAATTGAGGATCTTTAATATTAATAATAATAAGCTCCTAGACTCAACCCCAGAATGAGGCCAAGGGATAAAGCAAGAACAATGAACAAGGGGGCACAGCAAAACCTTTAAGGACTGAAACTAGGGTTCACTGTTATTAAGACAACTATTTCCCATTCCTGTTTCCATCTACTTGACTTACTTTTATAGACAAGGATTCTCTAAACACACCCTGTGTGTGTGTGTGTGTGTGTGTGTGTGTGTTAGTTGCTCAGTCATGTCTGACTCTTTACAACCCCATGGACTATAGAACGGCAGGCTCCTCTGTCCATGGAATTTTCCAGGCAAGAATACTGGAGTGGGTTGCCATTTCCTTCTTCAGGGGATCTTCCCAACCTAGGGATTGAACCCACGTCTCTTGCATCTCCTGCATTGGTAGGTGAAATCTTTACTGTCTGAGCAACCAGCGAAGCCCCTCTTTTGTAGACAAGTCCTCTCTATATTACAAGGAAGATAGCCACCAGTAGCCTCATATTTATATTCTCCCAACATCACAGTGGAAAGAAGCTTCTTTATTCTAGAGTCATATTATAAATTCCAGGAAAGGACTCTGGACAATATGACCAAATTCTGGACCAATTGCTATTATCTGTGAGATGGAATATATTGATAAGCTAGACTTTAGTGAAAAGTCTATAAATGAGGCAAGGAAACTGTGATACCATAAATGATACCACTTTACCATCTGAGCCACAAGAGAAGCCCCTAAATGATAGCTCTAAAGATATACATGGAATAGAGAAGAGTTTATTTCAAAAAATATAATGAAGAGACTAAAACAATATACAACTACTATAAGACTCTCATGTGATAGGCGGTAAAGTAAATAATACAGTATTTTAGAAGATTTTGATATTTATCCATGTAATATGGACAACGTAAATTTGGAAAGTATAAAAAAGAAAAAAGGACATAATAGGTGGTTTTAATCTCTTCAATCAATGGAACAACTATTAATTTTTAGATAAATTACTGAGATAAAGAATTTAAGAAGCCAAGTCTTGTTTCAATCCTGGTTTCACCAAGTATCATCTAGCTATGTAACCTTAGGTAAACCTTTTATTCTCTGCATTTCAATTTCTCATCAATTCCACTGGGACAAAGATAATCAGTTCTGTGGGTACTGTCATGATTAAATAAAATAATTTATCTAAAGCCCTGGCACTACATCTGACACATATTAAGTACTAAATAAGTAACAGTTTGTTATTTGTTGTTAATTTTACTATTGTTAGAACTTTTTTCTCATGTTTATTTTGTATGCTTTGTATGTTATTGCTCAAAAGGAGCCAATTTAGACTAGGAAATTTATAATGGAAGAAGAGTGCTAGGCACCAATTCTGACAGTAACAGTATCTGTGTACTTCCTACAGAATGTTTGATTAGCTAGAACTACTTGAGTCCATTAAGGTGAATTAGCTACAAATATATATATCCCCAAGTAGATGGATGATTTTGTGTTTACTTGTTTTTAACAATTGAACAGTGTTTATTTTGACTTACATCATTGCCATATAAGAGACTTTGTTTTTTTGAGCTTGGTCATACATTCATTCTATTCACCTCAAAAGTAGATCCAGGTAATTCTCACTCCCTTTCTCCCCTCCCCACCACACACACACATTACAGAAGGGAAAAGGGCACACTCATATTTCAACATATATTAAAATTTGTTTCATCTTTAAGAACACTCATAGGTAGTTTAACTTTGGGATTTATGCTTTTAGGAGTATTGACACTGAGAACAGAACTAAAATCAAAATACGTCAAAATTACAAAGACTCAGGTTTGGTTAAAAATAACAATAAATACTTTATGACAATTTTGAAATGACCAAAAATTAATAGGTTCCCTCAATGTAAGTGTTTCACACTAGCAGTGTTAAGTAGAGGATTTTTTTTTTCCAGGCTTAAATTAAATGTTACATTAATTTCTTTTTCCTATACATCTAGAGAGAAATTACATGGTATCCTATCTTTTCAGTCTCAAATATAGGCCCTGACATTCTATAGCACTGTGTTTCTCAAACTTAACTTCTGCACAAAGTTATGCAAACTCATAATATAAATATGAGTGCCTCTTTCTGTAACATCAATTTTATCTCCAAAATTCAGTTGAAAGAAATCTTCATTTTTGTTTAAACAAATGCATATCATGGAACAGAATGTAAAATCCATGTGCATTTTTCAGAGGACACTAAAGATTTAAGAAAAAATGAATTTGTTGTGAGCTGCTTTGGCCTAGTTTGCCCCAGAATTCTAAGGGATATATATCAACTTCTTTGCTATTAGATATGCTTGAGGAGAAAAATTTTATAAACAATGTGTAAGGTCTTGATTTTAGAAACTATTTCAACATGGTCCTAGCCTTCAGTAAAATGACAATAAACTAAAAAATAGTACATGCCCATTAATTTTGAAAGTTACTTGATTTTCTCAACCAAAAGTAATGTGCTTATGTTATGATTTAGTTAATCAAGGAAAATGAAATATAATCCCATTATCATGTGAGTTTCTGTGAAAAATAACACTTTTGATAGGCCATCAAAGACTATAAATATTTCAGCTTACTTTCCTACATATTGTTTACCAAAAAAAATGGAAAAAACATTAAAAACAAACAAAAATCGACTTATAAATAGTATAGTGTATATATGCCAAGTTACCTTAGATTTCTGATAGCTTGATCATGTTTAATAATCATAGTCTTATTATTTCCCATAAACTTCTTTTTCGCTAAAAAATTTTAATGACAGTAATTGCAGCTATTTTTTCAGATAATTAAACTTTATCTAAAGGGCACCCTTCATGTTATTTATATAGAAATGTCTTTTTAATTACACAACAAGGAATTATATGATATATACTTCTTCCTTCAGTTAATCAACTAAGCTTTAACCTGGTTTCACTAATTAGTACTGCTATGATATGTGTTCAAGTGTGGCAAAGTTTAAATAAATATACCACAAAGGAAATGCATTTTCCTTTTGGATAAATAAAAAATTTTCTTTTACTTTTCACAGATATAAAATAGAATTTATTTTTCTAAGGTCAGTTTTTTTCCACATAACACCAGAGTTAAGAAGAAAAAAACCACAAAAACCAGCTGATTATTTTTTGCTTGACCTGAAAATGAGATACATCTGTTCTGTTTCACCTGTATGTACAAGTTTGATATTCCATAATTGTTTCCAAAGGTTGGATAAAGTGAAATAGTTATTTCTGATTTTATTTATGATATTGTTTGTTCAATCATTCTTTTAATTTTTTCCAATCTAAGTCAAATATTTTAGTTTTTAATTTTAATTTTTTATTCAATGATAGTTCATTTAAAATATTTCAAGTGTACAGCAAAATGATTCAGCTTTATATATATATATATATACACACATATATATATGTGTGTGTGTGTGTGTGTGTGTTAGTCACTCAGCTGTGTCCGACTCTCCATGATCCCATGGTCTGTAGCCCACCAGGCTCCTCTGTCCATGGAATTCTCCAGGCCAGAATACTGGTGTGGGTTGCCTTTCCCTGCTTCAGGGCATCTTCCCGACCCAGGGATCGAACCCAGGTCTCTTAGGTCTCTAGCATTGGCAGGCAGGTTCTTTACCATCTGAGCCCACCAGGTGGCGCAAGTGGCAAAGAACCCCACTACAAATACAGGAGACAACAGTGGCAGTTTGGATTCTGGGGTGGGGAAGATCTCCTTTAGGAGGGCATAGCAACCCACTTCAGTTTTCTTGCCTAGAGAATCCCATGGACAAAGGAGCCTGATGGGCTTCAGTCCATAGCGTTGCACAAAGTTGGACATAACTGAAGCGACTTAGCTCGCATGCACATATATGTAAATATATATATATATAAATATATATATATACACACACACATCCATCCATACATATATATATATATGTTCCTTTTCAGATTCTTTCCATTGTAGATTATTATAAGACAATGAATATAATTTCCTGTACTATAATGTAGGTCCCTGTTGTTTATCAAATATCTTTGTTTTTAGAATAAATATGAAATCAAAGTAAATGGAATTAAGATACTGAAATTTATGGGCTTCCCTCCTAGCTCAGATGGTAAAGAATCTTCCTGCAGTTGCAGGAGACCTGGTTTCAATCCCTGGGTCGGGAAGATCCCCTGGAGAAGGAAACGGCAACCCACTCCAGTATCCTTGCCTGGAAAATCCCATAGACAGAGGAGCCTGGTGGGCTGTAGTCTACGGGGTCCCAAAGAGTTGGGCACGACTGAGAGACTAACACTTTTACTTTTACTGAATTGTAAGGATTCCATTTTTTCAAGTTTATTTTAACTCTGAGATTCAGATTTTAGTTATCAGAAGTAACTCATTAAAATACATCATATTTATTCATCCAATGTCTTCTTGATTATTTACTAAAGCACATATTTTAATCATTCTTTTTGCATCATTTTATGACAAAATTAGTAAAAAATATTAAAAAATATATTAACTGTTAAAGGACAAATTATATGCTCTGAAGCAAATTTCAAAATAATGAACACTGTTCTACTATTTTTCAGAAGTGGCAATACATTTTAATTAGTACTTGTATTATTTTAGAATGTTATCCAAGTCCTTAGAATATTAGAGAATCATATTTCTCTAATGAGTATAAATTGACAGGAGGAGAGAGTTGCCATTGCCTAGAGAATACTACCATATATAAAAAATGACTGAATCTGTGTATTAGCTAAGATCACTATGCACAGATTAATTTGAAATGCATAATGGTTGCAAAACATTCAAATGGTATAAAGACTGGAATTTCTACCATAACTCTACCATTTACTAGAAATACAGAATCACTATTACAAATTAGCCATGTATCCTTCCAGTATTTTCATTCATAGGTAAACATATATGTACATATTTTATGTAGGTAAAATTATATCACACATAGCTATTCTTCAATTTCCTCTTCATATTACTTCAAGTAAATATATTTACTTTTTTCTCAGTAAGAAAATGTACATGTGTTATAAAGACATTTGTAAGAATTCTCATATGTGGGTTTGGAAGTTGCTCTATAAACTCATGGTAACTAGATAACCACTTTTTATTGTACATATTTCCATAAATATATGGATGCATTTTTCTTATAAAATATTATTTAGCTCATTGTGAACATCTTTTCATTTCAGTACATGTAGATTTATTATTTTAGGTTTATTGTGTTCCATTTACCTATATGCTCTATTTATTGCATCCCCTGTTTACAAATATTTAGACTTATATCAATGTTTACTATTGCAAATTAGACTGCATACAACATCTGGATAAACAAGAGCACAAGGATATTAATTTCATTGTTTGTAATTGTGTGTGTGTGTGTGTAATCCTTGCATAGCTGTATGAGCACCAAGGAGTCAAACTGGATAATATTGCCTTTGTACGCCAAAACCTTGGCTATTTGCCATGTGACAATGCTTCTTCTATATGTGAACATATGAATTTAATAAATTGTCAGTTGAGCTTAGTATAGAAAAATTTAGATGCTTACATGTCCTATAAGATAATTTATAAAAAGAGAAGGGAAAGACAGATTACATATTTGAAATATTTCACATCCTGAAAACTGCAATATTTCTGTAGGCAAACATAAGAAGTTCAACCCTCAGTGCTCCCATTGATAGAATGAAGTTTTCACTGATTTTTTTCTTAATCATCCTAAATATAAGGTAGGTTTTCAGGACACTGAAAGAAGGGGACATACTTAGCAGCTTGTGTCCCATTATGCAGATATGGAAAAAATATCTTTCTGTCTGCTTTTCATAAGAGTGAGCATGTAAATTTAGAGTGATTACACTTGAGTTTGGACATTTGAAACTGTTCAAGAAGAAAAAATAATCACACCAGCAGAGGTCTGAAAAACACTGAGGCAATATCTGATTATTATAAGATTATCCTGAGTGTATGTTAAAGTTACTTATTTGGGAACAATCCATCCATCTAATGTCTGTTTCTTCAAGTTTTGAAACATTGACTCACTGTTTTATAAATAAAACCTACTACTTAATTTGTGGCCTGGTTAAAAAAAAAAAAAAAAGGAGGATCTTACTTCAACTTTGGTCAATGATCTCCCCAAAGCAATGACTATTTCTGTAAAAGAAATTCCTAGAAGTAAAATTGCTTGCACCAAGGAATTTGTACTCAATTACCTCAGCTTTCTTCTTTGGATATGGACCATCTCTACTGGACATACACTTTACTTTCTAGATTCTGACTTGGCTTACTACTTTTTAATGCCAAGATCCCTATATCCCACAGCTGTGGTAAAAACATCAAATGTATGTGAAGTGCTTTGAAAACTGCAAAGTTCTATATCAACATAACGTATGAACATGTAAGTGAAACTGTTAGTCACTCAGCCGTGTACAACTCCTTGCGACCCCATGGACTATAGCCTGCCAGGCTCCTCTGTCCATGGGATTTCCCAGGCAAGAATACTGGAATGGGCTGCCATGTCCTCCTCCCGGGGATCTTCCCAGGGATTGAACCCTCATCTCCTGTACTAGCAGGAGGATTCTCTGCCATGTGAGCCACGGGGAAACCCAATGTAACATACACTTTTGTTGAAAGATGTGTTTGCACATGAAGACAATAGCTGCATCTGCATAATTTCCTTTTATACAGAACCTAGCATGATTTCCTTATTAAAACATATTACAATACTATTTTTAAAATAATGTAATATGTTTCATGGCATAGCTGTCCATATGGTAAAATCAGTTTCTAATGTATATCAATTGAGCTGCCTAAAACAGAATATTGTCAGCTTAACCAAACACTATAAACAGCAATCAAGAAGGGCATGTGTTCCCAACATAACTTCCTAAGGTCTCTGCTCCTCTATCTACCTCCAGGGCAGCCAAGAAAACTCGTTTGGATCCATAGTCTAGAACGTGAAAGGTAACTTTCCAGTTAAGTAAATATTAGTGAAAATGAAATATTTGGAGAAAATATCTAGAAAAATGCATAATAACAAGAAATGCATTATAATATACAATTCATTATAATTATAATATTGACATTTAAGTAAATTAGTTCATCTATAATCAGGAGTCAATGACAAACAATTCTAAGAGAGAAAATACAATGACTTTGTGTACATGGGCCAGGTAGAGATAATTCAACTTGAAAATATTTTTGAGGATTGGATTCTCTGGTTTCCATATATATGTGTGTAGTCCTCATGATAACTGTAAAAATGTGACTGTAAAGAAAAGGGTTTTTGTTTCTTAAACATACAAATGGGGCTATTCACACATCATCAGTTATTCTGATAATCTCTTCAGAAGATCCCCAGTTGCCAACACAGGCAACTAACCAAAGAACAAATGATATGAGGAATGAAAACAGTTATCCTCTCAATTCTTCATTTTTTAAAAAATTCTTCATTTTAATTTGCATTCATAACCCACACAATATTACAGTCTCCCAAGAAGTGATATTTCAGTCGTACAGAAGTTCTAAAGGAGCCTGTGAAAGTAGACATTACAATATCCTCTCCTGCCTAATTCATCTATTTCCCAAAGAAATGATGTGATCATATTCATCCAGGGTCCCTTGCTTCCAATGTCCCTGCCTCTCAGAGGGTCATATGGTAACTCAACTCAGACTAACTCTGACAACTCTTCTCTAGCACTTTCCTTTCCCCAGAATGATTGCACTTTACTACCAGAGTGAACCAGAAGCACAGTGCTTTTCATTTAGAAATTGTCACTTTCAGTACATTTTAACCTTTTCTGCATGAATTAAAGCACTAATGAGGTATTCAGCAGAGGCGTAGCAAGTAAAATTGAAGTCAGTGTTTTTTTTTCTTCCCAGAATACCTTTTATATTCACTCTAGGTTAAATCATAGACAATATGTTAATATTTAATTCTTCATGACATAAATAAGAAATATGAAAGAAATACTAATTAAAGGAGAGATATTTAAAGAGTCAGTTACATGCCTTTTTGAATAAATTTGGGGGGGATAAGGAGCTACTTAAGCAATTTTCTGTAAGACAAATTAAAACATAAAAAACATTGAAATATTAATGAATACCTTTAAGAATACAAAATACATTATGGTTCTGAAGAGAATGTCAGAAAATGTCAAGAGGTCAAACTTCTTTTATAAATGTTCTTAGAATAGTCTGTAACCACAGTGTCAAATTTACAGTCAATTCCACCTGTGTTCTTGACCTCATCCCCGGTAGTTTCCCCCAGGACTTGACTTCATCAATTATCCGCTCTCCTTTCTCTCTTTTCAACCTCTCCTTCTTTACTGGATACTTTCGTATAATCACATGCTCAAACATGTCAAGTATTTTTCAGTAAAACTAGCAAAAGTTAAATATAAATAATAAAATAAAATAAAGCTGTCCTTCAAAGAAGTCACTTTTTCTTGCTATTTTCACTTCCCTTCTTTTCTTGACAAATCTTGAAAACTCTGTCCTCCCTAGCAGTTTCTATACCCTTATCTTGCACAGTTCCCCAGGCACTGTACTCTGGCTTCTTTGTTTACCACTTTGCTGCATCTGCTTTCATGAAGAATAACTTTCTGATGTAAAATCTTTTCTTTACGTCAGTGAGCTTCCAGAAAACATTTGATAACGCAGATTGCTTCCACCTATCTGAAACTCTTCATTTTTCAAGTTTCCATAATATCATTCTGTCTTGGTTCTTACCTTCCTTCTCAGATCATTCCTCCACCAGCTGTTTCCATCTTTACCCTTAGTTTATTGCATCACCTTACGGTTCATGGCGCAGTGGTAAAGAATCCACCTGCCAATGCAGGAGACTCAGGAGACATAGGTTCAATCCCTAGGTCAGGAAGAGTCCCTGGAGGAGGAAATGGCAACTCTCTCCAGTATTCTTGCCTGGGAAATCCCGTGGACAGAGGAGCCTGGCGGGCTACAGTCCATGGGGTCTTAAAGAGTCGGACTTGACTGAGCAACTGAGCACATGCTTCACTGACATCACAAGTCATCAGAAGAGAAATACATTTTCTTCCCTCAACCAAATCTATAAACTTAGCTGTGTTAGTATTCGTATTTCTATCTTCTTCTTCTCATGGAAGAAGTTTACCTTTTCCTATTGAAAGCCAATTACTTACTTTGTGCAATGAAGGAAAACTAGAAATGTACATCTTCACCAAAGCCAGTGGAGAAGTGTATCCTAAGAATAAGGGAGTTGTTAAATTGTCAAGTATTTTTATTGCACTAGTTATTCCTTTATGGTTTGCTTTGCCAGTTCTTCCTGTGTATGAGTGAGTGAAGTTGCTTCCTCTGTATCCAATTCCAAAACAATCATGCACCTTAATCTGAGATCCCAGGGACTTCAGTGCCCTCTTCTTTTTTATTTTAAATCTCTCTTCCTTTTAAGTGATCTTATTTATCCATGACTTTATCTGTCTGTTGATGCCTTCTAAATTTAAAACTATAATCTAGAACTTATTCCAGAGCTACAAACATATTTACAACTTTCTACTTGACCTTTCCACTTTGGCAACTAATGGACAAGTCTAACTCAGCCATTACCTAAACAACATTATTGATTTCCCACTCACCAACATGTTCCTTGATCAGTGTTCTCCTTCTAAGTGAATGGAATCAATGTCCTCATAGTTGCTCAGACCCAAAAGCTACAAATCACTTTTATTTCTCCCTTTTTCTTACATTCACATCAATCAGCCTGTTCTATAGTATTGATATCCAGAATATATTTCAAAGTGGTCTTCCTCTCATCTCCACTGATACTACCTTAAAATGAGATACCATCATGTGTTGCATGGACTATTGTAGGAAGTTCCTCTTGGTCTTCCTGTGTCTCTTACTTTTACCTCCCTCCAATCTATTATTCAACTTCTCTGGTGGCTCAGACTGTAAAGAATCCACCTTCAATTCAGGAGAGACAGGTTCAATCCCTGGTTTGGGAAGATCCCCTGGAGAAGGGAATGGCAACCCACTCCAGTATTCTTGCCTGCAGAATCCCCATGGACAGGGGAGCCTGGCAGGCTGTAGTTCTTGGGGTCACAAAGAGTCGGGCACAGTTAAGCAACTAAAACTTTCACTCACTTTCAATCTATTCATGGAGCAACCAAGGTGCTATTTTTATGTATAAATGAGATCATATGACTCCTTAAAACTCCCTAATGCCTTCCATTATTCTTAGAATAAAGTGTTAACTATTACCTGTAGCCTGCAAGGCTTTATGTAGTTTTGACTCCTGCCTATTCCATGCTCCTCTGATGTCACTTTTCCCTTTGTTTATCCTATCTCATCTCAAGCTCTTTTCATTTGCTGTTCTCTGTTCCTATAAAGCCCTTTCCCTGGCTTCTTCTCATTATTTGGATCTCACATTAAATACTATTAAAGCTGTCTTCCTCAACTAACTTATCTAATGGCTCTCACCCCTTCTTTACACCCACCCACATATTACCCCAATTAATTACTTACAGCTGTTATTGCAATGTAAGCTTATGATTTTACTTAACAGCTTATAAGTGTAAGACTTATTTCACCACAAAAGAGTAAGTCCCATGAAAGCAGGATTGTCTGTCTTTTTCACTGCTAAATTTCAAGTGCCTTGTATTATGCTTGGTCAATAAATATTTGGAAAGCATATGACAATGGTCAAGAGCATGGACTAAGTCAAATTCCTGGTTGTACTACTTACTGGATATATGATTTGATCAAGTCACTTAACCTCTATAAGACTGTTCTTCATCTGTAAAATGAAACAAAAATATCATCTATCTCATATGATTATTATGAAGATTTAAATGAAATTTTCATTGTTAAATACTTAAGCAGCAAAATTTGGACATAATAAGCACTTATGAAATGGACAGAGTTTTGTGACACTGTACAGGAGGCAGTGATCAAGAACATCCCCAAGAAAAAGAAATGAAAAAGGAAAAATGGTTGTCTAAGGAAGCCTTAAAAATAGCTGAAAAAAGAAAAGAAGCTAAAGGCAAAGGACAAAAAGAAAGGTATACCCATCTGAAGGTAGAGTTTCAAAGAATAGCAAGGAGAGATAAGAAAGCCTCCCTCAGCGATCAATGCAAAGAAATAGAGGAAAACAATAGAATGGGAAAGCCTAGAGATCTCTTCAAGAAAATTCAAGATACCAAGGGAACATTTCATGCAAAGATGGGCTCAATAAAGAACAGAAATGGTATGGACCTAACAGAAGCAGAAGATATTAAGAAGAGGTGGCAAGAATACACAGAAGAACTATACAAAAAGATCTTCATGACCCAGATAATCACGATGGTGTGATCACTCACCTAGAGCCAAACATCCTGGAGTCCAAAGTCAAGTGGGCCTTAGGAAGCATCACTAGGAACAAAGCTAGTGGAGGTGATGGAATTCTAGTTGAGCTATTTCAAATCTTAAATGATGATGCTATTTAAGTGCTGCACTCAATAGACCAGCAAATTTGGAAAATTCAGCAGTGGCCACAAGGCTGGAAAAGGTCAGTTTTCATTCCATCCCAAAGAAAGGCAATGCCAAAGAATAGTCAAAGTACCACACAGTTCCACTTATCTCACACACTAGCAAAATAATGCTCAAAATTCTCCAAGTGAAGCTTCAACAGTACGTGAACCGTGAACTTTCAGATGTACAAGCTGGATTTGGAAAAGGCAGAGGAAACAGTGATCAAACTGTCAATATCTGTTGGATCATCAAAAAAGCAAGAGACTTCCAGAAAAACATCTACTTCTGCTTTATTGGTTAGGCCAAAGGCTTTGACTGTGTGGATCACAACAAACTGTGGAAAATTCTTAGAGATGAGAATACCAAACCACCTTACCTGCTTCCTGAGAAATCTGTATGCAGGTCAAGAAGCAACAGTTAGAACCGGACATGGAACAACGGACTGGTTCTGAATTGGGAAAGGAGTACATCAAGGCTGTATATTGTCACCCTGCTTATTTAACTTCTATGCAGAGTACATCAGGCAAAAAGTCGGGCGGGATGAAGCACAAGCTGGAATCAATATTGCCAGAAGAAATATCAATAATCTCAGACATGCAGATGACACTGCCCTTATGGCAGAAAGCGAAGAGGAACTAAAGAGCTTCTTGAAGGTGAAAGAGGAGAGTGAAAAAGCTGGCTTAAAACTCAATATTCGTACAGGGTTATCATTACCATCTTTCTAAATTCCATAAATTTAATTAAAAAAAAACCTCAACATTCCAAAAATGAATATCATGGCATTCAGTCCCATCACTTTATGGCAAATCAATAGGGAAATAATGGAAACAGTGATAGACTTGATTTTCTTGTGCTCCAAAATCATTTCAGATGGTGACTGCAGCCATGAAATTAAAAGATGCTTGCTCCTTGTTAGAAAAGCTATGACCAATTAGACACCATATTAAAAAGCAGAGACATTACTTTGCCAACAAAAATCTGTCTAGTCAAAGCTATGGTTTTTCTAGTAGTCATGAATGGATGTGAGAGTTGGACTATAAAGAAAGCTGAGTGCCAAAGAATTGATGCTTTTGAACTGTGGTGTTGGAAAAGACTCTTGAGAGTCCCTTGGACTGCAAAGAGATCAAAGCAGTCCATCCTAAAGGAAATCACCCATGAATATTCATTGGAAGGACTGATGCCATCACCAAGGGAGTTGGTGATGGACAGGGAAGCCTGAGGTGTTGCAGTCCATGGGGTCACAAGGAGTCAGACATGACTGAGTGACTTAACTGAACTTACTGAAGAAATATTAACTATTTTAATTGACTTAATTAGTAGCATCTAACCAGTAAATGTGGATTTTCTTCATGTACTATTTTGGACATCTTCCACACTTTCTGGAAAAATCTTTTTTATATTCATGGCTTCAATTTCTACCCATAAGCTAATCCATCTCAAGTTTGCATCTCCAAGCTTTTTCCTTGAATTACAAACTCAAGCCACATATTCAATATCACCACTTGGATGTCCCATATGAAATCAAACTGAAAACATGAATATGTGTGAATCTGAACTCATCATATTCCTCCCACAATATGCTTCTTCTGTAATTTGTATACTGACCATCTACCCATTTGTTTTAAAGCTGGAAGCCTTCAAGTTGAACTAGAGTTACATCCTTCCTCAAAAAAACCCAGAAATCCTATCCAATATGCACTATACAACATCAAGTATGGCAAAGGAAGAATTACATTTGGAAGTAAAAACTATTCTTCATCAGAAAGGCAGTGCCTTTAAAATCAGATACTTCAATGCCACCCAAATTCTCTTTGAAGGACAGGAGTGAATAGTAGCAGAATATGCCACCCTCAATATGCCACTTTGGCAAAAAGATTTTTTGAGCTGACAGTAATTAAGAAGAAGCAGATAGAAGAAAAATTATCTGCTCTTCTCCTAAATAGGAGGATATATAAATTTGTAAACCAGGATACAAATTCATAAAAGTGTCTGCACTTTCCTCTCTGGGCTTCTCTGGTGACTCAGACAGTAAAGAATCAGATTGCAAAGCAGGAGACCTGGGTTTGATCCCTGAGTTGGGAAGATCTCCTGGAGCAGGGCATGGCAACCCACTCCAGTATTCTTGCCGGGAGAATCCCCATGGAAAGAAGAGCCAGCAGGCTAGAGTCCATGGGGTCGAAAAGAAGCGGACACAACTGAGTGACTAAGCACAGCACAGCTGCACTTTCCTCTCTACCAGAAAGGACAAGATTTAAGCATTAGAGACAACTCTAGACCATTAATAGCCCCAGGGGAATCTGCATAACAAACTTGTTAAAACTACTCTTCAGTTCAGTTCAGTTCAGTTCAGTCCCTCAGTCGAGTCCGACCCTCTGCCACCCCATGAATCACAGCACGCCAGGCCTCCCTGTCCATCACCAACTCCCGGAGTTCACCCAAACTCATGTCCATTGAGTCAGTGATGCCATCCAGCCGTCTCATCCTCTGTTGTCCCCTTCTCCTCCTGCCCCAATCCCTCCCGGCATCAGGGTCTTTTCCAATGAGTCAACTCTTCGCATGAGGTGGCCAAACTATTGGAGTTTCAGCTTCAGAATCAGTCCTTCCAAAGAAATCCCAGGGCTGATCTCCTTCAGGATGGACGGGTTGGATCTTCTTGCAGTCCAAGGGACTCTCAAGAGTCTTCTCCAACACCACAGTTCAAGAGCATCAATTCTTCGGCGCTCACCTTTCTTCACAGTACAAATCTCACATCCATATATGACCACTGGAAAAACCATAGCCTTTACTAGATGGAACTTTGTTGGCAAAGTAATATCTCTGCTTTTCAATATGCTATCTAGGTTTATCATAACTTTCCTTCCAAAGGAGTAAGCATCTTTTAATTTCATGGCTGCAGTCACCATCTGCAATGAATTTGGAGCCCAAAAATATAAAGTCTGACACTGTTTCCACTCTTTCCCCACCTATTTCCCATGAAGTGATGGGACCAGATGCCATGATCTTCGTTTTCTGAATGTTGAGCTTTAAGCCAACTTTTTCACTCGCCTCTTTCACTTTCATCAAGAGGCTTTTTCGTTCCTCTTCACTTTCTGCCATAAGGGTGGTGTCATCTGCATATCTGAGGTTATTGATATTTCTCCTGGAAATCTTGATTCCAGCTTGTGCTTCTTTCAGCCCAGAGTTTCTCATGATGTACTCTGCATATAAGTTAAATAAGCAGGGTGACAATATACAGCCTTGATGTACTCCTTTTCCTATTTGGAACCAGTCTGTTGTTCCATGTCCAGTTCTAACTGTTGCTTCCTGACCTGCATATAGGTTTCTCAAGAGGCAGATCAGGTGGTCTGGTATTCTCATCTCTTTCAGAATTTTCCACAGTTTATTGTGATCCACACAGTCAAAGGCTTTGGCATAGTCAATAAAGCAGAAATAGATGTTTTTCTGGAACTCTCTTGCTTTTTCGATGATCCAGCAGATGTTGGCAATTTGATCTCTGGTTCCTCTGCCTTTTCTAAAACCAGCTAGAACATCTGGAAGTTCACGGTTCACATACTGCTGAAGCCTGGCTTGGAGAATTTTGAACCTTACTTTACCAGCGTGTGAGATGAGTGAAATTGTGCAGTAGTTTGGGCAATCTTTTGGCATTGCCTTTCTTTGGGATTGGAATGATAACTGACCTTTTCCAGTCCTGTGGCCACTGCTGAGTTTTCCAAATTTGCTGGCATATTGAGTGCAGCACCTTCACAGCATCATCTTCCAGGATTTGAAATAGCTCAACTCGAATTCCATCACCTCCACTAGCTTTGTTCCTAGTGATGCTTTCTAAGGCCCACTTGACTTCACATTCCAGGATGTCTGGCTCTAGGTGAGTGATCACACCATCATGATTATCTGGGTCATGAAGCTTTTTTTTGTACAGTTCTTTTGTGTATTCTTGCCACCTCTTCTTAATTTCTTCTGCTTCTGTTAGATCCATACAATTTCTGTCTTTTATCAAGCCCATCTTTGCATGAAATGTTCCCTTGGTATCTGTAATTTTCTTGAAGAGATCTCTAGTCTTCCCCATTCTGTTGTTTTCCCCTGTTTCTTTGTATTGATCGCTGAGGAAGGCTTTCTTATCTCTCCTTGCTATTCTTTCTAACTTTGCATTCAGATGCTTATATCTTTTCTTTTCGCCTTTGCTTTTCACTTCTCTTCTTTTCACAGCTGTTTGTAAGGCCTCCTCAGACAGCCATTTTGGTTTTTTGCATTTCTTTTCCATGGGGATGGTCTTGATGCCTGTCTCCTGTACAATGTCATGAACCTCTGTCCATAGTTCATTGGGCACTCTGTCTATCAGATCTAGTCCCTTAAATCTATTTCTCACTTCCACTGTATAATCATAAGGAATTTGATTTAGGTCATACCTGAATGATCTAGTGGTTTTCCCTACTTTCCTCAATTTAAGTCTGAATTTGGTAATAAGGAGCTCATGATCTGAGCCACAGTCAGCTCCTGGTCTTGTTGTTGTTGACTGTATAGAGCCATCTTTGGCTGCAAAGAATATAATTACTCTGATTTCTGTATTGACCATCTGGTGCTGTCCATGTGTAGAGTCTTCTCTTGTGTTGTTGGAAGCGATGACCAGTGTGTTCTCTTGGCAAAACTCTATTAGCCTTTGCCCTGCTTCATTCCGTATTCCAAGATCAAACTTGCCTGTTACTCCAGGTGTTTCTTGACTTCCTACTTTTGCATTCCAGTCCCCTATAATGAAAAGGACATTTTTTGGGGGGTGCTAATTCTAAAAGGTCTTGTAGGTCTTCACAGATCCATTCAAATTCAGCTTCTTCAGATTTACTGTTTGGGGCATAGGCTTGGATCACTGTGATACTGAATGATTTGCCTTGGAAATGAACAGATCATTCTGTTGTTTTTGAGATTGCTTCCAAGTACTTCATTTCGGACTCTTTTGTTGACCATGATGGCTACTACATTTCTTCTAAGGGATTCCTGCCCACAGTAGTAGATATAATGGTCATCTGAATTAAATTCACCCATTCCAGTCCATTTTAGTTCGCTGATTTCTAGAATGTCGATGTTCACTCTTGCCATCTCTTGTTTGACCACTTCCAGTTTGCCTTGATTCATGGACCTGACATTCCAGGTTCCTATGCAATATTGCTCTTTATAGCATCGGACCTTGCTTCTATTACCAGTCACATCCACAACTGGGTATTGTTTTTGCCTTCCTCCATCCCTTCATTCTTTCTGGAGTTATTTCTCCACCAATCTCCAGTAGCATACTGGGCACCTACCAACCCGGGGAGTTCCCCTTTCAGTATCCTATCATTTTTCCTTTTCATACTGTTAATGGGGTTCTCAAGGCAAGAATAGTGAAGTGGTTTGCCATTCCCTTCTCCAGTGGACCACATTCTGTCCGACCTCTCCACCATGACCCGCCGGTCTCGGGTGGCCCCACACGGCATGGCTTAGTTTCATTGAGTTAGACAAGGCTGTGGTCCATGTGATCAGATTGGCTAGTTTTCTGTGATTATGGTTTCAGTGTGTCTGCCCTCTGATGCCCTCTCACAACACCTATCATCTTACTTGGGTTTCTCTTACCTTGTATGTGGGGTATCTCTTCACGGCTGCTCCAGCAAAGTGCAGCCGCTGCTCCTTACCTTGGAAGAGGAGTATCTACTCATGGCCACCCCTCCTGACCTTGAAGGTGGAGTAGCTCCTCTTCATCCTCCTATGCCCGTGCAGCCGACACTCCTTGGATGTGGGGTTGCTCCTCTCGGCCGCCTCCCCTGACTTCAGGTGTGTGGTAGCTCCCCTTGGCTGCAGCCTCTGACCTTGGACGTGGGGTAGCTCCTCTAGTATTAATTTCCCCATCTACCTGCTGTCTCATGATATGCCACACCTAGAAGCTCAAAGTCCTTTTCCTTTGTCTTGTCACAATTCTAAAAATTCATTGTTCTTTTGTTAGGATGTTAGATAAATCCAAGTTCTAACTACCTCTTTGAGTTATCCATGCATCATGCACAGGTTAAAAACTTCTATTTGTTTTTCTCTCCTTAAGCTGTCTTTCATTAGTCTAAGTTATAGGGTACTGGTCAGAGACACAAGATATGTAGAGGAAAAATATTTTTTTACTCCCCTACGTACCCAAGGGCATACACAACCTAGTGTATTTTAATCTTTTCACATTTGGTATTAATAGATTTTAGGAGAAAGTTAAACTAGATCAGTTTTGAATATTTCACTATTCTTTAGAACTGTCAGCAGACAAATTGTGTGCAAACACTCCCAAATTAAAGCTTCTGGAAATATGTAAGTCTTTTATTTCCTTTTTGACTATTACAGTTTGCAAAGTATAAAAACAGTTAAAGTGAAAATGATGAGTAAATTAAATCTAGTGGGGAAAAAAGATGGTAAATGAGAGGAGAGCAATTATATTGACTATATTTTCTCTCTTGTGTCTCTAGTTTTCATACCACTTCACTGGCATTAGAATTGGGACCAAAATAATATTTCAAACCAAGTTTTTCTTCATGTGCATTTTTAGTGAACAAAACATTTAGAATATGAAATATTATTAATGTTTGGTCATAGCCCATGACAGCACAGAATTCAATAATAGTTGGAATTTTAAGGCATGGAAAGAATAAATACAGTGCAAGTCATTCAGCAATGAAATAAAACTACTACAGATGTAATGTGCTATTGTCCTATTAACTTTGCTGAAAGAACCTATAAAAAATTCTATGACTAAAAAGACTCCATTACCAAATTCATTGCTAAACATTTTTCCTCTGCAGACTAGTTCCCAGTTTCATCAGCTTCTGTGAATGGGAGTCAAGTAAGGCCTATAACGAATAGGGAGAACACAGAGTTCATAGCACAAACCAATTCTATGGGAATGAGATCTTACAAAGATGATATTTAATGAGCAATGGTGCCAAATGAAGGCATTCATAAACTGTTTCCTCTCACACTCCATCAGGCTGCTACTTAAAAGATACTCAAACTTAAAGGGCAAGCCAGGAAATGCTATTTACCTTTGGGCTTTGTGATACCACTATTTCCTGATTTTCCCCATACTTAACTTTCTTCTTCTCAAGCTCCTTGTTATGGACTGAATGTTTGTGTCTCCCCTTAATTCACATGTTGAAAACTTAATGCCTTTGGGGCCTTTGGAAGACAATTAGGTCATGATGGGAGAATCCTCATGAATGTGGCTAGTGTCCTTATAAAAGAGATCTCAGAGATATTTCTAGCTCTCTTTCTACCACACGAGGACACAACAAGAAGTTGGTAGTGTGCTACCAAGAATCAGGCTTGTATCAGACACAAAATCTACCAGTTCCTTGATCTCAGACTTAGTCTCCAGAACTATGAGAAATAAATATTTGTTGCTTGAGCCACACAGGCTATCTCTCTCTCTCTCTCTCTCTCTCTCTCTCTATATATATATATATATATATATATATATATATATATATATATATATAGTAGCAGCTCAAACTGATGAAGACACTCCTCTATGGAGTACCCTTCTCTATAAATTAAATTTAGGTGTTCCCTAGGATTCTAACCATAGCTGTTTGTTTTTTTCTCCTTAATTTTTCTGAGTCATTAAATTGATTCTCAGAGCTCATGATTTTCTTCACAAGTCTGTATCTTTAAACTAAACCTTTGACAAATTCGTCTCGTATCTTAATATCCATATAGCTATCACACAGATCCTATAAATTCATATGTTCTTTTCTGGCCTACCACCTACTTCTTCTCTTGTACCTGATATTTTCTCATTTACCATTCCAATCAGTTACTCAATGCTATTGAGTGTATCTCTTAAACTTTCTTGAATCTCTTCTTCTTTCTACCATCTATACACATAGTTATCTGGTTACTCTCTGACAGATTTCCTTTACAACAACATTACTCCCAGCCAGTATACATCTCATGCTGATATTAGACAGAATAAATGATATAAATTACAAGTCAAAGCATGTCAATCTTTTGGTAAAAACTCACCAGTGATTTCTTAGTAGTGGTAGAGAGGGAAAGATTTTTTTTCTCATTTCTAAAACTAATTTTTTAATTTATTTTTTAATTGGGAGAAAATTGCTTTACACTGTTGTGTTAGTTTCTGTTGTGTGTGTGTGCTCAGGCTCTCAGTCGTGTCCGACTCTTTCGAACACTGTGGACTATATAGCCCTCCAGGTTCCTCTGTTCATGGGATTCTCCAGGCAGGAACACTGGAGTAGGTTTCCATTTCCTTCTCCAGGGAATCTTACCTACCCAAGGATGAAACCTGCATCTCCTGAGTCACCTGGATTGCCCAACAGCGGAAATCAGTCATAATTATATATATATATATATATATATATATATATATATATCCCCTCCCTCTGCTTTCATTAAATTCTAAATCTCCTCCCCCAATCCCCTGTGGGGAAAAGATTTAGAGTTTAATGAAAGCTTGAAAGAGTAGCAGCCAATTCAACATGGATTCAATAGGATTCTATAAATTTTAAACATATATATTGTCTTAAATCAAGCCAATATTAAATTATTTTTAAGAAGCAAATGAATTACTTAACCAAAAAATTAGAAAAATAACAGGAATGCTGAAAATAGCTTAATGAAAACTTCCAAAATAAATATATTTTTAAAGTTTTTAAATATGAAAAATTTAGAAAAATACACCCAAAGTGCAATAGTAAGACAAGATTACTCAAAAATATCATATATAAAAATATGCATATATATGTGTCAGAGAGACAGAGACAGGTACATACACTGGGAGGGAGCAAGGCATTGATTTTGATGACATCATTCACACAATTGTGAAAACTAGCTGCCGTCTATGGGGTCACACAGAGTCGGACATGACTGAAGTGACTTAGCAGCAGCAGCAAGTCTGAAATTTGTAAAGCTGGCTGGCAAGTTGGAAATTCAGGGAAGAGCTGATAATACAGCTTGAGTCCAAAATTCACAGGGCAGGCTAGCAGGCTGGAAACTCAAGGCAGTGTTTTTATTTGCAATCTTTTTTCCTCCCTCGGCTTTATGGAGGTATAACTGACAAATAAAATTGTATATATTTAAAGTGGCAGTAAGGCATAAATATACTTGGTGAAATGATTATCAATATCTGGTTAACTCACACATCCATCAGCTCACTTAGTTATATGTTTTACTTTTGTGATGATAATGTTTAAGGTTGACTCTCAGCAAATTTCAAGAAAACAATACAGTATTATTAACTATTTGTCACCATTAGATCCCCAGAGCTTATTAATTTTGTTACTGAAGACATGCAGTCTTTGAACACAATCTCCCTATCTTTCCCACCACATACCACCTAGTAACCACCATTCTAATTTCTGTGTCTACAAGTTTGACTTTTTTTAAGATTCCACATATAAATGAGATAATACAGTACTTGTCTTTGGCTAGTTTCATTAAATATCTTATAACCCTTATTTCTGTAAATGGCAGAATTACCTTTTTCCTCATGGCTGAATAATATTCAATGAATGACTGAAAATGGGCATGAGGGATCTTTGTGGGGTGATAGTCAAGAAGCAACAGTCAGAACCTGACCAGAACAGTCAGGACATGGAACAACTGACTGGTCCCAAATTGGAAAAGGAGTACATCAAAGCTGTATATTGTCACCCTGCTTATTTAACTTATATGTGGAGTATATCATGTGAAATGCCAGGCTGGAAGAAGCACAAGCTGGAATCAAGATTGACGGGAGAAATATCAATAACCTCAGATATGCAGATGATACCACTTAGGGCAGAAAGTGAACAAGAACTAAAGAGCCTCTTGATGAAACTGAAAGAGGAGAGTGAAAAAGCTGGCTTAAAACTCAACATTCAGAAAACTAAGATCATGGCATCTGGTCCCATCACTTCATGCAGATAGGTGAGGAAACAATGGAAACAGTGACAGACTTGATTTTCTTGGGCTCCAAAATCACTGCAGATGGTGACTGCAGCCATGAAATTAAAAGATGCTTGCTTCTTGGAAGAAAAGCTATGACCAATCTAGACAACATATCAAAAAGCAGAGACATTACTTTGCCAACAAAAGTCTGTATATTCAAAGCTATGGTTTTTCCAATAGTCATGAATGGATGTGAGAGTTGGACCATAAAGAAAGCTGAGAGCTGAAGAATTGATGCTTCTGAGCTGTGGTGCTGGAAAAGACTCTTGAGAGTCCCTTGGACTGCAAGGAGATCAAACCAGTCAATCCTAAAGAAAATCAGCCTGAGTATTCATTCATTGGAAGGACTGATGGTGAAGCCAAAGCTCCAATACTTTCGCCACCTGATGCAAAGAGCTGACTCATTGGAAAAGATCCTGATGCTGGGAAAGATTGAAGGCAGGAGGAGAAGGGGACATCAGAGGATGAGATGGCTGGATGGCATCACCAACTCGATGGACATGAGTTTGAGCAAGCTCCAGGAGTTGGTGATGTACAGGGAAGCCTGGTGTGTTGCAGTTTGTGGTGTCCCAAAGAGTCAGACATGATTGAGTGACTGAACTGAACTGGAAACCTTTTAAAATCACGTTGGAGTGATTGATTGTAGAGCTCAGTAAATTTACTAAATAGCATTTACTTATTCAATTGAAATAAGTAAGTTACATGATATATAAATTATACCTCTAAACACAGTTGCTGGTTTTTTTGTGTGTTTGTTTTTATTTTTATTGGGCTCTAGGCAATGAGATGGGCAATACCTCTGTAAGTTATGCCCCACCAGGACGATATTTCTCGAGCTTCCTAGTAATCTCAACAGCCACTTCCTCTGCCTGAACCATTGCCTCCTTCCTGACATCCAGATTCTTTCGGGGAATCTCTCCAGTCTCATAGAAAGGCTTGATCTCTAAGCTTCTCCCCCAAAACACCGGTGGGCACCTTAGAGAAGCAATGGATTCGTGAGGCAATACTGCATTTGTTTGCCAGGTATCGGGAGATGCGTTCTTTGCTCTTGGCAGCTGCTCGGCCAATGAAGGTAGAGTGGAAAATGAGTCCGTATTTTGGGGTGTTATCCCTTGTTTTCAAGGCTCTGGAAATTTGGTCCCTTTGCTGGGCCCAGGGGATCACTCAGACACCAGGACTGTCAAAACACAGTTTTAAAAAAAACTATATCACACATAATACATAACAATGAAATGTTAAAAATATTTTCATTAAAATTTGGAACAAGATATGAAAGGTAACTATCAACACTTTTACTTAGCATAACACTGTAGACCTAGTTACATAACAATAAAGTTTAAAAAGGTGTACAAAGTGGGAAGTAAATAACGACACACATGGGTTTTATTGAAAATAGCAACATTATATAAATGTAAAATATCTTAGGATAATTTTAACTGAAAATGTAGAGTACATATATTTGCATGACCTTAAAAATAGTTTTAATATTGGAATAGATAAAAAGTGATGTAAATAAACTGAGGGAAAAGTGTAAGACTGAATGTTGTAGTTATACAAATTCTCCTCAAAATTACACATATAATAAAATTCTAGTCAAAATCTCTTCCCTCTTTTCTTCCATCTTAAAAAAAATAGCAAAGCAATGCCATTATATAGATGAAGAAATAAATAAGCAAGAAAATATAAGTAAACTTAGCCAGAAAGCAGAATTATGATCAAATTTTATTATCACTTAATAAAATTCAGCTATAATAACTGAAATAATGTAAAGGTAGAAGGATATCACATGTGAAAGGCTGACACTGTTGCCTACATGCAAATTTGTTTTAAAATAAACATCCATTTTTAGCAAAACTAAAGTCAAAGAACTAATTAAGAAATAACTTGCATTGCATATGATGGACAATAAATTAATATGCTTAATATAAATAAATATTTTATACTGATTTAGAAAAAAACTGAAATAGGACAAAAATGGACAAGAGAGGGGAAAATGCAATTCCTAAAATAAATGACAATCAGAATACTTGAAATATTCTGTACAAGGATGATAAGCAAGCAAAGAAATGCAAATATTTATATAAAATATTTCTCTATTGCATTGGCAAAGGTTATTTTTTAAATACATAATAGTAATATTAACAGGAGTGAGGAGAAATAGAGAATAAATTGGCCCTTATCTGGAATAAATCTGGAACTATTTTATAAATATTATAGAATTTATGCAACATAAATAACCTACAGCATTGTCATAATTATCCTGAAAACATTATCACTGATGCTCAAACAAGACTGAGTTTCAAGAGCAAAACATTAAATGAGCAAACTTATCAAACACATCTTAAGAAATAGTACCCTCTTCAAAATGTAGAGGACTAATAGGTGGAACTCTGCATTCAGATGGATATATACTTCCTTTTCTCCTTTGCCTTTCCCTTCTCTTTTTTTCTCAGCTATTTGTAAGGCCTCCTCAGACAACCATTTTGTCTTTCTTTTTCTTGGAGATGGTCTTGATCACTACCTCCTGTACATTGTCATGAATCTCTGTCCATAGTTCTTCAGGTACTCTATCAGATCTAAATCCCTTGAATCTATTTGTCACTTCTACTGTATAATCATAAGGGATTTGATTTAGGTCATACCTGAATGGCCTAATGGTTTTCTCTACTTTCTTCAATTTAAGCCTGAATTTGGCAATAAGGAGTTCATGATCTGAGTCACAGTCAGCTCCAGGTCTTGTTTTTGCTGACTGCATAGATTTTCTCCATCTTTGGCTGCAAGGAATATAATCAGTCTGATTTCAGTATTGACCACCTGATAATGTCCATGTGTAGAGTCATCTCTTGTGTTGTTGGAAAAGGGTGTTTGCTATGACCAGTGCATTCTCTTGGCAAAACTCTGTTAGCCTTTGCCCTGCTTCATTTTGTACTCCAAGGCCAAACTTGTCTGTTACTCCAGGTATCTCTTGACTTCCTACTTTTGCATTCCAGTCCCCTACAATGAAAAAGACATATTTTTTAGGTGTTAGTTCTAGAAGGTCTTGTAGGTCTTCTAGAACCAGCCATGAAATTCAATGATGCTTGCTCCTTGGAAGAAAAGCTATGACAAACCTAGACAGCATATTAAAAAGCAGAGACGTCACTTTGCCAACAAAGGTCCATATAGTCAAAGCTATGGTTTTTCCAGTAGTCATATATGGATGTGAGATTTGGGCCATAAAGAAGGCCGAGGGCCGAAGAACTGATGCTTTTGAGCTGTTGTGCTGGAGAAGATTCTTGAGAGTCCCTTGGACAGCAAGGAGATCAAACCAGTCCATCCTAAAGGAAATCAACCCTGAATACTCATTGTAAGACCTGATGCTAAAGCTGAAGCTCCAATACTTTGGCCACCTGATGTGAAGAGCCAACTCATTGGAAAAGACCCTGATGCTGGTAAAGATTAAGGGCAGGAGGAGAAGTGGGTAACAGAGGATGAGATGGTTGGATGGCATCATCAACTCAGTGGACATGAGTTTGAGCAAACTTAGGGAGATAGTGAAGGACAGGGAAGCCTGACATGCTGCAGTCCATGGGGTTGCAAAGAGTCAGACACGACTGAGCGACTGAACAACAACAAAACTTATAAATGGAGCTCAAACCTGGTGCTCTGTGACAACCTAGAGCAGTGAGATGGGGTGGGAGTTGGAAAGGAGGTGCTAGAGGGAGGGCACATATGTATACCTATGGCTGATTCATGTTGATGTAAAGCAGAAACCAACACAATATTGTAAAGCAATTGTCCTCCAATTAAAAATGTTTTAAAACGACAGTATTTATATAGAAAAATTCTTATTTGCAAACTAATGCTATGATGTCAGTACAGAAGAAAACTGCAATCAAAATTAGATTGTTTTCTGTAATTGATTTTGAAATGCCAGTCTTTTCACTTTCCACCTTTGAAAGTGAAAGTGTTAGTTGCTCAATTGTGTCCAACTCTTTGTGACTGTAGCCCACCAGGTTCCCCTGTCCCTGGAATTCTCCAGGGAAGAATAATGGAGAGGATAGCTGTTCCCTTCTCCAGGGGGTCTTCCCAACCCAGGGATCGAACCCAGGTCTACTGCACTGCAGGCAGGTTCTTTACCATTTGAGCCTTAGACCTTCTCAAAAATAAATCGTTTTATTGCTATAATAATCCTCAGATCATGTTAGTCAGCACTCTACTTTTGAAAGTAAACAAATTTCTTCTTGTAGCACAGTCTATTCCTAGCTCCTAAATAATGTAGTTGAAATTATGTTCAATTGACATCTAAATTAACAGAAAAGTTGTTATTGGGAAAATGTATAGGATAAAAATAATGACAATTATACTAACACATAGCCACTTACTTTCCGTATACAATTATTTTTTTGTTAGTCACATGGTTAAAAATTATTTCTTTTCAATTAATCTAGTTCCATGCCTTCAGAATGTGACTCTAACTAGAAAAAATAGCAAACAATTCTATTATCTAAAATTTCTAGAGATGAATGTTTCACAGCCTTTTTTGAGACTAGCATCTCAGAGCCCTTAGCCCTAAGTTGAATTATTGCTCTGGAAGAGATGGGAACTCTAAGAAACAGTGACATACGAAAGAAAAAAAGATAATCCCTGATCATCTGGAATATTCTAAACATATATCTCTCAGATGAAACTCTTAATCATGAGTTAAGAAGATATACCCCCAACCATGCCTAGGGTAAATATCAAAACGTTCTCGATGCGACCAAGACAGCTGAAGCAGCATGGTAGCCATCATGTGTTCAGGCATTGTGATGCAGTGCCTGTTATTCAGACCTCAATTTCCCTCTCTACCACTGTAAGACCCTACATAAATTCTCTGTCTGATTCTGATTTTCCTTATGCAAGTTGGAGATAATATCCCCACCTCACAAGGTTATAAATTACTGTAAAATTTTACAAGATGTGTATACACACGAATAAAGGTATAGCCTCACACATAGCTGACACTCAAAGATCGGTCCTTCCCTTCTACCCTAGTACATAGAAAGGCTTGCCCTAAGGTATAGATATGCAAAAGCACATTGGTTGACCTAAGGAATTTTCCTGGAATTTTCTGGGCATCTTTTTTGTTGTTCTTATGAGAAGAGGGAGCAGAGAGGGGAAGTTCTATTTTCATTTAGTGATCCATGGCCACTCTACAATATATCAGAAAGAGACAAAAGTAAAAAGAGAGGGAGCGAGGGAGGTGGGGAGAAAGGAAGGAAGATAGGAAAGAAAAGAGAAAATGAGCCTCCTAAAATGTTAAATATGCATCTGTGGAGAAACAATGAGGGCACATTTGTTTAGCTCTGGTGACTTGAGGGAGGTGGCCCTCAGAAAGACTTCATTCCTGTAAGAGGCTTCCAGGCAGTACTTGCTTTGGTCTGAAAACTCTCTGACCTAAAAGACCAAAGCAATACTTGGTCTGTTGTCCTCACTTGGTGCCTTGAATTTTATCTTTCTTAAATTTTACATTTGAGAGGCATTTAAAGAATAATTGTTAAGAGCATAAGTTCTGGAGTCAGACTCCTGGCTTCAAACTCTGGCACTGTCCTTCTCCCAGTTTTGTGACATAAGGCAAGTTGCTTGCTTAGCCTCTCTGTGCTTCAGTATCCTCATCTATAAAATGAAAGTTACAGTAACACCTACTTCATAAAATTGGTGTAAGGATTCAATGAGTTAATACATTTTAAGCATTTAGAACAAGGCTTGTTCACTGAAGTTGAATTATTAATATCACCACTACCCATGAATCAGCTGAATACCCTGACTTGCTAGCCACCTAGACCTTGACAAGTTCAGGAGGTGAAATCTTCTACAGATCATGTGGGTTTGTTGAAGTCAAAAACTCTTAAGAATCCAAGCTCCACTTCTTATCACTATGACCTTGAGCAAGTCCTTAAATTTCCAGTTTCTTCATCTGTTGATGGAAAAAAAAAGGGGCAGGGGGGTGCTGCAGTGCTTAGTCACATCCAACTCTTTGAGACCCCATAGACTGGCCCTCCAGGCTCCTCTGTTCGTGGGATTTCCCAGGCAAGAATACTGGAGTGGATTGCCATTTCCTCTTCCAGGGGATCTTCCCCACCCAGAGACTGAACCCATGTCTCCTGTAGGCAGATTCTTTACCACTTGAGCCACTGGGAAGCCCCTCAAAAGGGGAGGGAGTAGTAATAAATTCCTACACAGAAAGGCTGTCATGAAGATTTAATTAAATGTTATACATAGTGCTTACTCTTCTAAGTCGCATATCATAAGACATCAATGAATTTAAAAATTTTAAATGTGCAACCTTAATTAAGCAATCTTGTTAATATAATAATATATTAACATATAATAATACAAGTGTGTCATCATAATAAACCTCACTGTGATAAATACAAGGTAGTGCTACACATTTGTTAAGAAACCACATATATAATATATACAATTACATACTATGATACGTAGTGTCCCTTGATATACTTGGAAGGTCAATAAAAATGCCCATCACAGCATGCAAAGCCTGGCACAGTCTGATGCCCCAGCCTTCCCATTCTTCCTTACCTTTTTATGCTTCAGTGACACTACGTTTTTTCTATTCTTTGCACACTCTATGCTCATTTCTGTAGCTAGGATCTTTCTACTTGATATTTCCCATGGAACACTTACCCTCCAGCTGTTCTCATCTTGAATTACTCTCTTCACTCAGTCTCTCCTAAAATTTCAAAACCCCAGGCCATCCCCGAACACTCTGTTACCTGTGTCAACCCTCACCATAACAGCTGTCATATTACCTTGTTTTATCTTCCTTGTAGCACTCATAACAAGGAGAAATTTTCTCATTTTTAACTTGTTTCATCTAACTAGATGGTAAACTCAGTGTAAGGAGAGGCTGCACCTCACTTTTTCACCAATGTAGACCCAGAATCTCTATTTCTCTCCCTATCTCTGTGTCTGTCTCTCCAGATATATATTTATTGTGGCTGTTGTTACTGAATGAATGAATGAAAACATGAAAACTGTGTAGTCAAATTTCAATGATGGGAGATTCAACTTTATTCAGGCCCAATTCTTTAAAAAAAAACAAAAACACCTAATACAAGCTCACTTAAATAATAGAAGAGCATTGTAAATTTGAGTTTTATCAAGCTAATCTTATACAATATTTTAGCAGCACTTCTCCTTAGACTTGAAAACAAGCTCTACAGCTGAAACTAGTATGTGTCCTTCAATCAAGAATTAGTTACATTACTGATTCCCAAAAGGAAATTTATGTTGTTATTTCTTTTTTTTTTTTTTTGAGGGGGAACTCTTATACATGTTCCACCAAAAATTACTTGGGAGAACCAATAGCTGCTTATACTATAAACACTGATGGATATATGAGGTCAATGTTTTGGGTAAAAGTAATGCCATAAGTTTAAAATTAATTGAATTATTAAGTTAGCTTACATGATATATGAATATTTTTGTATCTATTTCCAGAAGAGTAGGTAGAAAGAAATGTTAGTCCAGATATAGGTTATAATACATAATTCTAAAATTCATTTTAATACTTATAATTTCTCAGTATTTAAAATTGCACCTAATTTAAGCTGTAAACAGCAGGTACAATATTATTATCTGAAACAGTTCAGACAGATTCACTATTTGTCACAACCCTCATGTTTAGCTAGTACCACTAATCCTACTCTAAAACAAGTAAATTTTAAACTTAAGTTTTCCTATCAGTGTTTCCAGGGAAATGCTATAATTATTCCTTCAAATGGAAATTATTTGGACATGTTGCCACAAGTTGTTTGAAAAGTATAGATGACTTACATTTTAAAGACATTCTAAGATGGCTAGTGGATTTTTGTAAGGTGAGATTCATTTATTCTTGTGATGTAGCTTACAAAACTAAAAGGTTTCCTCTTGTACTATTTTACAATGATATATATTGTAGAAGCAGAAGATAATAAGAAGAGGTGGCAAGAATACACAGAAGAACTGTACAAAAGGAATCTTCACGACCAGATGATCATGATGGTGTGATCACTCACCTAGAGCCAGACATCCTGGAATGTGAAGTCAAGTGGGCCTTAGGAAGCATGACTAGGAACAAAGCTAGTGGAGGTGATGGAATTCCAGTTGAGCTATTTCAAATCCTGAAAGATGATGCTGTGAAAGTGCTGCACTCAATATGCCAGCAAATTTGGAAAACTCAGCAGTGGCCACAGGACTGGAAAAAGTCAGTTTTCATTCCAATCCCAAAGAAAGGCAATGCCAAAGAATGCTCAGACTATTGCACAATTTCACTCATCTCACACGCTAGTAAAGTAATGCTCAAAATTCTCCAAGCCAGGCTTCAGCAATACGTGAACTGCGAACTTCCAGATGTTCAAGCTGGTTTTAGAAAAGGTAGAGGAACCAGAGATCAGATTGCCAACATTCGTGAATCATTGAAAAAGCAAGGGAGTTCCAGAAAAACATCCATTTCTGATTTATTAACTATGCCAAAGTCTTTTATTATGTGGATCACAATAAACTGTGGAAAATTCTGAAGGAGATGGGAATACCAGACCACCAGACCTGCCTCTTGAGAAATCTGTATGCAGGTCAGGAAGTGACAGTTAGAACTGGACATAGAACAACAGACTGGTTCCAAATAGGAAAAGGAATACATCAAGGCTGTATATTGTCACCCTGCTTATTCAACTTATATGCAGAGTACATCATGAGAAATGCTGGGCTGGAGGAAGCATAAGCTGGAATGAAGATTGCTGGGAGAAATATCAATAACCTCAGATATGCAGATGACACCACCCTCATGGCAGAAAGTGAAGAAGAACTAAAGAACCTCCTGATGAAAGTAAAAGAGGAGAGTGAAAAAGTTGGCTGAAAGCTCAACATTCAGAAAGCTAAGATCATGTCATCGGGTTCCATCACTTCATGGCAAATAGATAGGGACAAAGTGGAAACAGTGGCTGACTTTATTTTACTGGGCTCCAAAATCACTGCAGATGGTGACTGCAGCCATGAAATTAAAAGACGCTTATTCCTTGGAAGGAAAGTCATGACTAACCTCTGTTCAGTTCAGTTCAGTTCAGTCACTCAGTCTTGTCCGACTCTTTGTGAACCCATGAATCGCAGCACGCCAGGTCTCCCTGTCCATCACCAACTCCCAGAGTTCACTCAAACTCACGTCTATCGGTGATGCCATCCAGCCATCTCATCTTCTGTCGTCCCCTTCTCCTCCTGCCCCCATCCCTCCCAGCATCAGAGTCTTTTCCAATGAGTCAACTCTTCACATGAGGTGGCCAAAGTACTGGAGTTTCAGCTTCAGCATCATTCCTTCCAAAGAAATCCCAGGGCTGATCTCCTTCAGAATGGACTGGTTGGATCTCCTTGCAGTCCAAGGGACTCTCAAGAGTCTTCTCCAACACCACAGTTTAAAAGCATCAATTCTTCAGTGCTCAGCTTTCTTCACAGTCCAACTCTCACATCCATACATGACCACAGGAAAAACCATAGCCTTGACTAGACGAACATTTGTTGGCAAAATAATGTCTCTGCTTTTCAATATGCTATCTAGGTTCGTCATAAATTTCCTTCCAAGGAGTAAGTGTCTTTTAATTTCATCTGCAGTCACCATCTGCAGTGATTTTGGAGCCCAGAAAAATAAAGTCTGCCACTGTTTCCCCATCTATTTCCCATGAAGTGATGGGACCTGATGCCATGATCTTCGTTTTCTGAATGTTGAGCTTTAAGCCAACTTTTTCACTCTCCACTTTCACTTTCATCAAGAGGCTTTTTCATTCCTCTTCTCTTTCTGCCATAACGGTGGTGTCATCTGCATATCTGAGGTTATTGATATTTCTCCCAGCAATCTTCATTCCAGCTTGTGCTTCTTCCAGCCCAGAGTGTCTCATGATGTACTCTGCATAGAAGTTAAATAAGCAGGGTGACAATATACAGCCTTGGCGTACTCCTTTTCCTATTTGGAGCCAGTCTGTTGTTCCATGTCCAGTTCTAACTGTTGCTTCCTGACCTGCATATAGGTTTCTTAAGCGGCAGGTCAGGTGTTCTGGTATTCCCATCTCTTTCAGAATTTTCCACAATTTATTGTGATCCACACAGTCAAAGGCTTTGGCATAGTCAATAAAGCAGAAATAGATGATTTTCTGGAACTCTCTTGCTTTTTCCATGATCCAGTGGCTATTGGCAATTTGATCTCTGGTTCCTCTGCCTTTTATAAAACCAGCTTGAACATCTGGAAGTTCGCAGTTCACATATTGCTGAAGCCCAGCTTGGAGAATTTTGAGCATTACTTTACTAGCGTGTGAGATGAGTGCAATTGTGCTGTAGTTTGAGCATTCTTTGTCATTGCCTTTCTTTGGGGTTGGAATGAAATCCGACCTTTTCCAGTCCTGTGGCCACTGCTGAGTTTTCCAAATTTTCTAGCATATCAAGGGCAGCAGTTTCACAGCATCATCTTCCAGGATATGAAATAGCTCAACTCGAATTCCATCACCTCCACTAGCTTTGTTTGTAGTGATGCTTTCTAAGGCCCACTTGACTTCACATTCCAGGATATCTGGCTCTAGGTGAGTGATCACACCATCGTGATTATCTGGGTCATGAAGATCTTTTTTGTACAGTTCTTCTGTGTATTCTTGCCACCTCTTCTTAATATCTTCTGCTTCTGTTAGCTCCATACCATTTCTGTCCTTTATCGAGCCCATCTTTGCATGAAATGTTCCCTTGGTATCTCTAATTTTCTTGAAGAGATCTCTAGTCTTCCCCATTCTGTTGTTTTCGTCTATTTCTTTGCATTGATCGCTTAGGAAGGCTTTCTTATCTCTTCTTGCTATTCTTTGGAACTCTGCATTCAGATGCTTATATCTTTCCTTTTCTCCTTTGCTTTTTGCTTCCCTTCTTTTCACAGCTATTTGTAAGGCCTCCCCAGACAGCCATTTTGCCTTTTTGCATTTCTTTTCCGTGGGGATGGTCTTGATCCCTGTCTCCTCTACAATGTCACGAACCTCAGTCCATAGTTCATCAGGCACTCTATCTATCAGATCCAGACAGCATATTAAAAAGCAAAGACATTACTTTGCCAAGAATGGTTCCTCCTTTCAAGGCTATGGTTTTTCTAGTAGTCATGTATGGATGTGAGAGTTGAAGCTGAGTGTGGAAGAATTGATGCTTTTGAATTGTGGTGTTGGAGAACACTCTTGCGAGTCTCTTGGACTGCAAGGAGATCCAATTAGTCTATCCTAAAGGAGATCAGTCCTGAGTGTTCATTGGAAGGACTAATGTTCAAGGGGAAACTCCAATACTTTGGCTACCTTATGCAAAGAGCTGACTCATTTGAAAGGACCCTGATGCTAGGAAAGATTGAAGGTGAGAGGAGAAGGGGACGACAGAGGATGAGATGGTTGGATGGCATCACCAACTCAACGAGCATGAGTAAACTCTGAGAGTTGGTGATGGACAGGGAGGCCTGGTGTGCTGCAGCCCATGGAGTCGCAAAGTGTCAGACACGACTAAGCGACTGAACTGAACTGAATTGATAGTCTAAAAATGATTTATCCTTAAAACCAGTGGAATTTTGTAAACTTTTGATATGTGAAGTTAGAAGGAAACTTAGAGATCTATTATTACTACTAGTATATTAAATGATATGAGACAATACCACAAAGGTACTTGTAGAGATAAATTATGAAAATATTAACCCCATAAGAATATTTTAAACTGATCCAATCACCATTAAAGACAGCACTCCTATTTTAAAATAAAAGGATGGAATTTATGTTGAGAGAAATAATTCAAAAGTTAGATATAGATAAATACACAAAGCTAATGACTGTTGGATTTTTTATTAATTTTGAATACGTGAAATTAGCCTTCAAATGATGCAACTATAAAGAAGCAATTGAGCAAATTATAGTATCTTCACTTGAATGACCATTATGCAGCAATCAAAATGGCTATGATAACAATAAGATGCTAAAAATATCAGTTCAGTTCAGTTCAGTTGCTCAGTCGTATCCAACTCTTTGTGACCTCATGGACTGCAGTACACCAGCCTTCCCTGTCCACCACCAACTCACAGAGCTTACTCAAACTCATGTCCATCGAGTCGGTGATGCCATCCAACCATCTCATCCTCTGTCATCCCCTTCTCCTCCTGCCCTCAATCCTTCCCAGCATCAGGGTCTTTTCCAATGAATCAATTCTTCCCATCAGGTGGTCAAAGTATTGGAGCTTTAGCTACAACATTAGTCCTTCCAATGAATAGTCAGGACTGATTTCCTTTAGGATTGACTGGTTGGATTTCCTTGCTGTCCAAGGGACGCTCAAAAGTCTTCTCCAACACCACAGTTCAAAAGCATCAATTCTTCTGTGCTTAGTTTTCTTTATAGTCCAGCTCCTACATCCATACATGACTACTGGAAAAGCCATATAATTAATGCTTAATAAGGATGATACTTTTAGTATGATGTTGGGCTTTCCTTGTTGCTCAGTCAGTAAAGAATCTAGCTGCAGTGCAAGAGACCTGGGTTCTATCCCTGGGTTGGGAAGATCCCTGGAGAAGGAAATGGTGACCCATTCCAGTATCCTTGCCTGGGAAATCTCATGGACAGAGGAACCTGGTGGGCTGCAGTCCATGGCGTTGCAAAGAGTCGGGCACGACTGAGCAACTTACAGTTACTTAAACATATTAATGGAGCTTCCATGGTGACTCAGATGGTAAAGAATCTGACTGCAATACAGGAGACCCAGGTTTGATCCCTGGATCAGGAATATCCCCTGGAGAAGGAAATGGCAGCCCACTCCAGTATTCTTGCCTGGAAAATCCTATGGACAGAGGAGCCTGGTGGGCTGTAGTCCATAGGGTTGCAAAGAGTCGGACACAACTGAGCAACTAACAATTTCACTTTGTTTTTGAAAGATATGTACGGAGAGAACACACAAACCTAATGGCTAAAGTGTTAGGACCTGAGATTATAATGATTTCTTTCCTTTCATTTTTTAAATTCCCTATAGTTTTTTTTTTAAATTTTGTTTTATTTAACTTTACAATATTGCATTGGTTTTGCCATATATCAAAATGAATCTGCCACAGGTATACATGTGTTCCCCATCCTGAACCCTCCTCCCTCCTCCCTCCCCATACCATCCCTCTGGGTCGTCCCAGTGCACCAGCCCCAAGCATCCAGTATAGTTTTTATTCTATTATTCATGGTTAGCTTTTAAAAACAAACTTGGAGGGAGGGATGTATGCTTGAATGTTCTTCCCATTATATAAATAGCACAAATTTGGGGATGGTAAGTACTTGCTGCAACACAGGTGGTATTAAATGTGTAACTATTTCTGTTTGGCTTCATTTTTCTGGAACATATAGATGCTATACTAAGTCGCTTCAGTCGTGTCTGACTCTGTGCGACCCCATAGACGGCAGCCCACCAGGCTCCGCCATCTCTGGGATCCTCCAGGCAAGAACACTGGAGTGGGTTGCCATTTCCTTCCCCAATGCATGAAAGTGAAAAGTGAAAGTGAAGTCACTCAGTCAAATTCTCAGTTTCAATGTTAAAGGCAGAAACAAATTATTTTGATGGGTCACCGTTGATGAGTCACTGTTATCTATACACGCATTTTAAACATTGTTCATGTTCTCACTGAAATTGGAATGTATAATAATCTTGAATAAATCAATTGAAAAGTATTAATTGAGTACCTTTTTAGTGTTAACTGAACTTCCCTGATAGCTCAGATGGTAAAAAGTCTGCCTGCAGTGCAGGAGACCTGGTTTGATCCCTGGGTTGGGAATATCCCTTGGAGAAGGAAATGGTAACCCACTCCAGTATTGTTGCCTGAAGAATTCCATGGACAGAAGAGCCTGGTGGGCTACAGTCCATGGGGTCACAAAGAGTCAGACACTACTGAGCGAATAACACTTTGTTCTTTCAGCATTAACACTTTAAGTACATCTACGAGTAAGAACCAACTAAATGCTTAGCCTGAGCTGTTCATCTTACTGGCTTTGGTATCAGGATGACAGTAGCCTTGTAAAATGAGTTTAGGAGTGTTCCATTCTTTTTAATTTTTTGTAAGAGTTTGAAAAAGGGTAAATGTTTCAAATGTATGTGAAAGCCTAAAAAACAATGAGGAAAGAAATGGGCCCCAAACTAGTAAATATTGAACATGAAAACATAAACAATAAAAATCTGAAAAAAAATCATCTCACTACAAGTTAAGTATAAGTCAAAACAATTAGATACCTTAAAAACCTATTAGACTAACAAAAACAATTAATATATTAACAAGGATGGCAGAAAGTAGAAATTCATTATTGGTAAGACAGTAAGTTCGTAAAAATTTTAGGGAGGGAATTCAGTTACACACATATTTAACCTGATTATTCTGAATTTATTAGATAATCCTAAATCAATGCTTTATAGTCTGAATATCCAAAATGTTTATATAGAACTCCATTCTTAACACACACACACACACACACACACACAGTGAGAGAAATATGATGTTACCAGTGCTTATACCTGGGAAGTATTTTATGGTTGGATTACCTTTCTTCTTTATTAACTAATTCTAACAATAATTATATATTACTTCCATAAAAATAAAACCATTCTCATTTCAAAAAATAATTTATGTTATCCAAACAGATTGATCTTTGATAATACTTCTTTTTTTTTATTTTATTTTTAAACTTTACATAACTGTATTAGTTTTGCCAAATATCAAAATGAATCCGCCACAGGTATACATGTGTTCCCCATCCTGAACCCTCCTCCCTCCTCCCTCCCCATTCCATCCCTCTGGGTCGTCCCAGTGCACCAGCCCCAAGCATCCAGTATCCTGCATCGAACCTGGACTGGCAACTCGTTTCATACATGATATTTTATGTTTCAATGCCATTCTCCCAAATCTTCCCACCCTCTCCCTCTCTCACAGAGTCCATAAGACTGTTCTATACATCAGTGTCTCTTCTGCTGTCTCTTAACCATGGAAAAATGTTCAAGGTGCATTCATGCACATGCCATTTTTGCTTCACAGTTGTTCCATAAATTGATTTGAGCTGGAATACTCATTAGTTTCATTTTACAAAATGAATGATTTCCCAAGAAAATCATTCCAATTTTATTTTAATGTGAACCGCAGTGTGAGAAGAGAAAAGATAGACAAACACATGGCATCAAAATTAAATTTGCTTCTTTGATGCTTCAGATTTTAAGAATCTTTTGCAATCAACAGTGGCCTCTATGAAGTAATCAAGAGTTTTCACTCTGGTCGATTTCAACTTACATTTGACCAAGGTACTCTTTCCCTCTAATACTAAACTTCTGTTAATTTAAGAGAAAATTTGACAGGCAGGTTTGAGTAAGTTTCCATAAATTCATCCAAACATTAACTGCAAGCTGTACTATAATATAAATTCGCATTTTCCCCATCATCTTGGTATATTGATTTAAGTACTTAATAAATATGCATAATTTACATTTCTAAGGCTTAATAAATTGAGTTAAACCAAAATGATTTGAGGTAAATGTGATTTTCATCTCTTATTTTTAGTTCCCTGTCAGGTCATACATTAATTCACTAAATGGACAATGAGCAGAAAATTTCTTATTCAGAGTGGCTAAAATATAGTATTTATATTAATGACTTAATAACATTTAAATAAGTCTTCTAATGCACCAGATGAAAGCCAAGTTCAGTTTTTAAAAGATGAGAAAATTCAAAAATAGCACAGAAAATAAACAGAAAATTTAAAAATATGCTAAACCTACACCAATATAAAATCTACTTTCATCTGAAACATGAAGGAAAAGCCACAACTAAGTCATACAAGAACCCAAAGTCTGATGAGTAACCAGAATAAAATCTCACAGAGCTACGTGTCTACTTTATTCTTTAGTATCTATAACTTACTTTAATAGGTATTTTAAATTTAAAATTATATAAATACTCAACAAAGTTTATTTCACAGTAAACATGCCCTAATCTCAGTAGAAAATAAATAGAATTTCTTCAGTTTATATGTACCTTCTATTTTCTTTTCATGGAGGATTGATCTTTTCTCATTTTTTCAATAATGTCATAGACATTTTAGAAAGACTAAGTTTAGGGATACAGATTGAGAATTTGGGGAAAATTATTGTAATAAGAGGACCATAGATCAAGACCTCAACCTTCCAAGTGTGTGATTAACTTAGCTATTCCCCATAACATTATTGATGGGGAAACCCTATGGTAATTCTTTATGGAGCATTTCAAAGATTTTATTGGGGACTTTCTTATGCTAATTTGTACCTTGCCAGTACCACAACTATTACCACTCTTTCCAGTTTCAAGGGTAGGATTAATCTATCCCGACTATAGAGAGAATAGAATATTCAGTGTAATGAATCTAACACACTATTGAAAATGCTTTGGAAAATTTCAGTTCAGTTCAGTTCAGTTCAGTTCATTTCAGTCGCTCAGTCCTGTCTGACTCGATGCGACTCCATGAACTGCAGCACGCCAGGCCTCCCTGTCCATCACCAACTGCTGGAGTCTACCCAAACCCATGTCCACTGAGTCGGTGATGCCATCCAACCATCTCATCCTCTGTCGCCCCTTCTCCTCCTGCCCCCAATCCCTCCCAGCATCAGGGTCTTTTCCAATGAGTCAGCTCTTTGCATCAGGTGGCCAAAATATTGGAGTTTCAGCTTCAACATCAGTCCTTCCAATGAACACCCAGGACTGATCTCCTTTAGGATGGACTGGTTGGATCTCCTTGCAGTCCAAGGGACTCTCAAGAGTCTTCTCCAACACCACAGTTCAAAAGCATCATTTCTTTGGCACTCAGCTTTCTTTATAGTCCAACTCTCACATCCATACATGACTACTGGAAAAACCATAGCCTTGACTAGAGGGACCTTTGTTGACAAAGGAATGTCTCTGCTTTTTAATAGGCTGTCTAGGTTGGTCATAACTTTCCTTTCAAGGAGTAAGTGTCTTTTAACTTCATGGATGCAATCACCATCTGCAGTGATTTTGGAGCCCCCAAAAATAAAGTCAGCCACTGTTTCCACTGTTTCCCCATCTATTTGCCAAAATCACTGTAGAAAATTTAATTCTAAACAAAAATAAATTTTAAAACCTTAACTTTTAGCAAAGATTAACAAAATCATAAAAATGAATATATACTTTTAAAGTAAACTTGCATACTATGATAAAGAAAGATTAATTCACTTTCTATTTTTCTTTATGAATCAATATTGCTTTCCATTTTTTCAGTAATGTAATGTTATATGTCATTTATACCTCAATTTTTAAAAAAAGGAATAAAAAAAATATTCCTTGTCCTTTAGAATTAAGTCCAGCTGCAAAGACAAACATGCCCTCAAATTATAATAAGATAAATCCAATGACAGGATAAAATATACAGTGACCTGATAACACTGAAGATGATGTGAGTAGAGAAATAGGAAAGACTTCAGAGATGACATGGTACTTGGTATACATCTTGCAGCTTGATTAAACTTCTAGGTGCATAAGAAGATGGATAAATAATCCAAGCAAAGGATAACATTTTGAATTGTTTTTTATTTAATTAATTTTTATTAAACTTGAATATTTCCATTTGTTTATGAGTTCATTTTTTCTGTTTGAAAATAATTCACTTATAGAATACTTTTAAAATATGTACTATGTGCTAGGAGCTAATGATAAAGCATTAACTAAGATAAGGCCCTACTCCTCAAAGATTATATAGCTTGAGGTATTTGTCATTTTATTGATTTTTAAGAATACTGTATGTATTAAGGAAAATATCCCTTCATCATATAAAGGAAAAATTTTCCCAATTTTTTATCAGCCTTTCAATTTTTTAAAATTATTTTTCTTTTCTATTTTTTATCTTTTGATGTCAAGTTATTCAAATGTTAAACATCAATGGAATTTTAAAATTGTGTCTTAAGGATTTCCCTACTCCAAATTAATGTTAACTTTTACCTATTACTTTCCTTTTAAGAGATAATTTTTAAAATGTATAAAACATGAATATAAAAAATATCCCAACAGTTCCTGTGTCCTCCACTCCCCAATACATGGAAATAAACTTTATCTATTGGGATTCATCATTTTGAGCCACACACAAGCACACACACACATACACATTACAGTTGGTTTTGTTTTTGTTTTCATGCAAAACAGAGCCTTGTGAACATTGTTTTCATTAAAATATGAGAAGTCAGAGTCAAATAAGGATTAGGTAGAAACTCAGCCAGGTATAAAATGAGTTTATAATCTTTATAACTGTTTGTGCATCTTAGGACAACAAAAGGTCAGCCAGAGTAGGGGCATCTTAGCAGTCTGCAGGGCTCCTGCTTTTCCATAGCACAAGCTGGTACCAGGTGTATAGAGTTGTAGGATCCTTTCTCTGTATTACCTGTGCACCTGGTCTTTTTCCCAGAATGGCTGATAGATCAAGACTGGCCTGCTGTCTTATAACTGTTTCCAAGTCCAGTCACTGTGAGCCAGGAGGCCTCTCCCAATTACTTCTAAAGTACAGAGGTATGATGGGAAGAGTGAGTCTTATTCTTTATGTTGCTTGCATGCTAATTCGCTTCAGTGGTGTCTGACTCTTTGCGACCCTATGGATTGTAACCCATGGGGCTCCTCTGTCCATGGGATTCTCCAGGCAAGGATACTGGAGTGGGTTGCCATTTCCTTCTCCAGGGCATCTGCCCGACCCAGGGATTGAACAAACCCACATCTCTTATATTGACAGGAGGGTTCTTTACCCACTGAGCCACCTCAGAAGTCCTGACTCCATTTAAGTTTGAATAGTTTGCTAGAGGAGAAGGCAATGACAACCCACTCCAGTACTCTTGCCTGGAAGATCCCATGAGCGGAGGAGCCTGGTAGGCTGCGGTCCATGGGGTCGCGAAGAGTCGGACATGACTGAGCGACTTCACTTTTCACTTTCATGCACTGGAGAAGGAAATGGCAGCCCACTCCAGTGTTCTTGCCTGGAGAATCCCAGGGACGGGGGAGCCTGGTGGGCTGCCATCTATGGGGTCACACAGAGTCGGACACGACTGAAGCGACTTAGCAGCAGCAGCAGCAACAGTTTGCTAGAACTGCTCACAGAACTCTGGAAAACCCGTTTATTCACTAGGTTGTTGTTGTTTAGTTGCTAAGTTGTATCTGACCCTTTTGTGACCCCCATGGACTGTAGCCTGCCAGGCTCCTCTGTCCATGGGATTCTCCAGGCAAGAATACTGGAGTGGGTTGCTATTTCCTTCTCCAGGGGATCTTCTCGGCCCAGGGATCGAACCTGCGTCTCCTGCATTGGCAAGGTAGATTCTTTACTACTAAGCCACTAGGGAAGCCCACTCACTAAATTACCAGATACAAATCAATAATCAGAAGAAGAAATAGGTATATCTGAGGTCTGGAACAAAGGAGCTTCTGTCCTCATGGGAGCTCATGGCTTTGGCATGGTGGTACAAGGAAGTTTCCAGTTCCCCCATGTGGAAATTGTTCAAAAAGTGTTAAAAAGCTGTCATTTGAAGTTTTTGTGAAGGTTTCATTACTTAGTCATAACTGACTAAATAATTGGCCAATGGCAATTGCTTCAATTTCAAGTGCCTCTACCCTCCCCAGAAATCAGGAGATTGGACTAAAAGTTCCAACTTTCTAATCACATGGTTTGTTTTCCTAGCAACCAGCCCCCACCCTTGGATGGGAACCAAAGTCACTTCCTGGGAAGTGGTTTCAGGAGCTGAGGACAAGAAACAAAATATTATCCCATTGCTCTTATCACTCAGGAAATCCCCAGGGTTTGGGGAGCTGTGAGCCAGGAACCATGAATAAAGACCATGGTCATCTGAATGACCAAATATATTTTTCCTGTAAACCATAATATCTCAATATCTATAAACCCAACAATTCTGTCTTTTCAGGAGTATGTAAATATATGTAGAGTTTAGTCTTTCTATATGCCTGCAATAGATAATATTATTTCAATAAGATTTCCTTTTATTTTATCATTTATTTCTTTAATACACTCAATATTCTTAAACTTAGCAAATCAAATGCTGAACTAAAAACAAATTATATAATCTCACAACAATGAACTACAAATTTTTGATTTATTAATTTTGTCTATACTTCCATTTGATTCTTCCCAAATAGCCATTCTATCTAGATATTCTATACAAATATATAAAGTGATCCAATTTAACTCACAGCAAACCCTCACATTTCATGGTGCCTTACACCTGTGATTACAAACTAATTTTGGGTCTGTAATGTAAACTTTATTTTATTTTATTTATTTATTTATTTATTTTAATTTTATTTTATTTTTAAACTTTACATAACTGTATTAGTTTTGCCAAATATCAAAATGAATCCGCCACAGGTATACATGTGTTCCCCATCCTGAACCCTCCTCCCTCCTCCCTCCCCATTCCATCCCTCTGGGTCGTCCCAGTGCACCAGCCCCAAGCATCCTAAACTTTATTTTAAAAATTAGGATCTGAATCTCAAAATAAATCCTCATTTCAGAAGCTACTCAATATGTCAAAATGGTCACTTGTTCTTTTTTATTCTCAAGTCTTTAGAATGCAAAATTTTTATGCATGCAATATTATGTTTTTGTAATAACAGTTTTAGGTACTGTTATGGACTAGATTGTGGCTCCCTCACAATATTCATATGTTGAAACCTTAATCCCCAATGAGACTGATTTAGAGATAGCCTCTTTAAGGGAGTAATTAAGGTTAACTAGCCAACTCATTGGAAAAGACCCTGATGCTGGGAAAGACTGAAGACAGAAGGAGAAGGGGATGACAGAGGATAAGATAGTTGGGTGACATCACCAACTCAATGGACATGACTTTGAGCAAACTCTGGGAGATAGTGATGTGTCGACAGGGAATCCTGGCGTCTGCAGTCCATGGGATCACAGAGTCAGACAGGATTTAGTGGCTGAACAACAAGATCATATGGGGGCTTCACCAGTGGCTCAGTGGTAAAGAATCTGCCTGCAATGCAGGAGACGCAGGTTTGACTCCTAGGTTGGAGCGATCACCTGGAGGAAGGCATGGAAACCCACTCCAGTATCCTTGCCTGACGAATCCCATGGATAGAGGAGCCTGGTGGGCTACAGTCCATGGGGTCACAAAGAGTCAGACAGGACTGAGCCACTAACACTTTTCACTCTACATACATCCAGCAAGCAAAAAGTCTAAGTCATGAAAATCATCAATTTAGGAGCAGGTAATTATTAGGGCCCTAATCTGGAAAAACTGTTGTCCTTATAAAAAGAGGAAGAGACATGAGAGCTCTCTCTCTTCACATGCACACAACAGAAGAAAGCTCATGTGAGCACATTCTGGCTTTTCTTCTGAAAGCCGGGAAGAGAAATGTCACCAGAAACCGAATTTGCCAAACATTAGTCTTGTATTTGGAGAAGGCAATGGCACCCCACTCCAGTACTCTTGCCTGGAAAATCCCATGGATGGAGAAGCCTGGTAGGCTGCAGTCCATGGGGTCGCCAAGAGTCAGACATGACTGAGCGACTTCACTTTCACTTTTCACTTTCATGCCTTGGAGAAGGAAATGGCAGCCCACTCCAGTGTTCTTGCCTGGAGAATCCCAGGGACAGGGGAGCCTGGTGGGCTGCTGTCTATGGGGTCACACAGAGTCGGACACGACTGAAGTGACTTAGCAGTAGCAGTCTTGTATTTGTAGCTCCAAAACTAAGAGGAAATAATCTGTTTTTAAAGCCACCCAGTCTGTGGTATTCTGTTAGCATCCCCAGATGATTCATATGGGTACTAATTAGCAATATTCTGGACATATTGTATAAACAAAAGACAGGTTAAAAATGTTTCCCATACAGCATGTGTTCTATGTATATAATATTATTTGTCAGACAAAAGAATTTTATATATTGCAGTATAAGAATATTATGATAGGGACTTTGCTGGTAGTCCAGCAGTTAAGACTCCGCCTTCCAATACAGGGCACATGGATTCCATCCCTGTTTGGGGAACTAAGATCCCACATGCCATAGGGCAACTAAGTCTGCATGCCTCGACTAGAGAGCCCACGTGTCACAAACTACAGAGCCCACGGGCTCTGGAGCCTATACGCCACAATTGGAGAGAAGCCCACACACGGAAAGGAAGAGCCTTCCTTCCTTTGCAGAGCCACATGCCACAAAAAGGACCCCATGTGTTAAAACTAAGACCTGATGCAGCCAAATATAAAAACAAAAAAATTAAAGAATATATGACAGTTTTCCATTGATTTATACATATTAACAAAAAAATTTTGTCTCTAGTTCAAACGTACAGAATCAAAGAATAATAATACTTATGCCATTTATGATAGAGAATGGTTTCCTTTTCAGAATAAAAAAATAGAATGATACTCCATTAAGCATTCATACTAGAACAAACAATGGGAGATATAATTTTTAAGAAAAACTGCGAATTAATTTTTGGATAATAATATTTTACTAGTGACTCTAATTTTACAGATGCTTTGTGATTGTTAGTAGCTCAAAGCAGAATGAATATATAAATTCAAATTTCAGCCACTTATAATACAATGGTGACCTTGGTTAACTGACTCAAACTGTATTTGCTTCAATTTCGTCATTTGTATGATAGAAATAATAATTCCTACCTCATAGGGTTGTTATGAGTAATGAGTTAATACATGGAAAGCACTTATAACAGTGCCCAAGACATAGCTAATACTATCATTATTGTTTTTGTTGTTATGATTATTAGTCAGATGATAATGAATTGAAATAAAGACAAAGAACTATGTGGAAGAGAAACACAATAGTAGTTATTAAAAAAAGCAAGCTGGTATAGTGATTCACACATAATGCTCATTCAGTGAAGTCTGTGTAAGTAAAAAATATCAGGAAATTGAAATGTGGGCATTAGTAGCCTAATAAGGGGACATTTCTAGTCAAATTAGAGGTAACCAAATGTGGAGAAACTACTCTGATGAATATTAATCACACATTCAATCAGATTGATTCAAAAAATGTTTTAGGTTAATGGTTCTCAACTCTTGCTATACAATGATTAACCTGGGGAATCTTAAATTTATGGAATCTGGGTCCTACACTTAAACTTTCTGGTCATACTTGTGGCCCAAACTCTGATATTTTTAATTTTTAGTTCCCTAACATGATTATAATTAGCATCCAGGATGAAAGTCCACTTTATGGCAATGGTTCTCAAAATGCAGTCTCGGACCTGCAGCATCAGCATCACCCAAGGATTTGTAAGAAATGAAAATTCTTGGAACCTACTTCAGACCTACTGAATCAGAATTTCCAGGAGTGGGACCACCAATCCAAAATGATCCTGGTGTACACCAGCATTTGAAAACCACTATTTTAGAATGTTCTGAAATAAAATGCTATATCTCTTCAAGAAGGAATTGGCTTAAAAACACGTGAATACAAGTATAACCTTCATAATAAAAGACAGATCAAAAAAAGCTTTTAAAATATCAGTGTGTTATTCTCTCAGTCGTATCCAATTCTTTGCGACCCGGTGGACTGTAGCTCACCAGGTTCCTCTGTCCATGGAATTCTCCAGGCAAGAATACTGGAGTGGGTCACCATTTCCTTCTCCAGGGAATCTTCCCTACCAAGGGATCCAACCCAGATCTCGTGCACTGCAGGCAGATTCTTTGCCATCTGAGCCACCAGGGAAACCCCAAAATATCAGTCAAGATATGGAATTCAAAATGCAATGAAGAAACTTAATAAACATACCTGCTTAATCTATTGTGTGTGTGTGTGTGTGTGTGTGTTCAGTGGCTCAGTTGTGTTCGACACTTTGTGACCCCATGGACTGTAGTCCATCAGGTTCCTCTGTTCATGGAATTTTTCAGGCAAGAATACTGGAGTGGGGTGCCATTTCCTACTCCAGGGAATCTTCCCTATCCAGGGATCAAACTCACATCTCTTGCATCTCCTGCATTGGGAGGCAGATTTTTTACCATTGTGCCACCTGGGAAGCCCCGCTTAATGTAGTAAACATTTATGAATCCAAGCAAAGAATACCCATTATTTTCAAGTGCATGTATATAATGTGTGTGAAATGCAGTGTTCAATAAATTTCAAAAATCCATATCACCCAGATCACATTCTTTGACCACATCTCAATAAATTAGAAATTGATAACTAAAAGATAACAACAATAAAATTCTAACAAATAAGCTTCTTACCTTAATATAAATTTCCATTGTTTTAAAAATGTTATTTTAGAGCTGCATACAATGTTTTGTTATATATATTTATAGCTATACATTATATATAATAAAATAAAGCTACATTTTATTGTATAATATAGTATGGTTCTGTTATATTTAATATAGTTATAAGAAATGCTTAGCAATTAAGGTATAGCTACAGTTTATTTTTAAAGTAGTTGAAAATCAGGGTTAAAATAGTTTGTTAAGTTCATCAGAGCACATTGACTATGGGAAGGTATTCAATTTCAATGATATTTTTTCTTACCATGCCAAAATGAAATATTATTGAGAGATTAGCAAAGTGTAAATATTTTAGAAACAATGAATTACAGGTACAGTTAGGAAAAAACACATGGCATATCATCAATGACTTACTATAAATAAATGACAGATTTGCTGTACTAAAGTTTATAGCATTTTAGTAAATGCTTTAAATCTTTACTAGTTTAAAATGCAGTGTTCGGTTTCTCTGAATGGCAACTTGAAATAAGCAGCATTCAAGTGATAAGACATGCAGCTAAAAATATCAATACTAAACATTATGACTACAAATATTAATTTTGAAGTGTTGATTTTTTTAATGATAAGAAATGCATTTTTAATTAGGAATAAATTTCAGTTACATTCTTTTTTATACAAAACACAGTACTAAAAAGGTTAAATCCATTAGTTCAAGAAACATGTATTGAGCACTTAAAACTCTGTGCCAAGTACACTTCTAGGCACTGTTGATACATTAAAGCCAAGTGGACTTTCCTGAAACATCCATTTTCAGGGGGAAGACAGGCATAATTGAAGTAATTAAATGAATGCATCAATTACAGGGTGTGGCCAAGTGCTCAGAAGGAGATGAACAAGTTTCTGTGATAAGGAGGTTTAGGGTTAGGTGGTAGTATTTTCTAGAGGGAACATTAGGGACAGCCTCTCTGGGTAGGTGAAATTTGATCTGAGACATAAATAACACAAGTCAGTCATGTAAAGATTTCAGAAAAGTGTTTCAAGTTGAGGGAAGAGCATATGCCAAGGCTGTAAGCGGGACTTAGCTTATTACTTGTGAGGAACTGGCAGAGGTGTATGTATCTGAAACAGAGAAAGGAATACAAGATGAAGTCTAGAGGACAGTTCCTAAAAGGCTATGATTAAAGAGTTAGGATTTTATCCTAAATGCAATAGTAAGCAGATATAAATATAAATATATCCAATTTATATTGAAAACATCATTCTATTACAGTATGGAAATAAAGGAAGGGAGAGGACCAGCATACCAAGCAGGGACAAGTTAGATCACTGTTGTAGTCCACATGACATGTGAGAACAGATTGATTATAGTGACAACTTAAACATCTGGTTAATATATTATTTGTTGTTGTTCAGTGGCTCAGTCATGTCTGACTTTTTGCGAGCCCATGGACTGCAGCACACTAAGCCCCCCTGTCCCTCACCATCTCCAGAAGTTTGCCCAAGGTCATGTCCATTGCATTGGTGATGCCATGCAGCCATCTCATCCTCTGATGCCCTCTTCTCCTTCTGCCCTCAATCTTTCCCAGCATCAGGGACTTTTTCAATGAATCGGCTGTTTGCATCAGGTGACCAAAATACTTCAGCTTCAATATCAGTCCTTCAAATGAGTATTCAAGGTTTATTTCCTTTAAGATTGACTGGTTTGATCTCCTTGATGTCCAAGAGACTCTCAGGAGTCTTCTCAAGCACCACAGATCGAAGACATTAATTCTTTGGTGCTCTGCCTTCTTTACGGTTCAGCTCTCAAAACCACACATGACCAGTGGGAAGACCATAGCCTTGACTGTACAGACCTTTGTCGGCAGAGAAATATCTATTCTTTTTAACACACTGTCTAGGTTTGTCATAGCTTTCCTGCCAAGAAGCAATTGTCTTCTGATTTCATGCTGCAGTCACCATCTGCAGCAAATCTGGAAGACATAGTAGTGGCCACAGGGCTGGAAAAGATCAACCTTTATCCCAGTTCCCAAGAAGGGCAGTACTAAAGAATGTTCTAGAATAAAATAACCAACAAAGACCTTATGTATAGCACAGGGAACTCTACTCAATACGCTGTAATGATCTATATGGGAAAGAATCTAAAAAAGAATGAAATATATACATACATATATATATATATATCTATCTCAAACTGAATCACTTTGCTGTACACCTAAACTAACAACATTATAAATCAACTATACTCCAATAACATAAAATATTAAGAAAAAGAAAATGTTCTCCTTCTATGAATATTTAATACATTCAATGATTTAGATTTAAAGAAAGCAAAAGGAAAAATTTTTAACATATAATCTCTATGAGAAAATAGTCACTGGATATCAATGCAGTGCTACCTGACTTGAAGTATGGGCACCAATTAGTTCAGAATTAGTGGGTTTGATCCAATTCACACTGAGGAGAGCTAGTATGCTTGAAAATTAAATATAACTTTAAAAATACATTGAGTTATCTTCTCAAATAATGCCTTCCCCACTCTCCATCCTGAGAAAACAGAACTTAGTCTTTTATGACTTAAATTCAAAGAATAAAGGCAATGTGAGACTGGACTAATATTGTGATACTGTTATATGATAGATTATTGAGCTAACATTTTGATGACTGGGTAGTTCAGTGGTAGAATTCTCAACTGCCATTAAGCTACTCTTTATTACATGGACTGTAATAATTTTCTAACTACATGCAAATAATCTTTGTTCTTATCCATTGAGTATGCAAGATATATTTTCCAGAATAGAATTTTTTAAAACTTTTTTTTTTACTCTTATGTCACTTTATTATATTTTTTTTTTAATTTTATTTTATTTTTAAACTTTACATAGAAGATTTGGGAGAATGGCAATGAAACATGTAAAAACTTTTGTATAAAATTCTTTTTAAACAAGCTTAACATTGTCAACAGAGAATCACATTCTCACTCTATGATTCTGTAATTCGCTTATTTGTAGCATGATAAGAAAGTGTTCCATTAAGCCTTAACACATCTAACACTTGTAGTAGGTTCTTGAGACTTCACCTCTTACTGTTACCAGGAGAACAAGAAGTGGAAACAAGTGATTTCAAGATTGTCTTCAGTTTTTTAGATCATCCTCTAGCTGTGCAACACCACTTACTAAAACAATTATTTCATGTGCTCAAGAGTTGTTAACAATAAAGATCTAGTCAAACATCTAAATTTTTCTTAAATAAATATAAATTGAAAACAAACAGGTTATAATACATTTTATCATAAACTGTGCTAGATCAAACATTGTTCTTTGAAAAGAATATTTACCTGTGTCCTGGGTACATATCCACTGGGGAAGTCATCAAGATATTGCCAGAGCTATCATAAGAACCTAAACCTCGCTTCCCAAAAGGACGCATTTTTTTTTTAGTTTCAACTGATGAGTACTTCAACCTGATGTTGGAGGAGCTTACCTAAATCAAAAACAGACTTTAATCTCTGCAAGTGCTCATTTGGGAATATTTCTTCAGTTTAAAGATCAAGAAAAATAAGCTACTCATGGTTTCAGATTTTTGATGAAAGTAAATACATTTAAGAATCAATAACCAAAACATTATGGAAAGATAATTTTACTCTCCTAATTTCCACCCTTTTTAACAACCAAGTTTAAAATTCTTCTGTATGAATACAAGATGGGAAAGTTTAATATTATATATTAACAGGCTTAAATATCAGAAAAAATATAGGTAGATATTTAAATAATCTCTAGATTCAGAAAAACTTGCTAAGCAGAAAAGCAATGGATAAATTTGCAATGAACTGGCTTATGGGAGAATAAACATATATAATCTTTCTTAAATTATCATATTTATTAGTAAATCTACCTGCTTCTTGGAATCTGTCCTAAAGAAACAATTTGAAGTGCAACCAAGATTTAAGTACAAGGTGGCTAGTTGTAATATCATTTATGATCACAAGGAGATCCATGATCCACAATGACCATCAATAGTGGAATTTCATTTTTAGCTTCAAAATTCAAGGAAATTTTAATTTATATTAATAATAATTACATATTTGCTTTTAACATGAAAATCGTGTCTTAGACCAGCAACCATCAATTAAAATTGACTTTGCATATTTTATATGCTTCTTCCTGGACTTTGTTTAGACTTACATTGTTCTGAGCATAATTGAAAGCAGACTATAAGTAAAATATGTTGAACTTATTTATTAAAAATGGTAAAGATAGTACACAGTTCTCATGTACAATGCATCCAATTTCCTTTACTATTAACAGTTTGCATTAATCTAGTATATTTTTATAATTAATAATCCTATATAGACTACTGTTATTAACAGAATCCCACTTTATTCAGATTTCCTTAATTTTTAGCTAATGGTCTTTTTCTCTTTGAGATTCCATCTAGGATATTTTACTACATGGGGTTATCATCTCTTAGACTCCTCTTGTCTATGACAGTTTCTCAGACTTTGCTTGTTTTTGATAACCTTGACAGTTTTGAGGCCTACTGGCCAGATATTTTGTGGAATATCTGTCAACTGGAATATGTCTGATGTCTTTTCTCATGGTTAGTGTGCTGGGCTGAATAATGGCCCTAAATATATCTATGTCCTAGTCCCTGTGAAGTTAACCTTATATTGCAAAAAGAAATCTGCAGATATCATGAAGTTAATAATTTTGACATGGGAAGATTATCTTCCTTGTCTGGGTGAACACTATATGTAACCACAAATGCCCTTAAAAGAGGGAGGCAGAAGGAGATTTGACTACAGAAGAAGAGAAAGCAACGTGACAACAGAAACAGAAGTCAAGTAATGCTGGCAGTGACAAGAAGCTGGAAAAGATAAGGAACATTCTTCCCTGGAGCCTCCAGAAGGAGCCAACACTGTTGAACACCTTGACTTTAGGCTCATAAGGCTCATTTTGGACTCTTGGCTCCAAGAACTGAAAGAGAATGCACTTCTCTTAGAGGTTCCTCTGTCCGTTTAAAGTACATTCATCGAGGTAGAATTTTTTGTTCTGACAACTTACTTAAGTCAGTATCTTATCACTTCCTTCAGTGAATTAGCTCCATATATTTGCAATAAATTAATATTGTCACATTTTTCATTTCATCCTCATGAACTCCTAAATTATTTTTTAAAGTGTGCATGTGTTATGGTTTGTACTTTGTACTGTAGTGTTCCAAGGGTTTTGACAAATGCATGGTGATATGTATTCACCATTATTTTACCATACAGAAGCATTTCAATGTATTAAACAATTTCTTGTGCTTTACTCATTCAAATCCTTCCACCCTTGCAACCCCAACTCATGGCAACCTTTAGTTTTTTAATATCGCTAAAAATTTGCCTTTTCTAGAATATCATGTAATTGGAATTATACACTATGTAGTCTTTTGTGACTGGCTTCTTTCACTTAACAATATACATTAAGATCATTTATGTTTTTATGGATTCTTAAGCTTGTTTTTTTTTTAATTTTTATTGGATATAATTGCCATGTAACACTGGATAAGTTTAAGATGCCCATCATGTTGATATGTTACATTTATATATTGCAATATGATTAGCTAGCTAAAACCTTTATTAAGTCACATAATTATCATTTTTTTTTCTGTGGTGGGAACAATTAAGATCTAGTCTCAGCAACTTTGAAGTTTATAAGGCATTATTGTCATCTATAATCATTAGGCTGTGTGTTAGTTCTCTAGGACTTATTTACCTACTCGTTTCAAATTTGTACCCTTAAACTGGGCTTCCCTGGTGGCTCAATGTAAAGAATCCACCTGCAATGCTGGAGACACAGGAGATGAGGGTTCAATCCCTGGGTCAGGAAGATTCTCTGGAGGATGAAACGGCAATCTGCTCCAGTATTTTTGCCAGGAAAATCCCATGGATGAGGAGCCCGGCAGGCTACAGTCCATGGGGTTGCAAAGAGTGAGACATGACTGAGCACACACACACACATACACACTTAACTGCATCTCCCAAATTCCCCCACCCACCAACCCCTGGTAACTACCATTCTGTTTTTACAAGTTCAGCTTTTTAAGATTCCATATATAAATATCATACAGTATTTTGTCTTCCTCTGTCTTACTTATCTCACTTAGCATAATGTCCTTAAGTTACACCTATGTTGTTGCAAATGGCAGGACTTCCCTCTTTGTCATAACTGACTAATACTCCATTGACTATATATACACCAATCTTTATTCATTAATCTATTGACAGGCATAAGTTGTTTCTATATCTAGGCTGTTGTGAATAAGGCTGCAATAAGCACGGGACTGCTATATCTTTTCAATATCTTGCTTTGGGTATATACTTTAGGTTTATACCTAGGAGTGGAGGAGTGTCAACCATAGAGGCTGAGCCAATTTGCATTTCCAACAGTGTATAAGAGGTCCCTTTTCTCCTCATCCTGGCCAACATTTGTTATCTCTTGTGTTCTTGATGATACTATTGTAAAAGATGTGATGTGATACCTCATTGTAGTTTTGATTTGCATTTCCCTAGTGATTACAGGAAGGAAAGTTATGACCAACCTAGAGAGCATATTCAAAAGCAGAGACATTACTTTGCCAACAAGGATTTGTCTAGTCAAGGCTATGGTTTTTCCTGTGGTCATGTATGGATGTGAGAGTTGGACTGTGAAGAAGGCTGAGCGCCCAAGAATTGATGCTTCTGAACTGTGGTGTTGGAGAAGACTCTTGAGAGTCCCTTTGACTGCAAGGAGATCCAACCAGTCCATTCTGAAGGAGATCAGCCCTGGGATTTCTTTGGAAGGAATGATGCTAAAGCTGCAACTCCAGTACTTTGGCCACCTCATGTGAAGAGTTGACTCATTGGAAAAGACTCTGATGCTGGTAGGTATTGGGGGCAGGAGGAGAAGGGGACGACTGAGGATGAGATGGCTGGATGGCATCCCTGACTCGATGGACGTGAGTCTGAGTGAACTCCGGGAGTTGGTGATAGACAGGGAGGCCTGGCCTGCTGCGATTCATGGGGTCACAAAGAGTTGGACACGACTGAGCGACTGAACTGAACTGAACTGAGTGATTATTGATGTTGAGCATCTTTTCCTGTAGCTGTTGGCTATTTGGCTTTGGGAAAGTGTTTATTTAATCACCCTGCCCATTTTTTAATCAGATTATGTTCTTTGTTATTGAGTTGTATGAGTTCTTTACATATTTTGAATACTAACCCCTTATTCAAAATGTGGTTTGCAAATATTTTCTCTCATCCCATAGGTTGCCATTTTAGTTTTTGAGTGTTTCTTTTGTTGTACAGGTTTTGTTTTTCCCAGAGAAGGATCTGGGAAGGTTCACTGGCTCTGCTGGTTCCATAGTCCTCACCAATGTCTGTATGCCTGTTACCTGATGCACAGGTGGGTGAGACTCTTCTAGGTCCCCTGGTGTAAGTACTAGATCCAACAGTTTTCACAAAGGCACTTTTGTTTGCAAATGGACATATGATTTGTTGTTTAAAAGGAGGGGATTACATTTTGATATTTGGCAAAACTAATACAATTATGTAAAGTTTAAAAATAAAATAAAATTAAAAAAAAAAAGGAGGGGATTAAAAGATGGTGCATCTTATACTGCCATGATGCTGAGGTCACTATCCTGCAGCAGGTTCTCTTGAAGAGAAAATGTGAAGTGGGCACCTTCAACAAGGCCACAGCCCACCACTTGCATTGCACAGATGTACGTCTCCATACCAGATCAGGGAAACAGCTCCTCCACAGTTCTCTTGAACCTCTCTTCCTGATGAGACTTAGAAGAGAGATGCTAGTGGGATAAACTAGAATTCCTATTATAGTTGGTCTCAAGTTCTCATCTTTTCCTTCCTCTATTATTTATTCATTCTAAATTGCCCTCATCCTTAGCTATCATCTTAAAGGTTTTGGGGGTCAATGTGGTATCACTCAAAACTTCATGCCTGAAGAGCCTGAGCCCTAGTAATCATAGCCTTACCTTGTAGGAGTTGTTGCATGTGTCCAGTTAGTTACAACAGGACAAGGAAATATAATACCAATAGGGACCCAGATGGATCTATTGGATTCCAAATATATTCTTCCTTTTCCCCATTGTGTAAGAGTAGCCCTGTTTCCTCTCTCTTGTTATCATTATCAGTTACTTCTGCTCCAAATAATAACTTCTCTTCTGGCTTGTTGTTCCCTGAACACAAAGAGTCTAAACTGCCTTGTTGGTAATTGTAGATTATAATTTATTGGCACACAGTAAAGATGAACCCACTTTGGGTCCTCTCTTTCAGAAGATTCCAGAGCTGCAGGTACAGAAAGCACAGAATCCTCTAATGAGTCACTTGGAATGATAATATGCAGGGCCTATCTTACTTCTACTCCTTCATTCCTAGACCCGTCTGTATCCTTTTACTGCAGACGCAGTGCTACATAGAGGTCCCTTGCTATTTGTTTCTATCTGACATCAAATACCTTGCCATTCGAAAAATTCTCGATCCTCTAACACTGACTGTGTGTCCCAGAAGTCGGTTGAATTCTTACATTAACCAATGTTAATGCAGACCCCATAAGTTAAGGCTTGGTTTCAGAAAACTGCCCTAACTTCAGATGCCAGTCATAAATCCTGTGGCCATAAATTTGGATATTTCTACAATGCAGCTCTCAGGTTTAATAATTCACTAGAACAACCCATAGAAATTATAAAAGTATTATACAGTTGACCCTGTATAGTACAAACTCTTTACACAATCAAAATTCCTCTGTATTCAGGTTCTTCCATATTCATGGCTCTAATGGTAGAGTCAACCAACTGCAGATGATGCAGTACTGCAGTATTTAAAATTGAAAAATATCTATGTATAAGTTGACCCATGAGTTCAAGGGTCAACTGTATTTTAAATTACAGTTTTATTATAAAGGATACAACTGAGGAACAGACAAATGGAAGAGATACACAGGGCAAGGTATGGAGGGATGGGGATGAGGAGCACATAACCTCCTTGCCTTCTCCAGGCATGCCATCCTCCCAGAACACTGATGTGCTCACCAACCTAGAAGTTCCCTGAACTTCCTTGTTCAAGAGTACTTAACAAAGTCTTACTATGTAAGTATGTTTAATGAAATCATTGGCTCTTAGTCATTAAACTCAATCTCTAGCCCTTCATTTTCTGTGGAAATTGAGGAGTGGGGTTGAAAGCTACCCTTTAATCATGTGCTTCATTTCTCTGGCAGCCAGCCCATGCTGAAACTATCTAGGGCCTGCCAAGAGTCACTTCATTAGCATAAGCTCCGGTATGTAGAAGGGGCTTATTATAAATAACAAAAGGCATTCAATCACTCAGGAAATTCCAAGTGTTTGAGGAGTTCTGTGCAAGAGACAGGGACAAAGACCAAATGTATATATTTTATTATACCACAGGCAACCCTCTGATTTTTGCCCACAGTGCCCATATAGTAAAATATCATCAAAGTAAAAAGATACTGGCATATTATTAGAGTCCATTCAGTCATAATTAGTTCAGTTCATCATATCCTATGAAAATGTCTCTCAGGAGGGACCAGTCAGATTTGCAGGCTTCCATTTGATCTTATCAGGTTCCAAAAGCAGGCATAGACCCAGTAATATTAATATATGCTTTTACCCTTTCAAGAATCTGATCAGTTCAGTTCAGTTCAGTCACTCAGTTGTGTCCGACTCTTTGCGACCCCATGAATCGCAGCACGCCAGGCCTCCCTGTCCATCACCAACTCCCGGAGTTCACTCAGACTCACGTCCATCGAGTCAGTGGTGCCATCCAGCCATCTCAGCCTCAGTCGTCCCCTTCTCTTCCTGCCCCCAATCCCTCCCAGCATCAGGGTCTTTTCCAATGAGTCAACTCTTCGCATGAGGTGGCCAAAGTACTGGAGTTTCAGCTTTAGCATCATTCCTTCCAAAGAAATCCCAGGGCTGATCTCCTTCAGAATGGACTGGTTGGATCTCCTTGCAGTCTAAGGGACTCTCAAAGAATCTGATAGATTTAAGCTAAAAGACAATATCATCTCTTGATCTGAACCTCTTTCATGGTATTAATCTAATATTGCATTTCCCTCTTATTTAACACATTTATTCAATCCTTTACTCTTAGCTACTATTTCTCTTTATCTCTATTTATACCCAATGTTTCCCATATTTTGAAGGGACATTAAGTTCAGTCACCTTGCTGGTCTAGATTGCAGGCAGCAATAGCCTAGTGAGTACCTCCCCTTCAGTCCATTCCCATTCATATAGGGTAGGGATACATAGGGACAGAACTAATGGGCTATTTTTATCACTAGGCAATATAGCTGCATTCATTATAAAATCCAGTTTTGCCAGGTGGGGTGAAGGAATAACCTGCTTAAGAATTTTGATATGCAGGTTTAAATATAAAGTTCTATATATTTTTTTGCCTAGGAAATCATCTGTGTTTCTGGTACTTGTAGTTTCAGCTCTGGCCCTCTGATCAGGGTGCATGCATCTTAAATCGCTTCAGTCCTACCTGACTCTTTGCAACCGCATGAACAGTACTCCACCAGGTTACTCTGTCCGTGGGATTCTTCAGGCAAGAATATTGGAATAAATTGCCATGCCCTCCTCCAGGGGATCTTCCTGACTGATCTAGGGATGGAACCCACGTCTCTTATGTCTCCTGCATTGGCAGGAAGGTTCTTTACCACTGGCACCACCTGCAAAGCCCACTGTATCATGTAAGAAAAAGAGAGCTGAACTTCTGTGGGGTAGAAAAAGTGTAGTCGTCATACCAGCATCCTCCCCTCCTGGGAAGAATTGCATAGTCATGCTAGCATCTTCCTCCTTCCCCTCTTCTGCAGACCCAGAGAAACAGGTGAGAATTTAATGAAGACACTCCCTTAGCAGCCCTCATGCTGAGGGTGAGCACATATCCCCAAAGCACATACGTCAGCCCTTGATACCCCTATCTCTTCCCATTTTAGACAACTGGTGTTTCAGTTAGCAGCACCAAATTTTTATCAAACTGTTACTCTCAGGAGACTATTTCTTTGCCTCTTGTTAGATATTATGGGCTGTAAAACGTGCTCATTGTCTGAAGAAATGTGACTCAGAGGTTTTAAAATTTAACAAATTAACAATTTAACAAACCATTACAATATCTTCTGTTTCAGCTCTTTTATAGCACTCTAAGTAAACATGTATGTCTAATACTGGGTGAGCAAAGCTCAGCCCAGACTCAAGGTCTCTTTCTGTTGGGATCCCTAGGTAACACCCTGAGGCTACTAGCCATTGTCTGAATTTAAGCTACTTTAAACCCCCTTCTCTCACCAAGCATCTACAATCTGTCTCTCTTTCTGGCAAACAGAACAACTCTTATTGGCATTTTTGGCCTCAAAGGCGGCAAGAGGAACGTGTCTAGATTCAGCCTATCTCTGCAGTACTGCAGTTGCCCTATATCCATTCATTTCATGGAATCAAATAGGACCTTAGGTAAACAGATCAAAATATCTACTAGTTGATTTCAATCACATTTCAAACTTGGAAGAGAATTCTCTGGCGGGCCTTGACATATTCTATTTTAATGTATCCCTTAAATTCTCATAGTTCTTTCTTTCCATAGGGCCATGCCTCATAGGGGCACACCCTTCCTAGGACAGTTTTCCATTGCCCTCTTTTTGGCCAAATAGCCAGGGCATTGGCCACTGCCTATGAGACAGTAAACTCCAAAATATTATGACAAATAGCCTAAAACTCAGCTCATTGAGCTGTTTTGGTTTTATCATCCTTGATCACAGTGGTGGCATTTCAAATAGGTTGTTGTTCATTAACTTTGGAACTGTCATCCATAAACCAAACAGCTCTTTGGTGTTCAGTTTAAATCTGTTTAAAGGCTCCTTCCAAGTGACAATAAAATCTGGCAGGTCCTTGCATGGTTCCCAAGTCAGTACTGGGGGAAATGAGTCTACCTGCTTAATAAACTGAGTAACTCCCTGCATTTTCTCAATAGTATAAATCATTTCCATTTTATGATGGAACTTTCCTGAGCACTGCCCTCCCATTAGAAACTCTTCTCCAAAATCACCCATGACATTTTGGATATTTCCAGTTTCAAAATTATTTTTGTCCTTCAATCATAAGCGCAGTTTCAATTAATGTTGACTACAAGTTAGTAATTACCCCTCAAATGGAAATTCTCTAGTCCTAAGTTTCAGTAGTCATTGTTGGAAGGCATTTCTGCCATGAACCCAGTCTAGGCTCCATGTATGGCTCTTATACAAAGACTCTGTCTGTCCCAGCACTCCAAGTCTTATTGTATACTTTGTATCTCAGGAAACTTCATTTTTATTTAGCATGTCCAATTAATATTGGTTGAAGGGCAGATTTGCATGCCTTCTGTTTTATAATGCTAGGTAGAGGAACTGTTCTTCAGTCAGCCACAATATCCATTCCCATATTACATATTATATTCAGTGAAAGAGACATAACTACTTCACATAAAGCCTGTTCAAACACATCAATTTTGTCCAAACTTTCACTTTAATCCCATCAATCCTTGCATTCCTACTTGTAACCTCTCTTTGTACTTCCTCAACAGGTTTTGATTTTATGGTACTAAGTAGAATAAATGCTCCCCAGTCAGACACTAAATCCTTTCCCATAAAACAGTCAAGTAAAGGAGACAAGAATCCTTTCCATAAAGTCTGTTTAAACATTCCAATTTTCATCCAAACTTTCACTTTAGTTGTGTCAATTTTTGTGTTTCTATATTTTTTCAATCTAACTGTAGCCTGCATTAGGATTTATCCAACAGATTTTGGTACCATTAGTGACTATGGCTCCCATATCACAGAGTTCCAGAAACATCTTTTTCCCACCTTCTATTTTACCTCCTCAGAAGTAGTCAAATCTAGGGGCCTTTTGTTAAATTCCATTGATAACTTTTACCTTTAGCAATTGATTAGAACACAACTGCTGTCCCATACCAAGGCTGACTTTGTAGCTACCTAGGAATCAAAAGTTCCTCACCCTTCACCTTTTCATCCTTTCTCTTCCCAAGCCACATGTTTTCTGTGAGTCAGGGACATTCTAGAAAATCCCCCATTTTCTGGCATTAAATTCTGTTTTTTTTCATGATATTAAATATATTGTCTCAATAGCAGTTTTCATTTCTTCAGCATCAACTGAGTGTCCCAGAATATAATTTAACTCTTACAGTAACTGTGCTAAGTTAGTGCAGACCTCACAAGTTGAGGGCTCAGTCTACCGTCTTTACTTCAGATTCCAGTCACAAGTCCCAGGGTCCACCTGCGCTTCTGACCAAACAACTGTAAATCTGAAGGTTCTCATGAGCCCCTTCAGGTTAGATAATTTGTTAGAATGATACTTAGAACTCCAGAAAGCGCTATGCTAAATATAGTTCTATTATAAAAGATATAACTCAGAAACAGCCAAATGGAAGAGATAGGTCAAAGTATGGGGGAGGACTGGTGAGCAGAGATTCCATGCCCTGTCCAGGCATGCCACCATGCCAGTACCTTGACCAACCCAGAAGATTCTCAAATTTCCTTATTCAAGATTATTCAATGAAGCCTTATTACATATGCATGGTTGATTAAATCACTGGTCATTAGTGACTGAACTCAATCTCTAGCTCTCTACCCTCTCTGGAGACTGAGGATAGGGCTGAAAGTTCCAACTTTCTAACTACATAGTTGGTTCTTCTGGGAGTGTACCCCCATCCTAAAGCTAACTAGGGACAGCCAAGAGTCATTTCATTAGCACAAACTCAGGTACGGTAAAAAGGACTTTGTTATAACAATGTATAATAATAAAAGTATTATTCCACAAGTGTATAGGAGGCATGTTTAAGGATGGCACCTCAAGCTCACAGAGTATTACCTCAGAGCTGATACTTCATGTGCACCCTAAGCAGGAAGTCCCACAAATCAATTATATTTAAAAATATAACTACAGTGATAATTGGGAAAATGGTCTAGAAAAAAGATACTATATTAATAAGGTAATCAATAATTAAGCTTTTTCAATAAATAGTTCAGTAGGAGAAATCATAAGATAGTGTAAGGGAAGAAACACTTCTTCTACCTCCTAGGTTCTGTGATTGAGCCTAAGAATTACATGGACACAGACAGATTAATAGGAGAAAAGCATATAAGTTTTAAAAAATATTCTCATGTGCACACAAGGGTCTTCATAAGAAAAATGAAGACCCAAAGAAGCAGTTAGGACTAAGAGCTTATATAAACATTTGTAAGAAAGAGATGAGACAAAAAGGTTTGAGCTAAAGGCAGTAAATTTGAGGACAGTGAGTAGGAAATATACAGGGGAAACCCAGAAGACAAGAATTACTTTAGTAGGTTTTTTATACAGATCCATTTTGGCATCAACTCCCAGTCTTATGTGATAAAAATATTCTTCTCTTCCTGATACAGAGAGGGTATGTTTCTCATAAAGTATTTTATGACTTGTTTTTATGTAAAAAGGGAGAGAGGTCAAAGATCCCTTTCTGCATTTACCCTTTCTCAAATGCATTCAACTTAAAATAATCAATATGGCAAAGCAGCATATCTTGGGGTGGCATGTTCTGAATGCTTTCAATAGTAAAAGTAGGGATGGGGAGGATAAAAATATTTGAAAAGGATTTAGGAGGTATAATTGGTTGAATCAGTGAAGTATTAGATGTGGATATTGAAGGGGAGTGAGGAGTCAATGTTTAATCTAGGAGGTTGAGAGGGGAAAAAATAGATGACATGTTATGACATGTGGAATTCAGAAGTAAGAACAGGTTTTGATTATAGAGGAAATATGGGTTTGATTTGGGATTTGCTATATTTGAAGCCCTTGGTGAATACTACTAGTAAATTCATATATGTCTGAAACACAGGTCAAGTTTGACGAGATGGATTTTGAAGTTATCTGTACCTAAATTGCATATAATATCATTTGGTTGCATTATTTCTTCAGAAAAACTGTTGGTGTTTTTCCAAACACCAAAGGGATGTTTGGAAAAGGTGGCCAAAGATAAGACTTTAGGTGAATATTAATATTTATAAGTTGGAGGAAAAGAAAGCAGCAAAGGAAAATGATAGGATGGAATGCAGGAGAGTGAGTTGAAAAGTAGTAATCTGGAAAAAAAATATGAGAAGGAATTTCTGAAAGAAATATATGGTATGACTTTCTTATCAATTGCTGGAGATAGAGCAAGTTAGGGGTACTTAAGTGGCCAACTGGATTTAGCAACCAAGGAGTCTGTCAATGACAATAGTTTCAGTGAAGTAGTTGGGACAAAAACTATGGCAGTGGATTGGAAAGTCAAAGCAAGTGGAGATCTTCCAGAGAAGAAAGGTCTTTCAAGAAGCTTGAGAGAAAAGAGGAAAAGAGGGCAGTAGCTTGAGGCAATGGTACCCCACTCCAGTACTCTTGTCTGGAAAATCCCATGAACGGAGGAGCCTGGTGTGCTGCAGTCCATGGGGTCGCTAAGAGTCGGACACGACTGAGCGACTTCACTTTGACTTTTCGCTTTCATGCATTGGAGAAGGAAATGGCAACCCACTCCAGTGTTCTTGCCTGGAGAATCCCAGGGACGGCGGAGCCTGGTGGGCTGCTGTCTATGGGGTTGCGCAGGGTCGGACATCACTGAAGCGACTTAGCAGCAGCAGCAGCAGCAGCTTGAGGAATTACCAGTGCAAGGGTGGTGTTTTATAAATGGACAATCCTATTTATTTCTACATGCCAAAGAGAGGAAATAAGTGGAAAAGAAGAAATCAAAAATAAAGAAGCATGATAATTCAGTAAAGTTTCTGGAGTAGCCTTGAGGGAAATGGAAAAGAACGCATTAGGAAGAGTTAGTTGTAGAAAAGGCAGAACATTCATACTCTTAATGAAAGGAAACCTATTTAAAAATTTTGTTAAACTTTATCCACTCAATCATGTTATTAACTGCCAATTTTCAATTCTCTGTTGTAACATACAGAGGAAAGAAATAGTGATAATCCAAATTTTAATATAAACAAAAGGTGTCTGTTCCACTTGATCGAACTATAAGGCTGAAAAGATGGCTATGGAAGAATAGTGGCGAAGATAATCCATAGAACAGAAAAAAGAGTAGCATTTATAAATGAAAGCAGGTTTTTAAGAGATGACAAGGAATTGATTGCTTTGAATTAAGAAACTTAGAATAACAAACAATAGGCAGAAGTTAATCTTTGTAAAAAATTCTTCAGAAGTATTAAAGTTATATGAGTGTGCTTCAGTATTTCAACTCCTAATAAACTGTTGTTCAGTCACTAAGTCATGTCCAACTCTGCAACCCATTAGACTGCAGCATGCCAGGTTCCTCTGTCTTTCACTATCTCTCAGAGTTTGCTCAGACTCATGTCCATTGAAACGGTGATGTCATCCAACCATCTCATCTTCTGTCACCTCTTTCACTTCCTGCCCTCAATCTTTCCCAGCATCAGGGTGTTTTCCAATGAGTCAGCTCTCTGTATCAGGTCGTCAAAGTATTGGAGATTCAGCTTCAGCATCAGTCCTTCCAATGAATATTCAGAGTTGATATCCTTTACCATTGACTGGTTTGATCTCCTTGCTATTCAAGAGATTCTCAAGAGTCTTCTCCAGCATCACAATTCGAAAGCATCAATTCTTTGGTGCTCAGTTGTCTTTATGGTCCAGCGCTCACATCCATACATGACTACTGGAAAAGCCATTGCTTTGACTATATGCACCGTTGGTGGCAAAGTGATGTCTCTGCTTTTTAATACACTGTCTGGGTTTGTTATAGCTTTTCTTCCAAAGAGCAAGTGTATTTTAATTTCACAGCTGCAGTCACCATCTGCAGTGATTTTGGAGCCCCCCAAAATAAAATCTGTCACTGTTTCCACTTTCTCATCTATTTGCCATGAAGTGATGGGACCGGATATCATGATCTTAGTTTTTTGAATGCTGAGTTTTAAGCCAGCTTTTTCATTCTCCTCTTTCACCCTCATCAAGAGGCTCTTTAGTTCCGCTTTACTTTCTGCCATAAGAGTGGTATCATGTGCGTATCTGAGGTTGTTGATATTTCTCCTGGCAATCTTGATTTCAGCTTGTGCTTTATCCAGCCTGGTATTTTGCATGATGTACTAAGCATATACATACCCCTTTCCCAATTGAACCAGTCCATTGTCCCATGTCCAGCACTAACTGTTGCTTCTTGATCTGGATGCAGGCTTCTCAGGAGGCAGGTTAGATGGGCTGATATTCCCATCTCTTTAAGAATTCCCTGTAGTTTGCTGTGACCACACAGTCAAAGGCTTTAGCATAGTCAAGTAGAAGCAGAAGTAGATGTTTTTTCTGGAATTTTCTTGCTTTTTCTATGATTGAAGGATATTGGCAATTTGATCTCTGGTTCCTCTGTCTTTTCTAAATACATTGTATGCACCAGTAAAAATCACATAAAATTTTCTTCAAAGACTAAGTGAAGCTATTTGCATTTTATTCTTATCTGGTTGCTCCTTTCAAAGCCCCCAAACAACAGAAAGTCCCTAATGTAATTTCTAAAAGTTTTACAGTGGTACATTAAAGATCTTCATATTGAAACAGCAGAGATAGACCTGCACTGAATTAAAGGACTGATAGAATCTGGGAGGATGGACCTACGGTACACTGCTGCGTCAGCAAGCTTGCCATTTGCTGAATAAGAGTTGATAAACAGCAAAATCAATTTAAATAATCATGAGTTAATCCATCCTAGTGGGTATTACCAACTCTAGAGAGTGAGTATGCTGGATATTAAAATAAGTGTTTAAGGCTAGAAAGAGAATGTTTACAAGCTTCTTCACTACTCACATATTTTTAAATGCAGTTTAATATTTTTACTAAATGCAGTTACTTAAAATAATTTTTGATACTATGTTTAATATTCTTAGTGCAAATCATTGTTATCTTATCTCATACCCATAAGGAATGGCTGATAAGGATTGCAATAAAATGTGTAACAAGTCTGACTGGAAAATTAATTTGAATGCAAATGCTCCTTTAATTGAAGCATTCCCTTGCTCTGGTCCAATATAATTTTTCTTATTAGAGTCTGAAAATATGCTTCCATATAGCTCAAATATTTTAATACAATTATTTGAAATAAAAGGAAACCTAAAAATAATATCTATTACATAATCAACGTGTTTGTGGCATGAAAGGCAGTATGCTAATGGTTAGGTTTAGAAACAAGCCAGTTCTGAGACATACGACATGTTAATAGCTTCATTTAAGGAGTTAAAAAATAAGTAATGTAACTGTTTATATTGGAAACCACATCATATTATAAATATTGCTTAGCTAGAAAACTTTTATTCTCTTCTCCTTTCTTTAAATGGAATATAGTTACACTAAGAGTCAGCAAAAAGAGCTCAGGCAAATCCTCTCTGAAAGAAGTTAGAAGCAGGACATTCACAATGGATTATTTGTAAGTTGACAGGAAATATCAAAGCCAAAAAATAATACACTACTCTGCTGAGAATATCCTGTTATATAGGTCTAATCTCCAGCATTTAACTTGGCATTGGTATTTTTATATATGAGTATATATATTTTTTCAATTAAAAAAGCTGGACTCTGTGGACTTTTCAACAACCATTCCAGTTTATGTTAGGTAAAACACATGGGGACTCCATTGCATGGGAAATGGAGGAATTTTTCTCTAAACTCAGGCATTTGTTAGTGTAACTTTGGAACCACCTTGCCATTCAGTCAATCAGCTAGGCCAATAGCAGATTGGCTATTATTTATGGGCTACACAATTATGAGGTACTATACTTGATTTGTAAAATCCCGGATGGCTCAGTGGTAAAGAATCTGCCTGCAAGGCAGGAGACATAGGTCCAATCCCTGGGTCGGAAGATTTCCTGGAGGAGGGAATGGCAACCCACTCCAGTATTCCATGGGCAGAGGAGCCTGGCAGGCTACATACAGTCTATAGGGTTGCAGAGTCAGATATGACTGAGCTGGTACGCACTAATAAATGCTTTGTTTAGATTATTTCTAAACTTTCTTCCAGCTCACACAAATGCCCTCTTCTTTCTTGATTATGGCTCTGGTTAACCTCAGATATACTGAATCATGAAGCAGATTAGAATCTAAGTGCTGTGAAAATTCATTGCCTTGTAATATTAAACAAGTTCAACCTTTCACTCTTGCTCTTTGCTCTTTTGGATCTAAGGTGAATGTTTTCATCTTTACCTTACAAGGCTGGATACACTGTGCTTTGGTTGGCACAGAGCTTAAGTATAATCTGTGTGCTTATGAATTAATCAACCACCACCAGGTCAACTGGTAAAAGAAAGAGTGCAGGAGTAAGTGGTTTAAAAAGGAGTGACATTTGACTGAGGGTCAGGATTATTGTGGTGAACAGATTGTGTGAGGAATTTAAGTTTAAAAAGATTCAGAAGGGAAGAGAAAACATGATTTCAAAGAAATATAGCATCATGGAGAAAAAACACTCCCTGCTTTGAATCCATTCTGCTTTGAAAATGCTATCCCAATGTGATTCTGAAATTTTCCTCAGCAATAATGGTAATAATGGCAGCCTCACCATCTGGAAATTGCTTATTCATCAAATTCTCATTCTCTGGATTCTTAGCCTAGTTCTTGGCACATAACAGATTTCCAGTATACATTTGTTGAAAGAATCATCTTATAATATTTTCATAAGAGCAACATTAGCTTTAATACATAGTAAAGCCATGGTCTAGCTATGTCCCTTATATGTTGTTGTGAGCTGGACTGTGTCCCCTTCAAATTCATATGTTGGCAGTCCTAACTGGTAGTCCTTAACAATGTGCTCATATTTGAAGAGAGAAACTTTAAAGAGGTAATTAAATTAAAATGAGGTCATTAGGCTGGGCCATAATCCAATATGACTGGAGTCCTTATAAGAAGATGAAATTTGGACACAGACATACAAAGTGAAGACCTGTGAAGACATAGGGAGGAGACAGCTACCTGCAACCAAGGAGAGAGGATTGGAACAAATCCTTCCCTTAAGGCTCTCAGAAGATACCAACACCTGCTGGCACTTTGAGCTTGGACTTCTAGCCTCTATAGTTGTGAGAAAATAAATTTCTGTTATTAATCTACCTAGTCTGTGGTACTTTGTTATGGCAGCCCTACCAAACTAATACAGGTTTTTTCAGTTGTGCATAAATCACCAGAAATTTCCTATTTTGGAATAGTTTCAAAATGAGTTTGTTATTACGTATAAATTAAGAAATATCACTAACACATTCCTAGAGAATATTTCTCAGGGCCCCTTTGGCTGCACCCATCCTGACTTCTGCCTCTGTCCTGGTCCATACATGCTAGTGTACTGAAGATCAACTTGGAACCATTGATGAGAATTAAGACAAAAAGTTGCTTAAACCTATAAAAGGACTTCCCAGGTGGCATGAGTGGTAAAGAACCTGCCTGCCAATGCAGGAGACATAAAAGATGTGGGTTCGATTCCTGGGTCGGGAAGATCCCCTGGAGGAGGGCATGGCAACCCACTCCAGTATTCTGGCCTGGAGAATCCCATGGACAGAGGAGCCTGGAGGGCTACTGTCCATAGGGTTGCAAAGAGTCGGACATGACTGAAGTGACTTGGCACATGCACGTAGCAACAGAGATGAACTCTAAAAAAACTGTTTAAACATATTATAATACTACATGACAAGATGCAATTTGACAGGTTGTTAAGAGTATGGATCTGACACCCAGACATATGGGTTTTTTCCCCAGCTCTTCTTTCTAGTTGTGTGTATGATCTTGGCCAAGTTACTTAAATTTTCTGTGTCTTAGTTTCTTCTTCTATTTATGTGGATAATAACAGTACTTACACCATAATATTGCTGTGATGATTAAATGACTTTGTACAATTAAAGGTGCTTAGAACAGTGTCTGACACATGAAAAGTGTTGTCAGTTTTAACAATTATTTAAAATTAATGCCATTTATATAAATTATAAACATATACAAAATAACACCATATGTTTTCAAAGTATACATTTAAACAAAAAATACATTAAATATATTATAATGCTTATCTATATATATAAAGAGGAAAGGAAGTAGAAAGTGAAGTTAAAAAAGAATGTATGAATGAATGAGTGAATGAATGAAGTTAATAAGTAAATGAATGAGCCAATGTACAAACAGACTGAAAAGGTGCTTTACACAGGTTGGTGACTGATTATGTCCCATGAACAAAGGTGTCTGAATAAATCAACATTCTTCAGCTGAGTTGCAAAAGGAAAAGGAAGACAGAAAAGAAGGGAGGGAGGGAACTAAGGATTAAGGAAAGAAATGTTCCGTCCCACATATGTGAATTGAAGCTTTGGTTTAAAAATATATAGCTCAAAGACACCATTTAGAGTCTTGAAGTTGATATATCTGTGGAACACAACATAAACTGTCAAAAAAAATAAAATAAAATTCAGAACACCACACCATACCTGTTCAAAAGAATCATTCTCCCTCAGTAATCAAAAGAACTGTTGGTGATATTAGGCTTCGGTCCTTGAAGATCACTCTGGGGAAAACAAAACACTGTATAATTAATTTAAAATAGGTAAATACTCCTCTTATAGTGAATCCTGATGGAAACGGTATTTTAGAAATTTCAAAAAATTTAAAACCAAGGAAATTTCTTCCTCTCCTTTCCCCCTACAAAATAATGCCTTGCAATTACTGACAAATAGATACATTCAGTGTTTTCTTCTATTATTTCAGAATATTATTAAAGGACCTTTTTAAAATGAAGGCGTGGCTAAAAACAGGCACTGTGTTTAAAAAGCTCATGCATTAGTATGTTTACTGTTATTTTTGCCAGCTTAAATACCAGGTATTTTAAAAGGCTTAATTGTTAAATACAGAAGAATATGAAAGTAAACAAAAGAATGATTTATTATTCTTTCTGTTATAACCAAATCAGCCCTGATTTATAAGTTCCTTTTCATTGTATTTTTCTAATATCTTCTTCTCTCTGAGTTCAAACCCTTTTAAAAAGGTTAGTTCATTTATCTTTATAATTGTCCCCTTAAGGAAGATAGTAGGTTATTATCACTATCTTCATGAAAAGATGAACAACAGAGGAAAAGTGATGGTTCATAGATGAAATTAAGCTATATAAATTTTACAAATTTCCATAATATCATCTGTATTACTTTAGCTTACATACACATCGTGTGTTGTCCAGCTTTTTGATGAATATACATACCGTCTTCACAGCTAGTGCATAACTTCCTCCTGTTTATTAAGGCATGTGTTGTGTTTTCTTCTTGCTTGGAGCTTTTTACTAATCCTAGTATACAGAACTGAGCATATGACAGGGAGCTAACAAATGTCCATTAATGACTGTTTATCTGGAAAGGATGACTGTATTGTACCTCTTATTGACACAAAAGTAGGGTAGGCCCAGAAATTCACTGCCAGAAATCACCCTTGATTTCCATCATAGATGAAAATAATAGCCTTCTAGTAAAGCTCTTTTTCTAAATCCTGTAATGTGTAACCTTGCTTCAATATTGTAAGCTATTAATTTGGGGAATGAATTTAATAGAGCACATAGAGGGGCTTCCCTGGTGGCTCAGTGGTAAAGAATCCACCTGCCAATGCCAGAGACACGGGTTTGATTCCTGATCCAGGAAGATCACATGCTGCCGAGGAGCTAAGCCAGTGCACCACAATAACTGAGGCTGCATGTCCTAGAGACCATGCTCAGCAACAAGAGAAGCCACTGAAATGAGAAGCCCATGCAGGGCAACTAGAGAGCAGCCCCTGCTTGCCACAACTAAAGACAGCCCATATGCAGCAGCAAAGACCCAGCATAGCCAAAAGTAAATAAATAAATAATTTTTAAAAGAATAAATAAAAGAGCATACGGAAATGTCATAGTAATATAGAGTATTAGAACATAAATGGATAGCACTCTAGACTTGAATCTTGTAAGGACTAGGGTTTCAGTTGTGCCAGATGAAATAAGTTCTGGGGATCTAATGTACAGCAATGTGACTGTAATTAACAATACTCTATTGTATACCAGAAATTTGCTAAAAGGGTAGATTTTAAGTGTTCATACATGCAAAGTAACTATGTATGGTGATGACTATGTATCTTGATTGTGATGATTATTTTACAATGTATCTCAAACATCAAGTTATACATCTTAAATAGATATAATTTTTATTTGTCAATTATACCTCAATAAAGCTGGAAAGAGAATTGTATTACAGTCTGAAGAGAAATCACCAGTTTCCTCATTCTCCATCCTCATTCTCGACTATGTAAGCTTTTGAAGTTGACAGAATATTTCAATCTTGTCTCCCATTCTTTATTTAACTCACTTTGTGACTGCAAGATGTTGATATGATCGGGGATAAAGTACAATAATCACCAAGGATGGAAGACTCTGTGAGAATTGTTAAACTGGATTATCCATCTTAGCTAGGGTTGTCAGATATCATTGTTTAAATATTTGTTTAGAAAATCTTAACACCCTAGAATTCTAATGTCCCTCTTTCTATGCTAGCCAAAGCAATGTTTTTTAAGTTGCTCTTTTAAGTTTTCAGATAAATTGTTGAAGAGAAATATTAAATTTTAATATGCCTTAAAATACATATAAGGGTTTGCTACTTGGTATCCACTAAAAAACTCAGAAGTCTATACACAATGTTTGCCAACTTAAAATTTTAACATTTTTTAGGAATATGGCTGGAAGTTATATTAATCCTTATCTCTGCATTACTATAGTATGAAGCTCACTTGTTGGCGTACAAGCCCTCTGTAGTGAGCACCTCATAATCTTCCCCATTTCCATCTCTCTCTATTATCTCATTTTATCTGAATGTCATAAACTGTTTTTTCTCACTTTTATGTTTCTGTATACTTTGCTCTTTAGGCCTAGAATGCCCTTACCTATCATTTAAGACGTTCTCACTCATTCTTCAATAATCATCTCAATAACTCCTCATCAAAGTCTTCTCTGATATATATGATCCCCAAAGCCTCAGAAGAATCGATTATTCTTTCTTACCACACCCCTCAAAGAGAAGTGATTATTCCATGCTTTGTGCCACCACCATACCTTTTAAATACTTCTATTCTGTAACATCTTATGGAAAAACCTAAACAAAATTTTTGGCCAACCCAACATAATAGCACTTATAAAGCCACAGTGCAAATATGTCTACAGGTGGGCTTCTTTGCAAGGTCGTGAATCTTTGGGAAGCAGGAAGGCAGAGACTCTATCTGATATATAGCTACATGCATGTTGAATGAGAATTTAAGCATGAGAATGAACATTCAACCATAGGATGCTTCTCAGAATTAAACAACGGTTGTTCCACCTTTTCAAGTTTTTGCTTCAACTTGTGATACAGTTTTAAATTTCTCTTTATCTTCTCTCACCAAAAATGAGATAAATTTGTTTGCAAATAGACAAACTCTGTAAAATCATTTTGGCCCTTAGACTATACATTTTGATAACACTGTCACTCTAGAGCTAATGATAATATTGAGAGGATTTTCTTATATCTATTAACAATCAAGTGCTTCCATTTCTACAATATACCACAAACATTTATATTTCACACAAATATATCAGGTAGCTTAAAGTCTGTAAAGAAGTCTGAATTTTGTTTTAAATATTCAGAAACCTTGTGGCTTTTATGTGTCTGGTAATATTCATAAAAACACTAAAATATAATTACTACTAATAATGTTTTTTATTGTCAAAGTCATACTGTTCCTTGTTCATATTTATTACTAAGTCTATATATTAACCTGATACCATAGCAATCATATAAGGTTGTGTGATGTTGTTTTAAAGAGGTCTTTCTCTTAAATTTAAAATATTATTCACCTTTGTTGTATCAGCTACCAAGATAATTTTAAAGACCATTATCAAAATTAAAAGAAGTAATGAATCATCATCTAACAAGCATAAAGTATGAATTAATTGAATAAAAATGAACTTCTACAAAGACTTGATTTTATATAACAATATTATAATATGCATCCACATGGTACATATTTTAAATTTATCAACAAAAGTTAAATTCAAAAATAAGGTTATATTTTTATTTAGAAATCTAATTATTAAATACATTTTTTTCACAAAAATAGACGTGATCAAAATAAGATGTTAAGACCAGTGGGTATTATCGACAATTTAGTTTTCATGTCCCCTATAGCATCTTATGGTAAATATCTCTTTCATATTTTAATTAGGTCACAATAGAGGTGTAATAGATTGGATTAACCTCTAGTAATGAAAAATATGCATTTTCAGTGATAAACCTATTTTCAACTATGAATGATGCATTCTGAATGTAGTTAATATTAAAATTTCACTTTTCACTTTATGTTATTCATTTTAACTGGATTATGTGGAATAAAATGGTAAATATACCTATATGAGTTTGAATTCCAGAGTTTGTAGAATTGGGTTTTCTCTCAACAGTCAATAAATAAATAATAATGACAACACTAAAGTTATGAATAATGATTAATCATCCTGGCAAAGTTAGAAAAATAGCACCTGACTAAAATCATAATAAAATCAGGAAGTGCACTTTATAAAAGAAAAATTTTTCTTAGCAACTTCATTATCCAAAATTATCATTTTAAGTAGGTGATTAATCCTCCTTGCTGATAAAATTAAATTCTAATAATTGCTTTTCAATACTTTTGCTTCAATACAATTGCTTTTCATTTAAAAGAAGGCCAGTTTATTGAAGAATTCTTATGCACCCTGAATTCAAATATAGCCTCATTTCTTAGATTTATTAAGCACTACTGTGATGACAAGCGAACATTATAAATTGCTACTTATATCAATACTACAAATTGCAGAAGAAAAAATATGCTTTATGTTCATCTTAGTGTATAACAAATAGTTTTCCTTGCCACTACAATTTATTGCTGTTTTAAATGACACTTTGCCTTTGTTCAGTTTTAATCTTAAGTTTCAGGTCAAATTATTATGTCCTGACATTGGTAATTAGTGAACAATCCTGTCCTTGTTTTAGCCAAAATTGGATGAAAATGATGATCAAGAGACAATGACAGAACATGTCCTCTTGGCAAGGATGCTTGAGAAAGTGGTTTTTTGTTCCCTTCGTTTTTTTGTCCCCTAGCAGTGAAAGATTTTCTGATGTTACAGGTATTTAAAGAGTAAGGCAAATTATATTCTATATATATTTAGGTGCAAGTTTTACTTGAAAGAGAAAAGCAATTCTCAGTTTGTCTTCATGGACATGTAAGCAAATATCTTATAAACCTTAAAATAGTATCCTAAAGTACTCTGTATATATATTAATTCCTTGGACATTTTTTAAAGGAGTTAATATTGACTATATTTTATAAATAATAGCATGTGGGTGCGAGAAAAGCAAGTAACTCCATGAGGAACCATATTCCAAAGGTTTTATTTATCCATGAAATCATGAGTTACTCTGAAATTTGTGTGCAGATTATCATACACACACACACACACACACACACACACACACACTTGAAGGGAAGCTTTCAAGTCCACCTCTGTTACTTACAGACATATATGTACATAGGCCAAGCAAATATCTGACTAAAAATACTACTAAATGAACTATGGGGTCTGATGGCAAATAGATATTCAAGCCGACAAGGGGTTAGAATCAGAGTTGAGGTGTGCCTAGTTGACCAGAAACAAATAGATTGCCAGTTACTTCTCCAGCAATGATGGGCATATTTGGGATCAGCATAGAATTGCAATTCGGTGTCTGAAACAATGGCAAACCATGTGCAACTTTCCCACATGGAAAAGGGAGGAGAAGCCTTCTGTAGAAAAGAAAGGGAAGTTTGGGAGGATAAGAGTAAACAGAGTCCCTGGCTCTTCACTGAGTATGGGCGAGGAAAGAAGGGAAGTCTCGTCTTCCTTTTGGGCTCTGCGGTCTTCTCAGGGCAGGAGAGCTCCCCCTTCTGGGAGTTCTCTATTTAATTGCGGTTTCAGCATATTTTTTACTGCCTCATGAAAATAGTTTAAAACATTCTGACAGATTAGGAAAAAAAGAGTAAAAATTTACAAGTGTTTACTTTAAGAAACAGGTTATAATGTCTGATTTTAGGGCAGAAGTATTTACTTTCTCTCTGCCCTATCTTTGTATTTCCTTCTATATGAGTACATAACACTGAGCAAGCAAGTGTTCAAAAATCTTCAGGCATATTGTGATTCTGAACTAGGCAGGATTTAGCCCTAAATGTGAATGAATGTAAACATACAGTGAACTATTCAACTACGGGAAAATTAATTAGTGGTGTGTTTAAGTGTATTGTAAACCATAATAAAGATTTGTTTAAACTGAAGTTCTCTTATCTTATTACAGCCAGTACTATCTGCTGGTTGGTAATGTATATATGCATTTCACTAGTTTGTATTAAGTATGTAGGCTTACTTTCCTTGCTTGGACTTTCCCTTAATAATGTTTTTATTCTTAGAATGAATGCGTTTACAAGGTATAAATACTTAAGCTAAGAAGTGAGAAACCATTTGGATGGAATTGTAAACAAAATCCTAACAAATGAGTCATAGCTAGTAATAGCTCTTTCCCACTAGTGTCTAATGTTCTTGCCATAGACATGCAATTCTGAGCTATGTGTACAATTAGAGATCTCACAAATATTTCTAAAGTAATTGTCTTAGTCCATTTTGGCCCCTATAACAAAACTAGTACAAACTGCATAGATTATAAACAATAAACTCTTATTTCTCACAGTTCTGGAGGCTGAGAAGTTCAAGATCATGGCACTAGCAGATTCAATGCCTGATGAGAATCAGTTTTCTCATAGACACCTATACCTGTATGTATATGTGTCACATAGCAGAAGGGGCAAGGGAGCTTTACTAGGCCACTTTTGTAAGGACATTAATCTCTTATAATTCATGAGGGGTCCACTTTTATGACCTCTAAAGTGTAAGCGAAAGAAAGTGAAAGTCGATCAGTCGTGTCTGACTCTTTGAGACCTCATGGCCTATACAATCCATGGAATTCTCCAGGCCATAATACTGGAGTGGGTAGCCTTTCCCTTCTCCAGGGGTCTTCCCAACCCAGGGATCAAACCCAGGTCATGACCTCTAAGCACCACTCAAAGGCCCCACCTCAGAATACCATCACTTGGGGCTTTAGATTTCAACATGAATTTTGGGAAATACATTCAGTCCATAGCATTCTGCCTCTGGGTCCCTCCAAATTCATATCCTCACATGACATCAACTCCAAAGTCCAAGTTCAAAATCTCATCTAAGTTTCCTTTAAAATAGATATGGACAAGAGTCAAAATATGATTCATCCTGAGACAAATTGCTTTCCCTGCTGTGAACCTGTGAAAACAAAGATGTTATGGGCTTACAAAATACAATGGTGGTACAGGCAGAGGGTAGACATTCCAATTTCAAAATGGAAGAATAGGAAAGTAAAAAGGATTAACAGGTCCAATATAAGTCCAAAACTTAATGGGGCAAATAACAGTATATACCAAGGCCTGATGTCTCACTTTCTGGACACATTGGAGCCTGGTTTCTCCATGATGAGTTTGCAGGATGCAGCTCAACCAGGAGAGTAGCCCTGTCCCCACTGCTCAGCTGGGCGTAGCCCTGCTTGGGGCTTTCTCAGATGGCTCCACCTCCTTTGTCATTCTCTGCCTTGGCCCTGAAGATCTCTGGGCATTTTTTGAAACATGGAGGTAGCCATGCCCCCATGGCTTGTGCACTCTGCTGGCTGGCAGGGACAGTACCTGGATGATGCTACCCAGGTTTACCACCTGTGGTAAACCAATTTCCAATATGTTCTTCATTTTCCTGTAAGACCCATCAGAATGGCCTCCACTTTCCATATTTATACCAACATTCTCTTTGTGACCTCTTAGGTATTCTCTAAGAAGTTTGAGGCTTTCTGTACAGCTCTCTTCCTTGAGCCCTCACCAGAATTGTCCTTGACAGTCCCCTCATGGAATGTAGGCTTTTTTTTAGCATACACTTTGAAACTCTTTCAGCCTCTAACTGAAAACCATTTCCAAAGCTACTTTTACATTTTTAGGTATTTGTCATGGCGGTACACCACTCTTGGTACCAGTTTTCCATCTTAGTCTACTTGAGCTCCTCTGGCAAAGATAAACTGGATGACCTACAAACAATAAACTTGCATTTCTCACAATTCTAGAGATTAGAAGTTCAAGATCAAAGAACTAGCAGATTCAGTGTCTGATGGGACTAATGTGTTAATTCAGAGATTGTGGAATATTTTGGCTGTGTCCTCACATGAAGGGGCTGGAAATCTCTCTGGAGCCTCTTTTTATAAGGGCACTAATCCCACTCATTAGAGCTACACCCTCAGGACCTAATCATGTCTTAATACCATCACCTTGCAGATTAAGATTTCAACAAATGATTTGGGGTGGGGAAGGACATAAACATTCTTATTTTGACAAAACCAAATATATTTAGCATCAATGGATCAGCAGGAGACTGAATGCAGTTTATTCAGGAGGAAGCAAAAAAAAAAAAAAGTAAGCTCTTCTAAATTTTTAGATTTCACACCATTAAAAGATCATCCAAATTCTTTCATTGAAATTAAAATGTTATAATATCAATCATTATTGAAGATAAGTGAATGCATGTTTGAGTTTGCTAATATTTTTGTAAAATATTATCAAATATGTTTAGAAGATAACCATTTGGTTTTAAACTGGCTTAATCATAACATTTCCATTACAATGAGATTCATTCTTAATGTGCTTAGAAACTTAGAGTAATAAAGAAAAGAACTACTGATGATCTCTTGAAAACTTCCATTATAAATTATAACCATTTCCTATTATCACAATTTTTCCACTGTTTGCAAACAAGATGTGATCTCCAAGAGTAAAATCACTGTCTTCTTATCAATTACACTGAAAATATTCTTAGCTAAATGATAACAAATAGCAATTCAGTGCTGATTTCCTTTTTCTGGGTTCTGAGATCAGTTGAAACATCAATTATACACTGCATGAAGATTTGAGAAACATCACATAGAGATACCATTCAACAGAGATGATTTGTTATTCACATAAAGAATTGTAGAAAGGCTTTTTGAAATGTGGTAAGTACAATAGTTTCAAATGATTTTTAATCACACGATTGGTTGATACCAGCTCTTATAAATACATGGCCAATAATCATTAGCCTATCCAAAAGTTCTTATCTGGAGACATTTCCTCTAAAAATAGATGACCATTATCTCCATTTAGGTCTCTTTGGCCACTCTTAGCATTTGCAATGTGTACATAATTCTTCCACATACAGGAAAATTACTAGAATACTAATTCAATGAGCTTCTCTGAAAAAGACAACAAAGTTCTTTCTGGTGAGATATGTCTTAGAAATGCTAAAAACCATACCTACCTCTTGGAGATTTACAATGCACATGACCACTTGAAAAGCTCTGAAAGGAAAAGAGTAGTTTGATATTGCTTAACCCAGTATTTCTCAAGTAAATTTGTCCACAGAAAACAATTTCTTACGGAATACATATTTATACCCCAATGGAATATGATAAAAACTAATAAATGTTTGAGAAATTCTCAGAAAGAAATATTAAATATTGATTGATTATATCTTTCTAGTACTAAAACACATCATGGTAAAATGATGTATCAGGAAACCTAATAACATAATAAAGAATTTACTGTTGTTAACTGTTCAGTTGCTCAGTTGTGTCCGACTCTTTGCCACCCCATGGAGTGCAGCACACCAGGCCTCCCTATCCCTCACCATCTCCTTAAGTTTTCCCAAGTTCATGTCCATTGCCTCAATGATGCCACCAGCCATCTCACCTTCTGAAACCCTTTTCTCCTTCTGCCCTCTATCTTTCCCAGTATCAGGGACTTAGAAATAAAAAAAGAATTTTAGAAGAATGCTTGAAATCCATATGTAAACATGAAATATGATCTAATGATTTTTCTCAAGCTAATTCACAATAAGACTAGAAAAGTCAAATTACTAACGTTCAACAAATATCTTAATGGTGGAATGATAAGAAAGCAAACAATCACTAAATATTTATTCCTGTTTAAAGTTAAATTCTATGCATATTAAAAACTTTTAATTATAGTGAGTATTGGTGAGATTGTGGGAAATACAAATTCTCATACAATTAAGAGAAAGTATAAAGTCGTGGGATAGTTTTAGAGTAAAATTTAGCAATGTATACCAAAATTTTAAATGTGTATATTGACTGACCAAAAAGATCAACTGCCAGGAATTTACACTACCGATATACATTATATGGAAATAAAAGTATATGTATCTTTGTTACAACAAAACAGTGATTTTACTATTGCTAAATCATACCTTATTTGCAAACTGTGGGGAAATTATAAGAATAAGAAATGATCATAACTAAAATGTTCAAGACAACATCAATATTCTTCTCTTTAGTACTCTAAGTTTCTGAGTACATTGAGTCTCATTGTAATGGAAAACTTAAGAAAGATAAAGATGATTCATTGGAAAAGATCCTGATGTTGGGAAAGGTTGAAAGCAGAACAAGAAGGGGGTGACAGAAGATGAGATGGTTGGATGGCATCACCGATTCAATGGATGTGAGTTTGAACAAACTCTGGGAGATAGTGAAGGGCAGAGAAGCCTGACGTGTTGCAGTCCATGGAGTTGCAAAGAGTCGGATATGACTGAGTGACTGAACAACAACAATGAGAAAGATGAAGCCAGTTAAAAACCAAATGCAAACCAAAGGCAATATAAATATCTATTCACAAAAGAATTGGCACGTGAATTACAGTAAATTCATACATTTGCATACAATGTCATCATTTGCTGATGAGATCTCAAATGTATATTCTTAATAACACTGAGGTTAAATGTTATGGACTTCAGACTTTGCTGTGTGTGTATGTTAAGTTGTTTTAGTCGTGTCTGACTCTTTGCAACCCTATGGACTGTAGCTTGCCAGGCTCCCTCTGTCCCTGGGATTCTCCAGGCAAGAATACTGAAGTGGGTTCCCATATCCTCCTCCAGTGGATCTTCCCAACCCAGGGATCAAACCCACATCTCATGTCTCCTGCACCAGCTGGTGGGTTCTTTACCACTAGCACCACCTGGGAAGCCCCTTGGACTTTGCTACCTGAGTTCAAATTCTGGCTATGTTACCAGCTGTGTGACTTTGGGAACTTACTTAACCTCTCTTTGTATCATTTTTCCATATGAAAAAGAGGAATACTAGTAGTACCTAAGTCATAAGATTATTCTGAAGATTATGGAATGTTAGATGTTACTAATACCTCAAAAAAGTAAGATGCAGACTCCTACTTCCCAGGTGAGATGGAGTATGTTTTAATAGACCAGTAGCACTACCAAGGACGCCTAGCAAAGTAGGATTAAAAAGAAGAAACAACATAAATCATCAGCTTAAATAAGTTAGAGCTCTGTAGAAGCTACAAGGTGAAGAAGGGCAAACATTTTAGACAATAGAATCTTGTAGAGGTGAGCAGATTCTATGTAGTTGCTTTCTCTAATTTATCAATTCTGAATATAGGCCAGAGGCTAACAATCTGAGTTTATCCTGGACAAATGGCTGTAAGCAGAGACAGGAGGGGAAGGAGAGAATGTAGAATAGTTTTTGATGCTTTCACAAGGCTGGAGTCACAAAATTAGAGACATGAAGAGCCAAACATATGACCAGTTTTCTCCTTAAAACATTTGCTGAATTGCACAGCTGTACATATCAGGAGGTAAAGGTGTAAAGCTAAAATCTTCTAATAACAATGGAGTTTTCAGCTGTCTTGCTGTGATAAATAGCTAAAGGTAAGAGGTTAGGACCTGCCAAGACATGAGGCCCTGATAAAACAACAAGCTGTTAGGTGAAATCTCTGGAGGGTTATGCCCTAGGAACAGAAATGACTCAGAAGTAGAATCTTAACCTTACCAAAACCACGACCTAGACTTGTGCCATCTTGGTCTTTCAGTGGATAAAGGTAATCAGCTCTCATTATGCTGTCCAAAAGAGGAAAGTTTAAACCATTCCTGATTGAAGACAGTGTCATCCGGAGCCTCTACAACTTTAAACAAAAGTTCCAAAATTTGATGATAATTAGTAAACATCCTAAGGATTAGGACGAGATGCCTCAAAACAGGGGGGAGGGGGAATCAAATATTAGAAACGAACATATAGGTGATAAAAATTTTGCAATTAGTAGACTAGGAAATTTTTGAATATGATTACTATTGACACTTGAACAACAGGGGCTTGAACCAAGCCTTTTTTTTTTCCAATAAATACAGTCAACATAATTTGCAGTTAGTTGAATCCACAGATGAGAAGCACAGGATGTAGAATGTTGACTACGGGACTTGTGCAACCATGTGTTTTGATATCCTTGGTAGACCTTAGAACCATTCCCTTGAAGGAGACTGTAATATGTTCAGTAAAATAATAGTTTAAGAATTTTACCATTAAAAATAAAATATATAGAAAATATCCAAAATAGAAAATGTAGAATATAAAAATAAAATAACCGCCTTAAAATCTCAAATAGGTGGCTTTAACAATAAATTAAACAGTATAAAGTGAGAATAAAAATGGTGTAAAATATAGAAAAGGGGATAAAAGACATATTGGACATATTAAAAAGTTCCAACATACCAGTAATTTGTGATCCATAAGCAAAAAATAGAAAATTATACAGAAACAATATCTGAAGAGATGATGCCAGGAATTTTTCAAAACTGATGAAACACACAGATTCAAGAATTTCAAAAAACCACAATAAAGATTCATTAATAAAAATCACACCTAGACATATCAAGATTACACTGACAAAAACCAAAGACAAAATATAAAATCTTAAAAGCAGGTTGAGGGGCAAACAGTACATCACAATCAAAGTGAAAGTAATATGACTTGGCAACTGGATACTCAGTGGAAATGAAAACTAAAAGGATGACACATTGAACTTGAAATAAAATACTGGCCAACCTGAATTCCATACACAGTTGCTGGGAGCCGGCAAGAGGCATTCCACTCTTGACAAAGGTCATGAGGAAGGAGGCTTGGCATACGCAAAGGCGGGATCGAGCCTCAGGAGTCCCCCTTGATATTCTCGAGCATCTACCCCCCAAAACCAGAGTCTGCCTACTTTATTGCTTTGTGCTCTCACCTCTGACTTTACTGGGGGCTGTCTCCCACCACCATCTCACTCTCTCTGTCAAAGAGTTAACTTACAGCTCCAATTAATAAAGTTCCTGGGCAATTAGGAGTGTTTAAATCCAAACCCTCAGATAGCTCTGTAACTCACCTGACAAGTTTACCCGGACTCTTACAGCTATGCATACGATTGTTTACAGTCTCCCAGCCTCTAGAAGCACGGGAAGCTTAAGATATTCAAATAGCTTAGAGCCCCTCAAAGAGTTAGAAACTGTCAGAATAAAACTAGTAAAAGATTTCATTGATGAGCCAATGCTTGCTGCCAAGTTTCCACATCCCCTGTATTGTATCCTTGAATGTGTATTAATTAATATAGTTGGTATGTAGAAAAAATAAGTAGTGGCCTTGGTGTTAGCAACTTTAGACCCTTAAGGTAATAAATTCTTTCCTTTGTTGTAAACCCATTACGCCTCTGCCCTATAGGAATGCAATTTTATCTAACACCTTCGGAAGATGGCGCCAAACCTTAAAATAATTACTCTTGGAGAAAATAAGTCTTACCGTTGACAAACCTTTGTCAAGAGTCATAAAATGTTAATAGGCCTTCTGGCCAGAAGATGATGTAAATCACCTAAACCATTTGTATACGATAAATTTGCAGGATAGAAACCCTGGTTTTTGATAAGGATCAAAGACTGTTGACTTTACATCCCCTATTATCCTCTATGTGTAACTTAGGGTATAAAAGCCCCTGTTGAAAATAAAGCTATGGGCCTTGCTCGCCAAAGCTTGGTCTCCCCATGTCATTCTTCTCCTCAATTTCCAGCTGAGTCTCCATCTGGAGTGCAGAAGTCCTCTGTGACCATTTATTTGCCTGGGCTTCTAAGACCCACTCAAGAAGGTGTCTAAGGTGGGGCACCTTCCGCTATTCGAGAGGGCACCTGCGGCCTCCGTGGTCAGAGCTAAGCTGGTGTCACAGGTTATATTGATTATCTGCCTAAACCAAGCTACTCAGCCTCTTTTCTCCACTGAATTTTCCTACTGAGCTGTCCTCATTCTATTACTCTTTATATCTTTGATGAATATTTAAATAAATAGGTCGCTGACACCGTCTCTCCTTCGAATACCCTGGATCAACTGGGGCTGGACCCCGGCACACAGTGAAAACACTTTTCAAAAATGCAAGTGAAATAAAGATATTGTCAGATGAACAGCAAGTAAGAGATGCTGTCACCAGTACATTATTCTTAAACAAAATGCACAATGAAATAATTGAGGTAGGAATAAAATTATTCTACATGGAAACAAAATAAATATGGAAGAGAATGAAGAACACATGAAAGGGTAAATATGTGCATAAATTTAAAAGTTAATAGAATGATAATACAAATGTCTTGCATTTAAAATTTGTATAGAATTAAAATACATGACAGCAATAATGGAAAGTGTGGTAGGGAATATAGTGGATTAATAGATTTGAAGATTCTAGTATTATTGGGGGAATAGTGGGAGATATAAACTTATAAAATTGAATCATTCAAAAGAAGTTGCTGCTGCTGCTAAGTCACTTCAGTCGTGTCCGACTCTGTGCGACCCCATAGACAGCAGCCCATCAGGCTCCCCCATCCCTGGGATTCTCCAGGCAAGAACACTGGAGTGGGTTGCCATTTCCTTCTCCATCAAAAGAAGTTAAGAAAGGAGAAAAAATAGAACAGGAAGATACGATGCAAAAGAAATAGTAAGATGTGTGCATGCGTGCTTAGGATCTCAGTCATGTTCAACTCTTTGCGACACCATGGATTGTAGCCCTCCAGGCTCCTCTGTCCATTGGATTCTCCAGGCAAGAATACTGTAGTCAGTAGCTATTTCCTTCTCCAGGGGATCTTCCTCACCCAGGGATTGAATCTGGGTCTCCTGAATTGCAGGCAGATTCTTTAGAATCTGAGCCACCAGGGAAGTCCATAGCAAGATGGTAGATGCAAATAAAAATAAATGCTTTATATATAATGGGTTAAATAAAAATATATGCTTTATATATAATGAGTTACATTCTCCAAAAAAAAAAAAAAGCCTAAATGTGTCTAAATATAAAGCAATTCTATATTTTATAGTCTATGCTTTATTTTTAAAACAGAAAAAGAGAAGACTGAAGATAATATGCCACACAAATGATAACTGAAAAAATACCTGGTATGCCCATAATAATATTAGACAAAGAAGACAAGAAGTATTCCTAGAGATAAAAAAGGATATTTCAAAATGGTGCTGGGAAAATCAGATAGTCACATGTAAAAGGAATCTTACACCACTGACAAAAATTAACTCAAAATGGATTAAAGACTTAAATGTAAGACTTGAAACCCATGAAACAACTAGTAGAAAACAAAGGAAAAATGTTCCTTGAAATGGATATTGGTAACACTTTTTTTGGAAATCACACCTAAAGCAAAAGCAGCTAAATAACATATAGACAAGTAGGACTATATCAAATTAAAAAGGTTCTGCACAGCCAAAGGAATCATCAATAAAGGGAAAAGATAACCTACAGAATGGGAAACATATTTGCAAACCATCTATATGATAAAGCATTAATGTCCAAGATATATGAAGAATACATACAACTCACTATATGCTTTGGATATCTACTGAGGCAGCAGGCTTTGATTCTGATGTATGTGCACATTCAGTTGTGTCCCACTCTTTGCAACCTGACAGACTGCAGCACACCAGGCTCTTCTGTCCATGGTATTTTCCCAGAAGAATAATGGAGTGGGTTGCTGTCAGTAATGCCTAATGTGGCGATGTCGGGAGCCGTGTTAGGCATTACTGACAAAATGGAGGCATGGCCCCAACCCCGTCTCCTCATCTCGCAGGCATGGCCCCAGGATGAAGGAGTTAGGCCTTGTAATTCTGTCTTGTTCTTTCTTTTTTTCGGTTGAGTTGGCTGGAAAGAATGTTAAGGTGCTTGAGAGAAGCATGAGAAAGCACAAAGCCTTCTACAGTTGTGCCCAGAAAATAATCTATAAAATAACCATTGACATTTGTTCAAGGATCTTTACAAAGAATGTCCCAGCCATGGGAAGGATTATTATCTGAGACCTGTTTGTGAGGGGAATGTTTATGGGAAAAGAAGTTTGCTGAGTTTAGGGTTTAGGATTAATTAAGAATAGCTAGAAGCCTTTTTAGGAGATAATGATCTTAAGATGCTAGGGGCAAACAGGATTTAGAAAGATAGAAATAAACTGAGGAATGTAGCATGAGTTACAGTGTAATCACAAGTTAAGTACAGTAAATCTGGGTGGGGGAAACTAAAAATGTCAAATCTCTGACCTAATGCTTTTGTCAAACTATAAAAGAGAACCTGAAGCTTGAAATAAACATGTAGTCCCGTACTATGAGTCAGAGGCTATATCATCATCACTGACACCATCCATCTCTTCAGGTTGAATCCCTGGCTGCTGGAGCTGGACTCCAGAAGGTTGCTATTTCCTCCTCCAGGGGATCTTCCAGACCCAGAGATCAAACCTGCATTTCACACATTTCCTGAATTGCAGGTGGATTTTTTACTGCTGAGTCACCAGAGTACTTTGGCCTTGAAGTACAAAATGAAGCAGGGAAGAGACTAACAGAATTTTATCAAGAGGACACACTGGTCATAGCAAGTACCCTCTTCCAAAAACACAAGAGATGACTCTACACATGGACATCATCAGATGGTCAACCGAAATCAGATTGATTATATTCTTTGCAGCTGAAGATGGAGAAACTCTATACAGCCAGCAAAAAGAAGAGCTGGAGTTGACTGTGGCTCAGACCATCAGCACTTTATAGCAAAATTCTGGCTTAAATTGAACAAAGTAGGAAAAATCACTAGGCCATTCAGGTATGACCTAAATAAAATCCTTTATACAGTGGAGGTGGTGAATAGATTCAAGGGATTAGATCTGGTAGATAGAGTTCCTGAAGAACTATGAAAGAGGTTTGTAACACTGTGCAGGAGGCGGTGACCAAAACCATCCCAAAGAAAGAGAAATGCAAGAAGGCAAAGTAGTTGTCAAAGGAGGCCTTATAAATAGCTGAGAAAACAAAAAAAGCAAAAGGCAAAGGAGAAAGGGAAAGATATACTCAGAGAACAGCAAGGAGAGATAAGAAAGCTTTCTTAAGTGAACAATGAAAGAAATAGAGGAAAACAATAGAAATGGGAAAGCATAGAAATTGCTTCAAGAAAATTGGAGATAGCAAGGGAATATTTCATGTAAGGATGAGCACAATAAAGGACAGAAATGGCAAGGACCTAACAGAAACAGAAGAGATTAAGAAGAGGTGGCAAGAATACACAGAAGAACTATACAAGAAAGCTCTTAAGAACCTGAATAACCATGATGGTGTGGTCACTCACCTAGAGCCAGATATGCTGGAATGTGAAGTCAAGTGGACCTTAGAAAGCCTTACCATGAGCAAAGCTAGTGGAGGTGACAGAATTCCACCTGAGCTATTTCAAATCTTAAAAGATGATGCTGTGAAAGTGCTGCACTCAATATGTCAGCAAATTTGGAAAACTCAGCAGTGCCCACAGAACTGGAAAAGGTCAGTTTTCATTCCAATCCCAAAGAAAGGCAATGCAAAAAAATGTTCAAGTTACCACACAACTACACTCATTTCACATGCTAGCAAACTAATGCTCAAAATCCTTCAAGCTAACCTTCAGCAGTACATGAACCAGAACTTCCAGATGTACAAGCTGGATTTAGAAAAGGCAGAGGAACCAGAGATCAAATTGCCAACATCCATTGGATCATAAAGAAAGCAATGGAATTCCAGAAAAACATCTATTTCTGTTTTATTGACTATGCTAAAGCCTTTGACTATGTGCATCACAACAAACTGTGGAAAACTTTTAAAGAGATGGTAGTACCAGACCACCTTACTTGCTTCCTGAGAAACTGGTATGCAAGTCAAGAAGCAACAATGGACTGGTTCCGAATTGGGAAAGGAGTACATCCAGGCTGTATATTGCCACCCTGCATATTTAACTTATAAGCAGATTACATCCTGTGAAATCCCAGGCTGGATGAATCACAAGCTGGAATCAAGATTGCTGGGAGAAATGTCAACAACCTCAGATATGCACATGATACTACTCTAATGGCAGAAAGTGAAGAGGAACTAAAGAGCCTCTTGATGAAAGTGAAAGAGGAGAGTGAAAAAGCTGGCTTAAAACTCAGCATTTAAAAAAATAAGATCATGCCATCTGGTCCTATCACTTCACGGCAAATAGAAGGGGAAAAAGTGGAAATAGTGACAGATTTTATTTTCTTGGGCTCCAAAATCACTGTAGATGATGACTGCAGCCATTAAATTAAAAGACATGTGTTTCTTGGAAGGAAAGCTATGACCAACCTAGACAGCATATTAAAAAGCAGAGACATGACTTTGCCGACAAAGGTCCCTATAATAGTTAAAGCTATGGTATTGCCAGTAGTCATGTATGGATGTGAGAGTTGGACCATAAAGAAGGCTGAGAGCTGAAGAACTGATGCTTTTGAACTGTGGTGCTGGAGAAGACTCTTGAGAGTCCCTTGGACAGCAAGGAGATCAGACCAGTCAATCCTAAAGGAAATCAGTCCTGAATATTCATTGGAAGGACTAATGCTGAAGCTGAAGTTTTGGCCACCTGATGCAAAGAGGCAATTCACTGGGAAAGCCCCTAATGCTGGGAGATTGAAGGCAGGAGGAGAAGAGGGTGACAGAAGATGAGCCGGTTGGATGGCATCATCGACACAATGGACATGAGTTTGAGCAAACTGTGGGAAATAGTGATAGATAGGGAATCCTAGCGTGCTGCAGTCCATTGAGTTGCAGAGAGTCGGACATGTCTTAGCAACTGAACAACAACAACATACAACTCAATAGCAAACAAAGCATAAAAACATAAATAATCCACTTAAAAATAAACAAAGCACCTGAATAGACATTTTTCCAAAGATATTCCAAAGGCCAACAGGTACATGAAAAAGTGTTCTAAATCATTAATCATCAGGGAAATGCAAATCTAAACTACAATGACATATCACCTCATACCTGTTAGAATGACTATTATCAAAAAGACAAGAGATAACAACTGCTAGCCTGGCTGTGGAGAAAAGGGAACCCTTGTACACTGTTGATGGGAATGTAAATTGGTACAGCCATAATGGGAAACAGTATGGAGGTTTCTCAAAAAATTAAAAATTGAACTGCCATATGATCCAACAATTCCACTTTGAGGACTGTATCTAAAGGAAAAAAAACACTGACTCAAAAAGATATCTGTACCCCTATGTTCATTGCATCATTAGTAACCAAGATATAGACACTTAAAGGTTTAAGCATCCATTGATAGCTAAATGGATAAATAAGCTGTCACACATACACACACACACACACACATATATGTGCATGTGTATGTGTATGCCTATCACTCACCCATAATGAATGAAGAAATCCTACCATTTGTCTCAATAAGAATGGATTTTGAAGGCAATATTATGCTAAGTGAAGTAAGACAGAGAAAGACAAATACTATGTGATCTCACTTATGTGTGGAATCTGAAAGCAAGACAAAACACAATAAACATCAAAAACACCAAACTCATAGAAAAAGATCAGATTTATGGTCACCAGAGGTGGGGGAGAAGGATGTAGAGAATTGGATAAAAGTGGTAAAAACTTACAAATTCTCAGTAATAAGGTAAATAAGTACTAGGGGCATAGAGTATAATATGATTATAGTTAACATAGCTGTATGATATATAGGAAAAATGTTAAGAGAGTAGATCCTTAAGGGTTCTCATCATGACAAGAATTTTTTTTTTCTATTGTTTTTATGGTACCTATATAAGATGATGGATGTTAACTAAATCTATTGTGATAATCCTTTCATAATTTATTTAAATCAAACATCATGTTGACAACTTTGTCAATTATTTATCAGTAAAACTGGAAAAAAGGAAATTTCAAAAATAGTGAAATAGTCAATTCAGCAGAAAAATATAAAAATTCAAATGTATATTCCTTAGATAACATAAATTAAAGTATTTATAAAAAGAAAAAATTGATAATGCTCAAAAGGAAAACAGATATGTCTACTACCATGCTGTAAAATAGGAACACAACTTTCACAATAATCAACAGTATGAACAGACAGTAAATCAGTAAGAATATGAACAATCTGAACAACAAAATTAAGTAATTGAAGTATGTATCAGAAAAATAAAAACCCTAATAAACATTAGCAAATCAAATCCAATGATTTATTTCAGAAATGCAATGTAAAGTTTAATGTTTGAAAACCAATAAAATTCACTGCAAAAAATCATATGATAATTCTAGAGAGATGCATAATATATACTGACAAAATTCAATACTCAGCCAAGAGTCTTTAAAAATCATAGCAAACTAGAAATATAAGGGAACTTTCTTAATTAGAAAAGCATTATCTTCAAAAATACAGTAAGAATCATACTTAATGATGAAGTATTATAAACTTTCCCCTGAATTTCAGAACTAGAGGTGTGTATTTACTATCACCATGCTAGTCTACATTGTATTGAAGGTACTACCTAATGCAATTAACCAGACAAAGAAATAAAAGGTATTGATTGAGATTGGAAAAGAAAAATGAAATTTGTCTTTATTCTCAGATGATATCACTGAGTACAAAGATAATCCACAAGTTCCTATATAAAAAGTACTAGAAATGAGAAGAGAGTTTGGCAATTTCTTTGGATACAAGGCCAGTATACAACTTTCAATTGTATTTCTAAATACTAGCATTAAAGAAATGGAAAATTAAAGTTTTTAAGTGTCCTTTATAATAGTATTAAAATGTAAATTACCTAAGAAGAAATTTAAGGGAAGTTGTGCCATTGTACTAAAAACTATAAAATATTACTAAGATTTTAAATAAAGAAAGAAACATATTATGCTCCTGGAATAAAAAGCTCACACTTATAAATGTGTGAAATCTCCCCAAATATTTCATAGATTTAATACAACTTGAATTAATACCCAGATTTCTTTTTAAATTGTTTCTCAAAATATAGATATGAAAAGCTTCAAAAATATCCAAAGTTATATTGCAGAAAAGAATAAACCTGGAGGATTTACACTGCCAAATTTCAAGATTTACTATGAATAAAAGTAATTCAGACAGTTTGGTACTAGTGCAAAGGCAGCAAATAAATTATGGAATGAAATCCACAAACTGATCCCTACAGATGATTTTTATCATAGACTCCACTGCAATTAATAAAAGAAATAAAATGTACTTGGTTAATTGGATATCTATATGGATGAAAATAAACTCAATACCATAATTGGAATTTGATTATATATCTAAATATGAGAGCTAAAAGAAGAAAACTTAAAGAGGAAAACAGAAGACTATCTTATTGAACTTGGAATAAGGAAAGAATTCCTTGTCAGCACACCAGATCACTAATTATAGAATTTTTTAGTTGCTAAATTTCACTTCATTGAAAGTCAGAACTTCTGTTTATCATAAAACCCTGCTAAGAAAATAAAGAAAAGGCAACCTATGAATTAAGAGATTTTTCAGAATACACATATCTGCACTTCCCTGGTGGCTCAGATGGTAAAGCGTCTGTCTATAATGCGGGAGACCCGGGTTCAAGCCCTGGAGTGGGAAGATCCCCTGGAGAAGGAAATGGCAATCCACTCCAGTACTATTGCCTGGAAAATCCCATGGACAGAGTAGCCTGGTAGGCTACAGTCTATGGGGTCGCAAAGAGTCGGACATGACTGAGCAACTTCACTTTCACTTTCATATCTAGAAAAAAGTGCTTCTATAAATGAAAAAAAGGGAAACCCTACTTTAAAAAATAGGTTAAGAAATGAAGAGATAGTTGACAAAAGAGGAACAAATGGAAAACAAGCAGGTGACAAGGTAATAAACATTCTTACTGCTCAGAGTACTGCTAATGAAAACCACAATGAAGTTTCATTGCACACAGATCAGAACAGAAAAGAAGGCCAAGACTACCAACACTTGGGAAGAATTTGGATCAACTAGAACTCTCTTCTGAATCCACTGATGGAACTATAAAATAGTACAACTTAAAAAAAGAAAAAGGTTAGTACCTATTGCAGCTAATCATAAGCCTACTTTACAATACAGCAATTCCACTCATGAGTATACATTCAGCATAAATAAGAGTTGATGCCTACCACAAAATATGTACAAAGATGTCATAGTACTTTATACAAAGTAGTGAATAACTAGAAAAAATATCCATCAACAGTAAATGGGTAAATCAGTTCAGTTCCGTCCCTCAGTCATGTCCGACTCTGCAATCCCACGGACTGCAGCATGCCAGGCCTCCCTGTCCATCACAAGTATATATTACTACAATGAAATATTACCACAGAAATTAAAAAAAAACCCTAGTGATGCATGCAACTGTATGGATGGAACTCAAAGATATAATGTTGAGTGAGAAAAATGAGACACAAAAATCCATTCCATATGACTCAATCATGAAGCTTAAAAATAGGCAAAATTAACATGTGGTGATAAAAATCAAATATCAGGGAAAAGGAGCATTGTGGCATGAGAGTTGGAAACAATCTGTATTATAATAAATTGTGTGCATGTGTATGTGTGTATATATGCACAAAACATAAATATGCACACACATATTTGTGTATGTCTGTGTGGATGTACTGTTTGATTTAGTTCAGTTCATTCGCTTAGTGTCCAACTCTTTATGACCTCATGGACTGCAGAACACCAGGCTTCCCTGTCCTTCACTATCTCCCAGAGTTTGTGCAAACTCATGTCCATTGAGTCAGTGATGCTACCCCAACCATCGTATCCTCTGTTGTCCCTTTCTCTTCCTCAATCTTTCTCAGCATCAGGGTCTTTTTCAATGAGTCAGCCCTTTGTATGTACTGTTAATATACTGTTATTGGAGTACTTTATATAACTTAAACCTTGAATACAAATCAAGAGATATGAGACTATTATAAGTAATTTTATATATTTCTAAATTTAGATGAAATGGACAAACTATACTTGGAAACTGCAGTAACATAAAATTGACATAAGAAGAACTAGAAAATCTTAAAACATTTAGATTTCATAAATAAACTGAATCTGTAAAACTTCCTACAAAAATACTGTGCTAGAGAGCTGTACTGGTGAAGTCTATCAGTATTTAAGCAAATGTATCCCGTATCTCCCAGAAAATAGGAAAAAAAAGAACCACTCCCTCATTTTATAAAGCCAACATGGCTTGATATGCAAACTGATAAGAACAGAAATATTACTGACTTCTATTCTTAATAATATAAATATTATATATAAAATAGTAATAAATTCAACCCTGTAACATATGGATAGATAATACAAAAGGATCAAGAGGAGATTATTTCAGGAAAGGAAAATTGATTTAATACTAAAAAATAAACAATTGCTCATAACACGATGCTGGGAAAGATTGAAGGTGGGAGGAGAAGGGGACGACAGAGGATGAGAAGGTTGGATGGCATCACCGACTCAATGGACATGAGTTTGAGTAAACTCCAGATGTTGGTGATGGACAGGGAGGCCTGGCGTGCTGCAGTCCATAGGGTCACAGAGTCAGACACAATTGACCTGAATTGAACTGACTGAACATGATACTAACAGAATAAAGGAAAGAATTATATGATTATTTATAAATAGATACATCTGACAAAATTCAAGACCTCAAGGACATAACAGAGAAGGAAATGGCAGCCCACTCCAGTATTCTTGCCTAGAGAATCCTGTGGACAGAGGAGCCTGGTGGGCTGCTGTCCATAGGGTCACACAGACTTGGACATGACTGAAGCAACTTAGCATGCATGCATGCATTGGAGAAGGAAATGGCAGCCCACTCCAGTGTTCTTGCCTGGAGAATCCCAGGGACAGAGGAGCCTGGTGGGCTGCCATCTATGGTGTCACACAGAGTCGGACACGACTGAAGTGACTTAGCAGCACCAGCAGCAAGGACATAACAATGAGTGAAGGAAGCCAGACACAAAAGAGCACACACTATTCCATTTTTATCAAATTCGAATATAGGCAAAACTGGTGGCATTATAAGTCAATCAGGGCAGTCCCTTTTGACAATAGGAAGGTGGGAGTGACTGGGAGAAGGCATAGGGGGTATTGATATGCTCATATTGTTCTGCTTGATGAACTGGTTGTTGGTTGATTTACAAGGATGCATTGAATTTGCAAGAACTCTTTGAGCTATGACTTGTGATTTGTGAAATTTTTTTGCATTATATTTCAATAAACATTTTTAAGTAGCTTATATTGCTCAACAAAAATACAAATTTGTGAGTTTTTTTTTAAGCAGGGTAAAACAGGTACCCTATATTCAAAATAATCCTTCTATTGTCATACAACCCAGCTATAGACTATGATGAATATTAGAAAATTAAAGGTCACTGCATAGAAATTTTGTCAATCATAAAGTACTACTTATGGGAACATACTCTTACTCCACTGCTAGGTATAAAGGAGATGGAGAGTTTTTCTAAAGCATTCTTCAAAGTTCAGATGCTTTTCTATTTGTAAGGGGCCTATTATGTTTCTGGAGACACACATTTTAAAATGAGTATCAAGGGATGATAGAAATAAGTGTAGAAAATTTTATACAGCTTTTAAAAAGTAAAACTGGCTTTTATATGAAGCATAATTGTCTTAAGAAATTTAAATCCAAAGGAAACAAAGCAAATGTCTTTAAAAATCTCCATAAGTGTAAATGTATAGCAGAGCATTTTATTATGTAAATCAATCCTGATACACATATAAATCTATGTGAGATGCTAAGATTTACATTATTGAGAAAAAATGGATACCCATCAAATCAAATAACATTTGTCAGTGAAGTCAAATATACAGAGTGATGGAGCCACATTACGTTGTATTTTAGAAGAATGAAATGTACTATTTAAATTTTGAGCTTTCTTATTCTTAGAGTTAAAATTAATTGAACATATACTATGTTCTGGGCTTCCCTGGTGGCTCAGATAGTAAAGAATCCGCCTGCAATATGGGAGACCTGGATTTGATCCCTATCTTGGGAAGATCCCCTGGAGGAGGACATGGCAACCCACTCCAGTATTCTTGCCTGGAGAATTCCCAAGGACAGAGGAGTCTTGTGGGCTACAGTTCATGGGGTCACAGAGTCAGACATGAGTGAGTGACTAACCACAGCACAGCACAGCATACTATGTTCCAGGTACTTTTCCAGGTTCTGAGGATGCATAAGCAACATTAGCTGAGATAAATTCTCTAGTCTGTTCATTAGCAAGTAGGAATAAGAACATCACAGCCAAAGCTTGAGTCTAAAATGAATTTAAGCATTTAAATCATAGCTGGCTCTCTTCCATGCAGTTTTCTCAGGTTAAAAAGTAATGAGCAAACAAATCAGTTTCCATTTTGCTCCCCTTCCCTGTGCCATGGTCCAGAAATTTCCTCAATGCAGAAACACAGGGTAAACATAAGATTCATTTTATTTCCTTTTTCTCATTAACAATCTGAATTGCCTGATTAATGTCTGAAAACAATTGTTTTCTAGTTGATTATGTTTAGAGGTTAAGCTCAATCTGTATTATTTTATGTAATGTTTATAAACATAATTCTCAATCTTTTTCTTTAATTATAGATGTTATACATTTACTCCAATAGACAACTAATTGATATGTGTAATGAAACTTCAGTGTAAATACTGGAAAAAAAAAGTAATGAGCAAAATGACTCAAAGACCAGATAATTGAAAGCTCAACTGCTAAAAGCAATTATTCCCAAATTTTAAAAGGCATCCAAATCTCTGACATCCATAGTGTAAATGAGAGCTTCTGGTCCCAGCCAGGAATCTGCATTCTCTTTTCTTCGGTTTGATTTGGTAAAATCCTGGGTAACTTTAGTGCAGCTAGTTTCAGGAATATGTTTGAAGAAACACTGACCTCCACAAAGGAAGCTAGTGTCAAAGATTCACTAAACTTAAACTCCATTTTTTCTTGCATCTATTTTTACTTCTAACTTGTAGGAAAATATAAATGATTCAAAATTTATTGTGGCTTTTATTTCTATTTGCAGTTAAAAACACAAAGGAAACTAATAAGCTGCTCATCTGATAGGATCACAGACAATATTTTAAAGATATTTGAAAAAAATAAACCATAGAGAAATAAAATGTAGTTTGTATATTTGCCTGAGGCATTTTTTTTTAAGATACTTAAAAAATCATCCTCATTTACCCTCTTAAGAGAAACTAAAGACACATACAAAGAAGGAATGTCTGGGAAAAAAGCCATGACTAGCAATGACCTGTTGGAAAATGATAAACATTTTTAATTACTACCATGTTTTAGCCATTTTCTATATCTCCAAATGCATTAGACTATGACTACTTTTATGCTTTAAAAGCATAATTTCATAAATCATTTTAATAATTTTTTAACTTAGATATGATCATAATATTTGTTCTTTGAATGATCCTTCCTTTGCAACAGTTATTTTCTTGCTACGGTCCTTTTCTTTTTAATTTTGAGGTTGTTGAGATGAAAACCAATTTAACTGCATAAAGTCCTGTATCATTTTTTGTTGCCCTGCTGAGTATATAAACCTTTTCTATATGGATTAAACTCATACCTTTGCTGCTGCTGCTGCTGCTGCTAAGTCGCTTCAATCATGTCCGACTCTGTGCGACCCCACGGACGGCAGCCCAACAGGCTCCACCGTCCCTGGGATTCTCCAGGCAAAAACTCTGGAGTGGGTTGCCATTTCCTTCTCCAACGCATGAAAGTGAAAAGTGAAAGTGAAAGTGAAGTCATGTCCTACTCTTCGCGACCCCATGGACTGCAGCCTACCAGGCTCCTCCGGCGATCACTAACTCCTCACAAATCTCCGGTACAGCTACCAAATAAAGCTTACACTCTAAAGTTGTAGTTCTGCATACTTAACAAGAGGCTCACCTTGGTTGAGTAGATGTCTTTCTGTTGCTAAGGAACTGACTGAATTGTTACTGGTTTCATCAGCACAATAAGAACTGTTAAAAGTACTTCCTTCAATTCTGTTACTACCATGGGGAAATGGAGTATATATTTTAAAATAGTGATGACGACGATGCTGATGGAAGGAAAATTCATTATCGTTATATACGTCCAATAAACAGAACTGGGTAGAAATAAAAAAGGAAAGGTCTAAGTGGTAATAATGGTAAAGAAATCACTATTTGAAACAATATTCACAACACACCATGTGTGCTCTGGAATGAAGATACAAGTTCAATAACATAAGAATGCTGCAAAAATTTCTTGGTTCTTTGACTCCTCTCTCGCTTACCAGAAAAACACATCTATAAACATTTTCTTAATCCCAAACACTTCATTCAAGAATCAAAAAATGGTAGCTAATGAATGAGTAATGGAAACACAGTTTTGGAAGATCTCAACCAGCTTAGAAAAGGGAAGACAAGTTCAAACCCAAAATAGTAACTAAATAGAAGCAATGTAGTATTTAAGTACCACCCCCTCCTCCCTCACAACCGGGCTCCTCTGTCCATGGGATCATCCAGGCAAGATTACTGGAGTGGGATGCCATTTCCTTCTCCAGGGGATCTTCTTGACCCAGGGATCGAACTGTGTCTCCTGCATTGCCAGGCAGATTCTTTACCACTAGTGCCACCTGGGAAGCCCTACATACATAAGCATTCCTATTTTTTCACTAACTTCTGGCTCCTATTCACAAATGGACTTTACAATTTTAATAACTCTATATCTCATTAAAATATGTCATCTTATTTTTAGAAAATTATGATTCCAGGAAGATGTTGAAAGTACAACTGACATAGAACAGTAAATAATACCTTTATTTAATATCTAATATAAAACAGATCTAGTAGAGAGTTGTTACACAATGGGGCTATTTAATGCTGAGCTGTGGGATCTGAAACAATGTTTTTCAATTCACTTGAGGGAGTAAACCACTCTTAGATGTCAGATGTTTGGTGAGGCATTTTAGCATGATGGACAGAAATACCTAGGGAATTCCTACTCAAAGCTGTATCTCAAAGCCTGAGTGATGTCACAGTGAGTAATGATAGAAATTTGAGAGATGAGATGATGCTATATGAGCTTACAGGCATTTGTAAATGGGTTAGTAATGGCTGCATGACATAGAAGAGTCTTGAAGATAATCTAAGCCAACATTTCCCAAACTTGCTGTTGGAGGTACTATTCAGTGCCTTGAATCAAAATTTATTTCAAAGAAATTACAACTAATACTCAAGGAATAAACTGATCACCTGGTAGGATTTGATACAATGATTCATGTTTTTATTTATTTTTTATTCACGGAACCATGTGGCTTGTGGGATCTTAGTTCCTGGAGCAGAGATTGAACCTGGGCACTGCTCTGCAGCCAAGGAATTACCCATAATGTTGTTAAATTTGTAGAAATAACAAAACCAAGTGACAATAGTGAAAATACCACTTTTCCAATTGCCATAATAGTTTGGGTTTAAAGTAAGTTTTTCTTCTATGGATTCAGTCACTTCATGCTTGTCCTGTATTGAAACACCACCCCCTCCCTGCAAAAAAAAATTGCAATTACTTCATGCAGAATGGAAACATACATTTATAAAGGGTCAAACTCAATGGAATGTTTGCTCCCAGTGTTACTTCTAATCAAAATTTTCTCAAAAACGGGTCAATAAAGGTGAAAAAGACAAAGCTTTTTTACGCCAGGGTGTCATTCCTATTTGTAGGGCTAAAGAATCCACCTGCCAATGCAGGAGACACAAGAGATGCCGGTTCAATCCCTGGATCGAGAAGATCCCCTGGAGTAGGAAATAACAACCTGCTCCATTATTTTTGCCTGGAGAATTGGATGGACAGAGAAACCTGGAGTCCATGGGGTCACAAAGAGTTGCACATGACTAAGTGACTGAGCAAACATACACACAAAGTACTATAACAATATGATGCTGAACAACAAATTTGTAAATTAATATGGTGAATACATAATTTCACTACAATAATACTACTGAAAGTGAGCAGAGATGTGTCTGACTTTCTTGGAATTTTTTGGAGCAAAAAATACGTTACTCAGTTCAGTTCAGTTCAGTCACTCAGTTGAGTCCGACTCTTTGCAACCCCATGAAGCACAGCACACCAGGCCTCCCTGTTCATCATGAACTCGGAGTTCTCTCAAACTCATGTCCATTAAGTTGGGGATGCCATCCAGCCATCTCATCCTCTGTCGTCCCCTTATCCTCCTGGCCCCATCCCTCCCAGCATCAGGGAGTCAACACTTTGCCAATGAGTCAACTCTTCGCATGAGGTGGCCAAACTATTGGAGTTTCAGCTTCAGCATAAGTCCTTCCAATGATCACCCAGGACTGATCTCTTTTAGGATGGACTGGTTGGATCTCCTTACAGTCCAAGGGACTCTCAAGAGTCTTCTCCAAGACCACAGTTCAAAAGCATCAATTCTTCAGCACTCAGCTTTCTTTATACTACAACTCTCACATCCATACATGACTACTGGAAAAACCATAGCCTTGACTAAATGGACTTTTGTTGGCAAAGTAATGTCTCTGCTTTTTAATGTGCTGTCCAGGTTGGTCATAATTTTCCTTCCAAGGAGTAAGCATCTTTTAATTTCATGGCTGCAATCACCATCTGCATAGATTTTAGAGCCCCCAAAATAAAGTAAGCCACTGTCTCCACTGTTTCCCCATCTATTTGCCATGAAGTGATGGGAACGGCTGCCATGACCTTAGTTTTCTGAATGTTGAGCTTTAAGACAACTTTTTCACTCTCCTCTTTCACTTTCATCAAGAGGCTCTTTAGTTCCTCTTCACTTTCTCCCATAAGGGTGGTGTCATCTGCATATCTGAGGTTATTGATATTTCTCCCGGGAGTCTTGATTCTAGCTTGTGCTTCTTCCAGCCCAGTGTTACTCATGATGTACTCTGCATATAAGTTAAATAAGCAGGGTGACAATATACAGCCTTGACATACTCCTTTGCCTATTTGGAACCAGTCTGTAGTTCCATGTCCAGTTCTAACTGTTGCCTCCTGACCTGCATATAGGTTTCTTAAGAGGCAGATCAGGTGGTCTGGTATTCCCATCTCTTTCAGAATTTTCCACAGTTTACTGTGATCCACACAGTCAAAGGCTTTGGCATAGTCAATAAAGCAGAAATAGATGTTTTTCTGGAACTCTCCTGCTTTTTCGATGATCCAGTGGATGTTGGCAATTTGATCTCTGTTTCCTCTGCCTTTTCTAAAACCAGCTTGAACATCTGGAAGTTCACGGTTCACATATTGCTGAAGCCTGGCTTGGAGAATTTTGAGCATCACTTTACTAGCGTGTGAGATGAGTGCAATTGTGTGGTAGTTTGAGCATTCTTTGGCATTGCCTTTCTTTGGAATTGGAATGAAAACTGACCTTTTCCAGTCATGTGGCCACTGCTGAGGCCAAATTGGCTGGCCTATTGAGGGCAGCACTTTCACAGCATCATCTTTCAGGATTTGAAATAGCTCAACTGGAAGTCCATCACCTCCACTAGCTTTGTTCCTAGTGATGCTTTCTAAGGCCCACTTGACTTCACATTCCAGGATGTCTGGCTCTAGGTGAGTGATCACACCATCGTGATTATCTGGGTCATGAAGATCTTTTTTGTATACTTCTTCTGTGTATTCTTGCCACCTTTTCTTAATATCTTCTGCTTCTGTTAGGTCCATACCATTTCTGTCCTTTATCGACCCCATCTTTGCAAGAAATGTTCCCTGGGTATCTCTAATTTTCCTGAAGAGCTCTCTAGTCTTATCCATTCTGTTGTTTTCCTCTATTTCTTTGCATTGATTGCTGAGGAAGGCTTTCTTATCTCTTCTTGCTATTCTTTGGAACTCTGCATTCAGATGTTAATATCTTTCCTTTTCTCCTTTGCTTTTTGCTTCTCTTCTTTTCACAGCTATTTGTAAGGTCTCCCCAGACAGCCATTTTGCTTTTTTGCATTTCTTTTCCATGGGGATGGTCTTGATCCCTGTCTCTGTAGAATGTCACGAACCTCTGTCCCTAGTTCATCAGGCAGTCTATCTTTCAGATCTAGTCCCTTAAATCTATTTCTCACTTCCACTGTATAATCATTAGTAATTTGATTTAGGTCATACCTGAATGATCTAGTGGTTTTCTGTACTTTCTTCAATTTCAGTCTGAATTTGGCAATACGGAGCTCATGATCTGAGCCACAGTCAGCTCCCGGTCTTGTTTTTGCTGACTGTATAGAGCTTCTCCATCTTTGGCTGCAAAGAATATAATCACTCTGATTTCCGTGTTGACCATCTGGTGATGTCCATGTGTGGAGTCTTCTCTTGTGTTGTTGGAAGAGGATGTTTGCTATGACCAGTGCGTTCTCTTGGCAGAACTCTATTAGCCTTTGCCCTGCTTCATTCTGTACTCCAAGGCCAAATTTACCTGTTACTCCAGGTGTTTCTTGACTTCCTACTTTTGCATTCCAGTCCCCTATAATGAAAAGGACATCTTTTTTTTTGGGTGTTACTTCTAAAAGGTCTTGTAGGTCTTCACAGAACCGTTCCACTTCAGCTTTTTCAGCGTTACTGTTTGGGGCATAGGCTTGGATCATTGTGATATTGAATGGTTTGCCTTGGAAACGAACAGAGATCATTCTGTCGTTTTTGAGATAGCATCCAAGTACTGCATTTCGGACTCTTTTGTTGACCATGATGGCTACTCCATTTCTTCTAAGGGATTCCTGCCCACAGTAGTAGATATAATGGTCATCTGAGTTAAATACACCCAAGGCAATGGCACCCCACTCCAGTACTCCTGCCTGGAAAATCCCATGGATGGAGGAGCCTGGTAGGCTGCGGTCCATGGGGTCGCTACGAGTTGGACACGACTGAGCGACTTCACTTTGACTTTTCACTTTCATGCATTGGAGAAGGAAATGGCAGCCCACTCCAGTGTTCTTGCCTGGAGAATCCCAGGGACGGGGGAGCCTGGCAGGCTGCCGTCTATGGGGTCATGCAGGGTCGGACATGACCGAAGCGACTTAGCAGCAGCAGCAGCAGTCCATTTTAGTTCACTGATTCCTAGAATGTCGACATTCACTCTTGTCATCTCCTGTTTGACCACTTCCAATTTTCCTTGATTCGTGGACCTGACATTCCAGGTTCCTATGCATTATTCCTCTTTACAGCAATGGACCTTGCTTCTATCACCGTTCACATCCACAACTGGGTATTGTTTTTGCTTTGGCTCCATGCCTTCATTCTTTCTGCAGTTATTTCTCCACTGATCTCCAGTAGCATATTGGGCACCTACCATCCCGGGGAGTTCCCCTTTCAGTGTCCTATCATTTTTCCTTTTCATACTGTTCATGGGGTTCTCAAGGCAAGAATACTGAAGTGGTTTGCCATTCCCTTCTCCAGTGGACCACATTCTGTCAGACCTCTCCACCACAACCCTCCCGTCTTGGGTGGCCCCACACGACATGGCTTAGTTTCATTGAGTTAGACAAGGCTGTGGCCCGTGTGATCAGACTGGCTAGTTTTCTGTGATTATGGTTTCAGTGTGTCTGCCCTCTGATGCCCTCTCGCAACACCTATTGTCTTACTTGGGTTTCTCTTACCTTGGACGAGGGGTATCTCCTCACGGCCACCCCTCCTGACCTTGAACGTGGAGTAGCTCCTTTTGGCCCTTGTGCACCCACGCAGCTGCTGCTCCTTGGACCTGGGGTAGCTCCTCTCGGCTGCTGCCCTGACCTCGCTCCTCTCGGCCACCGCCCTGACCTCGGGCGTGGGGTAGCTCCTCTCGGCCCCTCCTCTCGGTCGCTGCCCCTGACCTTGGGCGAGGGGTAGCTCCTCTAGGCCATGCTTCTGAGCGGTCTGTCGCAGCAGCCGGCGTGATTGTGCGTGGTCCATTACAGTGAATTCAAAAGAATGTCTAGCACACGCTAATTAGAATATACTAAGGAGAATCCCATCTCTTAATCCAATATACCAAGTCTTGAAGGTAAAAAGACTCTTAGCAAGAATATCTAGAAGAGTGTATATGACAAATATCAAACTTCATTATATATATATATATATATATATACACACACACACACATACACACAGATGTTACAGTTCTCATTTATAACGAAGTGAGATGCTCCTAACCATCAAGAAAGCCAAATAAATCTCATTTACAAATCAGTTTGTTCAAAATATATCAGGCATTTATTATGCCATGCACTTTATTGAGGAGTAAAGAGTCAACATTTAAAACATGGTTTTGCAAAATGCTCGCAATATTAGAAATATATGAGTAAATCAGTAGTGAGAGCAAAGTGTGATAAAATATAAAATTTGGGGATTGGCTTGAAAGAGATCTTTAAAACAGGAAAAGCTGCTAGCCATTTTGAAACGCTGCAAAATTTATAAATATAGATGGCCAATCGAAGAGATTAAAAATGTCTTGGCATTCCACCTTTATATATTCCAATATATTTTTCTGATAATAAAAGCAGCAAAATTTTAAGGGTCTAGAAGGAGACTAGATCTTTCCAAATACACAATATTTTAAGATGGCTATTTTAGAATAGTTACTTGCTGAAAATATTCAGTTATTTACTGAGAGGTTCAATAGCTTCTTGTTGGTTATGTAATCTGACCTGTAAAACAGACTGGATAGCAAGAGGTAGTTTGTTTCATCCATTATTTAAAACAGATTTTCTAGCAGTACACTCGGAGTTTAAAATTCGTTTCAGGTGTTGAAACTTTCTATGATGTTTTGCTCCATCAACTGCCACTGAAAGTGACATTTCCTCTATTTATAACTCACTTTATTTCCCAAGACACTCCTAAGAAACTTTAGGCTAAGGTCAATTGTAAGAAACTTATATCCTTGGGCAGAATATAATTACTAGTTACTTCTGAAACTAAATTTTACTATAGGTATTTCCCTTGAAAATACACCAATGATAACAATTAAGGTATAACTTTTCCCTTACATCTAGTTAGGAATATTAGATGTGCTCAAATAAATAAATTAGCGATTAAATGTATTGAGAATTTTTTCAAGTGGCAATTCAAAGTCTAAATTTCAAATTATCCAACCTAGTAGACCTTTTAAAGAAAAATATATAAAGAAAACAGATTTTCTATATGTTTGATATCTTTCAAAACTCCCTTGCCCCTAACTCATTATGATTTCTCCCCAAAATAATCATAGGTTTATATTCTGTTCCACATGTAGCATACTATTAATACTTAAGGGTTGGGCTGGAATGTTTGTATAATCAATTATAAATTGAAATGAGTTTAAAAGCAGCCCCTGACACCTCACACCCCATGAAGATGTCACTGTCAAAGAAAAAGGAAAACAGAAAATAAATGCTGTTGAAGCTATGGGGAAATTGGAACACTTGTGCACTCTTAGTAGGAATGTAAAATGGTATAGCTACTATGGAAAACAGAAATCAAAAACAGAATTACCATAAGATTCAGCATTTGCATTTTTGGTATCTATCCAAAATAGCTGAAAGCAGAGTCTAGAAGACTCTTACGTTCATAGCAGCATTATTCACGACAGCCAAGAGTCCATCCAGTGTCCATCAACAAATGGATGGATAAGTACACTGTAGTATATACAGACAATGGAATACCATTTAGTGTTTAAAAGGAAGAAAGTGTTGACATGATACAACATGGATGACCCTTAAGGAAATTTTATTAAGTGAAATAAATTAGCTACAGAAAAGGGAAATATTGATTGATTCTACTTATACGAGCTAGCTAGTATAGTCAAACTCAGAGAGAAAGTGGAATGGCAGTTGCCAGGAGTTGGTGGGGAGGTAGGAATGGAAACATTTTGTTTAGTGTGTATAGAGTTTCAGTTTTGCAAGATGTCAAAGTCCTGGAGATTAGTTGCACAATGCAAATATACTTAACAGTACTGAGCTGTACACTTAAAAATGTGTAAGATGATAAATTGTATGTTGTGTGTGTTTTACCACAGTGGAAAAAAAAATAATTAAAAAAAAATCCCTGATCATTAAGAAGGCAACCAAGGAAACATTTTATATTATTATTTCTGGAGGGACAGTCAGTCTTCACATGATGCTGCTGAAGCCATCTTTTAAAAAACTGACTTAAATATCCAAAGTTTTTAAAAGTTTAAAGTAGTAAGGAAAAACAAAGCATTATTTATCATCCCCTGGGAGTTTCAATAAGCCAAACCCCTTTTCTTAGGGTAATATTCATAAAGAAAGACCAGAGAAAAAGAAAGAAGAAAGCTGTTAGGCATAACATATAAAGATGTAGAATTTTCTCTGGCTGGTGATAAATGTATACAGAGCAAATCAAATTACAGGATGTCCTATTTTAAGAAACCCCACTTTCTACACAAATGAAATAAGACTTAATTTATCACATTCTGAAAGTATGCTTTAATATTCTTTGAAATAGGGGGTTCCATTACATCACTTAGCATTTATTTGAGGACTTAAAGTACTTGTCTCAGAGGTGGAGGCAGTGGCAACATGTTAGAAACCACTGTCAATTGGAAATCAATCCATAATCAAGATGACACTTCTAAAATTATAATGTAAATCAATGAGGAAATATGTGATTCCATTTTTAAAAATGTGCTTCATGTACATAAGTCCAGGAATGTCATCTATTGTGTAAAACAGGGTCTACTTTTAGTCATACATGGCATAATTCAAAGCCAAAAATCACACTCAATCCTGTATCTCTGGGTTAGTAAGGAAGCAGGAAAAACAATGAACCATATCTAAGGTGCTGGGGGATATTATTTGATGAATTTACTAGGAGCTTAGAGGAAACTAAAGTTGCTGCCCTCTGACTGGAATATTCAAGTTTATCATTTGTGCGTGACATAAAAGGGCAATTTAGATGTTAAAATTTAATCAACATGAAACATGAATGCCTTAGGTTGAAACAGAGAATGGCACAATAATGGCATTAGAAAAGGTGAAAATAGCACCATAACCCTCATTGACATCATCAATGTGTTTGCTTCAGTGAACTGTACCTCCAAAATGGAAAAACAAAAAAGTCATTGGTATGGAAAGTATCATCAATATTTATTTTTCTTCTTGCCCAACTGTAGAATGACCTACATTCTAGAAAGGATGTACAAACATCGAACCAAAATATAGATTTTTCTTTACTTACAACAGCAACCTTTGGTAGACTTCCCTGATCATCTTTGGTGAATATGATTGCACTAGGGAAATTTAAAAATTGATCATTACCAAGTGAAATGATGAAATGTTATTTTTTTTTGGGGGGGGGGGAACTAAGTAGTGTTTATTATCCACAAAACAAACATTCATTGGCCATCCATGTACAAGTCATTAATTGCCTAGTATGTGCCAGATATCTGTGTGTGTGTGCATGCGCATGTGTGCACAATCAGTCGTGTTTGACTCTGTGACCCCATGGACTGTAGCCTGCTAGGCTCCTCTGTCCATGGGATTTTCCAGGCAAGAATCCTAGAGTGGGTTTCCATTTCCTACTCCAGGGTATCTTCCTGAGCAAGGGATAGAACTCACATCTCTTGCCTTGGCAGGTGGATTCCTTACCACTAAGCCACCTGGGAAGCCCACCAGACATGTAGTAATGCATATAGGTCTGCGCATCTATATATATGGGTGAGTTTTGGGATGAGAATCAGAAGACCTAACTTCTGAGATCCTACACCCCTCAGTCTCTGTCAAGTACCATTTCTATAGTGATGGTATCTATACCATCACTATATCTGTATCTCTAGCCTTAACTTCTTTTACGAGCTTCAGAACTGTATTTCTAACTACCAACCAGACATTCCTATCTAGAAACTCCAGGCACATTTCAAATTGTACCAGGTCCAACCGTAACATTCTAGTATGTATGTACATTCCAGGCACTCACAATATACTTTCAAACCAATATTCCCTCTCCACCGTTATTTTATTTTCCAGACCCAGCTCTAGTATTCTATCTTCTGGGAGCTCCCCATGTCCTTTCTAGCAGAATTCATTCTTATTTTTTCCCATTTTCTCATTGTACTTAGTAAATATCCTTAATACTCTATTTACCTTTTCTTTTCATTAGCGAATTTTTACAACTAGTGAATCAGGTATCTTTCAGCTCAGCTCTATCATCAACCTTTATGGCAGATGTCCTGTTTCGTTGTTGCTCTCATTTTTGTGTCTGAATGGATTAATTTGAAAACACTCAGATAAAATGGTGTGTTTGGAAGTAAATTGTTTCGGTAGGTCTGAGTTGAGACTTGAGGGTCATGGCAACTTCCTGTAAACACACTGTCCTTTAATGAGGCCACCTTCCACTGCTCAATGTTTCTGGGTTTGCAGCCGGCCAAGAAGGGGAAATACTTTCAGGCAACCCTTTTCAGCAGCTCTTAAAATAGCATCCCTTAAACACCTACGGACCCTGCAGCCTTTCTTTCACTTAAATGGAGAAGGAAATGGCAACCCACTCCAGTATTCTTGCCTAGAGAATCCTGTGGACAGAGGAGCCTGGTGGGCTGCTGTCCATAGGGTCGCATAGAGTCGGACACAACTGAAGCGACTTAGCATGCATGCATGCATTGGAGAAGGAAATGGAAACCCACTCTAGCGTTCTTGCCTGAAGAATCCCAGGGATGGAAGAGCCTGGTGGGCTGCTGTCTATGGGGTCGCACCGAGTTGGACAGGACTGAAGCGACTTAGCAGCAGCAGCAGCAGCAGCTTTCACTTAAGTACATGTTGTTCTCACTGAACTGCATTCCTGAGCAGCTCATATAGTGACATGTTTAATATAGTTGGGTTACCCAAGCAGAGATTAGGAAGCTGTCAGTAAAACATCCGGGGGGCAGGGGGGGCTTTTTGAATTGCTTTCTAATATGGCTATAAACTGGCAATTAATGGAAAAATTTGGACAACTTGTTCAACATGCAGTACAGTCAGATAAAAAATCAAAGTCCAGAGAATTTGATTTTGTTTATCATTTAAGCTACAGTGTACTTAACAGATGAATTTTTTCCAGAGTAGTCATCTCAGTTTATTTCAGTGGATATCCTTGATTTAGTAAATTCTCTCTCCTTTTTAAAGAAAATTTAGAAATTATCTCATCTAGAGAGTAAAGGGGAGGAACACATATTTTTTGAGTCGGCAACAAGCTTGGGGAGGAATATGTAGTTAGGGATAAATGGAATTAAAATTTTTTTTAAGTACTGTTATAAGTTAACTAATTTTTCCAGGCAACAGTGATAGGTAATTTGTACTTACAGCCATGTACTCCCTTGTTTTAAGCGAACTGTATGTATGCGTTTCTTGAAATGCTGGCATGGTTACTTTTTTAATTATTTCACCCTCATAGGTTACACAGTTAATTGTACTCCTGTAAATCGCATTTACCCGGAACTAGAAAACATTTAAAATAATTAAACTTCTACTAATATAAATACAGAGTTAGGCTATCTAGTTTTTTAAGGGCTAGCCATGTGATCTGACATGAAGGCAATAACACCCTAAATCATGAGAACACTGAGTGAGTCAGTGATGAAGTTAAGGGCTAAGCAAGAGGAAAAAATTGGGAGACGTTCCTTCTATTTGTTTAAAATATCACCTCACAGAGAAAGTGTCATTTCCTCTGAAAATGTTCGCCCAATGTCCCCAAACAATGATGAAGAACCATAAAAATACCCTATAACCTACAAGAAGACAGGCAGTGAATACTTAGGTCAAGTTTTTGGGTAATATCTAAAGAAGTTTTTAGTAAATATACACACACAAAGGAAAAACAGAAACTGCCTACAAAAAAAGATCTTTCAAAACTTAACTTTGTAAAAAGCAAAGTATTTTAAAGAAATCTTCAAATATAAGTATCTTCAGGTGAAAATACAAAATTCCAATGGCATCGAAAACATATACATTTTCCTTTATCTTCTGGTATCACATATGGAAAGCTTATGAATGGATAAGCACCATGGTCTCACCAGAAATGAATTAGGGTAAATGTTATGGTTAAAAAAAAAAAAAAAGCAGGGGAGGGGGACGCTTCCCTGGTAGCTCGGCTGGTACAGAATCCCCCTGCCATGCAGGAGACCCTGGTTCGATTCCTGAGTTGGGAAGATCCCCTGCAGAAGGGAACACCTACCCACTCCAGTATTCTGGCCTGGAGAATTCCATGGACTGTATACTCCATGGGGCCACAGAGTCAGACACGATGGCGTGACTTTCACTTACGGTAAAAAGACAGGAAAATACAACAGGATTCCATATTATTTAACAGTCAAAATTTTATGTATTTATGCATTGAACTTTAGGTTTCTAGAGGCAAGTACATTCATTCAGTAAACATTTACTGATTGCCTATGATTTTACTAGGCATTAGTGGAGAAATTTGAGAATATAAAAATGACAGTTACATTCTCTGCTCTTAAGACATTTACAACTGAGTTGGAGACACATAAATGCATACAAATACATTTTATTGCTATATAACAACTATGCTGATTCGCTTCTTTGCAACCCCATGGACTGTAGCCTACCAGACTCCTCCATCCATGGAGTTTTCCAGGCAAGAGTACTGGAGTGGGTTGCCATTTCCTTCTCCAATATAACAACTATACAACCCTGTTAACATGATCTCTGTAAACAAAAACTGCTTTTCCCCACTGTATTTCTTAACTTACTTTTAGAATCACTCATTATATTACTCAATTGGTTCAGATTTTCAGTTGAACAGCATGTAATGGACACCAAGGCAACATCTGAGTGCTGAAATATTTAAGGAAAAACAGACATGCCACAACACTAATGCAAGATCAGCACAACCTGGCCAGTTGTGAGGAAAGGCCAGTCTCTCTCCTCACTTCCAGTATTCTCACATATGGAGAAGTACAATCTGTTTTCCTAACAAACCATGTTTTGTATTTGTCTATGCTCCAAAGTACTTTTCTTCAACCTAATGGCATTTACTTTTACTTTCTGGCCCATCTTCTTAGAATAAACATCCTGTATCCTTGATAATCGCATATTACTGTATTGAGAGTCATAACATCCCAACAACTTTTTAACAATCTGTTTATTCTACTTTAGATAAGAATCTTTGAACTTGACAAAATAAAATCTTAACAAATTTAACTTTACAAACTAACAATCTTTTTCAGAAGTAGGGACTGGGTTCATTTTCCTTCTTTGCAGTATTTTTCTATGACTTTGTTAAGCAGAATTAGAAATTTTAAAGCATGTTCAAGTATAGTATTTGGTATTGAAAACAGCAAAAGCAAAAATATCCAGTTCTATACCCTGGATCAGGATCAGTATACATTCTACCTAGCCTGTGATACATTCTACATTTTCATACATGGAATCCACTTTGAATGATGGCACTGAAACTGTGCAAGTACCTTAAACAACAAACATTCAAATATACTCACAAGTGTTAATACTACTAAGGCAAGAAGTGAGAAAATATATATTCCGTTATCTATTTAACAACAGGTCAGGAAAACTTAAAAGAGAAAATGGGTTTTTAGATTAAATCTGAAAAGTCAATCAGCAGAACCCTTGCATTCCTAAAGTGTTCTGACCAATTGAGATTTTGGTACCAAAAAACCCAAGATTGTATGACAATCTTGTTTTCAACATGAATGAAGTTCTTAAACAGCATGTTTAGCACCAACAATTTACAAACTACAAACATGAAGATTACAATTTGCAAATGGAATGCTTCCAAAACCTGGTAATCTAGAAACTGGCATGTACCTTCCCACTGGAACAACACTATAATACTACAGCCAGCTTTCCAGAACACATGTACAAACTCTTTTTTTAAAAAATACTCTCAATATACCATCTATCTGTGATGAAAAACGACCAAAACAGTATCATCATAATACTGGTAACAGAAAAAGAAAATATACAGAATTGTAAAACCATGACTGCCAGGCATTAAAGTGAGAGAATACATAAATGACTCAAACAGTAAACAGAACTAAGAATCAGTCAAACTTTTTGTGTATAATTCAAAACGACACTATTGGACAGGTGTATAAAAGTGTTAAAGCCAAATTTTGACTGACTGAAGGGTAACTCCACTCTCTAGGTCGCCATCTCTCTTCGCCTAATACCCTAAGCAGAGGTAAACTGGATTTTTTTAATCTGAAAGATAAAAGCCACACAGACTCAAAAGCACAAACACAGGGCAAAGGAGAAAAGCGCGAGGGGACCGGAAGGTAAATCTGGGCACTTTGAGGACAGGGCGGCCATCCTTAGCTCCAGAGGCCTGCATAGTTCCCACGGAGGCTTGAAGGAAGAGGGCCGCCAGCGACGAAGAGCTTCATCTCCGGCCAGTTGTAACAGTGGGTGTAGAGAGCATTAGGCAACTCGCCCAAGGCACTGAAGTAGTTCATCTGCAGGTCATCTTGGTTGAGCCAGCCTCTGCCACAGATCAGCCTGAACCTCTTCCCTGTGGGCCGCGGAGAGGAGCGCTGGCTGTCAGAGACCTTCTCCTCCAGGAACTTCTGCGCGCGGAAGTCATAGAAGAGCAGAGAGCCGTGGCCGGTGCCCACGGTGACGATGTGCTCATAGAAGCTCAGGGAGCGCACACTCGTGCTGCCCTCGCGGGAGCACAGATACCGGATGCTCTGGTGATCCTGGCGCAGATCCAGGAAAGAGATATGGGACTGGGAGCCTACCGCGTACAGGGACAACTCATCGCAGTAGGTCAGGCACACGTTGTCTCTGCAGTAAGGCAGTCTGATGGACAACAGCCTGGACAGGGTATTCTGGGCTTTCCACAGGTGGAAGTAGCCATCCATGGTCACGGCTCCCAGCTCCTGCCTCTTGGCGCCGAAGGCCACAGCTCGCACCTTGCAGTTACCTGGGTTGGTGTCGGCCCTGGGGACATCCTCCACTTCCATGGGACGGATGTGGGCATACACGGAGAGCCCTGCACCAGGGTGCCAGGCCATGCTGCTCCGGAATATGTCGGGGTCTATCTTCCAGATGCCCAAGGTGCCTTCGCGGGAGCCGCTCACCACCACCGTGTCGCTCATCCAGTCGACGGCGAAGATCCAGTCTTTGTGGCCGTCGTCGCCCAGGCACAAGGGATCCAGCGTTGGCAACCAGTAGATGGCCAGGCTGTTGGGGTTCTCACCCCTGGTGGCCAGCAGCGTCTTGGAGGGATTCAGCTGGAGGGCATGGATGCCGCAGCCCTGCTGGGCGTGGGCCGGCGAGTGCCGACGATCCCTCATGAGGGGGATGCGCGTTACCTGGCTGGACTGCACGTCCACCACGAAGAGCGTGTTGCACTTGGTACCGCACACCACCTGCCTGGCGTTCAGCCACTGCGACGCGAACACCTTGTCCATGGCGCCCAAGGACAGTTCGCGCTCCTGCAGCAGCTCTGGCAGCTTCCGCACCGCGAGGCCATGCAGCTCGCTATCGAAGCCTGAGAGCCCCGCGCGGCCCCGCGCGCCCACCTCGCGCCCCTTCAGGTAGTCCACCAGTGAGCGCCGCACCACCGTCCGCTTGGGCTTCTTGGGAGGCTGCGGGCCGTCTGCGTGCACCGCCGCCGAGCCCGGCGACGACGAGCTCAGCGACGACGAGCCCTCTGCGGCCTTCTGCGGCACAGGCTCTTCCCGCGTCTTCTTACCTGTTTGCTGCAGGGCCATGCCGGGCGGCGGGCGGGTGGCGGCGTGGGAAGACAGGGCTGGCGAGCCGGGCGAGGAGTCGCGGTCAGGCGAGCGGAGCGTGGGCGGCGCGCGGCAGCGAGGGCGGCGGCAACGCGGTTCCAGGTGGGAAATGCTGCCGACGGCGAGGGCTGAGGGAGCGAAGTCGACTTGGGACAAGGACGACGCGGGGGCCGAGCGCAAGGGGGCGCAGGCGGCGGGAGGGGCGGACGTGGGAGGCCAGGTAGCACGTGGCGGGCTGGGAGGGGTCAAAAGGGGGCAGGAAGGAGGGGTGGATGGAGCCTCGGGGCGGGGCTTGAAATTCACCCGGAACCAGCGCTCCTGGATTCCCGACGTGGGGGAGGGGGGTGCGGAGGCGGGGGGGGGGGGGGGGAAGAGCCAGCTGGGGGGCTGGTGCGTGGCAGGGCACTTCGCCTGTGGGGTTGGGTGAGATGAGCCTGGGATGTGCTGGGGGCCTGGCTCCAGGACCCCAAGCTGGCCAAGTGGGCCTGTCCTGAATCCCCACTAAATAATACGGGGTATTTTGCCAACCATCAGACAGCAGCCAATCAGCTTCTGCTTGAACCTAGACAGACTCAACCAAATATATGTGCCTGTGTGTTTAGGTTGGAGGTGCCAGCTTGCCTTGTAACTCAGAGCCCGGAAAACGTGGAGAGGAATAGTCAAGGGGAGGGGCAGCTCCCTTCCTGCACTTTGGTGCTGTTCTCAACTCTCAGTTCCAGAGGCAGGTGCTTCGGCACAGTCCCCTGGGGCTTTGGGAGAGGTCCTGCGGGATGGGCAAGATTTTCACAAGCAAACATGGAGATAAAGAGCTTTCGGGATGGAGGCAACCACAGGGACAAATGAGAGTATAAGTGTTCAGAGTGAAGGCTTATTCTTAGGAGGTGGGTGTTCCATACTTTTCTTGGCCTCATCAGAGCAGCCAGTCCCCTGGCAGGCTCCTACGGAGGCAAGCTCATTTAGTTACACAGTTAAAAACATGGCGCCCGGAGGCTGGTGCTATGCTAAATGCTAAGTCACTTCAGCCGTGTCCAACTCTCTGTGACCTCATAGACGGCAGTCCACCAGGCTCCCCCGTCCCTGGGATTCTCCAGGCAAGAACACTGGAGTGGGTTGCTATTTCCTACTCCAGCGCACGAAAGTGAAAATTGAAAGTGAAGTCGCTCAGTCGTGTCCGACTCTTCCCGTCCCCAGTAGGCTCCGCCGTCCATGGGATTTTCCAGGCAAGAGTACTGGAGTGGGCTGCCATCGCCCTCTCCGAAGGAGGCTGGTGCTTGGTAGCCATTCTGCACAAACACCCCTCCTCCTAACAGAAATATTAATACATCTGATGATTGGGGGGGGGGGGAGGATACACGGGGAGATGGATTTGCTGTTCTGACTTATGGGGAGCCCATGGGAGCTACTCTGTTGCTGCTTCATTCTTCTTTCCCCTGCCCTGTTTATTTTTCACCCTGCTCCCCTCACTTTTTTTTTTTTTTTTTTGCAATGTTAGCTCAAATGCGCAAGTTCCAAGTACAAACTATGGGACCTTTCCACCACTGTAGTCCAGCTGCTTCATTCCAGTGTTCCCCAACACTCCTCTACACCCCAGTTCTGATTATTTCCGGCATATTATTCATCTCATAGCAACACATGTCCCTTGCATGGGCTGGTGGTGGTGAAAATGAGAGCAGGGACTGCTTCATAGAGATAGCTGCATTTTTGTATTTACAGGTGTGGGTGCGGGGAAAGAACATTTCTGAAAGAAGTAACCACGTGTGAAATGGCACAGAGAGTGTAGAGAACAGGTTCACAAACTTTTAGTGTATGTGATAATGGTAGAGGCAGCTTAATAAATATACACGTTGTTGTTCTTCAGTCCCTAAGTTGTGTACTACTCTGCGATCCCGTAGACGGCAGCACTCCAGGCTCCTCTGCCCTCCACTGTCTCCCAGAGTTTGCTCAAGTTCATATCCATTGAGTCTGTGTGGCTGTCTAACCACCTCATCCTCTGCAGCCCCCTTCTCTTCCTGCCCTCAATCTTTCCCAGCATCAGGCCCTTTTCCAATGAGTCAGCTCTTCATAGCAGGTGGCAAGAGTACTAGAACTTCAGCTGGGTTTCAGTCCTTCCAATGAATATTCAGGGTTGATTTCCTTTAGGATTGACTGGTTTGATCTCCCTGCTGTCCAAGAGACTCTCAAGAGTATTTTCTGGCACCACAGTTCAAAAACATCAATTCTTCAGTGCTCTGTTTATGGGCCAACTCTCACATCCATACGTGACTACTGGAAGAAACATAGCTTTGACTAGAAGGACCTTTGTTGGCAAAGTAATGTCTCTGCTTTTTAATATGCTATCTAGGTTCGTCATAGCTTTCCTTCCAAGGAGCAAGCGTCTTTTAATTTCATGGCTGCAGTCACCGTCTGCAGTGATTTTGGAGCCCAAGAAAATAAAATCTGTTACTGTTTCTACTTTTTCTCCTTCTATTTGCCATAAAGTGATGGGACCAGATGCCATGATCTTAGTTTTTTGAATGCTGAGTTTCAAACCAGCCTTTTCACTCTCATCAAGAGGCTCTTTAGTCCTCTTCACTTTCTGCCATTAGAGTGGTATCATGTGCATGTCTGAGGTTGTTGATATTGCTTCCCTCCCTCCCCGCTCCATCTCCCCACTTCCCTCCCTCCCTTGATTCCAGCTTGTGATTTATCCAGCCCAGCATTTTGCATGATCTACTCTGCATATAAGTTAAACAAACAGGGTGACAATATACAGCCTTGTCATAACTCCTTTTCCAATTTGGAACCAGTCCATTGTTCCATGTCCAGTTCTAACTGTTGCTTCTTGACCTACATACAGGTTTCTCAGGAGACAGGTAAAGTGGTCTGGTACTCCCATCTCTTTAAGAATTTTCTACAATTTGTTGTGATCCACGCAGTAAAGGCTTTAGTGTAGTCAATAAAGCAGTAGTAGGAGCTCCTTTGCTTTCTCCATGATCCAACAAATGTTGGCAATTTGATCTCTGGTTCCTCTGTGTCTTCAAAATCCACCTTGTACATCGGGAAGTTCTCGGTTCATGTACTGCTGAAGCCTAGCTTGTAGAGTGTTGAGCATTACCTTGCTAGCATGCGAAGTGAGCACAACTGTGTGGAAGTTTGAACATTCTTTGACGTTGTGCTTCTTTGGGATTGAAATGAAAACTGACCTTTTCCAGTCCTGTGGCCACTGCTGAGTTTTCCAAATTTGCTGACATATTAAGTGCAACACTTAAACAGCATTGTCTGTTAGGATTTTGAATAGCTCAGCTGGAATTCCATCCCCTCCACTAGCTGCCTTTATAGTAATGCTAAATACATTGATCAAAAGACAAAGATTGGCAGAATGAATTAAAAAGAAAACATGATTCAAAAATATGTTTTCTATAAGTAACTCCCTTCAAACATGACATCAATAGATTGAAAATAAAAGGATAGAAAAATAATACAAGCATTAGTCATAAAAAATACAAGCTATATTAACATCAGAAAAAGTGAACTTCAGGGTTGAGAAAATTACTAAAGACAAAGAGAGTCATTATAAAATGCTAGAAGGATCAATCCACAAAGAAGGCATTACAATCCTAAATTTGTAAGTGCCAAACAAGAGGGACTCCATGATCAAGTTGGATTTACTCCAGGTATGCAAGTCTGGTTTGACATCAGAAATTCTGTGCAAACTAACGTATCAAGAGTACAATGAAAAAAAAAAAACAAACCATATAATCTTATCAACTGACAGAAAAACAGTTGACCAAATCCAACCACCATTCATGATAAAAACTCAGCAAACTCAGAATAGAAAAGAACTTCTTCAACTTAGTAAAGAATATTTATAAAAACCTACAACAAGCATCCTATTGAAAGGTGAGAAGCTAGATGCTTTACCTCTAAGAAAAGAAACAAGGCAAGGGTTTCTGGTTTCACCACTTTAATCCAGTATAGTATTAGAATTTCTACGCAGTTTAATAGGGAAAGATGAATAAAAGGCCTAAAAATTGGAAATAAGTAAACAAATGTGTTCCTATTTGCAGATGAAATGATTGTGTATGTAGAAAGTCCTAAGGAATCTAGGAGAAGAAATTCCTACAACTGATAATTGAATTCAACAGGGTTGTAGGATTCTCAGGATTTGGTTATATTTATGTATACCAACAACTAGCATATACAAACCAAAATTAAGAACACAGTACCATTTAAAATCATAAAGATAAAATGAAATATTTCCATATAAACTTATCAAAATATGTATAGGATGTATGGTTAAAAAGAAAAAATACTAATGCATGAAATCAGTTAGGATCTAGGTACATGATATGTTTATATTTTTGAAGACACAACATAGTACAGATGTCAATACTCCAGAAACTTACCTGTAGTTTTAATGCAATTTCTATCAAAATCTCAGCAAGGTATTTTGGAGACATAAATAAACTTGTTCTAAAATCTATATGGAAAGGCACAGTCCCTATAAAACAATCTTGAATACAAGAGAAACGTAAGAGGAATCACTCCACATATCTACAGTAATTAAGATAGTATGATATTAGCAGAGCTATAGACACAGCAAACAGAACAAAGAACATAGGAATACACACACCAAATATTTTAATCCATGTTGTTTCCAGACCTTGGCTCTATTTATAATAGCCAAAGTCTGGAAACAACATGGATTAGATATTGCCCTTCATGAGATGGGTGGTTAAACAAACTGTCGTCCATCTATGTCATGGATAATGACTCAGCAGTACAAAAAGAATAGACTACTGATACATGCTCTAACTTGAATGAATCATCTTTTGAAGTTGACTTTTATATTGAAAAAAATTTAGATATTTTTATGTGGTTCAGAATAAGGGAACAATGAACAATGTTTAGGTGGAAAAGGTTTAGTTTTTTAACTTTTTGTTTTGTATTGGCGTATAGCTGATTAGCAGTGTTCTGATAGTTTCAGCCAGACAGTGAAGAACTCAGCCATACATATACATGTAAAGGAAGAATCTTGAGGAAATTATGTTGAATGAAGAAAACAAATGTCAAAAGGTTAAAACACTGCATGGCTCCATTTACATAACATTTTTGAAATGACCAATTTATAGAAATAGACAAATTAGTTACCAAGCGTTAAATGAAGTGGGAGCTGGGAGTGAAGTGGCTCTGTCCATAACAGGGCTGCAGTAGGTATCACTGTAGTGATGGAAATGTTCTAAGTCATCACTGTCAATGCCAATATTCTGGTACCGATACGCTGCTAGGGTTTCTCATTGGAGCAAACTGGGTAAAGCATAGACTGAATCTCTGTGTTATTTCTTACCATTACGTGTGAATCTAAAATTATCTCAAAATAAAAATTTAAAAATCATGAGAAAATAAATCATGGAACAAATAAAATTTGTTAAGATAGAAAAATTTTAAAAGAAACTATCAGCACTCCTTTGTCAATAGGTCTAACACTGACCTATAGTCAAAGCTATGGTTTTTCCAGTAGTCATGTACAGATGTGAGCGTTGGACCATAAAGAAGGCTGAGTGCCAAAGAACTGATGCTCTTGAACTGTGGTTCTGGAAAAGGCTCTTTAGAGGTCCTTGGTCAGCAAGGAGATCAAAGCAGTCAATCCTAAAGGAAATCAACCCTGAATATTCATTGGAAGGACTGATGGTGAAGCTGAAGCTCCAATATTTTGGCTATGTGATGCAAAGAGCCAAATCACTGGAAAAGACCCTGATGCTGGGGAAGATTGAGGGCAGGAAGAGAAGGGGACAACAGAGGATGAGATGGTTGGACAGCATCACTGGCTCAATGGACATGGGTGTGAACAAACTTCAGGAGATAGTGAAGGACAGGGAAGCCTGGTGTGCTGCAGTCCATGGGGTCACAAAGAGTCAGACACAACTGACCAACTGAACAACAACTAACACTGACACATTGGACTCTGCTTACAATTGTGCAGCCTGGCCTCTTGACTTGACAGAGGCCTTTAGAACATTTGGGGGCTAGGGCAGGGGAAAACATAGTCAAGCGCCACTCTTTCTCCTGGGCAGCTCTCACCTCACTGTGCACAACTGTCAGGCACCTAATAGAATTGAGCAGAAAGAAAACATTTAGCATTGCAGACCCCCCCCTCCCCCCATAAATGTACCTAAGGAGGCTGCAACCTAACAACCTCAGTGAGGTCCTGGAATCAGGATGCTTTCTGAGAATGGTCAAACTTCCTTCTAACTGTGCAGGTTAGATGATTGAGGTTAATGTACTGACCAGCTGCTTCTTTAGTAGGTCCAAATGAAGTGTTTAAAAGAGTGCTTTCACCCCCTCCCAGGACTTCCAGTAGTAGGCAAAGGACTTCCCACAATTAAAAAAAAAAAAATCCAAGAAGGCATCCTTGATGTTTGTCTGCTTATTTAAATATGATATACACAAAATACTATGCCCATATATTTCATACTTTCTTGAGGAGATGTAAAAGAGATTTAATGGATTAATGCAATGCAGATGTATCCTAGTATTTTAGTAAGAGGTACCTGGAGTTTACTTGTGTGTGGTGGATGATGATATGATGATAATAATATGAAAGGGAGATGATATGGGGGAAGGAGAGAGAAAGAGATAGGGATGGGGCAAGCAAAAAGGAAAGACATAAATACCCTCCAAACACAACATATATGATATGATTACATATTTACATTTATTTAAAATTGCATATCAGTGTGTATAAACATAATTTTTAAATAATAGACAAATTTACTGTTTTATATTTTCTTTGGTACCTCAAGTTATAGTCTTGTACTCACTGCTTAGAGATGTCGTCTAGTGGACTGTTATTTACTGAATGTATTAGTAAGACAGGTAGTATGCTAAGTGCTTTACATAAATTATTTCATTTAATACCTACCACAACAACTGGAGCCCTGGATTATCTCTCCCATTGAACATATTAGGGATGTTCAGTTCAGTTCAGTTCAGTCGCTCAGTCGTGTCCGACTCTTTGCGACCCCATGAACTGCAGCATGCCAGGCCTCCCTGTCCATCACCAACTCCCAGAGTCCACACAAACCCATGGCCATCGAGTCAGTGATGCCATCCAACTGTCTCATCTTCTGTTGTCCCCTTCTCCTGACCTCAATCTTTCCCAGCATCAGGGTCTTTTCCAATGAGTCAGTTCTTTTCACGAGGTGGCCAAAGTATTGGAGTTTCAGCTTCAGCATCAGTCCTTCCAATGAACACCCAGGACTGATCTCCTTTAGGATGGACTGGCTGGATCTCCTTGCAGTCCAAGGGACTCTCAAGAGTCTTCTCCAGCACCACACTTCAAAAGTATCAATTCTTCTGCACTCAGCTTTCTTTATAGTCCAACGCCCATATCCATACATGACCACTGGAAAAATCATAGCCTTAACTAGACGGACCTTTCTTGGCAAAGTAATGTCTCTGCTTTTGAATATGCTGTCTAGGTTGGTCATAACTTTCCTTCCAAGGAGTAAGTGTCTTTTAATTTCATGGCTGCAATCACCATCCACAGTGATTTTGGAGCCTAGAAAAATAAAGTCAGCCACTGTTTCCACTGTTTCCCCATCTGTTCACCATGAAGTGATGGGACTGGATGCCATGATCTTCGTTTCCTGAATGTTGAGCTTTAAGCCAACTTTTTCACTCTCCTCTTTCTCTTTCATCAAGAGGCTCTTTAGTTCCTCTTCACTTTCTCCCATAAGGGTGGTGTCATCTGCGTATCTGAGGTTATTGATATTTCTCCTGGCAATCTTGATTCCAGCCTGTGCTTCCTCCAGCCCAGCGTTTCTCATGATGTACTCTGCATATAAGTTAAATAAGTAGGGTGACAATATACAGCCTTGACGTACTCCTTTTCCTATTTGGAACCAATCTGTTGTTCCATGTCCAGTTTTAACTGTTGCTTCCTGATCTGCATACAGATTTCTCAGGAGGCAAGTCAGGTGGTCTGGTATTCCCATCTCTTTCAGAATTTTCCACAGTTTACTGTGATCCACACAGTCAAAGGCTTTGGCATAGTCAATAAAGCAGAAATAGATGTTTTTCTGGAACTCTCCTGCTTTTTCGATGATCCAGCGGATGGTGGCAATTTGATCTCTGTTTCCTCTGCCTTTTCTAAAACCAGCTTGAACATCTGGAAGTTCACGGTTCACATATTGCTGAAGCCTGGCTTGGAGAATTTTGAGCATTACTTTTCTAGCGTGTGAGATGAGTGCAATTGTGCGGTAGTTTGAGCATTCTTTGGCATTGCCTTTCTTTGGAATTGGAATGAAAACTGACCTTTTCCAGTCCTGTGGCCACTGCTGAGGCCAAATTGGCTGGCCTATTGAGGGCAGCACTTTCACAGCATCATCTTTCAGGATTTGAAATAGCTCAACTGGAAGTCCATCACCTCCACTAGCTTTGTTCCTAGTGATGCTTTCTAAGGCCCACTTGACTTCACATTCCAGGATGTCTGGCTCTAGGTGAGTGATCACACCATCGTGATTATCTGGGTCATGAAGATCTTTTTTGTATACTTCTTCTGTGTATTCTTGCCACCTTTTCTTAATATCTTCTGCTTCTGTTAGGTCCATACCATTTCTGTCCTTTATCGACCCCATCTTTGCATGAAATGTTCCCTGGGTATCTCTAATTTTCCTGAAGAGCTCTCTAGTCTTATCCATTCTGTTGTTTTCCTCTATTTCTTTGCATTGATTGCTGAGGAAGGCTTTCTTATCTCTTCTTGCTATTCTTTGGAACTCTGCATTCAGATGTTAATATCTTTCCTTTTCTCCTTTGCTTTTTGCTTCTCTTCTTTTCACAGCTATTTGTAAGGTCTCCCCAGACAGCCATTTTGCTTTTTTGCATTTCTTTTCCATGGGGATGGTCTTGATCCCTGTCTCTGTAGAATGTCACGAACCTCTGTCCCTAGTTCATCAGGCAGTCTATCTTTCAGATCTAGTCCCTTAAATCTATTTCTCACTTCCACTGTATAATCATTAGTAATTTGATTTAGGTCATACCTGAATGATCTAGTGGTTTTCTGTACTTTCTTCAATTTCAGTCTGAATTTGGCAATACGGAGCTCATGATCTGAGCCACAGTCAGCTCCCGGTCTTGTTTTTGCTGACTGTATAGAGCTTCTCCATCTTTGGCTGCAAAGAATATAATCACTCTGATTTCCGTGTTGACCATCTGGTGATGTCCATGTGTGGAGTCTTCTCTTGTGTTGTTGGAAGAGGATGTTTGCTATGACCAGTGCGTTCTCTTGGCAGAACTCTATTAGCCTTTGCCCTGCTTCATTCTGTACTCCAAGGCCAAATTTACCTGTTACTCCAGGTGTTTCTTGACTTCCTACTTTTGCATTCCAGTCCCCTATAATGAAAAGGACATCTTTTTTTTTGGGTGTTACTTCTAAAAGGTCTTGTAGGTCTTCACAGAACCGTTCCACTTCAGCTTTTTCAGCGTTACTGTTTGGGGCATAGGCTTGGATCATTGTGATATTGAATGGTTTGCCTTGGAAACGAACAGAGATCATTCTGTCGTTTTTGAGATAGCATCCAAGTACTGCATTTCGGACTCTTTTGTTGACCATGATGGCTACTCCATTTCTTCTAAGGGATTCCTGCCCACAGTAGTAGATATAATGGTCATCTGAGTTAAATACACCCAAGGCAATGGCACCCCACTCCAGTACTCCTGCCTGGAAAATCCCATGGATGGAGGAGCCTGGTAGGCTGCGGTCCATGGGGTCGCTACGAGTTGGACACGACTGAGCGACTTCACTTTGACTTTTCACTTTCATGCATTGGAGAAGGAAATGGCAGCCCACTCCAGTGTTCTTGCCTGGAGAATCCCAGGGACGGGGGAGCCTGGCAGGCTGCCGTCTATGGGGTCATGCAGGGTCGGACATGACCGAAGCGACTTAGCAGCAGCAGCAGCAGTCCATTTTAGTTCACTGATTCCTAGAATGTCGACATTCACTCTTGTCATCTCCTGTTTGACCACTTCCAATTTTCCTTGATTCGTGGACCTGACATTCCAGGTTCCTATGCATTATTCCTCTTTACAGCAATGGACCTTGCTTCTATCACCGTTCACATCCACAACTGGGTATTGTTTTTGCTTTGGCTCCATGCCTTCATTCTTTCTGCAGTTATTTCTCCACTGATCTCCAGTAGCATATTGGGCACCTACCATCCCGGGGAGTTCCCCTTTCAGTGTCCTATCATTTTTCCTTTTCATACTGTTCATGGGGTTCTCAAGGCAAGAATACTGAAGTGGTTTGCCATTCCCTTCTCCAGTGGACCACATTCTGTCAGACCTCTCCACCACAACCCTCCCGTCTTGGGTGGCCCCACACGACATGGCTTAGTTTCATTGAGTTAGACAAGGCTGTGGCCCGTGTGATCAGACTGGCTAGTTTTCTGTGATTATGGTTTCAGTGTGTCTGCCCTCTGATGCCCTCTCGCAACACCTATTGTCTTACTTGGGTTTCTCTTACCTTGGACGAGGGGTATCTCCTCACGGCCACCCCTCCTGACCTTGAACGTGGAGTAGCTCCTTTTGGCCCTTGTGCACCCACGCAGCTGCTGCTCCTTGGACCTGGGGTAGCTCCTCTCGGCTGCTGCCCTGACCTCGCTCCTCTCGGCCACCGCCCTGACCTCGGGCGTGGGGTAGCTCCTCTCGGCCCCTCCTCTCGGTCGCTGCCCCTGACCTTGGGCGAGGGGTAGCTCCTCTAGGCCATGCTTCTGAGCGGTCTGTCGCAGCAGCCGGCGTGATTGTGCGTGGTCCATTACAGTGAATTCAAAAGAATGTCTAGCACACGCTAATTAGAATATACTAAGGAGAATCCCATCTCTTAATCCAATATACCAAGTCTTGAAGGTAAAAAGACTCTTAGCAAGAATATCTAGAAGAGTGTATATGACAAATATCAAACTTCATTATATATATATATATATATATATACACACACACACACATACACACAGATGTTACAGTTCTCATTTATAACGAAGTGAGATGCTCCTAACCATCAAGAAAGCCAAATAAATCTCATTTACAAATCAGTTTGTTCAAAATATATCAGGCATTTATTATGCCATGCACTTTATTGAGGAGTAAAGAGTCAACATTTAAAACATGGTTTTGCAAAATGCTCGCAATATTAGAAATATATGAGTAAATCAGTAGTGAGAGCAAAGTGTGATAAAATATAAAATTTGGGGATTGGCTTGAAAGAGATCTTTAAAACAGGAAAAGCTGCTAGCCATTTTGAAACGCTGCAAAATTTATAAATATAGATGGCCAATCGAAGAGATTAAAAATGTCTTGGCATTCCACCTTTATATATTCCAATATATTTTTCTGATAATAAAAGCAGCAAAATTTTAAGGGTCTAGAAGGAGACTAGATCTTTCCAAATACACAATATTTTAAGATGGCTATTTTAGAATAGTTACTTGCTGAAAATATTCAGTTATTTACTGAGAGGTTCAATAGCTTCTTGTTGGTTATGTAATCTGACCTGTAAAACAGACTGGATAGCAAGAGGTAGTTTGTTTCATCCATTATTTAAAACAGATTTTCTAGCAGTACACTCGGAGTTTAAAATTCGTTTCAGGTGTTGAAACTTTCTATGATGTTTTGCTCCATCAACTGCCACTGAAAGTGACATTTCCTCTATTTATAACTCACTTTATTTCCCAAGACACTCCTAAGAAACTTTAGGCTAAGGTCAATTGTAAGAAACTTATATCCTTGGGCAGAATATAATTACTAGTTACTTCTGAAACTAAATTTTACTATAGGTATTTCCCTTGAAAATACACCAATGATAACAATTAAGGTATAACTTTTCCCTTACATCTAGTTAGGAATATTAGATGTGCTCAAATAAATAAATTAGCGATTAAATGTATTGAGAATTTTTTCAAGTGGCAATTCAAAGTCTAAATTTCAAATTATCCAACCTAGTAGACCTTTTAAAGAAAAATATATAAAGAAAACAGATTTTCTATATGTTTGATATCTTTCAAAACTCCCTTGCCCCTAACTCATTATGATTTCTCCCCAAAATAATCATAGGTTTATATTCTGTTCCACATGTAGCATACTATTAATACTTAAGGGTTGGGCTGGAATGTTTGTATAATCAATTATAAATTGAAATGAGTTTAAAAGCAGCCCCTGACACCTCACACCCCATGAAGATGTCACTGTCAAAGAAAAAGGAAAACAGAAAATAAATGCTGTTGAAGCTATGGGGAAATTGGAACACTTGTGCACTCTTAGTAGGAATGTAAAATGGTATAGCTACTATGGAAAACAGAAATCAAAAACAGAATTACCATAAGATTCAGCATTTGCATTTTTGGTATCTATCCAAAATAGCTGAAAGCAGAGTCTAGAAGACTCTTACGTTCATAGCAGCATTATTCACGACAGCCAAGAGTCCATCCAGTGTCCATCAACAAATGGATGGATAAGTACACTGTAGTATATACAGACAATGGAATACCATTTAGTGTTTAAAAGGAAGAAAGTGTTGACATGATACAACATGGATGACCCTTAAGGAAATTTTATTAAGTGAAATAAATTAGCTACAGAAAAGGGAAATATTGATTGATTCTACTTATACGAGCTAGCTAGTATAGTCAAACTCAGAGAGAAAGTGGAATGGCAGTTGCCAGGAGTTGGTGGGGAGGTAGGAATGGAAACATTTTGTTTAGTGTGTATAGAGTTTCAGTTTTGCAAGATGTCAAAGTCCTGGAGATTAGTTGCACAATGCAAATATACTTAACAGTACTGAGCTGTACACTTAAAAATGTGTAAGATGATAAATTGTATGTTGTGTGTGTTTTACCACAGTGGAAAAAAAAAATAATTAAAAAAAATCCCTGATCATTAAGAAGGCAACCAAGGAAACATTTTATATTATTATTTCTGGAGGGACAGTCAGTCTTCACATGATGCTGCTGAAGCCATCTTTTAAAAAACTGACTTAAATATCCAAAGTTTTTAAAAGTTTAAAGTAGTAAGGAAAAACAAAGCATTATTTATCATCCCCTGGGAGTTTCAATAAGCCAAACCCCTTTTCTTAGGGTAATATTCATAAAGAAAGACCAGAGAAAAAGAAAGAAGAAAGCTGTTAGGCATAACATATAAAGATGTAGAATTTTCTCTGGCTGGTGATAAATGTATACAGAGCAAATCAAATTACAGGATGTCCTATTTTAAGAAACCCCACTTTCTACACAAATGAAATAAGACTTAATTTATCACATTCTGAAAGTATGCTTTAATATTCTTTGAAATAGGGGGTTCCATTACATCACTTAGCATTTATTTGAGGACTTAAAGTACTTGTCTCAGAGGTGGAGGCAGTGGCAACATGTTAGAAACCACTGTCAATTGGAAATCAATCCATAATCAAGATGACACTTCTAAAATTATAATGTAAATCAATGAGGAAATATGTGATTCCATTTTTAAAAATGTGCTTCATGTACATAAGTCCAGGAATGTCATCTATTGTGTAAAACAGGGTCTACTTTTAGTCATACATGGCATAATTCAAAGCCAAAAATCACACTCAATCCTGTATCTCTGGGTTAGTAAGGAAGCAGGAAAAACAATGAACCATATCTAAGGTGCTGGGGGATATTATTTGATGAATTTACTAGGAGCTTAGAGGAAACTAAAGTTGCTGCCCTCTGACTGGAATATTCAAGTTTATCATTTGTGCGTGACATAAAAGGGCAATTTAGATGTTAAAATTTAATCAACATGAAACATGAATGCCTTAGGTTGAAACAGAGAATGGCACAATAATGGCATTAGAAAAGGTGAAAATAGCACCATAACCCTCATTGACATCATCAATGTGTTTGCTTCAGTGAACTGTACCTCCAAAATGGAAAAACAAAAAAGTCATTGGTATGGAAAGTATCATCAATATTTATTTTTCTTCTTGCCCAACTGTAGAATGACCTACATTCTAGAAAGGATGTACAAACATCGAACCAAAATATAGATTTTTCTTTACTTACAACAGCAACCTTTGGTAGACTTCCCTGATCATCTTTGGTGAATATGATTGCACTAGGGAAATTTAAAAATTGATCATTACCAAGTGAAATGATGAAATGTTATTTTTTTTTGGGGGGGGGGAACTAAGTAGTGTTTATTATCCACAAAACAAACATTCATTGGCCATCCATGTACAAGTCATTAATTGCCTAGTATGTGCCAGATATCTGTGTGTGTGTGCATGCGCATGTGTGCACAATCAGTCGTGTTTGACTCTGTGACCCCATGGACTGTAGCCTGCTAGGCTCCTCTGTCCATGGGATTTTCCAGGCAAGAATCCTAGAGTGGGTTTCCATTTCCTACTCCAGGGTATCTTCCTGAGCAAGGGATAGAACTCACATCTCTTGCCTTGGCAGGTGGATTCCTTACCACTAAGCCACCTGGGAAGCCCACCAGACATGTAGTAATGCATATAGGTCTGCGCATCTATATATATGGGTGAGTTTTGGGATGAGAATCAGAAGACCTAACTTCTGAGATCCTACACCCCTCAGTCTCTGTCAAGTACCATTTCTATAGTGATGGTATCTATACCATCACTATATCTGTATCTCTAGCCTTAACTTCTTTTACGAGCTTCAGAACTGTATTTCTAACTACCAACCAGACATTCCTATCTAGAAACTCCAGGCACATTTCAAATTGTACCAGGTCCAACCGTAACATTCTAGTATGTATGTACATTCCAGGCACTCACAATATACTTTCAAACCAATATTCCCTCTCCACCGTTATTTTATTTTCCAGACCCAGCTCTAGTATTCTATCTTCTGGGAGCTCCCCATGTCCTTTCTAGCAGAATTCATTCTTATTTTTTCCCATTTTCTCATTGTACTTAGTAAATATCCTTAATACTCTATTTACCTTTTCTTTTCATTAGCGAATTTTTACAACTAGTGAATCAGGTATCTTTCAGCTCAGCTCTTATCATCAACCTTTATGGCAGATGTCCTGTTTCGTTGTTGCTCTCATTTTTGTGTCTGAATGGATTAATTTGAAAACACTCAGATAAAATGGTGTGTTTGGAAGTAAATTGTTTCGGTAGGTCTGAGTTGAGACTTGAGGGTCATGGCAACTTCCTGTAAACACACTGTCCTTTAATGAGGCCACCTTCCACTGCTCAATGTTTCTGGGTTTGCAGCCGGCCAAGAAGGGGAAATACTTTCAGGCAACCCTTTTCAGCAGCTCTTAAAATAGCATCCCTTAAACACCTACGGACCCTGCAGCCTTTCTTTCACTTAAATGGAGAAGGAAATGGCAACCCACTCCAGTATTCTTGCCTAGAGAATCCTGTGGACAGAGGAGCCTGGTGGGCTGCTGTCCATAGGGTCGCATAGAGTCGGACACAACTGAAGCGACTTAGCATGCATGCATGCATTGGAGAAGGAAATGGAAACCCACTCTAGTGTTCTTGCCTGAAGAATCCCAGGGATGGAAGAGCCTGGTGGGCTGCTGCCTATGGGGTCGCACCGAGTTGGACAGGACTGAAGCGACTTAGCAGCAGCAGCAGCAGCAGCTTTCACTTAAGTACATGTTGTTCTCACTGAACTGCATTCCTGAGCAGCTCATATAGTGACATGTTTAATATAGTTGGGTTACCCAAGCAGAGATTAGGAAGCTGTCAGTAAAACATCCGGGGGGCAGGGGGGGCTTTTTGAATTGCTTTCTAATATGGCTATAAACTGGCAATTAATGGAAAAATTTGGACAACTTGTTCAACATGCAGTACAGTCAGATAAAAAATCAAAGTCCAGAGAATTTGATTTTGTTTATCATTTAAGCTACAGTGTACTTAACAGATGAATTTTTTCCAGAGTAGTCATCTCAGTTTATTTCAGTGGATATCCTTGATTTAGTAAATTCTCTCTCCTTTTTAAAGAAAATTTAGAAATTATCTCATCTAGAGAGTAAAGGGGAGGAACACATATTTTTTGAGTCGGCAACAAGCTTGGGGAGGAATATGTAGTTAGGGATAAATGGAATTAAAATTTTTTTTAAGTACTGTTATAAGTTAACTAATTTTTCCAGGCAACAGTGATAGGTAATTTGTACTTACAGCCATGTACTCCCTTGTTTTAAGCGAACTGTATGTATGCGTTTCTTGAAATGCTGGCATGGTTACTTTTTTAATTATTTCACCCTCATAGGTTACACAGTTAATTGTACTCCTGTAAATCGCATTTACCCGGAACTAGAAAACATTTAAAATAATTAAACTTCTACTAATATAAATACAGAGTTAGGCTATCTAGTTTTTTAAGGGCTAGCCATGTGATCTGACATGAAGGCGATAACACCCTAAATCATGAGAACACTGAGTGAGTCAGTGATGAAGTTAAGGGCTAAGCAAGAGGAAAAAATTGGGAGACGTTCCTTCTATTTGTTTAAAATATCACCTCACAGAGAAAGTGTCATTTCCTCTGAAAATGTTCGCCCAATGTCCCCAAACAATGATGAAGAACCATAAAAATACCCTATAACCTACAAGAAGACAGGCAGTGAATACTTAGGTCAAGTTTTTGGGTAATATCTAAAGAAGTTTTTAGTAAATATACACACACAAAGGAAAAACAGAAACTGCCTACAAAAAAAGATCTTTCAAAACTTAACTTTGTAAAAAGCAAAGTATTTTAAAGAAATCTTCAAATATAAGTATCTTCAGGTGAAAATACAAAATTCCAATGGCATCGAAAACATATACATTTTCCTTTATCTTCTGGTATCACATATGGAAAGCTTATGAATGGATAAGCACCATGGTCTCACCAGAAATGAATTAGGGTAAATGTTATGGTTAAAAAAAAAAAAAAAGCAGGGGAGGGGGACGCTTCCCTGGTAGCTCGGCTGGTACAGAATCCCCCTGCCATGCAGGAGACCCTGGTTCGATTCCTGAGTTGGGAAGATCCCCTGCAGAAGGGAACACCTACCCACTCCAGTATTCTGGCCTGGAGAATTCCATGGACTGTATACTCCATGGGGCCACAGAGTCAGACACGATGGCGTGACTTTCACTTACGGTAAAAAGACAGGAAAATACAACAGGATTCCATATTATTTAACAGTCAAAATTTTATGTATTTATGCATTGAACTTTAGGTTTCTAGAGGCAAGTACATTCATTCAGTAAACATTTACTGATTGCCTATGATTTTACTAGGCATTAGTGGAGAAATTTGAGAATATAAAAATGACAGTTACATTCTCTGCTCTTAAGACATTTACAACTGAGTTGGAGACACATAAATGCATACAAATACATTTTATTGCTATATAACAACTATGCTGATTCGCTTCTTTGCAACCCCATGGACTGTAGCCTACCAGGCTCCTCCATCCATGGAGTTTTCCAGGCAAGAGTACTGGAGTGGGTTGCCATTTCCTTCTCCAATATAACAACTATACAACCCTGTTAACATGATCTCTGTAAACAAAAACTGCTTTTCCCCACTGTATTTCTTAACTTACTTTTAGAATCACTCATTATATTACTCAATTGGTTCAGATTTTCAGTTGAACAGCATGTAATGGACACCAAGGCAACATCTGAGTGCTGAAATATTTAAGGAAAAACAGACATGCCACAACACTAATGCAAGATCAGCACAACCTGGCCAGTTGTGAGGAAAGGCCAGTCTCTCTCCTCACTTCCAGTATTCTCACATATGGAGAAGTACAATCTGTTTTCCTAACAAACCATGTTTTGTATTTGTCTATGCTCCAAAGTACTTTTCTTCAACCTAATGGCATTTACTTTTACTTTCTGGCCCATCTTCTTAGAATAAACATCCTGTATCCTTGATAATCGCATATTACTGTATTGAGAGTCATAACATCCCAACAACTTTTTAACAATCTGTTTATTCTACTTTAGATAAGAATCTTTGAACTTGACAAAATAAAATCTTAACAAATTTAACTTTACAAACTAACAATCTTTTTCAGAAGTAGGGACTGGGTTCATTTTCCTTCTTTGCAGTATTTTTCTATGACTTTGTTAAGCAGAATTAGAAATTTTAAAGCATGTTCAAGTATAGTATTTGGTATTGAAAACAGCAAAAGCAAAAATATCCAGTTCTATACCCTGGATCAGGATCAGTATACATTCTACCTAGCCTGTGATACATTCTACATTTTCATACATGGAATCCACTTTGAATGATGGCACTGAAACTGTGCAAGTACCTTAAACAACAAACATTCAAATATACTCACAAGTGTTAATACTACTAAGGCAAGAAGTGAGAAAATATATATTCCGTTATCTATTTAACAACAGGTCAGGAAAATTTAAAAGAGAAAATGGGTTTTTAGATTAAATCTGAAAAGTCAATCAGCAGAACCCTTGCATTCCTAAAGTGTTCTGACCAATTGAGATTTTGGTACCAAAAAACCCAAGATTGTATGACAATCTTGTTTTCAACATGAATGAAGTTCTTAAACAGCATGTTTAGCACCAACAATTTACAAACTACAAACATGAAGATTACAATTTGCAAATGGAATGCTTCCAAAACCTGGTAATCTAGAAACTGGCATGTACCTTCCCACTGGAACAACACTATAATACTACAGCCAGCTTTCCAGAACACATGTACAAACTCTTTTTTTAAAAAATACTCTCAATATACCATCTATCTGTGATGAAAAACGACCAAAACAGTATCATCATAATACTGGTAACAGAAAAAGAAAATATACAGAATTGTAAAACCATGACTGCCAGGCATTAAAGTGAGAGAATACATAAATGACTCAAACAGTAAACAGAACTAAGAATCAGTCAAACTTTTTGTGTATAATTCAAAACGACACTATTGGACAGGTGTATAAAAGTGTTAAAGCCAAATTTTGACTGACTGAAGGGTAACTCCACTCTCTAGGTCGCCATCTCTCTTCGCCTAATACCCTAAGCAGAGGTAAACTGGATTTTTTTAATCTGAAAGATAAAAGCCACACAGACTCAAAAGCACAAACACAGGGCAAAGGAGAAAAGCGCGAGGGGACCGGAAGGTAAATCTGGGCACTTTGAGGACAGGGCGGCCATCCTTAGCTCCAGAGGCCTGCATAGTTCCCACGGAGGCTTGAAGGAAGAGGGCCGCCAGCGACGAAGAGCTTCATCTCCGGCCAGTTGTAACAGTGGGTGTAGAGAGCATTAGGCAACTCGCCCAAGGCACTGAAGTAGTTCATCTGCAGGTCATCTTGGTTGAGCCAGCCTCTGCCACAGATCAGCCTGAACCTCTTCCCTGTGGGCCGCGGAGAGGAGCGCTGGCTGTCAGAGACCTTCTCCTCCAGGAACTTCTGCGCGCGGAAGTCATAGAAGAGCAGAGAGCCGTGGCCGGTGCCCACGGTGACGATGTGCTCATAGAAGCTCAGGGAGCGCACACTCGTGCTGCCCTCGCGGGAGCACAGATACCGGATGCTCTGGTGATCCTGGCGCAGATCCAGGAAAGAGATATGGGACTGGGAGCCTACCGCGTACAGGGACAACTCATCGCAGTAGGTCAGGCACACGTTGTCTCTGCAGTAAGGCAGTCTGATGGACAACAGCCTGGACAGGGTATTCTGGGCTTTCCACAGGTGGAAGTAGCCATCCATGGTCACGGCTCCCAGCTCCTGCCTCTTGGCGCCGAAGGCCACAGCTCGCACCTTGCAGTTACCTGGGTTGGTGTCGGCCCTGGGGACATCCTCCACTTCCATGGGACGGATGTGGGCATACACGGAGAGCCCTGCACCAGGGTGCCAGGCCATGCTGCTCCGGAATATGTCGGGGTCTATCTTCCAGATGCCCAAGGTGCCTTCGCGGGAGCCGCTCACCACCACCGTGTCGCTCATCCAGTCGACGGCGAAGATCCAGTCTTTGTGGCCGTCGTCGCCCAGGCACAAGGGATCCAGCGTTGGCAACCAGTAGATGGCCAGGCTGTTGGGGTTCTCACCCCTGGTGGCCAGCAGCGTCTTGGAGGGATTCAGCTGGAGGGCATGGATGCCGCAGCCCTGCTGGGCGTGGGCCGGCGAGTGCCGACGATCCCTCATGAGGGGGATGCGCGTTACCTGGCTGGACTGCACGTCCACCACGAAGAGCGTGTTGCACTTGGTACCGCACACCACCTGCCTGGCGTTCAGCCACTGCGACGCGAACACCTTGTCCATGGCGCCCAAGGACAGTTCGCGCTCCTGCAGCAGCTCTGGCAGCTTCCGCACCGCGAGGCCATGCAGCTCGCTATCGAAGCCTGAGAGCCCCGCGCGGCCCCGCGCGCCCACCTCGCGCCCCTTCAGGTAGTCCACCAGTGAGCGCCGCACCACCGTCCGCTTGGGCTTCTTGGGAGGCTGCGGGCCGTCTGCGTGCACCGCCGCCGAGCCCGGCGACGACGAGCTCAGCGACGACGAGCCCTCTGCGGCCTTCTGCGGCACAGGCTCTTCCCGCGTCTTCTTACCTGTTTGCTGCAGGGCCATGCCGGGCGGCGGGCGGGTGGCGGCGTGGGAAGACAGGGCTGGCGAGCCGGGCGAGGAGTCGCGGTCAGGCGAGCGGAGCGTGGGCGGCGCGCGGCAGCGAGGGCGGCGGCAACGCGGTTCCAGGTGGGAAATGCTGCCGACGGCGAGGGCTGAGGGAGCGAAGTCGACTTGGGACAAGGACGACGCGGGGGCCGAGCGCAAGGGGGCGCAGGCGGCGGGAGGGGCGGACGTGGGAGGCCAGGTAGCACGTGGCGGGCTGGGAGGGGTCAAAAGGGGGCAGGAAGGAGGGGTGGATGGAGCCTCGGGGCGGGGCTTGAAATTCACCCGGAACCAGCGCTCCTGGATTCCCGACGTGGGGGAGGGGGGTGCGGAGGCGGGGGGGGGGGGGAAGAGCCAGCTGGGGGGCTGGTGCGTGGCAGGGCACTTCGCCTGTGGGGTTGGGTGAGATGAGCCTGGGATGTGCTGGGGGCCTGGCTCCAGGACCCCAAGCTGGCCAAGTGGGCCTGTCCTGAATCCCCACTAAATAATACGGGGTATTTTGCCAACCATCAGACAGCAGCCAATCAGCTTCTGCTTGAACCTAGACAGACTCAACCAAATATATGTGCCTGTGTGTTTAGGTTGGAGGTGCCAGCTTGCCTTGTAACTCAGAGCCCGGAAAACGTGGAGAGGAATAGTCAAGGGGAGGGGCAGCTCCCTTCCTGCACTTTGGTGCTGTTCTCAACTCTCAGTTCCAGAGGCAGGTGCTTCGGCACAGTCCCCTGGGGCTTTGGGAGAGGTCCTGCGGGATGGGCAAGATTTTCACAAGCAAACATGGAGATAAAGAGCTTTCGGGATGGAGGCAACCACAGGGACAAATGAGAGTATAAGTGTTCAGAGTGAAGGCTTATTCTTAGGAGGTGGGTGTTCCATACTTTTCTTGGCCTCATCAGAGCAGCCAGTCCCCTGGCAGGCTCCTACGGAGGCAAGCTCATTTAGTTACACAGTTAAAAACATGGCGCCCGGAGGCTGGTGCTATGCTAAATGCTAAGTCACTTCAGCCGTGTCCAACTCTCTGTGACCTCATAGACGGCAGTCCACCAGGCTCCCCCGTCCCTGGGATTCTCCAGGCAAGAACACTGGAGTGGGTTGCTATTTCCTACTCCAGCGCACGAAAGTGAAAATTGAAAGTGAAGTCGCTCAGTCGTGTCCGACTCTTCCCGTCCCCAGTAGGCTCCGCCGTCCATGGGATTTTCCAGGCAAGAGTACTGGAGTGGGCTGCCATCGCCCTCTCCGAAGGAGGCTGGTGCTTGGTAGCCATTCTGCACAAACACCCCTCCTCCTAACAGAAATATTAATACATCTGATGATTGGGGGGGGGGGGGAGGATACACGGGGAGATGGATTTGCTGTTCTGACTTATGGGGAGCCCATGGGAGCTACTCTGTTGCTGCTTCATTCTTCTTTCCCCTGCCCTGTTTATTTTTCACCCTGCTCCCCTCACTTTTTTTTTTTTTTTTTTGCAATGTTAGCTCAAATGCGCAAGTTCCAAGTACAAACTATGGGACCTTTCCACCACTGTAGTCCAGCTGCTTCATTCCAGTGTTCCCCAACACTCCTCTATACCCCAGTTCTGATTATTTCCGGCATATTATTCATCTCATAGCAACACATGTCCCTTGCATGGGCTGGTGGTGGTGAAAATGAGAGCAGGGACTGCTTCATAGAGATAGCTGCATTTTTGTATTTACAGGTGTGGGTGCGGGGAAAGAACATTTCTGAAAGAAGTAACCACGTGTGAAATGGCACAGAGAGTGTAGAGAACAGGTTCACAAACTTTTAGTGTATGTGATAATGGTAGAGGCAGCTTAATAAATATACACGTTGTTGTTCTTCAGTCCCTAAGTTGTGTACTACTCTGCGATCCCGTAGACGGCAGCACTCCAGGCTCCTCTGCCCTCCACTGTCTCCCAGAGTTTGCTCAAGTTCATATCCATTGAGTCTGTGTGGCTGTCTAACCACCTCATCCTCTGCAGCCCCCTTCTCTTCCTGCCCTCAATCTTTCCCAGCATCAGGCCCTTTTCCAATGAGTCAGCTCTTCATAGCAGGTGGCAAGAGTACTAGAACTTCAGCTGGGTTTCAGTCCTTCCAATGAATATTCAGGGTTGATTTCCTTTAGGATTGACTGGTTTGATCTCCCTGCTGTCCAAGAGACTCTCAAGAGTATTTTCTGGCACCACAGTTCAAAAACATCAATTCTTCAGTGCTCTGTTTATGGGCCAACTCTCACATCCATACGTGACTACTGGAAGAAACATAGCTTTGACTAGAAGGACCTTTGTTGGCAAAGTAATGTCTCTGCTTTTTAATATGCTATCTAGGTTCGTCATAGCTTTCCTTCCAAGGAGCAAGCGTCTTTTAATTTCATGGCTGCAGTCACCGTCTGCAGTGATTTTGGAGCCCAAGAAAATAAAATCTGTTACTGTTTCTACTTTTTCTCCTTCTATTTGCCATAAAGTGATGGGACCAGATGCCATGATCTTAGTTTTTTGAATGCTGAGTTTCAAACCAGCCTTTTCACTCTCATCAAGAGGCTCTTTAGTCCTCTTCACTTTCTGCCATTAGAGTGGTATCATGTGCATGTCTGAGGTTGTTGATATTGCTTCCCTCCCTCCCCGCTCCATCTCCCCACTTCCCTCCCTCCCTTGATTCCAGCTTGTGATTTATCCAGCCCAGCATTTTGCATGATCTACTCTGCATATAAGTTAAACAAACAGGGTGACAATATACAGCCTTGTCATAACTCCTTTTCCAATTTGGAACCAGTCCATTGTTCCATGTCCAGTTCTAACTGTTGCTTCTTGACCTACATACAGGTTTCTCAGGAGACAGGTAAAGTGGTCTGGTACTCCCATCTCTTTAAGAATTTTCTACAATTTGTTGTGATCCACGCAGTAAAGGCTTTAGTGTAGTCAATAAAGCAGTAGTAGGAGCTCCTTTGCTTTCTCCATGATCCAACAAATGTTGGCAATTTGATCTCTGGTTCCTCTGTGTCTTCAAAATCCACCTTGTACATCGGGAAGTTCTCGGTTCATGTACTGCTGAAGCCTAGCTTGTAGAGTGTTGAGCATTACCTTGCTAGCATGCGAAGTGAGCACAACTGTGTGGAAGTTTGAACATTCTTTGACGTTGTGCTTCTTTGGGATTGAAATGAAAACTGACCTTTTCCAGTCCTGTGGCCACTGCTGAGTTTTCCAAATTTGCTGACATATTAAGTGCAACACTTAAACAGCATTGTCTGTTAGGATTTTGAATAGCTCAGCTGGAATTCCATCCCCTCCACTAGCTGCCTTTATAGTAATGCTAAATACATTGATCAAAAGACAAAGATTGGCAGAATGAATTAAAAAGAAAACATGATTCAAAAATATGTTTTCTATAAGTAACTCCCTTCAAACATGACATCAATAGATTGAAAATAAAAGGATAGAAAAATAATACAAGCATTAGTCATAAAAAATACAAGCTATATTAACATCAGAAAAAGTGAACTTCAGGGTTGAGAAAATTACTAAAGACAAAGAGAGTCATTATAAAATGCTAGAAGGATCAATCCACAAAGAAGGCATTACAATCCTAAATTTGTAAGTGCCAAACAAGAGGGACTCCATGATCAAGTTGGATTTACTCCAGGTATGCAAGTCTGGTTTGACATCAGAAATTCTGTGCAAACTAACGTATCAAGAGTACAATGAAAAAAAAAAAACAAACCATATAATCTTATCAACTGACAGAAAAACAGTTGACCGAATCCAACCACCATTCATGATAAAAACTCAGCAAACTCAGAATAGAAAAGAACTTCTTCAACTTAGTAAAGAATATTTATAAAAACCTACAACAAGCATCCTATTGAAAGGTGAGAAGCTAGATGCTTTACCTCTAAGAAAAGAAACAAGGCAAGGGTTTCTGGTTTCACCACTTTAATCCAGTATAGTATTAGAATTTCTACGCAGTTTAATAGGGAAAGATGAATAAAAGGCCTAAAAATTGGAAATAAGTAAACAAATGTGTTCCTATTTGCAGATGAAATGATTGTGTATGTAGAAAGTCCTAAGGAATCTAGGAGAAGAAATTCCTACAACTGATAATTGAATTCAACAGGGTTGTAGGATTCTCAGGATTTGGTTATATTTATGTATACCAACAACTAGCATATACAAACCAAAATTAAGAACACAGTACCATTTAAAATCATAAAGATAAAATGAAATATTTCCATATAAACTTATCAAAATATGTATAGGATGTATGGTTAAAAAGAAAAAATACTAATGCATGAAATCAGTTAGGATCTAGGTACATGATATGTTTATATTTTTGAAGACACAACATAGTACAGATGTCAATACTCCAGAAACTTACCTGTAGTTTTAATGCAATTTCTATCAAAATCTCAGCAAGGTATTTTGGAGACATAAATAAACTTGTTCTAAAATCTATATGGAAAGGCACAGTCCCTATAAAACAATCTTGAATACAAGAGAAACGTAAGAGGAATCACTCCACATATCTACAGTAATTAAGATAGTATGATATTAGCAGAGCTATAGACACAGCAAACAGAACAAAGAACATAGGAATACACACACCAAATATTTTAATCCATGTTGTTTCCAGACCTTGGCTCTATTTATAATAGCCAAAGTCTGGAAACAACATGGATTAGATATTGCCCTTCATGAGATGGGTGGTTAAACAAACTGTCGTCCATCTATGTCATGGATAATGACTCAGCAGTACAAAAAGAATAGACTACTGATACATGCTCTAACTTGAATGAATCATCTTTTGAAGTTGACTTTTATATTGAAAAAAATTTAGATATTTTTATGTGGTTCAGAATAAGGGAACAATGAACAATGTTTAGGTGGAAAAGGTTTAGTTTTTTAACTTTTTGTTTTGTATTGGCGTATAGCTGATTAGCAGTGTTCTGATAGTTTCAGCCAGACAGTGAAGAACTCAGCCATACATATACATGTAAAGGAAGAATCTTGAGGAAATTATGTTGAATGAAGAAAACAAATGTCAAAAGGTTAAAACACTGCATGGCTCCATTTACATAACATTTTTGAAATGACCAATTTATAGAAATAGACAAATTAGTTACCAAGCGTTAAATGAAGTGGGAGCTGGGAGTGAAGTGGCTCTGTCCATAACAGGGCTGCAGTAGGTATCACTGTAGTGATGGAAATGTTCTAAGTCATCACTGTCAATGCCAATATTCTGGTACCGATACGCTGCTAGGGTTTCTCATTGGAGCAAACTGGGTAAAGCATAGACTGAATCTCTGTGTTATTTCTTACCATTACGTGTGAATCTAAAATTATCTCAAAATAAAAATTTAAAAATCATGAGAAAATAAATCATGGAACAAATAAAATTTGTTAAGATAGAAAAATTTTAAAAGAAACTATCAGCACTCCTTTGTCAATAGGTCTAACACTGACCTATAGTCAAAGCTATGGTTTTTCCAGTAGTCATGTACAGATGTGAGCGTTGGACCATAAAGAAGGCTGAGTGCCAAAGAACTGATGCTCTTGAACTGTGGTTCTGGAAAAGGCTCTTTAGAGGTCCTTGGTCAGCAAGGAGATCAAAGCAGTCAATCCTAAAGGAAATCAACCCTGAATATTCATTGGAAGGACTGATGGTGAAGCTGAAGCTCCAATATTTTGGCTATGTGATGCAAAGAGCCAAATCACTGGAAAAGACCCTGATGCTGGGGAAGATTGAGGGCAGGAAGAGAAGGGGACAACAGAGGATGAGATGGTTGGACAGCATCACTGGCTCAATGGACATGGGTGTGAACAAACTTCAGGAGATAGTGAAGGACAGGGAAGCCTGGTGTGCTGCAGTCCATGGGGTCACAAAGAGTCAGACACAACTGACCAACTGAACAACAACTAACACTGACACATTGGACTCTGCTTACAATTGTGCAGCCTGGCCTCTTGACTTGACAGAGGCCTTTAGAACATTTGGGGGCTAGGGCAGGGGAAAACATAGTCAAGCGCCACTCTTTCTCCTGGGCAGCTCTCACCTCACTGTGCACAACTGTCAGGCACCTAATAGAATTGAGCAGAAAGAAAACATTTAGCATTGCAGACCCCCCCCTCCCCCCATAAATGTACCTAAGGAGGCTGCAACCTAACAACCTCAGTGAGGTCCTGGAATCAGGATGCTTTCTGAGAATGGTCAAACTTCCTTCTAACTGTGCAGGTTAGATGATTGAGGTTAATGTACTGACCAGCTGCTTCTTTAGTAGGTCCAAATGAAGTGTTTAAAAGAGTGCTTTCACCCCCTCCCAGGACTTCCAGTAGTAGGCAAAGGACTTCCCACAATTAAAAAAAAAAAAATCCAAGAAGGCATCCTTGATGTTTGTCTGCTTATTTAAATATGATATACACAAAATACTATGCCCATATATTTCATACTTTCTTGAGGAGATGTAAAAGAGATTTAATGGATTAATGCAATGTAGATGTATCCTAGTATTTTAGTAAGAGGTACCTGGAGTTTACTTGTGTGTGGTGGATGATGATATGATGATAATAATATGAAAGGGAGATGATATGGGGGAAGGAGAGAGAAAGAGATAGGGATGGGGCAAGCAAAAAGGAAAGACATAAATACCCTCCAAACACAACATATATGATATGATTACATATTTACATTTATTTAAAATTGCATATCAGTGTGTATAAACATAATTTTTAAATAATAGACAAATTTACTGTTTTATATTTTCTTTGGTACCTCAAGTTATAGTCTTGTACTCACTGCTTAGAGATGTCGTCTAGTGGACTGTTATTTACTGAATGTATTAGTAAGACAGGTAGTATGCTAAGTGCTTTACATAAATTATTTCATTTAATACCTACCACAACAACTGGAGCCCTGGATTATCTCTCCCATTGAACATATTAGGGATGTTCAGTTCAGTTCAGTTCAGTCGCTCAGTCGTGTCCGACTCTTTGCGACCCCATGAACTGCAGCATGCCAGGCCTCCCTGTCCATCACCAACTCCCAGAGTCCACACAAACCCATGGCCATCGAGTCAGTGATGCCATCCAACTGTCTCATCTTCTGTTGTCCCCTTCTCCTGACCTCAATCTTTCCCAGCATCAGGGTCTTTTCCAATGAGTCAGTTCTTTTCACGAGGTGGCCAAAGTATTGGAGTTTCAGCTTTAGCATCAGTCCTTCCAATGAACACCCAGGACTGATCTCCTTTAGGATGGACTGGCTGGATCTCCTTGCAGTCCAAGGGACTCTCAAGAGTCTTCTCCAGCACCACACTTCAAAAGTATCAATTCTTCTGCACTCAGCTTTCTTTATAGTCCAACGCCCATATCCATACATGACCACTGGAAAAATCATAGCCTTAACTAGACGGACCTTTCTTGGCAAAGTAATGTCTCTGCTTTTGAATATGCTGTCTAGGTTGGTCATAACTTTCCTTCCAAGGAGTAAGTGTCTTTTAATTTCATGGCTGCAATCACCATCCACAGTGATTTTGGAGCCTAGAAAAATAAAGTCAGCCACTGTTTCCACTGTTTCCCCATCTGTTCACCATGAAGTGATGGGACTGGATGCCATGATCTTCGTTTCCTGAATGTTGAGCTTTAAGCCAACTTTTTCACTCTCCTCTTTCTCTTTCATCAAGAGGCTCTTTAGTTCCTCTTCACTTTCTCCCATAAGGGTGGTGTCATCTGCGTATCTGAGGTTATTGATATTTCTCCTGGCAATCTTGATTCCAGCCTGTGCTTCCTCCAGCCCAGCGTTTCTCATGATGTACTCTGCATATAAGTTAAATAAGTAGGGTGACAATATACAGCCTTGACGTACTCCTTTTCCTATTTGGAACCAATCTGTTGTTCCATGTCCAGTTTTAACTGTTGCTTCCTGATCTGCATACAGATTTCTCAGGAGGCAAGTCAGGTGGTCTGGTATTCCCATCTCTTTCAGAATTTTCCACAGTTTACTGTGATCCACACAGTCAAAGGCTTTGGCATAGTCAATAAAGCAGAAATAGATGTTTTTCTGGAACTCTCCTGCTTTTTCGATGATCCAGCGGATGGTGGCAATTTGATCTCTGTTTCCTCTGCCTTTTCTAAAACCAGCTTGAACATCTGGAAGTTCACGGTTCACATATTGCTGAAGCCTGGCTTGGAGAATTTTGAGCATTACTTTTCTAGCGTGTGAGATGAGTGCAATTGTGCGGTAGTTTGAGCATTCTTTGGCATTGCCTTTCTTTGGAATTGGAATGAAAACTGACCTTTTCCAGTCCTGTGGCCACTGCTGAGGCCAAATTGGCTGGCCTATTGAGGGCAGCACTTTCACAGCATCATCTTTCAGGATTTGAAATAGCTCAACTGGAAGTCCATCACCTCCACTAGCTTTGTTCCTAGTGATGCTTTCTAAGGCCCACTTGACTTCACATTCCAGGATGTCTGGCTCTAGGTGAGTGATCACACCATCGTGATTATCTGGGTCATGAAGATCTTTTTTGTATACTTCTTCTGTGTATTCTTGCCACCTTTTCTTAATATCTTCTGCTTCTGTTAGGTCCATACCATTTCTGTCCTTTATCGACCCCATCTTTGCATGAAATGTTCCCTGGGTATCTCTAATTTTCCTGAAGAGCTCTCTAGTCTTATCCATTCTGTTGTTTTCCTCTATTTCTTTGCATTGATTGCTGAGGAAGGCTTTCTTATCTCTTCTTGCTATTCTTTGGAACTCTGCATTCAGATGTTAATATCTTTCCTTTTCTCCTTTGCTTTTTGCTTCTCTTCTTTTCACAGCTATTTGTAAGGTCTCCCCAGACAGCCATTTTGCTTTTTTGCATTTCTTTTCCATGGGGATGGTCTTGATCCCTGTCTCTGTAGAATGTCACGAACCTCTGTCCCTAGTTCATCAGGCAGTCTATCTTTCAGATCTAGTCCCTTAAATCTATTTCTCACTTCCACTGTATAATCATTAGTAATTTGATTTAGGTCATACCTGAATGATCTAGTGGTTTTCTGTACTTTCTTCAATTTCAGTCTGAATTTGGCAATACGGAGCTCATGATCTGAGCCACAGTCAGCTCCCGGTCTTGTTTTTGCTGACTGTATAGAGCTTCTCCATCTTTGGCTGCAAAGAATATAATCACTCTGATTTCCGTGTTGACCATCTGGTGATGTCCATGTGTGGAGTCTTCTCTTGTGTTGTTGGAAGAGGATGTTTGCTATGACCAGTGCGTTCTCTTGGCAGAACTCTATTAGCCTTTGCCCTGCTTCATTCTGTACTCCAAGGCCAAATTTACCTGTTACTCCAGGTGTTTCTTGACTTCCTACTTTTGCATTCCAGTCCCCTATAATGAAAAGGACATCTTTTTTTTGGGTGTTACTTCTAAAAGGTCTTGTAGGTCTTCACAGAACCGTTCCACTTCAGCTTTTTCAGCGTTACTGTTTGGGGCATAGGCTTGGATCATTGTGATATTGAATGGTTTGCCTTGGAAACGAACAGAGATCATTCTGTCGTTTTTGAGATAGCATCCAAGTACTGCATTTCGGACTCTTTTGTTGACCATGATGGCTACTCCATTTCTTCTAAGGGATTCCTGCCCACAGTAGTAGATATAATGGTCATCTGAGTTAAATACACCCAAGGCAATGGCACCCCACTCCAGTACTCCTGCCTGGAAAATCCCATGGATGGAGGAGCCTGGTAGGCTGCGGTCCATGGGGTCGCTACGAGTTGGACACGACTGAGCGACTTCACTTTGACTTTTCACTTTCATGCATTGGAGAAGGAAATGGCAGCCCACTCCAGTGTTCTTGCCTGGAGAATCCCAGGGACGGGGGAGCCTGGCAGGCTGCCGTCTATGGGGTCATGCAGGGTCGGACATGACCGAAGCGACTTAGCAGCAGCAGCAGCAGTCCATTTTAGTTCACTGATTCCTAGAATGTCGACATTCACTCTTGTCATCTCCTGTTTGACCACTTCCAATTTTCCTTGATTCGTGGACCTGACATTCCAGGTTCCTATGCATTATTCCTCTTTACAGCAATGGACCTTGCTTCTATCACCGTTCACATCCACAACTGGGTATTGTTTTTGCTTTGGCTCCATGCCTTCATTCTTTCTGCAGTTATTTCTCCACTGATCTCCAGTAGCATATTGGGCACCTACCATCCCGGGGAGTTCCCCTTTCAGTGTCCTATCATTTTTCCTTTTCATACTGTTCATGGGGTTCTCAAGGCAAGAATACTGAAGTGGTTTGCCATTCCCTTCTCCAGTGGACCACATTCTGTCAGACCTCTCCACCACAACCCTCCCGTCTTGGGTGGCCCCACACGACATGGCTTAGTTTCATTGAGTTAGACAAGGCTGTGGCCCGTGTGATCAGACTGGCTAGTTTTCTGTGATTATGGTTTCAGTGTGTCTGCCCTCTGATGCCCTCTCGCAACACCTATTGTCTTACTTGGGTTTCTCTTACCTTGGACGAGGGGTATCTCCTCACGGCCACCCCTCCTGACCTTGAACGTGGAGTAGCTCCTTTTGGCCCTTGTGCACCCACGCAGCTGCTGCTCCTTGGACCTGGGGTAGCTCCTCTCGGCTGCTGCCCTGACCTCGCTCCTCTCGGCCACCGCCCTGACCTCGGGCGTGGGGTAGCTCCTCTCGGCCCCTCCTCTCGGTCGCTGCCCCTGACCTTGGGCGAGGGGTAGCTCCTCTAGGCCATGCTTCTGAGCGGTCTGTCGCAGCAGCCGGCGTGATTGTGCGTGGTCCATTACAGTGAATTCAAAAGAATGTCTAGCACACGCTAATTAGAATATACTAAGGAGAATCCCATCTCTTAATCCAATATACCAAGTCTTGAAGGTAAAAAGACTCTTAGCAAGAATATCTAGAAGAGTGTATATGACAAATATCAAACTTCATTATATATATATATATATATATACACACACACACACATACACACAGATGTTACAGTTCTCATTTATAACGAAGTGAGATGCTCCTAACCATCAAGAAAGCCAAATAAATCTCATTTACAAATCAGTTTGTTCAAAATATATCAGGCATTTATTATGCCATGCACTTTATTGAGGAGTAAAGAGTCAACATTTAAAACATGGTTTTGCAAAATGCTCGCAATATTAGAAATATATGAGTAAATCAGTAGTGAGAGCAAAGTGTGATAAAATATAAAATTTGGGGATTGGCTTGAAAGAGATCTTTAAAACAGGAAAAGCTGCTAGCCATTTTGAAACGCTGCAAAATTTATAAATATAGATGGCCAATCGAAGAGATTAAAAATGTCTTGGCATTCCACCTTTATATATTCCAATATATTTTTCTGATAATAAAAGCAGCAAAATTTTAAGGGTCTAGAAGGAGACTAGATCTTTCCAAATACACAATATTTTAAGATGGCTATTTTAGAATAGTTACTTGCTGAAAATATTCAGTTATTTACTGAGAGGTTCAATAGCTTCTTGTTGGTTATGTAATCTGACCTGTAAAACAGACTGGATAGCAAGAGGTAGTTTGTTTCATCCATTATTTAAAACAGATTTTCTAGCAGTACACTCGGAGTTTAAAATTCGTTTCAGGTGTTGAAACTTTCTATGATGTTTTGCTCCATCAACTGCCACTGAAAGTGACATTTCCTCTATTTATAACTCACTTTATTTCCCAAGACACTCCTAAGAAACTTTAGGCTAAGGTCAATTGTAAGAAACTTATATCCTTGGGCAGAATATAATTACTAGTTACTTCTGAAACTAAATTTTACTATAGGTATTTCCCTTGAAAATACACCAATGATAACAATTAAGGTATAACTTTTCCCTTACATCTAGTTAGGAATATTAGATGTGCTCAAATAAATAAATTAGCGATTAAATGTATTGAGAATTTTTTCAAGTGGCAATTCAAAGTCTAAATTTCAAATTATCCAACCTAGTAGACCTTTTAAAGAAAAATATATAAAGAAAACAGATTTTCTATATGTTTGATATCTTTCAAAACTCCCTTGCCCCTAACTCATTATGATTTCTCCCCAAAATAATCATAGGTTTATATTCTGTTCCACATGTAGCATACTATTAATACTTAAGGGTTGGGCTGGAATGTTTGTATAATCAATTATAAATTGAAATGAGTTTAAAAGCAGCCCCTGACACCTCACACCCCATGAAGATGTCACTGTCAAAGAAAAAGGAAAACAGAAAATAAATGCTGTTGAAGCTATGGGGAAATTGGAACACTTGTGCACTCTTAGTAGGAATGTAAAATGGTATAGCTACTATGGAAAACAGAAATCAAAAACAGAATTACCATAAGATTCAGCATTTGCATTTTTGGTATCTATCCAAAATAGCTGAAAGCAGAGTCTAGAAGACTCTTACGTTCATAGCAGCATTATTCACGACAGCCAAGAGTCCATCCAGTGTCCATCAACAAATGGATGGATAAGTACACTGTAGTATATACAGACAATGGAATACCATTTAGTGTTTAAAAGGAAGAAAGTGTTGACATGATACAACATGGATGACCCTTAAGGAAATTTTATTAAGTGAAATAAATTAGCTACAGAAAAGGGAAATATTGATTGATTCTACTTATACGAGCTAGCTAGTATAGTCAAACTCAGAGAGAAAGTGGAATGGCAGTTGCCAGGAGTTGGTGGGGAGGTAGGAATGGAAACATTTTGTTTAGTGTGTATAGAGTTTCAGTTTTGCAAGATGTCAAAGTCCTGGAGATTAGTTGCACAATGCAAATATACTTAACAGTACTGAGCTGTACACTTAAAAATGTGTAAGATGATAAATTGTATGTTGTGTGTGTTTTACCACAGTGGAAAAAAAAAATAATTAAAAAAAATCCCTGATCATTAAGAAGGCAACCAAGGAAACATTTTATATTATTATTTCTGGAGGGACAGTCAGTCTTCACATGATGCTGCTGAAGCCATCTTTTAAAAAACTGACTTAAATATCCAAAGTTTTTAAAAGTTTAAAGTAGTAAGGAAAAACAAAGCATTATTTATCATCCCCTGGGAGTTTCAATAAGCCAAACCCCTTTTCTTAGGGTAATATTCATAAAGAAAGACCAGAGAAAAAGAAAGAAGAAAGCTGTTAGGCATAACATATAAAGATGTAGAATTTTCTCTGGCTGGTGATAAATGTATACAGAGCAAATCAAATTACAGGATGTCCTATTTTAAGAAACCCCACTTTCTACACAAATGAAATAAGACTTAATTTATCACATTCTGAAAGTATGCTTTAATATTCTTTGAAATAGGGGGTTCCATTACATCACTTAGCATTTATTTGAGGACTTAAAGTACTTGTCTCAGAGGTGGAGGCAGTGGCAACATGTTAGAAACCACTGTCAATTGGAAATCAATCCATAATCAAGATGACACTTCTAAAATTATAATGTAAATCAATGAGGAAATATGTGATTCCATTTTTAAAAATGTGCTTCATGTACATAAGTCCAGGAATGTCATCTATTGTGTAAAACAGGGTCTACTTTTAGTCATACATGGCATAATTCAAAGCCAAAAATCACACTCAATCCTGTATCTCTGGGTTAGTAAGGAAGCAGGAAAAACAATGAACCATATCTAAGGTGCTGGGGGATATTATTTGATGAATTTACTAGGAGCTTAGAGGAAACTAAAGTTGCTGCCCTCTGACTGGAATATTCAAGTTTATCATTTGTGCGTGACATAAAAGGGCAATTTAGATGTTAAAATTTAATCAACATGAAACATGAATGCCTTAGGTTGAAACAGAGAATGGCACAATAATGGCATTAGAAAAGGTGAAAATAGCACCATAACCCTCATTGACATCATCAATGTGTTTGCTTCAGTGAACTGTACCTCCAAAATGGAAAAACAAAAAAGTCATTGGTATGGAAAGTATCATCAATATTTATTTTTCTTCTTGCCCAACTGTAGAATGACCTACATTCTAGAAAGGATGTACAAACATCGAACCAAAATATAGATTTTTCTTTACTTACAACAGCAACCTTTGGTAGACTTCCCTGATCATCTTTGGTGAATATGATTGCACTAGGGAAATTTAAAAATTGATCATTACCAAGTGAAATGATGAAATGTTATTTTTTTTTGGGGGGGGGGAACTAAGTAGTGTTTATTATCCACAAAACAAACATTCATTGGCCATCCATGTACAAGTCATTAATTGCCTAGTATGTGCCAGATATCTGTGTGTGTGTGCATGCGCATGTGTGCACAATCAGTCGTGTTTGACTCTGTGACCCCATGGACTGTAGCCTGCTAGGCTCCTCTGTCCATGGGATTTTCCAGGCAAGAATCCTAGAGTGGGTTTCCATTTCCTACTCCAGGGTATCTTCCTGAGCAAGGGATAGAACTCACATCTCTTGCCTTGGCAGGTGGATTCCTTACCACTAAGCCACCTGGGAAGCCCACCAGACATGTAGTAATGCATATAGGTCTGCGCATCTATATATATGGGTGAGTTTTGGGATGAGAATCAGAAGACCTAACTTCTGAGATCCTACACCCCTCAGTCTCTGTCAAGTACCATTTCTATAGTGATGGTATCTATACCATCACTATATCTGTATCTCTAGCCTTAACTTCTTTTACGAGCTTCAGAACTGTATTTCTAACTACCAACCAGACATTCCTATCTAGAAACTCCAGGCACATTTCAAATTGTACCAGGTCCAACCGTAACATTCTAGTATGTATGTACATTCCAGGCACTCACAATATACTTTCGAACCAATATTCCCTCTCCACCGTTATTTTATTTTCCAGACCCAGCTCTAGTATTCTATCTTCTGGGAGCTCCCCATGTCCTTTCTAGCAGAATTCATTCTTATTTTTTCCCATTTTCTCATTGTACTTAGTAAATATCCTTAATACTCTATTTACCTTTTCTTTTCATTAGCGAATTTTTACAACTAGTGAATCAGGTATCTTTCAGCTCAGCTCTTATCATCAACCTTTATGGCAGATGTCCTGTTTCGTTGTTGCTCTCATTTTTGTGTCTGAATGGATTAATTTGAAAACACTCAGATAAAATGGTGTGTTTGGAAGTAAATTGTTTCGGTAGGTCTGAGTTGAGACTTGAGGGTCATGGCAACTTCCTGTAAACACACTGTCCTTTAATGAGGCCACCTTCCACTGCTCAATGTTTCTGGGTTTGCAGCCGGCCAAGAAGGGGAAATACTTTCAGGCAACCCTTTTCAGCAGCTCTTAAAATAGCATCCCTTAAACACCTACGGACCCTGCAGCCTTTCTTTCACTTAAATGGAGAAGGAAATGGCAACCCACTCCAGTATTCTTGCCTAGAGAATCCTGTGGACAGAGGAGCCTGGTGGGCTGCTGTCCATAGGGTCGCATAGAGTCGGACACAACTGAAGCGACTTAGCATGCATGCATGCATTGGAGAAGGAAATGGAAACCCACTCTAGTGTTCTTGCCTGAAGAATCCCAGGGATGGAAGAGCCTGGTGGGCTGCTGTCTATGGGGTCGCACCGAGTTGGACAGGACTGAAGCGACTTAGCAGCAGCAGCAGCAGCAGCTTTCACTTAAGTACATGTTGTTCTCACTGAACTGCATTCCTGAGCAGCTCATATAGTGACATGTTTAATATAGTTGGGTTACCCAAGCAGAGATTAGGAAGCTGTCAGTAAAACATCCGGGGGGCAGGGGGGGCTTTTTGAATTGCTTTCTAATATGGCTATAAATTGGCAATTAATGGAAAAATTTGGACAACTTGTTCAACATGCAGTACAGTCAGATAAAAAATCAAAGTCCAGAGAATTTGATTTTGTTTATCATTTAAGCTACAGTGTACTTAACAGATGAATTTTTTCCAGAGTAGTCATCTCAGTTTATTTCAGTGGATATCCTTGATTAGTAAATTCTCTCTCCTTTTTAAAGAAAATTTAGAAATTATCTCATCTAGAGAGTAAAGGGGAGGAACACATATTTTTTGAGTCGGCAACAAGCTTGGGGAGGAATATGTAGTTAGGGATAAATGGAATTAAAATTTTTTTTAAGTACTGTTATAAGTTAACTAATTTTTCCAGGCAACAGTGATAGGTAATTTGTACTTACAGCCATGTACTCCCTTGTTTTAAGCGAACTGTATGTATGCGTTTCTTGAAATGCTGGCATGGTTACTTTTTTAATTATTTCACCCTCATAGGTTACACAGTTAATTGTACTCCTGTAAATCGCATTTACCCGGAACTAGAAAACATTTAAAATAATTAAACTTCTACTAATATAAATACAGAGTTAGGCTATCTAGTTTTTTAAGGGCTAGCCATGTGATCTGACATGAAGGCGATAACACCCTAAATCATGAGAACACTGAGTGAGTCAGTGATGAAGTTAAGGGCTAAGCAAGAGGAAAAAATTGGGAGACGTTCCTTCTATTTGTTTAAAATATCACCTCACAGAGAAAGTGTCATTTCCTCTGAAAATGTTCGCCCAATGTCCCCAAACAATGATGAAGAACCATAAAAATACCCTATAACCTACAAGAAGACAGGCAGTGAATACTTAGGTCAAGTTTTTGGGTAATATCTAAAGAAGTTTTTAGTAAATATACACACACAAAGGAAAAACAGAAACTGCCTACAAAAAAAGATCTTTCAAAACTTAACTTTGTAAAAAGCAAAGTATTTTAAAGAAATCTTCAAATATAAGTATCTTCAGGTGAAAATACAAAATTCCAATGGCATCGAAAACATATACATTTTCCTTTATCTTCTGGTATCACATATGGAAAGCTTATGAATGGATAAGCACCATGGTCTCACCAGAAATGAATTAGGGTAAATGTTATGGTTAAAAAAAAAAAAAAAGCAGGGGAGGGGGACGCTTCCCTGGTAGCTCGGCTGGTACAGAATCCCCCTGCCATGCAGGAGACCCTGGTTCGATTCCTGAGTTGGGAAGATCCCCTGCAGAAGGGAATACCTACCCACTCCAGTATTCTGGCCTGGAGAATTCCATGGACTGTATACTCCATGGGGCCACAGAGTCAGACACGATGGCGTGACTTTCACTTACGGTAAAAAGACAGGAAAATACAACAGGATTCCATATTATTTAACAGTCAAAATTTTATGTATTTATGCATTGAACTTTAGGTTTCTAGAGGCAAGTACATTCATTCAGTAAACATTTACTGATTGCCTATGATTTTACTAGGCATTAGTGGAGAAATTTGAGAATATAAAAATGACAGTTACATTCTCTGCTCTTAAGACATTTACAACTGAGTTGGAGACACATAAATGCATACAAATACATTTTATTGCTATATAACAACTATGCTGATTCGCTTCTTTGCAACCCCATGGACTGTAGCCTACCAGGCTCCTCCATCCATGGAGTTTTCCAGGCAAGAGTACTGGAGTGGGTTGCCATTTCCTTCTCCAATATAACAACTATACAACCCTGTTAACATGATCTCTGTAAACAAAAACTGCTTTTCCCCACTGTATTTCTTAACTTACTTTTAGAATCACTCATTATATTACTCAATTGGTTCAGATTTTCAGTTGAACAGCATGTAATGGACACCAAGGCAACATCTGAGTGCTGAAATATTTAAGGAAAAACAGACATGCCACAACACTAATGCAAGATCAGCACAACCTGGCCAGTTGTGAGGAAAGGCCAGTCTCTCTTCTCACTTCCAGTATTCTCACATATGGAGAAGTACAATCTGTTTTCCTAACAAACCATGTTTTGTATTTGTCTATGCTCCAAAGTACTTTTCTTCAACCTAATGGCATTTACTTTTACTTTCTGGCCCATCTTCTTAGAATAAACATCCTGTATCCTTGATAATCGCATATTACTGTATTGAGAGTCATAACATCCCAACAACTTTTTAACAATCTGTTTATTCTACTTTAGATAAGAATCTTTGAACTTGACAAAATAAAATCTTAACAAATTTAACTTTACAAACTAACAATCTTTTTCAGAAGTAGGGACTGGGTTCATTTTCCTTCTTTGCAGTATTTTTCTATGACTTTGTTAAGCAGAATTAGAAATTTTAAAGCATGTTCAAGTATAGTATTTGGTATTGAAAACAGCAAAAGCAAAAATATCCAGTTCTATACCCTGGATCAGGATCAGTATACATTCTACCTAGCCTGTGATACATTCTACATTTTCATACATGGAATCCACTTTGAATGATGGCACTGAAACTGTGCAAGTACCTTAAACAACAAACATTCAAATATACTCACAAGTGTTAATACTACTAAGGCAAGAAGTGAGAAAATATATATTCCGTTATCTATTTAACAACAGGTCAGGAAAATTTAAAAGAGAAAATGGGTTTTTAGATTAAATCTGAAAAGTCAATCAGCAGAACCCTTGCATTCCTAAAGTGTTCTGACCAATTGAGATTTTGGTACCAAAAAACCCAAGATTGTATGACAATCTTGTTTTCAACATGAATGAAGTTCTTAAACAGCATGTTTAGCACCAACAATTTACAAACTACAAACATGAAGATTACAATTTGCAAATGGAATGCTTCCAAAACCTGGTAATCTAGAAACTGGCATGTACCTTCCCACTGGAACAACACTATAATACTACAGCCAGCTTTCCAGAACACATGTACAAACTCTTTTTTTAAAAAATACTCTCAATATACCATCTATCTGTGATGAAAAACGACCAAAACAGTATCATCATAATACTGGTAACAGAAAAAGAAAATATACAGAATTGTAAAACCATGACTGCCAGGCATTAAAGTGAGAGAATACATAAACGACTCAGACAGTAAACAGAGCTAAGAATTAGTCAAACTTTTTGTGTATAATTCAAAACGACACTATTGGACAGGTGTATAAAAGTGTTAAAGCCAAATTTTGACTGACTGAAGGGTAACTCACTCTCTAGGTCGCCATCTCTCTTCGCCTAATACCCTAAGCAGAGGTAAACTGGATTTTTTTAATCTGAAAGATAAAAGCCACACAGACTCAAAAGCACAAACACAGGGCAAAGGAGAAAAGCGCGAGGGGACCGGAAGGTAAATCTGGGCACTTTGAGGACAGGGCGGTCATCCTTAGCTCCAGAGGCCTGCATAGTTCCCACGGAGGCTTGAAGGAAGAGGGCCGCCAGCGACGAAGAGCTTCATCTCCGGCCAGTTGTAACAGTGGGTGTAGACAGCATTAGGCAACTCGCCCAAGGCACTGAAGTAGTTCATCTGCAGGTCATCTTGGTTGAGCCAGCCTCTGCCACAGATCAGCCTGAACTTCCTCCCTGTGGGCCGCGGAGAGGAGCGCTGGCTGTCAGAGACCTTCTCCTCCAGGAACTTCTGCGCGCGGACGTCATAGAAGAGCAGAGAGCCCTGGCCGGTGCCCACGGTGACGATGTGCTCATAGAAGCTCAGGGAGCGCACACTCGTGCCGCCCTCACGGGAGCACAGGTGTCGGATGCTCTGGTGACCCTGGCGCAGATCCAGGAAAGAGATATGGGACTGGGAGCCTACCGCGTACAGGGACAACTCATCGCAGTAGGTCAGGCACACGTTGTCTCTGCAGTAAGGCAGCCTGATGGACAGCAGCCTGGACAGGGTATTCTGGGCTTTCCACAGGTGGAAGTAGCCATCCACGGTCACGGCTCCCAGCTCCTGCCTCTTGGCGCCGAAGGCCACAGCCCGCACCTTGCAGTTACCTGGGTTGGTGTCGGCCCTGGGGACATCCTCCACTTCCAAGGGACGGATGTGGGCATACACGGAGAGCCCTGCAGCACGGCGCCAGGCCATGCTGCTCCGGAATACGTCGGGGTCTATCTTCCAGATGCCCAAGGTGCCGTCGCGGGAGCCGCTCACCACCACCGTGTCGCTCATCCAGTCGATGGCGAAGATCCAGTCTTTGTGGCCGTGGTCGCCCAGGCACAAGGGATCCAGCGTTGGCAACCAGTAGATGGCCAGGCTGTTGGGGTTCTCGCCCCCGGTGGCCAGCAGCGTCTTGGAGGGATTCAGCTGGACGGCATGGATGCCGCAGCCCTGCTGGGCGTGGGCCGGCGAGTGCCGACGATCCCGCATGAGGGGGATGCGCATTATCTGGCTGGACTGCACGTCCATCACGAAGAGCGTGTTGCACTTGGTACCGCACACCACCTGCCTGGCGTTCAGCCACTGCGACGCGAACACCTTGTCCATGGTGCCCAAGGACAGTTCGCGCTCCCGCAGCAGCTCTGGCAGCTTCCGCACCGCGAGGCCATGCAGCTCGCTATCGAAGCCTGAGAGCCCCGCGCGGCCCCGCGCGCCCACCTCGCGCCCCTTCAGGTAGTCCACCAGTGAGCGCCGCACCACCATCCGCTTGGGCTTCTTGGGAGGCTGCGGGCCGTCTGCGTGCACCGCCGCCGAGCCCGGCGACGACGAGCTCAGCGACGACGAGCCCTCTGTGGCCTTCTGCGGCGCAGGCTCTTCCGGCGTCTTCTTACCTGTTTGCTGCAGGGCCATGCCGGGCGGCGGGCGGGTGGCGGCGTGGGAAGACAGGGCTGGCGAGCCGGGCGAGGAGTCGCGGTCAGGCGAGCGGAGCGTGGGCGGCGCGCGGCAGCGAGGGCGGCGGCAACGCGGTTCCAGGTGGGAAATGCTGCCGACGGCGAGGGCTGAGGGAGCGAAGTCGACTTGGGACAAGGACGACGCGGGGGCCGAGCGCAAGGGGGCGCAGGCGGCGGGAGGGGCGGACGTGGGAGGCCAGGTAGCACGTGGCGGGCTGGGAGGGGTCAAAAGGGGGCAGGAAGGAGGGGTGGATGGAGCCTCGGGGCGGGGCTTGAAATTCACCCGGAACCGGCGCTCCTGGATTCCCGACGTGGGGGAGGGGGGTGCGGAGGCGGGGGAGGGGGGGGAAGAGCCAGCTGGGGGGCTGGTGCGTGGCAGGGCACTTCGCCTGTGGGGTTGGGTGAGATGAGCCTGGGATGTGCTGGGGGCCTGGCTCCAGGACCCCAAGCTGGCCAAGTGGGCCTGTCCTGAATCCCCACTAAATAATACGGGGTATTTTGCCAACCATCAGACAGCAGCCAATCAGCTTCTGCTTGAACCTAGACAGACTCAACCAAATATATGTGCCTGTGTGTTTAGGTTGGAGGTGCCAGCTTGCCTTGTAACTCAGAGCCCGGAAAACGTGGAGAGGAATAGTCAAGGGGAGGGGCAGCTCCCTTCCTGCACTTTGGTGCTGTTCTCAACTCTCAGTTCCAGAGGCAGATGCTTCGGCACAGTCCCCTGGGGCTTTGGGAGAGGTCCTGCGGGATGGGCAAGATTTTCACAAGCAAACATGGAGATAAAGAGCTTTCGGGATGGAGGCAACCACAGGGACAAATGAGAGTATAAGTGTTCAGAGTGAAGGCTTATTCTTAGGAGGTGGGTGTTCCATACTTTTCTTGGCCTCATCAGAGCAGCCAGTCCCCTGGCAGGCTCCTACGGAGGCAAGCTCATTTAGTTACACAGTTAAAAACATGGCGCCCGGAGGCTGGTGCTATGCTAAATGCTAAGTCACTTCAGCCGTGTCCAACTCTCTGTGACCTCATAGACAGCAGTCCACCAGGCTCCCCCGTCCCTGGGATTCTCCAGGCAAGAACACTGGAGTGGGTTGCTATTTCCTACTCCAGCGCACGAAAGTGAAAATTGAAAGTGAAGTCGCTCAGTCGTGTCCGACTCTTCCCGACCCCATGGACGGCGGAGCCTACTAGGCTCCGCCGTCCATGGGATTTTCCAGGCAAGAGTACTGGAGTGGGCTGCCATCGCCCTCTCCGAAGGAGGCTGGTGCTTGGTAGCCATTCTGCACAAACACCCCTCCTCCTAACAGAAATATTAATACATCTGATGATTGGGGGGGGGGAGGATACACGGGGAGATGGATTTGCTGTTCTGACTTATGGGGAGCCCATGGGAGCTACTCTGTTGCTGCTTCATTCTTCTTTCCCCTGCCCTGTTTATTTTTCACCCTGCTCCCCTCACTTTTTTTTTTTTTTTTTGCAATGTTAGCTCAAATGCGCAAGTTCCAAGTACAAACTATGGGACCTTTCCACCACTGTAGTCCAGCTGCTTCATTCCAGTGTTCCCCAACACTCCTCTACACCCCAGTTCTGATTATTTCCGGCATATTATTCATCTCATAGCAACACATGTCCCTTGCATGGGCTGGTGGTGGTGAAAATGAGAGCAGGGACTGCTTCATAGAGATAGCTGCATTTTTGTATTTACAGGTGTGGGTGCGGGGAAAGAACATTTCTGAAAGAAGTAACCACGTGTGAAATGGCACAGAGAGTGTAGAGAACAGGTTCACAAACTTTTAGTGTATGTGATAATGGTAGAGGCAGCTTAATAAATATACACGTTGTTGTTCTTCAGTCCCTAAGTTGTGTACTACTCTGCGATCCCGTAGACGGCAGCACTCCAGGCTCCTCTGCCCTCCACTGTCTCCCAGAGTTTGCTCAAGTTCATATCCATTGAGTCTGTGTGGCTGTCTAACCACCTCATCCTCTGCAGCCCCCTTCTCTTCCTGCCCTCAATCTTTCCCAGCATCAGGCCCTTTTCCAATGAGTCAGCTCTTCATAGCAGGTGGCAAGAGTACTAGAACTTCAGCTGGGTTTCAGTCCTTCCAATGAATATTCAGGGTTGATTTCCTTTAGGATTGACTGGTTTGATCTCCCTGCTGTCCAAGAGACTCTCAAGAGTATTTTCTGGCACCACAGTTCAAAAACATCAATTCTTCAGTGCTCTGTTTATGGGCCAACTCTCACATCCATACGTGACTACTGGAAGAAACATAGCTTTGACTAGAAGGACCTTTGTTGGCAAAGTAATGTCTCTGCTTTTTAATATGCTATCTAGGTTCGTCATAGCTTTCCTTCCAAGGAGCAAGCGTCTTTTAATTTCATGGCTGCAGTCACCGTCTGCAGTGATTTTGGAGCCCAAGAAAATAAAATCTGTTACTGTTTCTACTTTTTCTCCTTCTATTTGCCATAAAGTGATGGGACCAGATGCCATGATCTTAGTTTTTTGAATGCTGAGTTTCAAACCAGCCTTTTCACTCTCATCAAGAGGCTCTTTAGTCCTCTTCACTTTCTGCCATTAGAGTGGTATCATGTGCATGTCTGAGGTTGTTGATATTGCTTCCCTCCCTCCCCGCTCCATCTCCCCACTTCCCTCCCTCCCTTGATTCCAGCTTGTGATTTATCCAGCCCAGCATTTTGCATGATCTACTCTGCATATAAGTTAAACAAACAGGGTGACAATATACAGCCTTGTCATAACTCCTTTTCCAATTTGGAACCAGTCCATTGTTCCATGTCCAGTTCTAACTGTTGCTTCTTGACCTACATACAGGTTTCTCAGGAGACAGGTAAAGTGGTCTGGTACTCCCATCTCTTTAAGAATTTTCTACAATTTGTTGTGATCCACGCAGTAAAGGCTTTAGTGTAGTCAATAAAGCAGTAGTAGGAGCTCCTTTGCTTTCTCCATGATCCAACAAATGTTGGCAATTTGATCTCTGGTTCCTCTGTGTCTTCAAAATCCACCTTGTACATCGGGAAGTTCTCGGTTCATGTACTGCTGAAGCCTAGCTTGTAGAGTGTTGAGCATTACCTTGCTAGCATGCGAAGTGAGCACAACTGTGTGGAAGTTTGAACATTCTTTGACGTTGTGCTTCTTTGGGATTGAAATGAAAACTGACCTTTTCCAGTCCTGTGGCCACTGCTGAGTTTTCCAAATTTGCTGACATATTAAGTGCAACACTTAAACAGCATTGTCTGTTAGGATTTTGAATAGCTCAGCTGGAATTCCATCCCCTCCACTAGCTGCCTTTATAGTAATGCTAAATACATTGATCAAAAGACAAAGATTGGCAGAATGAATTAAAAAGAAAACATGATTCAAAAATATGTTTTCTATAAGTAACTCCCTTCAAACATGACATCAATAGATTGAAAATAAAAGGATAGAAAAATAATACAAGCATTAGTCATAAAAAATACAAGCTATATTAACATCAGAAAAAGTGAACTTCAGGGTTGAGAAAATTACTAAAGACAAAGAGAGTCATTATAAAATGCTAGAAGGATCAATCCACAAAGAAGGCATTACAATCCTAAATTTGTAAGTGCCAAACAAGAGGGACTCCATGATCAAGTTGGATTTACTCCAGGTATGCAAGTCTGGTTTGACATCAGAAATTCTGTGCAAACTAACGTATCAAGAGTACAATGAAAAAAAAAAAACAAACCATATAATCTTATCAACTGACAGAAAAACAGTTGACCGAATCCAACCACCATTCATGATAAAAACTCAGCAAACTCAGAATAGAAAAGAACTTCTTCAACTTAGTAAAGAATATTTATAAAAACCTACAACAAGCATCCTATTGAAAGGTGAGAAGCTAGATGCTTTACCTCTAAGAAAAGAAACAAGGCAAGGGTTTCTGGTTTCACCACTTTAATCCAGTATAGTATTAGAATTTCTACGCAGTTTAATAGGGAAAGATGAATAAAAGGCCTAAAAATTGGAAATAAGTAAACAAATGTGTTCCTATTTGCAGATGAAATGATTGTGTATGTAGAAAGTCCTAAGGAATCTAGGAGAAGAAATTCCTACAACTGATAATTGAATTCAACAGGGTTGTAGGATTCTCAGGATTTGGTTATATTTATGTATACCAACAACTAGCATATACAAACCAAAATTAAGAACACAGTACCATTTAAAATCATAAAGATAAAATGAAATATTTCCATATAAACTTATCAAAATATGTATAGGATGTATGGTTAAAAAGAAAAAATACTAATGCATGAAATCAGTTAGGATCTAGGTACATGATATGTTTATATTTTTGAAGACACAACATAGTACAGATGTCAATACTCCAGAAACTTACCTGTAGTTTTAATGCAATTTCTATCAAAATCTCAGCAAGGTATTTTGGAGACATAAATAAACTTGTTCTAAAATCTATATGGAAAGGCACAGTCCCTATAAAACAATCTTGAATACAAGAGAAACGTAAGAGGAATCACTCCACATATCTACAGTAATTAAGATAGTATGATATTAGCAGAGCTATAGACACAGCAAACAGAACAAAGAACATAGGAATACACACACCAAATATTTTAATCCATGTTGTTTCCAGACCTTGGCTCTATTTATAATAGCCAAAGTCTGGAAACAACATGGATTAGATATTGCCCTTCATGAGATGGGTGGTTAAACAAACTGTCGTCCATCTATGTCATGGATAATGACTCAGCAGTACAAAAAGAATAGACTACTGATACATGCTCTAACTTGAATGAATCATCTTTTGAAGTTGACTTTTATATTGAAAAAAATTTAGATATTTTTATGTGGTTCAGAATAAGGGAACAATGAACAATGTTTAGGTGGAAAAGGTTTAGTTTTTTAACTTTTTGTTTTGTATTGGCGTATAGCTGATTAGCAGTGTTCTGATAGTTTCAGCCAGACAGTGAAGAACTCAGCCATACATATACATGTAAAGGAAGAATCTTGAGGAAATTATGTTGAATGAAGAAAACAAATGTCAAAAGGTTAAAACACTGCATGGCTCCATTTACATAACATTTTTGAAATGACCAATTTATAGAAATAGACAAATTAGTTACCAAGCGTTAAATGAAGTGGGAGCTGGGAGTGAAGTGGCTCTGTCCATAACAGGGCTGCAGTAGGTATCACTGTAGTGATGGAAATGTTCTAAGTCATCACTGTCAATGCCAATATTCTGGTACCGATACGCTGCTAGGGTTTCTCATTGGAGCAAACTGGGTAAAGCATAGACTGAATCTCTGTGTTATTTCTTACCATTACGTGTGAATCTAAAATTATCTCAAAATAAAAATTTAAAAATCATGAGAAAATAAATCATGGAACAAATAAAATTTGTTAAGATAGAAAAATTTTAAAAGAAACTATCAGCACTCCTTTGTCAATAGGTCTAACACTGACCTATAGTCAAAGCTATGGTTTTTCCAGTAGTCATGTACAGATGTGAGCGTTGGACCATAAAGAAGGCTGAGTGCCAAAGAACTGATGCTCTTGAACTGTGGTTCTGGAAAAGGCTCTTTAGAGGTCCTTGGTCAGCAAGGAGATCAAAGCAGTCAATCCTAAAGGAAATCAACCCTGAATATTCATTGGAAGGACTGATGGTGAAGCTGAAGCTCCAATATTTTGGCTATGTGATGCAAAGAGCCAAATCACTGGAAAAGACCCTGATGCTGGGGAAGATTGAGGGCAGGAAGAGAAGGGGACAACAGAGGATGAGATGGTTGGACAGCATCACTGGCTCAATGGACATGGGTGTGAACAAACTTCAGGAGATAGTGAAGGACAGGGAAGCCTGGTGTGCTGCAGTCCATGGGGTCACAAAGAGTCAGACACAACTGACCAACTGAACAACAACTAACACTGACACATTGGACTCTGCTTACAATTGTGCAGCCTGGCCTCTTGACTTGACAGAGGCCTTTAGAACATTTGGGGGCTAGGGCAGGGGAAAACATAGTCAAGCGCCACTCTTTCTCCTGGGCAGCTCTCACCTCACTGTGCACAACTGTCAGGCACCTAATAGAATTGAGCAGAAAGAAAACATTTAGCATTGCAGACCCCCCCCTCCCCCCATAAATGTACCTAAGGAGGCTGCAACCTAACAACCTCAGTGAGGTCCTGGAATCAGGATGCTTTCTGAGAATGGTCAAACTTCCTTCTAACTGTGCAGGTTAGATGATTGAGGTTAATGTACTGACCAGCTGCTTCTTTAGTAGGTCCAAATGAAGTGTTTAAAAGAGTGCTTTCACCCCCTCCCAGGACTTCCAGTAGTAGGCAAAGGACTTCCCACAATTAAAAAAAAAAAAATCCAAGAAGGCATCCTTGATGTTTGTCTGCTTATTTAAATATGATATACACAAAATACTATGCCCATATATTTCATACTTTCTTGAGGAGATGTAAAAGAGATTTAATGGATTAATGCAATGTAGATGTATCCTAGTATTTTAGTAAGAGGTACCTGGAGTTTACTTGTGTGTGGTGGATGATGATATGATGATAATAATATGAAAGGGAGATGATATGGGGGAAGGAGAGAGAAAGAGATAGGGATGGGGCAAGCAAAAAGGAAAGACATAAATACCCTCCAAACACAACATATATGATATGATTACATATTTACATTTATTTAAAATTGCATATCAGTGTGTATAAACATAATTTTTAAATAATAGACAAATTTACTGTTTTATATTTTCTTTGGTACCTCAAGTTATAGTCTTGTACTCACTGCTTAGAGATGTCGTCTAGTGGACTGTTATTTACTGAATGTATTAGTAAGACAGGTAGTATGCTAAGTGCTTTACATAAATTATTTCATTTAATACCTACCACAACAACTGGAGCCCTGGATTATCTCTCCCATTGAACATATTAGGGATGTTCAGTTCAGTTCAGTTCAGTCGCTCAGTCGTGTCCGACTCTTTGCGACCCCATGAACTGCAGCATGCCAGGCCTCCCTGTCCATCACCAACTCCCAGAGTCCACACAAACCCATGGCCATCGAGTCAGTGATGCCATCCAACTGTCTCATCTTCTGTTGTCCCCTTCTCCTGACCTCAATCTTTCCCAGCATCAGGGTCTTTTCCAATGAGTCAGTTCTTTTCACGAGGTGGCCAAAGTATTGGAGTTTCAGCTTTAGCATCAGTCCTTCCAATGAACACCCAGGACTGATCTCCTTTAGGATGGACTGGCTGGATCTCCTTGCAGTCCAAGGGACTCTCAAGAGTCTTCTCCAGCACCACACTTCAAAAGTATCAATTCTTCTGCACTCAGCTTTCTTTATAGTCCAACGCCCATATCCATACATGACCACTGGAAAAATCATAGCCTTAACTAGACGGACCTTTCTTGGCAAAGTAATGTCTCTGCTTTTGAATATGCTGTCTAGGTTGGTCATAACTTTCCTTCCAAGGAGTAAGTGTCTTTTAATTTCATGGCTGCAATCACCATCCACAGTGATTTTGGAGCCTAGAAAAATAAAGTCAGCCACTGTTTCCACTGTTTCCCCATCTGTTCACCATGAAGTGATGGGACTGGATGCCATGATCTTCGTTTCCTGAATGTTGAGCTTTAAGCCAACTTTTTCACTCTCCTCTTTCTCTTTCATCAAGAGGCTCTTTAGTTCCTCTTCACTTTCTCCCATAAGGGTGGTGTCATCTGCGTATCTGAGGTTATTGATATTTCTCCTGGCAATCTTGATTCCAGCCTGTGCTTCCTCCAGCCCAGCGTTTCTCATGATGTACTCTGCATATAAGTTAAATAAGTAGGGTGACAATATACAGCCTTGACGTACTCCTTTTCCTATTTGGAACCAATCTGTTGTTCCATGTCCAGTTTTAACTGTTGCTTCCTGATCTGCATACAGATTTCTCAGGAGGCAAGTCAGGTGGTCTGGTATTCCCATCTCTTTCAGAATTTTCCACAGTTTACTGTGATCCACACAGTCAAAGGCTTTGGCATAGTCAATAAAGCAGAAATAGATGTTTTTCTGGAACTCTCCTGCTTTTTCGATGATCCAGCGGATGGTGGCAATTTGATCTCTGTTTCCTCTGCCTTTTCTAAAACCAGCTTGAACATCTGGAAGTTCACGGTTCACATATTGCTGAAGCCTGGCTTGGAGAATTTTGAGCATTACTTTTCTAGCGTGTGAGATGAGTGCAATTGTGCGGTAGTTTGAGCATTCTTTGGCATTGCCTTTCTTTGGAATTGGAATGAAAACTGACCTTTTCCAGTCCTGTGGCCACTGCTGAGGCCAAATTGGCTGGCCTATTGAGGGCAGCACTTTCACAGCATCATCTTTCAGGATTTGAAATAGCTCAACTGGAAGTCCATCACCTCCACTAGCTTTGTTCCTAGTGATGCTTTCTAAGGCCCACTTGACTTCACATTCCAGGATGTCTGGCTCTAGGTGAGTGATCACACCATCGTGATTATCTGGGTCATGAAGATCTTTTTTGTATACTTCTTCTGTGTATTCTTGCCACCTTTTCTTAATATCTTCTGCTTCTGTTAGGTCCATACCATTTCTGTCCTTTATCGACCCCATCTTTGCATGAAATGTTCCCTGGGTATCTCTAATTTTCCTGAAGAGCTCTCTAGTCTTATCCATTCTGTTGTTTTCCTCTATTTCTTTGCATTGATTGCTGAGGAAGGCTTTCTTATCTCTTCTTGCTATTCTTTGGAACTCTGCATTCAGATGTTAATATCTTTCCTTTTCTCCTTTGCTTTTTGCTTCTCTTCTTTTCACAGCTATTTGTAAGGTCTCCCCAGACAGCCATTTTGCTTTTTTGCATTTCTTTTCCATGGGGATGGTCTTGATCCCTGTCTCTGTAGAATGTCACGAACCTCTGTCCCTAGTTCATCAGGCAGTCTATCTTTCAGATCTAGTCCCTTAAATCTATTTCTCACTTCCACTGTATAATCATTAGTAATTTGATTTAGGTCATACCTGAATGATCTAGTGGTTTTCTGTACTTTCTTCAATTTCAGTCTGAATTTGGCAATACGGAGCTCATGATCTGAGCCACAGTCAGCTCCCGGTCTTGTTTTTGCTGACTGTATAGAGCTTCTCCATCTTTGGCTGCAAAGAATATAATCACTCTGATTTCCGTGTTGACCATCTGGTGATGTCCATGTGTGGAGTCTTCTCTTGTGTTGTTGGAAGAGGATGTTTGCTATGACCAGTGCGTTCTCTTGGCAGAACTCTATTAGCCTTTGCCCTGCTTCATTCTGTACTCCAAGGCCAAATTTACCTGTTACTCCAGGTGTTTCTTGACTTCCTACTTTTGCATTCCAGTCCCCTATAATGAAAAGGACATCTTTTTTTTGGGTGTTACTTCTAAAAGGTCTTGTAGGTCTTCACAGAACCGTTCCACTTCAGCTTTTTCAGCGTTACTGTTTGGGGCATAGGCTTGGATCATTGTGATATTGAATGGTTTGCCTTGGAAACGAACAGAGATCATTCTGTCGTTTTTGAGATAGCATCCAAGTACTGCATTTCGGACTCTTTTGTTGACCATGATGGCTACTCCATTTCTTCTAAGGGATTCCTGCCCACAGTAGTAGATATAATGGTCATCTGAGTTAAATACACCCAAGGCAATGGCACCCCACTCCAGTACTCCTGCCTGGAAAATCCCATGGATGGAGGAGCCTGGTAGGCTGCGGTCCATGGGGTCGCTACGAGTTGGACACGACTGAGCGACTTCACTTTGACTTTTCACTTTCATGCATTGGAGAAGGAAATGGCAGCCCACTCCAGTGTTCTTGCCTGGAGAATCCCAGGGACGGGGGAGCCTGGCAGGCTGCCGTCTATGGGGTCATGCAGGGTCGGACATGACCGAAGCGACTTAGCAGCAGCAGCAGCAGTCCATTTTAGTTCACTGATTCCTAGAATGTCGACATTCACTCTTGTCATCTCCTGTTTGACCACTTCCAATTTTCCTTGATTCGTGGACCTGACATTCCAGGTTCCTATGCATTATTCCTCTTTACAGCAATGGACCTTGCTTCTATCACCGTTCACATCCACAACTGGGTATTGTTTTTGCTTTGGCTCCATGCCTTCATTCTTTCTGCAGTTATTTCTCCACTGATCTCCAGTAGCATATTGGGCACCTACCATCCCGGGGAGTTCCCCTTTCAGTGTCCTATCATTTTTCCTTTTCATACTGTTCATGGGGTTCTCAAGGCAAGAATACTGAAGTGGTTTGCCATTCCCTTCTCCAGTGGACCACATTCTGTCAGACCTCTCCACCACAACCCTCCCGTCTTGGGTGGCCCCACACGACATGGCTTAGTTTCATTGAGTTAGACAAGGCTGTGGCCCGTGTGATCAGACTGGCTAGTTTTCTGTGATTATGGTTTCAGTGTGTCTGCCCTCTGATGCCCTCTCGCAACACCTATTGTCTTACTTGGGTTTCTCTTACCTTGGACGAGGGGTATCTCCTCACGGCCACCCCTCCTGACCTTGAACGTGGAGTAGCTCCTTTTGGCCCTTGTGCACCCACGCAGCTGCTGCTCCTTGGACCTGGGGTAGCTCCTCTCGGCTGCTGCCCTGACCTCGCTCCTCTCGGCCACCGCCCTGACCTCGGGCGTGGGGTAGCTCCTCTCGGCCCCTCCTCTCGGTCGCTGCCCCTGACCTTGGGCGAGGGGTAGCTCCTCTAGGCCATGCTTCTGAGCGGTCTGTCGCAGCAGCCGGCGTGATTGTGCGTGGTCCATTACAGTGAATTCAAAAGAATGTCTAGCACACGCTAATTAGAATATACTAAGGAGAATCCCATCTCTTAATCCAATATACCAAGTCTTGAAGGTAAAAAGACTCTTAGCAAGAATATCTAGAAGAGTGTATATGACAAATATCAAACTTCATTATATATATATATATATATATATACACACACACACACATACACACAGATGTTACAGTTCTCATTTATAACGAAGTGAGATGCTCCTAACCATCAAGAAAGCCAAATAAATCTCATTTACAAATCAGTTTGTTCAAAATATATCAGGCATTTATTATGCCATGCACTTTATTGAGGAGTAAAGAGTCAACATTTAAAACATGGTTTTGCAAAATGCTCGCAATATTAGAAATATATGAGTAAATCAGTAGTGAGAGCAAAGTGTGATAAAATATAAAATTTGGGGATTGGCTTGAAAGAGATCTTTAAAACAGGAAAAGCTGCTAGCCATTTTGAAACGCTGCAAAATTTATAAATATAGATGGCCAATCGAAGAGATTAAAAATGTCTTGGCATTCCACCTTTATATATTCCAATATATTTTTCTGATAATAAAAGCAGCAAAATTTTAAGGGTCTAGAAGGAGACTAGATCTTTCCAAATACACAATATTTTAAGATGGCTATTTTAGAATAGTTACTTGCTGAAAATATTCAGTTATTTACTGAGAGGTTCAATAGCTTCTTGTTGGTTATGTAATCTGACCTGTAAAACAGACTGGATAGCAAGAGGTAGTTTGTTTCATCCATTATTTAAAACAGATTTTCTAGCAGTACACTCGGAGTTTAAAATTCGTTTCAGGTGTTGAAACTTTCTATGATGTTTTGCTCCATCAACTGCCACTGAAAGTGACATTTCCTCTATTTATAACTCACTTTATTTCCCAAGACACTCCTAAGAAACTTTAGGCTAAGGTCAATTGTAAGAAACTTATATCCTTGGGCAGAATATAATTACTAGTTACTTCTGAAACTAAATTTTACTATAGGTATTTCCCTTGAAAATACACCAATGATAACAATTAAGGTATAACTTTTCCCTTACATCTAGTTAGGAATATTAGATGTGCTCAAATAAATAAATTAGCGATTAAATGTATTGAGAATTTTTTCAAGTGGCAATTCAAAGTCTAAATTTCAAATTATCCAACCTAGTAGACCTTTTAAAGAAAAATATATAAAGAAAACAGATTTTCTATATGTTTGATATCTTTCAAAACTCCCTTGCCCCTAACTCATTATGATTTCTCCCCAAAATAATCATAGGTTTATATTCTGTTCCACATGTAGCATACTATTAATACTTAAGGGTTGGGCTGGAATGTTTGTATAATCAATTATAAATTGAAATGAGTTTAAAAGCAGCCCCTGACACCTCACACCCCATGAAGATGTCACTGTCAAAGAAAAAGGAAAACAGAAAATAAATGCTGTTGAAGCTATGGGGAAATTGGAACACTTGTGCACTCTTAGTAGGAATGTAAAATGGTATAGCTACTATGGAAAACAGAAATCAAAAACAGAATTACCATAAGATTCAGCATTTGCATTTTTGGTATCTATCCAAAATAGCTGAAAGCAGAGTCTAGAAGACTCTTACGTTCATAGCAGCATTATTCACGACAGCCAAGAGTCCATCCAGTGTCCATCAACAAATGGATGGATAAGTACACTGTAGTATATACAGACAATGGAATACCATTTAGTGTTTAAAAGGAAGAAAGTGTTGACATGATACAACATGGATGACCCTTAAGGAAATTTTATTAAGTGAAATAAATTAGCTACAGAAAAGGGAAATATTGATTGATTCTACTTATACGAGCTAGCTAGTATAGTCAAACTCAGAGAGAAAGTGGAATGGCAGTTGCCAGGAGTTGGTGGGGAGGTAGGAATGGAAACATTTTGTTTAGTGTGTATAGAGTTTCAGTTTTGCAAGATGTCAAAGTCCTGGAGATTAGTTGCACAATGCAAATATACTTAACAGTACTGAGCTGTACACTTAAAAATGTGTAAGATGATAAATTGTATGTTGTGTGTGTTTTACCACAGTGGAAAAAAAAAATAATTAAAAAAAATCCCTGATCATTAAGAAGGCAACCAAGGAAACATTTTATATTATTATTTCTGGAGGGACAGTCAGTCTTCACATGATGCTGCTGAAGCCATCTTTTAAAAAACTGACTTAAATATCCAAAGTTTTTAAAAGTTTAAAGTAGTAAGGAAAAACAAAGCATTATTTATCATCCCCTGGGAGTTTCAATAAGCCAAACCCCTTTTCTTAGGGTAATATTCATAAAGAAAGACCAGAGAAAAAGAAAGAAGAAAGCTGTTAGGCATAACATATAAAGATGTAGAATTTTCTCTGGCTGGTGATAAATGTATACAGAGCAAATCAAATTACAGGATGTCCTATTTTAAGAAACCCCACTTTCTACACAAATGAAATAAGACTTAATTTATCACATTCTGAAAGTATGCTTTAATATTCTTTGAAATAGGGGGTTCCATTACATCACTTAGCATTTATTTGAGGACTTAAAGTACTTGTCTCAGAGGTGGAGGCAGTGGCAACATGTTAGAAACCACTGTCAATTGGAAATCAATCCATAATCAAGATGACACTTCTAAAATTATAATGTAAATCAATGAGGAAATATGTGATTCCATTTTTAAAAATGTGCTTCATGTACATAAGTCCAGGAATGTCATCTATTGTGTAAAACAGGGTCTACTTTTAGTCATACATGGCATAATTCAAAGCCAAAAATCACACTCAATCCTGTATCTCTGGGTTAGTAAGGAAGCAGGAAAAACAATGAACCATATCTAAGGTGCTGGGGGATATTATTTGATGAATTTACTAGGAGCTTAGAGGAAACTAAAGTTGCTGCCCTCTGACTGGAATATTCAAGTTTATCATTTGTGCGTGACATAAAAGGGCAATTTAGATGTTAAAATTTAATCAACATGAAACATGAATGCCTTAGGTTGAAACAGAGAATGGCACAATAATGGCATTAGAAAAGGTGAAAATAGCACCATAACCCTCATTGACATCATCAATGTGTTTGCTTCAGTGAACTGTACCTCCAAAATGGAAAAACAAAAAAGTCATTGGTATGGAAAGTATCATCAATATTTATTTTTCTTCTTGCCCAACTGTAGAATGACCTACATTCTAGAAAGGATGTACAAACATCGAACCAAAATATAGATTTTTCTTTACTTACAACAGCAACCTTTGGTAGACTTCCCTGATCATCTTTGGTGAATATGATTGCACTAGGGAAATTTAAAAATTGATCATTACCAAGTGAAATGATGAAATGTTATTTTTTTTTGGGGGGGGGGGAACTAAGTAGTGTTTATTATCCACAAAACAAACATTCATTGGCCATCCATGTACAAGTCATTAATTGCCTAGTATGTGCCAGATATCTGTGTGTGTGTGCATGCGCATGTGTGCACAATCAGTCGTGTTTGACTCTGTGACCCCATGGACTGTAGCCTGCTAGGCTCCTCTGTCCATGGGATTTTCCAGGCAAGAATCCTAGAGTGGGTTTCCATTTCCTACTCCAGGGTATCTTCCTGAGCAAGGGATAGAACTCACATCTCTTGCCTTGGCAGGTGGATTCCTTACCACTAAGCCACCTGGGAAGCCCACCAGACATGTAGTAATGCATATAGGTCTGCGCATCTATATATATGGGTGAGTTTTGGGATGAGAATCAGAAGACCTAACTTCTGAGATCCTACACCCCTCAGTCTCTGTCAAGTACCATTTCTATAGTGATGGTATCTATACCATCACTATATCTGTATCTCTAGCCTTAACTTCTTTTACGAGCTTCAGAACTGTATTTCTAACTACCAACCAGACATTCCTATCTAGAAACTCCAGGCACATTTCAAATTGTACCAGGTCCAACCGTAACATTCTAGTATGTATGTACATTCCAGGCACTCACAATATACTTTCGAACCAATATTCCCTCTCCACCGTTATTTTATTTTCCAGACCCAGCTCTAGTATTCTATCTTCTGGGAGCTCCCCATGTCCTTTCTAGCAGAATTCATTCTTATTTTTTCCCATTTTCTCATTGTACTTAGTAAATATCCTTAATACTCTATTTACCTTTTCTTTTCATTAGCGAATTTTTACAACTAGTGAATCAGGTATCTTTCAGCTCAGCTCTTATCATCAACCTTTATGGCAGATGTCCTGTTTCGTTGTTGCTCTCATTTTTGTGTCTGAATGGATTAATTTGAAAACACTCAGATAAAATGGTGTGTTTGGAAGTAAATTGTTTCGGTAGGTCTGAGTTGAGACTTGAGGGTCATGGCAACTTCCTGTAAACACACTGTCCTTTAATGAGGCCACCTTCCACTGCTCAATGTTTCTGGGTTTGCAGCCGGCCAAGAAGGGGAAATACTTTCAGGCAACCCTTTTCAGCAGCTCTTAAAATAGCATCCCTTAAACACCTACGGACCCTGCAGCCTTTCTTTCACTTAAATGGAGAAGGAAATGGCAACCCACTCCAGTATTCTTGCCTAGAGAATCCTGTGGACAGAGGAGCCTGGTGGGCTGCTGTCCATAGGGTCGCATAGAGTCGGACACAACTGAAGCGACTTAGCATGCATGCATGCATTGGAGAAGGAAATGGAAACCCACTCTAGCGTTCTTGCCTGAAGAATCCCAGGGATGGAAGAGCCTGGTGGGCTGCTGTCTATGGGGTCGCACCGAGTTGGACAGGACTGAAGCGACTTAGCAGCAGCAGCAGCAGCAGCTTTCACTTAAGTACATGTTGTTCTCACTGAACTGCATTCCTGAGCAGCTCATATAGTGACATGTTTAATATAGTTGGGTTACCCAAGCAGAGATTAGGAAGCTGTCAGTAAAACATCCGGGGGGCAGGGGGGGCTTTTTGAATTGCTTTCTAATATGGCTATAAACTGGCAATTAATGGAAAAATTTGGACAACTTGTTCAACATGCAGTACAGTCAGATAAAAAATCAAAGTCCAGAGAATTTGATTTTGTTTATCATTTAAGCTACAGTGTACTTAACAGATGAATTTTTTCCAGAGTAGTCATCTCAGTTTATTTCAGTGGATATCCTTGATTAGTAAATTCTCTCTCCTTTTTAAAGAAAATTTAGAAATTATCTCATCTAGAGAGTAAAGGGGAGGAACACATATTTTTTGAGTCGGCAACAAGCTTGGGGAGGAATATGTAGTTAGGGATAAATGGAATTAAAATTTTTTTTAAGTACTGTTATAAGTTAACTAATTTTTCCAGGCAACAGTGATAGGTAATTTGTACTTACAGCCATGTACTCCCTTGTTTTAAGCGAACTGTATGTATGCGTTTCTTGAAATGCTGGCATGGTTACTTTTTTAATTATTTCACCCTCATAGGTTACACAGTTAATTGTACTCCTGTAAATCGCATTTACCCGGAACTAGAAAACATTTAAAATAATTAAACTTCTACTAATATAAATACAGAGTTAGGCTATCTAGTTTTTTAAGGGCTAGCCATGTGATCTGACATGAAGGCGATAACACCCTAAATCATGAGAACACTGAGTGAGTCAGTGATGAAGTTAAGGGCTAAGCAAGAGGAAAAAATTGGGAGACGTTCCTTCTAATTGTTTAAAATATCACCTCACAGAGAAAGTGTCATTTCCTCTGAAAATGTTCGCCCAATGTCCCCAAACAATGATGAAGAACCATAAAAATACCCTATAACCTACAAGAAGACAGGCAGTGAATACTTAGGTCAAGTTTTTGGGTAATATCTAAAGAAGTTTTTAGTAAATATACACACACAAAGGAAAAACAGAAACTGCCTACAAAAAAAGATCTTTCAAAACTTAACTTTGTAAAAAGCAAAGTATTTTAAAGAAATCTTCAAATATAAGTATCTTCAGGTGAAAATACAAAATTCCAATGGCATCGAAAACGTATACATTTTCCTTTATCTTCTGGTATCACATATGGAAAGCTTATGAATGGATAAGCACCATGGTCTCACCAGAAATGAATTAGGGTAAATGTTATGGTAAAAAAAAAAAAAAAAAAAAAAAAAAAGCAGGGGAGGGGGACGCTTCCCTGGTAGCTCGGCTGGTACAGAATCCCCCTGCCATGCAGGAGACCCTGGTTCGATTCCTGAGTTGGGAAGATCCCCTGCAGAAGGGAACACCTACCCACTCCAGTATTCTGGCCTGGAGAATTCCATGGACTGTATACTCCATGGGGCCACAGAGTCAGACACGATGGCGTGACTTTCACTTACGGTAAAAAGACAGGAAAATACAACAGGATTCCATATTATTTAACGGTCAAAATTTTATGTATTTATGCATTGAACTTTAGGTTTCTAGAGGCAAGTACATTCATTCAGTAAACATTTACTGATTGCCTATGATTTTACTAGGCATTAGTGGAGAAATTTGAGAATATAAAAATGACAGTTACATTCTCTGCTCTTAAGACATTTACAACTGAGTTGGAGACACATAAATGCATACAAATACATTTTATTGCTATATAACAACTATGCTGATTCGCTTCTTTGCAACCCCATGGACTGCAGCCTTCCAGGCTCCTCCGTCCATGGGATTCTTCAGGCAACAGTATTGGAGTGGGTTGCCATTTCCTTCTCCAGGGGATCTTCCCAACCCAGGGATCAAACCCACGTCTCTTACATCTCCTGCAATGACAAGCTAGTTCTTCACCACTAGTGTCACCTGGGAAGCTCATATAACAACTATGTGTGTGTTAGTTGCTTAGTAGTGTCCGACTCTTGCAACCCCATAGACTGTAGCCCGCCAGGACCCTCTGTCCATAGGATTCTCCAGGAAAGAACACTGGAATAGGTTGCCATTTCCTTCTCCAAAAGGAACTACAGAAAGGAAGAAGGTGAAGTTGCTCAGTTGTGTCCAACTCTTTGAGACCCCCATGGACTGTAGCCTACCAGGCTCCTCCATCCATGGAGTTTTCCAGGCAAGAGTACTGGAGTGGGTTGCCATTTCCTTCTCCAATATAACAACTATACAACCCTGTTAACATGATCTCTGTAAACAAAAACTGCTTTTCCCCACTGTATTTCTTAACTTACTTTTAGAATCACTCATTATATTACTCAATTGGTTCAGATTTTCAATTGAACAGCATGTAATGGACACCAAGGCAACATCTGAGTGCTGAAATATTTAAGGAAAAACAGACATGCCACAACACTAATGCAAGATCAGCACAACCTGGCCAGTTGTGAGGAAAGGCCAGTCTCTCTCCTCACTTCCAGTATTCTCACATATGGAGAAGTACAATCTGTTTTCCTAACAAACCATGTTTTGTATTTGTCTATGCTCCAAAGTACTTTTCTTCAACCTAATGGCATTTACTTTTACTTTCTGGCCCATCTTCTTAGAATAAACATCCTGTATGCTTGATAATCTCGCATATTACTGTATTGAGAGCCATAACATCACAACAACTTTTTAACAATCTGTTTATTCTACTTTAGATAAGAATCTTTGAACTTGACAAAATAAAATCTTAACAAATTTAACTTTACAAACTAACAATCTTTTTCAGAAGTAGGGACTGGGTTCATTTTCCTTCTTTGCAGTATTTTTCTATGACTTTGTTAAGCAGAATTAGAAATTTTAAAGCATGTTCAAGTACAGTATTTGGTATTGAAAACAGCAAAAGCAAAAATATCCAGTTCTATACCCTGGATCAGGATCAGTATACATTCTACCTAGCCTGTGATACATTCTACATTTTCATACATGGAATCCACTTTGAATGATGGCACTGAAACTGTGCAAGTACCTTAAACAACAAACATTCAAATATACTCACAAGTGTTAATACTACTAAGGCAAGAAGTGAGAAAATATATATTCCGTTATCTATTTAACAACAGGTCAGGAAAACTTAAAAGAGAAAATGGGTTTTTAGATTAATTCTGAAAAGTCAATCAGCAGAACCCTTGCATTCCTAAAGTGTTCTGACCAATTGAGATTTTGGTACCAAAAAACCCAAGATTGTATGACAATCTTGTTTTCAACATGAATGAAGTTCTTAAACAGCATGTTTAGCACCAACAATTTACAAACTACAAACATGAAGATTACAATTTGCAAATGGAATGCTTCCAAAACCTGGTAATCTAGAAACTGGCATGTACCTTCCCACTGGAACAACACTATAATACTACAGCCAGCTTTCCAGAACACATGTACAAACTCTTTTTTTAAAAAATACTCTCAATATACCATCTATCTGTGATGAAAAACGACCAAAACAGTATCATCATAATACTGGTAACAGAAAAAGAAAATATACAGAATTGTAAAACCATGACTGCCAGGCATTAAAGTGAGAGAATACATAAACGACTCAGACAGTAAACAGAGCTAAGAATTAGTCAAACTTTTTGTGTATAATTCAAAACGACACTATTGGACAGGTGTATAAAAGTGTTAAAGCCAAATTTTGACTGACTGAAGGGTAACTCACTCTCTAGGTCGCCATCTCTCTTCGCCTAATACCCTAAGCAGAGGTAAACTGGATTTTTTTAATCTGAAAGATAAAAGCCACACAGACTCAAAAGCACAAACACAGGGCAAAGGAGAAAAGCGCGAGGGGACCGGAAGGTAAATCTGGGCACTTTGAGGACAGGGCGGTCATCCTTAGCTCCAGAGGCCTGCATAGTTCCCACGGAGGCTTGAAGGAAGAGGGCCGCCAGCGACGAAGAGCTTCATCTCCGGCCAGTTGTAACAGTGGGTGTAGACAGCATTAGGCAACTCGCCCAAGGCACTGAAGTAGTTCATCTGCAGGTCATCTTGGTTGAGCCAGCCTCTGCCACAGATCAGCCTGAACTTCCTCCCTGTGGGCCGCGGAGAGGAGCGCTGGCTGTCAGAGACCTTCTCCTCCAGGAACTTCTGCGCGCGGACGTCATAGAAGAGCAGAGAGCCCTGGCCGGTGCCCACGGTGACGATGTGCTCATAGAAGCTCAGGGAGCGCACACTCGTGCCGCCCTCACGGGAGCACAGGTGTCGGATGCTCTGGTGACCCTGGCGCAGATCCAGGAAAGAGATATGGGACTGGGAGCCTACCGCGTACAGGGACAACTCATCGCAGTAGGTCAGGCACACGTTGTCTCTGCAGTAAGGCAGCCTGATGGACAGCAGCCTGGACAGGGTATTCTGGGCTTTCCACAGGTGGAAGTAGCCATCCACGGTCACGGCTCCCAGCTCCTGCCTCTTGGCGCCGAAGGCCACAGCCCGCACCTTGCAGTTACCTGGGTTGGTGTCGGCCCTGGGGACATCCTCCACTTCCAAGGGACGGATGTGGGCATACACGGAGAGCCCTGCAGCACGGCGCCAGGCCATGCTGCTCCGGAATACGTCGGGGTCTATCTTCCAGATGCCCAAGGTGCCGTCGCGGGAGCCGCTCACCACCACCGTGTCGCTCATCCAGTCGATGGCGAAGATCCAGTCTTTGTGGCCGTGGTCGCCCAGGCACAAGGGATCCAGCGTTGGCAACCAGTAGATGGCCAGGCTGTTGGGGTTCTCGCCCCCGGTGGCCAGCAGCGTCTTGGAGGGATTCAGCTGGACGGCATGGATGCCGCAGCCCTGCTGGGCGTGGGCCGGCGAGTGCCGACGATCCCGCATGAGGGGGATGCGCATTATCTGGCTGGACTGCACGTCCATCACGAAGAGCGTGTTGCACTTGGTACCGCACACCACCTGCCTGGCGTTCAGCCACTGCGACGCGAACACCTTGTCCATGGTGCCCAAGGACAGTTCGCGCTCCCGCAGCAGCTCTGGCAGCTTCCGCACCGCGAGGCCATGCAGCTCGCTATCGAAGCCTGAGAGCCCCGCGCGGCCCCGCGCGCCCACCTCGCGCCCCTTCAGGTAGTCCACCAGTGAGCGCCGCACCACCATCCGCTTGGGCTTCTTGGGAGGCTGCGGGCCGTCTGCGTGCACCGCCGCCGAGCCCGGCGACGACGAGCTCAGCGACGACGAGCCCTCTGTGGCCTTCTGCGGCGCAGGCTCTTCCGGCGTCTTCTTACCTGTTTGCTGCAGGGCCATGCCGGGCGGCGGGCGGGTGGCGGCGTGGGAAGACAGGGCTGGCGAGCCGGGCGAGGAGTCGCGGTCAGGCGAGCGGAGCGTGGGCGGCGCGCGGCAGCGAGGGCGGCGGCAACGCGGTTCCAGGTGGGAAATGCTGCCGACGGCGAGGGCTGAGGGAGCGAAGTCGACTTGGGACAAGGACGACGCGGGGGCCGAGCGCAAGGGGGCGCAGGCGGCGGGAGGGGCGGACGTGGGAGGCCAGGTAGCACGTGGCGGGCTGGGAGGGGTCAAAAGGGGGCAGGAAGGAGGGGTGGATGGAGCCTCGGGGCGGGGCTTGAAATTCACCCGGAACCAGCGCTCCTGGATTCCCGACGTGGGGGAGGGGGGTGCGGAGGCGGGGGGGGGGGAAGAGCCAGCTGGGGGGCTGGTGCGTGGCAGGGCACTTCGCCTGTGGGGTTGGGTGAGATGAGCCTGGGATGTGCTGGGGGCCTGGCTCCAGGACCCCAAGCTGGCCAAGTGGGCCTGTCCTGAATCCCCACTAAATAATACGGGGTATTTTGCCAACCATCAGACAGCAGCCAATCAGCTTCTGCTTGAACCTAGACAGACTCAACCAAATATATGTGCCTGTGTGTTTAGGTTGGAGGTGCCAGCTTGCCTTGTAACTCAGAGCCCGGAAAACGTGGAGAGGAATAGTCAAGGGGAGGGGCAGCTCCCTTCCTGCACTTTGGTGCTGTTCTCAACTCTCAGTTCCAGAGGCAGATGCTTCGGCACAGTCCCCTGGGGCTTTGGGAGAGGTCCTGCGGGATGGGCAAGATTTTCACAAGCAAACATGGAGATAAAGAGCTTTCGGGATGGAGGCAACCACAGGGACAAATGAGAGTATAAGTGTTCAGAGTGAAGGCTTATTCTTAGGAGGTGGGTGTTCCATACTTTTCTTGGCCTCATCAGAGCAGCCAGTCCCCTGGCAGGCTCCTACGGAGGCAAGCTCATTTAGTTACACAGTTAAAAACATGGCGCCCGGAGGCTGGTGCTATGCTAAATGCTAAGTCACTTCAGCCGTGTCCAACTCTCTGTGACCTCATAGACGGCAGTCCACCAGGCTCCCCCGTCCCTGGGATTCTCCAGGCAAGAACACTGGAGTGGGTTGCTATTTCCTACTCCAGCGCACGAAAGTGAAAATTGAAAGTGAAGTCGCTCAGTCGTGTCCGACTCTTCCTGACCCCATGGACGGCGGAGCCTACTAGGCTCCGCCGTCCATGGGATTTTCCAGGCAAGAGTACTGGAGTGGGCTGCCATCGCCCTCTCCGAAGGAGGCTGGTGCTTGGTAGCCATTCTGCACAAACACCCCTCCTCCTAACAGAAATATTAATACATCTGATGATTGGGGGGGGGGGAGGATACACGGGGAGATGGATTTGCTGTTCTGACTTATGGGGAGCCCATGGGAGCTACTCTGTTGCTGCTTCATTCTTCTTTCCCCTGCCCTGTTTATTTTTCACCCTGCTCCCCTCACTTTTTTTTTTTTTTGCAATGTTAGCTCAAATGCGCAAGTTCCAAGTACAAACTATGGGACCTTTCCACCACTGTAGTCCAGCTGCTTCATTCCAGTGTTCCCCAACACTCCTCTACACCCCAGTTCTGATTATTTCCGGCATATTATTCATCTCATAGCAACACATGTCCCTTGCATGGGCTGGTGGTGGTGAAAATGAGAGCAGGGACTGCTTCATAGAGATAGCTGCATTTTTGTATTTACAGGTGTGGGTGCGGGGAAAGAACATTTCTGAAAGAAGTAACCACGTGTGAAATGGCACAGAGAGTGTAGAGAACAGGTTCACAAACTTTTAGTGTATGTGATAATGGTAGAGGCAGCTTAATAAATATACACGTTGTTGTTCTTCAGTCCCTAAGTTGTGTACTACTCTGCGATCCCGTAGACGGCAGCACTCCAGGCTCCTCTGCCCTCCACTGTCTCCCAGAGTTTGCTCAAGTTCATATCCATTGAGTCTGTGTGGCTGTCTAACCACCTCATCCTCTGCAGCCCCCTTCTCTTCCTGCCCTCAATCTTTCCCAGCATCAGGCCCTTTTCCAATGAGTCAGCTCTTCATAGCAGGTGGCAAGAGTACTAGAACTTCAGCTGGGTTTCAGTCCTTCCAATGAATATTCAGGGTTGATTTCCTTTAGGATTGACTGGTTTGATCTCCCTGCTGTCCAAGAGACTCTCAAGAGTATTTTCTGGCACCACAGTTCAAAAACATCAATTCTTCAGTGCTCTGTTTATGGGCCAACTCTCACATCCATACGTGACTACTGGAAGAAACATAGCTTTGACTAGAAGGACCTGTGTTGGCAAAGTAATGTCTCTGCTTTTTAATATGCTATCTAGGTTCGTCATAGCTTTCCTTCCAAGGAGCAAGCGTCTTTTAATTTCATGGCTGCAGTCACCGTCTGCAGTGATTTTGGAGCCCAAGAAAATAAAATCTGTTACTGTTTCTACTTTTTCTCCTTCTATTTGCCATAAAGTGATGGGACCAGATGCCATGATCTTAGTTTTTTGAATGCTGAGTTTCAAACCAGCCTTTTCACTCTCATCAAGAGGCTCTTTAGTCCTCTTCACTTTCTGCCATTAGAGTGGTATCATGTGCATGTCTGAGGTTGTTGATATTGCTTCCCTCCCTCCCCGCTCCATCTCCCCACTTCCCTCCCTCCCTTGATTCCGGCTTGTGATTTATCCAGCCCAGCATTTTGCATGATCTACTCTGCATATAAGTTAAACAAACAGGGTGACAATATACAGCCTTGTCATAACTCCTTTTCCAATTTGGAACCAGTCCATTGTTCCATGTCCAGTTCTAACTGTTGCTTCTTGACCTACATACAGGTTTCTCAGGAGACAGGTAAAGTGGTCTGGTACTCCCATCTCTTTAAGAATTTTCTACAATTTGTTGTGATCCACGCAGTAAAGGCTTTAGTGTAGTCAATAAAGCAGTAGTAGGAGCTCCTTTGCTTTCTCCATGATCCAACAAATGTTGGCAATTTGATCTCTGGTTCCTCTGTGTCTTCAAAATCCACCTTGTACATCGGGAAGTTCTCGGTTCATGTACTGCTGAAGCCTAGCTTGTAGAGTGTTGAGCATTACCTTGCTAGCATGCGAAGTGAGCACAACTGTGTGGAAGTTTGAACATTCTTTGACGTTGTGCTTCTTTGGGATTGAAATGAAAACTGACCTTTTCCAGTCCTGTGGCCACTGCTGAGTTTTCCAAATTTGCTGACATATTAAGTGCAACACTTAAACAGCATTGTCTGTTAGGATTTTGAATAGCTCAGCTGGAATTCCATCCCCTCCACTAGCTGCCTTTATAGTAATGCTAAATACATTGATCAAAAGACAAAGATTGGCAGAATGAATTAAAAAGAAAACATGATTCAAAAATATGTTTTCTATAAGTAACTCCCTTCAAACATGACATCAATAGATTGAAAATAAAAGGATAGAAAAATAATACAAGCATTAGTCATAAAAAATACAAGCTATATTAACATCAGAAAAAGTGAACTTCAGGGTTGAGAAAATTACTAAAGACAAAGAGAGTCATTATAAAATGCTAGAAGGATCAATCCACAAAGAAGGCATTACAATCCTAAATTTGTAAGTGCCAAACAAGAGGGACTCCATGATCAAGTTGGATTTACTCCAGGTATGCAAGTCTGGTTTGACATCAGAAATTCTGTGCAAACTAACGTATCAAGAGTACAATGAAAAAAAAAAAACAAAACATATAATCTTATCAACTGACAGAAAAACAGTTGACCAAATCCAACCACCATTCATGATAAAAACTCAGCAAACTCAGAATAGAAAAGAGCTTCTTCAACTTAGTAAAGAATATTTATAAAAACCTACAACAAGCATCCTATTGAAAGGTGAGAAGCTAGATGCTTTACCTCTAAGAAAAGAAACAAGGCAAGGGTTTCTGGTTTCACCACTTTAATCCAGTATAGTATTAGAATTTCTACGCAGTTTAATAGGGAAAGATGAATAAAAGGCCTAAAAATTGGAAATAAGTAAACAAATGTGTTCCTATTTGCAGATGAAATGATTGTGTATGTAGAAAGTCCTAAGGAATCTAGGAGAAGAAATTCCTACAACTGATAATTGAATTCAACAGGGTTGTAGGATTCTCAGGATTTGGTTATATTTATGTATACCAACAACTAGCATATACAAACCAAAATTAAGAACACAGTACCATTTAAAATCATAAAGATAAAATGAAATATTTCCATATAAACTTATCAAAATATGTATAGGATGTATGGTTAAAAAGAAAAAATACTAATGCATGAAATCAGTTAGGATCTAGGTACATGATATGTTTATATTTTTGAAGACACAACATAGTACAGATGTCAATACTCCAGAAACTTACCTGTAGTTTTAATGCAATTTCTATCAAAATCTCAGCAAGGTATTTTGGAGACATAAATAAACTTGTTCTAAAATCTATATGGAAAGGCACAGTCCCTATAAAACAATCTTGAATACAAGAGAAACGTAAGAGGAATCACTCCACATATCTACAGTAATTAAGATAGTATGATATTAGCAGAGCTATAGACACAGCAAACAGAACAAAGAACATAGGAATACACACACCAAATATTTTAATCCATGTTGTTTCCAGACCTTGGCTCTATTTATAATAGCCAAAGTCTGGAAACAACATGGATTAGATATTGCCCTTCATGAGATGGATGGTTAAACAAACTGTCGTCCATCTATGTCATGGATAATGACTCAGCAGTACAAAAAGAATAGACTACTGATACATGCTCTAACTTGAATGAATCATCTTTTGAAGTTGACTTTTATATTGAAAATAATTTAGATATTTTTATGTGGTTCAGAATAAGGGAACAATGAACAATATTTAGGTGGAAAAGGTTTAGTTTTTTAACTTTTTGTTTTGTATTGGCGTATAGCTGATTAGCAGTGTTCTGATAGTTTCAGCCAGACAGTGAAGAACTCAGCCATACATATACATGTAAAGGAAGAATCTTGAGGAAATTATGTTGAATGAAGAAAACAAATGTCAAAAGGTTAAAACACTGCATGGCTCCATTTACATAACATTTTTGAAATGACCAATTTATAGAAATAGACAAATTAGTTACCAAGCGTTAAATGAAGTGGGAGCTGGGAGTGAAGTGGCTCTGTCCATAACAGGGCTGCAGTAGGTATCACTGTAGTGATGGAAATGTTCTAAGTCATCACTGTCAATGCCAATATTCTGGTACCGATACGCTGCTAGGGTTTCTCATTGGAGCAAACTGGGTAAAGCATAGACTGAATCTCTGTGTTATTTCTTACCATTATGTGTGAATCTAAAATTATCTCAAAATAAAAATTTAAAAATCATGAGAAAATAAATCATGGAACAAATAAAATTTGTTAAGATAGAAAAATTTTAAAAGAAACTATCAGCACTCCTTTGTCAATAGGTCTAACACTGACCTATAGTCAAAGCTATGGTTTTTCCAGTAGTCATGTACAGATGTGAGCGTTGGACCATAAAGAAGGCTGAGTGCCAAAGAACTGATGCTCTTGAACTGTGGTTCTGGAAAAGGCTCTTTAGAGGTCCTTGGTCAGCAAGGAGATCAAAGCAGTCAATCCTAAAGGAAATCAACCCTGAATATTCATTGGAAGGACTGATGGTGAAGCTGAAGCTCCAATATTTTGGCTATGTGATGCAAAGAGCCAAATCACTGGAAAAGACCCTGATGCTGGGGAAGATTGAGGGCAGGAAGAGAAGGGGACAACAGAGGATGAGATGGTTGGACAGCATCACTGGCTCAATGGACATGGGTGTGAACAAACTTCAGGAGATAGTGAAGGACAGGGAAGCCTGGTGTGCTGCAGTCCATGGGGTCACAAAGAGTCAGACACAACTGACCAACTGAACAACAACTAACACTGACACATTGGACTCTGCTTACAATTGTGCAGCCTGGCCTCTTGACTTGACAGAGGCCTTTAGAACATTTGGGGGCTAGGGCAGGGGAAAACATAGTCAAGCGCCACTCTTTCTCCTGGGCAGCTCTCACCTCACTGTGCACAACTGTCAGGCACCTAATAGAATTGAGCAGAAAGAAAACATTTAGCATTGCAGACCCCCCCCTCCCCCCATAAATGTACCTAAGGAGGCTGCAACCTAACAACCTCAGTGAGGTCCTGGAATCAGGATGCTTTCTGAGAATGGTCAAACTTCCTTCTAACTGTGCAGGTTAGATGATTGAGGTTAATGTACTGACCAGCTGCTTCTTTAGTAGGTCCAAATGAAGTGTTTAAAAGAGTGCTTTCATCCCCTCCCACGACTTCCAGTAGTAGGCAAAGGACTTCCCACAATTAAAAAAAAAATCCAAGAAGGCATCCTTGATGTTTGTCTGCTTATTTAAATATGATATACACAAAATACTATGCCCATATATTTCATACTTTCTTGAGGAGATGTAAAAGAGATTTAATGGATTAATGCAATGCAGATGTATCCTAGTATTTTAGTAAGAGGTACCTGGAGTTTACTTGTGTGTGGTGGATGATGATATGATGATAATAATATGAAAGGGAGATGATATGGGGGAAGGAGAGAGAAAGAGATAGGGATGGGGCAAGCAAAAAGGAAAGACATAAATACCCTCCAAACACAACATATATGATATGATTACATATTTACATTTATTTAAAATTGCATATCAGTGTGTATAAACATAATTTTTAAATAATAGACAAATTTACTGTTTTATATTTTCTTTGGTACCTCAAGTTATAGTCTTGTACTCACTGCTTAGAGATGTCGTCTAGTGGACTGTTATTTACTGAATGTATAGTAAGACAGGTAGTATGCTAAGTGCTTTACATAAATTATTTCATTTAATACCTACCACAACAACTGGAGCCCTGGATTATCTCTCCCATTGAACATATTAGGGATGTTCAGTTCAGTTCAGTTCAGTGCAGTCGCTCAGTCGTGTCCGACTCTTTGCGACCCCATGAACTGCAGCATGCCAGGCCTCCCTGTCCATCACCAACTCCCAGAGTCCACACAAACCCATGGCCATCGAGTCAGTGATGCCATCCAACTGTCTCATCTTCTGTTGTCCCCTTCTCCTGACCTCAATCTTTCCCAGCATCAGGGTCTTTTCCAATGAGTCAGTTCTTTTCACGAGGTGGCCAAAGTATTGGAGTTTCAGCTTCAGCATCAGTCCTTCCAATGAACACCCAGGACTGATCTCCTTTAGGATGGACTGGCTGGATCTCCTTGCAGTCCAAGGGACTCTCAAGAGTCTTCTCCAGCACCACACTTCAAAAGTATCAATTCTTCTGCACTCAGCTTTCTTTATAGTCCAACGCTCATATCCATACATGACCACTGGAAAAATCATAGCCTTAACTAGACGGACTTTTGTTGGCAAAGTAATGTCTCTGCTTTTGAATATGCTGTCTAGGTTGGTCATAACTTTCCTTCCAAGGAGTGTCTTTTAATTTCATGGCTGCAATCACCATCCACAGTGATTTTGGAGCCTAGAAAAATAAAGTCAGCCACTGTTTCCCCATATGTTCGCCATGAAGTGATGGGACTGGATGCCATGATCTTCGTTTCCTGAATGTTGAGCTTTAAGCCAACTTTTTCCTCTCCTCTTTCTCTTTCATCAAGAGGCTCTTTAGTTCCTCTTCACTTTCTCCCATAAGGGTGGTGTCATCTGCATAGCTGAGGTTATTGATATTTCTCCTGGCAATCTTGATTCCAGCCTGTGCTTCCTCCAGCCCAGCGTTTCTCATGATGTACTCTGCATATAAGTTAAATAAGTAGGGTGACAATATACAGTTTTGATGTACTCCTTTTCCTATTTGGAACCAATCTGTTGTTCCATGTCCAGTTTTAGCTGTTGCTTCCTGATCTGCATAGAGATTTCTCAGGAGGCAAGTCAGGTGGTCTGGTATTCCCATCTCTTTCAGAATTTTCCACAGTTTACTGTGATCCACACAGTCAAAGGCTTTGGCATAGTCAATAAAGCAGAAATAGATGTTTTTCTGGAACTCTCTTGCTTTTTCAATGATCCAGTGGATGTTGGCATTTTGATCTCTGATTCCTCTGCCTTTTCTAAAACCAGCTTGAACATCTGGAATTTCACAGAAGTGGACTTGCTGAAGCCTGGTTAGAGAAGTTTAAGGATTACTTTACTAGCGTGTGAGATGAGTGCAATTTTATTAGGAATGGAAGCATTAGGAATGGAAGTATAGTAAATTTAAGATAACTCATCAAATTCATATAGCTAGTAAGTGAAAGAGCCTTGACTGACATGTATCTTGGCTTGTTTTCCATGACCATTCACAGGCTATAGTATGTATTCTCTATTGAATTTTTGCTTATAAAAGCAAGTGATATAGTGAGGCTTTGTCTTATTTCTTTGAAGATTAAAAAATACTGATCTTATTTTTAAGGTAGAACATAAGAATAAAAGCTAAATATACAACTCATCCAAAAAACTTATATCACGTATTAAGAACTGTTAGGATAAAGTTAAAATATATTGAATTCTTATCCAACTATCTGATTCCCCTTGCTGAGAGTTTTTTAGACATGTCAAGTCAGTCTTGGTCATTTCAAAAATCTAAAAGACAGCACAATTAACAGTTTCAAATAGTAAGAAGCAAAAAGTAATATGTAATATTTTAGTATTATTTTCCATATACAACAGTCTCCCCTTAGGCAGAGGGCATACATTCCAACACCCCCAGTGCCTGAAACTGCAGATAGTACCAAACTCTATATATACTACGTTTTTCTATACAAACATACCTATGATAAAGTTTACTTTATAAATTAAGCACAATAAGAGAATATCCGACCTGCCAGCATTACTACTTTTGTGATTTGGGGTCATTACTCAATAAAATAAGGGCTGCTGCACTGCACTACTGTGACAGGTGGTCTGGTAAGCTAGATGGCCACTAAGCAACTAACAGATGGGATAAGCTGGACAAAGGGATGATTCATGTCTTGGGCAGGATGGGGATGGGTAGCACAAGATTTCATTACATTATTCAGAATGGTATGTAATTTAAAATTTATGAATTATTTCTGGAATATTCCATTTAATATTTTCAGACTACAATTGACCATGGGCAACTGAGACTAAAGTGAAACAGTGGATAAGGAGGGGGGGGACTACTGGACTTTCCATAATTCCTACTTTATAGAATTATAGTGCCATACACATCAGCAGAGTTGAAGCTCCAATACTTTGGTCACCTGATGTGAAGAACTGACTCATTGGAAAAGACCCTGATGCTGGGAAAGATTGAGGGCAAGAGGAGAAGGGGGCATCAGAGGACGAGATGGTTGGATGGCATCACAGACTCAACTGACAAGAATGTGAGCAAATTCCAGGAGATAGTGAAGGACAGGGAAGCATGGCATGCTGCAGTTCATAGGGTCACAAAGAATTGGATATGACTTAATAACTGAACAACAACAAATTATCCTGAAGAGAGGAGTAAGAGATGGTTCATGGCACCTGCCTTCCCACAGTACCTTTAATGGCAACCTACCTCACCCAGAGCTCTTGTTCTAGAAGAAGCCTTTTGCTGATATAGCTTTTTATCATATGACCTTGTTCTCCTGGTCTCAGCTGATTGGACCAAGTGAAAGTACAATGATAAAGGCAAGCAGTCCATGGAAAGACAGGTATTAGAGTCAAAGAATAAGCTAGGACAGTGAGATTCTCAGCTTCAGTAATTTTATGTAATACATACTAACTACTATGAACGTAATATGCATTCACTATAGTTAGTCCATAATGGAATTTTTAAGACCCTGATTTGTGGGAAAAAGTGGCAGTGAGTAGAATTAAGTAACACCACAGTGTACTGCAATAAATGCTGATTGGGAAATGAACAACGAGACTTCTGGTTACTATACTTTTTTCTAAAATTGATACATTTATCTCCAAATTCTTTATTTTAATGTATTTTGGAGGAGCAGACTGGCATTTAACATATGTTTCAATTTAGTCACTGTTAATTTCTTGTAAATACATGTACATTTTCCCATTATCACTTGTCTAAATCTCCTCTAAGCATTGTTATTTCACTGAAAAAATTAGAGACCCTATCAGTAGTATTTTCTCACATTAACTTTGTGGTTTTAAGAGAAACTAATTACCGTCATAAGAAAATGCTGTCTTGTGGAGAAATTAATTGAAAATAAGAAGCAGGAATCTATCTCGCTATCTATCTATGTAGCTATTTTTCTTTCTGCACACACATACACATATGTATACACACATAATTTCATATATATATATATATATGATGAGTCAAAAGGTGTTAGGAGAGAATGCATGTAAATCTGGAAAATATAATACATCAAGCACAACGTACTTTTGTCTTTCAATAGCTATGATGACTGCATATGAAAAGATGAAAATAGTAAATTACAGGTTCTCCAAAGACAGAGTCTGACCCAATTTATTCATTAATTCTTTTTTTCTAACCATGCCTAGAACAAACGCTTTTAACTTATAAGATTAGGTTTTTAAAACATGATATTTTAGAAGAAAAGCATGTTGTAGAATAAATGCTTCAAGCATGGTTTTATCACTTTATTTAATGTCAAAAAATTGGCTTTGATATATTTATTCTTTACAGTTAAGGTACTAGGCTGAATTGTCAGGTAAGCCTTACAAAGCAATTATACGAAGAGGCATAATTATCCAAATCTGAAAACATGAAACAAAAGGACTGACCAATGTGAATACAGTTTTTCAGGAAAAAAAATGAATTATGAGCATTATTTTCAACTAGGACCAGAAATAGGATATTGTGAGGCTCCTCTGGAGTACTATGGATATAAAAATTATATTTCATCACTCAGAAATGGTCCTTGGGGTTCCAGTGCAAGAAGCTTTCTTGGAGTGTTAGAGCTCAGTGGAATGCCTTCCTAATGCATCTAACACATCACATGATCCAGTTGGACCTGGTAAGCGCCAATGTTTGTTGAAAAGCAGTAAGCTCAGGAGAGTAAGCTCTCACATAGGCTTATCTCTAGGTATTGATCATACTTGCAGCTGATCTATTACCAGCCTGGATGCTCCAAGGTTAACTATGCAGGATCCAACTTTACGGCAATAGATTTTGAGTAATTGCCCTCTCTAAAAGGATCCACGGGGATATGGTCTTTTGTACAAAATTTTCCAGTTTGAGTAGCCTAATTCATAAATTTCTACATTTTTCAATTCTCTTTAAACTTTGAGTTGGAGTAAGAGAAACCCAGAATAACAGGGAATAATCATAATCATAGCTATTGTTTATTGATCTCTTGATATAAGCTATGTATATACAGTCTTCACAAAAATCCTGAAGGCTGAATATTTCTGTCCCTACTCTAGAGATGAGGTGACAGACTTAGAGATAGTGTTAGATTGCCAGTAAGGGTCAGAGATGAACCGAAAATTTAGTTTTATCCCAATTACCTCAACTGCACTATCTCAGTTGTTCAGGCTGCCATAACAAAATACCAGAATCACATAGCCTGGGTGGCTTAAACAACAGAAATTTATTCCTCACATTTTGGAGGCTAAAAGCCTGATTTGTTGTTGTTGTTCAGTCACTAAGTTGTGTCTTACTCTTTGTGACCCCATGGACTGCAGCACGCCAGGCTCCCCTGCCTCCACTATCTCCTGGAGTTTACTACAATTTATGTCCATTGAGTCTATGATGCCATCCAACAATCTCATCCTCTGCTGCCCCTTTCTCCTTTTGCCCTTAATCTTTCCCAGCATCAGGGTCTTTTCCAATGAGTTTGCTGTTTCCATTAGGTAGCCAAAATATTGGAGCTTCGAATATTCAGGGTTGATTTCTTTTAGGACTGACTGGTTTGAGCTCCATGTTGTCCAAGGGACTCTCACGAGTCTTCTCCAGCACCGCATTCAAAAGCATCAATTCTTTGGCACTCAGCCTTCTTTATGGTCCAATTCTCACATCCATACATGACTACTGGAAAAATCATAGCTTTGATTATACGGACAAAGTAATGTCTCTGCTTTTTAATATGCTTTCTAGGTTTGCCATAGCTTTTCTTCCAAGGAGCAAGGGCATTTTAATTTCATATTTTAATTTTTGTCTTTTAAAGTCTGAATTTAGGATACCATAATAGTCAGGTTCTGGTGCAGACTGTCTTCCTGGATTGCAGACAGTGGCTTTCTCTCTGTGTTATCACATGGGGTGATGAAAAACCTCCCCTGTCTCTTCCTCTTCTTAAAAGGGCACTAATTTCATCATGGGATCTCCATTCTCAAGATTTCATCTATACCTAATTACCTCACAAAGGTCTCACCTCCTAGTACCATTATATAAGAATTAAGGCTATAAAATATGAATTTGGGGGAAACAAACAGTCCACTAAAAAAAGCATTCAAATTTTTCTGTGCAAGAATTTCTAAAGTGTATTTTAAACAATCATTGTGAGATGCTTTGCATATAGTCTATATGTGTGTCCTGCAGTGAAACACATTTGGCAAATAGATGTACACAGTATTCAATCTGGAGACATTTACAATGCATGTGATCTAAGTAAAGCCCCTGACAAGTCTTTCACAAAGGAAATCTACTTTACTTTAATCTGAGTTTTCCAAACTTGTTTTTTTATTAAACTCTTTTCCACAGGACACAGTTTGGGAAATAATTAGTTTCTGTCAGTCATGCTTTGGTCTTCCAACATTCTTCCTGGGTAGGATTATGACATAGGTTTTGGGGATTTACGTAAAACACATCATATTACAAGGATAGCAAGTGTGAAAACGCAAAAAGCAGAAAGCTTAATTGCTTGTCATTTGTGGTTCTGCCAGCAGATGAGAAAAAGCTAAGACAAATGTCAGGGACAGTATGAAACTGTATTATGTATCATACCTAAATTTTTTGCTTAATATTCAGCATCTTGCATAGATAAATAATAACGGTGATAGTGATAAGAGATGATGATGAGGAGTATTGTATGAAGCAAAGATAATTAATTGAAATACTGCTCCCTCATTGTATTGTTCAGGGTTCTCCCGAGAAACAGAACCAATTGTTTGTGTGTGTGTGTGTGTGTGTGTATGTGTGTGGAGAGAGAGAGAGAGAGAGAGAGAGAGAGAGAGAAGAATTTATTACCAAGGAATTGGCTCGTATGATTTTAGAGGCTGAGAAATCCCATGATCTGCTATCTGGCGTCTGCAAACTGGAACCCCAGGAAAGCCAGTGGTGTAACTATCATCTGAGCCCAAAGGCCTGAGAATCCAGGGGGCTGATGGTGTAAATCCCAGTACAAAGGCAGGAAGAAGACGACTGTTTAAGCTCAAGCACACAGGTAGGAAAGGAGATAATGTCCCCTTCTTTTCCTTTTCCTTCTATTTAGACCCACAAAAGATTGCATAATCTGCACCCACATAGGGAAGAGCAAAGCAAAAACAGTCTACAAATTCAAATACTAATCTCTTCAGGAAACACCCTCACAGACATACCCAGAAATAATGCCTAACCACAGACATCTGAACTTAGTATAATTCAAGTTGACACAAAACATTAACCATCACACTCATCAAGGTGGCTTTTAAAAATCTAGAAAACTGATCACTGTACTCAATTTACATGACTCTATTCTTATACTGCAACACATGACAGTTTTATGTATATGGCTGAAGGAATTTGTTGAGGGCGCTCACTCTTTAAAACAAACCTACATGTAAAAATCAATTGAGAGAGATTCATTTTACTAAAGCTTCAACACAAAGTTTCACAGTGGAAGTGATGAATTTAAAAAAAAGACATACTAAAGCCTTCAAAGTGTGAAATAAATTTCCACAACCCCATTTTTAAATGTCATGACAGACCTAGAAACAATTAAGTGAATATAACTAATTAAAACCAAATTACTAAATCGATAGTGTAATTTAGCCCAAACTAAAACTCACTCTAGCAGACTTGAAATACTTAGATTTGACAAACTGAGTACTGTATCTCAATTAGATAATATGATGCTATTGGCCAGGAAAGTTGCAGAAAAAAAATCTTTATTTTTAAATGTGGGATTAATAATCAGGTACAGTATAATATTCTCAGAACATATCAATTATTACAAGATTCAGAATTAATCCAGAACATCACCTCTATTATATGATTGTACAAAGGCTAACTAGCCAAATTCCATAGGTTGAGAAATGAACACTATTAAGATGGCACTTGTATTTAAGATATAGCTCGAAATTAATTTTAATGGCTGATTTCATATGTATAGGCTTTATTTTATGCTTATTTTTATTGTACTGTTTGATTTTTATGCAAAATTACCCAGTAAAAGATTGCTGATAGAACTTAAGAGCTGGGTGTATGAGATTCTCCATGGACTTTAATAGATAGCATAAGATTCTGAGGTCCTTGGAGGCTTGCCAAAGGAAGGAACATAGACTATGGAGAAGTCATTTTTAGAACAGATTTGGGTGAAATATGGAGAGACCCTTTATACATATTCTAATTTCTTGCCCCAGTTGGTGAACTTCCAATGCAGGCATGTTAATAAATGGTACAGTTCAGGAGGCAAACTGACATAGTGTGTTTGGTTATATGAATATAGGTACTGGAAAATATGGAAGAATGATTTGGACAATAGCAGCAACTCACCTGACCATGATTGAGAGAGAAATACCAATTTTCAAAGCCATAATTTCATCAATAATTTTCTTTTCTTCTGTACATGCATAAAACATATAATTCATGAACCAACTCATGTGCTGGTAAGCTGTGAGTGTAGCTATGCCTCGTACTTAGGAAAGAGGTCAATCACCTAAATAGTGTGATTTCATCTACCTCTAAGTAGCTCATCAATATTTGATGTTCTTTTAACATGAAACTTTTGTATCCAACAATTAGAAAAGAATATTATATTAACACAAAGATACAAGTGATAGATATTAGATCCTTTCTTAAAAATTTTATTGGAGTTATTTTAAAAGTACTAAAAGTTGTAGGGAGGATATATTAGGCCAAAATAAGTCGGACCTGTCAAGGAGCCTGCTGATGTCAATAATGGACTGATATTGACAATGATGCCTCTCAGGTTCAGCAAGATTCAGAAGCATCTTTTGAATAATTAAAGAATAGTCAAATCATAAGTGAAACTTCAAGTTTAGATGGAGTCTGTTTAGAAATTAATGATTCAGAGGTGACATCATCCAAATGGTGGACTAGGAAGCTCCAAGTCCTCATTTCCCCCTGGAAACATTAAAAATAAAATAAAACAGAAACAAGTAAACAAAACTAAAACTGGCTAAAGTAACTTTATAGGAACTCTGTAAAACAATCAAAGATCTGCACCAACCAAGTAAATGCCCAATCAATTAAAAAACAGAATTTGAATGATACGAAATGTTCTGGCATGTTATTCAGCTCACCATACCCTACCCCTTCCTTGGTTCTGCACCATCTTGATTTGGAGGCGGCCCAGTTTCTAATTCCTTCTCTTGAACTAAAGGGAGCAGAGGGAGTTCTAACCTATCTGGGATTTGCCTGACATATAAACTGAAAGCAATAAGTGTTGGCTACAGTATGAAATCTTTGTGCATTGTTGGTGGGAATATAAAATGGTTCAACTACTGTGGAAAAGGGGATCATGGCTTTTCAAAAATGAACAGTAGAATTATCACATGACACATCAATTCCACTTCTGGGTATATATCCAGAGGAATTTAAATCAGAGTATTGAACAATATTGTATATCCATGTCCATTGCAGTATTATTCGAATAGACAAAAGGGGGGAAAAAACTGAAAGTCCATCAATAGTTGAATGGACAAAATTCAGCATAAATATATAATGCTATAATGTTGGATGAAGCTCGAGGACATTATGCTAAATAAGTCAGTTGCGAAGGGACAAATGCTGTACGGCTCTACTTATATGAGGTATCTAAAGTACAGACGGTAAAGAATCTGCCTGCAATGCAGGAGACCCAGGTTCAATCCCTGGGTTGGGAAAATCCCCAGGAGGAGGAAATTGCAACCCACTCCAGTATTCTTACCTGGAGAATTCCATGGACAGAGGAGCCTGGAAGAATAGCGGAGTGGATAGCCTGGCAGAATACTGGAGTGGATATCCTATCTCTTATCTAGGGGAACTTCCCAATGCAGGGATCGAATCAGGGTCTCCTGAATTGCAGGTGGATTCTTTACCAGCTGAGCTACCAGCGAAGCCCATATATGAGCTGCTGAAAAGTACTAAAAAGCAGAACCTAGGAGCAAATACACACAAAATAAATTCTTTTTATTAAAGTGCAAATAAAATTTTATTTATTTATTTATTTTTAATTTTATTTTATTTTTAACTTTACAATATTGTATTGGTTTTGCCAAATATCAAAATGAATCCGCCACAGGTATACAGGTGTTTCCCATCCTGAACCCTCCTCCCTCCTCCCTCCTCGTACCATCCCTCTGGGTCATCCCAGTGCACCAGCCCCAAGCATCTAGTATCGTGCATCGAACCTGGACAGGCCACTCGTTTCATATATGATATTATACATGTTTCAATGCCATTCTCCCAAATCATCCCACCCTCTCCCTCTCCCACAGAGTCCAAAAGACTGTTCTATACATCAGTGTCTCTTTTGCTGTCTCATATACAGGGTTATTGTTACCATCTTTCTAAATTCCATATATATGCGTTAGTATACTGTATTGGTGTTTTTCTTTCTGGCTTACTTCACTCTGTATAATAGGCTCCAGTTTCATCCACCTCATTACAACTGGTTCAAATGCATTCTTTTTAATGGCTGCATAATACTCCATTGTGTATATGTACCATAAAGTGCAAAGAAAATTAAAAAAAAAATACTAAAGAAAATGCATAAACTATAACTTTGTGCAGCAACATGGATGAATCTCACAACTGATTATGTTTAGCAAAGTAAACCAGAAACAAAAGAAAAGGCATGAAACCATTTATAAATTCAAAATCTGATGATTTGAGTAATTTTTCTTCATACAGATGCCCTTCTACAATTAAAAGAAATGTTTAGATTATCCATTTAAAAATCATAGGGAAACACCCCAAATGTCCATCACTAGGAGAATGGATAAACAATTTACTTTATTCACACAATGGCATACTATTCCACAATGAAACAAAAAGCTACTGATTACACAGAAATAAGTACGCCTGTCAGTGACATTAAGCTGAAAGAAAGAATCTGGGAACAAAAAGAATATATAATATGATTTGTTTATACAAAGTTGTAGAAGAAGCAAAAGTAACCTATAGTGAAAAAAGGAAAATGATTGCCTGTGTTATATGGTAAGATTTACTGGGAAAAAGGGACATGTGGGAACTTTCTGGGTTGAGGAAATGTTCTATGTCTTTGTAAGGGTATGAGCTAAGTGGGTATTGGCGTTTGTCAACTCTCATTGCATTGTACAATTTGGATTTGTACATTTCACTGTAAGTAATTTTTACTTATGTATAGAACAGTCTTATGGACTCTGTGGGAGAGGGAGAGGGTGGGAAGATTTGGGAGAATGGCATTGAAACATGTATAATATCATGTATGAAACGAGTTGCCAGTCCAGGTTCGATGCACAATACTGGATGCTTGGGGCTGGTGCACTGGGACGACCCAGAGGGATGGAATGGGGAGGGAGGAGGGAGGAGGGTTCAGGATGGGGAACACATGTATACCTGTGGTGGATTCATTTTGATATTTGGCAAAACTAATACAATATTGTAAAGTTTAAAAATAAAATAAAATAAAATTTTTAAAATTAAAAAAAATATATGTCTATAAGCAAAATAAGTGAATGAATGGGTGAATAGAGGGAATCTGGTATAAAGTGTATCCTTTGACCCTAAAATTCCACATGTAACAAAGTATTCTAAAGAGATGAGTCAATAGATGTTCACACAAGCCTCTAATTATTTATGTATCTATTCATCTACATCTATATATTTATTATATTGTAGTTATATGAAGTTTTTGTACATTATGAAACTTAGAATAATCTTCAAATCTTTATTTGGGGATCATTTGAATAAAATATGACATATAATGGAAAAGTACACAGCCATTCCAAGTTAGATTGTAGTTGAATGTTTATTGACAGGAAAAGAGGTCTATGATTTTTTAAGTACAAAAAAAGTCTATTTAAAATAGTAAATGTAGTATTATTCATTACAGCTAAAGATATTTGTGTATAGACATGTAGGTAGATGGGCTTCCCTGGTAGCTCAGACGGTAAAGAATCCACCTGCAATGCGGGAGACCTGGTTCAATCCCAGAGTTGGGAAGATCCCCTGGAGGAAGGGCATGGCAATCCACTCCACTATTCTTGCCTAGAGAATTCTGTGGACAGAGATGCCTAGCAGGCTACAGTCCATAGGTCACACAGAGTCGGATACAACTGAAGCGACGAAGCAGCAGCATGTAGGTAGATAGATACATAAATAGAACATATTCATGAGAAGATAGACACAAAACAGTTAACACTGTATATCTAGGAGTTAGAATTTGAAGTAAGGTTTACTTTAAAATTTATACTTTTTCTATATCAAAACATTTCATAATATGACCATATTATTTATATAAGCAAAGAAAATTGCTATTTTAATTCCAGAAAATAGAATACAAGTTACTTTAAATAATTTCTTTTGAAATTAATGTGATGAAATACATAATTTCTTCTCCCAGGTAATTAAAAATTTATTAATTATGTAGGGAAACAGATTAACAACAATTTCTGTATTCTCTGCCATTTATTTTCAGTCAGTAACAAGAATTTTTTGCCATTTCTTACATTAATAAACCATTCTTAAAATATACAAAGTAAGTATATTCTAATTAACTTGTCTTTTCTGGTGTGTGTATATGTCTGTGTATAATTTTTGTTTTAAATAGTATTTCTCTTATATCCATTGTTCATACACAGAAGGCAGATGGATGTCAGAGACAAGATAAGAAAAGACGTGTTTGTCTATCTTCCAGAAGTGAAGATTTCTAATTAATTTTGCTTTCACTTTACAGATGTCACTTGAGGTAAGCTATCAACTTTCGAACTGGCAGACTAGCTGATCAAAATTCAACTTGGCATTCTTCTTGGCATTCTTACAGGTTGCTTGATGTTATAATAAGCAGGAAAAAAAGTTTAAGGGTTGATTAAATCCTTATTAGTGGAAATGTGCAATGTGCACCCTCAAGAGCCTTTTGTTATAATACAAGGAAGTTTATTCCAAACTTCTTTACTCCAATGTGCTTAAGGGTAATGAATAATAAGCACAAAGAATTGTGAATAGAGGTAGAGACACTGTATAGTATTATGGATAATGATTATTTTTAACAAGTCATATGCCCAACTGTTGTTAATTACCATAGAGAATATGTAATAAATGAAAATGATGATCTTTAGCCTATTCAGAAAAGTCTAATTTTACTCTCAAATACATGCAAATTTATCCATAGAGTTTAATAGGCATTTAGACACATACAGCAGTACAAAATACCACTTCATTTACAAACAATTTAAAGCATATTCTGTCTTTATAGAGTGTCTCTTCAAAACGTCCATCATTTTTAAAGGGATTCTTATCAGAAGCTATTACTTATAGTGACTTAAAAAAAAAAATCAAAGTATCTTTCCCCCAGTGTCAAGCATCTTCATTTTCCAAAATAAAGATGGATTCATTGTTGTTGAATTGTTGTTCATATTAGGAAAGTCATGGTTTACCATAGTCTGGGAAACAGACTCAGATAGTTACTTGCATGCAGATGGTTATTGGGAAGTGCATCTGTGAGTGAGTGAAGGAAGGGGACTGGACAGAGGGAGTAGTTAACTCTCAAGCAATGGCACTAGGGGCCTTAACCAACCTCACAGGGAGCTCTGGAGCTGGGATGGTCCTAACAAGTATCCCAGATGGAGGCAAGGTTGCCCAGCCTTGGTAACCCCTTCGTCAATGAGTCATTGGAGGCAAGAGGCTTCCAGAAAAACTGTAACCTTTGGGAAAAGTAGCACCTTTAATCTGAATACAAGGCAGCTGGGTAAATAGAGCCACAGGCCTGAAGAGAGGGGGACTCTGGATGTTTTACCACAGAATCCATGACAACTAGTAAAAATTGCACCCATTGTTAGAAGATGTAAAAAAGAAAGTCGAAATCACTCATAATCCCATCAAGAATACATAAGCCAGATTAACATTTTTATGATCTTTGTATGATCACCTGGGCCTAAAACGCCACATGTCATTCTTGGGTGCTCCTTTTCTCTCTCTGACTCTGACATCCAATAAACTAGCAACTCAACAATATTATACACAAAATGTTTCTTAAACCAATTTCTTGTTCCAGTGTTATCCCCATTTCTGTAGCCCTAATTCAGGACCTCATTATCTCTTGCTTCATTTATGATGTCTAGTTTTGGTGATTTTTCAGCTCATTGGCTATTATTTCACTCCTCCTTTGCTTTCCAACAAAACTTGCTCTTCCTAACATACACCATAGTGTTTTCTGTTTTAAAGAATTTCCTTAATAGTATTCTTTCCCCTGAAATATTATTTCTGCATCTAATATACCAGAACCCTCTTCCAAACATATACACATACCCCTTTGCCTCCCTCCTCCACAATTTCACTCTCTGACTTAACTCTGTTTAACTCATCATCTTTTCAAGCTTTGCTTGCCCTTACACTCCCACCCTAGGCTGTGTTTTCAAATCACCCTCCATATATCTCTATTAGAACATTTACTATACTATGCTTAAAGACTTCCTGTGACTTCCCATTTTATTTAGAGTAAAATCCAAATTTACTCTGGTTTACAAAGCCCTACACAGTCTGACCTTTGCCTGCCTCTTTAGAATGTATCACAGTCTATCCACACTTCCTTCTTTATGTTCTTTAATTACATTGCCACCAAAGTCATTCATGTCTTTCAGACTTTTTGCTTTAGCTGTCTCCTATGCTAGGGATGTTATTTTCTGCAATCTTTACAGGACCTGCTCCTCCTTGCCATTGAGTTCCCTTGGTTAAATGTCATCTTCTGGGAGAGCTCTCTTGATCATTTCAGTTAAATAGTTACCCAGTCATTAACACATCACACTTTCATTTTCTTCACAGCACTCATGGGAAGGTATAACTACTTTGCTTACTGTCTGTCTATTCTCATTAGAATATAACCCTAGACCAACAGTGAACTTAGATTTACCTTATCTACCACTGTTTCCTCGGAGTCTAGAAAACTGCCTGATACACAGTAGTCTATTGATAAATTTTTGATAAATAAATGTTTTTATCTTTGTCCTGTTAGACTATATGTTTCTCAAAACTAGGACATGTACCTTAATTTGAAGTCCTTCTGTTTATCACTAACCCCAAATAAAATGCTTAGAAAAGAGCACAAGTTCAAAAATATTGCAGGATTTAACAGCTTTATTTTTCTAATTTGGGTAATTAATTGTGTCATTTCTGGGATCGTGTCCATTTGACCTACATTGTGATTGGCTGTTTTACATTTTTAACCTAAAATCCTAGCTTTGGAAAGTGCTTAGCTTTGCAACAACACAAGAGAAGACTCTACACATGGGCATCACCAGATGGTCAACATAAAATCAGATTGATTATACTCTTTGCAGCCAAAGATGGAGAAGCTCTATACAGTCAGCAAAAACAAGACTGGGAGCTGACTGGCTCAGATCATGAACTCCTTATTGCCAAATTCAGACTTAAATTGAAGAAAGTACGGAAAACCACTAGACCATTCAGGTATGACCTGTATCAAATTCTTTATGATTGTACAGTGGAAGTGAGAAATAGATTTAAGGGACTAGATCTGAAAGATAGAGTGCCTGATGAACTATGGACGGAAGTTCGTGACATTATACAGGAGATGGATCAAGACCATCCCCATGGAAAAGAAATGCAAAAAAGCAAAACTGCTGTCTGGGGAGGCCTTACAAATAGCTGTGAAAAGAAGAGAAGCAAAAAGCAAAGGAGAAAAGGAAAGGTATACCCATTTGAATGCAGAGTGCCAAAGAATAGCAAGGAGAGATAAGAAACCTTCCTTAGTGATCAATGCAAAGAAATAGAGGAAAACAACAGAATGGGAAAGACTAAAGATCTCTTCAAGACAATTAGAGATGTCAAGGGAACATTTCATGCACAGATGGGCTTGATAAAGGACAGAAATGGTATGGACCTAACAGAAGCAGAAGATATTAAGAAGAGGTGGCAAGAATACACAGAAGAACTGTACAAAAAAGATCTTCATGATCAAGATAATCATGATGGTGTGATCACTGACCTAGAGCCAGATATCCTGGAATGTGAAGTCAAGTGGGCCTTAGAAAGCATCACTGTGAACAAAGCTAGCAGAGGTGATGGAATTCCAGTGGAGCTATTTCAAATCCTGAAAGATGATGCTGTGAAAGTGCTGCACTCAATATGCCAGCAATTTGGAAAACTCAGCAGTGGCCACAGGACTGGAAAAGGTCAGTTTTCATTCCAATTCCAAAGAAAGGCAATGCCAAAGAATGCTCACACTACCCCACAATTGCACTCATCTCACACACTAGTAAAGTAATGCTCAAATTTCTCCATGCCAGGCTTTAGCAATACATGAACCATGAACTTCCAGATGTTCAAGCTGGTTTTAGAAAAGGCAGAGGAACCAGAGATCAAATTGCCAACATCAGCTGGATCATCGAAAAAGCAAGAAAGTTCCAGAAAAACATCTATTTCTGCTTTACTGATTATGCCAAAGCCTTTGACTGTGTGGATCACAATAAACTGTGGAAAATTCTGAAAGAGATGGGCATACTAGACCACCTGACGTGCCTCTTGAGAAACCTATATGCAGGTCAATAAGCAACAGTTAGAACTGGACATGGAACAAAAGACTGGTTCCAAATAGGAAAAGGAGTATGTCAAGGCTGTATATTGTCACCCTGCTTATTTAACTTCTATGCAGAGTACATCATGAGAAATGCTGGGTTGGAAGAAACACAAGCTGGAATCAAGATTGCCGGGAGAAATATCAATAACCTCAGCTATGCAGATTACACCACCCTTATGGGAGAAAGTGAAGAGGAACTAAAGAGCCTCTTGATGAAAGTGAAAGAGGAGAGTGAAAAAGTTGGCTTAAAGCTCAACATTCAGAAAACGAAGATCATGGCATCCAGTCCCATCACTTCATGGGAAATAGATGGGGAAACAGTGGAAACAGTGTCAGACTTTATTTTTTGGGGCTCCAAAATCACTGCAGATGGTGACTGAAGCCATGAAATTAAAAGACGCTTACTCCTTGGAAGGAAAGTTATGACCAACCTAGATAACATATTCAAAAGCAGAGACATTACTTTGCCAACAGAGTTCCGTCTAGTCAAGGCTATGGTTTTTCCTGTGGTCATGTATGGATGTGAGAGTTGGACTGTGAAGAAAGTTGAGGGCTGAAGAATTGATGCTTTTGAACTGTGTTGTTGGAGAAGACTGTTGAGAGTCCCTTGGACTTCAAGGAGATCCAGCCAGTCCATCCTAAAGGAGATCAGTCCTGGGTGTTCATTGGAAGGACTGATGCTGAAGCTGAAACTCCAATAATTTGGCCACCTCATGTGAAGAGTTGATTCACTGGAAAAGACCCTGATGCTGGGAGGGATTGGGGCCAGGAAGAGAAGGGGACTACAGAGGATGAGATGGCTGGATGGCATCTCTGACTCAATGGACATGAGTTTGAGTGAAGTTCAGGATCTGGTGACGGACAGGGAGGCCTGGCATGCTGTGGTTCATGGGGTCACAATGAGTTGGACACGACTGAGTGACTGAACTGAACTGAACCCAAAATCCTAGAGAAATATCCTAAGTCTGTAAATTAATTATTCTCTACTCAAAATCATGCATAGCCTGATTTTCTTCCTTCATTCCTTCCTGAAAAATGCAGAACAAAAGTTCTTGGTGTTTGCATGAAGAAGGCATGCTTAATGAGGGGGGACTGTTCCAGAGAGTTTCAGGGCCCACACCAGGAAACAAGCCTGAGGCTTAGCAGAGTTGGGAAGCTGGTTTCATACAGGTAGACTAGAAAAACATGTACATACATAGAGGTTAACAGAACCTAGATTTCTCACCATAAGATGTTACAGAAAAACCTGAATAAATGTTTTGGCTAATCCAATAAATATAACAAAATAAAAGAAAAGAAAGGCTAAAAATGAATGCTGTGGTGATGTTTTAGAATTGGATGTACTGGAAAGAATCCATGGTTTTAAACTTTTAAATATACAAGTATTTAGCTATAGAGATATAGATAGATAAAATTTTGCCCAGTGAGAAGTTCTGAGAGCAATGAGCTATTTATGGCCCATATCTTGGTCTCTAATGTTACTTTCCAAAGGGGGAAAAACAAAAAACAAAAAACAGGGCTCCTAAGTGTAATGGAGGGATTAAGTCAGTTAGTTGTGTCTGACTTTTTGTGACCCCATGGACTCCTCTGTTCATGAACTTCTCCAGGCAAGAATACTGGAGTGGCTTGCCATTTTCTTCTCCAATGGAGGGATTGATGGGTCAGAAAAAAGTACAAGATGAGCATGAAACATCCCATTGTGTCAGAAAGTAAGAAAAATTAAAGAATGTTGGGCATCTCAAAAAGACATTGATGCTATCTTGCAGGCATTCCTACTTGCCATAAATGGGACAATGTTAGCTTTAAAATTAGCAATCATAAATAAATAGATAAAGCAAAATAAATAAAATAATGATCCATATTAACATAGAAAGGATGAAATAAAGAAAAGGAAGGAAGGGAGGAAAAAGCTCTACCATAGATTGTAATGCTAAGTAATAAATGTAGAAGAAAGGATGGAATTAGAAAGTCTCCACTTGGCAATTGTGGTGATAATCTAGGCAATCGTGGCAATTGTGATAATCTAGGCAAAAGCCTTCAGTGATGCTAAAACTTATGAGTCAATGTTTAGTGAGAAGAGAGATATGCAGATGTCAAAGTATTGCCTCAAAAATACATGTTAAATATATGGCAAAACCAATACAATATTGTAAAGTTAAAAAATAAAATAAAAAAAATATAGATGGAACAAGTAACTTTACAGCAGAGATATCTGGCAGACATGAACTTCATCAGTTGTTGATAGCTAAAGCTCAACATTCAGAAAACGAAGATCACGGCATCCGGTCCCATCCCTTCATGGGAAATAGATGGGGAAACAGTGGAAACAGTGTCAGACTTTATTTTTCTGGGCTCCAAAATCACTGCAGATGGTGACTGCAGCCATGAAATTAAAAGACGCTTACTCCTTGGAAGAAAAGTTATGACCAACCTAGATAGCATATTCAAAAGCAGAGACATTACTTTGCCAACAAAGGTCTGTCTAGTCAAGGTTATGGTTTTTCCAATGGTCATGTATGGATGTGAGAGTGGGACTGTGAAGAAAGCTGAGTGCCAAAGAATTGATGCTTTTGAACTGTGGTTTTGGAGAAGACTCTTGAGAGTCCCTTGGACTGCAAGGAGATCGAACCAGTCCATTCTGAAGGAGGTCAGCCCTGGGATTTCTGTTGAGGGAATGATGCTGAAGCTGAAACTCCAGTACTTTGGCCACCTCATGTGAAGTGTTGACTCATTGGAAAAGATTCTGATGCTGGGAGGGATTGGGGGCAGGAGGAGAAGGGGACGACAGAGAATCAGATGACTGGATGGCATCACTGACTCGATGGACGTGAGTCTGAGTGAACTCTGGGAGTTGGTGATGGACAGGGAGGCCTGGCATGCTGCGATTCATGGGGTTGCAAAGACATGACTGAGCGACTGAACTGAACTGAACTGAATATCACCAATTAAAGGATAAATTAAATTCACCACCTTATAAGATATAAGATATACTGAGAAAAATACAGCTTCCTTTCTGTAATACTTGTGCCAAAAATGTATAACCTGAATCTAACCAGAAAGGAACATGAGACACAGAGGTATATTTTACCAAATAACTAGCCTGTGATTTTCAAAAGTGTCAAAGTTAAGAAAGTGAAAAAAGAGTAAGGAATTGTTCTAGATTGAAGGAGACTAAAGGAATTCATATGCATATTCCAATGAGCTATCCCATTTGGATCCTTTATGTGGGAAGAATGAAGGATCTTATTGGAACCATTGATGGAATTTGAAATGGGTACATGGATAAGCTGTCACCAATGAATGCCTACTTATTAATTTTGGTGGTTGTACTATGGTTATTTGGGCTTCCTAGGTGGCTCAGTGGTAAAGAATCTGCCTTCCAGTGCAGAAGACACAAGAGATGCGGGTTCAATCCCCTGGAGAAGGAAATGGCAACCCACTCCAGTATTGTTGCCAGAAAATTCCATGGACAAAGGAGCCTGGTGGGCTACAGTCCATGGAGTTGCAAAGAGTTGGACACAATTGAAGCGACTTACAACAAAGTAAAACACTATGGTTATATAGAGAGTGTATTTCTAGAAAATAGGTATCAAAGTATTCCTAGGTAACATGGCATCAATGTGCTCTCCAATGACTCAAGAAAAAAATATATATACTTCTTTTATACTTTTTTAAGTCTGAAAATATTTCTAAAAATATGAACATTTCCAGTTTAATTATAGAGTATTCATTAAATAATGAGCATTTTGGTAGTATTTGAGTGTGTCTATTCATAGATTTAAGCCCCTCCTGCTGCTTTAGGAACCTCTGGGATCCTCTGGGAAGATTGCAACCCAGGGATCAAACCCAGGTCTCCTGTATTGCAGGCAGATTTTTTACCAGCTGAACCACAAGGAAAGCCGTAGAAACCTCACTGAAACTCAAATATTCTGTCTTTTCAGCTTCTTTTAAAGAGATCCCCCCACCCCCGTCCCATAATATTTAAATATATTCAAGTCTCTCTAATCTTAAAACAAACAAATGTGCAACCAAATAAAACTTATTTGAGACAATTGCTTTGTCATTAAGTCGTTTCTGACTCTTTCAGACCCTATGGACTGTAGCTCACCAGGCTCCTCTGTTCATGGGATTTTCTAGGCAAGAATCCTGGAGTGAGTAGCCATTTACTTCTCCATTCTTGACGCTACATATTCCTTATTAGTCCTATATTTCAAAGCTAAACTTGAAAGATCAGTCTGTTCGCTTTGCCCACATTTTCCTTCAAATTCTAACATTATACTGAAATGACTGTTTTTGGCCATAGTAACCAATGATCTTTCAGTGTCATATCTTTTTATGAACAGTAGTTCATGGGGTTCTCAAGGAAAGAATGCTGAAGTGGTTTGCCATTCCTTTCTCCAGTGGACCACGTTTTGTCAGAATTCTCCACCATGACCCATCCATCTTGGGTGGCCCTACATGGCATGGCTTATAGTTTCACTGAGTTAGACAAGGCTGTAATGCAAGTAATCAGTTTGGTTAGTTTTCTGTAATTGTGGTTTCCATTCTGTCTTCCCTCTGATGGATAAGGATAAAAGGCTTGTGGAAGCTTCCTGATGGGAGAGACTGGCTGTGGGGGAATCTGGGCCTTTTGGGGCCATGCTCAGTAAATCTTTAATCCAATTTTCTGTTAATGGGTGGGGCTGTGTCCCTTCCCTATGGTAGGGTAATGGTGGTAATGGAGACCTCCTTCAAAAGGACTTATGCAAGGACTGTTGTATTCAGTGCCTGTGACCCCAGGGCAGCCACTGTCAACCCATCCCTCCACCTGAGACTCCTGGACACTCACAGGCAAGTCTGGCTCACTCTCTTGTAGGGTCACTGCTCCTTTCTTCTGGGTCCTGGTGAGCACAAGATTTTGTTTGTGCCCTCCAAGAGTCTGTTTTCCCAATCCTATGGAAGTTCTGTAATCAAATCCCAATGGCCTTCAAGTCAAATTCCCTGGGTGTTCTCAGTCCCTTTGCCAGATCCCCAAGTTGGGAAATCTGTTGCGTGCCTTAGAACTTTTGCAACAGTGCAAAAACATCTTTGGTATCATTTTTCTCCAGTTTGTGGGTTGTCTCCTCTGTGGCTCTAAGGTGGGGTTCACATGCCACACCTTTCAGGTCTGCTGCAGCCAGAGCCTCTGTCCCCACATCAGGTCACTGCAGGCCCATGCCTCTGCAGGAGACATTCAAACATTCAAAGGCAGGTCTGGCTCAGTCTCTTGTGGGGTCCCTGGGTCCTGGTATGCACACTATTTTGTTTGAGTCCTCTAAACATCTCTGATGGTTGTGGGGTTTGATTCTAAATGTGATTTAGCCCCTCCTACCACCTTGTTAGGGCTTCTCCTTTGCCCTTGGACATGGGGTATCTTTTTCTGGTGGGATCCAACATTCTCTTGTTGATGTTTGTTCAGTGGTTAGTTGCAGTTTTGGAGTTCTCACAGGAGGTGATGAGCCAAAGAATGTTCAAACTGCTACACAAGTACACTCATCTCACACACTAGCAAAGTAATGCTCAAAATTCTCCACACTAGGCTTCAACAAAGGACTTCCAGGTGTTTAAGCTGGATTTAGATAAGGCAGAGGAACCAGATATCAAATTGCCAACATCCACTGGATCATATAAAAAGCAAGAGAGTTCCAGAAAAACATCTACTTATGCTTCATGGACTACACTAAAGCCTTCGACAGTGTGGATCACAACAAATTGTGGGAAATACTTCAAGAGATGGGAATACAAAACCACCTTACGTGCCTCCTGAGAAATCTGTATGCAGGTGAAGAAGCAACAGTTAGAACCGGACATGGGATGACGGTCCAATTCCAAGTTGAGAAAGGAGTCTGTAAAGGTTGTGTATTGTCACCTTGCTTATTTAAGTTATATTCAGAGTCCATCTTGTGAAATGCCAGACTGGATGAAGCACAAGCTGAAATTAAGATCACAGGGAGAAATATCAATAACCTCAGATGTGCAGATGATACCACCTTTATGGCAGAAAGTGAAGAGGAACTAAAAAGCCTCTTGATGAAAGTCAAAGAAGAGAGTGATAAAGCTGGCTTAAAACTCAACATTCAAAAAACTAAGATCATGGCATTCAGTCCCATCACTTCATGTCAAATAGATGGGGAAACAATGGAAACAGGGACAGACTTTATATTCTTGGGCTCCAAAATCACTAAAGATGGTGACTGCAGCCATGAAATTAAAAGATGCTTGCTCCTTGGAAGAAAAGCTATGACCAACCTAGACAGCATATTAAAAAGCAGAGACATTACTTTGCCAACAAAGGTCCATCTAGTCAAAGCTTTGGTTTTTCCAGTAGTCATGTATGGATGTAAGATTTGGACTATAAAGAAAGCTGAGTGCCAAAGAATTGATGCTTTTGAACTGTGGTGTAGGAGAAGGCTCTTGAGAGTCCCTTGGACACAAGGAGATCCAACCAGTCAGTCCTAAAGGAAATCAACTCTGAATATTTATTGGAAGGACTGATGCTGAAGCTGAAACTCCAATATTTTGACCACCTGATTTGAAGAACTGACTCATTGGAAAAGCCCCTGATGCTGGGAAAGATTGCAGGTAGGAGGAGTAGGGGATGACAGAGATGAGATGGTTGGCTGGCATTACTAACTTGACGGGCATGAGTTTGAACAAGCTCTGGGAGTTGGTGATGGACAAGGAAGCCTGGTGTGCTGCAGTCCATAAGGTTGCGAAGAGTCGGACACAACTGAGCAACTGAACTGAACCAATGATCTTCCAGATGCCAAATCCAATGATGACTTTACAGTCTTTTCCAAGTGTTCAAAGCTACCACTGGCATTGTTGATAAAGTGATAGTTCTAATATCCATGAATGAGCACATTAATGCTTTGCTTAAAGCAGTTTAATGATATCCCAAAGCAATTAGAATAAATTCCATAAATCTCTTGAATAAAATATAAAGATCAAGATCTGATACCTGCCTGCTTTTCAGGTCTCATCTCTTGTCTCTCCCTCGCTCCCAACCAGTCATGCTGAAATCTGCACAGTTCATTCAATTTCTGTAGTCTCAGCACTGATCCCAGCTACAGGCAGATATGAGTTCAGTTCAGTTCAGTTCAGTCATTCAGTCGTGTCTGACTCTTTGTGACCCCATGAACTGCAATACGACAGGCCTCCCTGTAATTAAGTAAATATTCAATTAATGAGTGCATGCTATTTGCCTAAATTTGTACTAGATGCTGTGGAAAATGCAAAGAAATATTTGAAATCATGACTATTCAAGGACACACACAGCTAACATTACATTCAGTGATGAAAGGATTAAAACTTTTCCTCTAAAATCAGCAACAAGACATAAATATCTGTTTGACCACTATTACTTGGCATTGTGCTGGAAGTCCTAGACAGAGCAATTAGACAATAAAAACAAATAAAAGATATCCAAATTGAAAAGGATGGACTATAAATACCTCAATTCACAGATGATATGGTGAAAAAAATACATGGAGAATTTCAAAGAACCCACAAGAAAGCTAATAGAGCTAGTAAATTAATTCAGAAAATTTACATGGTATAAAATGACATGTAAAAATCAGTTATGGCTGTATATCAGCAATAAGCAATCAAAAAAGAGGACTTCCCTGGTGGTCTAGTGGTTAAGACTCTGACCTTCCATTGCAGGTAGTGTGGGCTTAGTCCCTTACCAGGGAACTAAGATCTCACAAGATGCGCAAACTATGGAAAACAGTTTGGCAGCTCTTTGAAAATCTAAACATACAACTAGCATATGATCCAGCCATTCTGTTCTTTAGTATATACCTAAAAGAATCTTAAACAAGGACTCAGATACTTAAATTTAAACAAGGGCTTCCCTGGTAGATTAGTGGTAAAGAATCCACCTGCCAGTACTGGAGACAGGTTCAACTCCTGGTCCAGGAAGACCCCACATGCTGCAGCACAACTAAGCCTGGGCACCACATCTATGAGTCTGTGCTCTAAAGCATGGGAACTGCAACTACATGAGCCCATGTGCGGCAACTACTGAAGCCTGTGCACTCTAGAGCCTGTGCTCTGTAACAAAAGAAGCCACTGCAATGCAAAGCCTGAGCACCACAACTACAGAGTGGCCCTTGCTTGCTGTAACTAGAGAAAAGTCTGCGTAGCAAGGAAGACCCTGTACAGCCAAAAGTAAATAAATAAATAGAATAAATAAAATTATAAAAAATAATCAAATGGGAACTAACTAATATATAAATCAGCTAGAAATTTTGGAAAATATTTGCACTGCCTCCAACACCCTGTTTGAATTTATGACATATCAAGTATTCAGATTGATAAGAACAACATCAAGTTCTCAATAGAAAAAGACAAAAAAATTGAACAGATATTCCCCATAATGGAAAATTAATGATTGAACAGGTTAGAAAACATGAGTTGTCACTAAGTGTAATCAAACAGATGCCATCTTGGTATTTTGTGAAAGTACAAACACGTTTATAATCATAAGTAATATTGGTAAGGTGTTAATGTATGTCAACTGAAGTGGCATTAAAAATTGGAATAAATCTCTTAAAGAGAAATATGGCAATGTGAGCTATACACCACAAAATATACACATCCTTTGACTCAGTAGCTCCACTGCTATTTGTTCTTTTCAAAAAAGAATCAGAAAAAATATGTGCATTAAAATATCCATTGAGCTGTTTACCTATAGAAGACTGTACTGGTCATTATTATTTACCTTTAGTGAAATGACTTAATAAATTTTGGTAGATCAGCATGTTAAAAGAGAAAGTATATTATAATACTAATCATCAAGACTATGAAAGTATGAAAATAATTATGATATAATATAGAAACTGATAGGTAAACTATGAGTGAAATGATGTAAAAATGTCTCAGGGTGAAAGGCAACCCAACCTACCTGAGTTAAAACAGTTGCTATGTTAGTGTTAGGATTTTGTGCTCTTTGTTTTTATTTTTATATTTATCTTGAATGCCAAGATTTGTAGGACTAAAGTGTTATTTCTTTTAAGACTAAAGTATAATGTCTTTTAATTACTCCTCTATCAGGTAATAGGTTAAATTTAGTTACACGGTGGAGAGCACCTAACTAAGGGTACCATTAGGGGCCAGGATACAGTGGACTGAGAGAAGTTGAGACTTAGGAGAAGAAATTGATGAAAAATGGTTGGAAGATGAGCTTAACTACCAATGAGATCGAGAATCCCTAAAGTAAAACTTTGACTCCTGTTTCTTTCTTTTTTTTTTTTTTCCCCAAATTAGCCCTTGGCTTGTTCTCAGAAAAGAACTCTGAATGAGAAACTATTAAGAATATAACTGTTATTTATTGGTCCTAGAAAATCAAGTTGGAAAAATAAGAGGCATGAGGTTAGTTATATCTTCTTGTCCTAGATATAGATGTATATGGATTAATCATTCAAAATGTCAAGATCTGAGTGAGAAAGACTACCAGATCTCTGGTGGCTAATATTTATGGTTTGGTGTGATTTCTAGTTTTCTTTTGTTTGGCTTAATTTGCATTTTACTTTTAAGTTCTGTTTGGTAGCCAGTCTACATTTTTATTTTTTTTTTCATTAATTAATTTATTTTAATTGGAGGCTAATTACAATATTGTGGTTTTTGCCATACTGGCTACATTTTTAAATGAAGTTTGAATGTATTGGTGCATGAGCATTTCTCTGCAGCCTAATGAAAACATGTTACCAAAGTGCATTGTTGTAGCATTGAAATTTATCTCAGGTAATAAGGAGCATGGAAATGAACCTCTGTTTAGCCCCTGAGGCAAGGGAGGGAACCTGAGCATCAGAAAAGTCCACTAGAAAATGCATGCTGTAGTATCATAACTTCAGCAATGCTTTGAAATTGTCAGCTTATATCATGAGGACAAGTGTGAATCAGCGGTAGCACTGGTAGGCCCAGAATATTAGTGGTGACAATCACGTACTAGTTCAAATATTCTAATCAATCAGGAAGATTTTTAATTAATCCTAATTGTTTTATTATGGTTCCTCATAAGGTTATTCATCAATAACCTCAGATATGCAGATGACACCACCCTTATGGCAGAAAGTGAAGAGGAACTAAAAAGCCTCTTGATGAAAGTGAAAGTGGAGAGTGAAAAAGTTGGCTTAAAGCTCAACATTCAGAAAACGAAGATCATGGCATCCAGTCCCATCACTTCCTGGGAAATAGATGGGGAAACAGTGGAAACAGTGTCAGACTTTATTTTTCTGGGCTCCAAAATCACTGCAGATGGTGACTGCAGCCATGAAATTAAAAGACGCTTACTCCTTGGAAGGAAAGTTATGACCAACCTAGATAGCATATTCAAAAGCAGAGACATTACTTCGCCAACAAAGGTTCGTCTAGTCAAGGCTATGGTTTTTCCTGTGGTCATGTATGGATGTGAGAGTTGGACTGTGAAGAAGGCTGAGCGCCGAAGAATTGATGCTTTTGAACTGTGGTGTTGGAGAAGACTCTTGAGAGTCCCTTGGACTGCAAGGAGATCCAACCAGTCCATTCTGAAGGAGATCAGCCCTGGGATTTCTTTGGAAGGAATGATGCTAAAGCTGAAACTCCAGTACTTTGGCCACCTCATGGGAATAGTTGACTCATTGGACTCTGATGCTGGGAGGGATTGGGGGCAGGAGGAGAAGGGGACGACAGAGGATGAGATGGCTGGATGACATCACTGACTCGATGGACGTGAGTCTGAGTGAACTCTGGGAGTTGGTGATGGACAGGGAGGCCTGGCATGCTGCAATTCATGGGGTCACAAAGAGTGGGACATGACTGAGCGACTGATCTGATCTAGCCACACTGCTTCTGGGTTTCAATTGTGGTTTGCATTTGATGGCTATGATGGCTCCACCCACTACACCTGACTTAGCAGTATTGCCTTGCTTCCATGGCTGCCCAGCTTTCATCCACAGGCATTTCCCATCACAGTCTCCTCCGTCACATCCCTTCAATCTGTCTCTCTGCAGTCAAAAGCAGCCCTTGCTCTGGGATTGCTCCACAGTCCCTAAACTCCATTTCCCAGCCACTATGCCTTCCAGGGGACTGGCGTCCCTGTCCGGGGTATGTATGGCTGTGGCAAGGACTGTCTGATTCTCATACCATTTAGGCTGCCACAGATTAGCTGTTTCACTCTCAGCCTTAAATGTTCCTCCTCTGACTCAGTTGCTCCAATGTGGGGATCGGACCTCTGCTTCATTTCCCCCATTCATTGAGGGCAGGTCCAGTCCTACTAACACTCCTGTTTTTTCCCCCTAGTTCCTTCATCCTACCGAGTTTTGTGTGGTTGTATATATAACCTTTTCCACTGGTCAGGTGCTTCTGTCCACTCTTAGCTGGTGTTCTTCATCTGGTATTCCCATCTCTTTAAAGAATTTTCCATAGTTTGCTGTAACCCACACAGTCAAAGGCTTTAGCATAGTCAATGAAGCAGCAGTAGATGTTTTTCTAGAACTCTCTTGCTTTTTTGATGATCCAATGGATGTTGGCAATTTGATCTATGCTGCCTTTTCTAAATCCAGCTTGAACATCTGGAAGTTCTTGGTTCACATACTGTTGAAGACTAGCTTGACGAATTTTGAACATTACTTTGCTAGCATGTGAGATGAGTGCAATTGTGCAATAGTTTGAACATTCTTTGGCATTGCCTTTCTTTGGGATTGGAATGAAAACTGACCTTTTCCAGTCCTGTGGCCACTGCTGAGTTTTTCAAATTTGCTGGCAAGTTGAGTGCAGCACTTTCTCAGCATCATCTTTTAGGATTTGAAGTCGCTCAGCTGGAATTCCATCACGTCCACTAGCTTTGTTCATAGTGATGCTTCCTAAGGCCCACTAGACTTCACATTCCAGGATGTCTGGCTCTAGTAAAGCAACTGTACTCCAATAATTCTTTTTTTAAATAACATCTTAATGATGTTATTTATGAGCTATGAAAGATAAGAAAATATTTTTTAGAAATGAAAGTTTTACTGTTTACAAATCAGAGCAGCTAATTAATTTTGATTTATAACTTTTAAGAGCTTTTAAAAGCTGTTAAGACACAATAATATAAAATATTTTCTTTGGAGTCAGAAACAAGCTTTCTTCCTGTACTCTTCAGAAATAATCATCCCCCAAATTAAGGGAAACATTACAGTTTTGCCTGTTCACAAAAGTTATATAATAATGCTGTTATGATCACACCTTTGAAGCTAGTGCAAGTACATCTACAAATGTTTGAATATAATCACTAGGTGTGGTGTATTTATAATATAAAGATTATAAATACAGAATTTTACAAATCTGGCCTGCAAGTTTTGTTTTATAATCTGCATATGATTTTTTCATCATTATTTCTAATCATCTTATTTTAGTTGTGCATATCAGCATTCAAGACTTTCAGTGCTAGAGTTTATCATTATCCCAGCATGCAAAGTAAAATTCAAAAAGAAGAAAATCTTAGTTAAACGGTGATCATTCAGATTCTAAAATGTATGATGTTATCCATTTATTCAACTTCAAAAAAGTATGGCTTTCATTATTAGGTTACAATGGATCAAGATTTGTGTCCACACTAATGTTGTCCTCATTTCCATTTATATTAAACTGGTATTTGTTTTTTTAAAGGAGGCACATGAGTGAACAGAGCCTTACCCAATCTGTGTTTGTTCAGCTTGTAACATGCACAATAGCAAATTCAATCTTGTTAAGAGGCTTATTCCTCCACTGTAGAACTTAACTTGAATTGCAAGAAAGTTTGAATTTGCATGGGTTATGTATTTGTGTGGAGAATGAACTGAAGTACTTTAAAGACCTTTTTCTTTCTCAATAATAAATTGCTTATGACTGCTTAATTTCAAACATCTTTTCCCAATGCATTGCTCAGCTGGGGGGGAAAAATCTTCATTTCAGTAATAGAAAAGTCAAGTTCATTTGAAAAAATAACATCTGAAATGTCAATGAAACCACACCTATTAACACTCACAAGGACAATTTCTCACTTAGGTAAGTTCCTTAAAGCAAACAATTTTTCTTCAGTGAAGTGTAATTATTTTAAGTCAAGTAACAAGACATTGGACACACACCCGTAATAGTCCCTTTGTTAGCAAACTGTGTTTTGATACACATATAAAGCTATTTTACCAAGGATCTTTTCTGTTAAGAATGTTAATTTTAATACTATATCAAAGAAAAGGAAGCTAACTCTCTTCACCCACATGAAAAGAATTCTAATTAAAATTTGGTCATATTGCAATCATGTAGGTCACTTTGTTAATCTATAGTCAAATGTGGACAAAAGTAAATGAGTACTGTTTTTACTGCACTGCCTTAGGTGATGGGGTTGGTAAGATAAGGTGGCTGCCATTGGGCACAAAGTTGAGAAACCTATGGAACAGAGTCACACACACACACACACACACCCCAATATATCTCAGTGGAGAAATAGTACTAGGAAGGAGTCAAAAGATAATTCAACCCTGGCCATAGCAATTATCAACTGTGACCTTGGCAAATTACTTAAACATTCTGCTAAGCTTTCGGTAGGCTCTCGGAGTCAGCTTTCGGTAGGCTCTCGGAGTTGGTGATGGACAGGGAGGCCTGGTGTGTTGCAGTCCATGGGTTGCAAAGAGTCAGATATGACAGAGAGACTGAACTGAACTGAAATTTTCAGTTTCTGCCTTGAGAAAAAAAAAAGTGAGAAAATAATCAAAAATAGTATTTTCCATATTCAGTTCAGTTCAATTCAGTCACTCAGTCGTGTCCAACTCTCTGCAACCCCATGGACTGCAGCACACCAGGCTTCCCTGTCTATCACCAACTCATGGAGCTTGGTCAAACTCATGTCTATTGAGTCGGTGATGGCATCCAACAGTCTCATCATCTGTCATCCCCTTTTCCATATTAAAGGAAACTAAAGACATAGGCAACTAAATGTGCAATCTTTGAGTGGTTTTTGGACATCAGGAGGACAATGGCAATGACCAAATAAAGTGAAAATGAAAGTGTTAGTTGCTCAGTCTTGTCCAATTCTTTACAATCTCATGCACTGTAGCCCATCAGGCTCCTCTGTCTTGGAATTCTCCAGGCAAGAATACTGAAGTGGGTAGCAATTCCTTTCTCCAGGAATCTTCCCTACCTAGGGATTGAACCTGGGTCTTCCACATTGCAGGCAGATTCTTTACTATCAGAGTCACCAGGGAAACCCATGACCAAACAAGGTGAGTGTTAATTTCCAGATTTTTATGATTGTACTGTAGTTACAGAATTCTCTCTCCCTCTCTCCATCTCTGTGTCTGTCTCTGTCTCTCTCTCTCTTTGAGAAGTGGAGGCAATTACCACTGAAATATTTAAAGGTAAAGGGGCATAATATATTCAGTTTACTCCAAAATGTTAAAGGGAGAAGGGGAGGGGAAAGAACCAGTGACTAAACAAATGTGGTAAAGAATTAGCATTTGGGGAATCTGGGTGAAGGACATAATGCAATATTTTGTACTATTTAATTATTTTGTTCTTTTCTAATTTTAAGGTGGAATCTGAGGTTGTTGATTTGAAACCTTTCTTTCTTTCTAATATAAATATTTAGTGCTATGCATTTCTTAAAGTTGCAGCCTACAAAACTAGATAAGTTCTATTTTCATTGTCATTCAGATAAAAATGATTTCTATATTTTATTATTTATTCCTAGTCCCATGGGTTATTTAGAAGTATGTTATTTATTTTCTAAGTAACTGAAAACCTCCTGGACAAAATAACACTATTGGTAACTCTGCCAAATATTTAAGGAAGGAATAATGCTAATTTTACACATACTTTTCTAGACAAGTGAAGAAGAAACATTTCCAAAGCTCATGAAGTCAATATCACCTTGATACCAAAAGTATGAAGTGAAGTGAAATGAAGTGAAGTCGCTCAGTCGTGTCTGACTCTTTGCGATCCCATGGATTGTAGCCTACTAGGCTTCTCCGTCCATGGGATTCTCCAGGCAAGAATACTGGAGTGGGTTACCATTTCCTTCTCCAGGGGATCTTCCCAACCCAGGGATCGAACCCAGGTCTCCCGCATTGGAGGCAGACACTTTAACCTCTGAGCCACCAGGGAAGCCCACCAAAAGTATACATTATAATAAAATAAAACCACAGAACAACATTTCTAATAAACATAAACACAAATTTCATTAACAAAATTTTAGCAAATTATATCCAGAAATACACTTAAAAGAGAATATAACCCTCCCTGCTGTGCTGTGTACTTAGTAACTCAGTCATGTGTGACTGTTTGCATCCCCATGTACTTAAGACCACCAGGCTCCTCTGTCTATGGGGATTCTCCAGGCAAGAATACTGTAAAGAGTTGCCATGCACTCCTCCAGGGGATATTCCCAACCCAGGGATCGAACCCAGGTCTCCTGCATTATAGGTGGATTCTTTGCTTCCAGAGCCACCGGAGAAGCCCTCCCAAGAGGGGTTTATCCTAGGAATGCAAAGTTATTTTAACATTTGAAAACCAATGTAAATTATTTAAAGACCAAAAAAAAAAAAGTATGGTCATCTCAATCGAGCAAGAAAAAGTATTTGACAAAAACATCACCCATTCATGATAAAAATTCTTAGTAAAACAGGAATAGAACAGAACTTCCTCAACTTTATGTATTTTGACAAAAAACTTAAAGCTTACATCATACTTAATACTGAAAGACTGAATGCTTTTCTTTTAAAAACAGATAAAAAGGAAAAAATCCATTCTCACTACTTCAATTTATGGAGAAGGAAATGGCACCCCATTCCAGTACTCTTGCCTGGAAAATCCCATGGGCGGAGGAGCCTGGTGGGCTGGAGTCCATGAGGTCGCTAAGAGTCAGACACGACTGAGCGACTTCAATTTACAGTGAACTGAAAGTTCTAGTCAGTGCATTAAGGCTAAAATTAGAAATACTGACTATTTGCAGTGCTGACGAATATACAGAGGAACCAAAACACTCCTACTGCTACTGCTAAGTCACTTCAGTAGTGCCCAACTCTGTGTGATCCCATAGACGGCATCCCACCAGGCTCCACCATCCCTGGGATTCTCCAGGCAAGAACACTGTAGTGGGTTGCCATTTCCTTCTGGGAGTGTAAATTAGTGCAACCTCTTTGGAAAATAGCTTCATAATTTCTTGTAATGTTAAGCATACCCTTACCATATAAATCAGCTCTTCCACATCAAGGTAACTACCCCAGAGAAATTATGTCATATATTTACACAAAGACTTATGGATAAATGGTTACAGCAGCTTTATTTATAATAGGCCATGTTGTTGTTCACTTGCCCAGTAGTGACCAACTCTTTGCGACCCCATGGACTGCAGCAGGATAGGTCTCCCTGTCCCTCACCATCTCCCAGAGTTTGCTCAAGTTCACGTTCATTGCATTGCTGATGCTGTCCAGACATCTCATCCTCTGATGCCCTCTTCTCCTTCTGCTCTCAATCTTTTCCATCATCACGGACTTTTCCAATGAGTCAGCTGTTCACATTAGATGACCAAAATAATGGGGCTTCAGCTTCAGCATCAGTCTCTCCAGTGAATATTCAGGGTTGATCTCCCTTAAGATTGACTGATTTGATCTCCTTGCTGTCCACAGGACTTTCAGGAGTCTTCTCTAACACCACAGTTCGAAGGCATCAATTCTTTGACATTCTGCCTTCTTTAAAGTCCAGCTCTCACAACTGTATGTGAGCACTGGGAAGATCAGAGCCTTGACTATACAGACCTTTGTCGGCAGAGTAATGTCTCTGCTTTTCAACACACTGTCTAGGTTTGTCATTGCTTTCCTGCCAAGAAGCAATTGTCCCCTGATTTCTTGGCCACAGTCTCTGTCCTCAGTGACTTTGGAGCCCAAGAAGAGGAAATCTGTCACTACTTCCACCTTTTCCCCTTCTGTTTGACATGCAGTAGTGGGGCCAGATGCCATGACCTTAGTTTTTTTAATATTTAATCTTAAGCTGGCTCTTTCATTTTCCTCCTTCACCCTCATCAAGAGGCTCTTTAGTTCCTCTTTGCTGTTGGCCATTAGAGTGGTATCATCTGAGGTTGTTGATGTTTCTCCCACATATCTTGATTCCAGTTTGTAACTCATCCAGCCTGGCATTTCTCATGATGTGCTCAGTGTATAGGTTAAACAGGGTGACTGCAGACAGCCCTGTCGTACTCCTTTCTTAATCCTGAACTAATCAGTTGTTCCATACAGGGTTCTAACTGTTGCTTCTTGACCTGCATAAGGTTTCTCAGGAGACAGGGAAGATGATCTGGTATTCCCATCTCTCTAAGAGCTTTCCACAGTTTGTCATGACCTACATAGTCAAAGGCTTTAGTGTAGTCAATGAAACAGAAATAGATGTTTTGTTTTTTTTTTTTCTGAAATTTCCTTGCTTTCTCTATAATCCAACAAATGTTGGCAATTTGATCTCTAATTCCTCTTCCTTTTCTAAACACAGCTCTGACATCTGGAATTTCTCAGTTTGCATAATGCAGAAGCCTAGCATCCAAAATTTTGGCTTAGATGGTAAAGAATCTGCCTGCAATATGGGAGACCTGTGTTTGACCCCTGGGTTGGGAAGATCCCCTGAAGGAGGGCATGGAAAACCACTCCAGTATTCTTGCCTGGAGAAATCCATGGACAGAGGAGCCTGGCAGGCTATAGTCCATGGGGTCACAAAGAGTCAGACACAGCTGAGAAACTAAGCACAGCCCATAACTGGACACAATCCAAGTGTCCATGAAAACTGAATGGATTAAAAAAAAATTCTGGTATGTACATATAATAGAATACTACTAAGCAATAAAAGTTAATGAGATAGTCATACACATAATTGCAGAAATGAACTTCAAAATAATTTTGTGGAGCCCCCCAAAATAAAGTCTGTCACTGTTTCCATTGCTTCCCCGTCTATTTGCCATGAAGTGATGGGACCAGATGCCATGATCTTAGTTTTCTGAATGTTGAGTTTTAACCCAATTTTTCACTCTTCTCTTTCACTTTCATCAAGAGGCTCTTTAGTTCTTCTTCGCTTTCTGCCATAAGCATGGTGTCATCTGCATATGTGAGGTTATTGATATTTCTCCCGGCAATCTTGATTCCAGGTTGTGTTTCATGTCAATTATACCTCAATAATGATGAAAAAAATAAAAATGTAACTCATGAAATAATAGGACATTTCTCACAAGATATTTGAAAACAAAATGAGATCACAGAACCTACTATAATTATCTGAACCTCAAAGGTTCATGAAAAAATGTTGTACAGTTTTATGTACTACAAATATGTAATGTGATTTTCATTTTTATTAATATACCTAACTAATAAAAATTACAATAAGGACTGAAGAGTGCTGAAGGGAATGTGTATTGTTCATTGTTTCTTGCATTCTACTGAAATACTGAAGTTTATGGATGATTACTATTTAAACAATCATCAAAGAAATATCCAGCTCCAGAAAGCTTCACAGGAAAATTCTACCAAACATATAAAGAAGAATTTATACCTATCCTTCTTAAACTATTCCAAAAATTGGAGAAAACAGCACTCTCAAATTCATTCTATAAGGCCACCATTACCCTATACCAAACAGACAAAGACACTACAAAAAAGGAAATTACAGGCCAATATCTTTGATGAATATAGATGCAAAAATCCTTAATAAAATATTAGGAAACCAAATTCATCAATATATAAAAAGGATCGTACATCATGATCAAGTGGCAGTTAGGATGCAAGGATGGCTCAGTATTCACAAATCAATTAATCTGATATACCACATTAACAAATTGAAGAATAAAAATCACATAATCCTCCCAAAAGATGCAAAAAAAGCATTTGACAAAATTCAACATCTATTCATGATAAAAATGCTCATCAAAATGGGTATTGACAAAACATATCTCAACATCATAAAGGCCATTTATGACAAATCCATAAACATCATGCTCAATGGTGAAAAGCTGAAAGCCTTTCCTATAAAAAGGAACATGACAAGGATGCCCAATCTCACTTCTATTTAACATAGTACTGGAAGACTTAGCCAGAGCAAACAGACAAGAAAAAGAAAGAAAAGATAATTAAGTTGGAAAGGAAGAAGTAAAACCATCATTATTTGCAGATCACATGATTGTATATAAAGAAAACCTTAAAGTCTACACACACACACATCTATCAGAACTAGTAAATGAATTCAACAAGGCAGAAGGATACAAGATACTTTAGTATACAAAAATCTGTTGCTTTTCTATACACTAATAATAAAAGCTATCAGTAAGAGAGAGCAAAAACTTCTGCTTAAAGTCATATCAACATGAATAAAATACCTGGGAAAAACCTAGGCAAGGAGGTGAAAGACTTGTATTCTGAAAACTAAAACACTGATGAAGGAAATTGAAGATGATATAAATAAATGGAAAGCTATCCCATGTTTTGGATTGAAAGAATTAATATTGTTAAAGTGCCCATACTACCCAAAGCAATCTACAGGCTTAATGTAATCCATATCAAAATACCCATGACATTTATTACAGAACTAGAAGAAATAACCCTGAAATTCATAGGGAAACACAAAGACCCTAAATTGTCAAAGCAAGCCTGAGAAGAAAGAACAAGGCTAGAGAGATCATTCTCTCTGACTTTAGACTATATTATAAAGCTATAGCAAGCAAAATAGCATAATAATGGCACAAAACAGACACACAGATCAATGGAAAATAATAGAGAGCCTAAAAATATGACCACATACCTGTGGTCAATTAATTTATGACAAAGGAGACAAGAATATACAATGGAGAAAAGGCAGTCTCTTCAATTTGCGGTCCTATGAAAATTGCACACCTACATGTAAAAGAATGAGATTAGAACATTTTTTCATACCATATACAAAAATAAACTCATAATGGATTAAAGACCTAAATGTAAGACCTGAAACCATAAAACTTCTAGAAGAAAACATAGGCAGAAGACTAACATAAACCATAGCCATAATTTTTTATCTTTCACCTAAGGCAAAAGAAACAAAAGCAAAAATAGACAAATGGGACCTACTTAACTTAAAAGCTTTTGCACAGCAAAGGAAACTACCTACAAAATGAAAAGACAACATACTGAATGAGATAAAATATTTATAAATAATACTACTGACAAGGGTTAATATCCAAAATATATTATCAGCTCATACAGCTCAATATAAAAAAATCCAAACAATTTGATTAAAAAATGAGCAGAAGACATGTATAATATCATATAAGAAATGATATTAAAAAATGAGCAGAAGACATGTATAATATCATATAAGAAATGAATAGCCAGTCCAGGTTCGATGCAGGATACAGGATGCTTGGGGCTGTGCACTGGGATGACCCAGAGGGATGGTACAGGGAGGGAGGTGGGAGGGAGGTTCAGGATTGGGAACACGTGTACACCCATGGCAGATTCATGTTGATGTATGGCAAAACCAATACAATATTGTAAAGTAATTACCCCCCAATTAAAATAAATAAATTTAAAAAATAATATATATATATATAAAATATATATATATATATATATATTTAAAAAAAATGAGCAGAAGAGCTGAATAGACATTTTTCCAAAAAGACACAGATGGCTAACAGGCACATGAAAAAATGCTTAACATAGCTAATTATTAGAGAAATGTAAATCAAAACCACAGTGAGATATCTCAGAACTATCAGAATGGCTATCACCAAAAGTCTATAAATAACAAATATTGGCAAGGATGTGGAGAAAGGGAAACACTTGTACACTGTTGGTGGGAATATAAGTTGATGCAGGCAATGTGGAAAACAGTATGGAGGTTTCCCAAAAACTAAAAATAGAACTACCATATGATCCACTAGTTCCATTCCCTTGTACACATCCAAAAAATGCAAACACCTAGTTCAAAAAGATACTTGCACACCGATGTTCTTAGCACACTATTAATGATAGCAAAGATATGGAAGCAACCCATTTACATCAACAGAAAAATACATATAGAAGATGTGAGATATATATATATATATATATATATAATGGTATATATATATAAAAATGAAATCCTGCCATTCACAGCAATGTAGATGGACCTAGAGATTATCATACTAAGTGAAGTAAGTCAGATAAAGACAAATACTGTATAGATGGAATCTAAAAATAAAACAAATATATACAGCAAAACAGAAAACAGACTCACAGGTATAGGAAACAAACAAGTGGTTATTAGTGGGGAGAGGGGTGGGGAGAGATACAAGATTGGGACAGGGACAAACATTACTTTGTAGTAACATTAAATGGAGTATTATCTATAAAATACTGAATCACTATGCTATATACCTCAAAATAATATTTTTTAATTTATTTTTAAGTGGAGGATAATTGCTAAATAATATTGTGTTAGATTCTGCCATACAATAGCATGAATCAGCCATAAGTATACATATGTCCCCTCCCTCTTGAACCTCCCCCCCACCCCTAACCCAACCCATACCTCTAGGTTGTCACAGAACTGCACTGAGCTCCCTGTGTCATACAGCAACGTCCCATTAGCAATCTATTTTACACATGGTACTGTGTATGTGTCAATGCTACTCCAAAATTTGTCCCACCTTCTCTTTTCCCTGCTGTGCCTGAAGTCTATTCTCTATGTCTGCTTCTTTATTCAAAGTAACAAAAGAAGCAGACATAGAGAATAGACTTCAGGCACAGCAGGGAAAAGAGAAGGTGGGACAAATTTTGGAGTAGCATTGACACATACACAGTACCATGTGTAAAATAGATTGCTAATGGGACGTTGCTGTATGACACAGGGAGCTCAGTGCAGTTCTGTGACATATGGAATTTAGAAAGATGGTAACAATAACCCTGTGTACGAGACAGCAAAAGAGACACTGATGTATAGAACAGTCTTATGGACTCTGTGGGAGAGGGAGAGGGTGGGAAGATTTGGGAGAATGGCATTGAAACATGTAAAATATCATGTATGAAACGAGTTGCCAGTCCAGGTTCGATGCACGATACTGGATGCTTGGGGCTGGTGCACTGGGACGACCCAGAGGGATGGAATGGGGAGGGAGGAGGGAGGGGGGTTCAGGATGGGGAACACATGTATACCTGTGGCGGATTCATTTTGATATTTGGCAAAACTAATACAGTTATGTAAAGTTTAAAAATAAAATAAAATTAAAAAAAATAAATCAACTATACTTCAATTTAAAAAGTCCAGCTGATGTTGGAAAAAAATTCATTGTTCTTACCATGTCCCAACTGTAAGCCATCTCTTACTTCATCAGAAGGTTGTAATGAGTACAGAATTTATCATAGGGTTATACTGAGGATAACCATTTTTAAAGATAGAAATTATGGATATTCATTCATAGAATTATGAATTCAAAGAAAGTATGAATATTCTTTGCAAAGTACCACACATCTGTAAGATAATGCCTCATAGAGAGTATTGGCCTTGTGCAGTGTTTACTGAACTATATTCTAGAAAAAAACATTTTCTGGACAAGTTAACAGACGTACCACAGAAAAAAAGTTTCTGATGTTGGATAGAGATGATAAGTACTGTATAATATATTCTCCCTGGTGCAGATTTACGAACCCCATTCATACAGTAAGTCTTTATAAGAAAGAAACACTTAAATGTTTTTTCACCCAACTCTCTCATACCTGTTGATATGCTATTGACTGTAAGAGAAAATACTATTGTTTGGGGAAAGACATTGGATTTAAAAACAGATAGCCTGTGTTCTAGCTCTGTGAACTGATATATCACATAATCTCTTTGAAAATTACTCCCTTCAGTTCAGTTCAGTGGCTCAGTCATGTCCGACTCTTTGCGACCCCATGAATTGCAGCACGCCAGGCCTCCCTGTCCCTCACCTTAGTATGAAGGAAAGAACTATTTACATCTGCATAGTAAAAGACTACTAAGTAGTTTTACTATTATAAGGTAGAAATAAAGAATATATGTACAATTACTATATATAGTTTTAGTCTGGGCTGCATAAGAAACTATTCAATACTACAGATTGGGTGACTGAGCAACAAACATTTATTTCTTATAGTTCTGGAGGCTGGGATATCCAAGATCGAGGAGGAAGCAGATTCCATGTTTGGAGAGCACCTCCTCCCTGGTTCATAGACAATTCCTGACAGGGCAAGAGTGAAGGAGCTCTCTGGAGTTTCTTTCATAAGAACACTAATCCCACTCATGAGAGTTTCAACCTTATAATCTAATCACACCCCAAGGGCACTACCACCTAATACCATCACACCTGTGTGTAGGATTTCAACATGTTTATTTTAGGAGGAAACAAATATTTAATCTATAACTGAAAGATAATGATGTGTTAGCAAAAGGAGCTTGACTAGTTGAATACCAATTTACTTGTGTTTTATTCTAAAAATGTTTTATCTGTTAATGGTGAGAAATATTGTCTTGTTCAGTTGCTAATTCATGTCCTACTCTTTGTGACTCCATGGACTACAGCAAGACAGGCTTCTCTGTCCTCCATTATCGCCTGGAGTTTGCTCAAATTTGTGTCCATTGAGTCAGTGATGCTATCTAACCATCTAATCTTCAGTCTCCCTCTTCTCCTCTTGCCCTCAATATTTCCCAGGGTCTTTTCCAATGAGTCAGCTCTTCGTATCAGGTGGCCAAAGTTTTTCAGCTTCAGCATCAGTCCTTCCAATGAATATTGAGGCTTGATTTCCTTTAGGACTGACTGATTTGATCTCCTTGCTGCCTAAGGGATTCTCAAGAGTCTTCTCCAGCACCACAAATTGAAAACATCAATTGTTCAGTGCTCAGCCTTCTTTATGGTTCAACTCTCACATCCATACATGTCTATTGAAAAAATAGCTTTGACAATATGGAACTCTGTTGGCAAAGTGATGTCTCTGCTTTTTAATATGCTGTCTAGTTTTTTCATGTTTCCTTCTAAGGAGCAAGTGTCTATTAATTTCATAGCTGCAGTCACTGTCTGCAATGATTCTGGAGCCCAAGAAAATAAAGTCTCTCACTGTTTCCATTGTTTCTCCTGCATTCCAATCCCCTATGATGAAGAGCATATCTTTTTTCAGTGTTAGTTCTAGAAGGTCTTGTAGGACTTCATAGAACCAGTCAGCTTCAGCTTCTTTGGCATTAGATGTTGGGGCATAGAGTTGGATTACTGTGATGCTGAATGGTTTGCCTTGGAAACGAACCAAGATCATTCTGTCATTTTTGAGAGTGCACCCAAGTACTGCATTTTAGACTGTTTTACTGACTATGAGGGCTACTTCATTTTTCTAAGGGATTCTTGCCCACAGTAGTAGATATAATGGTCATCCGAATTAAATTCACCCTTTCCTGTCTATTTTAGTTTGCTGATTCCTAAGATGTTGATGTTCACTCTTGCCATCTTCTGCTTGACCACCTCTCATTTACCTTGACTCATGTACCTAATATTCCAGGTTCCTATGCAATATTATTCTTTACACCATTGGATTTTATTTTCACCACTAGACATATCCACAGATGAGTGTTGTTCCTGCCTTGGCTCAGTTACTTCATTGTTACTGGTGGTGGTTTAGTTGCTAAGTCATGTCCAACTCTTTTGCAACCCCATGGATTGTAGCCCACCAGGCTCCTCTGTCCATGGGATTTTCCAGGCAGAATACTGGAGTGGTTTGCCATTTCCTTCTCCAGGGGATCTTCCCAACCCAAGGGTCAAGCCTGAGTCTCCTGCACTGCAGGAAGATTCATTACTGACTGAGCTACCAGGGAAGCATATTTTTACTGAAGCTATTAGTAATTACCCTCTGCTCTTCCCCAGTAGCATACTGGGCACCTTCCAACTTAGGGGGCTCATCTTTCAGTGTCATATCTTTTTGCCTTTTCATACTGTCCATGGAGTTCTCCAGGCAAGAATACTAGAGTGGGTTGTCATTTCCTTCACCTGTGGACTACATTTTGTCAGAATTCTTCAGTATGACCCATTCATCTTGGGTGGCCCTGTACGGCATGGCTCATAGCTTCATTGAGTAACGCAAGCCCTTTAGCCATGACAAGGCTGTGATCCATGAAGCAGAGGGTGAGAAATATGGGCAGTCATGAAATTTCATGAACCAAATATTATATCTTACATATAATTTAGAAACAAAAGCAAGGAAAACAAAACAGTATACATGAATACAAAATCTTAATACTAGTATAAGGAAGAGAAAATTAAGTAGAGAAAGGAAGCGAGGATGGCTAGATGAAAAGAAGGAAGGAAGAAAATAAAGGAGATATATCCCATTAGGCTTAGTTGCTAGGCAATTAGGGATCTGTTATACTTTATTAACATAGCAAAGTAATATTGAAAAATAAGAAGTGCAAAAAAATGTATCTTCTCTTCAACTTGATTTTCTATAAACAATGCAGAAAAGTATCCCCAGAAAGCCACTTGCATAATAAACCTAGAAAATGAAATTCTGTCATTCTGTAATGCTACCCTATAAATTTCATGTGCTTGAAACTTAATCATGAATTGTCTAACTTCTTGTACTAGTAACTTATTTAAATGTCAGGCTAGGTTGAACACAAAGTAACAGTAATATAAGTAAACTACTTAATACAAGTTAGAAATCTTGCTCACCCTTTTAAATATTTATTTATTTATTTTTAATATAAATTTATTTATTTTAATTGGAGGCTAATTACTTTACAATATTGTATTGGTTTTGTCATACATTGACATGAATCCACCTATTTATTTTTAATGTCATGATTGTCTTTCCCTTCTTTAAGAGGATACATATTTCTTTAGTATGAAATCAGAAAAGTGAGAGTAAAAGGTCATATTTTACAGAGAAACTGATATTTCTTCAAGAAAAAAATAATGACTAGATGTGTTTATTATAAAGAAACTAGAGGTTGCTAATGTCTAAATCTCAGTAAGAATATAGGGGCTTAAGCACAGACAGCTGTTGTAGTCAAAATTGAAATTCTGGCTTGTTAATTCAGTAGGACCTGTGAGTACATTTTAAATTTTTGAGCTCAAATAGTTTTACAGAATCTGAAGGGTCACACAGAAAGAAATTGTCTTCTTAAACTTAAGATGTTTATATCCACTCATACAGAAAAGAAATATCTAACTAGGCTTCCATTTGAGTAGTTATAGTAAAATATAATATTTTCCAACCACCACACATAAGTCATCCAAGTTGACAGAGCAGCAAAAGGTTTTGGTTGTTGTTCAGTCACCCAGTCATGTCCAACTCTTTGCTACCCCCACGGACTGCAGCATGCCAGGCCTTCCTGTCCCTCACCATCTCACGGAGTTTGCCCAAGTTCATGTCCATTGCATCAGTGATGCCATCCAGCCATCTCATCCTCTGACACCTTCTTCTCCTTCTGCTCTCAATTTTTCCTAGCATCAGGGACTTTTCCAATGAGTCGGCTGTTCACATCAGGTACCAAAATACTGGAGCTTCAGCTTCATCATCAGTCTTTCCAACGAGTCAGTTCAGTTCAGTTGCTCAGTTATGTCCAACTCTTTGCGAACCCATGAACCACAGCACTCCAGGCCTCCCTGTCCAAAGAATATTCAGGGTTGATTTCCCTTAAGATTGACTGGTTTTCAAAACTTTCAGATATTACTAAATGAAGACTCTTAATACAGAATGTATTTACATTTTCAATGGACACAATTAATGAACATATACATTAGGTAAGGGTTCTTATTCTCTTACTTTAATATATAATCATATAATAAAGCAGCTGCCTTATATTGAGCAGATTAAACAAAAATTCCTATTAGTAGATATATGTTAAGTTTTCCCAAGTGGCTCAGTGATAAAGAATCCGCTTGCAATGCAGGAGATTCAGGTTTGATCCTTGGGTCAGGAAGATTTCCTGGAGGAGGAAATGGCAACCTGCTCTAGTATTCTTGCCTGGAGAATCCCATGGCCAGAGAAGTCTGGTGGGTTACAGTCCATAAGGTCGTAAAGAGCTGGACATGACTGAGCAACTGAGCGCATGCACAAATATATCATATATAAGCTCAATATATTTCCAAGTGTAAGCCTCTTGAGAACAAAATTTATATATTTCAATAGTATTACTTATATCCTGGACTCAAAATCTAGGATGGCAGAGGCATTCTGAAAGTATGGCTTATAGAAGTGTAGAAAATAAGACTTAATGGAATCAAGGATACAGAAGACTATTTATAAAGACTACATATAAAAAGCTAAGCACAAAAGTAGAAAATATTATTTTTAATGTCAAAGCTAAACAAAACAGAAGAAATATTAATATAAGAAGATGAATTTAAAACAATAAATCAGGGAATGGGGAAAGTGATTCATTTTATATAGGTTAAACATACATAGAACAATGATATGAGACATGAATAGATATTACAAACACAATTTTTATTATGTGTCAGGTGTGTGGTAAATCCTTAGGGGATAGTGCACTTAATATTCACAAACATTCTACAAAATAGGCAACATTTTAGATGTTAGACAACTGAAGCAAAGCTAGGCTAAGTAACTTCCCTAAAAGGAAAAATATAAGCTGCACAAAATATAAGCATCTGACTTCAGAGTTATACTTTCACCTTAGGCCACACATTTGACAATTTCACTTAAAGAAATGCTTACTTTTTGAAAATATAATTTATAAAAATGCTTTCTCTAACAAATCTAAGGATGACTTAATGTTAAAAAATCTCTCATGTTAGGAGATTAAATTTGGTATGGTACTATTGGCAGACACTTTAGTATTTGATAAATTCCATTTCATATCCAATACTAAAGAAAGAATACTTACAATGCTCTGTAACAGATAATAGCTCTTAAGTCAGTGGACAACCCCATACTTTCTATGAAACAATAATCTCATTACATTAGGAACAAGAAAAGTTAGTTAATAATGGCTAGGAAATTCTGCCCAATATGACAAGATGCAAACTAAATGAAAGAGCTATTGGAAAGATAAAGGCAAAGGGAAAATAATTATGTACCTAGAAGCCAATCACTAATGTATACAAGACATTCTAAAAACTTTGCATCAATTATTTAACCTCATAACACAGCTATGAAATAGATACTATTATTATCATCCTCATTTTGCAAATAAGGAAACAGTGATTGGCTAAGTCAGTTTTATTCTCTAGAGATTAATGACAGGTAACTGGAGTATGGTGCTTACTCTATGCTGAGTTACCTAGTGTTGAAATTTCTATGCACATGTTAACTTGTCTAATCCTGTCAACAACCCTAGGAAGAATTTAATACATTATTTTCCCATTTTATTGGTAAAGAAATTGAGGTGCAGAGAAGTCCAGTGTCATAACACTAGTAAATGTGAGAGACAGTATTATGAATTCCACAGACTGACTCCAGAGTCCACATACTTGACCACCATAATTTGCTGTGAGTGCTCAGTTGGCTCAGTTGTCTGATTCTTTGCAACCCCATGGACTATAGCCTGCCAGGCTCCTCTGTCCATGAAATTCTCCAGGCAAGATGAGGTGGATGAAACTGGAGCCTATTATACAGAGTGAAGTAAGCCAGAAAGAAAAACACCAATACAGTATACTAACGCATATATACGGAATTTAGAAAGATGGTAACAATAACCCTGTGTACGAGACAGCAAAAGAGACACTGATGTATAGAACAGTCTTATGGACTCTGTGGGAGAGGGAGAGGGTGGGAAGATTTGGGACAATGGCATTGAAATATGTAAAATATCATGTATGAAACGAGTTGCCAGTCCAGGTTCGATGCACGATACTGGATGCTTGGGGCTGGTGCACTGGGATGACCCAGAGGGATGGAATGGGGAGGGAGGAGGGAGGAGGGTTCAGGATGGGGAACACATGTATACCTGTGGTGGATTCATTTTGATATTTGGCAAAACTAATACAATTATGTAAAGTTTAAAAATAAAATAAAATTAAAAAAAAAAAAAAAAAGAATACTGGAGTGGGTTGCCATTTCCTTCTCCAGGGGATCTTCCCAACCCAGGGATCGAAACCACATCTCCTGCATTGGCAGGCGGGTTCTTTACAATTGAAAAACTCTGAAGTATTTTACTGAAATGTATTGGTCTCTCCCTCTTTCCCTTCCTTCCTCTTTTTTCCCTCCGAGCTACTTCACTGTGAGTGACCTTGCTTTTTTCTCCTCTATCTAACACTTTGTGGATACGCTTATGGCAAAGTAGAGAAGGTCATGAAAACTAGAAACACATTTAAGTATAGCTAGGTGAATAAAGGTAGGTTTACTAAAGCACTGGCTTAGTGACGGTCTAACAGCATATCCTCTGACTTCCTATTTTAATACCTTGAATAGTCATTGGTGCTTAATAATATTTTTGGCTTTCATTTCAAACTGTTACTCCTTATACATAATCCTTACGCACTTCTTAACTGCTTTATTGAAGTATAATTTATGTATCATAAAATTTACCTTTAATAAGGCTATGGTTCAATTATATTTAATAAATTTATAAATTTTCAGACTTGTGCAACCCTCACCATAATCCAGCTTTGATATTTCATCAAGTTATCTTATTACCATTTAGAGTTAAAATCTGTATTTATTTCCATCTTTAGGTAACTACTTAACTGCTTATTATATCTATAAAATTTCCCTGCCTTGACATTTTTTCCTTCTAGTTTTATTGAGATATAATTAACATACAGCACTGTGAAAGTTTAAGGTGAACAGCATAATGATTTGACTTACATACATCTTGAAATGATGGCCACAATAAGTTTAGTGAACATCCATGACCTTATATAGATATGAAATTAAAGAAAAAGACAAAAATGTTTTTCCTTTTGATGAGAATTCTTTTGAAGTCAATGCCTTGGCATTTAAAATAAATAGAGTCATTGAATGTGCTCTTTTGCACTGTGCTTCTTTTACTTTTATATGATGTTTTTCAGGTTCATTCATGTTATAGCATGTGCCAGTATTCAACTTATTCAACATGTGCTTAGTTGCTCAGTCGTGTCTGACTCTTTGCAGATGGATTCTTTAGAGCCACCAGGGAAGCCCCTATAGCTCAGATAGTAAAGAACCTGCCTGCAGTGCAGGAGATCTGGGTTCGATCCCTGGGTCAGGAAGATTTCCTGGAGAAGGAAATGGCAACCCACTCCAGTATTCTTGACTGGAGAATTCCATGGAAAGAAGAGCCTGGCAGACTACAGTCCATGGGGTTGCAAAAAAGTCAGACACAACTAAGAAACTAATACACACTACAATTTATTCAACAGCAGAAGGATATTAGGACTGTGTCCACTGGGGGGCTATTATAAAGCATGCATGTATGCATACTAAGTCGCTTCAGTCATGTCTGACTCTTTAAGACCCTATGGACTGTAGCCTATAAGGCTTGTCTGTCCACGGGATTCTCCAGGCAAGAATACTGGAGTGGGTTGCCATGCCCTCCTCCAGGGGATCTTCCAGACCCAGAGATTGAACCAGAATCTCTTGCATTGGCAGGCAGGTTCTTTACCAGTAGTGCCACCCGGAAAGCCCATTATAAACTATAATGCTATGAAAATGCATGTATATGTTTTTTGCATATATATAGGTTTCAGTTTATCTTGGGTGGTCACCTAGGTACGGAATTAGGAAGTTGTCTGTAAGCTTATGTGAAATTGTTAAGGAATTATCAAACTCTTTTCAAAAGTGACTGTACCATTTTATCCTCCCACCAACAATACATGAAGGATTCAGTTTTTCCATATCCTTGCCAATTCTTGATATTTTCTATCATTTTTTATCCTTTGGCATTGTGGCTCAGACGGTAAAGTGTCTGCCTGCAATGTGGGAGACCCGGGTTCAATTTCTGGGTCTGGAAGATCCCCTGGAGAAGGAAATGGCAATCCACTTCAGCACACTTGCCTGGAAAATCCCATGGATGGAGGAGCCTGATAGGCTACAGTCCATGGGGTCGCAAAGAGTCGGACACGACTAGAGAGCCTGAAATGGTATATTACTGTGGTTGTATTTTGCTTTTTCTAATAGCCAGTGATGTCAAGCTTTCTTAAATATGGTTATTAGCCATTAGTTTATATTCTTAGTAAAATGCCTATTAAAATCATTTGTTCATTTTTGAATTGTGTTGTCTGTATTGAGTGTTAAGGGTTCTTTACATATTGACATGTAGGCAAAGCTGGTAGAAGTGACTTTCAAGCCCAGACATACATATGAGGATATTTGGAGGAGAGCATGGTTCTGTGCTGAGCAGCACAGTGTCTGCTACAGTCCATCTTCTTCAATATGCATCCCCTCAGCACCATATTAAATTTAGCTCATCTTGTCATTGATGCTTCAATGATGTATGGCCTATTACATTTACGAGAGAGAGAGAGACAGAGATAGAGACAGAGACAAAGAACATAGTTTCTTCTGCAGCACTTGTTGTTGGGATATCCTCTGCTTTGAACACCCTGTTCTCTGCCAAACATTCTAAAATCCCCTTAAAATTTCTCCTGCACTTTGGCTCCTCTAGATTGATTACCCTGTGGCATAAATCAGACATGTATTCCTACAAGGTCTGATCTATTTATTATGCCCTTATTAAGCTCTTGTTGTTATTGCCCCTTCAGGGCTATTGCTGGGGATAGAAGTACCAAAATATATCCCAGCAAATATCCTAAATTACAGGCATCTCTTCCTACCCATTATCTAATAGCAACCAGATCTCATCTCATGATAATTGAGAAGATTATCCCTATCAGAATAGCAGCTCCTTTCTTTTCCTGCTTATATCACACAGGAAGAAGCCAAATGACCAACAGCATCTATGTTGTCAGGTTTAATAGAACTTTCATTTCGTTTCTTAGTGGAAGCATCCTCATCTTGGAAAACTGAACTAATACAATGGAGAAGAGAGTTCCCAGATGTATCTTTGAGAATGATGATGAGTGAATACATTTCTAAATCCATCTTCTGATTTCCTTACCCACACTTTTTACCTGTTTGGGAAACTACCCCACATAAAGACTGTTGTTTCAAAGTATAACATAAATTTTAAAGGACAACACCTCAGCTCCTCAGAGGGTCATCCTAACCTCGTGCCTCAGATAAACTTTAATGAGATTATATCAATACTCCATTAGCAGGTAATGTCTGAGAGGTAGTATATGGCACAATGAGTGGATCCCATGGTCAACTGCATTCTGCTTACCTCCTTCACAGTAAAATAGACATCACGATAACTCAGGACATTAAAGACAGCACCAATCATCCTTTCTTGATAGGCTTATGGTCAGGTGTGCTTAATAAACCCAAGATTAGGTAGCACAGCACACACTTCATTCATTCATTCATAAACTCTTACTTCCTTTTTCCCCTTTATTTAAATGAAAGACATAGTAAAGTATCTTATGAACATAACTCAATACATTTTTCATATATAATCACCTGGGTAAACACAAAAACATCAAGGAATAGACTCTTTCCAGACGCCCACAAAGCCCTGATGTCTAAGTCAATACTTCCACAGAGGTAATTTTTTTGAGCTAGAATTCTAATGGACAGATTATTTTAATCTGTTGTTAAGCATCATATAACGGAGAAGGCAATGGCACCCCACTCCAGTACTCTTGCCTGGAAAATCCCATGGACGGAGGAGCCTGGTGGGCTGCCGTCCGTGGGGTCGCTAAGAGTCGGACACGACTGAGCGACTTCACTTTCACTTTTCACTTTCATGCATTGTAGAAGGAAATGGCAACCCACTCCAGTGTTCTTGCCTGGAGAATCCCAGGGATGGAGGAGCCTGATGGGCTGCTGTCTATGGGGTCGCACAGTGGGACACGACTGAAACGACTTAGCAGCAGCAACAGCAAGCGTCATATAAGCAGAAGTGTACGACATGTATCTGGCCTCTATAGCTGAACATAAACTTTGTGAATTTCTTCCATGTTGTCATGTGTATCAGTACTTAGTTTTTTTGATGGATGTACAAAAATTTATCCATTCTACTGCTAATGGACATGTGTAATTTCTAGGTTTGAGCCATTATGAATAAAGGTAAATTCATAAAAAAAAAAAAAAAAAAAAAAAAAAAAAATAAATATAACATATGATTAGATACATTATTTGAAAACCTTTACTAACAGATAAATCATTTGAAAATGTTTTTTTTTTTAAACCAGTTTTTGACAACAGTTTTCATTTTCTTAATGGTTTCTTTTGAAGGAAAAACACATTTCATCTTTGTGAAGTCTAATTTATGATTTTTTAAAAATCTTATGGACCATGATTTTGGTGTTGTATCTAAACAATTTTTGGTCAGATCAAGATTATGAATATTTTGTTCTATGTTATATTGTTTCAGCATTTACATTTAGATATATTCAGTTCAGTTCAGTTCAGTCACTCAGTCGTGTCTGACTCTTTGTGACCCGATGAATCGCAGCACGCCAGGCCTCCCTGTCCATCACCAACTCCCGGAGTTCAATCAGACTCATGTCCATCGAGTCAGTGATGCCATCCAGCCATCTCATCCTCTGTCGTCCCCTTCTCCTCCTGCCCCCAAATCCCTCCCAGTATCAGAGTCTTTTCCAATGAGTCAACTCTTCGCATGAGGTGGCCAAAGTACTGGAGTTTCAGCTTTAGCATCATTCCTTCCAAAGAAATCCCAGGGCTGATCTCCTTCAGAATGGACTGGTTGGATCTCCTTGAAGTCCAAGGGACTCTCAACAGTCTTCTCCAACAACACAGTTCAAAAGCATCAATTCTTCGGTGTTCAGCCTTCTTCACAGTCCAACTCTCACATCCATACATGACCACAGGAAAAACCATAGCCTTGACTAGACAAAACTTTGTTGGCAAAGTAATGTCTCTGCTTTTGAATATGCTATCTAGGTTGGTCATAACTTTCCTTCCAAGGAGTAAGCATCTTTTAATTTCATGGCTGCAGTCACCATCTGCAGTGATATAAAGTCTGACACTGTTTCCACTGTTTCCCCATCTATTTCCCATGAAGTGATGGGTCCAGATGCCATGATCTTCGTTTTCTGAATGTTGAGCTTTAAGCCAACTTTTTCACTCTCCACTTTCACTTTCATCAAGAGGCTTTTTAGTTCCTCTTCACTTTCTGCCATAAGGGTGGTGTCATCTGCATATCTGAGGTTATTGATATTTCTCCCAGCAATCTTGATTCCAGCTTGTGCTTCATCCAGCCCAGCATTTCTCATGATGTACTCTGCATAGAAGTTAAATAAGCAGGGTGACAATATACAGCCTTGACATACTCCTTTTCCTATTTGGAACCAGTCTGTTGTTCCATGTCTAGTTTTAACTGTTGCTTCTTGACCTGCATACAGATTTCTCAAGAGGCAGGTCAGGTGGTCTGGTATGCCCATCTCTTTCAGAATTTTCCAGAGTTTATTGTAATCCACACAGTCAAAGGCTTTGGCATAGTCAATAAAGCAGAAATAGATGTTTTTCTAGAACTCTCTTGCTTTTTCCATGATCCAGCGGATGTTATATTATTCAAGTTGAATTAACTTTTGTGTACTGTGTGAGATAAGGGTCTAAGTTTACATTTTTGTATGCGGTTATTGTCCTGGCATTATTTGTTAAAAAGCTTATACTTTTCCCATTTTATTGCTTCAGCACCTTTGTCCAATACCCATTGCTCATAAATATAAGAGTTTGTTTCTAGACTTTCAACTCTTTTGCATGTCTATAATAGTGATGGTACCATATTTTATGGATTATGATTGTTACAGAGCAGGTTTTGAAATAAAGAAGTGTAAGTCTTCAAACTTTGCTTTTCTTCTTCAAGGTTGTATTGGTTATTGTGGTTTCTTGCATTTCCATCTGAATTTTAGGATCAGCTTGTCAATTTCTTTTTTTTTTAATTTTATTTTATTTTTAAACTTTACATAATTGTATTAGTTTTGCCAAACATCAAAATGAATCCGCCACAGGTATACATGTGTTCCCCATCCTGAACCCTCCTCCCCCCTCCCTCCCCATACCATCCTTCTGGGTCGTCCCAGTGCACCAGCCCCAAGCATCCAGTATCGTGCATCGAACCTGGACTGGCAACTCGTTTCATACATGATATTTTACATGTTTCAATGCCATTCTCCCAAATCTTCCCACCCTCTCCCTCTCCCACAGAGTCCATAAGACTGTTCTATACATCAGTGTCTCTTTTGCTGTCTTGTACACAGGGTTATTGTTACCATCTTTCTAAATTCCATATATATGCGTTAGTATACTGTATTGGTGTTTTTCTTTCTGGCTTACTTCACTCTGTATAATAGGCTCCAGTTTCATCCACCTCATTAGAACTGCTTCAAATGTATTCTTTTTAATGGCTGAGTAATACTCCATTGTGTATATGTACCATAGCTTTCTTATCCATTCATCTGCTGATGGACATCTAGGTTGCTTCCATGTCCTGGCTATTATAAACAGTGCTGCGATGAACATTGGGGTACACGTGTCTCTTTCCCTTGTGGTTTCCTCAGTGTGTATGCCACTGCTGGGCATACACAGCTTGTCAATTTCTATGAGAAGCTTGCTAAGATTTTAAATTTTTGTTGCATTTCTAGATCAATTTGGACAGAATTGCCCTTCAGATGATCTCTAATCTCTCAATCCATGAACTTGAAATGTTCAGTTAAATCTATTCCTAAGTATTATATTCTCCTGAGACTATTGCAAATCAGATTTTGATTTTATGACTGTTTGTTACTGGTATATAGAAATACTATTGATTTTATAAAGGGATGCTGTATTCTCTGATTTTGTTGAAACCTTCTATTAGTCTTACTAGTTTGGAGGATAATTTCAGGTGTACAGCATAGTGATTCATCCATATTATATCTGTTTTTCATATTGGATAATATCTATTGATTTATCCTTAAGTCCACTAAATCTTCTGTTATCTGTATTCTAGTGTTGAATTTTGCTAAAATTTTGCATTTCAGTTATTGTATTTTTCAATTCCACAATTTCCATTTTCCTCTTTTTATATAGTTCTAGATCCTTGAGAATTTTTATTTGTTGAATCATTGTCATATTTTCCTTTAATTATTTAAATATGCTTTTTAAAAGATGTTTTAACATGTTGATAATTGCTGCCTTAAAGTACTTGTCTGCTAAATCCAGCATCCTGGTATACTCATAAAATTTTCTATTGGTTGATTTTTTCCTAAATCTGGGGTAGTTTTTTTGTTTGTTTGTTTCTCTGAATGTCCAAAATTTTTGTTAAAAAGTAGATGTTTTAGATAATATAAGAAATTTGCATTTTTATTTTCCCTCTAAATATTTTTTTTATTGTTGCCATTTACTTGTTTAATAACTTGCCTAGGTTAAATCTATGAAATCCATGTTCCCTGTTATTTATGGATATTGTCATTCAACTTAATTTTTAAAATAAACGTGTCTATTTACTTATATTCTTGTTTTTCTTTTAAATTCTGACTTCCTAGGGGACTTCCTGTATCTGAATAGCTTAATGGTTAGATAATGATTCTACAGAGGATATGATGACTACCTTGAAACAGCAAAATTCCATCTTCTGCCAATGGATCTGTGTATGGGTAAGTGAGCACATTCAACGTTCAGACCATTTCTAAGTCTGCCTGGTCACATAGATTCCACTGGCTCTTTTGGGTCTCCTATGTGCAGCCTCAAAGTTGATCAGGATTATGTGGGATTATCAGAGAAATCTAATCTCCACTTCTCATGCATACATCTTCATCCAGGAATATACTTGCCCCACATACTACAGAAGCCTTAGGCTAGTTGAGTCAGTGGTCCTACCCTGTTTCCCTGCCTCTGAACATATCATACTCTGAAAGTATCAAATATGATATTCCTACTATCATAGAAAAGAAATGTTGGTCCTTATGGCTTGCCCTGTCCTGGCAGAACTCCTGCCTCAACTGAACACAGGCGTGGGCCAGAACACCACAGATTTCCACTGTTTTACTCAAATTTCATCAGTTTTTCAACAATACATGCTTCCAAAATTATAAAGCATTGGTAGATTTACAGAGCATGGAAATGGTTGTTCTGTCAATTTTTTTTTCCAGCTCTGTAATTGCTTTTTTTGTAGAGAAGATTTGCAATCTCTCATTATATGGTAACTATAAGTACCACCTTGAAATGCTTCTTGAAAATTACAATTAGTAGGGTGAGAGGGAAAAACACACACACACACACATTTGGCTTATTTTGCGACTTATTTTGTTTTACTGTTCTTTAGGAACTCTTGCTTTATTTTCAGATTTCTTAAAGATGCTACTTTTATTTTACTAGATTTTAAAAGTAAAATTTAGTGCACTAAATCGGTACTATGCTACTGTTCTCTGCAGAGGTTTCTAAGCTTGGGCTCCTGTCCTGTGAGCTGTGATCCTCCTCTGTTTCTCCAATTTTGGGATCAATATTTTGCCCTGTGACCTCAATTCTCAATTTTCTGATGGATCTAAGAAAGCTTGCTGAAGTTTAGTTTATTCAGCTTTTCCTTTGTTGTGAAAACAGGAATGATGTCTTCTAAAATCCTGGACCAGAGGATCCATCCACTGGACCAGAAGTTGGGAGTCCACCTACACATTTTTTTAATTTTCCTAACACAAGGATGTTCCTCGCTGTTGTTGTTTAGTCACTAAGTCATGTCTAACTATTTTGTGACCCCATGGACTGTAGCCTGCCAGGCTCCTCTGTCCATGGGATTTCCCAGGCAAGAATACTGGAGTGGGTTGCCATTCCCTACTCCAGGGGATCTTCCCAACCCAAGGGTTGAACCTGCATCTCTTGTATTACAGCCAAACAAGAATATACAATCCATAACATGAAAAATAAATACTGAAATTATTTATTTATTTCTATATTATTTTCTTAAAATTTTACTATTATACTATTAACAGAGATACTAGTCAACATCTCCAAGATTTCTTCAAGTACTAGAGAGAGGAAGCGAAGAGGAGCTAAAGAGCCTCTTGATGAGGGTGAGTAGGAAAATGAAAGAGCCATTAAGATTAAATATTAAACAACTAAGATCATGGCATCCAGCCCCATTACTGCATGGCAAATAGAAGGGGAAAAGGTGGAAGTAGCGACAGATTTCCTCTTCTTGGGCTCCAAAATCACTGTGAATGGTGACTACAGCCATGAAGTGAGAAGATGATTACTTCTTGGCAGGAAAGCGATGACAAATCTAGATGGTGTGTTGAAAGGCAGAGACATTATTCTGCCAACAAAGGGCCATATAAGGCTATGGTCTTCCCAGTGGTCATGTATGGTTGTGAGAGCTGGACCGTGAAGAAGGCAGAATGTCTAAGAATTGATACCTTCAAACCGTGGTGCTGGAGAAGAATCCTGAAAGTCCCTTGGACAACAAAGAGATCAAACCAGTCAATCTTAAGGGAAATAAACCCTGACTATTCACTGGAAGGACTGATGCTGAAGCTGAAGCTCCAATATTTTGGTCATCTGATGTGAACAGATGACTCGTTGGAAAAGTCCCTGATGCTGGGAAAGATTAGGGCAGAGGACGAGATGGCTTGGTGGCATCACCGACACAATGAACATGAACTTGGGCAAACTCCGGGAGACAGTGAGGGATGGGGAGGCCTGACATGCTGCAGTCCATGGGGTCTCAAAGAGTCGGACATGATTGGATGACTGAACAATACTAGAGAAAGAACTTGTACCTTGACGTGTTAGGATTTTCTAAACGGGAATGTTAAAGAATCTGCCTGCAATTCAGGAGACCCGAGTTCAATTCCTGGGTGGGGAAGATCCCCTGGAGAAGGGAATGGCAACCCATCCCAGTATTCTTGCCTGGGAAATTCCATGGACAGAGGAGCATGGGGGGCTATAGTCCATGGGGTCGCAAAGAGTCAGACATGACTGAGTGACTAACACAAGGACAACAAATGGGGATACAGTATTGTTTTGCTGTTACTTCATGCCTACCACGTGCCATGTCATAAAGTAAAAGATTTATACCCCTCATCTATAATGTTCAGCTTATTTGCAAGAATAACATAGTTCCTATATTTCTCCACTTTCACAATATGTAATTTGGGGGAACATATTATCTCTACTTTAATTAAGACTATTTCTTCATTTGTTTCCTCATATACCCATAACTGTGCTTTGTTATTGCTTATCCTGACACTAGTTTTTAATTTAGCATCTGCATAAATTTCCTCATTATCATTTTTCTGTACTTGTTATAAGGACTAGGTTTTGCCACATCTCCTACTTTTAAAACCAAATGTATTCATTATAAGTATATGCAAGTATCTTACTCCTTCATTAGAGCTTCTATGTAGCCATTCCTCAGCATTTATATATTAAAATGCATATTATATTTTCAAAAATTAGTTCACTTTTATTTCTCCTTTGTATCGCAATTGGGACATTGCACTTTAAAAATTATGTGTGAAAGTATCCTGCATCATAAATTCCATTTCAGGATAGTATAAGGATCATTATACAATATTAGTTATTGAGTCTGATAGAGTGAAGAATCAGGGACATGGTGAATTAGATGACATCTTTCTTATTGTAGGATAATTATCTTAATTTCCTTTACATGCAGTAAAAATGTTAGAGGTCTAACTCAATTGTTTACCTAAAGGTAGTGCTACTAAATTAGAAAAAAAATTTTTAATTTACTTAATTTTATCTTTTTTCTTTTGTTAAGTCTAACAAGCTACTTTAACCAAATTCTATTGTTTACCTGGATGAATAACAGAGCCTATTGGTTAGCTACCTTATATCCATTTCTCACTTTCTTCCTTGATAATAATAACACAAATTTCAGTTCTAGTGACCATTGACTTCAGCAAGTCTAACCCCTTCCCTTTCATCAAGAACCATATGGGGTGATAATAATTTTAGTATAAATTTATATTTAAATTATATATATATATATATATATATATATATATATATGAGAGAGAACAGAATGCAAAATCATAAGTATTCAGCTCTGTGAATTTTAGAAACTTACTGCATTTGTATAACTAACTGTCGACTACTCCATCCCCATATTGTTATGTCCCCATTGTGTTGTGCACTCTTCTTTTCAACACCTTGGGCTATTTTCTACTCTCCTATTATTTCTTATCATTTCCCCCGTCTCTGTATAAATAAGGATTGTAGGGATTTCTCCTAACCCACTTGCCATTTTTACAAAAATCTCACTCTGTGATCTCACCTATTTCTGTGATTTTAGCTGTCACTTAAAAGGTAATGACACCTAAGTTCTTTATCTCTACACCTAACTTCTTTTATGATCTTCAGACCCTTATAGTCCAATTATGTATTAACTGTATTCAATTGAATTTCAAATGCACCTAAAACTACTTCAAATATATATTTGAAATGGCATTGATCATTTTCATCTTAAGCCTACCTTTCTTTGTGTATTTCATATTTCGGTCATTGACCCTTCTATTTTCCCTATCTTTCAAGAGAAAGAATCTGGAGTCATCCTTAGTACCAATCTATATTTACTCCTCAATGCATCCAATATATTACAACTTTTTGTTAATTTTCTCTCTAAAATTTCTCAGATCTGCCCTCTCCTTCCCACCTTCACTAGAGTATCATTGATTCATAATTTAATTATCTTCGTTTTACTGCAAAAGCTTTCTAACCAATCTTTCCTCTAATCCCAACTTCTTGGAATTGATCTACACTACTGCCAGAATGTTCTCTATAAATTGAAAATCTGACAAAATAATTTCCTTCTTTAACAGTTTTAGGGGACTTACATGTTCACATTCTACAAGCTTCCTATTGAATAAGTAATAAAGGTGCAGTAAGTGATGCAATATAGCAACAGATCAGAAATGGTAGTCAAAGTTCTATCACACAATAGGAGTACTTTCTAATTAAAGAAAGTTTAAATGAAGCCCTGAGGCAGAGAATGATGGAATCATTCTAGAAGGGAAAACATCTATTTCACAGTAGCTTCTTTGTTTGGAGGTTGGAGATAAAGAATTCAAGACCAACCATACTCCATTCTCCAATTCTTAGTTATCTTGAACTCTATTATATATATATAATGTGACTTTAGTAAATGAGCCAGGAGGTGTTACCTTGTATCTGAGAATGTTAAATAAACACAGGAGAAAGATAATCATGGAAGAACTATGAGAGTAGTCCACCTTGGGCATTATTATTATTATTATTTTTAATATTTTATTTTATTGCTTCATTTTATTTTATTTTTTAATTTTATTTTATTTTTAAACTTTACAATATTGTATTAGCTCCACCAAACCTCGAAATGAATCTGCCACAGGTACACCTGTGCCCCCCATCCTGAACCCCTCTCCCTCCCCCCTCCCCACACCCTCCCCCTGGGTCATCCCAGTGCACCAGCCCCAAGCATTCAGTATCGTGCATCGAACCTGGACTGGCGACTCATTTCATACATGATATTATACATGTTTCAAGGGCATTATTGTTTTTAAATTAATTGTTTCCAACAATTTGACACTCATTGACTGATTTAGAGCTTTAGAAATAGATTTAGTATTTTATCCATTTTTCCACTACCACACTTACTCTATTCAAGCCTATATTTATGGGTTTGCCACTTCAGGAGACAATCTGGTGAATGAGATTGTAGAAGGAAGGAAGAGAAAGTTTAAAGGCCCTGACTACTATGATATTAACACTTTTGGTTTCAGAGTTCAGCTGATATTCATCCAGGGGTGTTTCTTTCCTAGTTCAACATCAGTCAAGATTTTACCCAATAACCTTTAGTGCATAGTGTTAGTCACTCAGTCATGTCCAACTCTTTGTGACTCCATGGACTGCAGCCCGCCAGGCTCCTCTGTCCATAGGATTTTACAGGCAAGGATACTAGAGTGGGTTGCCATTTCCTTCTCCAGGGAATCGAACCTAGGTCTCCTGAAACTGAAGGTATATTCTTTACCATCTGAGCTATGAGGGAAGCCCCAGTAACCTTTAGAAGGAGCTTAACAGACAACAGCTTGAATCTCCCTGTGAGATTCAAGGCAGTGAAATGAATTATTCCACACTTAATATTAAGAATAAAAACAAAATACATACTTTTCAGATGATAAAGGAATAGAATATAAAGCAAATATTTTCTAGTAAAAATAGATATGAGAGAAAGCATATAATGATAAAAATAAGAACAAGCTTTTTTCAGTTTCAAAAGTAAATTTTAAATGAATTACCTTATTAAAACTTCTCAGATTGAATTTAGAGACAAATTCATATATATGATATTTGTAAGATACATTTCTAAAGTAAACAGTATGAGAAAGTTAAAATTAGATGTTAGGCACAGATATATCAACCATATATAATCAAAAGAGGTTCACACTATCACACTTAAAAAATAGAGTTAAAGGTAAAAAAGACGAACCCAGGCAATGAATATATTTTAAACTCTTGGACAAAATACAATGCATAGTGAAGCTATAATAATCATAAATTTTCATTCTCTAAATAATATACCATCAAAATATAAAAATAAAATGGTCTTTGAAATACAACTTAGCTGGGAATGCTTCAAAGGATAAGTGAAATAAGAGAGCAGCATTCAACTCTCAACGCAGATCCTAATCCTTCAGGGAAAGAATTCATAAAAAGGATGCTTTCTTCCATTCTGTTTCACATTACACAAAACCTACAAAATTCTCAAGCAAGGAAAGGCAAAGTTTCAAGGAACAAGTGGCATAGGACATATTCATTATTTCTTAGCCCATGAAAATACAAGTTGGGAAGCATCAACAGGAACATGTATTTAGAAAAGTCCTGAGGGGGTTGCCCAGTTGAGAGAAATATCCTGAAGTGGGAGAAAGCTCAAGTAGGAGAGAGAAAACATAAACCAAGGTGCTGCTGTTGCTGCTGCTAAGTCTTTCAGTCATGTCTGACTCTGTGCGACCCTATGGACAGCAGCCCACCAGGCTCCTCCATCCACAGGATTCTCCGGGCAAGAATGCTGGAGTGAGTTGCCATTTCCTTCTCCAAAACCAAGGTAGCATAGGACTAAAAATGCTCTGATAGGATTCTGAAGATGGAAAAACTAGTGCCACTATGGAGAACAGTGTGGAGATTCCTTAAAAAACTGGAAATAGAACTGCCATATGTCCCAGCAATCCCACTGCTGGGTGTACACACCGAGGAAACCAGAATTGAAAGAGACAGGTGTACCCCAATGTTCATCACATCACTGTTTATAATAGCCAGGACATGGAAGCAACCTAGATGTCCATCAGCAGATGAATGGATAAGAAAGCTGTGGTACATATACACAATGGAATATTACTCAACCATTAAAAAGAATACATTTGAATCAGTTCTAATGAGGTGAATGAAACTGGAGCTTATTATACAGAGTGAAGTAAGCCAGAAAGAAAAATACCAATACAGTATACTAACGCATATATATGGAATTTAGAAAGATGGTAATGATAACCCTGTATGCGAGACAGCAAAAGAGACACAGATGTATAGAACAGTCTTACAGAATAGGACTCTGTGGGAGAGGGTGAGGGTGGGATGATTTGGGAGAATGGCATTGAAACATGTAAATTATCATATGTGAAATGAATCGGCAGTCCAGGTTCGTTGCATGACACAGGGTGCTCGGGACTGGTGCACTGGGATGACCCAGAGGGATGGGATGGGGAGGGAAGTGGAAGAGGGGTTCAGGATGGGGAACACATGTACACCCATGGAGGATTCATGTTGATGTATGGCAAAACCAATACAATATTGTAAAGTAAAAAATAATAAAAATAAATAAGTAAATAAAATTTACACTCCCCCAAAAAAATAAATAAATGTAAGAAGTATTTTTCTCTCATGAGCAGACCTATGGTAGGTAATCCAAATCTGATAAGGTGGCTCACAACGCCATTAGGAATCCAGGCTCCTTTTCATCTTCTCCTCATCCTCTGACTTCCTTAGCATATAACTTTAATTCTTATGTCTATCTCATGGTAACAAAATGTGTGCCCAACACCCTGCCTCATGGCAAAGAGTGAAAAAAAAAAAAAAGAGGAAAGCAACTACGAGATACAGACTTCCTAATCTTATAACAGGAATGCTGAAGTCTTCCAGAAATCCCTGAAGACTCCCCCTCATGTCTCATTGCTCGAAACTGTGACTTATGACTCTTCCTAGGTACAAAAGAGACTTTTAAATGTAGCATTTTAGCTGGTTTGTTGCTTTTCTGAACAAAAATGAGATTCCACATATGCAGAAGTGGAAATGTGTATCAGGTAGGCATTGGCCATAGATGGTGATGATAGCTCATAATTTTTCATATGCTTATTTGTGGGGTTTTATTGTAACTTTTCCCCTTATGGATTATAGCCTTGTCATGGTGAAGGGGCTTGCACAACTCAATGAAACAATGAGCCATGCTAGGCGGAGCCACCCAAGACAGACAAGTCATAGGGAAGAGTTCTAAAAAAACGTGGTCCAGAGGAGAAGAAAATGGCAACCCACTCTAATATTCTTGTCTGGAAAATCCCATAGACAGCACAAAAAGGCTAAAAGATAACCGGGAGATGAGCCCCCCAGGTTGGAAGGTGTCCAATATGCTACTGGGTAACAGTGGAGGGCAATTACTAATAACTCCAGTAAGAAGGAGCCCCTGGTGGCTCAGACAGTAAAAAGTCTTCCTGCAGCGTGGGAGACTCGGGATTGGTACCTGTGTCAGGGAGATCCCCTGGAGAAGGAAATAGCCACCAGCTCCAGTATTCTTGCCTGGAGAATGCCATGGATGGAGGAACCTAGCAGGCTACAGTCCATTGGGTCAAGAAGAGTCAGACATGCCTGAGTGACTTCACTTTCACTTCACTTTCCAGTAAGAATGTAGTAACTGGGCTAAAGCAGAAACGATACTCAGCTGTGGATATGTCTGGTGATAAGTAAATCTGGTGCTGTAAAGAACAATGTTGCATAGGAACCTGGAATGTTAGGTCCATGAATCAAGGTAAATTGGAGGTGGTCCCTGATGGCTCAGATGGTAAAGAATCTGCCCGCAATGGAGACCTGTATTTGATCCCTGGGTGGGGAAGATGGCCTGGAGAAGGAAATGGCAACCCACTACAGTATTCTTGCCTGAAAAATTCCATGGACAGAGAATCCCAGCAGGCTACAGTCCATGGGTTCACAAAAAGTCAGACATGACTAAGCGACTATCACTTATACTCACTGAAGCAGGAGATGGCAATAGTGAAATCAACATCTTAGGGATCAGTGAACTAGAATGGACAGGAATTTAATTCAGATGACCATTATATCTACTACTGTGTGTACGAATCCCTTAGAAGAAATGAAATAGTCTGCATAGTCAACACAGGAGTCTGAAATGCAGTACTTGCGTGCACTTCAAAAAAGAACATAATGACTTTGGTCCGTTTCCAAGGCAAACCATTCAGAATCACATTAAAATCAGCCTGTGCCCCAATCACTGATGCTGAATAAGCTGAAGTTGAATGATTCTCTGAAGACCTATAAGACTTTCTAGAGCTAACACCAAAAAGGTATCCTTTAATTGTAGGGGATTGGAATGCAAAAATATGAAGTCAAGCGATACCAGGAATAACAGGCAAGTTTGGTCTTGCAGTACAAGATGAAGCAGAGCAAAGGCTAACAGGTTTTTGTCAAGAGAACATGTTGGCCATAGCACACATGCTTTTCCAAAAACACAAGAGATGACTCTACATGTGGACATCACCAAATGGTCAATACTTAAATCAAATTGATTATATTTTTTTGCAGATAAAAATGGAGAAGCTCTATACAGTCAGCAAAAAGCAAAAACAAGTCAGCAAAAACTGTAACTCAGACCTTCAGCTCCTTATTGCAAAATTCAGGCTTAAATTGAAGAAAGTAGGGAGAACCACTAGCCCTTCAGGTATGACCTAAATCAAATCCCTTATACAGTGGGGATGACAAATAGATTCAAAGTATCAGGTCTGGCAGACAGAGTGCCTTAAGAACTATAGACAGAGGTTTGTAACATTGTACAGGAGGTAGTGACCAAAATATTACAAAGAAAGAGAAATGTAAGAAGTCAAAGTGGTTGTCTAAGGAGGTTTTATAAATAGCTGAGGAAAGAAAAGAAGCAAAAGGCAAGGGATAAATGGAAAGATATACCCAACTGAATGGAGAGTTCCAGAGAACAGCAAGATAGGAAGGCCTTCTTAAATGAACAATGCAAAGAAATAGAGGGAAACAATATAATGGCAGACTATAGATCTCTTCAAGAAAATTGGAGATGTCAAGGAAACATTTAATGCAAGGATGGGCACAATAAAGGACAGAAATGATAAGGACCTAACAGAAGAAAAAGAGATTAAGAAGAGGTGGAAAGAATACACAGAAGAACTATACAACAAAGGTTTTAATGACTCAACCATGATGGTGCAGTCACACACCTAGAACCAGATTTCTGCAGTGTCAAGTCAAGTGGTCCTTAGAAAGCATTACTATGATCAAAGCTAGTGGAGATGACGGAATTCCAGCTGAACTGTTTAAAATCCTAAAAGATAATGCTTTTTAAATTGCTGTACTCAGTACATTAGCAAATTTGGAAAACTTAGCAGTGGCCACAGAACTGGAAAAGGTCAGTTTTCATTCCAATCCCAAATGAAGGGCAATGTCAAAGAACGTTCAAACTATCATACAATTGCTCTCTTATTTCATATCCTATCAAGGTAATGCTTAAAATCCTTCAAGCAAGGCTTCAGATATACAACTCGCAGATGTACAAGATGGGTTTAGAAAAGGCAGAAGAACAAGAGATCAAATTGCCAACATCCATTGGATCATAGAGAAAGCAAGGGAATTCCAGAAAAACATCGACTTCTGCTTCATTGACTACACAAAAGCCTTTGACTGTGTGGATCAAAACAAACTGTGGAACATTCTTAAAGAGATGGAAATACCAAACCACCTTACCTATCCCTGAGAAACCTGTATGTATGTCAAGAAGCAACAGTTAGAATCAGACATAAAGCAACAGAGTAGTTCAAAATTGGAAAAGGAGTATGATAAAGCTGTGTATTGTCACTCTGCTTATTTCACTTATATGCAGAGTACATCATGCAAAATGCCAGGCTGGGTCAATCACAAGATGGAATCAAGATTGACAGGAGAAATATCAACAACCTCAGATATCCAGATGATACCACTCTAATGGCAGATAACGAAGAGAAACTAAACAGCCTCTTGGTGAAGGTGAAAGAGGAAAGTGAAAAAGCTGGCTTGAAACTCCACATTAAAAACAAAACAAAACAAAACAAAAGATCATGTTATCTGGCCCCATCACTTCATGGCAAATAGAAGGGGAAAAAGAGGAAGAAGTGACAGATTTTCATTGCTTGGGCTCCAAAATCACTGTGGACAGTGAATGCAGCCATGAAATCAAAAGACACTTGCTCCTTGGAAGGAAAGCTATGACAAACCTAGACAGTGTATTAAAAAGCAGAGACATCACTTTGCCGACAAAGGTCTATATAGTCAAAGCTATGTTTTTTCCAGTAGTCATGTTTGGATGTGAGAGTTCGATCATAATGAAGGCTGAAAGTTTAAGAATTGGTGCTTTCGAATTATTGCCCTGGAGAAGACTCTTGAGAGTCCCCTGGACTGCAAGGAGATCAAACCAGTTAATCCTGAAGGAAATCAACCCTGAATATTCATTGGACAGACTGATGCTGAAGCTGAAGCTCCAATAACTTTGATCATCTGATGTGAAGAGCCAACTCATTGGAAAGGACCCTGATGCTGGGGAAGCTTGAAGGCAATAGGAGAAGGGGTGGCGGAGGATGAGATGGTTAGAAAATATCAGCAACTCAATGGATATAAGCCTGAGCAAACTCCAGGAGATAGTGAAGGACAGAGGGGCCTGGCGTGCTATAGTCCACAAGGCCTCAAGAGTTGGACACTGAACAACAACAGTTGTAAATTTATATAGTGAAATAAAAAGTTGGGACCAAATGTTACCTAGTTGGGACCCAAACTATTTTTTGTGTTACTGTTTCTTGAAACCTGAAAGTTTAAAAGTACTGGATTAATTAACTTTCTTAAGGTTATTCACTCTGTAAATGACAGAGGCAAGATTTGAATCCATTTCTTTGTAACTCCAGAGCCCATTCTCTTTCCAAGTAATCAGCTTCCTCTCAAGATTATTGTAAATTCACTCAGTTATTCTTCCGGCTCAAAAACCTTAATGCCCTTCCAAGCAAGTTACACACTCAGTTGCCAAGTTTTTTCGTTTGGTTGCTTTTCTCCTGCAGCTGCTCAAATGAAATTACATAGTACCTCACACATTCCACATTCAGGAAAGCAAATTAGTAGAAAGGCTCAATAAGATAAACTGTCTCTCCTTTGGCTGTTCAAATAAAATGACATCTGATAATAAGTTACAGTTTTGACCTTTATTATATGTGTAAATACAGAGCTGTGCAATGTGTTTGAACAATCAAAAGGTTTCACTTTGATGGCATTAGCATAGGCAGACACAGAATTCCTCTTCATGTGAGACACAAAGATAGATTTTAATTCTTTGATTCTCTTTAAAACCACATTTATTCTTTCTTTTTTGGAATTTTCTATAAGCTGAAATTTAGTTCAAGGAATCATTTCACCAACTGACTGCTAGCACCATTTCAATCTTTACAGAAGTCAATTGCTTCCATTTGGAAAACAGGGAAAATTAGCATTAGTAAAGAGAACAACATCTGCAGGATCATCGAAAAAGCAAGAGAGTTTCAGAAAAACATCTATTCCTGCTTTATTGACTATGCCAAAGCCTTTGACTGTGTGGATCACAATAAACTCTGGAAAATTCTGAAAGGGATGGGAATACCAGACCACCTGACCTGCCTCTTGAGAAACCTGTGTGCAGGTCAGGAACCAACAGTTAGAACTGGACATGGAACAACAGACTGGTTCCAAATAGGAAAAGGAGTTCACCAAGGCTGTATATTGTCACCCTGCTTATTTAACTTATATGCAGAGTACATCATGAGAAACTCTGGGCTGGATGAAGCACAAACTGGAATCAAGATTGCGGAGAGAAAAATCAATAACCTCAGATATGCAGATGACACCACCCTTATGGCAGAAAGTGAAGAAGAACTAAAGAGCCTCTTGATGAAATTCAAAGAAGAGAGTGAAAAAGTTGTCTTAAAGCTCAACATTCAGAAAACTAAGACCATAGCATCCAGTTCCATCACTGCATGGTAAATAGATGGGGAAACAATGGAAACAGTGTCAGACTTTATTTTCTTGGGATCCAAAATCACTGCAGCCATGAAATTAAAAGACGCTTGCTCCTTGGAAGAAAAGCTATGGCCAACCTAGACAGCATATTAAAAAGCAGAGACATTTATTTGCCAACAAAGGCCCATCTAGTCAAGGCTATGGTTTTTCCAGTAGTCATGTATGGATGTGAGAGTTGGACTTTAAAGAGGTCTGAGCATTGAAGAATTGATGCTTTTGAACTGTGGTTTTGGAGAAGGCTTCTGAGAGTCTCTTGGACTTCAAGGAGATCCAACCAGTCCCTCCTAAAGGTGATCAGTCCTGGGTGTTCATTGGAAGGACTGATGTTGAAGCTGAAACTACAGGACTGATTCTGAAGCTGAAACTCCAGTACTTTGGCCACCTGATGTGAAGAGCTGACTCATTTGAGAAGACCCTGATGCTGGATGGCATCACTGACTCGATGGATGTGAGTCTCAGTGAACTCCGGGAGTTGGTGATGGACAGGGAGGCCTGGCATGCTGCGATTCATGGGGTCACAAAGAGTTGGACAAGACTGAGCGACTGATCTGATCTGATCTGATCTGATGCTGGGAAAGATTGAGGGCAGGAGGAGAAGGGGATGACAGAAGATGAGATGGTTGGATAGCATCACTGACTCAATGGACATGAGTTTGGGTGAATTCTGGGAGTTGGTGATGGACAGGGAGGCTTGGCGTGCTGCAGTTCATGGGGTCACAAAGAGTCAGACATGACTGAGCAACTGAACTTAACTGAACTGAAAGAAAACAAAAGTAGAGCATAGCAGCCAGAGTTTTAAAAAAAAGGGGGTGCGGGGTATGAATAACATGTCTTTTTGAGGAAATTAGATAATTTTAAATTAATTATTTAAGCAAACATTATTTATTTACTTCAGAATTAATTATTTCTTGTATCCTACCTTGGAATATAAGCAGTTTTATATAGAGATAGAGACCCAGATAGAGATAAATGATACAAACGTAGTTATGCTACAGAAACTGTGACTGCTAAATTGATTTACATTTGAAGTGATTGTTTAGTTCAGAAAAGGAAGAGAAGGAAAGGATGGAGATTTTGTTGTCCAAGTCACTGCTCTCTTACCTCCTATTTCACCCACTGCAGTCAGTAAAGGGTTAAACAAATCTAAGGGAATTCTGAAGCCAGTCAGTCAAATTCTCTTGATAATGGATTTCTAGGTGATTTCCAGGATCCTTAACCACAACTTACATTAAAAGAAAACAAAAGAACAATGCAACAAGGGCAGTCTACTTGAAGGGTTATCAGGCAAATGAACCCATGAGCCATGTTAGAAAGCAACACCATACCCTCAAAATCTGCCCAGTATTCAATAATTAAGACATCAAAATCAAATTCATATTAGGGAGTAACCTTCCAGGAGCACACAGCTTACCATTAAATAACCACTTGCTCATGGGAGAACAAAAGCAAACCAAAAAAGACATGCTTACCATGGCATTCTCTGGAACTGAGGATCAAGATGCTTAACCTTTGCATTTGCCACCTGCACCCCAGTCAGTCTTTCTATGGCTCTTATCCCTCAGCCACTAAGATTGAGCTCAGTCTAAGATAAAATATTGGCCAATTTATTTGGCCTGCAAGTATCTATGGACTTAAATTTATCTTAATCTTTTTTCTCCTCTACCTGAATCAGTTAAATCTTTTTGAATTTGTAGTAAAATTGCTAAAATGATTCTCAGGATGTTCATAAAACTGCAGCACTCTTTTCTACAGCCTTCCATAATAATGTCACCATATTGTTTCATATTAAGAGGTCTTTTCCAATAACTCCTTCTGGGTTGTCAAAAAAAGTCATGAGCACTTCCTTGGAGTTCTCTACACCATCAAAGACTTATTCTTAGGCAATAAAACAATTTACCAAAAGAAGAGTATATACATTTACACTAACACCACCTAGAGAGTATGCTGTTTCAAACACTCTGTGATCCTTCATCATTTCTCAAATTGTAAATAATTCCATTTCTGGCATACCCCCTTAATGTCATCAAGCTATAAACTCTGGAAGCATTCCTTATCCTCCATATCTAGTAGCTGTGTCAGCCACGGACCATACTGTCTTCCCCTGCCATCTACCATATACCTTCAATCCAAGACAAAGAAATAGCCACTAGCCTGTCTATGCTTGCCTAGGTCTCTAAATCAATCTCAACATCTTGGAAAAGATTTGACTTTTATATCAAGAATTGATCTGAATTTCTTCAAACAAACAAACCCAAAACTATTTGTCAGAATATGAGTGCTTACAGAATATGAGTGAAAGTGCCTATGGTCCACCCTCTCCCGACGAAATGAATTAGACCGGGAAATGTAGGCGATACTATAAAATGCCAAATTTCTACATTGAATATCTACTCTCAAATGGTGCAACTCAGAGCTCCAGTTTTACTGTCAATGTGAGGGTTTCTTTTTACTGAATCCCTCTTACTACAAGAGGTTATATAAGCACCTTTATTGTTTTTGGTAGGTCCCTTTTGTCTTCTGGTAGCATGCTGATAAGAGCTTGGTAATCAGGATGGGAGTCACTCCTAGCTCAATTCTCAGGCATAGTTCGGTTCAGATTTAGCCAGGAAATGTGCCAAAGTTCACAGACAGTACAAGAGCTACCACAAATTAAACCAGTGTGGTAAGTTTTTCTGTTTTGTCACATAAGGTATCTAAGTTATCTTTATCTAGCCTCAAAGCCAGGATTGGGAGAAACTGTTGTCTAACAGGGATGTTGTGTGAAGACAGAAACACTTACCACCCTCCAGTACACAATGATGCTGTTTCTGACAGCTGTCAGTGACTGTAGCAGAGAGGGGAGCAGCCTCTTTTGCTTCTCTCTTCCATATACACACAATCTTGGCAAAAAGAAGAGCTTCCCTGGTGGTTCAGACAGTAAAGCATCTGCCAGTAATGCAGGAGACTCATGTTCGATCCCTGGGTTGGAAAGATCCCCTGGAGAAGGACATGGCAACCCACTCCAGTATTCTTGCCTGGAGAATTCCATGGATTGAGGAGCCTGGTGGGCTACAAGTCCATGGGGTCACAAAGAGTCGGACACAACTGAGTGACTTCACTTTGCTTTGCTTTGCTATACAGAGAAAAGCGGGTGGAAATGTGGGTATTATGCATCTAGTGTAGCTACCTCTTCCCTTTGTATCATGCAAAAATGCTTGAGACCTTCAATTCAGTTCAGTCACTCAGTCATGTCCGACTCATTGCGACCCCATGAACTGCAGCACGCCAGGCCTCCCTGTCCATCACCAACTCCTGGAGTCTACCCAAACCCATGTCCATTGAGTCGGTGATGCCATCCAACCATCTTATCCTCTGTCATCGCCTTCTCCTCCTGCCCTCAATCTTTCCCAGCATCAGGGTCTTTTCAAATGAGTCAGCTTTTCACATCAGGTGGCCAAAGTATTGGAGTTTCAGCTTCAACATCAGTCTTTCCAATGAACACCCAGGACTGATATCCTTTAGGATGGACTGGTTGGATCTCCTTGCAGTCCGAGGGACTCTCAAGAGTTTTCTCCAACACCACAGTTCAAAAGCATCAATTCTTCAGTGCTCAGCTTCTGTCTGAATATTTGGGGTATTCCACATGACCACTACATACTTCCTCATGTCAGTCATTTGTCCTTCTTCCCATAGTCTGTATCTTGATGAATGTCTTCTTTGAAAAAGTCCCGCTCCTGCCTGTGCCCCCCCCCCCAGGATATGCTACTTCTTCCTGAAGAAACAAGTCCCAAGATTCTTTACATGCCTTGTAGAATGCACACCTTCAGATATCTCCTATGTGTCAGAAGCGTGTTCTCCTCAAGAAGGTTTCTTCTGCTAGCTATACGAAAGAGGTAAGCCTTGCAAGTAAGAGCAGGTCTCACATTTCAGATTACAATTTGGATCTCCCCAAGTATCTAAAAATTCAGACATATTTCACATTATGAGGGTTAATTTCTTACCAATCCCTATATCTATACCAGAAGCACAAAATTTCATCAATATAACATCAAGCCTATAATGCCAGAGGAATACCCTCCTTCCTCAAGACTCAGGGTTACATTACAAAGTAATTACAAAGTTCATTCCATGAACTTCATGTTGAAGGATGCTGAGTCCAATTCTCTTCCCTAATTTTTGGATCTCTTCTTTCCTCCTTAGAGGTTATTACAAGTGCCTTGACATCAATAGAAAGTTATAAAACTCTTGCCAAAGAGTTCCATTCAAAGCCTTCTATTATCTGCCACTACTCTGGTTTATATTCCCCGTGTTCCAGAAACCTTGATGGTTTATATTTTCCCTAATACTCTCTTTGCTTTCCTGTTTCTGCTACTTTGATCATGACATTCTTGCTACATAAATGGCACTTTCTATACTTTTCTCTGTCCAAAAACTTTTACTTACTTTTCATGTTCCCTTCTTACATTTTTTTTCATAAGCATTCCTTGGTCTGCCTTGAAGTACCAACTACCTTTAACTACTTAGCTTCAAAGCACTATGAACTTCCATTACTCACCTTATATGATCTTTATTGTAGGAATTTCTTGATAAAAAATTCAAACTGTATTTATCTCAGGATATAACAGAGTAGGTACTAGGGGACTTAAGCTGTTCTCTGTAAATATTTTCTGATTGAACAAATAAGTATACCAATGCTTTATAACAGAAAAGTAAATGGAAGGACTCGAGATTGTCCAGATGTTGTTTGAGGTTCTAATGTTTATTTTTTTGAAGGTAAGTGAGGTGTGGTTAATATACACGTAGGCACAAATGTGTGCATGTGTGCACGCACATGCACACACACAGGAACCAACATAGTACCAACTTATGTCTAACCCTTTCTTCAAAATGATGTTCTACGAGTATACTCACAGATAGACTGCACTCCACTGGGGTAATATCTGTTGCTATGAAAATGTTCAGTTCAGTTCAGTCGCTCAGTCGTGTCCAGCTCTTTGCAACCCCATGAATCACAGCACACCAGGCCTCCCTGTCCATCACCGACTCCCGGAGTTCACTCAGACTCATGTCCATCAAGTCAGTGATGCCATCCAGCCATCTCATCCTCTGTTGTCTCCTTCTCCTCCTGCCCACAATCCCTCCCAGCATCAGAGTCTTTTTCAATGAGTCAACTCTTCCATGAGGTGGCCAAAGTACTGGAGTTTCAGCTTTAGCATCATTCCTTCCAAAGCAATCCCAGGGCTGATCTCCTTCAGAATGGACTGGTTGGATCTAATTACAGTCCAAGGGATTTTCAAGAGTCTTCTCCAACACCACAGATCAAAAGCATCAATTCTTCGGTGCTCAGCCTTCTTCACAGTCCAACTCTCACATCCATACATGACCACAGGAAAAACCATAGCCTTGACTAGACGGACCTTTGTTGGCAAAGTAATGTCTCTGCTTTTGAATATGCTATCTAGGTTGGTCATAACTTTGCTTCTAAGGAGTAAGCATCTTTTAATTTCATGGCTGCAGTCACCATCTTCAGTGAATTTGGAGCCCCACATAATAAACTCTGCCACTGTTTCCACTGTTTCCCCATCTATTTCCCAGGAAGTGATGGGACCAGATGCCATGATCTTAGTTTTCTGAATATTGAGTTTTAAGCCAACTTTTTCACTCTCCTCTTTCACCTTCATCAAGAGGCTTTTTAGTTCCTCTTCACTTTCTGCCATAAGGGTGGTGTCATCTGCATATCTGAGGTTATTGATATTTCTCCCAGCAATCTTGATTCCAGCTTGTGCTTCTTCCAGCCCAGCGTTTCTCATGATGTTCTCTGCATAGAAGATAAATAAGCAGGGAGACAATACACAGCCTGACGTACTCCTTTTCCTGTTTGGAACGAGTCTGTTGTTCCATGTCCAGTTCTAACTGTTGCTTTCTGACCTGCATACAAATTTCTCAAGAGGCAGGTCAGGTGGTCTGGTATGCCCATCTCTTTCAGAATTTTCTACAGTTTATTGTGATCCACACAGTCAAAGGCTTTGGCATAGTCAATAAAGCAGAAATAGATGTTTTTCTGGAACTCTCTTGCTTTTTCGATGATCCAGCGGATGTTGGCAATTTGGTCTCTGGTTCCTCTGCCTTTTCTAAAACCAGCTTGAACATCTGGAACTTCACGGTTCACATATTGCTGAAGATGTGAGATGAATGCAATTTGCAGTAGTTTGAGCATTCTTTGGCATTGCCTTTCTTTGGGATTGGAATGAAAACTGACCTTTTCCAGTCCTGTGGCCACTGCTGAGTATTCCAAATTTGCTGGCAATTGAGGGCAGCACTTTCACAGCATCATCTTTCAAGATTTGAAATAGCTCAACTGGAATTCCATCACCTCCACTAGCTTTGTTTGTAGTGATGCTTTCTAAGGCCCACTTGACTTCACATTCCAGGATGTCTGGCTCTAGGTGAGTGATTACACCATCGTGATTATCTGGGTCATGAAGATCTTTTTTGTATACTTCTTCTGTGTATTCTTGCCACCTCTTCTTAATATATTCGGCTTCTGTTAGGTCCATATCATTTCTGTCCTTTATCAAGCCCATCTTTGCATGAAATGTTCCCTTGGGATCTCTAATTTTCTTGAAGAGATCGCTAGTCTTTCCTATTCTGTTGTTTTCCTCTATTTCTTTGCATTGATCACTGAGGAAGGCTTTCTTATCTCTCCTTGCTATTCGTTGGAACTCTGCATTCAGATGCTTATATCTTTCCATTTCTCCTTTGCTTTTCACTTCTCTTCTTTTCACAGCAATTTGTAAGGCCTCCCCAGACATCCATTTTGCTTTTTTGCATTTCTTTTCCATGGGAGTGGTCTTGATCCCTGTCTCCTGTACAATGTCACGAACCTCAATCCATAGTTCATCAGGCACTCTATCTATCAGATCTAGTCCCTTAAATCTATTTGTCACTTTCACTGTATAATCATAAGGGATTTGATTTAGATCATACCTGAATGGTTTAGTGGTTTTCCGTACTTTATTCAAGTCTGAATTTGGCAATAAGAAGTTCATGGTCTGAGCCACAATTAGCTCCTGGTCTTGTTTTTGTTGACTATATAGAGCTTCTCCATCTTTGGCTGCAAAGAATATAATCAATCTGATTTCCGTGTTGACCATCTGGTGATGTCCATGTGTAGAGTCTTCTCTGTGTTGTTGGAAGAGGGTGTTTGTTATGACCAGTGCATTTTCTTGGCAAAACTCTATTAGTCTTTGCCCTGCTTCATTCTGTATTCCAAGGCCAAATTTGCCTGTTACTCCAGGTGTTTCTTGACTTCCTACTTTTGCATTCCAGTCCCCTATAATGAAAAGGACATTTTTTTGGGTGTTATTTCTAAAAGGTCTTATAGGTCTTCATAGAACCGTTCAACTTCAGCTTGTTCAGTGTTACTGGTTGGGGCATAGACTTGGATTACTTTGATATTGAATGGTTTGCCTTGGAAATGAACAGAAATCATTCTGTCGTTTTTGAGATGCATCCAAGTACTGCATTTTGAACTCTTTTGTTGACCACAATGGCTACTCCATTTCTTCTGAGGGATTCCTGCCTGCAGTAGTAGATATAATGGTCATCTGAGTTAAATTCATCCATTCCAGTCCATTTTAGTTTGCTGATTCCTAGAATGTCGACGTTCAGTCTTGCCATCTCTTGTTTGACCACTTCCAATTTGCCTTGATTCATGGACCTGACATTCCAGGTTCCTATGTAATATTGTTCTTTACAGCATCGGACCTTGCTTCTAACACCAGTCACATCCACAGCTGGGTATTATTTTTGCTTTGGCTTCATCCCTTCATTCTTTCTGGAGTTATTTCTCCACTGATCTCCAGTAGCATATTGGGCACCTACTGACCTGGGGAGTTTCTCTTTCAATATCCTATCATTTTGCCTTTTCATACTCTTCATGGGGTTCTCAAGGCAAGAATACTCAAGTGGTTTGCCATTCCCTTCTCCAGTGGACCACATTCTGTCAGACCTCTCCACCATGATCCGCCCCTCTTGGGTGGCCCTAGGGGCATGGCTTAGTTTCATTGAGTTAGACAAGGCTGTGGTCCTAGTGTGATTAGATTGACTAGTTTTCTGTGAGTATGGTTTCAGTGTGTTTGCCCTCTGATGCCCTCTTGCAACACTTATCGTCTTGCTTGGGTTTCTTTTACCTTGGACGTGGGGTATGTCTTCAGGGCTGCTCCAGCAAAGTGCAGCCGCTGCTCCTTACCTTGGACGAGGTGTACCTCCTCACTGCCACCCCTTCTGACCTTGAACGTGGAATAGCTCCTCTAGGCCCTCCTGCACCTGAGCAGCCACCACTCCTTGGAGGTGGGATTGCGCCTCCCAGCTGCCACCCTTGGCCTCGGGTGTGGGCTATGTCCTCTCAGCCGCCGCCCTTGACCTCGGACAAGGGGTAGCTCCTCTTGGCTTCCTCCTCTGGGGCAAGGGGTCCTCCAGGCTTCTGACCCTGACCTCGGATGTGGGGTAGCCGCCCGTGCTAAATGAGCTGGTCGCAGCCTCCCGTGCTACAGGAAAATGTTGTGTAGTATAAAAAGCTGGGTTTTAGATTAAGAATGAACTGAGAGTAAATTCTGACTCAGTTTCTAGCTGCATAAAATTGAGAAAGACATTTAACTGCTCTGAGCCTTAGCTTCCAAAACTGCAAAAATGAAGAAAACAGTATTATTATGAAGCTTACATGAGATAGTATATATAAGACATCTGGCCTGATGGCTGTCAAATAGTAGACATTCAGTTAATGCAGTTTACCTTCCCACTTTGCAATCATGTTTTGGGTATTTTCTTATAGTATAAATACTTGAGCTTGTTCACTACTGATTTCCTATATGTTTGCTTTCTCCTCAACTAGACTATGATCAAAAATGTAAAAACTTTTTTTTTCTTGTTCTCTACATTAGATTTAATATTGTCACTTACACAGTAGACACTTAAGAAATGTTTACTAAAATTACATATTCAAGAACTCATCTGGTAAATATACTAAAAATCACTGAATATACACTTTAAATGTGTGAACTTTATGATGTGTAGATTATAACTTACTAAAGCACTTTAAGAATAAAAAGAACTTTTCTTACAGTAATATATGACTCACCTATGAGAAAGGGGCCTGAGATAGATATAAAAACTTTGCAGTAGGCATTTCTACTGTTTACAAATATCTGATTCTCATCTCCTTCCAAATGTGTGGGGAGATTCCTTTTCCCTTTGTTGTAGTTAGGCAGAGCCATTTGACTCTCACTGACTGATAAAATGTGAATGGGAGTGACATATATCACTTTAGGCTGGAAATATTTAATTGCTGGTTCTTATCTCTCCAGTGCTTTCTTCCCTTCCAAGGCAGTTGAGGAAGAAGTGTCATGTAGATGTAGCAGTGCCAAAAGACTGAAGCAGTGAGGATTGCTAACTATGAAGGATGACTACCCTGGAGAGTCACACATACCTGCAAGAGACTTGGAGGAAGCAAAAAACAAAAAAAACAAAAAAAACAAACACTCAACATTGGTCTTGAAAAAGTGTGTTGAGCAGATTTCTAAACTGACTCTCAATAATCCTGCTCCCTAGTGTACATGTCCTGTCTAATACTGTCCCTGGAGTATGATAGGACCTATGACTATCATGGGATAGTTGCTACTTTGATCAGTTGCCTTATACAGCAGTGGTGATGAGATACACATGTATTACATTAAAAAGACTCCCCTATAGCAGACTGGAGTGAAATTTCCCTGCTGACACTGAAGAAGCAAGATACTATATTGTCAGAGGGCCACATGCTAGGACCTGAAGGTAATCTCTAAGAGCTGAGAGTCACTATCTGGCAGCCAGCAAGAAATCTGAGACCTCAATTTATCAACTGGTAGGAACTGAATTCTGCCAATGATTTGAATGAGCCTGGAAGATGGTTTCAAGTATCAGATGAGATCAGAGACCCAGCTGACACTTTGATTTCAACCTGGTCAGAAACTGGTGAAAGCAGCTACATTATACCAGAACTTCTGATCCATTGAAATAGTGAGACAATAAATTGGAATTAAGTCTCCAAGTTTGGGGTAATTTGTTATGGAAGGATAAAAAACTAATACTATAAGCCATTTAGATTTTGATGCTGCCTACTTCTTTTGCATCACTTAGCCTATCTTGACTGATATAACATTCCAAGCAGATATTTTAAAGACTCTGCTTTTAAGAAGAACATGAAAGAAGAGCCTTTCTTATTGGCTAGGCATGCATTTGTAAATAAGGGCAGTCTGCTGAATTTTAAAGACTAGTGTTTAAGAATTTCCATTCTACTTATTCACATTGCATTTTACTGCATCATGACAATAGAACAATCAGAAAAATAATCTAAATGGAATATTCTAAGTGCAATGATTTTCATCAGTAAAGCAAGTGAGCATTCTTGAAATCCTATGGTATTTTGAATACTTTTGCATTTACATATTAAACCAAAATGTCATCATTATGTTTTCTCTTTAAGCTAGCATGACTAGTACTATTATATTTTGACTCTTAGAGGAATTGACCATAATTTTATGCAAAAGAAATTCTATAATAAAACTCTTCCTAACAGGTAGACACATAATCTTGCATTCAGTGACTCTGAAGTATCAAGCGTTGAATGGAAATGTTATTGAGATAAAAAATGTACTTGACTTTATAATCTCTACAAAGAAAGTACACTAGAACACCATTAGGGCATGGCTTAATTATTATAAAAATTCAAATAAATTAAAGTAATAACTGCTCAAAATAATTGAAAAACCATCACAGCACTATATATGAAGTAAAACCTGCATTATAAAGTACTATTCTACCTCATGGCCGGGTTTTACATATGAAAGAATGGTCAACTGCATTCACAGGAGGATTAACAGGCTTCCCAAAGTCTTCCTACTCCAATGATGTACCTCACCCACCTGCACCCAGATGCCTGAATCTACTATTGAGAAGAATTTACTCAGCACCATATTCCTTGTCTTTTGCTAAAGGGCAAATATCTTAGGGAGGGATATCAGTTTAATTCTCATAATGCATTTATATTTTTAGTACAAATCATTTCTCATGTCCTTTCTAGGAATGCTTTAAAAGGAAATAAAGATTCATGATTCCTATAGGACCCCAAATAAGAGAAAATGTCATGTCAATGTCGTGTGTCCTATGTTTGGCACAACTCCACCATGTTTCAAAATGTACTTTTTAAGGTTAGGTTAGCAATGAAACAAGGAAATGAGTCCTGGAAATATGTTTCAGAATTGTACAAAGCAAGAGTAGTCAACTGGTATCCCTGGATGAATTTTCAAAGTCAGTAAACCTCCTGAAATTGTATGCAAATTTTTTCAGGTATGTGCATTTTTGGGGAAGAAAATCTATAGCATTGAACAGATTCTTAAATAGGTTCATGACCCCAGAGATGATAAGAACCACTGGCATATAGAATTAAAATGTTTCTTATATAAGCAGCTAAAGGTTGCAACATCAAAAAGTATCCCACAGTCCACGGGTGACACTACCCACATCACAGAGGGCCCACTGCTTATCTGTCTCAGCCAGTACCTTAACCTATTATTGCATACTGTTTTCCACTTACCATATTAATTGAAAACAAAGGCAAAGAGAAAAGGTAACTGAGAAAGAACTTCTTTTCCATTTTACAAAGACTCTTAAACTGCAAAATAAATGTTTCTATAATAAGGTCAATGACATGGATAAGTGCTGTCTCTCATGAGGTGAATATTTGAAAATCACCAAAAGAGAAAAGAGAAAATATTTACAAATCAGTTACCTAAGGAAGACAAAATAAAAAGCTTGCTGAAAATTTGATTTTTGAAAATCATTTACATAAAAACAGTCTTGATATGAAACCATGGCAGATTTCACCAAGAACTAATAAATGTCAGTTGAATTTTTTTAATCATGTTTTTAATATACTAGGAGAGCTTACTAAATGAATGAAAATAAAAATACTTTTAATTAAAATAAATGCATGTGGGAAAATAATTCAAAACATAGTGAGGGGTTGAAAATATGCACTTGGATTGGCTCATTTGCATGTAAAAGAAAATTAAAAGTAACAGTCACTGAAATTAGATAGAATTTCTATCTTTCTCTTGTAAACCAAATCTGGAGGTTAGTATTTCAAGGATGGTTAGGCTGCCTCTACATTTTCAAGGGTGCTTTCCTGGTGGCTAAGACAGTAAAAAAAAAAAAAAAAATCTGTCTGCAATGCAGAAAACCCTGGTTCAACCCCCTGGGTTGGGAAGATCCCCTGGAGAATCCCATGGACAGAAGAGCCTGGTAGGCTACAGTCCATGGGGTCACAAAGAATCAGACACAACTGAGCGACCAACACTTTCACATCTTCAAGAACCTAGGTCCTTTCTATCCTGTTTTTCTGGCATGTGTAACTTTCATTATGCCTTGTCTAGTGCTCTGGACAGCACATTTGTATTCTATCACAGAGGAAGGAGGAAATGTTCAAAAAAAGTATGTACCTCTATGACCCATTTAAAGACTTTTCTGAAAATTCACATCACAGGTTAATTTATGTACTAAGTTCATATGTGGAAGCCCTAACCCCAGCATCCCAGAATGTGACCTTGTTTGGAAATAGGGTATTTGCAGATATGTTAGTTAAGAGGAGGTCCTTAGGGTAGCCCTAATTTAAAATGACTAGTGTTCTTATAAAAAGGGGAAATTTGGACAAGAAACATGCATGCACAAAGGGAGAATGTGGTCCACTATAAGCCAAGAAGAGAGGTTTGGAACAGATACTTCTCTCACTTTCCTCAAAAGGAACAAACCCTGTTGATGCTTTGACTTTGGGCTTCTAGCCTCCTGAACTGTGAGACAGAAAATTTCTATACTTTGAGTTACTCAGTTAATGATATTTTGTAATGGCAGCCCTAACAACAAACTAGGACATTACACAAAACCCTTCTGCTTACATCATGTAGGTAGATGAAACTCAGTCCCATGGCCAAGTCTAGTGTCAAGGAGGCTGAGAAATGGAGTCTTTAATCTGGACAGCCATGTGTCCAGCTAAAATGTGGGGCAGTCTTATTGAAAAAGAGAATGGCTTTGGGGGATCAAATAAATAGTGTTTGCCACAAAGTAAAAATTGAAAGTCCCAAGTCCCTGCCCTAGATCCTCTAGAGATAGTGCAAACACAGTTTACATTTTTTGTGCATCTCTCTCTCTCTCTCTCTCTCTTTATATATATATATATATATATATATATATATATATATATATATATATATTTGTGTGTGTATATCTCTCTGTCTATATATATATATATATTTTTTTTTTTTTGCACAGTTGTCTGAAAGTGTCCCAAGTGATAGCAACAAGTGCCCCCACTACCTATTTGAACACTATTGATCAAAATCATGTTTTACAGTGGAGTTAATAAAACTATGTATCTTCTATGCATCTTCTTGGAGAAGGAAATGGAAACCCACTCCAGTATTCTTGCCTGAAAAATCCCATGGACTGAGGAGCTTGGTAGGTTTCAGTCCACGGGGTCGCAAAGAGTTGGACACAACTGAGCAACTTCACTTTCTTTTCACTTTCATGTATCATCTAGGGTTAATAGAATTCATTGATCATTTAGCATATTTAGTACAGCCTCTGACATATAATATTTTTAAGTACGTGCTAGTGGCTGCTATTAAAGGGGCAACCTTACACACCTAGATTTTCTTTATCATCCAACTTAAATGGTATTTCCTCTATAAAGTATTCCTTTGTTCTTTCAGGCAGAATTAATCACTCTTTTCTGTTCCTATTTAAATTGGCTATTACTTGTACATCTTCATAAAAGTCATGTGAAGTTGGTATATACTCAATCTCTAAGTATAGATGAGGGAAACTTACACCCAGATCACTGATAAGCATGATAGAATGGGGATGTTAATCCAATCCATTCAGCAAAAAGTTATATTCCCTTTAGACTAAATATTATGTATGGTAATTACTCACTGAGGTAGAGAGAATTTTGGCCACCATGATCTCCACTGCTTGCTGCTATTCCCCTGAATATAGTAAATTATATGAGAAAAGGGACTTTGCATATGTAATCATTACTAATCTGCTGACTTTAAAATAAGTACATTATCCTGTACTACCAATATGGGTCCAGTGCAATCACATTAGCTCTTAAAAACAAAAGAAAGGCAAGAGTGGAGCTCAGAGAGATTCTAGGAATGAGAAGGATTTAACACATCAATGCTGGTTTGCAGATGGAAAAGTCACATGAGAAGGAAGACAGGCAGCTTCGAAAAACAGAGTGGCCTCCAGCTAGTCCCTCATTTCTACAGCCTCAAAGAAATGAATTCTGAAACAATCTGAATAAACTTGAAAGCAAGATTCTTTCTCAGAGCTTGCAGATAAAGCCCAATCTCGCTGATTAACTTGAGTTTGGCCTTGTGAGACCCAAAACAGACAATCCAGCTGGGATACATTGTGCTTGGACTTCTGACCCACAGAAACTATGAGGGGAAAAAAAAAAAAAAAAGGATGTCATTTTAAGCTGTTAAAATTGTGGTAATTTTAAATTATGGCAGCAAAAGATAACTAGTGCATCTATTTACTTGCATCCTGTATTAAATGAGTTACTAAAAATTTGCTGTTCATTTTTAACCACCCCACCCCAAACCAAACCACAGCATATGACCTAAATTACTAGCAGTCACTAGTAGTAGACAATACATTAGTGGCTAGCATTCAGTTTAGTTCAGTTCAGTCCAATTGCTCAGTAGTATCTGACTCTGTGACCCCATGAACCGCAGCACGCCAGGCCTCCCTGTCCATCACCAACTTCCAGGGTTCACCCAGACTCATGTCCATTGAGTTGGTGATGCCATCCAAAAATCTCATCCTCTGTCTTCCCCTTCTCCTCCTGCCCTCAATCTTTCCCAACATCAGTTCAGTTTTCAGTTTCAGTTCATTCGCTCAGTCATGTCTGACTCTTTGCAACCCCATGAACTTCAGCACACTAGGCCTCTCTGTCCATCACCAACTCCTGAAGTTCACCCAAACCCTTGTCCATTGAGTTGGTGATGCCATCCAACCATCTCATCCTCTGTCATCCTCTTCTCCTCCTGCCCTCAATCTTTCCCAGCATCAGGGTCTTCTCAAATGAGTCAGCTCTTCATATCAGGTGGCCAAAGTATTGGAGTTTCAGCTTCAACATCAGTCCCTCCAATGAACACCCAGGACTGATCTCCTTTAGCATGGACTGGTTGGATCTCCTTGAGGTTCAAGGGATTCTCAAGAGTTTTCTCCAACACCACAGTTCAAAAGCATCAATTCTTTAGCCCTCATCTTTCTTTATAGTCCAACTCTCACATCCATACATGACCACTGGAAAAACCATAGCCTTGACTAGACGGACCTTTGTTGGCAAAGTAATATCTCTGATTTTAACATGCTGCCTAGGTTGGTAATAACTTTCCTTCCAAGGAACAACCGTCTTTTAATTTTATGGCTGCAATCACCATCTGCAGTGATTTTGGAGCCCCACAAAATAAAGTCAGTCACTGTTTCCAGTTTCCCTATCTATTTGCCATAAAGTGATGGGACCAGGTGCCATGATCTTCGTTTTCTGAATGTTGAGCTTTAAGCCAACTTTTTCACTCTCCTCTTTCACTTTCATCAAGAGGCTTTTGAGTTCCTCTTCACTTTCTGCCATAAGGGTGGTGTCATCTGCATATCTGAGGTTATTGATGTTTCTCCTGGCAATCTTGATTCCAGCTTGTGCTTCCTCCAGCCCAGCATTTCTCATGATGTACTCTGCATATAAGTTAAATAAGCAGGGTGACAATATACAGCCTTGATGTACTCCTTTCCCTATTTGGAACCAGTCTGTTGTTCCATGTCCAGTTCTAACTGTTGCTTCCTGACCTGCATATAGGTTTCTCAAGAGGCAGGTCAGGTGGTCTGGTATTCCCATCTCTTTCAGAATTGTCCAGAGTTTATTGTGATTCACACAGTCAAAGCCTTTGGCATAGTCAATAAAGCAGAAATAGATGTTTTTCTGGAACTCTCTTGCTTTTTCCATGATCCAGTGGATGTTGGCAATTTGATCTCTGGTTCCTCTGCCTTTTCTAAAACATCTGGAAGTTCACAGTTCACGTATGGCTGAAGCCTGGCTTGGAGAATTTTGAACATTACTTTACTAGCGTGTGAGATGAGTGCAATTATGTGGTAGTTTGAGCATTCTTTGGCATTGCCTTTCTTAGGGATTGTTATGCTTCTTACACATATAAACACATCTTTAATTCTCATGTTTTGAAGTAGGTAAATTTTTATCCGCATTTTACAGAGAGGGAAACTAAGGTTTAATTGACACAGGTAAAGTCAAACAGCTAGTATGTGGCAGTGCCAGAATTTTGAATCCAGGAAGCCTAGTTCCAGAATCTGTGCAACAGTGAGAACCACTATCCTGCCTGATTTATTGAATAAACACTCAATAAAAATATATTAAACCATTTGTTGAAATGACTTCATGGAAACTACTTCCTCCTTTAAGAGGATGGCCAGGTATTCAAAATAAACGTCTGTTTAGGCAATTGTTTTGAGCAGCATCAATGTTTGTTCCAGGCTCCTTACCTACATATTTGCATTGAGTAGGCTTGGGATGGGACTCTGAACTTTGCCTCTTTAAAGCCCGAGGTACATTTTAGGTAAGGCCACGCTGAGAAATAGTTGGCTATCTCCTCCAAGAACTGATTTAGTAAATACTTACAGGGCTTCCTTGGTAGCTCACTAGGTAAAGAAACTGCCTGTAGTGCAGGAGACCCGGGCTTGATCCCTGGGTCGGGAAGATCCCCTGGAGAAAGAAATGACAATCCATTCTAGGATCCCTGCCTGGAAAATTCCATGGACAGAGGAGCCTGGCATGCTGCAGTCCATGGGGTCGCAAAGAGTTGGGCACAACTGAGCGACTAACATTAACTTACTACAGACAATCGTTTTAACATTCATTTAAACATATTAGAGTAAAGAAGGCAGAAGGTCAAGCTGAAGACTATATTGCTCTTTTTAGGGTTCTCCCAAATAAGAGAAAATGTTATGGAAGCTATGATTTTTGAAGTACTGCTGTTTATCATAAAGACCATCATAATCAAAGTAGTATTAAGTATCAGATTCAGAAATACATTGATGACTTCCAAACATTTCATCTAATTTTAAAATGTAAGGCTCTCTAGTTTTTTGAATTAAAAAACAATCATGATAAATGGATAAGTATTATACTCAGTTTTCCTTATAGTTATTTAAATTGCCGCTGACAATTTATGTGACTTGTTGTTAAAGAAGCCTTTTAAACAGTGCTAAGGTATATTTATGTATGTTGTACACTGAATATTTTATCACAAGCTTTCAATGAATTGTTTTATTGTACTGAATTTATCATAACAAGTTATTTATTATATGTTCTCTTATTCGTGTTGTTACCCTACTCGGAGAAAAATAATTTATATTTTCATGACATTTACTTGTTGATAGTAGTTTTTATAACCTTGCATTTTGCTCTACTATTCATTTTTATCCATAATGATTTGTGATTTAAAGGTTTTACAACAGCCTTCTGAGTTTTATGCATAGTGAATCATAATACTGGCAAACTATCTCCTTGTGTATGAGATCAATAGTAGAATGAAAATGTGTTATTATTATAATATTTTAGAATTAAATATAAATGATGAAAAGTACAGCTAAATCTTAATTCAGTAAGGAATACATGTATACCTATTCATTTTGATGTAAATTATTTTTTCATTGTTTCATAGCCATGAAGACAGAAACCCAGTATTCAGATGACAAATTATGATGGATTATGCTCAATAAATTTTGTTCCTATTCATTTGGCTGTGTCTCATAAACCAAGTAAAATTGTCTAAATCAGGAAAATCCAACTGGAATGCTGTATTTTGGGGAACTTAGATTAATAATTATAGCCTGAAAGATATACACTAACTGAAGTGTTTCCTCAGTCAAAAAGGGAAGATTGCATTATGCCCAGCATATTGTCTGTACTAAATCTATTTTATTTGTATCCTAATTCTATGAATAATAGTGATATATGTATGGTCTATGATAAATATCTAGTAAGTAGACTTTCGGTTCCTCAAAACACTTCATTCCCTCACATTGTTGGATAACAATTTATCAAACCACACTCTTAGACATTCTCCCACTTTCTTCCTAAATTAAATCTTAATGTTAGCTGCAACTGCCAGATGTTCTTCATTCTGAAAAATGTAGCAGAGGAGTTGGAGATTTTTTGAAGTGCCTAGTCAATCCCCAGTGAACCTGCTTCTTTTTTTTTTTTAATTTTATTTTTAAACTTTACAATATTGTATTAGTTTTTCCAAATATCGAAATGAATCCACTACAGGTATACATGTGTTCCCCATCCTGAACCCTCCTCCCCCCTCCCTCCCCATACCATCCCTCTGGGTCGTCCCAGTGCACCAGCCCCAAGCATCCAGTATCGTGCATCGAACCTGGACTGGCAACTCGTTTCATACATGATATTATACATGTTTCAATGCCATTCTCCCAAATCTTCCCACCCTCTCCCTCTCTCACAGAGTCCATAAGACTGTTCTGTACATCAGTGTCTCTTTTGCTGTCTTGTACACAGGGTTATTGTTACCATCTTTCTAAATTCCATATATATGCGTTACTATACTGTATTGGTGTTTTTCTTTCTGGCTTACTTCACTCTGTATAATAGACTCCAGTTTCATCCACCTCATTAGAACTGATTCAAATGTATTCTTTTTAATGGCTGAGTAATACTCCATTGTGTATATGTACCAACGTAATTGGAGAAGACTGGGGGAGAATGTCAGTTCAGTAGATAAGGGATTCTGGTTTCCCCTTCAGATTTTTCCTGTATGCATTAAAATATGCCATCAATTAATGCTCTATTTGGGCTAAGGATCTACTCCCATAAAAGGATGATAAACTGTATGGGCTTCAATTTTTATGCTTTCTCTTTGTCGCTGTTCTTTGAGGCCTACCTGGAGTTACTTAGCTGCTGAGGGATGTTTGTTACCACATATTCCAGTATAACATTAAAAAATAAATAAATTAAATAAAAAAATTTTTAAAAGAAGTTGTCGATTCTGTTATCTCTATCATCTTCCTTCTCATTGCTCAGTTTATCAGCCTCTTATAATATACCTTCTCCTTAGCTGCAGCTTCATGTATACTACAGTATCAGCTGTAATAAAGCAGCTAACAAGAATCATTAAATCAGTCAATTGGCTGTTCCGTGATGCTTGAAAGACGTGTTTTTGGATCAAGTTCATGATCTTTTTCAGTGCTCAGTGGATTGTTTTGTTTATTTTGATTCCTGGGAAACACAAAGTTGAAATGTGAAAACTATGGAAGTGTTAATTCTACTCATTAAATTTGGGCCATTAATATACAAGACCACAATTGAATCTTAATATTATAGGTTTTGTGCCATTCGAATTTCTCACAGATATAAAAAAATTAATAATCACTGCTTCCAACACTAACACAACAAAGCAAACTGCAATAATAAGTTGTTGCTTCCAGAGCATAAGATTAAACAATGCAGAGGATGTAATCCACACATATAAAAAACAGTATACTTATATTTTACACAGTAATAGCAATTACCTAAGGTGTGAACCAGCACCAAGATATAAGTTTTTACTCTTTCTTGATATGGGTTCCTGAGGATGAAAATGCACTTATTCAATTTTCCACCCTTTCATTTCCAGCCTCACACAGTGCATTTTCTCTAATATACTAGGCATCAGTAAATATTTGTTAAGTGACTATTTAGATTATCTATACCTTATAATTTAGCTATGTAATTAGTTTCTAAACTGTTCAGATGATACTTTCTTCTAAGACAGGCCTTGTCTAATTCATCTTTATTTTTCTTACTGCCTCACATAGTTTGTTGAACATGCCTGCATCCAGTAAAACATGTCTGAATTGAACTGAATGGAACTGAGAAATGTATTAATGTGACCAAGGCAATTTGTCCCATCTTTAAGCCATGCAGTTTGGATTCACACATGCTTTATTCATAAGCTGGATCTCTAAACATAATTTATGTCAACCTCTTAGAAAATGTGTGCTATTGATTTTAAAAGGAATGGGTGAGAAGATGTTCATGGTTTAAAGTGGTGTTTATTAAATCTTGCTTAGGAAAATCTAGGGTTATGCAGAGTGCCCTCAAGGGGGGAAATTAAACCAAAAAGTGATCCCTCCTGAAAATGTCTGCTTTTATCTGTTGAACATAATACATTTACAAGATTTTATTTCTATAAAGTTTAAAAAGTTGGAAAACAGTGGTGTAGAGTGACTTATCCCTATGATTGGCAAAAATAACAAAATAACTGGAAATAAACCCCTCTGAAGAATAAACAGACTAGATTAGAGTTTGCCATTTACTGTTAAGTGCATAGAAACTCAAAACTGAACACTTCTATTTGACATTTTTCTTGGCTCCCTCACTACAATCAGTACAGTATTTCATTCAGCTTTTACCAGAAAGATGTGGAAAATGAAAATGTGGATTTCTAGTTTTCCCTCAGTTTATTGAGATATAATTGACATACAACACTGTGTAAATTTAAGGTGTACAGCACAATGATTTGACTCAAATATATTGTAAAATGATCACCACAAAACGTCTGGTTAACATTCATCATTTCATATAGACACACCACAAAAGAAGAAAAAAATGTTTTTTTTTCTTGTCACAAGAACTCTTAGGATTTACTTTTAATTTTGAAATACTCCATACAGCAGTGTTAATTTTAGTCTTCATGTTGCACAGTATATCCCTAGTACTTACTTATCTTATAACTGAAATTGTGAACATTTTGACCCCTTTCATCTAATTCCCTTTCTCCCAGCCTCCACCTGTGAAGATGTAGATTTCTTATGGATTTTTAAAAGTCTTATAAAGCACATTCTACTATGCATTGAAGCTTTAAGAGCTATAATTATGATACCAAAACGGATTTAACTCAATCAGATTGAGGTCATAATCAGTGCTCTTTCCTATTATTTAAATGGTTTAAAATTAAAGACTATCTGACTCCATTAAACACATGTGACTTTCTTTTCCCTCGAGGATCTTATTGGGTAAGGAGGTCAAAATGGTCAATCCTTCCAAAATATGAAAACTGACTTAGTGGGAAAAAATTAACCTTTTTCCTCTCATATATCTTTTCTCAATATCCATTTGGAATTAATAAGCAAAACTTGAAAACTTTATAGATAGCCATACATTATGAAAAAATGAGCAGTCCTTGGTAAAGCATCCCTTTATTGCAAAACGTTTCAAACTGTGTTCTCATGAGCACTTACGCTGCTACTTAACTGGCCAAGGTCACCCCTGGCCTCATGTGGCTACTCAGAACTTGAAATGTGGCAAATCCAACTTGACATGTGCAATCCTCAACTGTATTTAAAGATTTAGTTCAAAATGTAAATATTAATCATTAAAAAATTTTTAAGCTAACATTTTTATATAATGGGTTAATTAAGTATATCACTAAAATTCAGTTCAGTTCATTTCAGTTGCTTGCTGCTGCTACCGCTAAGTCACTTCAGTTGTGTCTGACTCTGTGCGACCCCATAGACGGCAGCCCACCAGGCTCCCCCATCCCTGGGATTCTCCAGGCAAAAACACCAGAGTGGGTTGCCATTTCCCTCTCCAATGCATGAAAATGAAAACTGAAAGTGAAGTCGCTCAGTTGTGTCCGACTCTCAGCTATCCCATGGACTGCAGCCCACCAGGCTCCTCCGTCCATGGGATTTTCCAGGCAAGAGTACTGGAGTGGGGTGCCATTGCCTTCTACTTCAGTTGCTTAGTCATGTACAACTCTTTGCAACCCCATGGACTGCAGTACGCCAGGCTTCCCTTTCCATCATCAACTCCCGGAGCGTGCTCAAACTCATGTCCATCCAGTTGGTAATGCCATCCAACCATCTCATCCTCTGTTGTCCCCTTCTCCTCCTGCCCCAATCCCTCCCAGCATCAGAGTCTTTTCCAATGAGTCAGTTCTTCACATTAGGTGGCCAAGGTATTGGAGTTTCAGCTTCAGCATCAGTCCTTCCAATGATTATTCAGGACTGATTTCCTTTATGATTGACTGGTTTGAGCTCCTCGGAGTCCAGTGGATTCTCAAGAGTCTTCTCTAACACCACAGTTCAAAAGCATCAATTCTTTGGCACTCAGCTTTATCTATGGTACAACTCTCACATCCATACATAACTACTGGAAAAACCATAGCTAAGACTAGATGGATCTTTGTTGGCAAAGTAATGTCTCTGTTTTTAGTATGCTGTCTAGGTTGGTCATAGTTTTTCTTTCAAGGAGCAAGCGTCTTTTAATTTCATGGCTGCAGTCACCATATGCAGTGATTTTGGAGCCCACAAAAATAAAGTCTGTCACTGTTTCCACTGTTTCCCCATCTATTTGCCATGAAGTGATGGGACCGGATGCCATGATCTTAGTTTTTTGAATGTTGAGTTTTAAGCCGCATTTTTCACTCTCCTCTTTCACTTTCATCAAGAGGCTCTTTAGTTCCTCTTTGCTTTCTGCCATAAGGGTGGATTGCTTTATTTTGAAGATAAAGTCACCATCTTGTACCTCATTTCTAGAAATCAGATTTGTTGCCAGGCCCCTTTCATCAATACCTCAGATTCTCCATGTGGACAAATACAATACCAGTATATTCTATTGTCATTCTTTCTAGACACTATGTTCCATATGTAGATCAACTTTTAGGTCCTGCTGTTTTTCTTCTGTAATCTCAACAATTCCCATTCCTATCAATGCCATAAGAGATAGTAATCAAACTGGGTTAAGAACATAATTGAGAAAAATCAAGGCATATTCAGGAGTAAAGGCCATTCTCTTGGATCCTAGCCCATTGCTTTTTGTACTTGAATAGTTGGGAAATAAAACCTACTTGAAGGTTCCTGTTCACATACACATACACACAGAGAGAACTAATCTTTCCATAAATCACTGTGCTGCTGCTAAGTCGCTTCAGTCGTGTCTGACTCTGTGCGACCCCATAGACGGCAGCCTATCAGGCTCCGCCGTCCCTGGGATTCTCCAGGCAAGAATACTGGAGTGGGTTGCCATTTCCTTCTCCAGTGCATGAAAGTGAAAAGTGAAAGTGAAGTCACTCAGTTGTGTCTGACTCTTAGCGACCCCATGGACTGCAGCCTACCAGGCTCCTCCGTCCATGGGATTTTCCAGGCAAGAGTACTGGAGTGGGGTGCCATTGCCTTCTCAAAGCACAAAAAGTATACATCAGAAGAAACTTAAATAAACCTCTAGTATATGTCATTTGACTTGCAGCATGCAATGAAAAGGAAAAATAAAATTAAAATAGTCTCCATTATTAACAAACATGTTCTTTCAGCCAGGAAGCACTGTAATTCCCAGGTTCTTTCTATGAAATACTTCTGGGCCAAGGGTTTATCCAACTTTAGTGTACATAGGATATACTTGTAGATCATAGTAAAATGTAGATCTCCAAGTTCTATTCAACAAAGACCCAGATGCTATAGATTTTGAATCAGACCTAGGAAACTGCACAAACAACTCTGACAGAAACAAAATACCTATAAAAACACAAGTAGGTTTTGGAGGAAACTAAGTTAACACCAAAAGTAAGATTGAAAGTTAACCTAATTTTATAATTTAGAAGTACATTTCACAAAAATGTAATCTGTGGAACTGAAAAATAAAGTCAATGGCTCACGTATGCTTTAACACTTAAATGAGAACAAATTTAACACTTAAATGAGAACCAGAAATAAAGTAACAAACACCTTAGGACTTCTCCTGGAGTCAAGAAGAAGCACAAAACTGGGCAGCATTTTTTTTTACTACCAATATTAAGGAGATATGCATTTCTTGAAGGAGCACAAGAGCTGTACTCCCCATACCATCATCAATATATCACCCAACTATACCTTTTTGGGGACTGATTTCCAGAAAACAACTAGGAAAGACACATGATAGGATGGTGTCTGGTAAGTTCTGTATGGGTAAGGTTGGCAAAAATGTGATAGGAAAATGTTCCTCTTATAAGAAAAACCTGTTATTCAGCAGAGCAGAGATGGAAAGAATGCAGATAGTATAGCAAGGTGGATAGTAGCTGTGTGTGGTGTAGTCTGATCATTTGCATTTCTAATGAATCCACAGGTGATGATGATGCTGTTGATCCAGGGTTCATACTTTGAATACCGGTAGTTTGGATTGCCAAAGCGTCAAGTCGTTAGGGGTAAGAAATAATGCCCACCTACTTACCCAAGCACCAGATTTGCCCACTCAAAGACTCCAACAGCAAGCCTTCCTACAGACACCACCAGATGGCCCACCTAGAATCTCTGGACAGGCTGATTGGGTGAAGTACTTTGCCTGCCAAACCAGTTGGTAAGACTGGAAGAGGTGCCTACTTCCTCAAATGCACAGGCATCAATACAAGGCCACAATTAGTAGTCAATGGATAAACACTAGCATTTGGAGTCTCATGCTTCAACTGGAAAAAAAATACATATGCTTTTACACTGGAGAAAAATTCAATTTAAAGAGTTACTATTTAAAACTGAAAACATATCTTACAGGTGCTATGAGTAACTTCTTACATGGATCTAGCCAGAAGATCTAATATCAGTGAATGTAGGCCAGGGCCAATTCATTTGTGACTTCAAACTGTTAGTAAAGTTGCATTTTTTTGTAGACAAAGTCCCATATGAAGATTAAGGTTCCTGCTTTGGGAAAACACTTTTTGATCATGCTTCTTGCTAGTTATATTCTGATTTCTGGAAGACTACATGTCAGTTTGAATGGCTCCCTAAAGGCAAAATTTTGTGAAGCATAAGCAGAGGGGCAGCACAGAGCTAATGAAAGCCTTGGGAGTGCTACAGGATAGAAAAATAGACAGAGAAGAGCAGAGTATCAGAAACTTGGAAAATTCAGGGCCATGAGCTTTTGCCTTTTACAAATGTCAGGCACTATGAGCATAAGATAGAAATGTAGGTATACGATAACTTTTTAAAAATTACTTTTGTTCCCCTAAATTCTATAGATGAGTTTCTGGTGATATGATATCCTTATATATATTGGGGTAGACATTTGAACTTAGAAAAAAATGAGGTTTGAGAGGGATTTATGATTTTTCATACAGCATTGTGAGTAGGAATTGAGAAGCCAATTCTGGAAACTACCTTTAAAGCATAAGCACTTAGAAGGGAATAGATCAAAACATTGTCCTTAGTTTTCTATGGCTATTGCATAAAAGTAGCACAGTAGTGGTAAAGAGTGTGGATTCAAGCTAGACTGCTTGGGTTTGAATCTATACTTAAAAGTGTGGCGCCTTAGGAAAAAGGTTTAAGTTCTCTGTACCTTTGTTGCTTCATTTGTGAAAAAGAAGTAACAGTAACATCTTCTGCATCTGGTTGTCATGAGCATTAGAAAAAATCATCAATGGAAAAAAAAATTATCAGAGTATCTGATCCATAATAAGTGCCCAGCCACTGTTATACTGTTCAGTTCAGTTTAGTTCAGTCACTCAGTCATGTCTGACTCTTTGTGACCCCATGAATTGCAGCACGCTAGGCCTCCCTGTCCATCACCAACTCCCAGAGTTCACTCAAACTCATGTCCATCAAGTCGGTGATGCCATCCAGCCATCTCATACTCTGTCATCCCCTTCTCCTCCTGTACCCAATCCCTCCCAGCATCAGGGTCTTTTCCACTGAGTCAACTCTTCACATGAGGTGGCCAAAGTATTGGAGTTTCAGCTTCAGCATCAGTCCTTCGAATGAACACCCAGGACTGGTCTCCTTTAAGATGGACTGGTTGGGTCTCCTTGCACTCCAAGGGAATCTTAAGAGTCTTCTGCAACACCACAGTTCAAAAACATCAATTCTTTGGTGCTCAGCTTTCCAACAACACAAGAGAAGACTCTACACACGGACATCACCAGATGGTTAACACCAAAATCAGATTGATTTTATTCTTTGCAGCCAAGATGGAGAAGCTCTATACAGTCGGCAAAAACAAGACCAGGAGCTGACTGTGGCTCAGATCATGAACTCCTTATTGCCAAATCCAGACTTAAATTGAAGAAAGTGGGGGAAAACCACTAGACCATTCAGGTATGATCTAAATCAAATCCCTTATGATTATACAGTGGAAGTGAGAAATAGATTTAAGGGCCTAGATCTGATAGATAGAGTTCCTGATGAACTATGGATGGAGATTCATGACATTGTACAGGAGACAGGGATCAAGACCATCCCCAAGAAAAAGAAATGCAAAAAAGCAAAATGGCTGTCTGAGGAGGCCTTACAAATGGCTGTGAAAAGAAGAGAAGCAAAAAGCAAAGGAGAAAAGGAAAGATATAAGCATCTGAATGCAGATTTCCAAAGAATAGCAAGGAGAGATAAGAAAGCCTTCCTCAGTGATCAATGCAAAGAAATAGAGGAAAACAACAGAATGGGAAAGACTAGAGATCTCTTCAAGAAAATCAGAGATCCCAAGGGAACATTTCATGCAAAGATGGGCTCAATAAAGGACAGAAATGATATGGACCTAACAGAAGCAGAAGATATTAAGAAAAAAGGTTATACTGTTAACTATTATTTTATTCAAAAATTTCAGAATTGTCTACAATAAACTTATATTCTTATATTTTCAGGAAAATGTTATATTAAAAACATACAACACAGATTTCCCTGGTGGCCCAGTGGTTAAGAATCTGCCTGCCAGTGCAGGGGACATGGGTTCCATCCCTGGTCTGGAAGATCCCACATGCCACGGAAAAACTAAGCCTGAGGGCCATAACTACTGAGTCTGTGCTCTAGAGCTTGCAAGTTGCAGCCACTGAAGCCCATGCATCCTAGAGCCTGTGCACTGCAACTGGAGAAACCAACACCAAGAGAAGCCTGTGCACCGCAACTAGAGAGTAGCCCCCACTCACTGCAACTAGAGAAGGCCCACAAAGACCCAGCACAGCCAAAAACAAATAAGTAAATAAATAAAAAAATTAAAAACATACATTATTGAATATACATATATGTGCGTAGTCACTCAGTCGGGTCTGACTCTTTGTGACTCTATGGACTGTAGCCCGTCAGGCTCCTCTGTCCATGGGGATTCTCCAGGCAAGAACATTGGAGTGGGTTGCTATGCCCTCTTCCAGGGGATCTTCCCAACCCAGGGATGGAACCCAGGTATCCTGCCTTGCAGGCGGGTTCTTTACCATCTGAGCCACTGGGGAAGCCCATATACATATACACATATATACTTTATTTTGTGTATTTTGTAATTTGGGATTTAGAAAAGTTTGAGATGAGGACATGCTTTTAGCCATTTATTTTGTAATCCAGTGAAATCAAACTGGATTCTAGAAAAACAATATATATACAATCTACATTTTAATCTCCATAGCTCTTGCATTATGTTTCTGATGGTGAGTGACTGTGGGAGTCTATACATGTTATTTACTCCTTCTGTGTAAAATGAGGATCATTAATACTGAACTTGTATGGCTGTGGTGGTAATTAGTTAAGATAAACACAGAAGGCTCCTCTCTGCCTAGTGGCTGGCATTCAATTACTATTAGTTGCTATCACTCCAAATCACCTTTAACAAGTAGACCAAGTAGTCTGACATGTACTATGTTCCAGTATAGTTATGACTCAATGTAGAAATCAGGTCCAGGCCACTAAATACATCTTCTTGCCATTGTTTTCATATGTACAATTCCCAGATATACTTAGGTTGTGAGGCCAAAGCACAATTTTATAAACTTTTTTTTTGCAATAACTATGGGACAATCTGTAAGATATATCTTCAATGTCAATTTTCTATATCATGCACAAATGACTTCATTATCTCAGGAAGTTCCTCTGAGAGACATCTACTCTTTACTGAAATTAAAACCATATCCAGCCCAAAATTCCATTACATGTGTAATTTGATCATCCTAAATATGTGAGTTAGGGAGTTCTTTTACCATTAATGCTTCTATAGAGATGACATATGATTATCTGAGGTGTGAAGTGACAGATGACTGTTCAGAGCATAGCGATTTATTTTTGTCTAAAATACTGGAGTGCTGTCACTATGGTGGCATAATTAACATCACAGGTTTACCCTGAATAATCTCAAAAGAGACTTGTAATTAATATAATTGTGAACACACAACAATTAAGGACATTATAGAATGTCTTGCAATTTATAATGATAGGAAGGACTTCTTTTGCCAATTTCTGTTTATTTCTATTCTGTGCATGGAATTGCCCTTGAGTAGTTAGTAATCAGTGCTTCAATGCCATCTGGCTCTTTGTGGATAGGCAGGCACATCTCCAAAATCATAAGGTGAAATATCAACTGTAAAAAAAAAGAGGTTTATGTTCTCTGTAATGTACTAGCACAGGCTTGAAGTCAATAACTGTTTGCTAGTCACAAAAAGAACTTAAAACTGGAATTCAATGCCATAGAATGTCAGGCAGCCCTACTTCCACCATCGAAGCAGGAAATACGACTTAGCAGAAGTTGCCTTCTGTGAAATAAAAGTCAATACATTGAATACTGCCAGCATCCCCTTGAAGTCTACCAATTTCTAAAGACCAGTTTAATGACCTGTTTTGGTTTTGGAGTAGGTATCTTATGAGTTCTATTAAGTGAACTTTAGCAGCATGGATACAACAGACTAAATTATTCAAATCCTGGTCTTTTTCTTCTCTAAGCCTAAATTCCTGATAGATAGTGATTAAGGGCAGGAATCTTGGATGTCAAGGAGGCTCTGGTTTTGATCTTCCTCTACCAATTTTTGTGACATTTAATGAATTACTTAATCTCTCTGAGCCTCAATTTTCTCATCTGTTTAATGGTAATAATCCCTGGCTTTGTTATAAGGATTAAATGTGTTCACATCATCACCTCTAATATACTAGTCTATCTATTTCAATTTTCTGCACTCAGAACTTGGCTAAAGTAGCAATTGTCAAACAATTGTTCTTCCCTATTACAATACCTTATTTCCTTTATTCTCCACATCCAATGCAATACCAAGTCCTGTGGCTTTGGTTGCAAAACAAGTCCCCAGTCAGTTCACTTCTCAATATTTCTAGTACTAACTACTATTATAGGGCCTTTCCAGGTGATGTAGTGGTAAAGAATCAGCCTGTCAATGCAGGAGATGCAGGGGACTTGGGTTCAATCTTTGGTTTGGGAAGATCCCCTGGAATAGGAAATGGCAACCCAATCCAGTATTCTTGCCTGGATAATTCCATGGACAGAGGAACCTGGTGAGTTACAGTCCATGGAGTTGCAAAGAGTATGACATGACTGAGCACACACACACACACACACACACACACACACAAATATCATTATAATCCAATCCATAACTCTAAATGAATTCAGTTCAGTTCAGTTCAGTCACTCAGTTGTGTCTGACTCTTTGTGACCCCATGGACTGCAGCACGCCAGGTTTCCCTGTCCATCACCAACTTCTGGAGCTTACTCAAACTCATGTCCATTGACTCAGTGATGCCATCCAACCATCTCATTCTCTGTCATCCCCTTCTCCTCCTGCCTTTGATCTTTCCCAGCATCAAGGTCTTTTCAAATGAGCCAGTTCTTCACATCAGGTGGCCAAAGTATTGGAGTTTCAGCTTCAGCATCAGTCCTTCCAATGAATATTCAGGACTGATCTCCTTTAGAATGGACTGGTTGGATCTCCTTGCTGTCCAAGGGACTCTCTAGAGTCTTCTCCAGTACCACAGCTGGATTCAATAACCTCCTAATAGGTTTCCCTAATTCAATTCTTGACCCTCAGTATCCATTCTCCCCACAAAGTTTTAAAATGCAAATCAGATTATATCTCTTCCCTTCATAGAATATATGCAATAGAGTCTCATTGCTCTCAGGATCATTTCTTACTTCTGCTTACAGGGTTTCTGTAATCAAGATCCTGACTACTTCTCCATCTTCTCATTTGATTCTCCCATCAGGCTTCTCTAAACATGGGATTTTCCAAGCAAGAATACTGGAGTGGGTTGCCATTCCTTCTCCAGGGGATCTTCCCGACTCAGGGATCAAACCTTGGTATTCTGCATTGCAGATGGATTCTTTACCGTCTGAGACACCAGGGGAGCCCTCTTCTTTAGTGAGTTCTATCCAAACAGGCCTCCCTCTCTAACAACCTAAACTCTATTACACCTTATGCCTAGAATGTTTTAACCCCAGATTTTTGTATAGCTAATTTTTTTTATCTCAGTCCAAATATCACTTTCTCAAGATGGTCTTTCTTAATTCTTATATAATCACCCTGTTTACATCCCTTACAGCATCTAATATAATGTATAATTATCTTGTTCCATTACATGTTTATCCCCTTCCTCAAGTACAACATACGCTCTATGTAAGCAAGGATATTGTTTCCTAGAAAGGTTTCTGTGTCTTAGAAGTGTTCAATATGTATTTTTAAAATGAATGAAGAATACCTACAAACACTTATAACAATGTCTGTGTTCAAAAAGTGGTAATTACAGTTTCTGTTAAATGAAGAGAAGGAAAAGGAGAAGGGAAAACAAAAAGGAGGGTGGAGAGGGATAAATAAAATAGGGGGAAGGCATGGAAAGAAGAAGCTAAGGAATAACTTAAATATTTCTCTACATTTATACTTTGTTGATTCAATGGCAAAGACATAATACATTGAATTCTAAAATAATTATTTCCAGTAAGTTATGGAAAATTACAGGGAGAAAGTTAATTTTGAATTGACAGATAACATCAAATAACCCTCTCAATAGGAGGGATATTTGGAGAAGGGAGTGGCAACCCACTCCATTATTCTTGCCTGGAGAATCCCATGGACAGAGGAGCCTGGTGGGCTACAGTCCATGGGGTCGCAAAGAGTCGGACACGACTTTGCGACTAATATGCATACATACATATATTGGACTCATTTATAGCCCCATTTCTCATATTGTTAACAAGGCACCGACTTTCTCCACCAAATATTTCACACTCAGTAAGCTTTCCTGCAAGAGCCTACTTGGGTTCTTCAAGGTCTCAAATTTCTTTTCTTCTGTGGAGAAGCTGGCATATTTCTTATTTAAAAGTGAGCTTCCCAGGTGATGCTAATGGTAAAAAGAAAAAAAAAAAAAACTGCCAATGCAGGAGATGTAAGAGACATGGATTTGATCCTGCGTCAGGGAGATCCCCTGGAGGAGGGCATGGCAACCCACTCCAGTATTCTTGCCTGGAGAATCCCATGGACTGCAGCCTGCCAGACTCCACTGTCCAAAAGAGTCGAACATGGCTGAAACAACTTAGCACGCATGCACATGTAGACAAACATAGTTCAAATGATGCTAATTATGCCTGACAACATTCCCATTCCAAAAGAATACCTTGGAAATCTATAACTATATGTTTTTATGAATGTGTTAGACCATGATTCCAAGAGTTACAAACCATTTTGTACCCAAAATGTTTCTAATTTAAGGCTCTATATCTCTAAATGTAAGCCGCTTTGGGCAGGACTACTTTTGTGTATGTATACATATATATGTATAGCTTCCAGAACGTTAATCTTGATTGATACTATGCTTTATGTAGTTAATGATTCTGCAAATATTTTGAACCTTATTTCCTGTGTTATGTTAACATGTTGTCAGGGACTCTCTATCTTCATGTTATGTTCTTCTTTTATAATGGAAACTCTGTCACTTGATTTTTCTTATACAACTAGGAATGTTAAATCTGGTTTAATCACATAGGGCTTCCCAGGTGGTGCTAGTGGTAAAGAACCTGCCTGCCAATCCCTGGGTTGGGAAGATCCCCTGAAGAAGGAAAGGGCAACCCATTCCAGTATTCCTGCCTGGAGAATCCCATGGACAGAGAACCTGGCATGCTACAGTGCGTAGGGTTGCAAAAAGTCAGACACGACTGAAGCAACTTAGCTTGCATGCATGCAATCACAGAGAACCATCATTGAAGGGTCATTGCATGAACTGTCCAAAATTAATCTCAAGTGCATTCTCTCTCTTTGTCTCTGTTTCTCTCCCTTCTCTCCTCCCTCCCCCTTCTTCCTCTTATTTCCTCTCTTTCTTTCTTTATATATATATATATATATATTCAGGCATGAATATTACTCCGTATGAAGTATCATCCTCTAAACAATACTTCCTATCGCAGTGCTAAAGAAGATAGCACAGTCCTAAGCCATTAAGAAGAGCATCTTCACTTGTGTACTTTGACATCTCTGAGCAATGAATGATGATATTTGTGAGTTATGATTTTAAGAAGCAAATTGTCATCAATTATGTTAATTTATTTGCAACAAGGGTGGTGTGTGCAAGGCCTTATTATTACATATATTAGCACCCCAGAAAATAGCTATGGCTAGGCTTTTTGGTTTCAAGATAAAAGTTTTAGTCTAGGGGTCCCACTAGGCAGATTGACTGATACCAAAATCTTAAACATGCCAAAAAGAAGTCATTTTAAATACCCTGTGACCTCAGTTTCCATGGTGGACTCCCTATTCAACTGTTTGCTAGGAGTATTGAGAGACGGCATACATTGTCTTCTGTTATCCCACTTTCTTGTTAAATAAACCTCATACTTCTTAACATGAATCAAAAGCAGTAACTTAACTAATTAGTCTGACATTTTTTTTCCTTTTTCTTTTTTTTTAATTTAATTTTATTTTTAAACTTTACAAAATTGTATTAGTTTTGCCAAATATGACACACTACTCTCCACCAAACTTAACCAAAACTTCAGTGGCTTAAAACTACAGAGATCTAAAGAAAATGAAACACACACTGACCAGGACGCAAGGACCACACAAGTAGAAACTTTTTAAAAATCACCATTCCTTTTGCTATACACAACAGATTTAGAAACACAAACTCTAAATAAACATTCTCCATACTCTTCTTCCTACAGTTTTTCATTTTCATAAGCTTTTGGCCTGGATGTTTCTAATTTGCTAGAAAGATAAGATACTAGATATCCAGTCTCTTTGGAAATGAATTCCACCAGGGAGTCATCAAATTTTGCAGAACTAAGAACTTTAATCATTTTACTTCCAACTCTTCTTCAGGAGCTTTAAGCAGCATGAATATAGTAAAAATGTTATACCTGTTACCCATAAAATGGGTGATGCAAAAAATATGTTAACTTCAGGGTGGGAATTAAAGTACTGTGCACATCATATTTTTTGAATGAAACTTTCAAGCTGGAGAATATCATAGAGTTAGTAAGTCTTTTAGGCAGGTTTTTAAAAAAAATTATTTATATAAGACCATGTTTCCCTAAATAGTCTCCATGGAACACTTGCTCTGTGAGATGTTGTGCAAAAAAAAAAAAAAAAAAAAAGTCTACTTGTAAAATTCTACTTAAAGGATCTTGCAGTGAACATTCTTTAGAAGATTCAGTGCTACTTATATATTAAAGATAGGGCCATGAGCAGCAGTAATAAGACATTCACCCCATGTAATCCTTATGAAGAACTTGGTGTAGAAAATACTGATAAAACAATTTCTTTCCTAAACCAGACAGAAGGCCATTGCCCATTTCAAAGATTCAGTCTTTTCCATATTCTCCAACTAATTTATTTTTCATATAATTTTTAACAACAGTGGTATTATAGAAATGCTATATCCCTTCAAAACTGAACACTTATGTCAATGCAATAAAACACAAGGTGATGCTGCAACAGTCAATAGCTGCTTCCCTCTTCCCAGTATGCCAATTAATCGGCAATTATTTCATTTACTCTGAAGATCCTACTCTTGACCCAATTTCTAGCCTCAAAACAAGGTTTTATCTCTCACTTTCTTTTCACTGCCAAAGTGCTGATTGGTTGCTAGTCCCATCGAATCTATCTCAAAGAATCCACTTGTAACTACTCAGCATGATATGTATTTTCACCTCTGTGCCTTTTCTTCTTCTATTCACTCCAGAAAAAAAAAATGACCTTCTTCCAACTTTTCACTTACTGAATTAACAAACTATTTATTTTTCAGTTTCAAATATAACAGCTTTTGAATGTATTTTCTAGTCTCTTCTACTGAATTCCTCATTCCCTTACATTTTTAATAGAAAATTGCTTATGGAACTAGCCTTGTTTAAACCTATATTGAATTTTATCTCATATTAAGATTGTTTTTTCCTATGTTTACAGACTGTAAACCTCTTGAGAGCAGGAGGCCATGAATTATTCTCCTCTGTATTATGTAGAACAGTGCCTTACACAAACTGGCATTAAATATTTATTTGTTGATTGAGTCAGTAAATGTCAATAAATTAAACTTTGAAGAGAGCTTTATTTGCCTCCATGGAGAGAAACACATGTAAATTCTAGAATTTTGTAACAATAAAACACTGAATTACTCTGTGTATTCTTCTTTCTTGAGGTTGTACACCTTTCTTTCTTTAATTTTTTTTAATTCTCACAACTCCAAGTATTTATCCTAGAGTAGGACAAATATTTCAGTTTCAAATGTTCTATGAATGATCTATCACTTGAATTATATTTTAAATTAAATAGCATTGAATTTTTCTTGTCTAAGTTATATGACTGGCTTCTGCGATTTCACATCAAGAATGGGACATACAGGTGATGTAGGGGATTAATGAAAAATGAAAACTCGATCCATAATGATTAACAAAAATAACCATATTCATTTCATCTCACTTTTTCTCTCTTCTCCAACTCTTGAGTTCAGAATGCTACATAATTAAAATGTAATATCAAAAGAGAAAAGTAATATAATAAAATACAAGTTCAAATACTCAGGTAAAGCCTCAATGGGCATCATCTTCATTTTCTCAAAAGTGCCTACAGCAAGAACAACAATAAACGAAACCCACAAAGATCAGCTGAAGGCAGTGCTGACAATAATGAAAAGAAAGAACACAACATTCAGGGAGTGGTATTAAGGACCCTAGGTATTTATGGGTTTGGAAATGAAGAGAAATGATGAATGAAAATGCATTAAGGGTTAAGGGATGTAAAGCCAAAGTTTTCTGGTTCATTTTTGTCCTTATTCAATGGTGCCATGAAATGAACTCAATTATGAACATAAGAGCAATAAACCATAGTCATTCCTTCAATTCAACTCTGAAAAGGATCCAATCAAAAGTTAACCATAAAACAAATTCAAAATTTGAATGCACAGGTACCCAATAGACACTAATAAAAATAAATGGCAACTTTTCTAGTTCTCAGACAATGAATTGTTATAAAACCAAACAGAAACCTCTTGGAAAATATCTAACAAAACTTGTACTTTATTCACTTCGATTATCTTCTCCTCAAATATACTTCACAGAGTATCATTACAAATCCCATGTGTGATAAGCTCATTTTCGCTTATAATTCTATCCCAAACCTCCAAGCCACCAAAAATACACCATGGTTTCCAAACTCCAAGAACCTAAGATTGAAATTTAAAAAACAGACCAAACCGAAACAACAACAAAACAACACTCAGCAAAATTCTTGTTTCAAGAAAGGACATTTCTTAAGATGAAAAAATTTTCCCACTTAGTGTACAAACATTGGTTCCAACACATCAGCATGCTGAAGCCCTGGGAAGGCAGCCCTGGCAGCAAAATAAAATCTCTCATCTCCCTGTGGGTCACAGAACATAAATAACACCAACACAGAGCTAATAAGTGGACTCATTTACCCTTTGCTGTGGCTTTCAGAAAACCTTTCATCAAATTTATTGCCAGAGCTGCTGCACATTATTGTGTTCTTTATTAGGCATTCTTCTCCCTGAAGATTAATTCAGGACTTTATGAAGCTGCGTGTTCCAGAGTAATAGATGATTGCAAGTAAGTTAAGAGGTGTCACATTCACATCACTATAGACACACAAAATTGTGGTCACATAACTGATGATTCTTGACATAGTATATTGGCTTAACGTCGACATGACAACTCTCTTTTTGGACCCATGCCAAAATGGGAATATTTGGGACATTCAGCTTCGAGGGAGATGGATAATACAGAATAAAAATAGTTGTGGTATGTTCCCTCAACTACATCTATAATATGACTATATGTGCAACTTCTAGAAAAGTATTCTGTCAAATCACTGGGTCTTGCTTCTCATCTCCCTCATATCATCTTTGCCAAAAAACAAGACTGAACTGATAAAAGTATATGTTTCATACATTTTTCTATGGCCTGACTTCTATGGAAATGAATTATCACTGGTTTAGCTTCTATATATAAAACCAACTTTGAATTTATCATAACATGCTGACATAAATAAAACTTTGAATTTGTCTACATTGACTTCAAATTGAATCCACCCTTCCATCCATCCATTTAATAACTATTAAATTCCTACTATCTATTAGGTACTCTTCCAGGTATCAGGTAAATAGTTTTTTTTTTTTTCCTAGTTGGAAAAATAGCTAAATTGAGTTGTTGGTTTAAGATCTTTGTAATAAACAAATTGAAGGCTGATTAAACTGAACATTTAAATGTTAAGTATATTTTCAAACAGTGTGTCTAAGTCGCAAAACATAATGTCAAATAGACATTTAGTAAATTTCAGTTAGTATATTCAGCATAGAGAGGCCACCTGTATTATTTACACTTCAAAATGGACTTTTGATATTGTTACTTGGCCAGATAAGACTCAAATTGCTTGTATTTGTTTTAAAACACTTTGGCTATCTAACCTCTATGTCAAAATGGCATTCATACAGTTTTACTAAGATTGATATCTATAGGGCATACTCTTCATCTGTAGTGCAAATAACACCAAATTAAAAGGATTATTTCACAGGAACAGCACATACTTTCAAAGCACTTACCATGTGTCAGTTCCTTGTATAGTGCTGATCAAAAAGTTCACTCAGTTTTAAGTTAAAAGATGTATTTTTCATATTCATCAAGAACTTTATTGAACAATGTATCCACTAACTGAACGAACTTTTTGGCTAACTCAATATATTAATCAATTAGTCTATGTGTTCAGTTCAGTTCAGTTCAGTCGCTCAGTCGTGTCTGACACTTTGCGACCCCATGGACCGCAGCACGCCAGGCCTCCCTGTCCATCACCAACTCCCGGAGTTCACTCAAACTCATGTACGTAGAGTCGGTGATGCCATCAAGCCATCTCATCCTCTGTCGTCCGCTTCTCCTCCTGCCCCCAGTCCCTCCCAGCATCAGAGTCTTTTCCAATGAATCAACTCTTCGCATGAGGTGGCCAAAGTACTGGAGTTTCAGCTTTAGCATCAGTCCTTCCAATGAACACCCAGGACTGATCTCCTTTAGAATGGACTGGTTGGATCTCCTTGCAGTCCAAGGGACTCTCAAGAGTCTTCTCCAACACCACAGTTCAAAAGCATCAATTCTTCGGTGCTCAGCTTTCTTCACAGTCCAACTCTCACATCCATACATGACCACTGGAAAAACTATAACCTTGACTAGACGGACCTTTGTTGGCAAAGTAATGTCTCTGCTTTTTAATATGCTGTCTAGGTTGGTCATAACTTTCCTTCCAAGGAGTAAGCGTCTTTTAATTTCATGGCTGCAACCACAATCTGCAGTGACTTTGGAGCCCCCCAAAATAAAGCCTGACACTGTTTCCACTGTTTCCCCATCTATTTCCCATGAAGTGATGGGACCAGATGCCATGACAGTCTATGTGTTAGGTATGTACTATTTTCCTCATTTTACAGAGGAGGAAAGCTGAGATAGAAGTTAATAAAGCCAGTGAGAGACAAAGGCAGGGCTACATGGCAGACAGAAGCAGAGGCAAAATGATTAGCCCCTATGTTATGAGAGGGCGTCCCAGGTGGTGCAGTGGTGGAGAATTCACCTGCCAGTTCAGGAGATGCAAGAGACTCAGGTTTGATCCCTGAGTCGAGAAGATCCCCTGGAATAGGAAATGTTAACCCACTCCAGTATTTTTGCCTGAAAAACTCCATGGATAGAGGAGCCTGGCAGGCTACAGTCCCTAGGGTTGCAAAGAGTTGGACACGACTGAGCACACACAAACATGCTATGAGAGAGAGAGAGAGAAAGAGGCAGAGAGAGAGGAGAAATTTTCCCATATTATAGTTTAGTTTGACAACTTTGAACTACAAACATTAAAAATCTCCTTAATCACCTACAGTCATGATTTCTTGAGAGCTTATTAAAGGTGGCCTATACTTAAAAGGCATTCATTTGGAATGGAAATAGAAATCTTGTTTTAACCATTCCCCTGAAAAAGATTGCTTTACAATTGTCCATGGTGGAGGGCATAGACGTTTACATATGTTAGTTTTCTTAACTAAATGGATAACAGTGATAACTCTGTAATTCTAAAATTCAAAATGTCATTCACTCACAATTAGAAAAATCGCACCTAGTAGTGAAAGTTATGGCCACATAGATAATATGGAATAAAAAGTAGAATTAAGGGGCCCAGAAATGGACTGTCATTAATTAGTTTGAAATAAAGTCTTCATTATTTTTTCTTGATTTGGCTTCACCAGTTATAGTAAGCAAAGCAAACAGGTTGGTTGTGTTTTTCTTTTTAGAATTACTATTTTAAAAGTTTCTTTCTGCAAACTATTTTCCCCTACAAAAAAATGATCCATTGTTTCTAGAGCAATTTGTTCACTGCTCAGTTCAATTCAGTTCAGTCACTCAGTCGTGTCCGACTCTTTGCAACCCCATGAACCACAGCACACCAGGCCTCCCTGTCCATCACCAACCCCCGCAGTTCACTCAAACTCATGTCCATTGAGTTGCTGATGCCATCCAACCATCTCATCCTCTGTTGTCCCCTTCTCTTCTCTCCCTCAATCTTTCCCAGCATCAGGATCTTTTCAAATGAGTCAGCTCTTCGCATCAGGTGGCCAAAGTATTGGAGTTTCAGCTTCAACATCAGTCCTTCCAAGAACACCCAGCTCAACAGGAAATAAATAATAAGTCCAGACTCTCACATTAAAAACAATACAACAATGTAGAACTAGGCTATTTCTATGTGGAAAAATGCTGGAGCAATACCTGAAGAGCCTGAATAAGCCTACTTTTTTAATCTTTGTTTCCAGATTTATTTTCAGGTTTCCTTCATACTATATCCATTGTAGTGTGGAAAGTTTTCTAGGCTATAACATTCTAATTGGTTCTTTAAAAGTTTTTTGTGGACAGACTTACTAGCAGAAGATGCTTTCTAGACTATGAATACAGTAGGATCCCTTTTAGCTTTATATTAGTATTATTATTTAATTATTATCTTCAACTTTTTATGGACTGAAGTAGAAAAATTTGGCAGAAGTTTTTAAAAAGCCTTGCATATTTTAGTTCCAACTACATATTTGCAAATTCTTACAGTGTCAGATATTTCTCCAAGCCTACAGCAACACAGCAAAAAAAAAAAAAAAAAAAAGGCAAAGAAACAAAATCTTGGAAGTCTTGGAAAAGAGGACATATTTTATAAAGGTCTATAAGTTATTCTTGTTGCCAAAAATATCCTTGGGTATAACATTATAAGGTCTGAAATGTGTGAAGCCACAATGAAATTTTAGATATTCATATGCAGAAATGGAGAATATAGAAATCAATTGCTATACTAACTCTTAACTACTATGACAAATTATTCAATCAAGTCATGTCCACTAAGTTGAAATAACCATTTGATAATAACTCATCATTTTGTCCTTCAAATGGAACAAGAAGACATATGCTACTTGACTTGTAGAATGGCAAAGTAAGGAGCTCAGTAGAAAGCAGTGATGAAACTGGACAAATTTATCAACACCAAGTATTTCAGGACTCTGGAAATTGACCAAACATATATAGCATATTGAAAAAAGTTTATTCAAGAAAAACAACTAAATCTTAATAAGGACAATAGGAATACATGGCTTTTAACCTGGGGCTCTACCAATCTTCAAGCCCCAGATCCATTTTTTGAGAGCTCTACGAGTGCAGGGTAGACTATGAAGACTAGTCAGTCTCATGCTGGAAGGCAGCTCTCTAGATTTAGAGCAAACAGAATAAAAGCTGATGCCCACAGGTATTGTCAAAGCCAACTGTAACCTTGCTGACAAACAATCAGGGAAGGCTTCTCATCCCAAGCTGAAAATGAAGCTTTGTGTACCCAGAAAGAACTGACTTTACAAATACTGACTTGTTCATTGCCTGAAATTAGAATGTGTACCCCAATCAACACTCAGATATATTAGCAAAGAGTGGACATTTCATTAATTTAAAAATATTAAACATAAAATTTGATCAATCACTGATTTACCATTAAGTTATGCTGGCACAGAGATAATCTCCTATGAAAACAATATTTTTTTAAAAAACAGTAAAATACTTTTTAAAAGATAAAACCTATAGGAGTGGGTTGGGGAAGGAAGTGGGAGGAACGTTTAAGAGGGAGAGAACATATGTATGCCTATGGCTGATTCATGTTGATGTATGGCAGAAACCATCACAATGTTGTAAAGAAATTATCACCCAATTCAAAATAAAATTAAATTAAAAAAATTAAAATACACCATAAAAAAATTGAGCAGAGACATCAATGAATACAGACGTTACAGAATTAGCTTGGGCAAGTAACCAAATAGAACAAACAAACAAAAACTAGTAACAACAAAAAGTCCATAGAAGGGATCCAAATTCATAGACAACTAGGCTAAAATTTCTAAGATAATCAGTTTTCAACAAAACTTTATATGACATGCAAATAAATAGGAAAATAGGACCCATACTTGGTGGCCGTGGCAAGGGAGGTAGATAGTAGTCAAGAGAAACTGTCTCTAATGTTGTTCAGATGTTGAACTTAGTAGAAGAAACTTCAAAGCATATATTATAAATGCGTTCAAAGAAATAAAGAAAACTATGCTTTAAAAATTAAGGGAACCTGTGTTGACAAGGACTCAATAAAGGATATTACTATAAAAACAAAATTTATTTTAAAAATATCAAATGCAAATTTTGTATTTGAATAGTGCAATAACTGAAGTGAGAAATTCACTAGAATGGCTCAATAGCATATTTGAGCTGAACAGTGGAAAGAATCACTGGAGTTGATGATAAAGCAGTAAGGAATATCTAATACAAAGAATAGAAAATACAGAAGGATGAACAGAGCCTTGACGTGGACACAGATACACACATACACCCCTGTCCCACACAGACTCACACCTCCATTTTCAGGACAATGGTGGTTTTATTTTACAGAAGTTTTGAAGATCCAGCCCAAGGTTTTTCTGGGTCCCTGAAGGTTGGGTGGGACACACTGCTGGCTAGAAATGGGGAAAGAACACCAGACCCTGCCCTGAGGCCGTGCTCTGTGCCCTCATGAGCTGAGTGGGGCCACCACAGTGGTGGTGGTGGTGGGAGGCAGAGGGCCTGTGGGGAAGGAGCCTGTGGGTGAGCCCAACAGGGGTCCTGGGAAAGGCACGATGTATGTGGTTAACAGGCCCTGACAGCTCCACGGGGCCCAAGCCTTGGCAGAGATGGCCAGTATCAGGTGGCCCCAGTGTCAAGCCTGAGGTCACCACCCCACACTTTCCGCTACTGCTGCCCCCAGCCTCCACCAGGAAGCTGCCGGATGTTCCTTCTGCAGCTCTTCTAGCTCCTCGGCTCGATGCCTGTTTCCTTTTCCCTTTCCCAGATGCCTTGCGCTTTCGAGTCTCGGCACCATCCATCCTCAGGGTCAGTGGTCGGTTCACCTGCCCAGAGGGAGGCCGTGGGTGTTTCTCAACTCCACAACCTGCCTCTGGGACTCCTCCAGGGATGCCCTCTCCACCCCACTTCTTAAGGACAGGGAACTGGTTCGAGGAGTAGGGAGCGCACCCCTGATGCGGCACTGGTGTTGTCTGTCCTCAAGAGTCCTGAGGCTGTGAGGCCCTGAGCTTGGGAAAGCCTCTCAGGTTGATGGAAGCTGCCCCTGGTCTAGGGCAGGGGAGTGGAGATTAGCTGATGGCCAAGGGAGGAGGGGGCAGGAGGGAGGCAGTAGCGGGAGGAGAGCTGGATGGAGGGAATGGGGGATGGAGGAGGGCGGGTCCAGGAAGAAGGAAGAAGATAACTAATGGAGAAGGCAGGAGGGCAAGGAAGGGAAGTGGGAGGAAGAAGAGGAGGGAGGCTCCAAGGGCCCCGGGGTACCTGGTGTAGCTTGTAGTAGAGTCCGCAGGCATTGCACAGGGGGTCCCCGCTGGCGTTTTTCCACCACAGTGCGGTGGTGGTTGTCTGGCAGTTGGTACACTAGGTCCCTGCCCTTTTGCCAGCAATCTGAGGGAGAGAGCAAATGAGGATCAACACACTGATGGGTGGAGGACCAAAGAGGTGAGGGTCAGGTTGAGGGCAGAGTTAGCTACAGGGGCGAGGGCTGGGGATTCTGTGTGGGTGAGGACAGGGCCTCCAGGCAGGGATAGGGGTTTGGGGTATTATATGGGGGACTACAGCAGTTGCACCTAACTTTGGCCATCCACTGGAATCATTTGGGGAATTAGAAGCAATTGTGATGCCCAGGCATCCCAGCCAGTCAAACCAACACATCTGAGGACGGTCTCAATCAGTCCCTAGTGGTTCAAAGGGCACCAAGGTGATCCCAGTGTGAAGCCAAGGATGAAAACTGCAGGGAGAGGATGGGGTTCCTGCTTGCAGCCTACAAGGATTGGTTGAGGAGAAGTGGAAACCCATACCATCATGTGCATAATGAAATTCTTAGAATGAGAAGAATGGCAGAAATAATAGTTGAATAAAAGAATAACCAAAACATTCACAAATTTGAGGAAAAATATCTACATATCCAAGAAACTCAACTGAATCAAAATAATATAAGCATAAATAGACTCATGCCTAGAGATATGTAAATAGGGGTTGAAAGACAAGGACACTAGGACCTCATAAAACAACTATACTCCAATAAAAATTAATAAAAAAAAAAAAAGGCACAGGGACTACCTTCGCAGTCCAGTGGTTAAGACTCCATGCTTCCACTGCAGGGGATGCAGGTTTGATTACTGATCAGGGAACTAAGATCCTACCTGACGCATGGCCCCCCCCAAAAAAAAGAAAAGAGAAAAGAAAGAAAATGACACAGAAAAGCTCTTAATGGGGCAAGAGAAAAAACTTGTTACATACAAAAGTAAGATTACAGATTACTTCTAATCAGGAACAATGGAGGCCAGGAGCAATGAGTTGACACAGTCAATGTACAGGAAGAAAAATATTGCCTGACAACTATTCTATATCCAGCAAAAATTTCTTTCTAAAATGAAGATTCAAAAAAGACATTCCTGCATAAATACAGACTGATAGAATTTGTACCTACCAGATCTGCTTTGTGAAATATAATAAAGGAAGTCCTTCAAGATAAAAAGAAATAGCATGACTCAAAGATATAAAAAGCACTGGTAAAGGTAACTGTGTAAATATAAAAGAGTATGAATGTATTATTTACTTTTTCTTATCATAATTACTTGTGATGACAATTGTATGAGGCAATAACTATAAAACTAAGTCATTGGCTTTACAATATATAAACATATAGATGACAATAATACAGAGGAGTGTGGTGAATATAGAGCTACATTGGAGAAAATTATATACATTTACTGAAATTAAGTTAGCATCAATCTTAAGTAAATTGTAATAAGTATAAAGGAATATTGCAAACCACTATGTCCTAAACTGCACCCCCTCCAAATTCTTGTGATAAAGCCCTAACCACCAATATGACTATATTTGGAGATAGGGAAGTAATTTTTGTAATGACTGAGATAAAATGAGATTATAAGAGTAAGGTGCTACTAAAATAAGACTAGTGGCTTTTAAAGAAGATGGGAGAGATATTTAACTCTTTCACCCTGTGCACACACTGAGGAAAGACCATGTGAACACACAGTGAGAAAATGACTGTATGCAAGCCAGGAAGGATGCTCTCCCCAGAACCCAGACATGCAGGCATCCTGGTTTCAGACGTCCATACTCCAGAACTATGAGAAAGTAGGTTTCTGTTGTTTAAGCCACTCATTATATGGTATTCTGTTATGACAGCCTAGGCCAACTAAGACGTACACCCTATAGTAGAAAAACAACTGAAAAAATATTAAAAGGAAACAAATAGAATATTAAATTGGAATTAAAGTAACACAACAACAACAACAAATTTATGCAACAAAATGGAAGTCAATTAAAGAGAAAACATAGCAACAAAAGGATGTAAAGCATATAGAAAACAAATAGTAAAATACAGACACAAATTCTAAACAAAATTCTATAAAGCTGAATCCACAAGATTAAAAAAAATACATAGAATTACCAGTAATCCCTGGAATATGAGACTGTTTTAACCTCAGAAAAACAATGTAATATATATTTTTAATAAAATAGGACAAAACCACATTATTTTCTCAGTAAAGAGAAAAAAAATTGACAAAATCTGACACTAAATCAAAATAAAAACCTCAACTAACTAGAAAATGAAGGGAAGTTGGTTAACACAAGAAAAGGCATCTGTTAAAAACTTACAACCAATATCATGCTTAATGGTGAAAGACTGCATGCGGCCTAAGGTTGATAACAAAATAAAGATGACAAAAATGTCTTCTTCTGTCACCTCTATTCAACATTATAGTGGTGATTTTACTTAGTCCAATCAGAAAATAGACAGAAAAGAAACAGAAATGGAAATAAAAAAGTATGAAGATTAGAAAGAAAAAAGCAGTATTCATTAGTATGATTCTTTATATTTTAAAAATCCTTAAAAAAATACACTCTCATGCATACATACAATTAGGAACAAAAATAAATTTATAAAATTTTCAGGATAAGTATTATCCTGAAAGTATAAAGTTTAAGTATAAAGTTAAAAATATATAAAATATAAATATAAATATAAATATATATATAAAATATAAAAATATATAAAGTATAAAGTATAAGTATAAAATTTAAGGATAAGTATAAAAATCAAAAGTCTTTCTATATACTAGCAATAAACTATCTGAAAATAAAAATAGGAAAATAATTTCATTCAAAATATAATGAAAAATAAAAAATACTTAGACATAAGCTTAACAAAAGGACTGATTTATTAGGTGAGAGTTACAAAACATTGCTAAGAGAAATTAAACATGGTCTCAATGAAATGAGAGAAAATTCACATTCCTTATTTAGAGGCTCACATTGTGAAAATGGAAAATCTATTCAAACCAATCTATAGATTAAAAGTGATTCTTATCAAATGAGTTACTGAAAATAGCAGAGTAGGAAAATCCAAAAGTCTATCCCTTCATAATAAGAATGAATAAGCTGGAAAACTGTCAGAATCCAGTTACTCAGAACTTGGAAATTTAATTAAAAAAAAAACTTGCAACAACCAGGGGAGTACTCAATGAAGAAAAATAAAGTAATGATTTCAAGTGAGAATTCTGTGATATTTTAACTTACCCTGTTAACATTCCCCATTCTGCACTCTACTTTGAAGATAACTACATACATTCCTGTTGCAGATTACTGGTATCAGAGGAAGTCACACAGAACTTATTCTCAAAGAATTCTATTCCCATGTTTTGATCTGTCTAGTGGCTCCAGTGTTCTTGCCTGGAGAATCCCAGGGATGGGGGAGCCTGGTGGACTGCTGTCTATGGGGTCGCACAGAGTCGGACACGACTGAAGCGACTAAGCAACAGCGGCAGCAGCAGCAGTGGCTCTCTAGGGACTTCTCGGGTAGCTCAGATGGTAAAGCGTCTGCCTGCAATGTGGAAGATCTGGGTTCTATCCCTGGGTTGGGAAGATCCCCTGGAGAAGGAAATGACAACCCACTCCAGTACTCTTGCCTGGAAAATTCCGTGGATAGAGGAGCCTGGTAGGCTACAGTCCACGGGATCGCAAAGAGTCGGACGCGAGTGAGCAACTTCACTTCACTTCAGTGGCTCTCTACGAGATGGGTCTAAGGGCTTACATCAATATGCCACAAAACCTTACCTGAACTGAGGCAGCATTCTGAGCAGCATTAAAGTAAATTTATTAGCCACTGTTGATAAGGGCAAAGAACAACAGTCAAAATAGAAAACAGACCAAAAAGCTTGGGAGGAAACAAGGTAGAGATAAACATGTTTCCAGGAATAAGGGCTTTGAAAAATATCTGCATATCCTAGGGAATGAAGATGGACAAAGGCATGGCCAGTGACAGAAACATCCTCCAAAACACCTGAGAAGACAGTAAGCACTCAACTCTGACTTACCTTACCATGCAAGCAAGAAGTCATAGCTAAGGCAGAGTTGTAAACTGTCCAGCTAACTGTCTGGCTGAGCATTAAGGAATTCTCCAATACAGACCCAACACTAGGAAGTTTCCATTTTTAACTTTCCTTTTCTTTTTGTTTTCATTATTTTCTTTCCTTCTCTTCTTTCTTCATTCCTTCTTCCCTCCCTCTTTTTCTCCCTCCCTCCCTTCTTCCTTTTCCCTCTTTTTTTTCTTTCTTTCTTCTAAGACTATTAAGTTATCAGTCAAATCACTAGCTGATATTAAACTAATGGAACAGATCCTTCAGTGAACACATTCAATAAAGATTACAGATTTTACAAAATTAATACAGAAAATTCACCAAACAAACAGACATCCAAAAATCACTAAACAGCATGTAACAGCCCAGGAGAAGGGGGAGAATTTAATTTCTAGAGTTTCTACATTATAGTATTCAAAATGATTACTTTTTAACAAAAATTTTTTGAAACATGAAAAAAAAATTTGGTCCATTTATAGGCAGAAATATATTAACAGAGACTGTCCTTGAGGAAGTTCAGATGTTGAAACTACTATACAAAGACATTACTGTTATTCAGTCACTAAGTCATGTTGGACTCTTTGTGACCCCATGGACTACAGCACACCAGGTTTCCCTGTCCTTGACTGTCTCCTGAAGTTTGCGCAAACTCATGTCCATTGAGTTGATGATGCCATTCAACCATCTCCTCCTCTGTCACCCGCTTCTCCTCCTGCCCTTAATTTTTCCCATCATCAGGGTCTTTTCCAATGAGTTGGCTCTTTGTACAAGGACACAAAGACAGTAAATCAATTGTTATAAATACATTCAAAGAGCTAAAAGAAGAAATAGACAAAGAATAAAAAGTAAAAAGGAGAAAAATATTTTACTAAATAGAGAATATCAATAAAGAAATAGAAATGATATAAAGGAACCAAATAGGAATTCTAGAGTTGAAAAGTAAAATAATTAAAAAATATATATTAAAGGTCTGTTCTCTATGTCTGATTGGAAACTTATAATACCATATGTAAAATAGATAACCAATGGGAATTTGCTGTATGACTCAGGGAACTGAAACAGGGGTTCTGTGACAATCTAGAAGTGTGGGATAGGGCAGGAGATGGTAGGGACATTCGGAAGGCAGGGGACATGGGTGTACCTGTGGCTGAATCTTGTTGATGTTTGACAAAAAACCACAAAATTCTGTAAAGAAATTATCCTTCAATTAAATAGATAATTAAAATGGCAAATAAATAATGGAAAAATATATTAAAGGGATTCAACATCAGATTTGGCCAAGCAGAAGAAAAAATCAGCAAACTTAATAAGTCAATTGAAATTTTTCAGCCTGAGTAGAAAGATAAAAGAATAAAAAAAATAGAGCCTATAAGATTTGTAGGACACCATTAGACATATCCATATATAAACCATTAGAGTCTCAGAAGAAGAGGAGAAAGACAAAAAAAAAAAAAAAGGAAAAATATTTAAAGCTACAGTAGTCAAAATATCACAATCTGATGGAAGACATGAACCTATACATCCAATGAAATTCAACTAGGAAAACTTTAAAGAGAACCACACCAAGACATATTAAAACCAAATTTTTGAAAGACAAAGGGAATCTTTCAGGCAGCAAAAAAGAAACTCAAATAAAAATTTTGATAATTATTATTATACCAATAATCCTTAATTAGATTAAGAGCTAATTTATCACCAGAAATACTATGGGGTCAGAAGGCAGTGAGACAATGTACTTAAAATGTTGAATAAAAAACAACAGCAGCAGCAGCAACAACAACAACAATAACAATAAAAAGCAAGTCTGTATACACAAACTGTTCTTCAAAAATGAAGGAGAAACCAAAGCCAAGTGAGCTTGCCATTAGTAGACCTACCCTATAAGAAATGCTATAGGGAGTCCTTCAGGCTGAAATGAAATGGAACTAGACAGTAACTTGGAGCCATATGAAGAAGAAAAGAATACTCATATAGGCAAATATGAAAAACTATTATAATATTTTGGGATTATAACTCCTCTTTCTTCCATATAAATTAAGATACAAATGCATAGAGACAAGTATTAATCTATTTTAATGGACACATGAAGAATAAAGTACTTTGTGATTATAAAAACATAAAAAGGGAAGGATGGAGCTATATATGAGCAAATTTTGTGTGTATTAAGTTGCTATTAATTCAAATTATAGATAGATATAATACAATGTATACTTAATAATTTAAAGTATCTAGTAAGGAAAAATTTTAATATACAGTAAAAGAAATTAGAAGGGAATTAAAACAGCACATTTGAAAAAATAGACACAAAAAAGATAAATTAAGGAACAAAAATGGTATGACATAGAAAACACATAGAGAAAGGGAGGAGTGGATACTTGTCTGGGATATTTTAAATATAAATTGTAGAGATTGGTAGAATACAGAAGGTATATTATTTGTCAAACTCTTTCATATCCATTATCTTATTTGATCTTGCATTTGTCCTGCAAATTTGACACTATTATCCCTATTTGAGAGCTGAGTAAACAGGTTTACAGGCTGAGTAACTTGCTACGATAAAACAGATAGTAGGATTTGAATCCACTCCCATCTGATACCATCCACCATATTGTTGAAATGTTTGTTTGAAAAATGAAATGTATTGAGGCAAGAGAATGAATCTGCATCAGGATTTCTTGGGGAGTTTCTAGACATTATAATTTTTTAGAGCATCAGAGGTGATTCCAGTGTGTATCCAGATTGAGAATGATTGCCAAAATAGACATTGGATTCTCTAGGGGAAATATAGGTTCAGGATGCTATGCTTTAGTTTGCTCTCACTGTCACTAATTTTCCCTGTGACATCTGGCAACTCACCAAGTCATGTTGCCATTGAGCTTATATATTAAATGGGGGAGGAAGAAAATAAAGATTAAATATGTAATTGATATAGTATAGTAGAAAGTTATAAGTGTATGCAGAAATATAAAGCATGGTTAGGGGACTCTAGGTGTGGAATCAAGGCAGAGCAAGACAAGGGGAGTAGGGCTTTCATTTAAATAGGAAGGTCACTGAGATCTCATTGAAAAGGTAAATACATATAAAAGTGTTGGAAAAGTACAAAGCATTATATAAGATGGTTTTATAGGACAGTGCTAGATTCTTTATACAAGAAGGAAAAAAAAAGATACATGCTTTTATCTGCATAAGTGAATATGTTTTTTATTGAAACGTATTAGCTATTGAGGAAGATGGTATTTAGGTTATAACTTCACAATGTCAATCAATTTGACTTTTTAAAACCACTTCATTGACCAGTTTTCACCAGTTGTTTGAACTTGGCATGATTAATGTTAACATAATGTTATATAGCACCTTCTAAATCTGAGCAATTAGTTTGGTCCATCCAGTCCCCAATTAAGTGAAGACAAAAATTGGACAAACTGATTATCTGATGATGCTTTAAAATGGTAAATTCACTACTCTGCTATGGCTATGATATGACCATAGATTCTGCTAATATTTTATAATACATTCAATCCTGTTTTCTAGACTTATGGCTACTGATCATGTCCATATGTCATTGTACTCAAATAACATTGTGAGATAATAAAAATGTGTTCTATATCAGTGTTTTCAATGGATTCTACTATTGATTAGTCTCCTTTGTGTGCTACTCCCCAAGTTTTTGTATTTTAATAGAATCCATCAATTTCTGTATACCTTATGCATAATTACAATCATATTGTGAGTTTTCTGAATTGATAGCACAGCATTTGTTGCCATGTACATAAAAAGCAAAAGAGTGTCTTTTTTCAATTTGCCTTGTTTTCAGAATGCTAGCTTTTGTCCATTTTTCTCTTTCATGTAAACCTTATGTTACTTATGTTAGACATCTGGGTTCCCTGTTGTTCCCAATCTACCCAGTGACCTTCAGAGAGATCAAAAAACTATGTTTATATAGATAATACTGGACATGGGTTTATCTACAGACTGAAGAGTCTGAGTGGCCTTTAAGAGTGTATGTCTGGCTTCAGAAATAAAGTAAGTCTGATGCCAGAGAGCCATCTGTTACCTCTGAGCTTTTTTCATATTGCTTTTCTTATCTGAAATTTCTTCCCTCATTCTTCTTGCTCACTCTCACCACTTGCTTTTTTCAATCATCTCAAATAGGCTCCATAAAACCTTTACAATTGCTGTTCCCTAAGAATGATATGCAGATGATACCACCCTTATGACAGAAAGTGAAAAGGAACTAAAAAGCTTCTTGATGAAAGTGAAAGAGGAGAGTGAAAAAGTTGGCTTAAAGCTCAACATTCAGAAAACTAAGACCATGGCATCTGGTCCCATCACTTCATGGGAAATACATGGAGAAACAGTGGAAACAGTGTCAGACTTTATTTTTTGGGGCTCCTGAATGACTGCAGCCATGAAATTAAAAGACACTTACTCCTCGAAAGGAAAGTTATGACCAGCCTAGATAGCATATTAAAAAGCAGAGACATTACTTTGCCAACAAAGGTCCGTCTAGCCAAGGCTATGGTTTTTCCGGCAGTCATGTATGGATGTGGGAGTTGGACTATGAAGAAAGCTGAGTGCCGAAGAATTGATGCTTTTGAACTGTGGTGTTGGAGAAAACTCTTGAGAGGCCCTTGGACTGCAAGGAGATCCAACCAGTCCATTCTGAAGGAGATCAGTCCTGGGTGTTCTTTGGAAGAAATGATGCTAAAACTGAAACTCCAGTACTTTGGCCACCTCATGCGAAGAGTTGACTCATGGGAAAAGACTCTGATGCTGGGAGGGATTGGGGGCAGGAGGAGAAGGGGACAACAGAGGATGAGATGGCTGGATGGCATCACTGACTCGATGGACATGAGTTTGAGTGAACTCCGGGAGTTGGTGATGGACAGGGAGGCCTGCTTGCTGCTGCTATGTCACTTTAGTCGTGTCCAACTCTGTGCGACCCCATAGATGGCAGCCCACTAGGCTCCTCTGTCCCTGGGATTCTCCATGCAAGGATACTGGAGTGGGTTGCCATTTCCTTCTCCAATGCATGAAAGTGAAAAGTGAAAGTAAAGTCGCTCAGTCATGCCCGACTGTTAGCGACCCCATGGACTGCAGCCCACCAGGCTGACAGGGAGGCCTGGCATGCTGCAATTCATGGGGTTACAAAGAGTCTGACACGACTGAGTGACTGAACTGAACTGAACTGAGGCTTAGGAAACCCTTCCTGAGTTACCCACATGGCTAACTCTCTCACTTCATTTAACTCTCAGCTTATCAGCGAGGCATTCATGCACATCCGATGGAAAATATTTCTATTCCCACACTTTCACTCTATCTCTTAACCTGGACAGTTGGCCTGGTCATAGTCTACTGAGCTGTAATATTAAGAATTAAATACTGAATTATCTAATAGGCAGATACACATGCTAAAGGCACCAACAAAACAGTCACCAAAACACTTTTTAAAAATAATTTCGTATCATCTAGGTAGTCACCATGGGACTTCCTTAAACTCATTTTTAATTACATATCAGAGATGGAAATGGGGAACAATTTTATTTTTGGTGCTTTGGGTCTCTAAAGGTCTTACTCCTACCCTAGAACTATGTCATCATTCTTTGACAAACTATACTCCGTGTTCAGTGCATGTGGATAACATATGTCATATATCTTATTTAGCCACTTCAAGAATGAGCGTATTCTGGTTGCTTTATCTTACAGGAGGAGGGCCCTCCCTCAAGATGAAAAAAAAAATGCACGTCCCCCCCTTGTTTCCTTATTTTAAAGATACTATATTCAGAATCTTGTTTTATTTTTTAAAAAATTGTAGTGGTAAGCACAGACATTAATCAGGTTCTAGTTAATCTTACTCTAGATCAATTTTGAATATGACTTCTCAGGATAGAGCATGTACTAACCCTGAGCCAAAAAAGAAGCTAACTAGCCTCTATCACTGTCTCTCTTAAATGTGCTTATGTGCCCTATGAATTCAAAGGTTGGTTTAATAGTGAAGAGAAATTGCACAATCTAGTGTTGAACAGACAATATGGCTAGAGCAAACACATCTGAGGCTTATGTAATTTTTCCCATTCTAAGGTACTGTTCATCCCACATAATTTAATCTCTTAAATTTCCCACTTTCCATCATTAGCATATTACTGCTCTTCATCACCATTCTTTGGAATGTAACATATATCTTCCATCTTTTGAAACGTATGGTATGGAACTATTCAATAGCTGCAATACGATGATTCTGGGCTGCTGAGCACAACTACTAGGAGACTCTTATCTGGGGTAGACAGAATTCTTTCCATTGTAGTCCCAAGGGACCTTCCAGTAATGAAAATTAGTAATTCGAAATCCTTCCTACCTGTCTGTTGCCAGGCAGCTCTAAATGGAGTCACAATAGTTTTTCTTTTTTTTAAAAGAAAAGACTTTTTTTTTTAAGTCCATATTAAAGCAAATCAAGTGTAAGCCAGTAGAAGTTGGAGACTTTGATTAGAGAGCCTGATGTTATCAATTTAAGAATTAATTACGTAAAGCAATTTCATGTATGCAAACACGTTATATTTTCTTAAACTGCTATCACTAACCTAGCTCATCAGTTTCAAAGAAAATCACACAAATCCAGATGCACATTCAACATATGTGTGGTGATTATTTTTTAATGAAAGTTTAAGCTTTATAAACCTGAAATGTATTATTAAACCTAATGGAACTTTTCATGTTTCCCCACCCACGCTTTGTCCAGCTAAATCTCAACACATTTTGGAAATGAGGACATTTTAACTAGTTAAAATAAAATAAGACCCAATTCAAGATTCTGAGTTTGAAGACAGATAAATAAAATTTGAAGAATTTACATTTGGAAATTTGAATCTTGATAAAACATTTTAAACATGATATAGTCTTTAAAATTGATGTGTACTGGGATGACCCAGAGGGATGGTATGGGGAGGGAGGAGGGAGGAGGGTTCAGGATGGGGAGCACATGTATACCTGTGGTGGATTCATGTTGACATATGGCAAAACCAATACAATATTGTAAAGTTAAAAAATAAATAAATAAATAAATAAAATGTTAAAATTGATGTGTTTAGAATGAATAAATCTGCAGTTGAATGGTAAGCATTTCAACAGCAGTATTTCCAAAGATGAAAGAAAATGATGTTGGATTGGCTTGTGTACAACAATTGTACATTAGTGTGCTCTAATTGCCTATGGCATTCTTTTATTGCTTCTAATTGTTACATGGAGTTGCTTTATACATTTAAAATTCTTCTAAATTCTAGAAAGTAGCTGCATGCTGCACTGAAAAGTGATTGATATATTTGTTTTAAAACATCTGAAAATTATAAGGCATTATTATCTGGAAACACCTATGAAGATACAGTGCAATTATTTTTTAATGCTTTATTATTTCACTCACTTAAATGTTATTTCCTTCAGTTTCTCCTCTACCATTCTAGCTTAACTAATAATAATTTCCTGCATTAAACCAAATGACTCTCTGGAGATGATTGTGTTGCTTTACAAGTTATTTAATGGAGGACAAAAACTGAGATCTTTTTGATTACAGGTATTTATTTACAACGGAGAAGGCAATGGCACCCCACTCCAGTACTCTTGCCTGGAAAATCCCATGGACAGAGGAGCCTAGTGGGCTGCCATCTATGGGGTCGCACAGAGTCGGACACAACTGAGCGACTTCACTTTCACTTTTCACTTTTATGCATTGGAGAAGGAAATGGCAACCCACTCCAGTGTTCTTGCCTGGAGAATCCCAGGGACAGAGGAGCCTGGTGGGCTGCCATCTATGGGGTTGCACAGAGTCGGACACGACTGAAGCAACTTAGCAGCAGCAGCAGCATTTATTTACATATTCCCTTCTCCTAGTTGAAGATTATATCAAACAATTGTTTTGTTAAAGTTTAAAATACCTTTTTTGGTTTTGTATTCTGTAAGGAACCCATCTGCCAAAACAACAATCCTTTTAAGATTCAACTGTGATTCAGTTTAATACTAGTTTTCTATTTTGCAGGCTTAAGACAAGAATTTCAAATTAATGCACTATCTTTAAATTGAAGCTCTATACCCCTTCACATTCATAAATCTAAAACTGCAGAGAAATCAACAGCCTTTAAGCTTTTTGTTAGTAGTATATGAGAAGTACTTATAGCAAACCAGCCACTCAAATGGACAGCTTAAACAGCAAGAAGTAAAAGAACAAATGGAATAGTAGAAGAAGTTTTTATACATTTTGAGAATAAAATTCTGTGTTAATTTTATTTTCCATTACCAGTTGTTTTAAAAGATTTTCTCATGTGGACCATGTTAAAGCATTTATTTAATTTGTTACTATATTGTTTCTGTTTTATATTTTGGTTTTTCAGCCACAAGGCACGTGGAATCTTATCTCCCCAACCAGGGACCAAAGCTGCACTGCCTGCAATGGAAGGTGAAGTCTCAACCCCTGGACCACCAGGAAAGTCCCGCCATCTTTTTATTCAAATGAAATGTTCTATATTGATGGCAAAAAAAAAAAATCTTTTAAACTGTATAACAACGGTTTGTACTTTCTGGCATTTGGCAGTTAACTCTGTTTCCAAATTGCACCTGGAAAAAAAGCAATCATTTTTAATCTTTGAATAGTTGCATTTCAGTCATACGACTGGGTTTATTTTCCAGCCAACAGTATGATGGCAATAATATATTTAATAACATTATTTAAGACATTACATTAAAATGTCTCGCTATTCATAGGCTTAAACTGCTCACACACATTGAGCACCATGATGTAAATTTCTTTATATTCTTAACTGGGTTCTAATAAGTACATTAAAATCTTAATTTGTGAATGACTAGTGACATGGACATTTAAAAGGCCTCTCTCACATTACATTTAGAAACAAAATAAATTTTTTCAAAGTTCAAGGACAAATTGTAATGGAGAATTAATAAAAGTAGAGTGTATCTTATGTTTTAATACTTCTTTGCTTATTTTTCTGTTTTCTTTAAAGTAAGTGAGTATGTTTGTATGGACAGGGGGCTGAGGAATGAGCCTCTGGTGCCATGATTATATCAATAAGGAAAATTAAACCTGGGAGGATAAGTAACTTTCTTAAGACCACAGAACCATGATGTGATAGAGCTGAGACTCCAGACCAGGCTTGTTTATTTCCAAAGCCCACACTCTTCCTACTGCATAACATTGATTTGCCTTAAAATATGTAATAACAATCTCAGACATGATGTGTTCAAATACAATTTTGTAAAAAGAATGTTTTATATGATAGTAAGCATATTTAGCAAATATAAGTTCCATCCCATAATAACAGTAACATTTGTATCTGATATATGTACAGTTAAACTATAACCAAGGCTTAAACAGGATTTCCCTGCTGGCTCGGATGGTAAAGCGTCTGCCTACAATGCAGGAGACCCAGGTTTGATCCTTGGGTCAGGAAGATCCCCTGGAGAAGGAAATGGCAACCCACTCCAGTACTCTTGCCAGGAGAATCCCATGGATGGAGGAGCCTGGTGGGCTACAGTCCATGGGGTCGCAAAGAATTGGACACAACTGAGCAACTTCATTTTCACTTTCAAGGCTTAAACATAACTTCTAGGTATTTATAACCTCTCCTTAGAGGGCTTAGATTTAAGTAATATCCTAGTGAGAATTAGGTCAATAAAAACTGACTCAATGAAATGAACTGGAAAAGCTTTCCTAGGAGAAAGATGGATCCACTTCAATTCTCACACTATTCAGAAGATCTTCAGGAAAGCTCTAAGTATCATCTTTGGTATAGAACATTAAGCTTGAGAGAATGAATATGTCAAATTAAAAGAAAAAGTTTAAATTTTTGTTCTGAAAGGAAATATTTGTTGAGGAGACCCCTACTGCAGTTAATAGAACAGCCTTTGTTTTGTGCCATGATATGAAGAGTGCTCAGTTAAGGTGAAATACTTTTACCTTACAGCCCCTGTTTCTTCATTTTCTACAATATATTTATGTAAAAGGGCTAAAGCTAAAACAATTCAACTATATACCAATCAGAGCTACAGTTTTTCCAGTGGTCATGTACGAATGTGAGAGTTGGACCATAAACAAGACTGAGCACTGAAGAATTGATGTTTTCCAACTGTGGTGCTGGAAAAGACTCCTGAGAGTTTCTGGACTGCAAGGAGATCAAACCAGTCAATCCTAAAGGAAATCTACCTTGAATGTTCATTGAAAGGACTGAGGCTGAGGCTGAAGCTACAATACTTTGGCCACCTGATACAAAGAGCCAATTAATTAGAAAAGACCCTGATGCTAGCAAAGATTGAAGGCAGGAGGACAAAGGGATGACAGAGGATGAGATGGTTGGATGGCATCACTGACTCGATGAACATGAATTTGAGCAAGCTCCTGGAGATGGTGAAGGGTAGGAAAGCCTGGTGTGCTGCAGTCCATGGGGTCACAAAGAGTCGAACATGATTTAGCGACTGAACAATGAAAACAAAAACATAAATAAGAAATTCCCTGTGTTCTGTGAGCCAAGGATCCAAGGAGGGGGTCACTGGATTCTATGATCTATAGCCAGTTGATCAGAAACAGTTAAAATGATTTATTCAGTTAACAAGGACTAATCTTCCTAATAATCTATATGAATCTCTGTTATCATGCATTACTCTGAAACAATTGTTAAAACCCACAGAGGCAAATCAGTATGGACAAATAGTGGGAGCTTAACTTTTATAAGCAACTTACTTAGATTATTTTGAGGGGTAGATCAGTTCAGTTCAGTTCAGTTCAGTCCCTCAGTCGTGTCCGACTCTTTGCGACCCTATGAACCTCAGCACTCCAGGCCTCCCTGTCCATCACCAACTCATGGAGTTCACTCAGACTCACGTCCATCGAGTAAGTGATGCCATCCAGCCATCTCATCCACTGTCATCCCCTTCTCCTCCTGCCCCCAATCCCTCCCAGCATCAGAGTCTTTTCCAATGAGTCAACACTTTGCATGAGGTGGCCAAAGAACTGGAGTTTCAGCTTTAGCATCATTCCTTCCAAAGAAATCCCAGGGCTGATCTCCTTCAGAATGGACTGGTTGGATCTCCTTGCAGTTCAAGGGACTCTTTTTTTTTTATATACATATTTTCAACATGCTGTGTGGTATATCTTTTTTTTAATTTTATTTTATTTTTAAACTTTACATAACTGTATTAGTTTTGCCAAATATCAAAATGAATCTGCCACAGGTATACATGTGTTCCCCATCCTGAACCCTCCTCCCTCCTCCCTCCCCATTCCATCCCTCTGGGTCGTCCCAGTGCACCAGCCCCAAGCATCCAGTATCCTGCATCGAACCTGGACTGGCAACTTGTTTCATACATGATATTTTACATCAAGGGACTTTTAAGAGTCTTCTCCAACACCACAGTTCAAAAGCATAAATTCTTCAGCACTCAGCTCTCTTCACAGTCCAACTCTCACATCCATACATGAACACAGGAAAAACCATAGCCTTGACTAGAAGGACCTTTGTTGGCAAAGTACTGTCTCTGCTTTTGAATATGCTATCTAGGTTGGTCATAACTTTCCTTCAAAGGAGTAAGTGTCTTTTAATTTCATAGCTGCAGCCAACATCTGCAGTGATTTTGGAGCCCCAAAAAATAAAGTCTGACACTGTTTCCACTGTTCCCCCACCTATTTCCCATAAAGTGATGGGACCAGATGCCATGATCTTCGTTTTCTGAATGTTGAGTTTTAAGCCAACTTTTTCACTCTCCTCTTTCACTTTCATCAAGAGGCTTTTTAGTTCCTCTTCACTTTCTGCCATAAGGGTGGTGTCATCTGCATATCTGAGGTTATTGATATTTCTCCCGGCAATCTTCATTCCAGCTTGTGCTTCTTCCAGCCCAGCGTTTCTCATGATGTACTCTGCATATAAGTTAAATAAGCAGGGTGACAATATACAGCCTTGACGTACTCCTTTTCCTATTTGGAAACAGTCTTTTGTTCCATGTCCAGTTCTAACTGTTGCTTCCTGATCTGCATATAGGTTTCTCAAGAGGCAGGTCAGGTGGTCTGGTATTCCCATCTCTTTCAGACTTTTCCACAGTTTATTGTGATCCACACAGTCAAAGGCTTTGGCATAGTCAATAATGCAGAAATAGATGTTTTCTGGAACTCTCTTGCTTTTTCCATGATTCAGCGGATGTTGGCAATTTGATCTCTGGTTCCTCTGCCATTCCTAAAACCAGCTAGAACATCTGGAAGTTCACAGTTCACATATTGCTGAAGCCTGGCTTGGAGAATTTTGAGCATTACTTTACTAGCATGTGAGATGAGTGCAATTGTGCGGTAGTTTGATGCATTCTTTGGCATTGCCTTTATTTGGGATTGGAGTGTAAACTGACCTTTTCCAGTCCTGTGGCCACTGCTGAGTTTTCCAAATTTGCTGGCATATTGAGTGCAGCACTTTCACAGCATTATCTTTCAGGATTTGAAATAGCTCAACTGGAATTCCATCACCTCCACTAGCTTTGTTCATAGTGATGCTTCCTAAGGCCCACATGACTTCACATTCCAGGATGTCTGGCTCTAGGTCAGTGATCACACCATCATGATTATCTGGGTCATGAAGATCTTTTTGTAGAGTTCTTCTGTGTATTCTTGCCATCTCTTCTTAATATCTTCTGCTTCTGTTAGGTCTGTACCATTTCTGTCCTTTATCGAGCCCATCTTTGCATGAAATGTTCCCTTGGAATCTCTAATTTTCTTGAAGAGATCTCTAGTCTTTCCCATTCTGTTGTTTTCCTCTATTTCTTTGCATTGATTGCTGAGGAAGGCTTTCTTATCTCTTCTTGCTTTTCTTTGGAACTCTGCATTCAGATGCTTATATCTTTCCTTTTCTCCTTTGCTTTTCACTTCTCTTCTTTTCACAGCTATTTGTAAGGCCTCCCCAGACAGCCATTTTGCTTTTTTGCATTTCTTTTCCATGGGGATGGTCTTGATCCCTGTCTCCTGTACAATGTCACGAACCTTAGTCAATAGTTCATCTGGCACTCTATCAGATCTAGTCCCTTAAATCTATTTCTCACTTCCACTGTATAAAAATAAGGGATTTGATTTAGGTCATACCTGAATGGTCTAGTGGTTTTCCCTACTTTCTTCAATTTAAGTCTGAATTTGGCAATAAGGAGTTCATGGTCTGAGCCACAGTCAGCTCCTGGTCTTGTTTTTGCTGACTGTATAGAGCTTCTCCATCTTTGGCTGCAAAGAATATAATCAATCTGATTTCGGTGTCGACCATCTGGTGATGTCCATGTATAGAGTCTTCTCTGTGTTGTTGGAAGAGGGTGTTTGCTATGACCAGTGAATTTTTGTGGCAAAACTCTATTAGTCTTTGCCCTGCTTCATTCCGTATTCCAAGGCCAAATTTGCCTGTTACTCCAGGTGTTTCTTGACTTCCTACTTTTGCATTCCAGTCCCCTATAATGAAAAGGATATCTTTTTTCGGTTTTAGTTCTTAAAGGTCTTGTAGGTTTTCATAGAACCGTTCAACTTCAGCTTCTTCAGTGTTACTGGTTGGGGCATAGACTTGGATTACTGTGATATTGAATGGTTTGCCTTGGAAATGAACAGAGATCATTCTGTCGTTTTTGAGATTGCATCCAAGTACTGCATTTTAAACTCTTTTGTTGCCCATGATGGCTACTCCGTTTCTTCTGAGGGATTCCTGCCCACAGTAGTAGATATAATGGTCATCTGAGTTAAATTCACCCATTCCAGTCCATTTCAGTTCGCTGATTCCTAGAATGTTGAGATTCACTCTTGCCATCTCTTGTTTGAGCACTTCCAATTTGCCTTGATTCATGGACCTGACATTCCAGGTTCCTATGCAATACTGCTCTTTACAGCATCGGACCTTGCTTCTTTTACCAGTCACATCCACAGCTGGGTATTGTTTTTGCTTTGGCTCCATCCATTCATTCTTTCTGGAGTTATTTCTCCACTGATCTTCAGTAGCATATTGGGAACCTACTGACCTGGGGAGTTTCTCTTTCAGCATCCTATCATTCTTCCTTTTCATATTGTTAATGGGGTTCTCAATGCAAGAATACTGAAGTGGTTTGCCATTCCCTTCTTCAGTGGACCACTTTCTTTCAGATCTCTCCACCATGACCCGCCCATCTTGGGCTGCCCCACAGGCATGGCTTAGTTTCACTCAGTTAGACAAGGCTGTGGTACTAGTGTGATTAGATTGATTAGTTTTCTGTGAATATGGTTTCAGTGTGTTTGCCCTCTGATGCCCTCTTGCAACACCTACCGTCTTACTGGGGTTTCTCTTACCTTGGGTTTGGTTTCTCTTACCGTCACGGCTGCTCCAGCAAAGCGCAGCCATTGCTCCTTACCTTGGACGAGGGGTATCTCCTTGCTGCCCTTCCTGACCTTCAACGTGGGATAGCTCCTCTAGGCCCTCCTGCGCCTTCGCAGCCATGGCTCCTTGGACGTGGGGTTGGTCCTCCCGGCCACCACCCCTGGCCTTGGGCGTGAGGTTGCTCCTACTGCCCGCTGCCCCTGGCCTCCTGCTTATGGGCGTGGGGTATCTCCTCCTGGCCACCGCCCCTGACCTCGGACATGGGGTGGCTCCTCTCGGCCGCGCTTAGCGCGCCGGTCGCAGCCGCCAGTATAGGCAAACGCTATCACCAACTACCTAGAAACTTCACGATCATCTTTGACTTTTCCTTTTACATGGGCCATAATGTCTAGTTACTCACCATGTCTTACTGAGCTTACCTTCTAAACCTTGTTCATGTATTTTTTCTCTTCTTGATAATTTCTCACATTGACTATTTCAGGAGACTAATTTGTGTTCTTGTTTCACATATCTGTTTCTAGGCACCTTATGTATGGAAAACGATATAGGGCAGTGGAAAGGATCGGGGTTTGAAATTAAACTATGTTCAAATATCAACCCTGTTACCTTCAATAAATTACATAACCTCTTTGGATTCCAGTTTAATTAATTATAAATGAGAGTTAGCTAACTTTTGAGATTGGAAACACAAATATATAATACATTTTGACATAATTGGTGCAGAACATTAGTGGTTGTTATTGTTATTACTCTTATTGCAAATTTTTCCATATTTAGTCTCATTAACACTAACTAGCTATGTGACACCAGTCAAATAACATAACTTGTCTAGGCTTTAGTTTCCTCATTTGTGACATGGGGAAATTAACATTTACCTTGAAGTGTTGTTGAAAGGATAAAAGTAGAGACATATATTTATAAAATAAAATGCATGAGAAATAGTGAATACTCAATAAATGTTAGTTCATTTTCTCTATTTTCACCTTTAATTATTCTAACTTCTCAAATGTCATATTTATTATGCACAAGGGAAACATTTTTTAACAATCTAGGGGGTTAAAAATGAAGGTAAATATACCTCTCCCTCTTTCTCACACCTCGCTTCTAAATCTCAGATATAGTTTATGAATGTATATCCCAGAATAATACATTCATATCCATATTAAATAAATAGTATAATATTATAGCAATACTTCTGTAGCTTGTTTTTAATTTAATGATATATTTTGGCCATCTTTCATATCAGCACATATAGATGTAGCTTATTTTTAAAACCAAACATAGATATAACATTTTTTAAAATAACATTTCAGTATCCATTGTATGGATGTACCACCATCATTTAAATTCCCCTTATTCACTTCTTAAGGAGCATATAGTTTGCTTCATTATTCAGCTCTTACAAGCAAAGGCACAATGAAAATACAATAAAAAATTAATTTTTTCAAACTTGTGCAAGTATGTTGGCTGGATAGATTTCTAAAGTGGAATTAGCTAAATCAAATAGTATAAAAATTTTAAATTCTTTGCAAATTTCAAAAACTAAGTTATCTTCTACTTAGAGAATTGTAAAAGCTTTTTTACATTACAGAAATTAGGGTTTTCTTTTTCCTTCTTACCCGATTTAAATAAAAGAGTGAAAAACAACTTTCTACTATTTTTCGATTAGTTAGTTTAGCTTTTTTACTTTGTTTATGAAGTATTTTGGGGTGCAAAATTCACCAATATTTGTCTATAAATGTTTGTTGAACAAATGAACTGATGAACTCTTGATTGAGCTGAATTAACACTAAAATAAAGACAAGCATTATTTCCCTTCCCTAAACCAAATGCCTATAATACTAAACCCTAAGGGAAACCTTCCCAAGTTTCTCAGAAGCTCTATTTCACAGACCTGGAGTATATTTAAGACAAAACAAAGTTTCCTTGTTCAAATTTTGTATAGAATTATTTATCATTAGCTGACATGAAGTAGAAACCAACTATTTATTGAAAATCCTTTCCTTCTATGACCTCCTTCAGACTTGATGGAGACAATCTGTGAAATCTCTTCTTTTATTATGACTAAACACTAAAATTCCTCTGGTGGTTCTGTGTGATTTATGTATGGCTATAAGCATAAGTCATGTAAGACAATAAAGCCTACACCACTTATAAGAATGACTCATATGCTGCCATACTGTATATGAGATTTATCAAAAGTGTACCACTAATTTGTCACCATGTTCCTAAACACATAAATGAATTTTAGGTAACATTTATCAGAGATGAAAACAGATAGGCTAACATTAGTTGAGCTTACTACTTTATAGGTGAACACAGAATTGAAAAGATTTCAACAAAAAGTATGTCACAACCATGGGGATATTTTTATCCAGACAAATAGTTAGATGAGCAAAAAATGCAATAAACTCACTAGCATTTTGATTTGTGGAGAAAAAAATGACACACATATTCATCAATAATATGAACAACATTAGTGCATGGCTGACTTTGGAAGTGGGAGATTATTACAAAATTAAATGCCTTTCTTCAAGAATGTATGTCCTTTCTGAAGTATAATTTTATGTAGTTTGTGTCATTTTTGTCCCTAATATGTAAAATCCTTATACTAGAAGGTCATAGGACTTAAAACTGAGTTTAATCACAAGAACAAGAAAGCTCAGATATGGCAATATTTAGGGGCTTTCTGTGGGGAAAATGGGTGATAAAATGAACAGATAATTTTACCATTAATTAAGTTTGCCAAACCCTAATCTTCTTGGAATTAAAGGGTCCAGTTATTGTTTGCTTCTCTGAAAGTACTCATTTATTCCTAGAATGAATAAGGATTTTAAAATGTTTTAAGAACCTCATAACACATCTTAACCCTGTAGATGTTTTCAGACTTGCAAAAGCAGGGTTAGAATGACTCCTTACTTTATCCACTGAGCTCTCAGCAGGACAAGCTTTGTATTTTTAGGCCTTGTAGCTATATTATTTCTCCAAATACGTGGTTGGGGGACAATAAAATTTACTTCCCTGGAAAACTTAATTCTCTGGGGTTAGTGTATAATGACTTCCAGAACATCATTCGTCACACTGGCAGCTGACAGATTTCTTTTGAGTTGATAGGGGCTGCTCTTACAAATCTCACTAATCAATCTCATCCCTATTTCCCTATAACCATTCCAGAATTGAGCAGTAACCAGAGAGAAGTTTGGCACCAAATTTAAAGGATTACAACATTGGGCTTCCCTGAAAAGTCCACCTTTTAAGTGCACATCTCACTTCATTTTCAGGTTGTGTCTCACATTGGTTTTCAGCACGGTGATGGTGTCAGATGTGGGATATAGAAAGATGCGAGGTGGCACTTATCTAAGAATCACTGATAGATCAGGGAAGAAGAAGGATTTTTTTTGTACCAAGAATAAGGCTTTGGGAAAGACAAAGCAAAGACAAAGCAGAGAATTCTGCAAAGGAACAACCCTGGGTGCCTACTGGATCAAGCTTTCAATGAAGAGGTGAAAAGTTTCCTATTGTTTCTCCCAAGAAGAGAAATTTAATCACAGATACATTTTTGTAATGAAATCAAACCTATTTGGGGAGAAGAAAAAATGAAATAAGAGAGAAGCTATTTCTCATATTCTGGCTGAAATCTCTGACTGGAAAAAAAATAACATTAAATATAAAATCTATCTAAAAATAATATCAGTGATGTCAAACTGCCAAAAGCAAAACTACATAGTTAAAATGAAAATTGCAGGCAATTTAAAAAATATAATAAGCTTAATATTGTTCTTATGATACTGTGTCATCAAGAGACCTCTGAATTTAAATCTCCCTGTCATCTCTCTATATCTATTTTTTTCAATAGGATCCCCAATCTTCACTACATTATGCATCACACTGAATTATACATCACATTGTAAAATAAAACTCCATCAGCATACATATAGGTGAGTATCTAGACACTTCACAATCTTTTCAAATTAAGAATAAGTAACAAATATTCCATCCAAAGGAAAATTAGGCCACTCATTTTGGGAGATTTCACAGAGTGAAAGGAAGTAAATAGCTGCATATCCACTTTCAAGTCATTATAAAGATAACCTCAGTAGTTCAAATATCAGAAAATAAATAAATAAGTGACATACTGATACATTTTCAAAGGAGACAATCAGGGAGGTGACAAATGTTTTCATGACAAGATGTCAATACCTGACAACTGGCTCCACTTTTGGTACAAAGAAGAGGGTAAGATCAAGGCACAAATGCAAAAATCAAATAGAAAGAGGGAGCATTTTTCAAAGTCCCAAATTCTGCATGAAGTTAGGAACAAATCATGTGGGTCTTCTGTGAGAATGGCCCATTATGGATCAATGGAACAGCATAGGTGGCTAGCTTAGGGGGATCCTAAACCCACCACTATCACTACCACCAGTAAATTTAAGGCCAATCTGTATGACACTGGGCTGGAAAATTTCAGCATTGGCGTAGCTTCTAAGGGATACATCTTGCTACAACAAAAATGAAAAGATTGGGTATAATTAATAATCAACACCTTAGTATTAATAGTTTTATGGTCAGTCATCAACACTTTAATATGAACATGTCATATGACATTCAATGGCTGGCCAATTACCAATACTCTGAATGAGTCATAAGACAGGAATAGGTTTATACTTTCTAAACTCTCTTTCTAGATGGTCATATCCAATGCCAAGACTTAAAATAGTGCTTATATGCCAATGGCTTTCCAAATCTCTCTATCTCTGACATTGGTCCTAAGCTACAGATCTATGTTACAGTTATCTTTTCCTTATTTGACAACTCTATTTGGATCTCAAATATGGCCACCTTCCACACAGTTACTCAGGCTAAATAATTCAGGAAACACCCTTGATCCCTTTATGTTTCAAAAGTCTACTCCTTCTAGTTCATCATAAAATACTACCAGCTCTTCTTTCAAAATATATCTCAAATCCATCTAGTTATCTGCACCCACTGTCACCAACATAATCTAAGCCTCTCTTATATTTTACCTATACCATTGCAGTCACATCCTAATATGTTTCCTTGCTGCCACTATTCACCTTCCACAGTATATGTTCCACTCAGGAGTCAGAGTGTTTTTTTGGTTTTTTTTTTTAAAGTAAAATAGATCTTTTCATGCTTATGCTTAAAAGACTCCCAATGTGTGCCCAATATACCAAAAATAAACTCCAAACTCTAAACCATGCCCTGTAAGGCCTTTGTTAGATTTACCCAAGCTCTCTGTGTTTTCATTCCTCAAATATGTACATATCATTTTGAACTCAGAATCTGTGTGTTTTGAATTCTCTCTACCTATAAAACATGTAGATTTTTGCAAGGATAGTTCCTTGTCTATAAGGTCACAAGTAAGTGACACCTAATCAGACCTTCATGGTCATCTAATTTAAATAGTCTCCTAGTCACTCTTCATCCCATTCCCACTCTCTATAGCATACAGTGATTACTAACTGATTTTTAAAATCTCTTCACTGTTTTATTTGTCAGAATTCCTGCACCAAGATGAGAACATAAGCTGTGTGAGATCAAGGACCTTGTTTGCTTCATTCAGTGTTTTATCTCTAAAACATAGAACAGTGCCTTGCACAATGTAGATATCCAATGACTGAGTGAAATTATGGTAATATATGCTGTCCTTTACCTCCTAATTTAATATTATGGCATGCATAACATTCTCTATCCTGATTGCCTGTTTTTTTCTTCATAACACATCACTTCAGAGCAGTTATTGGTTAAAAATATCACATTTATTTATTGTCTATCTCCCTCAGTTAAAGTGGGAAAACCATGGGAGCAACGGTCTTATTTGTCTTGTTTATCATTGAATATTTTGTACCTATACCTAGATCAATGATTGACATATAGCAAGAACACAATAAATATCTGATGGTTAAATGAATGATTCTTGATGGAAAAGTTGCAAAAGGAAAAAAATGCATAGTTTGGCTCCCATTCCTCAATAGCTATGTTTTTTCAATTAAGGACCTGGTAAGGAATAGGTATTAGAATACTGTAATAAAAATAGCTGAAATGTATAGAGAACATTGTTGACTGAAGAAAAATTCACTATCTAATAGCTGCGTGGATCATAACAAACTGTGGAAAATTCTTAGAGAGGTGGAAATACCAGACCACCTTACCTGTATCCTGAGAAACCTGTATACAGGTCAAGAAGCAACAGTTAGAACCAGACATGGAAAACCAGACTGGTTCAAAATTGAGAAAGGAGTATGTCAAGGCTGTATATTGTCACCCTGCTTATTTAACTTATATGCAGAGTATATCATGTAAAATGCCAGGCTGGATTAATTATAAGCTGAATTCAAGTCTGCTGGAAGAAATATTAACAGCCTCAGATATGCACATGATACCACTCTAATGACAAAGAAAGCAAAAGAAGAACTAAAGAGCCTCTTGATGAGGGTGAAAGAGGAGAGTGGAAAAGCTGACTTAAAACTCAACATTCAAAAAACTAGGATCATGGCATTCAGTCCCATCATTTCATGGCAAATAGAAAGGGAAAAAGCAGAAACAGTAACAGATTTTATTTTCTTGGGCTCCAAAATCACTATGGAGAGTGACTGTAGCCATGAAATTAAGACACCTGCTCCTTGGAAGAAAGCTATGACAAACCCAGACATTGTATTAAAAAGCAGAGACATCATTTTGCCAACAAAGGTCCATATAGTCAAAGCTATGATTTTTCTAGTAGTCATGTATGGATGTGGAGTTGGACCATAAAGAAGGCTGAGCACCAAAGGATTGATGGTTTCAAACTGTGGTGTTGGAGAAGACTCTTTAGAGTCCCTTGGACAGGAAGGAGATCAAACCAGTCAATCCTAAGGGAAATCAACCTTAAATATTCATTGGAAGGACTGATGCTGAAGCTGAAGCTCCAATACTTTGACCAACTGATGCAAGAGCTGATTCATTGGAAAAGATTCTGATTCTGGTAAAGACTGAGGGCAGAAGGAGAAGGGAATGACAGAGGATGAGATGGTTGAATTGCATCCCTGACTCAATGGACATGAGTTTGAGCAAACTGCAGGAGATAGCGAAGGACAGAGAAGCCTGACATGCTGCAGTCCATGGGGTCACAAACAGTGGGACACAACTTAGAGACGGAACAAAAACAATAGTTTTGATTTAAGTTATATTCGGGGATCTTACTGAGGATTTTAGTCTGAAAGACACCCTCAGATAGCTCTGAGGAGCTCTGAAGAGTTAAGGGAAGAGCCAGGATATATAGGAGTTTTTTGCTGGGAAAAAAAAAAAAAAAAGTGTAGCCAGACATCAAAAGATTACTGCTAATCATACACACACACACACACACACACACACACACACACACACACCAGGTATCTCACGTTAATGATTTTAGTGATTTTCTATTTAGCAAAGATTCAAGAATCTGAGCCCACTGAAGTTACTCCTTAGATATGCATCTCAACTATTTAGGGCCAGTATAGCACAGAATGCTTCCTGATTTTCTCCAAACTGAATGGAGAAAATGGAATGGCAGGCTACATTCTCTGTCCATAATATAATAATAGTAAGCACTGTTGAAAGTGTTTTATATATACTAACTCAAAGTCACAGTAATCCTGTGAGGGAGGTTTTGCTATCAACTCCATTTTAAAGTTTAGGAAAGCGAGGTTAAAAAAAATAGAATAAAATGTTCAAGACTGGTTTCCTATTATTATTTTATTATTATTAAATTAAACTGTCTCCTTGGGATTCTCTGGTGGCTAGGATGGTAAAGAATCTGCCTGCAATGCAGGAGACCTGGGTTCAATTGCTGAGTTGGGAAGATCCCCTGGAGAAGGCAATGGCTACCTTGGAACAGCTAAGTTTTCAATAAAAGTTTATTGAGGAATGAATGATTCACTTCTGTTGGCAGCTAGGTGTGACTGAGTTCCAGATCCTTGTGAGAGGGGAAAAGATGGTCTTCATCTCTAGGTCACCTTTAGACCCAGGGGCTCCAGGGAAATATTTTTTTTCTGAACCTATTTATTTCACACTTGAGCTTAGGTTGCCCTTGATTCAGACCATCAATGAAAAACAATTTGAGATATCATCAGTGGAAACATTTGAAAAAAGTTATTGGTTTCCCCCATTTGGAGATATTGTCAATGTGTTCCCTGTCACTTATCTTAAAAAAAAAAAAAAAAAAAAGTCTCTTTCTCTTAGCATCACCTACTTCAGCTTCCTTCCTGGGTGATTTTAGAGGGACTTCTTTCTTGAGGCAAGTGATCTCTGTGTCATTAGCATAAAGTAATCCTTAGTATAATGGCCTTTAATTGCCTTTAATTATTTTATATCTGAATTACCTTACACTGCAGGACATTTAGAACCATAATAATAAAATATCTTATTATAGTGGTTTATTGAAGTACTACATTCAGCTTTAACTTCTGGGAATCACTCTGAGGTCTAACGGTATCTATAAATCATTCTAATCTCATGGCAGAAGTTGAAGGCGCAATGGGACACTGAATAGGAAACGAAACATAGAAACTTTTCAAATTAATTCTTGTGAAGGCCAGGGGCTTTATTCTTACTCTCATCCTGCTTGAGTTATGACAAAATTTAAATAGCCAATCAATTTATCAACCACATGGTAAACTATCTTTAAAATTAAAAATAAATTTATATTTCTAACATTAAAATAATTATATTATCTATCCTAAGGTATCCCAGTAAGTGGTGAATGTAAAGAAATATTAGCTCATTTTATGCATCCTCAGATGTTAAGTGAACTATTGATCTGAAGGCTACAGATATTAGAGGAAGATTGATTTTTTTTAATCCAAGGCTAGAATCTATCTCCCTATAGCCTAATTAGCCTATGTCTTAGTAAAGTGCTCATTAAGCATTGAAGGTTGTCAGGTTTGGTGAGGGTGGTGAAAGAAGAATTTCAGATATATTATTGATGTTACATCAGTAATCATTATGACATTACATAATAGCATTACATCATTATAAAGCTATATATATATATGTATTAGGTGGAGAAGATAGTTTTAGTTACATTCCAGTATTTCCAACAGTTGTCTATATTGGATGCCATAATATTTTGTATCCATTTATTCAGATATATACTATACATATAAAAACCTCACTGAAAGGGGAAATGATCCATGTAAATAGAGAAACTGACCTCAGCAGATGAGAACTACACAATAAGGACTTTCTCTGGAGCCTGGTTCCTGAGTATGTAACAGTTGATAATGATCTTTCAGAAACCAGCTCTTGAGCTGTATCATCTTCCCAATGGCTGAAATACCCCTTGAAGGAAGTAGCATCTATGTCAATGTGAGTTTGATCCAGCACCACAGAAAAGCTGCTATAGTCTCATGTCTCTTTTAAAAACACCATGGATAGTAAATCAGGGAGGTTGAACCTGAAAAATCTCATTTCAGGCCACAAATGTCTTTAAATAGCAGAAGGCTGTAAAAGAGCCTATGAATAAAAGGTGAATTCAGTTTTGCCAATCCTAATTACCTCACAAGTGTCAGACTCAGTTTTCATTTTGATTGCTCTCTCAGTGTGGTTTTTGTGAGCACCCTGAGCCTCTGCCTTGAGCCAAATTATCACTAGACCACATTTTTATTATACTTTACCTCCTGTCCACTGAACCCATGTGATTCACCTCTTTAAGGTCAGTGCAATGTCACCTCAATAAGAAGCTAATACACTTTGGATATAATAACAAAGATACAACATTGAGGAAACACTTATGAGAGATTTCCAGTACACTTCCTCTGCTACCAACTCTCAGGCTAACTTGATCTTTATTGTACTTACCTATAAATCTATTGTGGATTATTTTGTTCTTTTAACTCTAATAATAACACTGATTTTGTCTTGCACTTAACAGGAAAAGCTGATCCTAAAGCTCTCAGATAGTGGCATAAGAATCCTCAGTTTGAATGAGCTAATAAAAATGAAAATGAGGGGTTAGAAAGTAATGATTATATTGTGAGTACCCATTGTACATTGATCACTCTATTACAAATATTTCATATATTTTCCCATTTAATGCATATGAACAGATTACCATTTGGTTGTTATAACCCTTTTTGTTTTAAAGAAGAAGAAACTTGCTCAGAAGTGGAAATTATTGCCCCAAATCACACCATGAGAAAAAATATCAGCCAAGATTTGAGCAAAAGTCTGAGTCTAAACTAACAGTGCTTTCTACTTTAGCACCTAGCTTCTCTTACCACCTGCCTCAAAGTAGCTTCTCTGGTGCCTCTAGAAATCCCAAATCACTAACAGATAAAAATCCCACAAAAACAAATTTAGATCAGATGGGAAAATAGCTTAACCTTGTATCTATAGTGACCATCTGTCCTGAGTAGAAAAGTATAAATTTAAACAGATTTCCAGTGTACATTAACTCCCGCAAAAGTACATTATTTTAACAATTAAACTATAGTTCTCAGAAAGCTTTCCTGGTGGCTCAGTGGTAAAGAATCTGCCTGCCAATGGAGGAGATGCAGGAGACACAGATTTGATCCCTGGATCAGGAAGATCCCCTGGAGGAGGAAATGGCAACCCACTCCAGTATTCTTGTCTGGAGAATCCCATGGACAGAGGAACCTGGAGGGCTGCAGTCCATGGGGTCACAAAAGAGCTGGACATGGCTTACCTACAACAAAAACAACATACTTTGCAGACCATCTCCTAATCTGGAAGCATCTCCAGAATGCTAAAATCATTTCAACTGAGTTTTCTTATTCAGAAATTAAGATAACTACTTCTATGCAACTTGTTCCACTTTAAGAAACAAAACAAAACAAAACAAAAAAAAAGTAAAGCATAGAACTCATTTATATAAATAACGAAAAACTCTGTGTCAAAAGGATTCTTGTTAGGATTAAAATTGTATTCTTTGTGATGCTAGTTTGAAAAAAAATTTATAATTGGGTGAATACATAGCTCAAGAGAATAGATTAGTAGTCTTTGAGGTACTTACATATTTTATTCTGTTAGAACTATTTGATATGGTTTTATCTGTGTAATAATGAGGCAGCATAGTAATGCTCAAAATTCTCCAAGCCAGGCTTCAGCAGTACGTGAACCATGAACTTCCAGATGTTCAAGCTGGTTTCAGAAAAGGCAGAGGAACCAGAGATCAAATTGCCAACATCTGTTGGATCATCAAAAAAGCAAGAGAGTTCCAGTAAAACATCTATTTCTGCTTTATTGACTATGACAAAGCCTTTGACTGTGTGGATCACAATAAACTGTGGAAAATTCTGAAATAGATGGGAGTACCAGACCACCTGACCTGCCTCTTGAGAAACCTATATGCAGGTCAGGAAGCAACAGTTAGAACTGGACATGGGACAAAAGACTGGTTCCAAATAGGTAAAGGAGTATGTCAAGGCTGTATCTTGTAACCCTGCTTATTTAACTTCTATGCAGAGTACATCATGAGAAATGCTGGGCTGGAAGAAGCACAAGCTGGAATCAAGATTGCCGGGAGAAATATCAATAACCTCAGATATGCAGATGACACCACCCTTATGGCAGAAAGTGAAAGTGAAGTCGCTCAGTTGTGTCTGACTCTTTGTGACCCCATGGACTGTAGCCTATCAGGCTCCTCCATCCATGGGATTTTCCAGGCAAGAGTACTGGAGTGGATTGCCATTTCCTTCTCCAGGGGATCTTCCCTACCCAGGAATCAAACCTGGGTCTCCCTCATTGCAGGCAGATGCTTCACCATCTGAGCCACCAGGGAAGCCCGGCAGAAAGTGAAGAGAAAGTAAAAGTGAAGAGGAACTAAAAAGCCTCTTGATGAAAGTAAAGAGGAGAGTGAAAAAGTTGACTTAAAGCTCAACATTCAGAAAACTAAGATCGTGACATCTGGTCCCACCACTTTATGGGAAATAGATGGGGAAACAGTGGAGACAGTGTCAGACTTTATTTTTTGGGGCTCCAAAATCACTGCAGATGGTGACTGCAGCCATGAAATTAAAAGATGCTTACTCCTTGGAAGGAAAGTTACGACCAACCTAGATAGCATATTGAAAAGCAGAGGTATTACCTTGCCAACAAAGGTCCGTCTAGTCAAGGCTATGGTTTTTCCAGTGGTCATGTATGGATGTGAGAGTTGGACTATGAAGAAAGCTGAGTGCTGAAGAATTGATGCTTTTGAACCGTGGTGTTGGAGAAAACTCTTGAGTGTCCCTTGGACTGCAAGGAGATCCAATCAGTCCATCCCAGAGGAGATCAGTCCTGAGTGTTCATTGGAAGGACTGATGCTGAAGCTGAAACTCCAATACTCTGGCCACCTCATGCAAAGAGTTGACTCGTTGGAAAAGACCCTGATGCTGGGAGGGATTGGGGGCAGGAAGAGAAGGGGATGACAGAGAATGAGATGGCTGGATGGCATCACCAACTCTACATACATGAGTTTGAGTGAACTCCGGGAGTTGGTGATGGATAGGGAGGACTGGCGTGCTGTGATTCATGGGGTCTCAAAGAGTTGGACACGACTGAGTGACTGAACTGAACTGATTGATATAAACTTCTCCATTAGAATATGTATTGATATGTTATATAAGACCACTTGTTCTAACTTAGCTTTTACATTCTTATTTTGAAGTCACAAATTTCTAGAAACATTAGCCTTTTATGAAAAACTTTCTCTTGCTGGTAAGAATGTTCATGCAACTTACCTCTTAGTGGGTTTATATTTTGAGTGGCATAATCCTTCACACTTGACAATGGACTCTAAGATTGTGTGATTAAGGAATAATTCCACTGGGGAATTCTTGTTTGAATGCAATATTCCTGGGATGAGTAATGTATTAACCCATTACTTGTATTAATAAACTTTACACAATTTATAGAATTGTGTTGATTTTAATTTGGCAATTCCCAGATTCTATGGCTTGTTGTAATCAGGGCAGGGAGTGGGGGCATGGGGAAGGGGAAGACTTGTAGGAGCAGAAAATTCTGATTGGAGATTATAACAACAAAGGATATAGATCTGGGAAAGGTGCTTAATTGAGAAGGTCAAAACTGAGGGCTGGGATGAGTGAGAAAATGGATACTGAAAAATAAAGAAGGAAGGTCAAAAATAGCCCATCTACATGCCAGTTATCAAAATAAGACTTTTGGAATAGGCATCATAGGCATCAACTGTGCTTCAGAAGAAAGAATAGCTGCCTTTCCATCTGGAAATGACTCCATCTAAGTTGCTTCTATAACTTCAGGAAATGAAAATACATAATAGTAAGTCTGAATAAAACTGTACGCCTCAAAAAGAAGATGAAAAACAGCTGTGATCTCTTTCACAACAATCATTAGACTTCACAGACAGATGGGAACAGAGATGGAATGATGGACAATCAAATGTTCTTCCAGTTCTAGCAGATTCTAAATATTGGCTGACTTTCAGAGCTTGCATGAAAATCAACCTGATAGAAACACTACACATATTTCAATGAGTGTTAAAATATATTGGCAAAAGTATTTAACTTTATTCTCCTCAGGCTTTTCCTTATTTTCCTTAGATACTTACAGCAAGTCTGTTTTATTCACTCCATGAAAAATTGGATCATTTGAATAGGAAAGACATGGAAATATGATTTTAAAATAAAAAAAGTGTTTCTTTCTTTCCAGCCAGCTACCTGTGTGAAAGTTCAGATTTGATGCTTATAAGAGAGCTGATTTGTTACTTCAATTTAATGATTAACTAGACTGCATTTTATTTGCTTTGAAAAAGATAAATATCTGTGGTATCCAGGGAAAATATAAGAAAGCTACTTATGTTGTCTAATTATTTTATGTGACTTTCTTTTGCAAGCTTGTTTGAAGAAGGATCATTCAGATTGCATTCTAACACTACCATCCACAATCTACCACCTATTACTGGCACATGTGTTCTGTCACATTGTGAGATCTTTGAAAATAGTACTTTAAACTGCCTTCTGTGTCTGGAAATTAATAAGTGTGAACATGATTCAGGAAAGCATTGTGTTACTAAAGATTAGAATCACCAAATGTAAGGCTCTGCCAGTCAAAACTCCAGGTGTGGGAGTAAAGCAGTTGCAGCATAATAATTTTTATAAGTCAGAGAGAATTATTTGTCTTCAATCATGCCTATGAATAGTTTTGATTTACTTTTTATGTATTATAGAAAAGGGTGCCTTCCTACTTCATGCACTATGGCATGGTGACATATAACACTATAGGGTACATTCTCTAGAAGCTGTTGTATTATGTATGGAGGCATAAGAAGAAGGAGAAGGGATTACTATGTGCCATGAATTAAATATTGACTATTTGAATGCACAGGATAGTGCCTTTAAAACATGGTGATGCCTTTGTGTTCTACGTGACACGTGCTTCCAAATGCAGAAAACATAGTGATTTGTAAGCAATATGCTTCCTTTGTCCAAACAGTTACCTTCTTATTGTGTAGGCTTGGTGGGACCAGGTACCTGTCAATGAAATGTTCCAAATACATCTTTGTCACCTCATTTGCTGTGCTGAATCAGCACTCTTTGGGTACAGAGTTTTCTTGGAAGTTTCTTCAAAATATTATACACTGGAGGGGATATTTTCACAAAGGCTGATTCAGCAAGTGGAGCAAGAGGAGAAGTGAGAAATTTATAGGGTTCTTTCAATGCTATAAGGAACCCTGCTGACAGATGAGAGGATGATTACTCAAGTTAGCTGATGCGAGCTGAACTTACAGAGAATGAACCTCAGTCTCTTCATTTTGTTTGAAATTAACACTCTGTGTATGCGGGGGAGGTCCTAAGATGGCAGAGGAATAGGACGGGGAGACCACTTTCTCCCCAACAAATTCATCAAAAGAACATTTAAACGCTGAGTAAATTCCACAAAACAACTTCTGAATGCCGGCAGAGGACATCAGGCACCCAGAAAAGCAGCCTATTGTCTTCGAAAGGAGGTAGAAAAAAATATAAAAGACAAAAAGAGAGATAAAAGACGTAGGGATGGAGCTCTGTCCCAGGAAGGGAGTCTTAAAAACAGAGAAGTTTCCAAACACCAGGAAACACTATCACTGCCGAATCTGTGGCGAGCCTTGTAACCACAGAGGGCAACATAACTGGGAGGAAAAATAAATAAATAATTAAAGCCCACAGATTACACGCCCAATGGTAACTCCCCCAGTGGAGAAGCAGCGCAGATGCCTGCACCCACCACTAGCAAGTGGGGGCTGGGCAGGGAGGCGCGGCTGTATTGCTTAGAGTAAGGACAGGGCCTGAATGCCCCTTGGGCAACCTGAGGGAACTAACTTGGGCTAGCAAACCAGACTGTGGGATAGCTACCACGCGAAAAGCCCTAACCTAAGACACCGTCAGGCCCACTCACAGAACAAAGGACTGAACAGAGCTAGCCCGCTGCAGACCATCCCCCTCTGATGACAGGCAGCCAGAGCTGGACGGGGATAATCGCAGCCCCAGAGAGACATTATCTACCAAACTGAAAGCAGGCTTCTTTGCTAACTAAGACTTCTTGGGGTTCTGGATGGTCAACATCCACCTGAGACAGTGTGCTGGTTGTACACCCAGAAAACTGAGTGGCAGGGACGGGGGAGGCGATAAGTCGCAGCAACCATGCTCACCAAACACCTCATCACCTGAGCTGCTCGGACCTGGGAAGGGCACAAAACGAAGGCCCAACTGAGTCTGTGCATCTGAGGACTACCTGAGTGCCTGAACCTGAGAGGCTTAGACCTTGGAGGGGCATGCAGCACGGGGTCAGCCTCAGACGGTTCCCGGAGGAGCAACCTAGAGCCTGAGCAGTGTGGGCATGGAGGGAACACGTGCCGTGAGCAGGGACAGACCCAGTGTGGCTGAGATACTGCAAGCACACGCCAGTGTTATTTGTTTGCAGCGTCCCTCCCTCCCACAGTGCAAGTGAACAAGTGAGCTTAAAAAAGTCTCCACCACCGCCCCCTTGTGTCAGGGCAGAAATTAGACACTGAAGAGACCAGCAAAAAGAAGAAGCTAAAACAGAGGGAACTGCCTTGGAAGTTACAGGTGCAATAGATTAAAACCCTGTAGTTAGTACCAACTACATAGAAAGGGGCCTATACATCTTGAGAAATATAAGCCGGACCAAGGAACTATCTGAAAATGAACTGACCCAACGCTGCCCACAACAATACCAGAGAAAGTCCTAGATATATTTTTACTATCATTCTTTTTTTTTTACTTTTTAAAAAATTTTCAGTCCTCTATTACTCCTTTAATTTTCGTTTTTATAACCTACTATTACTTTGCAAAAAAAAGAGGCCCTATCTTTTAAAGCAAACTTTATATATATATATATATATATATATATATATATATATATTTATAATTTTTGTGACTTTGTTTTTTTTTTTTTCTATAATATTGTATTTTTGAAAATCCAACCTCTACTCTAGATTTTTAATCTTTGTTTTTTGGTATTTGTTATCAATTTTGTACCTTTAAGAACTCAATTTTCAGTACCCATTTTTAGTTGGGAGTGAGATTACTGGCTTGACTGCTCTCTTCACCTTTGGACTCTCCTTTTTCTCCACCAGGTCACCTCTATATCCTCCCTCCCCCTTCTCTTCTCTACCCAACACTGTGAATCTCTTTGTGTGTTCCAGACAGTGGAGAACGCTTAGTGAACTGATTACTGGCTGGATCTGTCTTGCTCCTTTTGATTCCCCTTTTATCCTCCTGGCCACCTCTGTCTCCATCCTCCCTCTTCTCTTCTGTGTATAACTCCATGAACATCTCTGAGCGGTCCAGACTGTGGAGCACAGATAAGGAAGTGATTACTGGCTAGCTTGCTCTCTCCTCTTTTGATTCTACCTCATCTCATTCGGGTCACCTCTAACTCCCTCCTCCCTCTTCTCTTCTCCATGTAACTCTGTGAACCTCTCTGAGTGTCTCTAACTGTGGAGAAATTTTCCATATTTAACCTAGATATTTTATCAACCATGCTGTATAGATGGAGAAGTTGAGACTACTGTAAAAATAAGACTGAAAACCAGAAGCAGGAGGCTTAAGTATAAATCCTGAGAACACCAGAGAACTCCTGACTCCAGAGAACATTAATTGACAGGAGCTCATCAAATGCCTCCATACCTACACTGAAACCAAGCACCACCCAAGGGCCAACAAGTTCCAGAGTAAGACATACCAAGCAAATTCTCCAGCAACACAGGAACACAGCCCTGAACTTCAATATACAGGCTCCCCAAAGTTACTCCAAACCCATTGACATCTCATAACTGATTACTGGATATTTCCTTGCACTCCAGAGTGAAGAAATCCAGATCCACCCAGCAGAACACCAGCACAAGCTTCCCTAACCAGGAAACCTTGACTAGCCACCCATACAACTCCACCCGCAGTGAGGAAACTCCACAATAAAGAGAACTCCACAGACTGTCAGAATACAGAAAGGCCACCCCAACCACAGCAATATAAACAAGATTAAGAGACAGAGGAATACCCAGAAAGTAAAGGAACAGGATAAATGCCCACCAAACCAAACAAAAGAGGAAGAGATAGGGAATCTACCTGATAAAGAATTCTGAATAATGACAGTGAAAATGATCCAAAATCTTGAAATAAAAATGGAATCACATATAAATAGCCTGGAGACAAGGATTGAGAAGATGCAAGAAAGGTTTAACAAGGACCTAGAAGAAATAAAGAGTCAATATATAATGAATAATGCAATAAATGAGATAAAAAACACTCTGGAGGCAACAAATAGTAGAATAACTGGAGGCATAAAATAGTATTAGTGAAATAGAAGATTGAATGGTAGAAATAAATGAAGCAGAGAGGAAAAAAGAAAAACGAATTAAAAGAAATGAGGACAATCTCAGAGACCTCCAGGACAATGTTAAACGCTGCAACATTCGAATCATAGGAGTCCCAGAAGAAGAAGACAAAAGGAAAGATCATGAGAAAATACTTGAGGAGATAATAGTTGAAAATTTCTCTAGAGTGGGGAAGGAAATAGTCACCTAAGTCCGAGAAACCCAGAGAGTCCCAAAAAGGATAAACCCAAGGCAAAACATCCCAAGACACATATTAATCAAATTAACAAAGGTCAAGCAAAAACAACAAATATTAAAAGCAGCAAGGGAAAAACAACAAATAACACACAAGAGGATTCCCATAAGGATAACAGCTGATCTTTCAATAGAAACTCTTCAGGCCAGGAGGGAATGGCAGGACATACTTAAAGTGATGAAAGAACATAACCTACAGCCCAGATTATTGTACCCAGCAAGGATCTCATTCAAATATGAAGGAGAAATCAAAAGCTTTACAGACAAACAAAAGTTGAGAAAATTCAGCACCACCAAACCAGCTCTCCAACAAATGCTAAAGGATCTTCTCTAGACAGGAAACACAAAAAGGGTGTATAAACTCGAACCCAAAACAATAAAGTAAATGGCAACGGGATCATACTTAGCAATAATTACCTTAAACGTAAATGGGTTGAATGTCCCAACCAAAAGACAAAGACTGGCTGAATGGATACAAAAACAAGACCCTTATATATGTTGTCTACAAGAGACCCACCTCAAAACAGGGGACACACACAGACTGAAAGTGAAGGGCTGGAAAAAGATATTCCATGCAAATAGAAACCAAAAGAAAGCAGAAGTAGCAATACTCATATCAGATAAAATAGACTTTAAAACAAAGGCTGTGAAAAGAGACAAAGAAGGACACTACATAATGATCAAAGCATCAATCCAAGAAGAAGATATAACAATTATACATATATATGCACCCAATGAAGGAGCACCATAATATGTAAGACAAATGCTAACAAGTATGAAAGGGGAAATTAACAATAACAGAATAATAGTGGGAGACTTTAATACCCCACTCACACCTATGGATAGATCAACTAAACAGAAAATTAACAAGGAAACACACACTTTAAATGGTACAATAGACCAGTTAGACCTAACTGATATCTATAGGACATTTCACCCCAAAACAAGGAATTTCAACATTTTCTCAAGTGCACACGGAACCTTCTCCAGGATAGATCACATCCTGGGCCATAAATCTAGCATTGGTAAATTCAAAAAATGGAAATCATCCTAAGCATCTTTTCTGACCACAATGCAGTAAGATTAGATCTCAATTAGAGGAGAAAAACTATTAAAAATTCCAACATACGGAGGCTGAACAACACGCTGCTGAATAACCAAAAAACCACAGAAGAAATAAAAAAATCAAAATATGCATAGAAACGAATGAAAATGAAAACACAACAACCCAAAACCTGTGGGATACTGTAAAAACAGTGCTAAGGGGAAAGTTCATAGCAATACAGGCATATCTCAAGAAACAAGAAAAAAGTCAAATAAAGTACCTAACCTACACCTAAAGCAACTAGAAAAGGAAGAAATGAAGAACCCCAGGGTTAGTAAAAGGAAAGAAATCTTAAAAATCAGGGCAGAAATAAATGCAAAAGAAACAAAAGAGACCATAGCAAAAATCAACAAAGCCAAAAGCTGGTTCTTTGAAAAGATAAATAAAATTGACAAACCATTAGCCAGACTCATCAAGAAACAAAGGGAGAAAATTCAAATCAATAAAATTAGAAATGAAAATGGAGTGATCACAACAGACAACACAGAAATACAAAGGATCATAAAAGACTACTATCAGCAATTATATGCCAATAAAATGGACAACTTGAAAGAAATGGACAAGTTCTTAGAAAAGTACAATTTTACAATACTGAACCAGGAAGAAATAGAAAATCTTAACAGACCCATCACAAGCATGGAAATTGAAACTGTAATAAGAAATCTTCCAGCAAACAAAAGCCCAGGTCCAGACAGCTTCACAGCTGAATTCTACCAAAAATTTAGATAAGAGCTAACACCTATCCTACTCAAACCCTTCCAGAAAATTGCAGAGGAAAATAAACTTCCAAACTCATTCTATGAGGGCACCATCACCCTAATACCAAAACCTGACAAAGATGCCACCAAAAATGAAAACTACAGGCCAATATCACTGATGAAAAATCCTTAACACAATTCTAGCAATCAGAATCCAACAACACATTAAAAAGATCATACACTATGACCAAGTGGGCTTTATCCCAGGGATGCAAGGATTCTTCAATATCCACAAACCAATGAATGTAATACACCGCATTAACAAATTGAAAACTAAAAGCTCTATGATTATCTCAATAGATGCAGAGAAAGCCTTTGACAAAATTCAACACTCATTTATGATAAATACTCTCCAGAAAGCAGGAATAGAAGGAACATACCTCAACATAATAAAAGCTATATATGACAAACCCACAGCAAACATTATCCTCAATGGTGAAAAATTGATAGCATTTCCCCTAAAGTCAGGAATAAGACAAGGGTGCCCACTTTCACCACTACTATTTAACATAGATTTGGAAGTTTTGGCCACAGCAATCAGAGAGGAAGAAAGAAAAGGAGTCCAGATTGGAAAATAAGAAGTAAAACTCTCACTGTTTGCAGATGACATGATCCTCTACATAGAAAATCTTAAAGACTCCAAAAGAAAATGACTAGAGCTAATCAATGAATATAGTAAAGTTGCAGGATATAAAATCAACACACAGAAGTCCCTTGCATTCCTATACACTAACAATGAGAAAATAGAAGAGAAATTAAGGAAACAATTCCATTCACTATTGCAATGAAAAGAACAAAATACTTAGGAATATATCTACCTAAAGAAACTAAAGATGTATATATAGAAAACTATAAAATACTGGTGAAAGAAATCAAAGAGGACACTAAAAGATGGAAAAGTATACCATGTTCATGGATCAGAAAAATCAATATAGTGAAAATGAGTATACTACCCAAAGCAATCTTTAGATTCAATGCAATCCCTATCAAGCTACCAATGGTATTTTTCAGAACTAGAACAAATAATTTCACAATTTGTATGGAAATACAAAAAAAAACTCGAATAGCCAAAACAATCTTGGGAAAGAAGAATGGAACTGAGGAATAAACCTGCCTGACTTCAGGCTCTACTACAAAGCCACAGTCATCAAGACAGTATGGTACTGGCACAAAGACAGAAATATAGATCAGTGGAACAAAATAGAAACTCCTGAGATAAACCCACACACCTATGGACACCTTATCTTTGACAAAGGAGGCAAGAATATACAATGGAGAAAAGACAATCTCTTTTAACAAGTGGTGCTGGGAAAACTGGTCAACCACTTGTAAAAGAATGAAACTAGAGCACTTTCTAACACCATACACAAAAATAAACTCAAAATGGATTAAGAGAGGGAGAGGGTGGGAAGATTTGGGAGAATGGCATTGAAACATGTAAATATCATGTATGAAATGAGTTGCCAGTCCAGGTTCGATGCACGATACTGGATGCTTGGGGCTGGTGCACTGGGACGACCCAGAGGGATGGAATGGGGAGGGAGGAGGGAGGAGGGTTCAGGATGGGGAACACATGTATACCTGTGGCGGATTCATTTTGATATTTGGCAAATCTAATACAGTTATGTAAAGTTTAAAAATAAAATAAAATTAAAAAAAAAAAAAAAAAATAAAAGACCAGAAAGTATAAAACTTCTAAAGGAGAACATAGGCAAAACACTCTCTGACATAAATCACAGCAGGATCCTCTATGATCCACCTCCGAGAATATTGGAAATAAAAGGAAAAATAAACAAATGGGATCTAATTAAAATTAAAATCTTCTGCACAACCAAGGAAACTATAAGCAAGGTGAAAAGACAGCCTTCAGAATGGGAGAAAATAATAGCAAATGAAGCAACTGACAAAGAACTAATCTTAAAAATATACAAGCAACTCCTACAGCTCAATTCCAGAAAAAAAAAATGACCCAATCAAAAAATGGGCCAAAGAACTAAACAGACATTTCTCTAACATACACATGAAAAGATGCTCAACATCACTCATTATCAGAGAAATGCACATAAAAACCACAATGAGGTACATTTCACGCCAGTCAGAATGGCTGCGATCCAAAAGTCTACAAGTAATAAATGTTGGAGAGGGTGTGGAGAAAAGGGAACCCTCTTACACTGTTGGTGGGAATGCAAACTAGTACAGCCACTATGGGGAACAGTGTGGAGATTCCTTAGAAAACTGGAAATAGAACTGCTTTATGATCCAGCAATCCCACTGCTGGGCATACACACCAAGGAAACCAGAATTGAAAGAGATAGGTGTACCCCAATGTTCATCGCAGCACTGTTTATAATAGCCAGGACATAGAAGCAACCTAGATGTCCATCAGCAGATGAATGGATAAGAAAGCTGTGGTTCATATACACAATGGAGTATTGCTCAGCCATTAAAAAGAATACATTTGAATCAGTTCTAATGAGGTGGATGAAACTCGAGCCTATTATACAGAGTGAAGTAAGCCAGAAAAACACAATACAGTATACTAACACACATATATGGAATTTAGAAAGATGGTAATGATAGCCCTGTATGCAAGACAGCAAAAGAGACACAGATGTATAGAGCAGTCTTTTGGACTCTGTGGGAGAGGGAGAGGGTGGGACGATTTGGGGGAATGGCACTGAAACATGTATAATATCATATAAGAAATGAATCACCAGTCCAGGTTCAATACAGGATGCTTGGGGCTGGTGCACTGGGATGACCCAGAGGGATGATACGGGGAGGGAGGTGGGAGGGTATCAGGATGGGGAACACGTGTATGCCCATGGCGGATTCATGTTGATGTGTGGCAGAACCAATACAATATTGTAAAATAATTAGCCTCCATTTAAAATAAATAAATATAAAGTAAAAAAACAAAAAACAAAAAACAAAAACACTCTATGTAGCCTAGTCTGTACTCTGCTACTCATAGCACAGGTCCTTCATTACACTTTCATTTGAATGACACTGTTCACTTTTCAAAACATTTTCACATTTGCCATTTCATTTGTTCTTCATATAACAGGTGTGATTATTTAAATTTGACAGATATTATTTAAATTTGACAGAGTGAGAGTAAACAATGTGTCTAAGATCACACAGTTGATTGTTGGTTGAGCTGAGCCTGTGCTGTGCTGTGCTTAGTTGCTCCATCATGTCCGACTCTTTGTGACCCCATCAACCATAGCCCTCCAGGCTCCTCTATCCATGGGGATTCTCCAGGCAAGAATACTGGAGTGGGTTGCCATGCCCTCCTCCAGGTTGCCTAATTTCCATCTGATGAACTTCTCAATGCATGTACTATGTGTTTGGACACATATATTCCATATGGAGTTAGAGATGATTGAGCTAGAGCTAGGGCTAGAGCAATAGATGGACAGATGGAGAGAGAGAGGCATTTACTGTACGTCAGGGATTGTGCTATCCTAAAGGGAATCAGTCCTGAATATTCGTTGGAAGGACTGATGCTGAACCTGAAACTCCAATACTTTGGCCACCTGATGCGAAGAACTGACTCACTACAAAAGACCCTGATACCGGGAAAGATTGAAGGCAGGAGGAGAAGGGGACGACAGGGAATGAGGTGGTTGGATGGCATCACTGACTTGATGGATGTGAGTTTGAGTAAGCTCCAGGAGTTGGTGATGGATAGGGAAGCCTGGCATGCTCCAGTCCAATGGGGTCGCAAAGAGTTGGACATGACTGAGTGACTGAACTGAAGGGATTGTGCAAGGTGATTTAGTCACCTTTATGAACAAATCTATCTTCATGGCAGAGTGAAAAAAGACAGCTTAAACTCAAATAACAATTTAAATCTCATGGCTCCTGTTGACTAGCAAAAGTCTCTTATTTGCATATTTAAATGCATGTATTAATTTCACCTGCAATGCCAGCTTACTTCTATGAGAGTCCCTTGGACTGCAAGGAGATCCAACCAGCCCAACCTAAAGGAGATAAGTCCTGAGTGTTCATTGGAAGGACTGATGTTCAAGCTGAAACTCCACTACTTTGGCCACCTGATGTGAAGAACTGACTCATTTGAAAAGACCCTGATGCTGGGAAAGATTGAAGGTGGGAGAAGAAGGGGATGACAGAGGATGAGATGGTTGGATGGCATCACCAACTCAATGGACATGAGTCTGGGTAAACTCCGGGGGTTGATGATGGACAGGGAGGCCTGGAGTGCTGCAGTCCATGGGGTCGCAAAGAGACACAACTGAGCGACTGAACTGAACTGAACTTAATTTCTGGTACTATTTTTTTTAATATATTGAAGATCCCAAACACTGACAAGAAGTTACTTAAATGTAGAGAGCTATATTTCTACAGTTACTGAGCTCTTGGGTTTACGATATTGAATACTCATTAAACACTTCTCATATATAGCACAATCCAGAATAGTAGATACCATGAGAATTGATTAATGCTAACTTTCAACAAACAAGTAAACAACCCTCCATTCCTAACTTGTTCTTAATTTCACAAATGAAGCTTCAATCTGTGTACATTGAGTTTCCTTAAAGCATAGCATGTGGCTACATCTTACTAGTAAATTCTTAATATGATTTAACTAGGAAAAATCGAAAGACATTCCTTCACCCACCAAGTGATTATTGAGGACCAAGTTCATACTTCACCAGGTACTATGCTATGTGCTCAGGTCCTTGCCCTCATGCACTTATAACAGGGAGAAGACAGACATTAATAAAATAGTTGCAGGGACATAAATTGCAGCTATTCCAAGTGCTGTGAAGGAAAGCTATATACTTAATTTGAGTTTATAATAGTTGTATTGACATACCCATGGGAGTCGGGGAGGATTTCCTTTAAAAGATATCTGTTGAGCCAAGATCCAAGGAATAAAGAGTTAAATAAGCAAAGAGTAGACATTCCAGGCAGGAGGACCAGCATGTATGATGACAATACAAGAGAACCATTTTGCAGACTGGATTAACAGACTTTAGCATAGATTGAGAGACAAAGAAAATAGCAAATTCAGTAAGGAAAAAAAAAACAGATTTTATATGAGTTAAGATGAGAGGATTTTATGTAGATGCTCCCAATCTCCTTTTGGACAATGTTCACCCTATAAGTCTCCTTTCCTAAAGGGCTATCTTTCCAATTACTCATTTAAATCTTATATCCAAAAGTCTCAAGAATTGTCTTTAATTCAATTGCATGAATGGGAATAGAAAATGGGGGTTTATCCATATTGCCTCCATCTATTCATCTGTGTCTGCTGGCAGGCAGAAAGTGTTTTTTCTCTAATCAGGACAGAAGTCAATGGGAGAGTTAGATCTTTGAAACTGACAAAATGTTTCACCTTATTCTAGAAAATCTGTACATTCCATTCCAGATATAAGGACCTAGTCATCATACCACAAAACTAGACTTAACTAAACAGAGACTTATAAGTCATCAAAGCAATTTAAAAGATCTCTATGATGTTTGACAGAGAGTCAATATACATTGCCATGTTTTGTGATAACTCGCCAAGGTAGCAGTTTACTCAGCTTTGAGCCTATGCAGCAATGTCAGAAGATGAGTAAGATGAAATGAAAAAAATGATAAGAAACTAACAATGAAATCCATGCTAAGGATATGAAAATAAGTGGGTAATGCATCCTCTACAGAATGCATAAGGATATAGGGCTAAGACCATTGGCAGAGCCTTGCTTGCCCCTGTGAGCCCAGCTAGCCTTTTCAGATGGCCTTGCCTGCTTCCTTTGATTCACAGGCTCAGCCTTCACAGATCATTTACACTTCACTTATTAAACCTTACTTATTATTTATCACTTCAGTATCTTCTTTCCCCAAGGAGACTGTAAAGTCCTTGAGGACAGAAACTATGTGTTCCTTCTACTCCTTTTTGTTGTCTCAGGTACTTTCTCTAATTCTATCTACATACAACAAAGGTACTGAATACCGTATGTGCTAGTTGACAAAATGTGTATTGTACTGGAGACCATCCAACTTATCTGGCCAAGGTCAAATGGCTAGGAAATGTTGAAATCTGTACAGTATCTTGATCTGCCTGGTTCCAGTAAGTCAGACACACTCAGATTGGAATCCTGGCTCCACTATGGATTTAATTGTACGAATATGGGGAAAAGATTAACTAAGTGCAAACTGTAAGCCAAGCACCATGCTAAATTTCCATTTTCATTCCTGTTTCCCATTTGCATTGGTGTTTTCACTACATCCTTATGTATTCAGTAGAGACTGCTAGTCACTTATTCTCATGTCTTCAGTGCAGATTTTATTTCTAGTCTCTTTTTTTTATTTGATTTTACTCAGGTGACTTCTCCTTACTAATCTACCATAAGTGTGAATTCTTCTGCTCACAATGTTTCCTATAGGGAAGTGCTGTTATTATTCCCATATCACAGAAACAAGACATAGAAAAGGTGAGTAATATGTCCTAGGTAACACAGTTAAAAAAACAGCAGTACTGAGATACAATCCCGAGTTTAACCCTAAGCTCATCAGTGTAGGTGATGTTGCCTCCTTAATTGTAAGCAACATTAATTGAACATGTGCTAGATGACATACCCCTGACCTCCTGGGATGGTATGGAAAGTTTGACTCTGCATCAGCATGTTTCCCCATAAGTTTGTTTTCATCAAATTCTCAAACTTGTCCATGACTCCACAAAAGTACAGCAACACTCCTTAGGATGGAATGCAGAAGAGGATGGGGATATAAAGCAGTGTGGCACGTGTTCCCTGTGCTCCAAGAGCTCATGATTCACTTGAGGAAGTGGATGGTCAAGGAGATAAATACAGTATAACATTCAAGACAAGATATTTCACTTCTAAACAAGTGACTTAGAGGAAGGTGAGAGAATTCTGGCTGAGACAGTAAGGAAAAATGTCAAAGATGAAAGTGGATTTGAGTTGTGTCTTGAAATATAGGCAAAATTCTGAAAGGTAAAAAATAAGGGCAAAACAAACCGTGCAGGTTGCAGACATACAGGGGAATTCAGTGTGAGCAAAGACAATGTCACTTTCCAATGTTGATACAGTATGTGAGACATCTATAATTTCTTCTTATGTTCCAGCATAGCTGTGAGCTCTCTGGCTCACACTGTTTCCTGTAGATGTCCCAGTGACTTAGGAAGGCTTGGCAGCAAGTTTTGAAGAGCACCTGTTTTAAGCTAGTGGTTTTCACAACCTTGCATTCAAGCATCCCAAAGCCAAAGTGAAATTAAATTAATTTGACCCTTAAAAATTACATTTGTAATAAGGAGAACTAAAGACCATAAAATGAAGATAGCACAACAAAACAAAAATCAAATTAAGAGGTTGTCCTGAAGACCTTTAAGGTGAGGAGGAGCTTTTATGCATTGGGTGTTGTTAAATCATTCAGTTCATTTCACAGTGACTTGCTTTTGATGCAGTCTAGGGTGAAATGTACTTCATTATTCTTGTGCATAATTAATATCATTCTGTAGTCTTCATCAGATAGGTCACCTCTGAATATAAAGCAATTGTATTTTTCCTAAATTTCCTTTCACACTGGATTCACAAAACATGCATTAGGAACCATAGGCAAGTGTCTGAAGAAGAACTGTTTGAGTGCTGTCCTTTCATGAACTTGACATTGCTATCTACCATCTATTCATTCATTTATTCATGCATTCATTCCTTCATCCATCCATTACAGCAATCAATATCTGATCTTCCTTTTATTCAGTTACCTGAGTGCCAATTATAACCAGGCACTGTGTTAGGCACTGAGTATATAATGATGAATAATAAGGGTTCTATTCTTAAGTTGCTCACAATAAGTGAGAAAACCTGGTGTATAAGCAGATAAAATAAAGTGTGAATGAATGAATTTTCAGTCGCTCAGTTGTGTCCGACTCTTTGCAAACCCATGGATTGCAGCCCGCCAGGCTCCTCTGTCCATGAAATTTCCCAGGCAAGAATACTGGAGTGGGTTGCCATTTCCTCCTCCAGGGCATCTTCCTGACCCAGGGATCAAACCCATGTCTCTTACATTGTCAGGAGGATACTTTACCACTGAGCCATCTAGGAAGCCCAAAAAGTACTAGGATTTGGGGTCAAAAGTAGGATTTTCAGTTTTAAAGGGTACGAGAGTTCTCATTTTAAAAAACTTTGGTATTAAAAAAGAAAAATTCATGTAATAAAATAAATCCAGGCTGTATAAAAGGAATTATAATAAAAAGTGGTACTATGACCCCCAAATACTCAGTCCCCTTACCCAAAGGCAAACACTGTTCACAGTTTCTTATATTTTTTTCAAAAATTTTTTCCATGTATGCACATACACACCACCCCCCCACACACACACATACACCCACCCACACAAACACACACGGTGTGCCCATTCCTCTGCATCTTGATTTTTTTTCTCTCTGAATAACTTGGGGATTTTTCCAGATCAGTACCCACTTCTCACTCTCTCTAATAACTAAGTGGCATTTTATTGCATGGATATAAGCCACACTTGCTTAACCCATCTCTTCTCTTGTGCATTGTGTTGTATTTCAAGTGGTTGCTATTTCAAAACAAACAATACTCTAATGAAAAGCTTTGTGTTTATTGTTGTGCAATACATTTCTAGTGATGGAAGCTATCTATAACAGTTTATGTGACTATTACCTTTGGACACATATTTTCCAATTGCTTTTCAAAAATATTTGCTTCAATTTTATTGTAATACTAGGAAGGTCTGGAAGTGGGAGCAACTAATTTTTCCTGGAAGCTAGGGAAGATTTTTAAAAGGAAGGGGATTTGAGTGGGGTATTAAGTAATGAGTTCACAAGGTGAAGAATGTGCACAGGGACACTCTAGGTAAAGAGCATGCAGTTGAAGACACTTGAAAGAACATAGTGTGCTCAGAGAAAGTTGACAAGTTCCATGTAACTGTAGAGCACGGTGATGAGAGACTAAGAGCAAGAGATGAGATTGAAAGGGCAGGTTAGGACCAGAAAAGGAATGATTTTGCTAAAAAGTTTAGAAATTTTCTTGCAAATGAAAGAAAAATTTGGACAGAAAGAGACGTGATCAAATATTTTTTTGAAAAGTTTACTGAGGCAGCAATGTTGAAAACAAAGGGGACAAGGATACTAGTTAGAAAAGCATTACAGTAGTTGAGCAAGGAAATATCTTTGTTAGTAGAGACTTCTTCACAAACGGTACCCTAATGTAAAATCTCCTACTCTATTCTGGGACTCCTAAGAGCTGCACTCTAAGATAGTGGGTGGGTAGTACTCTAATACTTAATATGTTGATCTTGAAGTACTAGTGATCCCAGATGTCAGGCAGGAGGAAAGTAATTTCTTTCTGGAGATAGATAATGTCATTCTATGTATAAAATGGTTTCTAAAAACATATTTTCAAATAAAATACACAGAAAATAATCAATGATGAGGCATATGACACCATTATAATTATCAGATTTAGACTGTAAAGCAACTATGCTTACTATACTCATGGAAATAAAATCCAAAATTTTAAAACTGTAGCAATGAACTGGACTCTATAAAAAGAGGTAATTCCTATTTGAAAATTAAACAGAAATTACAGAAATGAAAAATATAATAATCAAAATCAAAAATTTATTGAATGAGGTTAACAGAAAAATAGGCACAAAGAGAGGATTAATGATCTGGTTTCTAAAATGTACATTAGAATTCAGCTGTGAAGCCGTCTGGACCTGGGCTTTTGTTTGCTGGAAGATTTTTTATTACAGTTTCAATTTCCGTGCTTGTGATGGGTCTGTTAAGATTTTCTATTTCTTCCTGATCGAGTTTTGGAAAGTTGTACTTTTCTAAGAATTTGTCCATTTCTTCCTCGTTGTCCATTTTATTGGCATATAATTGTTGATAGTAGTCTCTTATGATCCTTTGTATTTCTGTGTTGTCTGTTGTGATCTCTCCATTTTCATTTCTAATTTTATTGATTTGATTTTTCTCCCTTTGTTTCTTGATGAGTCTGGCATCAGAAATCCCTTGCATTCCTATACACTAATAATGAGAAAACAGAAAGAGAAATTAAGGAAACAATTCCATTCACCATTGCAACGGAAAGAATAAAATACTTAGGAATATATCTACCTAAAGAAACTAAAGACCTATATATAGAAAACTATAAAACACTGGTGAAAGAAATCAAAGAGGACACTAACAGATGGAGAAATATACCATGTTCATGGATTGGAAGAATCAATGTAGTGAAAATGAGTACACTACCCAAAGCAATCTATAGATTCAATGCAATCCCTATCAAGCTACCAACAGCATTCTTCACAGAGCTAGAACAAATAATTTCACAATTTGTATGGAAAAACAAAAAACCTCGAATAGCCAAAGCGATCTTGAGAAAGAAGAATGGAACTGGAGGAATCAACCTACCTGACTTCAGGCTCTACTACAAAGCCACAGTTATCAAGACAGTATGGTACTGGCACAAAGACAGAAATATAGATCAATGGAACAAAATAGAAAGCCCAGAGATAAATCCACGCACATATGGACACCTTATCTTTGACAAAGGAGGCAAGAATATACAATGGATTAAAGACAATCTCTTTAACAAGTGGTGCTGGGAACTCTGGTCAACCACTTGTAAAAGAATGAAACTAGAACACTTTCTAACACCATACACAAAAATAAACTCAAAATGGATTAAAGATCTAAACGTAAGACCAGAAACTATAAAACTCCTAGAGGAGAACATAGGCAAAACACTCTCTGACATACATCACAGCAGGATCCTCTATGACCCACCTCCCAGAATATTGGAAATAAAAGCAAAAATAAACAAATGGGACCTAATTAACCTTAAAAGCTTCTGCACATCAAAGGAAACTATTAGCAAGGTGAAAAGACAGCCTTCAGAATGGGAGAAGATAATAGCAAATGAAGCAACTGACAAACAACTAATCTCGAGAATATACAAGCAACTCCTACAGCTCAACTCCAGAAAAATAAATGACCCAATCAAAAAATGGGCCAAAGAACTAAATAGACATTTCTCCAAAGAAGACATACAGATGGCTAACAAACACATGAAAAGATGCTCAGCATCACTCATTATCAGAGAAATGCAAATCAAAACCACTATGAGGTACCATTTCACGCCAGTCAGAATGGCTGCAATCCAAAAGTCTACAAGTAATAAATGCTGGAGAGGGTGTGGAGAAAAGGGAACCCTCTTGCACTGTTGGTGGGAATGCAAACTAGTACAGCCACTATGGAGAACAGTGTGGAGATTCCTTAAAAAACTGGAAATAGACATGCCTTATGATCCAGCAATCCCACTGCTGGGCATACACACTGAGAAAACCAGAAGGGAAAGAGACACGAGTACCCCAATGTTCATCGCAGCACTGTTTATAATAGCCAGGACATGGAAGCAACCTAGATGTCCATCAGCAGATGAATGGATAAGAAAGCTGTGGTACATATACACAATGGAGTATTATTCATCCATTAAAAAGAATACATTTGAATCAGTTCTAATGAGGTGGATGAAACTGGAGCCTATTATACAGAGTGAAGTAAGCCAGAAAGAAAAACACCAATACAGTTTACTAACGCATATATATGGAATTTAGAAAGATGGTAACAATAACCCTGTGTATGAGACAGCAAAAGAGACACTGATGTATAGAACAGTCTTATGGACTCTGTGGGAGAGGGAGAGGGTGGGAAGATTTGGGAGAATGGCATTGAAACATGTAAAATATCATGTATGAAATGAGTTGCCAGTCCAGGTTCGATGCACGATACTGGATGCTTGGGGCTGGTGCACTGGGACGACCCAGAGGGTTGGAATGGGGAGGGAGGAGGGAGGAGGGTTCAGGATGGGGAACACATGTAAACCTGTGGCGGATTCATTTTGATATTTGGCAAATCTAATACAGTTATGTAAAGTTTAAAAATAAAATAAAATTAAAAAAAAAAAAAAAAAAAAAAAAAAAAAATAAAATGTACATTAGAAAAATTTACAAAAAGAAATATAAGCATATGAAAAAAGGAAAGGCTTAACAAGTTTCAAAGGATTAAATATGTTAAAAAAAAATTATAGAATGAACAGCTTGTGTCTGTTAACTTAAGAAATACAATGTCATCAGTGTCATTGTAATCCTTTGTGTGTCGCCTGTTTGCTTTAATCTCTCTCCTCACCAGAAGTAAACACCATCCTAAGTTTTGTGTTAATTATTTCATTGCCTTTCTTTGTTATTTTATCACATTTATATGCATATCTAAAAATATAGCACTGAAGTTTGCCCATGTTTTAAATTTTCTATATATGAAACCATATTGTTTGTATTATTTTGGTTTCTTTTTTATATTTCAGCATTGTTGTTTTTGAATTTCATGTACGTTGATGAATGCATCTGTGGTCATTGTTGTATATTATTTTCTTGTATAGGAAAATACCACAGTTTATCTATCTTACCATTGACAGACCTTTGTGGGGTTTATTTTTTCCATAACTGTTGCTACCGGCATTCTACTATATGACTCCTAACAGAAATATATAAGAGTTTTTCCAGAGAGGAAATATTTTAAGGAGTGTAAGAATTACTAAGTTGAGGATAGGTCCTAATGTGCTGTGCTGTGCTTAGTCTCTCAGTCATGTCCGACTCTGCAACCCATGGACTGTAGTCTGCCAGGCACCTCTGTCCGTGGGGATTCTCCAGGCAAGAATACTGGAGTGGGTTGCCATGCCGTCTTCCAGGAGATCTTCCCAATCCAGAAATCGAACCCAGGTCTCTCACAGTGCAGACAGATTCTTTAACATATGAGCCACCAGAGAAGCCCAAGAATGCTGGAATGGGTAGCCTATCTCTTCTCCAGCAGATCTTCCTGTCCCAGAAATTGAACTGGTGTCTCCTGCATTGCAGGTGGATTCTTAACCAGTTGAGCTACCAGGGAAGACCATGCCCTAATAGGTAATGTCAAACTATTTTCCAGAGTGGGCATAATAATTTATATTCCAGCTCTGGATGAGAATTTCAATTTCTCAACATCATTGCTAACATTACCTGTTGTCAGATATTAAAATTTAGCTCAATCAGGTTCATGTTGAAAAAAACCTATTGTACTGTAGTTTTAATATGAATTTCTCTGATTAAAAGTTAAACATATTTTCAGGTTTATGGACATTGTCTCCTCTTATCCCTATTTTGTCTTTCAACTAATCAAAAAAAAAAAAAAAAGACCATCTTCTTTCAGAATTGGAAATTTCTTTACGTATTTTTAATTATAATTGATTGTCCACTACAAATTTTGTGTTAAAAAAAACTTTATTTGTTTTATTTCACCTTAAGAGGTGGAGGGCTAGTCAAGCACAGAGATTTTTCACATCTACAAGGAAATTTTAATACACATGCAGAGTTGAGAAATACTACTATTTTTTAAAAAATCGATCTATTTAAGACTCTGAATCCTTTATCATTAAAGTCTTTTAATAAAGTATTTATCAATTTCTATGCAAAGGCTGTCCATATCTTTTGTTATATTTGTTCTTGGGTTTTAATAGCATTATTTAACAATGAAAATGGTATCTTGTTCAATGTCATTTTATATTTGTTGTTAATGTATAGAAATGTAATATAATTTCTGTTTAGTGATCTTATGTCTGGTTCCTTGAAAGAATATTTTATATATTTTTTAATGCCAGTGCATCTTGAAATTTAATATACATTTTTTATTTTTTAATAGAAATTTATTTAATTGGAGGCTAATTACAATACTGTAATTGTTCTACCATACATTGACATGAATCTGCCACTGGTGTACATGTGTTTCCCATCCTGAACCCCCTCCCCCCCTCCTCCCCATCCCATCCCTCTGGGTCATTCCTGTGCACCAGCGCCGAGCACCCTGTCTCATGCATCGAACCTGGACGGCTATTCATTTCACATATGGTAATATACATGTTTCAATGCCATTCTCCCAAATCATCCCACCCTCTCCCTCTCCCACAGAGTCCAAAAGACGGTTTTATACAACTGTGTCTCTTTTGCTGTCTCGCATATACCGTCTTTCTAAATTCCATATATATGTGTTAGTATACTGCATTGGTGTTTTTCTTTCTGGATTACTTCACTCTGTATAATAGCTTCCAGTTTCATCTACCTCATTAGAACTGATTCAAATGTATTCTTTTTAATGGCTGAGTAATACTCCATTGTGTATATGTACCACAGCTTTCTTATCCATTCTTTTGTTGATGGACATCTAGGTTGCTTCAATGTCCTGGCTATAATAAACAGTGCTGCAACGAACATTGGGGTACATCTGTCTCTTTCAATTCTGGTTTCCTCGGTGTGTATGCCCAGCAGTGGGACTGCTGGGTCATACAGAAGTTCTACTTCTAGTATTTTAAGGAATCTCCACACTGTTCTCCATAGTGGCTGTACTAGTTTGCATTCCCACCAACAGTGTAAGAGGGTTCCCTTTTCTCCACACCCTCTCCAGCATTTATTGCTTGTAGACTTTTGGATAGCAGCCATTCAGACTGGCATGAAATGGTACCTCATTGTGGTTTTGATGTGCATTTCTCTGATAATGAGTGATGTTGAGCATCTTTTCATGTGTTTGTTAGCCGTCTGTATTTCTTCGTTGGAGAAATGTCTGTTTAGTTCTTTGGCTCATTTTTTTGATTGGGTCGTTTATTTTTATGGAATTGAGCTGAAGGAGTTGCTTGTATATTTTTGAGATTAATTCTTTGTCAGTTGCTTTATTTGCTATTATTTTCTCCCATTCTGAAGGCTGTCTTTTCACCTTGCTTGTAGTTTCCTTTGTTGTGCAGAAGCTTTAAAGTTTAATTAGGTCCCATTTGTTTATTTTTCCTTTTATTTCCAATATTCTGGGAGGTGGGTCATAGAGGATCCTGCTGTGATTTATGTCAGAAAGTGCTCTGCCTCTGTTTTCCTCTAGGAGTTTTATAGTTTCTGGTCTTAAGTTTAGATCTTTAAACCATTTTAAGTTTATTTTTGTGTATGGTGTTAGAAGTGTTCTAGTTTCATTCTTTTACAAGTGGTTGACCAGTTTTCCCAGCACCACTTGTTAAAAGAGATTGTCTTTTCTCCATTGTATATTCTTGCCTCCTTTGTCGAAGATAAGGTGTCCATTGGTGTGTGGATTTATATCTGGGCTTTCTATTTTGTTCCATTGATCTGTATTTTTGTCTTTGTGTCAGTACCATACTGTCTTGATGACTCTGGTTTTGTAGTAGAGACTGAAGTCAGGCAGGTTGATTCCTCCAGTTCCATTTTTCTTTCTCAAGATTGCTTTGGCTATTCAAGGTTTTTTTGTGTTGCCATACAAATTGTGAAATTATTTGTTCTAGTTCTCTGAAAAATACCATTGGTAGCTTGATAGGGATTGCATTGAATCTATAGATTGCTTTGGGTCATATACTCATTTTCACTATATTGATTCTTCCCATCCATGAATATGGTATATTTTCCCATCTATTTGTGTCCTCTTTGATTTCTTTCACCAGTGTTTTATAGTTTTCTATATATACATCTTTGATTTCTTTAGGTAGATTTATTCCTAAGTATTGTATTCTTTTCATTACAATGGTGAATGGAATTGTTTCCTAAATTTCTCTTTCTATTTTCTCATTGTTAGTGTATAGGAATGCAAGGGACTTCTGTGTGTTGATTTTATATCCTGCAACTTTACTATATTCATTGATTAGCTCTAGTCATTTTCTGTTGGAGTCTTTAGGATTTTCTATGTAGAGGATCATGTCATCTGCAAACAGTGAGAGCTTTAATTCTTTTCCAATCTGGATTCCTTTTATTTCTTTTTCTGCTCTGATTGCTGTGGCCAAAGCTTCCAAAACTATGTTGAATAGTAGTGGTAAGAGTAGTCACCCTTATCTTGTTCCTGACTTTAGGGGAAATGCTTTCAGTTTTTCACCATTGAGGATAATGTTTGCTGTGGGTTTGACATATATAGCTTTTATTATGTTGAGGTATGTTCTTTCTATTCCTGCTTTCTGGAGGGTTTTTATCATAAATGGGTGTTGAATTTTGTCAAAGGCTTTCTCTGGATCTATTGAGATAATCATATGGTTTTTATCTTTCAGTTTGTTAATGTGCTGTATTACATTCATTGGTTTGTGGATATTGAAGATTCCTTGCATCCCTGGGATAAAGGCCACTTGGTCATGATGTATGATCTTTTTAATATATTGTTGGATTCTGTTTGCTAGAATTTTGTTAAGGATTTTTGCATCTATGTTCATCAGTGATATTGGTCTGTAGTTTTCTTTTTTGTGGCATCTTTGTCAGGTTTTGGTATTAGGGTGATGGTGCCCTCATAGAATGAGTTTGTAAGTTTACCTTCCTCTGCAATTTTCTGGAAGAGTTTGAGTAGGATATGTGTTAGCTCTTCTCTAAATTTTTGGTAGAATTCAGCTGTGAAACCATCTGGTCCTTGGCTTTTTTTTTTTTTTTTTTTGCTGGAAGATTTCTCATTACAGTTTCAATTTCCATGCTTGTGATGGGTCTGATAAGATTTTCTACTTCTCCCTGGTTCAGTTTTGGAAAGTTGTACTTTTCTAAGAATTTGTCCATTTCTTCCAAGTTGTCCATTTTATTGGCATATAGTTGCTAATAGTAGTCTTTTATGATCCCTTGTATTTCTGTGTTTTCTGTTGTAATCTTTCCATTTTCATTTCTAATTTTTGATTTGATTCTTCTCCCTTTGTTTCTTGATGAGTCTGGCTAATGGTTTGCCAATTTTATTTATCTTCTCAAAGAACAACCTTTAGCTTTGTTGATTTTTGCTATGGTCTCTTTTGTTTCTTTTGCATTTATTTCTGCCCTGATTTTTAAGATTTCTTTCCTTTACTAACCCTGGGGTTTTTCATTTCTTCATTTTCTAGTTGCTTTAGGTGTAGAGTTAGGTTATTTATTTGACTTTTTTCTTGTTTCTTGAGATATGCCTGTATTGCTATGAGCCTTCCCCTTAGCACTGCTTTTACAGTGTCCCATAGGTTTTGAGTTGTTGTGTTTTCATTTTCATTCGTTTCTATGCATATTTTGATTTCTTTTTTTTTTCTTCTGTGGTTTTTTGGTTATTCAGCAGCTTTTTGTTCAGCCTCCTTATGTTGGAATTTTTAATAGTTCTTCTCCTCTAATTGAGATCTAATCTTACTGCATTGTGGTCAGAAAAGATGCTTGGAATGATTTCCATTTTTTTTTTAATTTACCAAGGCTAGAATTATGGCCTAGGATGTGATCTATCCTGGAGAAGGTTCCATGTGCACTTGAGAAAAAGGTGAAATTCATTGTTTTGGGGTGAAAAGTCCTATAGATTTCAATTAGGTCTAAGTGGTCTACTGTATCATTTAAAGTTTGTGTTTCCTTGTTAATTTTCTGTTTAGTTGATCTATCCATAGGTGTGAGTGGGGTATTAAAGTCTCCCACTATTATTCTGTTATTGTTAATTTCCCCTTTCATACTAGTTAGCATTTGTCTTACATATTGCGGCGCTCCTTCATTGGGTGCATATATATTTATTATTGTTATATCCTCTTTTTGGATTGATGCTTTGATCATTATGTAGTGTCCTTCTTTGTCTCTTTTCACAGCCTTTATTTTAAAGTCTATTTTGTCTGATATGAGTATTGCTACTCCTGCTTTCTTTTGGTCTCTATTTGCATGGAATATCTTTTTCCAGCCCTTCACTTTCAGTCTGTATGTGTCCCTTGTTTTGAGGTGGATCTCTTGTAGACAGCATATATAGGGGTCTTGTTTTTGTATCCATTAAGCCAGTCTTTGTCTTTTGGTTGGGGCATTCAACACTTTTATATTTAAGGTAATTACTGATCAGTATGATCCCGTTGCCATTTACTTTGTTGTTTCGGGTTCAAGTTTGTATACCTTTCTCTCTTTTCTGTCTAGAGAAGATCCTTTAGCATTTGTTGAAGAGCTGGTTTGGTGGTGCTGAATTCTCTCAGCTTTTGCATGTCTGTAAAGCTTTTGCTTTCTCCTTCATATTTGAATGAGATCCTTGCTGGGTACAGTAATCTGGGCTGTAGGTTTTTCTCTTTGATCACTGTAAGTATGTCCTGCCATTCCCTTCTGTCCTGAAGAGTTTCTATTGAAAGATCAGCTGTTATCTTTATGGGAATCCCCTTTTGTGTTATTTGTTATTTTTCCCTTGCTGCTTTTAATATTTGTTGTTTGTGTTTGACCTTTGTTAATTTGATTAATATGTGTCTTGGGATGTTTCGCCTTGGGTTTATCCTGTTTGGGACTCTCTGGGTTTCTCGGACTTGGGTGACTATTTCCTTGCCCATTTTAGGGAAATTTTCAACTATTATCTCCTCAAGCATTTTCTCATGGTCTTTCTTTTTGTCTTCTTCTTCTGGGACTCCTATGATTCAAATGTTGGGGCATTTAACATTGTCCCAGAGGTCTCTGAGGTTGTCCTCATGTCTCTTAATTATTTTTTCTTTTTTCCTCTCTGCTTCATTTATTTCTACCACTCTATCTTCTACCTCACTTATCCTATCTTCTGCTTCCATTATTCTACTGCTTGTTCCCTCCAGAGTGTTTTTTATCTCATTAATTGCCTTATTCATTATATATTGACTCTTTTTTATTTCTTCTAGGTCCTTGTTAAACCTTTCTTGCATCTTCTCAATCCTTGTCTCCTGGCCATTTATCTGTAACTCCATTTTGTTTTCAAGAGTTTTGATCATTTTCACTATCATTATTTGGAATTCTTTATCAGGTAGATTCCCTATCTCTTCCTCTCTTGTTTGGTTTGGTGAGCATGTATCTTCTTCCTTTACCTGCTGAGTATTTCTCTTCATTTTCATCGTGTTTATATTGCTGTGTTTGGGGTGGCCTTTCTGTGTTCTGGCAGTTTGTGGTTCCTCTTTATTGTGGAGGTTCCTCACTGTGGGTGAGGTTGGGCGGGTGGCTTGTCAAGGTTTCCTTGTTAGGGAAGCTTGTGTCCGTGTTTTGTTGGGTGGAGCTGGATTTCTTCTTTCTGGAGTGCAATGAAGCGTCCATTAGTGAGTTTTGAGATGTCAATGGGTTTGGTGTGACTTTGGCCAGCCTGTGTATTGAAGCTCAGGGCTATGTTCCTGTGTTTCTGGAGAATTTACGTGGTATGTCTTGCTCTGGAACTTGTTGGTCCTTGGGTGGTGCTTGGTTTCATTGTAGGTATGGAGGCTTTTGATGAGCTCCTATCAATTAATGTTCCCTGGAGTCAAGAGTTCTCTGGTGTTCTCAGGATTTGGACTTGAGCCTCCTGTGTCTGGTTTTCAGTCTTATTCTTACAGTAGCCTCAAGACTTCTCCATCTATAAAGCACCAATGATATAACATCTAGGTGGCTGATGAAAGTTTCTCCACAGTGAGGGACACACGGAGAGTTACACAGAGTTACACACAGAAGAGAAGAGAGAGGAAGGAGACAGAGGCGGCCAGGAGGATAAAAGAGGAATCAAAAGGAGAGAGACAGATCTAGCCAATAATCAGTTCCCTAAGTGTTCTCCACAACCTGGAACACACAAACAGATTCACAGAGTTGGGTAGAGAAGAGAAGGGGGAGGGAGGAGATAGAGGTGACCTGGTGGAGAAAAAGGAGAGTCAAAAGGGGGAGAGTGCAATCAAGCCAGTAATCTTGCTTCCAAATAAAAATGGGTACTGAAGATTGGGTTCTTAAAGGTACAAAATTGATAACAAATACAAAAAAGCAAAGATTAAAAATCTAGAGTAGAGGTTAGATTCTCAAAAATACAGTATTATAAGCTCCAGTTTCATCCACCTCATTAGAACTGATTCAAATGTATTCTTTTTAACGGCTGAGTAATACTCCATTGTGTATATGTACCACAGCTTTCTTATCCATTCATCTGCTGGTGGGCATCTAGGTTGCTTCCATGTCCTGGCTATTATAAACAGTGCTGTGAAGAACACTGAATCAGTTCTAATGAGGTGGATGAAACTGGAGCCTATTATACAGAGTGAAGTAAGCCAGAAAGAAAAACACCAATACAGTATACTAACGCAAAGATATGGAATTTAGAAAGATGGTAACCATAACCTTGCATGCGAGACAGCAAAAGAGACTCAGATGTATAGAACAGTCTTTTGGACTCTGTGGGAGAGGGAGAGGGTGGGATGATTTGGGAGAATGTCATTGAAACATGTATAATATCATATAAGAAACTAATTGCCAGTCCAGGTTTGATGCAGTATACAGGATGCTTGGGGCTGGTGCACTGGGATGACCCAGAGGGATGGTACGGGGAGGGAGGTGGGAGGGGGGTTCAAGATGGGGAGCACGTGTACACCCATGGCAGATTCATGTTGATGTATGGCAAAACCACTACAATATTGTAAAGTAATTAGTCTCCAATTTAAATAAATTTAAATTAAAAACATACAATATTAAAAAAATAAAACAAAGTCACAAAAGTTATTTTATATATATATATATATATGTGTGTGTGTGTGTGTGTGTGTGAAGTTTCCTTTAAAAATAGGGTCTTTTTTTTTTTGCAAGGTAATAGGATATAAAAATGAAAATTAAAGGAGTAATAGAGGACTTAAAAAACTTTTTAAATTTAAAAAATGATAATAGAAAAAATATATCTAGGACTTTCTCTGGAGCTGCTGTGGACAGTGTGGGGTCAGTTCATTTTCAGGTAGTTCCTTGATCCGGCTTGTACTTCTCAAGATCTATAGGCCCCTTCCTATGTAGTTGGTGCTAACTACAGGGTTTTAATTTTTGCACCTGTCACTTCCAAAGCGGTTTCCTCTGTTTATTTTAGCTTCTTCTGTTTGCTGGTCTCTTCAGTGTCTAATTTCCGCCCTGACACAGAGGGGCCGTGGTGGTCACTTTTTTTAGGCTCACTTGTTCAGTTGTGCTGTGGGGAGGGAGGAACACTGCAAACAAATATCGCTGGCATGTGTGGGAAGTGCTCGCAGTGTCTCGGCCACACTGGGTTTGCCCCCACTCACAGCATATGTGCTTTTCCAGTCTACACTGCTCAGGCTCTAGTTTGCTCTTCCAGGAACTGTCTGAGGTGGGCCCTGGGTTGCATGCACTTCCCAGGTCTAAGCCGCTCAGGTTCAGGTTCTTGGGTACTCCACAAAGGAGACTTGATTGGGCCTGCATTTTGTGCCCTTCCCAGGTCCGAGCAGCTCAGGTGACCAGGTGCTTGGTGAGCGCAGTCGCCCTCAGTTGGAGGCTACGTCTTATTGCCTCCCTGTCCCAGCCACTCAGTTTTCCAGGTGTACAACAGGCGCACCTTCTCAGGTGTGCCGTGTCTCTCTTCTGGGGAGTTGATCTCTGGCTGTGACCCTCCCAGCGGATGTCGACTGTCAAAAATTCCAAGAAGTCTTGGTTATTAATGAAGCCTGCTTGCAGTTTGGTAGAGGATGCCTCTCTGGGGCCACGATTGCCCTCTTCTGTCTCTGGCTGCCCTTGCCTGCCTGTCTCAGGTAGGGGATGGGACAGTCAGTAGCCGGCTAGCTCTGCTCAGTCCTTTATTCTGTAAGCAGGACTGGCAGTGTCTTAGGTTAGGGCTTTTTGCGGGATAGCTATCCCAGAGTCTGGATTGCTATCTCAAGTTAGTTCCCTCAGATTGCCCTCCAGGCATTCAGGCCCAGTCCTTACCCTAAGCAAGGCAGCCTGCACTTCCTTGTCCAGTCCCCACTTACAGTGTCTGAAGCCCTTCCTCTGAAGCACTAGTAACCACTGATCTTCGTACTATGCCCAAAGTTTTGTCTTTTCCATCATGTCATATAGTTGGAATCAATTGGTTACAATTGATGAGTCAATATTGGTTCATTACTATTAACATAATGTTCCATAGTTTACATTCAAATTCACTGTGTATTAGACATTATATGAGTTTTGGCAAATGTATAATGACATATATACCCCATTACAGAATCATGCAGAAAAGTTTCACTGCCCTAAAATGCCCTGAATCCCACGAATTTTTTCCTCCCTCCTTTCCTCTGAAGTCCTAGTAACCACTGATCTTCGTACTATGTCCACAGTTTTGTCTTTTTCATCATGTCATACAGTTGGAATCATGGCAAACAGCCTTTTCAAATTGGCTTCTTTCACTTGGCAATATGTATTTAAACTTCTTTCATGTTTTTGTGTGGTTTGATAGCTCATTTCTTTATTAGTGCTAAATAGTTTTCCATTGTCAAGATACACCACATTATTTATCCATTCACCTACTAAAAGACATCTTGATTTCTTCTAAGTTGTGGCAATTATGCACAAAGCTGGTATAAACATCCATGTATAGGTATTTCTGTATATGTAAGTTTTCTACCAAACTATAGGTTGGATGGCATCACCAACTCAATGGACATGAGTTTGAGCAAGCTCCTGGAGTTTGTGATGGACAGGAAAGCCTGACGTGCTGCAGTCCATGGGGTCACAAGTAAGCGACAGATCTGAAGTTTTCTATGGGCTTCCCTGGTGGCTCAGTAGTAAAGAATCCACCTGCAATGCAGGAACTACAGGAATGCAAATTTGACCCCTGAGTCAGGAAGATACCCTGGAGGAAGGCATGGCAACCCACTCCAATATTCTTGCCTGGAGAATCCCATGGACAGAGGAGCCTGGTGGACTGCAGTCCACAGGGTCTCAGAGTCAGACATGACTGAAGTGACTTAGCACACACACATGAAGTTTTCAACTCCTCTGTGTAAATACAAAGAAGTATGATTGCTATATGCCATGATAAGATTATGTTTAGTTGTGTGAGAAATTACCAAACTGTCTCCCAAAGTGGCAATGCCACTTTTTATTCCCGCCATCAGTAAATGAAAGTTCTTGATGTTCTATATCCTTACCAGCAATTAGTGTTATCAAATTTTGGATTATAATCATTCTAATAGGTGTGTAGTGGTATCTCATTGTTTAATTTTCATTTCCCTAATGATGTATGACATGGAGCATCTTTTCATATCCTTATTTGTCATCTGTATTTCTTCTTTGGTGAGATGTCTGCTAAGGTTTTTGGCCCTTTTAAAAATTGGATTGTTAGTTTCAGTGTTGAATTTTTAGAGATTTTACATTTTGGATTAAAGTCCTTTATCATATGTGTCTTTTTCAAATATTTTCTAGTTTGTAATTTGTGTTTTAATTCTCTTGACATTGCCTTTAGCAGAGCAGAAGTTTTTAATTTTAATGAATCAAAGTTTATCACTTATTTTTAGTTCATGGATCATGCTTCTTGTATCTAAAGTCACTGATAAACTCAAGGTCATCTATATTCTCTCCTACATTATCTTTTGGAGTTTTATAGTTCTGTGTTTTTCAAACAGGCCTATGATTCATTTTGAGTTAATTTTTATGAAAGGTATAAGATCCATTTCTTTCTTTCTCTCTCTTTTGCGTATGGATGTCCAGTTGTTCTGGCACCAACTGTTGAACATTTTTCTTTACATTGTAATAATTTTAATTTTTCCGATTATTGTTTTGAATTTTTTCAGTTTTCTATATAAACATTTACTTGTTGTTGTTATTTGGTCAGTTGTGTCCGACTCTTTTCGACCCCATGAACTGTAGCCCACCAGGTTCCTCTGTCCATGGGATTTCCCAGGCAAGAATACTGTAATGGATCGTCATTCCCTTCTCCAGGGGATCTTCCCAACCCAGGGATCAAACTTGTGTATCCTGCATTGGCAGGCAGATTCTTTACTTTCTAAGCCACCTGGGAAGCCCATAGAAACATTCATACTGTTGGGCAATAATGAAACTTCGCTTCTTCTAACTTTATATGTTCTTTCTCTATCTTTTCCAAATGCACTACCTAGTGCCTCCAGTACTATGTTAAACTGATGTGGTTATAGGATGCATGTTATCTTATTCCTGATTTTAAAGGGAATGCTTTTAACACTTCACTATAGATTATGGTGTCTGTTGCAGATTTTTAAAACATTTTATTCGTGTATAATTCATGTAACATAAAATCCACCCTTTTAAAGTATATATTTTAGTGCCTTTTAGTATATTCAGAGAGTACAACCATTGCCACTTTCTAACTCGAGAATATTTTCATCACTCAAACATAAACCCCTTACTCACAATTCTCCCAAACCTCAATCCCTGGAAACCACTGATCTATTTTTTGTCTGTATAGTTTTGCCTAGTCTGTACATTTCACATAAACAGAATCATATAATATGGGGCATTTTGTGTCTGGCTTCTTTCATTTAGTATAATGTTTTAAACGTTACCCATGTTGCATCAAGTATCAGTAATTTATCAGTTTTAATTGATGAATACTATTTCATTATATAGATATACCATTATTTTAAAATCAAATCATCAGCTAATGGATGTTGAGGATATTTCTACTTTTTGGCTTTTTTGAATAATGCGGCTATAAATGATTATTGTACAGGTTTTTGCCCAAATATATGTTTTCAGTTCTCTCAGATGTATACCCAGGTCATATGACAATTCTATATTTAATTTTTTGAGGAACTGCCAAACTGTTTTCCAAACCAGCTGTGCTGTAGATTTTGTAGATACCTTCATTTTCTAAAGTTTGAGAAGTTTCTTCCCCTTTCTAGTTTGCTAAATTATGTTAAAATTATGAATGGATGTTGAATTCTACCAATTTTTTTCTGCCTTTATTGAGTTAATCGTATATTTTTTCCTTCATAATATGTAAATGTAGTACACTGCATTAGTAGATTTTCTAATGTTGAGTCAAACTATCATTCTTGGAATAAATCCAACAAGGTTATAATGGCTTGACTAATTTATACATGCCAAAATTCAGACATTAATAACTTAGTGGGGATTTTTGCATTAATGTTAATAAATATGGGGTCCAATACATTTTCTTCTTTCATTTTATCCTTGTGATGGTATACAAATTGTACTGCTTTTTTAAAAAATAAAATTGGTTTGGAATTTTCCCTTCACTTATTTTCCCCCAGTTTTATTGAGAAATAATTGACATACACAGTTGTATAAGTTTAGGGTGTACAGCTTCCCTGGTGATACAGTGGAAATGCAAGAGACACAAGAAACACGGGTTCAACCCCTGGGTTGCAAAGATTCCCTGGAGAAGGAAATGGCAACCCACTCCAGTATTCTTTCCTGGAAAATTCCATGTTCAGAGGAGCCTGGTGGGCTACAGTCCATGGGGTTACAAAGAGCTGGACACAATTGAGCACTGAGCACAAACATACTGAGCACAAGGTGTACAGCATGATGGCTTAATTTACATATATTGTGAAATGGCTACCACAATAGGCTGAGCTAATATCCATCTTCTCATATAATGTTTTAATGAAGAAATGAGAAAAGGGAATAAAACTTTCTTATGTGAATTCAGGATTTACTGTCTTAACAACATTCATATAAAACATACAGCAATATTAACTATATATTTATCAAATTCTGTATTTTATTTCTTGTGCTTACTTATAAGTGGAACTTTATCTTTCAACCACCTTCCTCCAATTCCCACTCCCCTGCCAATTTCTTAAGGTTTGATAGAACATACTCATAAAAATACCTCAGTTTAGTGAGTTTTGTGTCATGAGTTTTAAATACTGATTGTATTCCATGAATAATAGCATAAGATGAATAAAATGTTGTATTTTTCTTGCATCAGTTTCAGAAATTTTATTTCTTTCGTTTCACCCATGTTTTCAAGATTATTAAGATAAAGTTGTTCATGATAGTCTCTATTTAACTTTTAATATCTCCTGCATCATGCCTTTTCCTATTTTCTAATTACAAAAACCTGGTCCAGGAATTCTGATTTCCAGAAAAATTGCATCCAGGACTGCAGATACTTTTGAAATTTAGGGAGAAGTGAGACACCAGGAAGTCTGAAGTGATCTCACTGTCTTCTGATTCTTAGAGAAAATCACATTTGTTTAAAAAAATAAGTTACATGGAAATACATGATTTGAAAAATTTCAGTATCTTATAATTTTTCACTAGGTGTAATCACTGTTAACACATTGGAATATATTCTTCATAGATATAATTTACTTCCATAGGAATGAGACCACAGTAAATATACTCTTTGAAAACTTTTTAAAATACTTTATTTATTTGACTTCATTGGGTCCCAGTTGTGGGCACACAGGTTCTTCCATTGTGGCATGGGTTCAGAAGTTGCAGCACCTGGGCTTATTTGCCCTGAGGCATGTGGGATCTTAGTTCCCCCACAAGGGATCAAATCCATGCCCCCTGTAATGCAAGGTGGATTCTTAACCACTGGATGATCAGGGAAGTCCCTGAAAACATTTTTTTTTTAAATTTTGTTTTACATAATATATCTTAGCTACATTTTCATGGTCTAAATGCTGTAATTTAAGAGTACGATAGGCTGCATATTCGACTTCAGTTCAGTTCAGTCTCCAAATCATGTCCGACTCTTTTAAAACCCATGGACGGCAGCAAGCCAGGCTTCCTTGTCCATCACCAACTCTCAGAGCTTGCTCAAACTCATGTCCAGGGAGTCGGTGATGCCATTCAGCAATCTCATCCTCTGTCGTCCCCGTCTGCTCCTGCCTTCAATCTTTCCCAGCATCAGGGTCTTTTCAAAAGAGTCAGTTCTTCACATCACGTGGCAAAAGAATTGGAGTTTCAGCTTCAACATCAGTCTTTCCAATGAATATTCAGAGTTGATTTCCTTTAGGATTGACTGGTTTTATCTTGTAGTCCAAGGGACTCTCAGGAGTCTTTTCCAACACCACAGTTCAAAAGCATCAATTCTTTGATGCTCAGCTTTCCTTATGGTCCAACTTTCACATCCATACATGACTACTGAAAAAACATATTTTGACCAAATGGACCTTTGTTGGCACAGTAACATCTCTGCTTTTTAAGATTCTGTCTAGGTTGGTCATAACTTTTCTTCCAGGGAGCAAGCATCTTTTAATTTCATGGCTGCAGTCACCATCTGCAGTGATTTTGGAGCCTAAGAAAATAAAGCCTCTCCCTATTTCCATTATCTCCCCATCTATTTCCCATGAAGTGATGGAACCTAATGCCATGATCTTAGTTTAAGAATGTTGAGTTTTTCATTTTCTTTTTTCCACTCTCCTCTTTCACTTTAATCAAGAGGCTCTTCAGTTCCTCTTCACTTTCTGCCATAATGGTGGTGTCATCTCCATATCTGAGGTTATTTATATTTCTTCCGGCAATCTTGATCCCAGCTTGTGCTTCATCCAGCCTGGCATTTTGCACAATGTACTCTGCATATAAGTTTAGTAAGCATGGTGACAATATATAGCTTTGATGTACTCCTTTCCCAATTTGGAACCAGTTCGTTGTTCCATGTCCAGTTATAACTGTTGCTTCATGACCTGAATACGGATTTCTCAGGAGACAGGTAAGGTGGTCTGGTATTCCCATCTCTTTAAGAATGTTCCACAGTTTGTTATGATCCAGACAATCAAATGATTTAGCGTAGTCAGTAAAGCAGAAGTAGATGTTTTTCTGGAACTCTTTTGTTTTTTCTATGATCCAATGGATGTTGGCAATTTGATCTCTGGTTGCACTGCCTTTTATAAATCCAGCTTGAACATCAGGAAGTTCTTTGTTCATGTACTGTTGAAGCCCTGTTTGGAGAATTTTGAGCATCACTTTGAGATCATGGGAGATGAGTACAATTGTGTGGTAGTTTGAACATTCTTTGGCATTACCTTTCCTTGGGATTGGAATGAAAACTGACCATTTCCAGGCCTGTGGCCACTGCTAAATTTTCCAAATTTGCTGACATATTGAGTGCAGCACTTTCACAACATCATCTTTTAAGATTTGAAATAGCTTAACTGGAATTCCATCACCTCCATTAGCTTTGTTCATAATGTTGCTTCCTTGAGAAACCTATATGCAGGTCAGGAAGCAACAATTAGGACTGGACATGGAACAACAGACTGGGTCCAAATAGGAAAAGGAGTACGTCAAGGCTGTATATTGTCACCCTGCTTATTTAACTTATATGCAGAGTACATCATGAGAAACACTGGGCTGGAAGAAGTACAAGCTGGAATGAAGATTGCCGGGAGAAATATCAATAACCTCAGATATGCAGATGACACCACCCTTATGGCAGAAAGTGAAGAGGAACGAAAAAGCCTCTTGATAAAAGTGAAAAAGGAGAGTGAAAAAGTTGGCTTAAAGCTCAACATTCAGAAAACTAAGATCATGGCATCTGGTCCCATCACCTAATGGCAAATAGATGGGGAAACAGTGGAAACAGTGTCACACTTTATATTTTTGGGCTCCAAAATCACTGCAGATGGTGACTGCAGCCATGAAATTAAAAGATGCTTACTCCTTGGAAGGAAAGTTATGACCAACCTAGATAGCATATTAAAAAAGCAGAGATATTATTTAACCAACAAAGGTCCTTCTAGTCAAGGCTATGGTTTTTACAGTGGTCATGTATGGATGTGAGAGTTGGACTGTAAAGAAAGCTGAGTGCTGAAGAATTGATGCTTTTGAACTGTGGTGCTGGAGAAGAGTCTTGAGAGTCCCTTGGACTGCAAGGAGATCCAACCAGTCCATCCTAAAGGAGATCAGTCCTGGGTGTTCATTGGAAGGACTGATGCTGAGGCTGAAACTCCAATACTTTGGCCACCTCATGTGAAGAGTTGACTCATTGGAAAAGATCCTGATGCTGGGAGGGATTAGGGGCAGGAGGAGAAGGGGACGGCAGAGGATGAGATGGCTGGATGACATCACTACTCGGTGGACATGAGTTTGGGTGAACTCCGGGAATTGGTGATGAACCGGGAGGCCTGGCTTGCTGTGATTCATGGTGTTGCAAAGATTCGGACATGACTGAGTGATTGAACTGAACTGAACTGAACTGATGACCCACTTAACTTTGCACTCCAGGGTGTCTGGCTCTACATGAGTGGTCATACCTCCGTGGTTATCTGGGTCATTAACATTTTTTTTTTTTTAATTCTGTGTATTCTCACCAGCTCTTCTTAATATCTGCTGCTTCTGTTAGGTCCATACCTTTTCTGTCCTTTTTTGTCCCCATTTTTGCATGAAATATTCCCTTGCTATCTCTAGTTTTCTTGAAGTGATCTCTAGTCTTTCCCATTCTATTGTTTTCTTCTATTTCTTTGCATTGATCACTTATGAAGGCATTCTTATCTCTCCTTGCTATTCTTTCAAACTCTGAACATGGATATATCTTTCCTTTCTTCTTTGCCTTTAGCTTCTCTTCTTTTCTCAGCTGTTTGTAAGACCTCATTAGACAACCATTTTGCCTTTTTGCATTTCTTCTTCTTGGGGAGGTTCTTGATCACTGCCTCTTGTACAATGTCACAAACCTCTGTCCATTGTTCTTCAGGCACTCTGTCTATCAGATCTGATCCCTGAAATCTATTTGTCACTTCCACTGTATAATTGTAAGTGATTTGATTTAGGTCATACCTGAATGGTTAACGGTTTTCCCTACTTTCTTCAATTTAAGTCTGAATTTTGCAATAAGGAGTTCATGATCTGAGCCACAGTCAGTTCCTGGTCTTGTTTTTCTTGCTGACTCTATAGAGCTTCTCCATCTTCAGCTCCAAAGAATATAATCAATCTGATTTCCATTATTGACTATCTGGTGATGTCCATGTGTAGTCATCTCTTGTGTTGTTGGAAGAGGGTGCTTGCTCTGACCAGTGCGTTCTCTTGGAAAAACTCTTTTAGCCTTTTCCCTGCTTCATTCTGCACTCCAGGGCAAAATTTGACTGTTACTCCCAGTATGTCTTGACTTCCTACTTTTTCATTCCAGTCCCCTGTGATGAAAAGGATATCTTTATTTGTGTGTTAGTTCTAGAAGGTCTTGTAAGTTCATAGAACCATTCAACTTCAGCTTCTTCAGCATTATTGGTTGGGGCATAGATTTAGGTTACTGTGATATTGAATTGTTTGCCTTGGAAACGAACAGAGATTAGTCTGTCATTTTTGAGACTGCACCCAAGTACTGCATTTCAGATTCTTTTGTTGACAATGAGGGTTACTCCATTTCTTCTAAGGGATTCTTGCCCACAGTAGTAGATATAATGATTATCTGAATTAAATTCGCCCATTCAACTCCATTTTAGTTCACTGATTCCTAAAATGTCGATGTTCACTCTTGCCATCTCCTGTTTGACCACTTCCAATTTATCTTGATTCATGGGCCTAACATTCCAGGTTCTTATGTAGTATTGTTCTTTACAGTATCAGACTTTACTTCCATCACCAGTCACATCCATAATTGGGTGCTGTTTTTGCTTTGGCTCCATCTCTTCATTCTTTCTGGAGTTATTTCTCTACTCTTCTCCAGTAGCATATTGGGCCCTTACCAACCTGGGAGGTCATCTTTCAGTGTTGTATCTTTTTGCCTTTTCATACTGTTCATGGGGTTCTCAAGGCAAGCATACTGAAGTGGTTTTCCATTCCCTTCTCCAGTGGACCACATTTTGTCAGAACTCTCCACTATGACCTGTCTGTCTTGGATGGCCCTACACGGCATGCCTCATAGTTTCATTGAGTTAGACAAGGCTGTGGTCCATGTGATCAGTTTGGTTAGTTTTCTGTGATTGTGGTTTTCATTCTTTCTACCCTCTGATGGATAAGGATAAGAGGCTTATGGGAGCTTCCTGAAGGGAAAGACTGACTGTGGGGGAAACTGGGTCTTGTTCTGATGGGTATGGCATGCTCAGTAAATCTTTAATACAATTTTCTGGTGATTGACAGAGTTGTGTTCCTTCCCTGTTGTTTGGCCTGAGGCAAAACTATGGTAGGGGTAATGAAGGTAATGGTGACCTCCTTCAAAAGGACTTGTGCTGGCACTATTGTATTCAATGCTCCTGACCTAACAAGATGGTGGAGTATAAGGATGTGTGCTCATCTTCTCCTGAGAGAACTCCAAAATTGCAACTCACTGCTGAACAACCAACAACAGGAGAATGTTGGATCCCACCAAAAAAAATACCCCACATCCAAGGGCAAAGGAGAATCCCCAACAAGATGGTAGGAGGGGCAAAATCACATTTAGAATCAAACCCCATACCCACCAGAGATGCTCAGAGGGCTCAAACAAAACCTTGTGTGCACCAGGACCCAGAGACCCCACAGAGAGTGAGCCAGACCTGCCTTTGAGTGTTTGAGTGTCTCCTGTGGAGGCGTGGGTCAGCAGTGACCTGCTGTGGGGACAGGGGCTCTGGCTGCACCAGGTCTGGGTCATGTAGTGTGTGGGATAAGCCCTCTTGTAGGAGGTCACCATTAGCCCCACCATACAGACACCTAGCAGATGACCCACAAACTGCAGAACAATTATACCAAAGAAATTCTCTCACTGTTAAGAAAGTTCTAGGACCCACAACAGATTTCCCAACCTGGGGATCCAGCAAAGGGCCTGAGAACCCCCAGGGAATTTGACTTTGGAGGCCAGTGGGATTTGATTACAGAACTTCCACAGGACTGGGGAAACAGACTCTTGGAGGGCACAGACAAAACCTCATGTGCACCAGGAGCCATGAGAAAGGAAGAGTATCCCCACAAGAGACTGAGCCAGACTTGCCTGTAAGTGTCCAGGAGTCTCCAGTGGAGGTGTGGGTCCACAGTACCCTGAATATTCGAAAGCCAGTCTATTTTAATTTCCATCCTAACTCTTCTCTCTTGCATATTCCAGTTTGCAGTTACTTCTCCCTTCTTTGCCCTCCTTTAATACTTGCCTTATTTAATCTCTGATACACCTCTTTCATTTTATTCACTACATCAATCTGTTTCCTTAATCAGACAATTTTTTTTCTTGTATTCCACCATCACAGTAAGAATGCAGTGGATGCTCATCTACTTGTTAACTTCATATGATCTTATAAATCTGGGCTTCCTGAATTCAGCAGGCAAAGGCATACAAATTATGTTCATATCAAAGTTCTCCTTAACTAACCAGGAAATATTTTTTTGCTCCATTCTTGAAGAGAGGAAACCCTGTTGTGCTCACATTCTGAACAGCCGCCAGCACATTGCTGAATCTCAATAAATGTTAAACAAGAAAAGCTGAGATATATTAAACATTGCCCTGCAGTTCATTCCATCTGCAGATGTCAGTATTTATTCTAACCAAAGCTTTCTCTGGCCTACAGTTGATTTTCATAAAGGGATTCATCTGTTCATCTGTCCCTTCATTTTAAGCCAAATGTGTTCACAGGCAGGGGTGGAGCCAGAGGCATAAATAGTTCAATATTCCTAATCCTTTTATTTGTTCATTAACAAATATAAATAGTCTTATACTAAATTTTTAAAACGTCTTTTCAGTAGTTGATGAGTTTCTCAATACATTCTCATTTACTTGTGCTATTAAACTTTAAGATATAAGAAGTATTTTAAAAACTTAATATAAAAGATATATTTTTAACATCTTCCTGCAGCATTCTCCTTTCTGTACGAAAGAGAATGGTCTCAGGTATGAAGTTTTCTGTTCTAAAAAGTGTCTCCACATTGCTTCCCTGCTTATGCTACACTAAACTCTGTTTTATTAATATCCTTGTGATTTCCTTATTCAGATAACTGTATAACAGAATCTCTCTGGTGCAAGTGAGAGGTAAGTACTTCCTGCCAGAAGAATTTGGTTCTGAATGTACAATCTTCTCAACAACAATGCCAAATGTATCCATGATTCCCTCCACAGTTATGTATATTAAAGGCTTCTGACAGGATAAACTAAAACTCTAGAAATGTAGTTTTATTCCAAACATCCTTTTTTTAAAAAATGGCATAGGTAAGAGTTCTAAACAAAGATATTTCATGCAAATACAGGCAGCACAAACAGGTCTAAGGAATGGTTCAAATTTGTGATTTAACATGAAAATATACTGCCCAGATAGTTTTTACTGAGGTGCAGACTAAAGGTCAGGCTTCCCTGGTGGCTCAGATGGTAAAGAATCTGCCTGCAATGCAGGAGACCTGGGTTCAATCCCTGGGTTGGGAAGATCACTGGCGGAGGGCACTGCAACCCACTTCAGTATTCTTGCCTGGAGAATCCCCACGAACAGAGGAGCCTGGCGGGCTACAGTCCATGTGGTCACAAAGAGTCAGACACAACTGACCAACTAAGCACAACACACAGAGTAAAGGTCAGGCTTCCCTGGTAGCTCAGCTGGTAAAGAATCCACTTGCAATGCAGGAGCCCCTGGCTTGATTCCTGGGTTGGGAAGATTTCCTGGAGAAGGGATAGGCTACCCACTCCAGTATTCGTGGGCTTCCCTCGTGGCTTAGATGTTAAGGAATCCACCTGCAATGTGGGAGACATGGCTTCTATCCCGGGGTTGGGAAGATACCTTGGAGGAGGGCATGGCAACCCACTCCAGTATTCTTGCCTGGAGAATCCCTATGTACAGAATAGCTGGTGGGCTACAGTCCATGGGGTCACAAAGATTCAGGCATGACTGAGCAACTAAGCACAGCACAGTGCAGACTAGATGTCTTGTAAGAAAAGGATTTACCAAAAACACAAACAGGAGCCTTCATGGCCAGTTGTGTATGCACCTATATTTCTAGAGGAGAGCTTTGAAATCCTTCATACAGAAAATGTTGCAATAAATGCCAGTGCAGGGTGATTCTTAAGTTCCTCTGGCCGAGCTAAGATGTAAATTACCATAGTGAGATTTAAAACTGAGTCTTAGTATACAAAACCCTCTAGGTCAGAGTGCCTCCAGCAAGCACCTCCAATCTTACTCTACAACTGTGAAGCATGTTAAAAACAGAACATATCATGCTCTGTATAGTACCTGTTTCTTGCATGTTCTACAAGCACATCAGATGAGCCAGCAATATTTTCTCTGGTAGTCTTGTCGGGATTGTGAAGAGAAAATGCACCCATTGATGACATTAGAGGGATATTGTCATTGTTGTTTAGTTGCTAAGTCATGTCTGACTCTTTGCAACTTCATGGACTGTATCCTGCCAGGCTCCTCTGTCCATGGAATTCTCCAGGCAAAAATACTGAAATGGATAGCCATTCCCTTCTCCGTGGGATCTTCCTGACCCAGGGATCGAACCCATGTCTCCTGCACTGGCAGGCACATTCTTTACCACTGAGCCACCGAGTAAGCCTATTTAGAGGGATATAGATCCTTTTAATTTAGATAAAACATAAAGCATATTAAAAGTCTGATAGAAGTGGATTTGTTTCAATATTTTTAAGTTTTCTAAGATTTACATTTATTCTTTAAAAAAATACAAACTGAGTGACAAAATACTTGCTCTACAAAAGGGGAGAATAAAGATGGTGACATGTGGTTAACCATGGCCGATTATATGTTTTAAAATAATGAAAATTAAATAAAAATCATAATACAGAAGGAAAAAAGAGAACAAAAACAATAAAGGAGAAATGCAAATAATCTTGAGGAGTAGTAACAGATACAATAGAAGTTAGAAAGCTGAAAGCTAAGTCTCTGAGAGGAGTGAAGGAATGTGATAGGGGAGAGCAATGAAACAAGTACATTTGTTTTCAGAACCTAAGAAGGGTCAGAAATTATAATCTCTAGGTAGTTCTGAAGGTTTGGATGTGGGCATGGTTCACAAAAAAAAAAAAAAGAGAGAGAGAGAGAGAAGCAGAATATTTGATGATCTGTGTAAAGAGCACCAAGACTTCCCATTCCAGATCTACAGATCTACTCCCCACTCCAACATAAAATGGGGAGGATTGAAACAAGGGGATTCTAGACCTGTGGATCACTAAGAATGAGAATGCCACAATTTAAGCCAGGATATTATCTTGGAATCTACATCCTGAGTATGGAATTCTCTCAGCCCTTTCTGTGTCTGTCAATTTCTAGAGCACTGACAACCAAGATTAAAATCCCAAGAAAAGGATTGGAGGCTGGATTCTGCCTGGGCTGGTTTACCAAGGAAAGATAATACACATATACACACTGCAATAAGCTGTACAGGGCCTCATTCCTAAATATTAAAACTCCTAAAATGAGAAATAGACCAAAACAAACAAACAAAAAAGGGAGTTTAGAGGAAACAGAGATAATACAGGGAGCAAAACAGAACGTCATCATCATCATCACCATCACGAACAGAACAATGAAAAACATTAATGAATGGTTGGAAGAAGTTGATGAAACTGCACAGAAAGCGGGTAAAATGTCAGGCCTTGGAAACAAAAGAAAAGATGGAAAACCAGATCAGTTCTGGAGGTCCTACTTCATAATAGAATTGCCACAAAAGCCTAAAAAGTAATCACGGGGCAGGAAGTTATTAACAAAACAATGAAATAGAATTTCCCATAAATGAAGGACAAGAGTTTCCAGAATGACGGTGCCAACAAAATATAATAAATGAAAGAAAACATAGACAAACTCACATTACTGTGGAACTTCAGAGAGCTGAGGTGCTGAGAAGATCCCACAAGCTTCCCTAAAGGAAATAAAACAAATAGAAAACCAAGTAACATACAGAGGCTCTGAAACAAGAATACATTTTCTCAACAGTAACACTGGATGGCAGATGATATTGGTAAAATATTTTCAAAATCCAAAACAAAAATAATTTTCAATCTAAGAATTATATCTCGATACAGGATCCTTGGGGCTAGTGCATTGGGATGACCCAGAGGGATGGTACGGGGAGGGAGGCAGGAGGGGGGTTCAGGATGGGGAACACGTGTATGCCTGTGGTGGATTCATGTTGATGTGTGGCAGAACCAATACAGTATTGTAAAGTAATTAGCCTCCAATTAAAATAAATAAGTTTAAATTTTAAAAAATGGTTAAAAAAAGGAATTATATCTCATTAAAGCCTCAAACAAGTGAAAAGTGATGCTTAAGATATGCTTAAGAGAATTCTTCAAATACTAAGTCAAGAGATAATATCTAAAACAAAAATTAAAAACCTCAAGTATTAGCATGCTATTCAGAAATAGCAAGATAAGTGTCAAAAGAAACATCTAAAACAGTTGAAAGCTATTAGTCTAGGGAATGGTACTTGAGGGTGAGATGGGGTAGGGAGGTAGACTGCTGTTTTTCTTATTTTGACTTTTTAAGGCGTGGTCATGTATTATTTATAAAAAAAATAAGAACTACATAAAAAAGAAATATGATTACTTCAAGAGGGATTTATTTTTGAGCCTCAACATCAACTCATCCCAGTCTTAAGGTAACTATATGATTGATATGAAGAACCTAACCACCTTTTATTAATATAAACTCTTCCAGAAATAATCCAGCAGGTTTATAATGCTTTACTCACTAAAGTGAGATTTTATGCTAGTTGAATATCAGTGATATAGAAAGCTCCTAAATAATTTTAGCTGAAAAAGTAAGTACTGAACTTTTAGCTTCAGAAATGCCCTTTTGATAAATCTTTCTATTGTGCTTCCCATAAAAATTTCTGCACTCTTGTTGGCCTAAGTAGATGTGTGACACCTCTATCACTGAAAATTTCTCACTACTCTTCCTAAGAATGACATTATTCAAAAAAAAATAAAAAAGTACTAACTATAAACCGACTCTGATTAAAACTTTATACAGAGAGGGGAGTTAGGGTCTCTTATGTGTGATAATTTGAGTACTCTTTGTGTATAGCCTGTGGGAAGGGATAGTATAAAAAAACAGCCTGGAGTGAGGAAACTCTGGCATCCTTTTGAGATTAATGTAGCACTCCTGTATCCATTTCAACAAAACTGCTTTTGTAGTTTCAGCAGCAAATGCAGTAGACATAGTATACTCTGGTCACTAAATAATTCTATAATCTTGGATAAGATTATAGAATTAACTGAGGATGGAATATTATCTACATTATGGAGTTAGTATAAGGATTACATGAGATAATATTTGTAAGGTGTTCAATGCACGCCATAACACATTAGAGTACATTCAATGTTGTTTCTTAGTTCCTTCTTAAAATCCTTCCAACTTGAAATTTATTCTTATGAGTGATTTACTTTCTATAATTTATTTAGTCTGTGGTCACTATGCTATTTCCTAAATCCTTATTTCATCCCTTAAAAAGTTTTGGAAAATGCTGCTGATAATGTTTTGCATTTAAATAGCCCCTTTCCTAGAGAGTATACAGGAGGAAAATACAGTGATTGAAATCGTCATTTTTAACATTTCCAAAGATCATATAGGAAAATAAAATAAATAAAAACAGATGATCAGCATTTCTCGACACACATTCATTATTGACAGGAACCTACCATAATACTTTTTATATGGTTAAAAAAATAGGCTGCATTAATATGATAAGAATCTACCATTTCTTATATAAGTTTTGTCTTCTTTCAAAGCGAGTATTAATATCTGAAACCCTCCAGTTGAGAGTCCCTCCATCAAGTCTCTCCCATCTTACTGTTCAACTGTGATGAGTTTTAAAGTCATTGTACCCTTTGGCCCATTTTTTGATTGGGTCGTTTATTTTTTTGGAATTGAGCTGCAGGAGTTGCTTGTATATTTTTGAGATTAGTTCTTTGTCAGTTGCTTCATTTGCTATTATTTTCTCCCATTCTGAAGGCTGTCTTTTCACCTTGCTTATAGCTTCTTTTGTTGTGCAGAAGCTTTTAATTTTAATTAGATCCAATTTGTTTATTTTTGCTTTTATTTCCAATATTCTGGAAGGTGGGTCATAGAGGATCCTGCTGTGATGTATGTTGGAGAGTGTTTTGCCTGTGTTCTCCTCTAGCAGTTTTATAGTTTCTGGTCTTACGTTTAGATCTTTAATCCATTTTGAGTTTATTTTTGTGTATGGTGTTAGAAGTGTTCTAGTTTCATTCTTTTACAAGTGGTTGACCAGATTTCCCAGCACCACTTGTTAAAGAGATTGTCTTTTCTCCATTGTATATTCTTGCCTCCTTTGTCAAAGATAAGGTGTCTATAGGTGCGTGGGTTTATCTCTGGGCTTTCTATTTTGTTCCATTGATCTATATTTCTTTTTTTTTTTTTTTGAGATTTTATCTATTTTTTAAAAATTATTTTATTTTATTTTTAAACTTTACAATATTGTATTCGTTTTACCAAATATCAAAATGAATCCGCCACAGGTATACATGTGTTCCCCATCCTGAACCCTCCTCCCTCCTCCCTCCCCATACCATCCCTCTGGGTCATCCTGAACCCTCCTCCCTCCTCCCTCCCCATACCATCCCTCTGGGTCGTCCCAGTGCACCAGCCCCAAGCATCCAGTATTGTGCATTGAACCTGGACTGGCAACTCGTTTCATACATGATATTATGCATGTTTCAATGCCATTCTCCCAAATCTTCCCACCCTCTTCCTCTCCAACAGGTCCATAAGACTGTTCTATACATCAGTGTCTCTTTTGCTGTCTCGTACCCAGGGTTATTGTTACCATATTTCTAAATTCCAGATATATGCGTCAGTATACTGTATTAGTGTTTTTCTTTCTGGCATACTTCACTCTGTATAATAGGCTCCAGTTTCATCCACCTCATTAGAACTGATTCAAATGTATTCTTTTTAATGGCTGAGTAATACTCCATTGTGTATATGTACCACAGCTTTCTTATCCATTCACCTGCTGATGGACATCTAGGTTGCTTCCATGTCCTGGCTATTATAAACAGTGCTGCAAGGAACATTGGGGTACACATGTCTCTTTCCCTTCTGGTTTCCTCAGTGTGTATGCCCAGCAGTGGGATTGCTGGATCATAAGGCAGTTCTATTTCCAGTGTTTTAAGGAATCTCCACACTGTTCTCCATAGTGACTGTACTAGTTTGTATTCCCACCGACAGTATAAGAGGGTTCCCTTTTCTCCACACCCTCTCCAGCATTTATTGCTTGTAGACTTTTGGATCGCAGCCATTCTGACTGGCATGAAATGGTACCTCATTGTGGTTTTTATGGGCATTTCTCTGATAATGAGTGATGTTGAGCATCTTTTCATGTGTTTGTTAGCCATCTGTATGTCTTCTAGGAGAAATGTCTATTTAGTTCTTTGGCCCATTTTTTGATTGGGTCATTTATTTTTCTGGAGTTGAGCTGTAGGTGTTGCTTGTATATTTTTGAGATTAGTTGTTTGTCAGTTGCTTCATTTGCTATTATTTTCTCCCATTCTGAAGGCTGCCTTTTCACCTTGCTAATAGTTTCCTTTGATGTGCAGAAGCTTTTAAGTTTAATTAGGTCCCATTTGTTTATTTTTGCTTTTATTTCCAATATTCTGGGAGGTGGGTCATAGAGGATCCTGCTGTGATGTATGTCGGAGAGTGTTTTGCCTATGTTCTCCTCTAGGAGTTTTAAAGTTTCTGGTCTTACGTTTAGATCTTTAATCCATTTTGAGTTTATTTTTGTGTATGGTGTTAGAAAGTGTTCTAGTTTCATTCTTTTACAAGTGGTTGACCAGATTTCCCAGTACCACTTGTTAAAGAGATTGTCTTTTCTCCATTGTATATTCTTGCCTCCTTTGTCAAAGATAAGGTGTCCATAGGTGCGTGGGTTTATCTCTGGGCTTTCTATTTTGTTCCATTGATCTATATTTCTGTCTTAGTGCCAGTACCATACTGTCTTCATGACAGTGGCTTTGTAGTAGAGGCTGAAGTCAGGCAAGTTGATTCCTCCAGTTCCATTCTTCTTTCTCAAGATTGCTCTGGCTATTTGAGGTTTTGTGTATTTCCATACAGATTGTGAAATTGTTTGTTCTAGCTCTGAAAATACCGTTGGTAGCTTGATAGGGATTGCATTGAATCTATAGATTACTTTGGGTAGTATACTCATTTTCACTCTATTGATTCTTCCAATCCATGAACATGGTATATTTCTCCATCTATTAGTGTCCTCTTTTATTTCTTTCACCAGTGTTTTATAGTTTTCTATATATAGGTCTTTAGTTCTTTAGGTAGATATATTCCTAAGTATTTTATTCTTTTCATTGCAATGGTGAGTGGAATTGTTTCCTTAATTTCTCTTTATATTTTCTCATTATTAGTGTATAGGAATGCAAGGGATTACTGTGTCTTGATTTTATATCCTGCAACTTTACTATATTCGTTGATTAGCTCTAGTAATTTTCTGGTGGAGTCTTTAGTGTTTTCTATGTAGAGGATCATGTCATCTGCAAACAGTGAGAGTTTTGCTTCTTCTTTTCCAATTTGGATTCCTTTTATTTCTTTTTCTGCTCTTATTGCTGTGGCCAAAACTTCCAAAACTATGTTGAATAGTAGTGGTGAAAGTGGGCACTCTTGACTTGTTCCTGACTTTCAGGGAAATGCTTTCAAATTTTCACCATTGAGGATAATGTTTTCTGTGTGTTTGTCATAAATAGCTTTTATTATGTTGAGGTATGTTCCTTCTATTCCTGCTTTCTAGAGAGTTTTTATCATAAATGGATGTTGAATTTTAGACATTTCTCCAAAGAAGACATACAGATGGCTAATAAACATATGAAAAGATGCCCAACATCACTCATTATCAGAGAAATGCAAATCAAAACCCCAATGAGGTACCATTTCATGCCAGTCTGAATGGCTGCGATCCAAAAGTCTACAAGCAATAAGTGCTGGAGAGGGTGTGGAGAAAAGGGAACCCTCTTACACTGTTGGTGGGAATGCAAACTAGTACAGCCACTATGGAGAACAGTGTGGAGATTCCTTAAAACACTGGAAATAGAACTGCCTTATGACCCAGCAATCCCACTGCTGGGCATACACACCAAGGAAACCAGAATTGAAAGAGACAGGTGTACCCCAAATATTCATTGCAGCACTGTTTATAATAGTCAGGACATGGAAGCAACCTAGATGTCCATCAGCAGATGAATGGATAAGAAAGCTGTGGTACATATACACAATGGAGTATTATTCAGCCATTAAAAAGAATACATTTGAATCAGTTCTAATGAGGTGGATGAAACTGGAGCCTATTATACAGAGTGAAGTAATCCAGAAAGAAAAACACCAATACAGTATACTAATGCATATATATGGAATTTAGAAAGATGGTAACTATAACCCTGTATGCGAGATAGCAAAATACACACAGATGTATAGAACAGTCTTTTGGACTCTGTGGGAGAGGGAGAGGGTGGTATGATTTGGGAGAATGGCATTGAAACATGTATAATATCATATAAGAAATGAATCACGAGCCCAGGTTCAATGCAGGATACAGGATGCTTGAGGCTGGTGCACTGGGATGACCCAGAGGGATGGTACGGGGAGGGAGGTGGATGGGGGGTTCAGGATGGGGAACACGTGTACACCCGTGGCAGATTCATGTTGATGTATGTCAAAACCAATACAATATTTTAAAGTAATTAACCTCCAATTAAAATAAATAAATTTAATTAAAAAAATAAAGTCATTGTGTCTAGAGTTGTTATGCTGCTTTTAAACACTTTGAAGAAAAGTGCAGCTACAATGTAAAATCCTTACATTTGTCAAACCTTCCTTTCATACACCTGCAATATTGCATTCTTTACCCATGTAGACAGAGTCTCTTGTGTTCTTTCTTACTTCTACTTTAGGACCTTCTCTGATGTCTTTACTGTCTTCTCTCTTCTCTTGTATATGAGATTTGTATTTGGTAAGGTCCCCGATGATCCCATTCAATTTTTATTTATTACTCATGTACTTGGTACCTAGATTCATATAAGATAAAAAAGTAAAGGGCTTCCTTTAAAGGACCTACACACACCAAAAAGAGATGGCTTACATCCACTGCTGTTAGTTTTATCCGTGAAAAGGCTTGTTTAGAACTATATAAGAGATGGGGAAGATAACAGTACAGCTCAGTGCCTAAGCTATAGTATGTGCTCAATAAATTTGAGCTATTATTCCTTCCCAAAATAATTAACTACATATTCTTTAAACTATTTACTGTTATCTATTATTTGCTTAGTTTTTTTTATTATTATTATTTGGATTACTGTTTGCTTCCATTACCATTTTAAAAGCTTGTTAGGACCACAACCCCTAAAAGAACTTATCCCAGTGCCACTCTGCAGAACATTATGTATAGTACATTTCCCACACTAAGTCCTCAGTCAGTGCTGCTGTGGGTTATTGTGAAAGAATTTTTAAGAACCTCTCTGCCTATGGTATAATAACATCTGGGTTCTTTTCTTGTATTTCCAGTTCATTCAACCTCACCTCTAGTAGTCCCTATTTTTTTTCTATATAAGTGCTGCCAGAGCAAGCAGAGTGAATGACCATATTTGTGGAATATTTGAGGGTCTCAGAAAGGTGTCTGTCTCTTATATACCATCCTTCACATCTTCTGATTATTTTTTTTTTAGTTCAAACAGAAGTATCATGCCCACTGATTACTGTAAAATAGATTCTCCTTTGACAAATGAGAAAATGTAGGTGCAGAAACCCAAATGCTTTGTCCAGGGCCATTCAATTAATAAATGGAGCTGGAATTAAAGCTCCAAAACCCAAGCAGGTTCTTTGCTCTTGGTAATTTTAAAAATACAGCTATCACTCAAAAGAAAAGATCATCTATTTCCTAAATTTCCTTTTTGCCGGGGTCCAGCCCCGGCTGATTCAGGGTATTCGAAGGAGAGATGGCATCGGCAACCTATTTATTTAAATATTCATCAAAGATATAAAGAGTAATAGAATAAGGATAGCTCAGTGAAGAAATTCAGTGGAGAAGAGAGGCTGAAATAAGGATAGCTCAGTGAGGAAATTCAGTGGAGAAAAGAGGCTGAATAATTCAGCCAGAAGGTGAGAGAAAGAACGACATGGGGAGACCAAGTTTCAGTGAACAAGGCCCGCACTTTATTTTCCAGAGTAGTTTTTATACCTTAAGTTATGCATAGAGGATAATGGGGGAAGGGGTAGAGTCATGCAGTAAGCCAGGCTTTCTTCCTGCAAACTTATCATATGCAGAAGTTTAGGTGATTTGCATCATCTTCTGGCCCGGAGGCCTGTTAACATTTTAAGACCCTTTCTTCAGAAAACTTACTTTTCTCGCAAGGTGATTAGTCAGGCGCCACCCTCCAAAAGCATTAAAGTTACATTCCTATAGGGCAAAGGTGTGGTGGGTTGTAACAAGAAAAAGAATTAACTCAAGGGTCCAAGGTTACAAACATTAAAGGTACTACTTACACCAATTATATTAATCAATACACTGCCAGGGACACAGCAGGTAAGGGATATGGAGACTTAGCAGCAAACATTGGCACAACAAGTGAAAATCCCTTCACCAATACAATTTCTAATCAATCTTTTAACTGCTCAAAGGAATCTGTATTTAGACAGTTTAGAACATCTCATGCCTCTCACAGCTGGGAGGCTCTGAGCAATCACATGTGGCCAGAAAAACCTATTCAGGCAGGCTAGAGGACTTCCAAAGGAGTTTGTAGGTTGAAACACTGTCACACTCAGGAATTATTAACTGGAGCTGTAAGTTAACTCTTTTTTTTTTCAGAGAGAAGTAGTGGGGGACAGCCCCCCCGTAAAGTCAGAGGTGTAGGTGAGAGCACAAAGCAGAAAGTAGGCAGACTCTGGTTTGGGGGGTAGATGCTCGAGAATTTCCAGGGGGACTCCTGAGGCTCGATCCCGCCTTTGCGTATGCCGAGCCTCCTTCCTCATGACCTTTGCCACAGGCGGAGTTCCTCACGCTGGCTCCTGGTAGTGATAGACTTCCAGTTGAGCTATTCCAGATCCTGAAAGATTATGCTGTGAAAGTGCTGCACTCAATATGCAATATGCCGGGAGATGGCTCCCGGCACCTTTTGAAGTGAAAAATTATAGAGGTGATAACTACATATAGGGCCTATTACTACCAAATCTTTAAAAGGCTTGAGCTTCTGTTTTTCTGAAATTTTCCAGCTAGCTCAGGATGCTACATCCTTCATTCATGTTAGGGATTTAAATACAGACCAGAGACTTGAGCACAAAAGTATTATGAATTTGTATATAAAAGTACAGGACCCCTGTCCTATAGCACACTTCATGATGCTAATGTCAAGGTAAAGACTAGGGCCTTTAAGTTGCTACACTGAGCCCTCCTCCTTCATGACTGAGAAGAGATTTTCCTTTTTTTAATCTATATTTTTTTCTCGCTATGATGCCATTTTCCCCCAACCTCTCCCAATTCCATTCTTCCTCTCATTTCTCAGGCCAACTTGGTTTGGTCAACTGCATTATATTTCTTATTTGTTCTCAAAGGGAAAACAAATCAGGAAGGGGAACAGAGAGGGAGAAAGTGACTAGACATAAATGGCTGAAATCTTTATACTCCATTTTCCATTTCAAACACAGAAAGTGTGAAAGCTTCTCTATCAAGGGTTATTGTTGCTGTTCACTTGCTAAGTCATGTCCAACCATTTGTGACTCTTGGACTGCAACATGCCAGGCTTCCCAGTCCTTCACTATCTCCTGGAGTTTGCTCAAACTCATGTCCATTGAGTCGGTGATACCATCCAGTTATCTCATCCTCTGTCACTCCCTTCTCCTGCTGCCCTCAATCTTCCTCAGCATCAGGGTCTTTCCCAGTGAGTTGCCCTTCACATCAGATGGCCAGATTATTGGGGCTTCAACTTCAGCATCAGTCCTTCCAATGAATATTCAGGACTAATTTCCTTTAGGGCTGACTGATTTGATCTCAAGGCACTCTCAAGAATCTTCTCCAGCACGACAATTCGAAGGCATCAATTCTTCAGATCTCAGCCTTCATTATGGTCCATCTCTCACACCCATGCATGACGACTGAAAAAACCATAGCTTTGACTAGATGGACTTTTGTTGGCAAAGTCATGTCTCTGCTTTTTAATATTCTATGGGTGTTATAACTTTCCTTCCAGGAGCAAGTGTCTTAATTTCATGGCTGCAGTCACTGTCTGCAGTGACTTTTGGAGCCCAAGAAAATAAAATCTGTCACAGTTTCCATTGTTTCCTCATCTATGTGCCATGAAGTGATGGGACCAGATGCCATGATCTTAGGTTTTGGAATGCTGAGTTTTAAGCCAGCTTTTTCACTCTCCTCTTTCACTTTCATCAAGAGGCTCTTTAGTTATTCTTTGCTTTCTGCCATAAGGGTGGTGTCATCTGCATATCTGAGGTTATTAATATTTCTCCCAGCAATCTTGATTCCAGCTTGTGCTTCATCCAGCCCAGCGTTTCTCATAATGTACTCTGCATGTAAGTTAAGTAAGCAGGGTGACAAAATAAAGCCTTGACGTGTTCCTTTCCCAATTTGGAACCAGTCCATTGTTCCATGTCCGGTTCTAACTGTTGCTCTTGACCTGCATACAGGTTTCTCAGGAGACAGGTCTGGTATTCCCATCTCTTTCAGACTTTTCCACAGTTTGTTGTGATCCACACAGTCAAAGGCTTTGGTGTAGACAATAAAACAGAAGTAGATGTTTTTCTGAAATTCCCTTGCTTTCTGTATGATCCAACAAATGTTGGCAATTTGATCTCTGGTCCCTTTGCCCTCTCTAAATCCAGCTTGTATATCTGGAATTTCTCGGTTCACATACTATTAAAGGTACAACATAGCAAAAAGATGATCCCTAATTCATGTAAAACTCACACCAAGCTAATTTGTGTCTTGGAAAGTCAGCAGATTTCTTTTCCTCAAGCAGTCTCAAGAGGTCTCTGGGAAACCAGAATAATTCACATTAGCGTTGATAACCCCACTCTTTCAGTCTCCACAAAAGAAAAGGATATTTTTCAGCTACCTGTTCTATTGAGATGTGTGAAAACTGGTCAGTAATTCTCTTAGTTTCTCCTACACAAACCACTGAAGCATTTTTTTTTTCTTTTATAGAACTTAACAGCTAAGACTGAAAATTACAAAATGAAGTGTTTAATAGTAGTTTCATATTCTGGAAGCAGAATATCAGTAAAGACAGCAAGATGTCAGGCTCTTGGACAATACATATTAGTTTAGCCCAAAGCTATCTAAAGAAGAGTTTCTGGGTGAAATGAGGCTTTGTAGTGAGTGGGATACAATTTGAAAATGAGGAAGGGAAGGGTGGAATGAGTAGTAATTGAAGAAAAGAATTTGTACTGCTTTGATGGTTAAGTGGCAGGCTTTATTTAAGTAAAGCCTATCTAAGAAAGACTTTATGATCATAATGGGACCTTGAAATACCTCATGAAAAAATTTCATCTTTGCCTTGAAGCACCTATTTTAATTTAAGTGGTTCAAAGGTTAGCTTTAACTCATTAGAAATTCTGTTGGTAGGGGAGGCAGGTCCCTGGACTTGCATTTGCAAATAGTTCATTGAACAGATTTCCAAAGACCCCACTGCATAGCCAGAGTTGTATAATAATATCAGTAGCAGTTAATAGCAAAATGGAATAGGCTGTGGAAATTAGAATTTGTAATATCTAGGGTGGCAATAAGCAAGGAGGTTAAACTGCCCTTTGCACAGAATTACAGAACTAACCACACCTAATTTCTATGGTATGTAAATAAAAGGGACAAAGAAGTGAAACCATTTACTACATCTACCTTATGCTTCTTAAGATTCTTGTCAAAATCTTAACTTTTTTTCAGTGTCTTCCTAAAATGCCCTCCAGAGGGGACAGGATCATGGTGGTGAACTAAGAAGACCCTGAGCTCACCTTCCCCCACAAACGCACCAAACCTACAATTACTTATAGAGTGACTTTCACTGAAATTGACCCGGGGACTATCAGAACAGCCCTTCTACAACCAAGGCTGCAAATAAAGATACAAAGTCTGAAAGGAAGGGAGGGAAAGTCATCTGGTTGGAACCCATACCCCAGTGGTGGACACAGAAGAAGAGGGGGGGATCTCACAAGTTCATAGATCATCCCTAAGGAATAAGAGGTTTGAGGCCCATATTAAGCACCCCAAACTTGAGTCCAGATACCAAAAAATAAGACCCACTACCTGGTTTGAAACCAGTGAGGCTTACCAGAGAGTTCTAAGAAACTATGACTCTGCTCTTGAAGAGTGCATGCTCCCAGTCTCAGCACATAGGCAGCAGATTGAAAACTTCCTGGTGCTCTGGATAGACTGCCAGGACCACTCTAGCATGCATGTCAGTGCACAGCAGGTTCCTGTTCCAGCCTCTCCTGCACCAGCACTCAATCCTCTAGCCAGAACAGAGATCTTTTTGGCTTTGTACACACACACACACACACCCTGGGGAAGAAGTGAAGCCAGCCAGCTTGGGCCCCACTGCCACCCTGTACAAGAGTACGCCAAGAAAGGAACTGAGCCAGATCAGGCTAGAGCCCTGCATCTATTCAGGGCAAAGACCTCAGAAGTGTAGCTTCATCTCTGAACAAGGCAGAGATCCAGAGCCAGATCATAAGTATAGATCCAACCTCCAAAGTTGTGGACATGCCCCCAACCAAGACAGAAACTGCCATCATGCCAGGAAGAAGCCCAGCTTCCCCAGGCTCCTGCCCCAGCCCCTGAGGTCTGGACCCACCTCCTGATAAGGTGGTGACCACCACCCAAATAAACAAAATAAGAAATTAAAGAGGAGAAATAACAGCTGACATCATGAAATAGAATCATAAAATACAATCATAAAAGAATACTGCATCAAGAGTTATATGCCAACAAATTGGACAACCTAAAAGAAATGGATAAATTTCTAGAAAAATACAATTTTCCAAGTCTGAATTAGGAATAAATAGATAATCCAAATAGACTGATTACTATTATATAAATTAAATCAGTAATCAAAAAAACTCCCAACAAACGAAAGTCTAGGAGAATTCTACCAAACATAAAGAAGAGCTAATACCTATCCTTCTCAAATTATTCCAAAAAAATGAAGAGGAGGTAATACTCCCAAAGTCACTGTGTGAGGTCAACATTACCCTGATACTAAAACCAGAGAAAAACACTCCAAAATAAAAAAGAAATTACAAGCCAACATCCCTGATGAATGTTGATGCAAAAGTCACCAAGAATTATTAGCAAATCAAATCCAATGATATATAAAAGGAATCACACACCATGATAAAGTGAGACATTACAGGAATGGAAGTATGGGTCAAAATCTACAAATCAGGACTCGCTGGTGGTACAGTGGTTGAGAATCCACCTTGCAATGCAAGGGACATGGGTTTAATCCCTGGCTGGGGTTCTAAGATCCCACATGCTTCAGAGCAACTAAGCTCATGTGCTACAACAAAGATCCTATGTGCTGCAACTAGGACCTGAGGCAGCCAAACAAATAAATAAATACACTTTAAAATCAGCAAATCAACCAATGTTATACACCACATTAATAAAATGAAGGATAAAAATCACATGATCATCTCAATAAATGCAGAAAAAACATCTGACAAAATTCAATACTCATTCATGATGAAAACTCTCAGCAAAGTGGGTATAGAGGGAACATATTTCAACATAATAAAAGCCATTTATGACAAACTCACAGCTAACATCATACTCAATGGTGAAAAAAAGAAAGCTTTTCCTCTAAAATCAGGAACAAGATAAGGATGACCACTATAACCACTACTTTTTAACACGGTATTGGAAGTCTTAGACACAACAATCAGACAAGAAAAAGAAATAAAGGCATAGAAATTAGAAGGGAAGAAATTAAAAACTGTCACTATTTAAAGATTACATGACACTATATATAGAAAACTCGAAAGTCTTCACCAAAAAAAAGAAATAATATGAGAACTAATAGATTAATCCAGTAAAGTTTCTGGATACAAGATTAGTGTACAGAAATATGTTGTTTTTCTACACACTAATAATGAACTATCAGAAAGAGAAAGCAAATCACATTTACAATCACATAAGGAATGAACTAACAGGGAAAAGAATTAACCAAGGAGGTGAAAGACCTATGGTCTGAAAACTATAAGACATTATGAAGGAAACTGAGGATGATATAAATAAGTGGAAAGATATCCCATGTTTATGGATTGGAAGAATTAATATTGTTAAAAAGTTTATACTACCCAAAGCAATCTCCAGATTTAATGTAATCCATGACACTTTCCCAGAAATAGGCCAAATAATCCTAACATTCATACAGAACCAGAAAAGACCCTGAATAGCCAAAGTAATCTTGAGAAAAAAGAACAAAGTTGGAGGTATCTTACTCCCTGGCTTTAAACTACACTATAAATTTTCGATAATCAAACAGCATGGTTCCAGCACACAAGCAGACACAAAGATCAAGGGAATGGAACACAGAGCCCAGCAATAAATCCATGCACCCATGGTCAATTAATTAATGACAGAGGAGCCAGGAATGTAAAATGGGGAAAGGGCAGTCTCTTCAATAAATAAGACAGCCACTGCAAAAGAATGAAACTGGACACTTATCTTACACCATATACAAAAATTAGGTCAAAAGGGAGTGAAGACTTGAATGTAAGATCTGATACAGCAAAATTCCTAGAAGAAAACCTAGGTAGTAAGCTTCTTGACATAGATCTTAATGATAGTTTTTTTTTATTTGACACCAAAATAAAAGTAATAAAAGCAAAAATTAACAAGTGGGAACACATCAAACTATTCCCACAACAAGAGAAACAATAAAATGATAAGGCATCAAACAGAATGGGAGAAAATACTTGCAAATCATCTATCTGATAAAGTGTTACTATCCAAAATATACAAAGAACTTGTATAAGTCAATAGCAAAACAAATGAAGTCCAATTCAAAGAATAACCAAATGACCTGCATAGATATTTTTCTAAAAAAATACATACAGATGGCCAATAGGTACATGAAAAAATGTTCTACATCATTAATAACCAGGAAGATGCAAATCAAAGCACAATAAAGTATTGCCTCACACATTTTAGAATGGCTATTATCAAAAAGATCAGAAATAATAAATGTTGGTAAGGATGTGGATGAAAGGGAATCCTCATGCACTGTTGGTGGGAACATAAATTGGTGCAGGCACTATGGAAAACAGTATGGAGTTTCCTCAAAAAAAAAAAATAAATAAAACTAGAACTACTTTATGATCCAGCAATTCCACTCTTGAGTATATATCCAAAGAAATTAAAAACATTAATTAGAAAAGATATGTGCACATCAGTGTTATAGTGGCATTTTATTTATGATAGTCATTATATAGAAGTAACCTAAGTGTCCTATAACAGATGAATGAATAAAATATGTGATACACTTACACAATGGAATATTATTCAACTATAAAATGAATGTGATTTTTTTCCATTTGTTACAATATAGATTAACATGGAGAGTATTATACTTAGTAAAATAAATCTGATAGAGATAGACAAATACTATATGCTTTCACTTATTTGAGGAATCTAAAAAATAATACAAATGAATGAATGTAACAAAAAGAAACAGATTCACATATACCAAGAACAAACTATTGGTTACCAGTGGGGAGCAGGATAGGGGGAGTAGCTAGATAGGTAAAGGGGATTAAGAGTTACAAACTACTATGTATAAAATAGATAAGTTACAAAGATGTAATGTACAGCACAGGAAATATAACCAATATTTAGTAATAACTTTATATGGAGTATAATGTATAAAAATATGGAATCACTATGTTGTACATCTGAACTAATAAAACACTGTAATTCAACTATACTTCAGTCAATTAAAATAAATAGGTAGATAGATAGACAGCCTTCTAATCCATTCTCCCAGCATCTACCCAAAAAGTAAGTGTAACTCAGACTTCAGTAGTTATATTTAGTGTGTTCAAGAAGCCGGGCTTATTCATTATTTATAAATCTCACGGCGAAATGAAAGCCAGTCATGCACTGGAGAAAAGTACACTGGACTCTGCATTGGGAGATATAATTTGGCCCTTGCTCTGCCTTGAGCGTGTGTTTCAATCTCTTTACCTCTCTGTCTCTATTTCTCTTTCTCTCTCTTTCCTTCAATTTTACATTTTCTAAAATGAAGAGAATCTATATTTCTGTCTTTGTGCCAGTACCATACTGTCTTGATGACTGTGGCTTTGTAGTAGAGCTTGAAGTCAGGCAGGTTGATTCCTCCAGTTCCATTCTTCTTTCTCAAGATTGCTTTAGCTATTCTAGGTTTTTTTGTATTTCCATACAAATTGTGAAATTATTTGTTCTAGCTCTGTGAAAAATACCGTTGGTAGCTTGATAGGGATTGCATTGAATCTATAGATTGCTTTGGGTAGTATACTCATTTTCACTATATTGATTCTTCGATCCATGAACATGGTATATTTCTCAATCTAAAGACAGAAATATAGATCAATGGAACAAAATAGAAAGCCCAGCGATAAACCCAAGCACCTATGGACACCTTATCTTTGACAAAGGAGGCAAGAATATACAATGGAGAAAAGACAATCTCTTTAACAAGTGGTGTTAGGAAAACTGGTCAACCACTTGTAAAAGAATGAAACTAGAACACTTTCTAACACCATACAAAAAAATAAACTCAAAATGGATTAAAGATCTAAACATAAGATCAGAAACTACAAAACTCTTAGAGGAGAACATAGGCAAAACACTCTTTGATATACATCACAGCAGGATCCTCTATGACCCATCTCCCAGAATACTGGAAATAAAAGCAAAAATAAACAAATGGGATCTAATTAAAATTAAAAGCTTCTGCACAACAAAAGAAACTATAAGCAAGGTGAAAAGACAGCCTTCAGAATGGGAGAAAATAATAGCAAATGAAGCAACTGACAAAGAACTAATCTCAAAAATATACAAGCAACTCCTGCAGCTCAATTCCAGAAAAATAAACCACCCAATCAAAAAATGGGCCAAAGAACTAAATAGACATTTCTCCAAAGAAGACATACAAATGGCTAACAAACACACGAAAAGATGCTCAACATCACTCATTATCAGAGAAATGCACATAAAAACCACAATGAGGTATCATTTCATGCCAGTCAGAATGGCTGTGATCCAAAAGTCTACAAGCAATAAATGCTGGAGAGGATGTGGAGAAAAGGGAGCCCTCTTACACTGTTGGTGGGAATGCAAACTAGTACAGCCACTATAGAGAACAGTGTGGAGATTCCTTAAAAAACTGGAAATAGAACTGCCATACAACCCAGCAATCCCACTGCTGAGCATACACACCAAGGAAACCAGAATTGAAAGAGACACGTGTACCCCAATGTTCATCGCAGCACTGTTTATAATAGCCAGGACATGGAAGCAACTTAGATGTCCATCAGCAGATGAATGGATAAGAAAGCTGTGGTACATATACACAATGGAGTATTACTCAGTCATTAATAAGAATACATTTGAATCAGTTCTAATGAGGTGGATGAAACTGGAGCCTATTATACAGAGTGAAGTAAGCCAGAAAGAAAAACACCAATACAGTAAGTATACTAACGCATATATACGGAATTTAGAAAGATGGTAATGACAACCCTGTATGAGAGACAGCAAAAGAGACACAGATGTGTAGAACAGTCTTTTAGACTCTGTGGGAGAAGGGGGGGAAGATTTGGGAGAATGGCATTAAAACATCATATAAGAAACAAATCGCCAATCCAGTTTTGATGCAGGATACAGGAAGCTTGGGGCTGGTGCACTGGGATGACCCAGAGGGATGGTATGGGGAGGGTAGTGGGAGGGGGGTTCAGGATGGGGAACACGTGTACACCCGTGGCGGATGCATGTTGATGTATGGCAAAACCAATACAATGTTGTAAAGTAGAAAAAAAATAATAATAAAATTTAAAAAAATAAAATAAAATGAAGAGAATCAGCTATATGTTCTTTAAGGTCCCTTCTGAAACAGAAGGGAAGGGGGCAGGGAACAACCTTTAAAAGAATGACATATCATAGGACATGACAAAAATTGGTTAGAACCAACTTGGTCCAAGATGGTGGAAGATTCCACTTCCAGTGGACTTTGAGCTTCATTGTATGCATATTGTAATACATTAACATACTAAATGACACAACCACCAGTGCCATGACAGTTCTGAGTTTAACTGCTGCTGCTGCTGCTGCTAAGTCCCTTCAGTCGTGTCCGACTCTGTGTGACCCCATAGACAGCAGCCCACCAGGCTCCCCTGTCCCTGGGATTCTCCAGGCAGGAGCACTGGAGTGGGTTGCCATTTCGTTCTCCAATGTATGAAAGTGAAAAGTGAAAGTGAAGTCACTCAGTCATGTCCGATTCCTAGCGACCCCATGGACTGCAGCCTACCAGGCTCCTCCGTCTATGGGATTTTCCAGGCAAGAGTACTGGAGTGGGTTGCCATTGCCTTCTCCATCTGAGTTTAACTATAAAAGGTCAAAAAGTGGGCAGTGGCCTAATTCCTTGGAAGGCCCACCTCTTCCCTGAAATAATTGGAATAATATTCCCACTCATTAGCCAATGAAATTATCCAGCCCCTCAAAACTAGACGCTCCATATTTCAGGGCCTCTTGCCTTCTGCGATGGCCCACACTCTGTCTGTGGAATGTCTTTCTCCCCAAGGCCTCTTGCTCCCCAAACCTCATTCTATCTATGGAATACGTATCTCTCTAAATAAATCCATTTCTTACCTATCACTTTGTCTCTCATTGAATTCTTTCTGCCATGAGACATCAAGAACCTGAGCTTCACAAGAAATGCAAATCAAAACTACAATGAAGTATCACCTCACCTGTCAGAATGGCCATCATCGAAAATCCATAAGCAACAAATTCTGGAGAAGATGTGGAGGAAATGGAACTCTTTTGCACTGTTGGTGGGAATGTAAACTCCCACCAGTCACTATTGATACAGCCAGTATGCAGATTCCTTAAAGAAACTAGGAATTAAACTAACATATGACCCAGCAATCCCACTACTGGGCATATACCCTTAGAAAACCATAATTCAAAAAGACACATGTACCTTCATGTCCACTGCAGCACTATTTACAATAGCCAGGACATGGAAGCAACCTAGATGTCCATCAACAGATGAATGGATAAAGAAGATGTAGTACATATATACAATGAAATATTGTTAGCCATAGAAAAGAATGCATTTGAGTCAGTTCTAATGAGATGGATGGACCTAGAGCCTGTCATACAGAGTGAAGTAAGTCAGAAAGAGAAAAACAAATATTGTATATTAATGCATACATATGAAATCTAGAAAAATCATACTGATGAACTTATTTGCAGGGGAGTAATAAAGACATAGGCATAGAGAACGGACTTGTGGACATAGCAGGGAAAGGAGAGGTTGGGACGAATTGAGAGGGTAGCATTGACATATATACACTACTGTGTGTAAAATAGATAGCTAGTGAGAAGTTGCTGGGAACACAGGGGACTCAACCTGGAGCTCTGTGATGACCTAGAGACGTGGCATGGGGGGTTGGAAGGGAATATATGTATACTTCTGGCTGATTCACATTGTTGTATAGAAGAAACCAACACAGCACTGGAAAACAATTATCCTCAAATTTAAAATATTTTTAAAAGAACCTGAGGTTCATTAAGTTCTGAGACCAGGTAGATGATCTCAAATAAAAGACTGTGTTCAAGTCCTAATCTGGGTTTATACCAGGTGGTGTCCAGCATGCAGATTTGAGTGCCGTTTGAGTTGTGCAGTTTCACTTCCAGATACAGTATAAAGTTCTATGATCCCGTTACCAAATGCCCGAGACACAGTAAGGTCAAACAATACCAAAATGTCGAAGTGTGGAGCAAAGAAAGGTTTACTGAAGGGCCATGCAAGGAGACAGATGTCTCAGTTCAGTTCAGTTCAGTCACTCAGTCGTGTCTGACTCTTTGCGACACCATGAATTGCAGCACGCCAGGCCTCCCTGTCCATCACCAACTCCCAGATTTCACTCAAACTCACATCCATTGAGTCAGTGCTGCCATCTAGCCATCTCATCCTCTGTCGTCCCCTTCTCCTCCTCCCCCCAATCCCTCCCAGCATCAGAGTCTTTTCCAATGAGTCAACTCTTCGAATGAGGTGGCCAAAGTACTGGAGTTTCAGCTTTAGCATCATTCCTTCCAAAGAACACCCAGGACTGATCTCCTTTAGGATGGACTGGTTGGATCTCCTTGCAGTCCAAGGGACTCTCAAGAGTCTTCTCCAACACCACAGTTCAAAAGCATCAATTCTTCAGTGCTCAGCTTTTTCTTCACAGTCCAACTCCCACATCCATACATGACTACTGGAAAAACCATAGCCTTAACTAGATGGACCTTTGTTGGCAAAGTAATGTCTCTGCTTTTGAATATGCTATCTAGGTTGGTCATAACTTTCCTTCCAAGGAGTAAGCGTCTTTTAATTTCATGGCTGCAGTCACCATTTGCAGTGATTTTGGAGCCCAAAAAAATAGTCTGACACTGTTTCCACTCTTTCCCCATCTATTTCCCATGAAGTGAAGGGATCAGATGCCATGATCTTTGTTTTCTGAATGTTGAGCTTTAAGCCAACTTTTTCACTCTCCACTTTCACTTTCATCAAGAGGCTCTTTAATTCCTCTTCACTATCTGCCATAAGGGTGGTGTCATCTGCATATCTGAGGTTATTGATATTTCTCCCGGCAATCTTGATTCCAGCTTGTACTTGTTCCAGCCCAGCGTTTCTCATGATGTACTCTGCATGTAAGTTAAAGAAGCTTGGTGACAATATACAGCCTTGACGTACTCCTTTTCCTATTTGGAACCAGTCTGTTGTTCCATGTCCAGTTCTAACTGTTGCTTCCTGTTCTGCATATAGGTTTCTCAAGAGGCAGGTCAGGTGGTCTGATATTCCCATCTCTTTCAGACTTTTCCACAGTTTATTGTGATCCACACAGTCAAAGGCTTTGGCATAGTCAATAAAGCAGAAATAGATGTTTTTCTGGAACTCTTTTGCTTTTTTGAAGATCCAGCAGATGTTGGCAATTTGATCTCTGGTTCCTCTGCCTTTTCTAAAACCAGCTTGAACATCAGGAAGTTCACAGTTCACATATTGCTGAAGCCTGGCTTGGAGAATTTTGAGCATTACTTTACTAGCGTGTGAGATGAGTGCAATTGTGCAGTAGTTTGAGCATTCTTTGGCATTGCCTTTCTTTGGGATTGGAATGAAAACTGACCTTTTCCAGTCCTGTGGCCACTGCTGAATTTTCCAAATTTGCTGGCCTATTGAGGGCAGCACTTTCACAGCATCATCTTTCAGGATGTCTGGTGCCCCCCAAATCCCCTGGAACACCCAGAAAGCTTTCAGCAAAGCCATCGGAGTTCTAGGCCCCAGCCAAGAGGAGGGGAGCTTTCATCCAGCACCCAGGCTGGGTCCTCCCACCAGTGCCCAGGCCCAGCTGAAGAGGCAGGTGTCAGCTGGCGACACCCTCAGGGTCAGGTCCCCAGACCCTGCCCAGCCGTCATCCCCAAGGGAGCCAGGTGCCCAAGACCCAGCCAGCCTTCAGGATTTTCATTTAACCTGGAAAGAATCATTTGTATAGGATCAATAGGAATACATGTTGTAGCAAAAGGCCATCAGGTGAATCCCCAGCTCACAATTGCCCTGCTTTGACAATAGCCCAACCACAGAGTGGGGAGCAGACGTAATGATGGTAACCTCCTTACAACTTAACCCTGACCTCAGGCCACCTCCTAGGGGTAGACAACTGACCTAAGATGTACTGAGTTTTGAAACATGAATGGAAAAACTGAAGTTGGTTGAAGCTCTTACCTTAATGGCAGCATCCATACACTCCAGGAGACTGCTGCTGCCATTAGGTCATGGATGTGGGGATGAGCTTACAGTTCCAGTTGCTTTAAGGCCTGGGCCCGGCTAGTGAGCTGCCCGAGGCAAGGGCTCTGGAGCTCTGCAGCGCATGGCCCTCAGCATGTCCCTGGGGGCCTTAGCTCACCTGGCAGTCCTAAGGCTGGAGGGTCTGGAAAGAACCTGCCACCTCTCACCTCACTCTGCCCAGAATACTGCTAGGAGTCTGGCAGAGTGGGACTTCAAACCACTGCGCACAGGGTCTCAAGGTAATAGCTGCACACCCGCTATTACAATCCTATGGTCCTGTTAAAAAATGGAAGGAGCAAGTTATCATTCAACCAACAGCCAAGAAAAGCAACAAATTTATTAAAATAAAACAAGCAACAAAAACTGTACGTTGTAAAGGAACTGCAATACAATGACTTTTTAATGGAAAAATTAACTTGTCTACTCTTGTACTATTCATGTTAAAAACAGTACAGGATTACTGTTTTTAGTCATCTGTTCCATGTACTAAGAGGCACTACGGATTGTTGAATGGTGGTCAGTTGATAACTGGTAGCCACAGTTAATGGGAGGAGATTCAGCAATTTAGCAAAGCAAGAAGAGGAGTAAAATGTAATTCACACAAACAGAAGGAGAAAAGAAAGTGAGGTCAGTTGTGTCCAGCTCTTTGTGACCTCATGGACTGTAGCCTACCAGGCTCCTCCATCCATGGGATTCTCCAGGCAAGAGTACTAGAGTGGGTTGCCATTTCCTTCTCCAGGGAATCTTCCTGATCCAGAGATGGAACCGGGTATTTCGCATTGCAGCCAGATGCTTTTTACCAGGCTCAGCTGGTAAAGAATCCGCCTGCAATGCGGGAGACCTGGGTTCAATCCCTGGATTGGGAAGATCCCCTGGAACAGGGAAAGGTTACCCACTCCAGTATTCTGGCCTGGAGAATTCTATGGACTGTATAGTCCATGGGGTGGCAAAGAATCGGACACAACTGAGCTACTTTCACTTTCACAAACAGAAGAGGAGGATGCATTTAAGTAGAAGAAACAGGGCTGTGCATTTGCTGAGACTGGCACCATGGTCCTGAAAAGACTCTGGCCTCACTCAGGGTAGATGTTCTTATGGAATCATGTAGGGTTTGAAAACAGACATCTAGAAAACAGCATGGATTTGTCTTTTGTTCTTCCATTACTGTAAATATCAATTGATTTTAGTCTGCAGCTGTAAAGCAGCCGAGTCATGTAGCATCTGCAACAAGAGGGAGATTACATTTGAACTCTGTATTAAAAGAAGCCTCACTTTCAGCCACAAGTTCTTTGAGTCTGGAGGTTATGTCTTACTCATTTTTGTGTCACCCCACAGTCTCTTATAGAGTAATCAACATAGTCTCATAAATTATAAGCATTAAGCTGTCATGTAAATCAATAAAGAAGTACTTGCATTTTCAAGATTCAAAGCTTGTTTTTTTAAAAGGTGGATATTATATACTATGTTGGGTTTTAGCCAATATATAAAAATTGTTTGTGGTTAATATGTTAGGTGTCCAAAAGCACACTGACATACCCAAGAATCTTTGGAAAGCTTCTTGACTATTCTAAACATACTCAATTAAGTTAATTACCTTAGAAATTAATACAATTAATTTACTTAGAAAATATTTCTTCTACACAGGTAGTTTAAAAAGTAACCTATCTAAACTATATGTGAGTTATTAATTTGAATTTTTGAGATTCTCTAAATATGTGGCACCAAGTCTCCTGTGTTAAGACCAGGTTGATTATGGTTGGAAAAGGAAGTCTCTAGTGCACAGTGTTTTGACCCCTATTCAGTCATATTGCCTGGGCCTGGAACAACAAAGAGCCCACACAGCCTCTGCTGGACTTACTATCTCCTTGTATGCTGGCATGCATGTTCAGTCACTTCAGTCATGTCTGACTCTTTGCGACTCTATGGACTGTAGTTTGCCAGGCTCCTCTGTCCATGGGATTATATCCAGCCAAGAATACTGGAGTGAGTTGCCATTCCCTTCTCCAGGGGATCATCCCGACCCAGGGGTCAAACCTGCATCTCCTGAGTCTCCTGAATTGCAGGCCAGGTCTTCACTGCTGAGCCACCAGGAAGCCCAACTCCTTGTATGGGAATATCTATTTGTTCTTCTGTTCTGCTTAGGTGAGTACTTGAGTACTCATGCACACTCTCAGCTTTCAGTATTTCAGACTCCACTGGAAGGGAGAGTTGTCCTTCTACTGAAGAATGAGTGTTGCCAGTAGGCCCATTGCTTTTCACTAGCTGCCTGGGCCACATGCTACCCCTGGGGAACTGCTGTTCACTGTTGGAGCTGATCTTGCCCTGTCTTTTCTCTAGGTGAATAAAGGCTTTGTTCATCCAGTATTTGACTGTGCTGCTTTCCTCGGCAACTCTGATACCAAGATGCAGTGAGAAGAATCATTTGGACTTCTGTATCTGGTGGCTGGCATTGTAATGATCTTTGATAATTCTTCAGGTCGTTGAAATCCTTCCCTGGAATTCGTGAACAATACACACAGTGTTCTTCTCAAAAACTATAATAGTGATGATGAGATGATACCAGGGCAAATGATAATGGAAATTACAAGGGTTTCAGAATCAAATGTCATAGTCTGCATATAAGAAATATTAATTCGTTAAAGATCCATGTAAGTGTGAGCTACAAAACAATAAATAGTTAAAAGCTTTAGTTAAAATATGTTTAATAATTGATTATAAAATATGATAATAATAATTTGGAAATGTTCATATTTTTCTGGAATCCACAGTACTGTTGGTTGTCATACTTAATACTTGAAATTTTAAATTTGGAGAGCCAGCCATGAGTCTTCATTTTTACTTCCCTTCTTAAATGATGACAAAGACCCCTCCATCAAATGGACTGCCTTGCATGTCTCCTTCTGGTTCAAAGTAATATTCTCAGAAGCTCCTAGAAGCCTCAAATAGTAAATCTGCCTTTGCCAAACCCAAGTACCTAATGATGATTTCTGAGCATGTATTAAATATTTCTTTCTTCTCTAAAAATGTACCATGAAGACCAGTCATTTAAGATCCAATTATATACCATGCTCATCTTCTGTTTATTTCTTATTATATAGGTTCATTAAAACATTCTTCGTTGAAAAGTTTAGACTCATATGCAATGCTCTCCTTATCCCATCCCTTCCCTGAGTATCCTTTTGGATCTTAAATCAATAAAACTACCAATGATGGATGTAAACAGCTTAACTTTTGGTGAAAACTGACATAGGAAAAACTCATTTATGGCTTGAAGAAATGAAAATTACATAATACTTGCAATCATAATGGAATTTTGGAAGGCTTTAATATCATTGCAGCCACTCCAGAGATACAGGTTTTTCAAATACCTTCCATGGGTATTCCTACATTTCCATAAATGCACCTTAATTTTGTTCCTCCCTATGCAGAGTATTGATAGGAGTTGGTGAGACTAGAAGAGGAGGGAAAGTAGGAGTAAATAGTCAGCATTATAAGCATAAGGGCATTCTAGCCTGGCTAAATTTATTGTATTGGTATGATAAGCATTTGCAAAAACCACACATTTTGCTAGGAATCTTTAAACAACCTGTGTATGAAAAAGTCAGTGTCTGAGACCACTACTGCACATTTTAGGATGACATGGGTTAATGGGGTACCAAAAAAAAAAAAAGCCACTTCATAGGCAAATATTCATTTTAAAGCCACTTGAATTGCCAGCACATTTTGTCTTACAAATGTGAAGCTATATTTTCAAGACACAAAACCAAAATAGTACTGAAATCCATTAGAAAGTACGTGTGAAGGAGTCAGGCTTTGATGACTTGGTTTTGATGATTTGAAAAGCAGAGGAAAAGCGTGAAACTAATTTCCACCTGTATAAGGATTTGTCTTCCTTGCTCATTTAGTATCAGAGCCAATAGTAATAAATGCTTTACTATGACCCTAAAACTCTTTCTTCATTTAGACCAACTGATTGGCAAGTCTATGAACAAATAGGTCATTTCCCATAGAAGGACTATCATATATGCACTTTTTATTGCCATATTTGAAACTCCTTCATATTTTACTTAAACTGCAATCCTTCGCATGCTAACTACACAAGTATATTCTATGACCATGGATTAGTGACAGTGGTTAGTAAAAATAATTACTCATTATAATTAACAACAGCATGGTAAATCTTCCAGGCTACTTAGTTCAACATGTAAGGTTAAATTTGAAAGACATCTTTATTTTTATTCAACCCTTCACATCAGAAGGGACTATTTGCTATCCTTGTTTTCTAAGACTGTATATAAGACAGAGAGATAAAAACAACTTGCCAAAGGTCAAACAGAATATCAGGAAAAGTACTGGGAATAAAACTTCAGGCTTACTGATAACGGGGCACTTGGTTCCATTGCCTGACATTCTCATGCATGGTATTCTGACTTGTCTCCTATAACATGCACAACTATTGCCACTTCATTCTCTATAATTGCTCATTAGACTGGAGCTAACATGAAGCAACACCAAACAGTGGTAGATATTCTCCAAGCCAGGCACTATTTTGAAAGAGAAATTTGAAGAGAATCGAGCTCAACTGTGACTCAAACATTCAGAAGAATCAGTTGAGCTTTGCAATACTTTTAACAATTTCTCTTTTAGTTTACTTTGAAAATTCAAATCTCAGATTTGTCTTGGAAAATTACTTTTCACATTTCTCGTACCAAGTCACACCTATTAGCACATGATCCATTTTGTTGCTAACTGGTCATAATCAGACAATACAGTTAGATGGCCAAAGACAAAAGATACCCACAAAAACTTAGCTGGCTGTATCTCAACTTCAAATTTACAGTACTAAAGTGTGTTATTAATATACTTATTAATAGAGCTGCATACAAGGAAATATTCATGTTTATATGATATGTACTGATTGAAAATAGAAATCCTGTCAAAAATCCATCTGTAGAAGTCTGCTTTAGAGATAGTTTATTATGCTGCCAGGTCACTAAATATATAAATCTTCCTCTTGTACTTAGAAGAATTTTCATGGAAAAAAAAAAATTTGAGACAACTGTATCAGCAGCTGCATATACTGAAATGCATGATGTAGGAAAGTGGGCAATATATTAAATTATCACTTTTCAAGCTGTCTCTATATTAGGTTACTAAATTGATATTTTTATAAAATTAAATTACATAGCAGAGAGAAATATTCCTCAAATTGGTTTTACAGATGTTTTAATTGAATATCTTTTGGGGTGGGATGTAAGAAATTGAACTGATTGGTCATTTTAATACATTAAAATAATATGTGTAGATGATATGAATATTAAAATAAACACTTAATGGGATCACAATAGTTCAAAAATGTGGGTGTTATCATTAGTTCTCTTTCTGGCATTATTATGCACATTCCTAATACATAGAACTAGATGCACTAGTAGGCTGAATTTCTCTGTTTTGCATTCCTACTACCTTTTTTGGTGCTGACCATCTGGTGATGTCCATGTGTAGAGTCTTCTCTTGTGTTGTTGGAAGAGGGTGTTTGCTATGACCAGTGCATTTTCTTGGCAAAACTCTATTAGTCTTTTCCCTGCTTCATTCCGTATTCCAAGGCCAAATTTGCCTGTTACTCCAAGTGTTTCTTGACTTCCTACTTTTGCATTCCAGTCCCCTTTAATGAAAAGGACATCTTTTTTTGGTGTTACTTCTAAAAGGTCTTGTAGGTCTTCATAGAACTGTTCAACTTCAGCTTCTTCAGTGTTACTGGTTGAGGCATAGACTTGGATTACTCTGATATTGAATGGTTTGCCTTGGAAATGAACAGAGATTATTCTGTCGTTTTTGAGATTGCATCCAAGTACTGCATTTCGGACTCTTTTGTTGACCATGATGGTTACTCCATTTCTTCTGAGGGATTCCTGCCTGCAGTAGTAGATATAATGGTCATCTGAGTTAAATTCACCCATTTCAGTTCATTTTAGTTCGCTGATTCCCAGAATGTCAACATTCACTCTTGCCATCTCTTGTTTGACCACTTCCAATTTGCCTTAATTCATGGACCTGACATTCCAAGTTCCTATGCCATATTGCTCTTTACAGCATTGGACCTTCATTCTATCACCAGTCACATCCACAGCTGGGTATTGTTTTTGCTTTGGCTCCATCCCTTCATTCTTTCTGGAGTTTTTTCTCCAGAAATCAGATTGATTATATTCTTTGCAGCCAAAGATGGAGAAGCTCTATACAGTCAACAAAAACAAGACCAGGAGCTGACTGTGGCTCAGATCATGAACTCCTTATTACCAAATTCAGACTTAAATTAAAGAAAGTAGGCAAAAACCACTAGACCATTCAGGTATGACCTAAATCAAATCCCTTATGATAATACAGTGGAAGTGAGAAATAGATTTAAAGGCCTAGATCTGACAGATAGAGTGCCTGATGAACTATGGAATGAGGTTTGTGACATTGTACAGGAGACAGGGATCAAGACCATCCCCATGGAAAAGAAATGCAAAAAAGCAAAACGGCTGTCTGGGGAGGCCTTACAAATAGCTGTGAAAATAAGAGAAGTGAAAAGCAAAGGAGAAAAGGAAAGATATAAGCATCTGAATGCAAAGTTAGAAAGAATAGCAAGGAGAGATAAGAAAGCCTTCCTCAGTGATCAGTGCAAAGAAATAGAGGAAAACAATAGAATGGGAAAGACTAGAGATCTCGTCAAGAAGATTAGAGATACCAAGGGAATATTTCATGCAAAGATGAGCTCGATAAAGGACAGAAATGGTATGGACCTAACAGAAGCAGAAGATGTTAAGAAGAGGTGGCAAGAATACACAGAACTGTATAAAAAAGATCTTCACGACCCATATAATCATGATGGTGTGATCACTAACCAGAGCCAGACATCCTGGAATGTGAAGTCAAGTAGGCCTTAGAAAGCATCACTACGAACAAAGCTAGTGGAGGTGATGGAATTCCAGTTGAGCTATTTCAAATCTTGAAAGATGATGCTGTGAAAGTGCTGCACTCAATATGCCAGCAAATTTGGAAAACTCAGCAGTGGCCACAGGACTGGAAAAGGTCAGTTTTCATTCCAATCCCAAAGAAAGGCAATGCCAAAGAATGCTCAAACTACCGCACAATTGCACTTATCTCACATCCTAGTAAAGTAATTCTCAAAATTCTCCAAGCCAGGCTTCAGCAATACATGAACCGCGAACTTCCTGATGTTCAAGCTGGTTTTAGAAAAGGCAGAGGAACCAAAGATCAAATTGCCAACATCCGCTGTATCATGGAAAAAGCAAGAGAGTTCCAGAAAAACATCTTTTTCTGCTTTATTGACTATGCCAAAGCCTTTGACTGTGTGGATCACATTAAACTGTGGAAAATTCTGAAAGAGATGGGAATACCAGACCACTTGACCTGCCTCTTGAGAAATCTGTATGCAGGTCAGGAAGCAACAGTTAGAACTGGACATGGAACAACAGACTGGTTCCAAATAGGAAAAGGAGAACGTCAAGGCTGTATATTGTCACCCTGCTTATTTAACTTCTATGCAGAGAACATCATGAAAAATTCTGGACTGGAAGATACACAAGCTGGAATCAAGATTGCCAGGAGAAGTATCAATAACCTCAGATATGCAGATGGCATCACCCTTATGGCAGAAAGTGAAGAATAACTAAAGAGCCTCTTGATGAAAGTGAAAGAGGAGAGTGAAAAAGTTGGCTTAAAGCTCCACAACCAGAAAACGAAGATCATGGCGTCCAGTCCCATCACTTCATGGCATATAGATGGGGAAACCTTGGAAACAATGAGAGACTTTATTTTTTGGGGCTCCAAAATCACTGCATATGGTGACTGCAGCCATGAAATTAAAAGACAGTCCAGGTTTGATGCACGATACTGGATGCTTGGGGCTGGTGCACTGGGACGACCCAGAGGGATTGTCTGGGGAGGGAGGAGGGAGGAGGGTTCAGGATGAGGAACACGTGTATACCTGTGGTGGATTCATGTTGATCCATGGCAAAACCAATACAATATTGTAAAGTTAAAAAAAATTAAAAAATAAAAAAAAATAAAAGACAGTTGCTCCTTGGAAGAAGTTATGACCAACCTAGACAGCATATTAAAAAGCAGAGACACACTTTGCCAACAATGGTTCATCTAGTCAGAGCTCTGGTTTTTCCAGTAGTCATGTATGGATGTGAGAATTGGACTATAAAGAAAGCTGAGTGCCAAAGAATTGATGCTTTTGAACTGTGGTTTTGGAGAAGACCGTTGAGAGTCCCTTGGACTTCAAGAAGATCCAACCAGTCAATCTTAAGGAAAATCACTCCTGAATATTCATTGGAAGGACTGATGCTGATGCTTTAGCTCCAATACTTTGGCCACCTAATGTGAAGTATTGACTCCTTGGAAAAGACCCTGATGCTGTGAAAGATTGAAGGCCAGAGGAGAAGGGGATGACAGAGGATGAGATGGTTGGATGGTATCACTGACGTGATGGACATGAGTTTGAGTAAGTTCCATGAGTTGATGTTGGACAGGGAAGCCTGTTGTGCTGGAGTCCATGAGGTTGCAAAGAGTCGGGCATGACTGAGCCACTGAACTGAACTGAGCTTAACTGATATGTCCAAGTACATCATTACTGGTTGATACCAAATTGACGTCTATGTCTATAGGAAACCAATACACTGGATAATTGAAACTGTTCCACACGTTTAGAAAAATTTACAGAAGATTTTCCAATTTAATAATTTAAGGCTAGAATAGTCAAAAATCAGTTCTTTCAAATGGGTTCCATAAGATTTTTTTATAGATATATCATGCATGAAAGCAGAATATTACCACATTCAGTTCACATTATCTGAATCAATGTAACATTCACTTTTTTTTAAAGACTATTTTTTAGAGCAGTTTTATGTTTACAACAAAATTGAGAGGAAAATACAGAGTATTCTCATATATCGCCTACCTCCATGCATGTGCTTCATTATCAATATTATCAACAGGCTTCCTTCATTATTGACATTACTCACCAAAATAGTACTTTTTTTTTTTTTTTTAGTAAGAATGACATCCTGATCACTCAATATTCATAGTTTACCTTAGAGTTCACTCCTGGTGTTGTGTATTCTATGGGTTTGGATAAAGTATTATGACATATGCATTATAATAATATCACACAGAGTATTTTCACTGCCCTAAGAATACCCTGGTCTCCACCTATTCTTCCCTCATAACCAACTAACCCATGGCAACAATGGATCTTTTTACTATCTTGATAGTTTTGCCTTTTCCAGAATGTCAAATTGTTGGAATCACCCAGTAGATAGCCTTTTCAAATTGGCATCTTTCACTTAGCGATATGCTATTTAAGGTTCCTCCAGGTCTCCATGTCTTTTCATGGCTTGAGAGTTCATTGGTTTTTAGTGCTGAATGAAGTTTTGTTGTCTGAATGTACCACAGTTTATCTATTCACCTACTGAAGACATCTTGGATGCTTTTAAGTTTTGGTAATGATGAAAACTGCTATAAACGTTCATGTATAGGTTTGTGTGTGTGTGTGTGAATCTGTTTTCAGCTCCTTTTGATAAATACCAAGGAGTGTGAATTCTAGATTTTATGGTAAGAGAATGTTTAGTTTTGTAAGAAACCACTAAACTGTCTTCCAAAGTGGTCATATGATTTTTCACTCCTAGGAGCAGTATAGGAATGTTCTTGTTCCTTCACATGTTTCCCAGAATTTGGTGTTGTCAGTGTTCTGGACTTTGACCATTCTATTAATAATAGATGTGCAGTGATATCTCATAATTTTGATTTGCTTATTCCTAATAACAAATAACATGGAACATCATTTCATGTGCTTATTTATCCAGGTATTTATCTGTGTATCTTCTTCCATGAGGTGTCTGTTAAAGTCTTAGCAGCGTGCATGCCTGCTCAGTCATGTCTAACTCTTTGCAACACCATGGACTGTAGCCCACCAGACTCCTCTGTCCATGGGATTCTCCTGGCAAGAATACTGGAGTGGGTTGCCGTGCCCTCCTCCAGGAGATCTTCCCGACTCAGGGATCTAAACCACGTCTCCTGTGTCTCCTTCATTGGCAGGGGGATTCTTTACCAGTTACTGCCAGGGAAGCCCTCTTAAAGTCTTAGGTCCACTTTTTTAATCAGGATGTTTGTTTTCTTATTTTTGAGTTTTAAAGGTTCTTTGTATATTGTGAATTTAAGTCCTTTATCAGATGTGTCTTTTGCAAATATTTTATTCTAGACTGTGGCTTGTCTTTTAAGTCTCTTAATACTGTCTTTCACAGAGCAGAAGTTCTTAATTGTAGTCAAGTCCAGCTAGTTCATCATTTCTTTCTTGCTGTGCCTTTGGTCTTGTATTTAAAAAGGCAATAGCATATTTAAGGTCATCTAGTTTTTCTCCTTTGTTATATCTTCTAAGAGTTTTATAGTTTTATATTTTACATTTAGGTCTATGATCCATTTTGAGTTAATTTTGTGAAAGGTTTAAGGCCAATATCTAGATTTATTTTTTGCATGTATATGTCTAGTTGTTTCAGCATCATTTGTTGAAGAGACTATCCCACTCCATTGCAACATTCACCTTCTTTGGTAATTTAGATTTAGCTTCAGTGACGGCAGTAGAAATTGGTACTCTATTCTGTCACTGCAAGTAATAACTGCATTTCTCTTTTCCTTTTATTACAAATCAATAATGCAATTAACATAACAAGCTCCCCAGAGCTCTCTATGTAATTATTGCTTTTATAAAGTAAAGAATTGCCACATAAAATGTAAAACAGCTTGAAACAAAATCATAAAATAAATTCCAGAAAACCACTCCTTAGATAAACAAAATAGTGTACTTTTTATGCAACTGATCTTCTTTAAGATTTTGTAAGAACTAAAGATAGACTAGCACCAACCAAATCAAGGAACTCTATTCACTGAAAGAATCAACACAATCCAGCCTGGGTTTCCAAAAGAAATTGTGTCATCCTTCAGATACGTTGATACCATCTGAAACCATTAATTGCTTTATTTTGTTTAACTTATGGAAAAGCAACTTTAGTACATGAATAAGAAACTAAGAAGTCTGAGTGTGTATGTGTGTGTGTATATATATATATATATATATATATATATATATATATATATATATACTGGTTACTATTTTAGTCAAATGACTTATGACCAACTTAATCTGAAGTATACTTAATGGCATTCATGAATTGTTTTCAGAATAAGTAGGCATAAATTGTAAGTAGGTAGTGCACATAATACTAATTAATTAGTATTATGTTTATATAACCACATCCTTCTCTCTCTCTCACACACACACATGTTTCTTGTATCACTTTTAGATCTTCCATTTTTTGAACAATTGTATCATCACTTGAATTTCATAGACTGTGAATTAAAAACAGTAAGGGGCACTGGCTGGAATGCATATTAAGATAGGCCACATAGTTAAATAACTTTAGGAGATGAAGCATCAGGGAGAAGATTGAAGTACATTTAAGTGGGTAGTTAGTGTCAAAAGATCTTGGCACATAGGTAGACAATGAGATATGACAGCCAGAAGTGGAGCACAATGATTTGAATTTATAATAAAATCTATAATTAATGTATGGTAGCAACTGGAGGTGGCTAGGGCACCAGGGGTAGTCTCAAATTTAGAGAAGGGCTCTGTTCTTAGGTCAAAAAGGAACTCTAATTGCAACAATCAAAGGGCTTCTGGTCCCAGTAATACTGGAATAACTACTTGAGAAGTAATAATTTAAGCCTCATCGGAATTTATGCCTCATACTGAAAAGGAGCCAGAGTGTAAATTAGGGCATTTCTTGGTCCAGACTTCTAATGGTTTTACATCTCTGGAAAATTTCCATCACTGGAAACAAACCTAAACTTCATGATAGCTTACAAGGCTTATCTTGACCTGACTCACCCATAACCCCTTTTTTTTTTTTTTTTTTTATTCTTTGAAACAGGCCAAATGCACTCTCATCTCTTGGCTTTTGCACTTTCTGTACTCTTTGCCTATAACCATGGCTCGTTCCCTTAAATCAATAAGGCTTCTTCTCAAATGCCACTTTCTTGAGATATACTTTCTGAGGATCTTATCTAAAACAGCAACCCACCACTTACAAACCTCTTACCACTATCAATTTTCTTTATATCTGACATCATTGAATATAATTGTCTATTTTGTACCTCCTCCATTAGAATATCAGTTTCATGAAGACAGAACTTTCTGTCTATTGTGTTACTCTTGTATCACTAGCACCAGAGTTGGAACTACTGCTATGAAGCTAATGAAACTTAAACTTCAGGGACTCTCATTTGCATAGGTCCCTTTCAAAGCTCTGCATGTGATTTTTTATTTATAATTTTGGAGTCTTCTTTGCAAAGTGGATCTATCAAAATTATGTAAGCTTTTATTTTATTTTTTGGCTGTTCCATGCAAGATCTTAGTTCCCTGACCAAGGATCAAACCTGCAACCCCTACAGTGAAAGCTCAGAATCTTAAACATTGCACCATCAGGGAGGTCTCAATCCTGTAAGCTTTTAGACCTCACTATGCCCCTGCTTAGTTTAACACTTAATAAGCTCTTAATAAATATTTTCAAATAAAAGAATAAAAATAAATGAATAATATCTTAGAGGAGGGCGGTGGGAGGGGGATTCAGGATGGGGAACACGTGTACACCCGTGGCAGATTCATGTTGATGTATGGCAAAACCAATACAATATTGTAAAGTAATTAAAAAAATATTTCTTAGTTTTTTCCTTCATAGCACGTTTTGATAAGGATTGAATTTGGTTGAAAAGTAAAAGATATTAGTTGTCCATTGAGGATATAGAAACAGGACTGTTCTGAAGAATATGGAAGAGATACTAGAAGAGCATGCTGTAAGCTCTAAAGGTAAACTTTACATCATATTTTTTCCTAGTGCTGGGATACTAATTAGAGCAAAGATGTACATTATGATTTATTGCCTTAATAAATGGTACTCCAATTACAATTCCATTTCTTGTGACACAACCTTCTTTTCTATTTCCTATAAGCTACCCTTTTTAGTATATCCAGGGAATATCCGTACTTTAAGAAAATCACTGAAGCATGACTACCTTCTCATTACTACACTGGGTTATTTCTTACTTTTCCCTACATTGTTTTCATAGTCTTCAAGGCTTTTAAGAAAGATTATAGATTCAATTAGGATTGTGTCATAAAGTGGCATTTACCCAGTGGAAAAATAGATGCATATTGTATGAATACCTTATAAATATCTATATTACATATAGATATATAATATATATAATATATCTATATTATATCTATATTATATATGGATATATAATATACAAAAACATATCATAGATGATATATATGCAAGAGAGAAAGATTTAGCAAGCACACCTTAAGATTTATTTTCACTTGTTAACTGTAGCTCTTCCATAGGATCATCTGGCTCTTCCTGAGTCATTAATAAGGAATTCATTGGAAAAGGAAATGGTAACCCACTCCAATATTCTTGCCACTCCAGTACCCTCTGTCCAGAAATCCCAGGGACAGAGGAGTATGGCGGGCTACAGTCCATGAGATTGCAAAGAGTCAGACACAACTTAGCAACTGAACAACAGCAATAAACACACAATCAGACAGTTTGTGATTTGGAGAAATACCTCTTGATGGAAATGTGGCATAAAATGGGGAGTGAAGTGACCTAGCAATATGGAATGTAGAATTTTGTAAGAAACTAAAATTTCTGTATAGAGTCATAGTCACAAATATTCAAATAATAAAGTCTGTGACTAAAGGAAAAAAAATAAGGAATTCATAAAAACAGGCCAATAATAAAAGAGCTTGGTTAAATAATGCATTACACATTAAATAATGGTCAAAACTAGTTACAATGAAAACTATCTATGAATTGATCACTCTCAATTTATAGAAGCCAATCTGCCTTGGTTTTTAATCTACTCAAATTGTTTTTTGGCCAGTAGCACTGCCTCAGGCAACTTTATATCAACCTGACAAAAAGCAATAGAAAGTCTTGCTTCAGAGGTTTCTCATTGCTTAAAGCCACAGTACTTCTTTAAAAGCTCCAAGGTGTTATAATTAAAAATGTATCAATTGCTTAACTTGTCAACCAAAGGCAGTTATTATAAAGCATTATTTCCCCTCAAACAGCTAGAATCTCCTTGCTCATGTGTGATGGCATTTAGAGAAAAAAAATATAATTAAAGTGTAAATTTAACTTTTGGGAAGAAAAACCTCATCAAAGCATCTCTAAAACCTTCTGGAATCTGTTCACTTTCTGGGAAGTACATACTAACTTTTTATTACCATTTATAGGTGAAAGTGAAAATGTTAGTTGTTCAGTTGTGTCTGACTCTTTGCGACCCTATGGACTGTATCCTGCCAGGCTCCTCTGTTCATGAGATTTTCCAGGCAAGAAAACTGGAGTGGGTTGCCATTTCCTTCTCAAGGGAATCTTCTCGACCCAGGGATCAAACCCTGACCTAGAGACCGAACCCAGGTCTCCTATACTATGGGCAGAATATTTATCATCTGAGCCACCAGGGAAGCCGTAACATTTACAGGTAAACATGTGCAAGCACAATTAACATGCAGATTTTTGAATGTGACACGAGAGGAAGCATGAAAAGATTATCTCAAGTACTTGTATTGACTTGAGTAACGGTATAGCAATTGAAATTGTAACAATATTTCCTTTTAATCATTTCATTCTTATTTTATCGTTCTTTTGCCCCCTCTTTTTCCTCAAAAAATATAGACTGCAATTAGTAGCATAATGATTAAAGAAATAACTACGCACCGCAGGCTCACATCACAATAATTTAGGACAATTTCAAGCTTATACTACCATGTCAAATTAGCAAATTCTGTTACAAAAAAGTTTGTGAAGCAAAATTGCCCTATCTTCCTCATATTCCACACCACCACCACCACACAAACACACGCACACACACAAACAACACTGATGGTAAAAGAACCATTCTCCTATCTTATATAAAAAAGGAATTACTTCTCCATAAATTAAAATTCAAGAATCAGTTCTACTCCACTGTGTTTGTACAAACAAGCTGCTTTTCATGGAGAGCTTTTATTTTAATTGAATAACAGACTCAACCCACTGCAAATAATTGTGTTGTTAATCTCACTACATTACTTTGAACTGCAAGTGAGGAAAAACTAGTCAATGTTAATCAATTGCCTTGGAGGAACAGAGAGTTCTTTTGACAGAGTTGCATAATGGATGAAGCACAAAATGAGATAATTGGGACATGTTTGTCCTAGAGGGTGCTAAGTTCGTAATTACAATTAAAAAGTTCTCTCATATCGCAATATTATCCTTTGTAAAAACATACACTCTGTCTTACTTGACTGCATCAATATATATTTTTCCAAACCAATAATGTCCTGTTCATCCATAACCTAGCCTGAGGTTGGAAAACTAACAAAGAATGTAAATAATGCAGACTATTCATTTTTTTCCCCTAACATGAGTGCTATTGCATGCTCACTCATAGATAGCTCCTTGACCAGAGAAGTGAAGACTTTCTTGAATACGCAAACGTAGAGTGACTGGAAAAAAAATAAATATTTGAATGCTTTAATCCAAAATTTTAAACGTTTTAAAATTTTATTTTTTAAAACGTTTTATTTTGTATTGAGTTATAGTAAGTTAACAAACAACGTTGTGATAATTTCAGCTGAACAATGAAGGGACTCAGCCATATGTATACATGTATCCATTCTTCCCCAAACTCCCCTGCCATCCAGGCTACCATGTAACACTGAGCAGAGTTCCTTATACTATACAGTAGGTCCTTGTTAGTTATCCATTTTAAACAGAGCAGTGTGTACATATTCAACCCCAACTCCCTAACTATCCCTTCCCCCAACCTTCCCCCCTGCAACCATAAGTTTGTTTTCTAAGTCTGTGATTCTCTGTTATGTAAGTTCATTTGTATCTTTTCTTTTTAGATTCCACACATATAGGATATCATATGATATTTCTCCTTCTCTGTCTGACTTCACTCAGTACGACAATCTCTAGGTCTATCCATGTTGCTACAAATCTCATTATTTCATTCTTTTTAATGGTTGAGTAATATTCCATTGTATATATGCACCACATCTTCTTTATCCACTCTTTTGTTGATGGACATTTAGGTTGCTTCCATGACTTGACTATTATAAACAGTGCTGCAATGAACATTGAGATGCATGCATCAAATTTGGATCATGTTTTTCTCTGGAATATATTCTCAGGAGTGTGATTGCAAGGTCATATGCTAGCTCTATTTTTAATTTTTTTATGGAACCTTCATACTGTTCTCTATATGAATTTATGTTCTCACTAATGTGGCTATATGAATTTACAATGTGGCTATATGAATTTACATTCTCACTAATGGTGTAGGAGGGTTCCCTTCTCTTCATGCCTTCTCCAGTATTTATTGTTTGTGGATTTTTTTTTAATAGATTCTTTTTTTAAAAATTTTTATTTATTTTAATTAGAGGCTAATTACTTTACAATATTGTATTGGTTTTGCCATACATCAACATGAATCTGCCACGGGTGTACTGCTGCTGCTACTGCTGCTAAGTCGCTTCAGTCGTGTCCGACTCTGTGCGACCCCAGAGACGGAAGCCCACCAGGCTCCCCCGTCCTTGGGATTCTCCAGGCAAGAACACTGGAGTGAGTTGCCATTTCCGTATTCCCAATCCTGAACCCCCCTCCTACCTCCCTCCCCATATCATCCCTCTGGGTCATCCCAGTGATTTTCTGATGATGGCCATTCTGGCTGGAATGAGGTGATATCTCATTGTGGTTTTGATTTGACTTTCTCTAATAATTATTGATGTTGAACATCTTTTCATGTGCCTCTTGGCCATCTGTATGTCTTCTTTGGTGAAATATCTATTTAGGTCTTCTGTCCATTTGTTGTTTATTCCAACATTTTAAATCTGTGTTGTTTCAGGATTATGTTTTATAAACTCTAAAATCTCCAAGTGAAGGCTTATATATTAGGATGTTTGAAAATTCATAGGCAGATAAATAATTTTTCAGAGATACTTTATATCAAGATGGTAATAGTTCAATATCTTGTTTCTTTCAAGAAAATCAAAGCATTTTGTTGGCAGCTCTTTAAGATCTGTCATATATATAGTCAACATATAATCCCTTAACAAAGATCAGAGTTACTAATATATTGCATTATGATATTTTTTTTCACAGCTTATAAAACCCTTTTGTTGGTTTGAGACTTCAAGAGCTCCTTGGGTGAAATCTGAAACTTGTTCCCATACATGAGAGAGACAAGAGAAAGAGTCCGCCCACCTCAGATTGGCAGGTGGAAATTTTAATAAACAAGGGAAATTACATACCAACTTATCCTAGGTGACCACAAGATGAGTAGATCTCTGCATCAGCCCTCCAGAATCTTGAGAGTTTAAATAGAGGACTTAATAGGTTTTGTTGTTGTTCAGTCCCTCAGTCATGTCTGTGTCCGGCTGTTTGCAACTCCATGGACTGTAGCCCACCAGGCATCCCTGTCCTTCACTCTCTCCCAGAGTTTATTCAAACTCATGTCCATTGCGTCAGTGATGCCATCCAACCATCTCATCTTCTGTTGCCCCCTTCTCCTCCTGCCCTCAGTCTTTCCCCAAATTAGGGTCTTTTCCAGTGAGTCAGCTCTTTGCATCAGGTGGCCAAATTATTGGAACTTAAGCTTCAGCATCAGTCTTTCCAATGAATATTCAGAGTTGATTTTCTTTAGGACTGACTGGTTTTAGTCACATACATAGTCCAAATGGTCTGAATAACAAATAACACCTGACTCTCTCAAGGCTGCATTCTTGAAGTAACTCCAACAGAAGGAACTGTGGGCAGAATATACATTCCAAGGACAGGGTAGAGGGTGAGGGACATCTGATTGCCCAGGTCCAGCTCTCAGATCAAACAATAGTTTTGTCTACTGTTAATCTTCTCCAACAACTTCCTTATTTGCAACTATCTTATGAAGTAGGTAAAGGTGGCTTCATCATTTCCATCCACTGTATAGTTGGGAAAATTAGAGTTTAGTCAGTAGGTACAAAGAAGAAAATTTGAATTCAAGCCTTCAGTCTCCAAATCTAGTGCTTATTTTCCTACACAGAGTTAAGAAATAATAATTCAAAGAGCCAAAGAAAAAGTTGAAAGGGGTTAAAACCATGAAACAGGTGCCCATTTCCTTTTTCAGGCCATTCATTTATTAGTCTTTTTTATTTCACAAATTTCAAAGGGCTAATGATGCATGTCATAATGCTCAGCTGAGTGACTGGTCTGTATAGATTATACAAAAAGTCTATTTTAATTTAAATATTTATGATTCACATCTCTGCCAAGACATATTCTCCTGTTGGTCAATAAACCAAGACATATTCTCCTGTTGGTCAATAAACCCTTAACAATTACCTTAAGAAGGTTGTACTGTGGCCATACAATGGTTATCAGAGAAAAAAGCATGTCCCAAGAATCAGTGCTCAGACAGGAATGGGGACACTCAGAAATTTGATAATACATAAACAGTGAAGCTTTCATTTCTGTTTCAAAGTTTAAGTGTTATCTAAATCGTACTATTTTCGGGGTAACTAAGTAAAGTGCTTTTAAAAAAAGAACGTTTAATGCATCCAAGCAGAATTTCAAGATGCTTATTTAACACTAGGATTGGAAGGAAACTTAGACAGCACCTACGCCAAACCCTTTCTTTTAAAAAACAAAGAAGACAAGGTTCAGAGGTGCTATGACTTGCCCAAGTTCTCACAGTTGGTGGTATAGTTGGATATACAATCCTACTTTCTCGTGTCCCACTTAAGTCCCTTTCATCACATCTCCTAAACCTCTCCTCACTCTACTGCAAAATGTAGGTTTGAATAAAATATATATTAATTAATGTTTAACATTACTGTAACTGTAGTCACATAAAAATGAGTATCCAAATTAAAAACTCTTTCATCTTATGTTTAATAATGTGAATTTGCAATACTTTTCAGTAGAAAAATAACACTTTATTACAAATTACATTATTATATTTTTAATTCAGTATCACTCTTAGGTTAAAGTATTTGATGTAAAAGCCTCAGGGCTTTCAGAACATGTCAATATGGAGCTATTTCCCAATAATTACATAAATAAAAATCTTGTATACATATGACTTATAAGTTTAATATTTAAGACTATTTTGTTACGGTGAGATGTTCTGCACTAGGTGAAGAGCCCATCTTCTGACTAGGTAGAACATTTCTTAGATTTTCTTAGAGAAGTCACACTGTATGATGTGAATCAAAGATAATGAACTTACCTTGCATCACATAAAAGCATTATATGTGGGAGAACACAATACAGTGAAAAGAACAAAAAATAATTGACACTTGTACTTTGCATTTGTCCATAGGCTAGAAAACAGAGACATCAGGACTTCAGATTTTATCATGAGATGTGATATCTAGACAATATCACCAATATTCCCCAAGTTCATGGTCCTATTCCTCTTTTATAATTTTTTTTTTTCCTCATGGTAATCCAAGAGTTTTGTAACTAATCTCACTTTCTCTCATTTCTCCTCTTTTAATTCTGAATTCAATTATCAGATTAATTGTATAAAGCTCAGTTTTCAGGGTACTACTTTTAATTTTTCCTCTATACCTAAATTCAAATGCCTCCATAATTTTGTCCCTACTTGTCCATCTCTCTTGTCCATCTCTAGATTTCTCCTGCTTGAACATCATAAAGCCCAGTGCATTTCCAACACTGTCCAGGGGAGGGTGCCCTTTTCCACAAATAAGGAGTACTGGACTTCCTGAAGTGGTGATAGGGACCTCAGGTTGTCTTAGATAACAGGAACCATTAAGACATTCGGAGAATGTGTCTAGTTCTTAACATTTTTAAGGCAAATACAGGTCATTGGGTGACAACATTATGAATATCTCAAAGTAAACACCCATGATCTTCATCTTAAACCCCAGTGATCTCCCCTCTATCTTCATCTTTACCATCTGAGCCACCAGGGAAGTCCCTTTCATATACTATCCTCTCTCTAAAGTATTTCTTCTCTTCCTCAGCAACTCTAAGTATATAACTTAAGTAATATACAGAGGGCTTAAGCCCTCTGCACTTCAGCTTTCTCATGTATAAAACAGGGGTGACAATAATGACATCTAATCCATAGAGTTGATATGAAAATTGAACATAAATCACATGGAACAAGGCCTGATATGTAGGAAGTTTTCAATAAACATTAACTATTATTCATTTTGCCATCATTTCTCACATTTATTATAATCATTATTACTATTATTTCCTAGCATGGTAAACAACAGAGAGATAGATTCTATTTTTTCTTATCCATTGGGAAGCCCACCTTTAAGTATAGGTTTCTATTTTTATTTTAAAATGTCATGTGTTGAATTCTTAATTTCTAATTAAGAAAATAATAAAAACTATGCTAGACTAATTGTATGTCTGTTTTTCTCTTGCAATCTATAGCCTTAAATGGGGGGATAGGAGTAGAGAAGGTCTGCATTCCTCCTTAAGTGGGTAAGATGAAGTTTTTTAAAAAGAAGGAAGGAAAGGGGGAGTAAAAAGAGGAGAACACTTTATAACATTATCAGCAAACATTAAGATGCAAACAGGCATCCCATTCAAAGAGTTTCAATTATCTGGTGTTTATGAAGGCAGAAACTTTTTCAACTTTTTAAAAAACTAATAATTTATTTATTTTAATTGGAGGCTAATTACTTTACAATATTGTAGTGATTTTTGCCATACATTGAGATGAATCAGCCATGGGTTCCCCATCCTGAACCCTCCTCCCACTTCCCTCCCCATCCCATCCCTCAGGGTCATCCCAGTGCTCCAGCCCTGAGCACCCTGTCTCATGAATCAAACCTGGCCTGACAATCTATTTCACATATGGTAATATACATGTTTCAATGCTGTTCTCTCAAATCATCCCACCCTCGTCTTCTCCCACAGAGTCCAAAAGTACGTTGTTTCCATCTGTGTCTCTTTTGCTGTCTTGCATATAGGGTCATCGTTACCATCTTTCTAAATTCCATATACATACGTTAATATACTGTATTGGTGTTTTTCTTTCTGGCTTACTTCACTCTGTATAATAGGCTCCAGTTTCATCCACCTCATTAGAACTGATTCAAATGCATTTTTTTAATGGCTGAGTAATATTCCATTGTGTATATGTACCACAGCTTTCTTATCCATTCGTCTGCCAATGGACATCTAGGCTGCTTCCATGTCCTGGCTATTATAAACAGTGCTGCGATGAACATTGGGGTACATGTGTCTCTTTCAATTCTGGTTTCCTCGGTGTGTATGCCCAGCAGTGGGACTGCTGGGTCATAAAGCAGTTCTATTTACAGTTTTTTAAGGCATCTCCATACTGTTCTCCATAGTGGCTGTACTAGTTTGCATTCCTACCAACAGTGTTAAGAGGGTTCCCTTTTCTCCACACCCTCTCCAGCATTTATTGTTTGTAGACTTTTTGACAGCAGCCATCCTGACCAGCGTGAGATGGTACCTCATTGTGGCTTTGATTTGCATTTCTCTGATAATGAGTGATGTTGAGCATCTTTTCATGTGTTTGTTAGCCATCTGTATGTCTTCTTTGGAGAAATGTCTGTTTAGTTCTTTGGCCCATGTTTTGATTGGGTCATTTATTGAACTGCAGGAGCTGCTTGTATATTTTTGAGATTAATTCTTTGTCAGTTGCCTCATTTGCTATTATTTTCTCCCATTCTGAAGGCTGTCTTTTCACCTTGCTAATAGTTTCCTTTGATGTGCAGAAGCTTTTAAGGTTAATTAGGTCCCATTTGTTTATTTTTGCTTTTATTTCCATTACTCTGGGAGGTGGTTCATAGAGGATTCTGCTGTGATTTATGTCAAAGGGTGTTTTGCCTATGTTTTCCTCTAGGAGTTTTATAGTTTCTGGTCTTATGTTTAGATCTTTAATCCATTTTGAGTTTATTTTTGTGTATGGTGTTAGAAAGTGTTCTAGTTTCATTCTTTTACAAGTGGTTGACCAGTTTTCCCAGGACCACTTGTTAAAGAGATTGTCTTTTCTCCATTGTGTATTCTTGCCTCCTTTGTCAAATATAAGGTGTCTATAGGTGCGTGGATTTATCTCTGGGCTTTCTATTTTGTTCCACTGATCAATATTTCTGTCTTTGTGCCAGTACCATACTGTCTTGATGACTGTAGCTTTGTAGTATAGTCTGAAGTCAGGCAGGTTGATTCCTCCAGTTCCATTCTTATTTCTCAAGATTGCTTTGGCTATTCAAGGTTTTTTGTATTGCCATACAAATTGTGAAATTATTTGTTCTAATTCTGTGAAAAATACCATTGGTAGCTTGATAGGGATTACATTGAATCTATAGATTGCTTTGGGTAGTATACTCATTTTCACTCTATTGATTTTTCCAATCCATGAACACAGTATATTTCTCCATCTATTTGTGTAATCTTTGATTTCTTTCATCAGTGTTTTATGGTTTTCTATATATAGGGAGTTGGTGATGGACAGGGAGGCCTGGCATGCTGCAATTCTTGGGGTTGCAAAGAGTCGGACATGACTGAGTAACTGAACTGAACTGAACTGATATATAGGTCTTTTGCTTCTTTAGGCAGATTTATTCTTAAGCATTTTATTCTTTTCATTGCAATGTCACTTTTTAAATTTTTTTTATAGAGAATTAAATCACATTAATTGTTGAAATGGTGCTTGCTCTTTTGAATAGCTACCAAATTCTGAAATAATGTGATGAATTTAAGAAATAAATGCTGAATGTTTACTCTCTGACAGATGCTACATAAAACGGGATCTCAAAAACATCTCATGTAATAAATATATATGTTTGGATGGGGTCTTAATAAGAAGTCGATGCTTAAGAACAAGAAAAAGATGAGAGCTGTTCATATCATTAGATACCCTGCTTTGGTTAATTGTATTCTCATATAAGAAATTCATTGTTCAAATCCTTGACATTTATTACTATACTCATGTGTACTTCTTATACAATTATTTTGTCTCTCCAGATAGATTACAAGGTTTTTGAGGGCAAAGACTATGTCTGTTGTAAATGTTCTGGAACTTTTCAACCACTCTGCTTCCTATGGATCTGAAGTGTCCAGAAACTCACAGAAAATGAATTTATTATTTGATTGCATACCTACCCAAAAGCATCTGAGCATAAAGGTAGGACAGAGTGCTTTTTTCTGAGATTTTTATGTTCAATTTCTTCAACTAACTAAGATGAACCTTCTGGGAGCTACTTTTTATCTGGGAGCTACTTTTTAAAGTCATTGGGATTTTCAACAAGTGCCTCTCAAACGGTCGTTTTTAGCCCTTAGTGAATCCATGTTTTCCATTTCAGTCTCCTCCTTGTTTCGTAACTCATGAAGATGGAAAGCACTGTAAACAGCTTACTCTCTCTTCATTTGTTTCTCATTACATGTGTTACACAGAGATCGGTGCTTTGTTTTGTGTTTAATGAGGTGTCTGCAAAATCATCATGGTTTTATATCCTCTATTACAAATTATAAACATGTGATTAGAATATTTCAATTTCTACAAAAGGAAGTCTTATGATGCCATGATGTCTGTTACACACCTCACTTAGCTGGCAGTAACAGAAGTGGGGTTGCAAGTTGGGAGCAATATTTTTACCCCTCTGAGTCATAAAATTTCAGAGCTGGAGAAAAACTAGAACTCAGAAAAACTGTACTGTAAAGCCACTGGTAATAATTGCAATGTGCCTTAGTTAGATAATATATTCTGCCCTTTTAAGGGAGGAAAGTGTTTTTCACCTAGTTTATATTTAATGACTTCCTGTTATAGCTATTGAATTTTAAATGACAAATTTTGTCCTTCAGTTTTCACACTGGATAAAAGGATTTGGCACTTAGCATACATATCTATAACTCAACCAAATTTTAGTGATAAATATTTGATATTTCAGATAACATACTTAATGAGCTCATGGATGATTCAACTAAACTGTGCCATTTTTTCATTTGTGTATGAATTTTATTAACAAGTACAAACTCTGAACACCTCTCCCCTTTTTCCTTTTCTCTCCTGTCCTATCCCCTTCTTCTCTGGAAGCCTTTTAGTGAAGGTGCACATCTGCTGCCATAAACATACAAATTAGCACATCAATGTTTCTGATGAAAAAAAAAAGTGCAATAAGAGAATGTTTTGAAAGCAAGCCAGTTTGTCAGTAAATTATAAGCTTCATTACCATAAAACTCTAACAAATAGAACCCACATCTCATTAACTGAAAGCACAATATGACTGCAGCAATATTCATCTCCCCAAAGAGTGCTTATCCATAGGAAAAAAAAGATAAAAGTTTTGCTTAGAGTTGCCACTAATGACAGCATTAACTTTATTTATTAAAGAATGTCTAAGCATTTTGCAAAATGTACATTTTACCCCCTCCCCTATCCTTTTTTTTCTGATTTAGCACAGTGGCGGGTGATACAGTACAGGAGTTATATGATGGCTAACTTGATTCCACTTTAACATCATTCTAACTATGCTCTACTAAGGATGGAGACCAGATTTTTTTTTTTCCTACAGATACTGCTTCTAACTGTGTATGGCTGGTAACATGTTTCCACAGTACATTTAAGGCCAAAATTCCATAGGGTTCCCCAATGAGTTCATTTCTGTAAAGGTAGAAGGAAAGAAATTAATTTCACCACTATATCCAAAATAGAAACTTACTTTCAAACCTAGAGTGTTCAATAGGTTTTGGAATTGCTTGGGTACCACTAAACCAACTTCTCTGTATATTATCTTGTCATGATTTGGAAACATTCTTTAAAGATGTGCTATTGTGTATGTGATTCTGTATATTTAATACTGTTTTTTAAATTCTCAGAAAGCAAAGTTAGATTTAGTAAAGTTTTCACAAGAGACTAGCAGTTTTAGAGAGGAGAGCTAATCTTAAATAGCTCCAATTGCTAAAGAGTGCCACTTTTGGAAGGAAAATCTAATCCCAAATTAAGTAAGTAATTAGACTGACAGAAGGGAACAGAGAGTAATTAGGAATAAAGACATCGCTAGTATAAGTTGAGTAAGAATGGTTTAGTCAACTATTTAACTATGGACCAAGTTTGTGAAAATAATGTCTTATACTTGCTGGAAAAAACAGGGACAATAAACAGATGAAAGGAGACTGGTGATAATTGTTCAGGCAGGGTGATGCGTGCATGGGAGTTTTCTGTAATATTCTCTTTACCTGTGTGAATGCTTGAAAATTCTCATATTTTAAATTTTAAATAGAGAAGAAAGATTTGAAACTCACATTGCATAAGGAGATCCAACCTTCCTTTTATCTGTTTTCTATTAAGCAAGGAAAACAGGAAAGGCTGAGAGAGAAGCAGTCTTAACAAGGGGAAAAGCTTACTGTGTTTCATAGCAGAGCAAGAGTTGGACCCTGAATGTGCCAGCTATTAGTTTTATGGTCTTGTGCAAATCTCTGAGCTTCTTTCTTCATTTATGAATTGGGGGTGATTATTCATACATCACAAAGTTGTTATGAAGATTAAACGGAATAAGATTTGTGAAAGTAGGATATGCACATAAGTCCTGCATTAATGCTCTCCTCTTTTACCTGGAAGTAAGATTGGTGGGTCAAGCAAAAAAAATTTAATTAAAATACCCTATTTATTTAGAATTTTAGCAAAATAATAATTTTTATATAATGTCCCCTGCAATATTTATCTGCAAGTCAAATAAGACTTGGTGTCCCATATTTGAACTGGCAACCATACACGAAAGGGATACTTCAGCAAGTGAATAGTCTTGCAAAGCTTTGCCATAACAAGCATACTGTACTTCCAGATAAGAGTGCTAGCTATAGCATGAGGGTTAGCACCTAATCGAAGATTTGGCATTGAAAGAACATGAAGAGACTAATGAGAGAGAATTTCAGCGGAGTGAAGACAAATCCAGAAATATGAGCAATTCCAAATCTCCAAGGGCTAAATATTGTTTGAGGTTATCCATGAGTAAAGGGAAGGTGTGAAAAGAAGAAGCATTCAGAAACCTGGGCTCCCAAAGAGGTTACAAAAATAAGAGGTTTCTGACTTCAGGGTAAAAGAGATAAATGTATTTAAGTGAAAATTATTCTCTCTCTGTCTCTTTTTGTCTCTGTGTCTCTGGCTGTCTCTCACACATAACATAGTTTTAACTTCTCTGTTCCTTCTATTATTCAATTACTCATTGTTTTTTTAAAATATATTACTAGATTTCCTATATCCATTCTCCTAAGAATATGTCTATTCATGTTCTTAGCCTTCTTTTGGACTTCTAACAATGAATTTAAAAAAATGAAAGCTCAGCCTTAGAACTATAAAATTGTGTGACTGAAAGCCTCAGTAAGCAATGTCCAAAAAAGATTAGAACACACAGTTTTGTTTATCAAGTAATGGAGTATGATCTCAAGTGAAACTAATACAAATATTTCTCCACTCTCTGTGTAGTATTACTGTTTCTCATGGGGGCCTAGTTAAACAAATCAATCCTTATCTACAGCAAATCAAATCTGTGCATATATTAATTTTAAGTTGGAATTTTAAAAAAGGAAATAAACAAACCCACAGCTGTCTTAAAGCAAGAAGTTCACTTGAAACTCTATACACATTCATGAGCTGATATAGAAATAAAATACACACTGTTTGAAGCTGATATACAAATTTTAAATGCCCATTCGCTCAGTGAATCTGTATTATCAAGTGCTATTGTGTGGAATTTTAGCCTGCCAGTACCCAAACATAAATTTGCTATTTTCTCCATTTGTTTCATGTGATATTTAGATGCTTGCTGCCTTTATGTTTCATATACATGCTTTGTTCCCCCAAATGCTTGCATTTTCCTGCTTTCATAACATTCTAGAAACACCTAGTGGAATGTTTTACAAAAAAATGCACAGTGACCAAAAACTTACTTAGAACTATCAAATAATGTTATATGCCTTCTCTTAAGTTGTCAGATAACATCTATCACAGGAAAGTCAATTTTTGAAACCAGACTCAGACTACAGTGAGGCCAATATGGTGCGCAGGGTGCATGTTCAATGAAACACTCATTCTCAGTTAAAGTTTGACTCTTTTGTGACCCTGAGAGCATGAATATCCTTAAATATTGCACCCAAGCTGCCTCACCCTAGTCTGAAGCTGTCTGTTAAAGTGCCAGCATGTCTATAACAGTATTTGTCTGTTGAAAATGACATTTTTAAAACAAAGAAATAAGATTTCTCCTGAAAATGTAAGAAGAGTGCATCAAAGAACTTTGCCTGACTAAGTCTTGGTGTTCCTCGGACAGATCTCACAGTCATTCCCAAACATCTGCTGACCTTTGCCATCTGCTTTTGGCTTCTTCGCATTGGACTGTTTCCTGATTGCCACCTGCTTGAGCAGCTCGTGCTTCAGGCGTTGTCATCCTTTACCAATTCTTGCTGTTCCTCTGGGACCAAGGGTAAGATAGAAGCAATCCTTTGTATTCTTGAGGCATTGCATTTAAACATATTTTTGGCATTTTTCCTTTTCTCAGATTTTCTCTTCATAGTCAATGTGTTTCACATCTCCAACTTAAATATTGAACAATGCTTATTCATAAATGCTAAAGTGAAGATAATAAAGCAATTATAATTAACATGATGATATTAAACCTGCGATACTACCTGACAAAATCACTGACCCACACGTGCTCATGAAGATGCTGGATTTGCTTCTGTAGTAGAAGGTTAAACACACTTCTTTCTTAACATTCTTTTTATGCAGTGGAGATGCACTCAGTAAAATGGCATAAAACTAATTGTTGTAAACTAAGAATGAAGCTGTGATCTGGCTATTATTACCCTGATGGGGAAAATGTGAGCTGTCATGATGGCATTATGTAATGTTTTTAGTTTTCTCTTCTTTGTACTTTTGACCTTTCCTTTCTTTATGGCAGTATAAGATGATCCAGTCTGATCCTGAACATTTCTTGACCCAGTCTCCATGCAGCTCTATCTTCAAGGGATCCTGGTTCCCTCATTGAAGAATGATCTTAGAAAACAAGATCTGGATACTACATGTGCTCTTTGCTACCAGGGTGTTATTGCTTCTTCTCATGAGGCAGGAAATAGATGGGCCCTAGGCTGAGCAGCTGAATCTGTCTCCTATGGACAGATACTCCAAGACAAAGATAATGATGGGAGCAAGGAGGAGCTGAGTGCTGCTGGGATAAAAGATAAAGAGATCAAGTATTTATCATTCTCAAAGTCAAGGAGACCTCTCAGAGGACACATGAGGAGAAAGTGGGGTCAAAAGGGAGGGGGTGTCACCCCATAAGGAGGGTTGTGAAGCTTCACATAGGCCTCTGCACTGGAATCTGTCTTGGCTAAAAGATGCACGCTCATATTGGAGAGGGACCTAAGACAGGTCAGGTATGTAAAAATATAATTGGGTGAAAGTAAACAGAGACCCAGAAGAACTGCCCTACTTAAATGATTTAACCACCTCTTACTGTGCTCCTCCTCATTAGGGAGGATGTTCATACCTTTTATCTTTGGGCGTGCATCTTGGTCTTGCTTCTATCTTAACTAAACAAACTGTTCCTCTGTGTGCTCTCCCACTTGTTGTGTCTCTAATAATAAATCTGTTTTTACAGTTTTTTTCCTCCTTGAGAAATTCATTTTTCAGTGGCGACAAGAGCGAGGGAAACTTTGCTTCTAACCTCTAGCCCCTGGTGGACTGGTGGCCAAGATTCCTGATTTTCACCTGGGCTACTCAGGTTCAATTTCTAGGCAGGAAAATAAAGTTTATTCAAGCCACTGCACACTACTGTCTCCTCGAGATCATTCAGTTACAAAGTAAAAAGATATATATTTGGATAATAAACAATATGTATACAAATACCTAAATATGCCTTTAAAACTCCACTCATTTCTACAGTTACTTAAGTCTGCAACTTATTTTCTCACCTCCTCCAGTGAGATCATTTCATATATTTGTAATATAGTTACCTGATTTTGTCACTTTCTGCCTTCCACCCTGGGATTTCCTTGACCTCATAAAGGATGTTTTTTAAATATGCATACATTATGTTAACTCCTATGCTTAGAGTTTTGACAAAAAAGTAGTGTCATGAGTTCACACTTACAGTATCATATCCAATAGTTCCTCTATTCTCAATAATTTTCTATGCTTCGCCTATTCAATCTTCTCCTCCCTGCAGGCCTCTGGTAACCACTGATTTTTCTGACTACTGTATGTCATATAATGGGAATCAAAAAGTATGTAGCATTCTTAGACTGGTTCCTTTAACTTAAAAATATGCATTTAGAGTTCATTCTTTTTTTTTTTTACACTCTATTCTCAATTTTAGGTTTATAAGATCATTTTCTCACCATTAAGTAGCTTATAGAGTTTTGTTTATTTTTTCTTTTAATTAAACTAAGGAAATTCCCTTCTATCCTAGTACACCACTGCTCATAGTGCACAAAAACACTAATAGTTTCATTGTTAATTAATTGAAAAACTAACCGTTTAAATTTTTTATATTATGCCAAAGTCCTGGATGGTGTATATACCTATAGGTATATAACAGCACTTTAAGAATATTTTAGGAAAATGATTAGTGTTACTAAATGAACTGGGCTTCCCTGGTAGCTCAGCTGGTAAAGAATCTGCCTGCAATGCAGGAGACCCTGGCTCAATTCCAGGGTGGGGAAGTTCCCCTGGAGAAGGGCCAGGCTACCCACTCCAGTATTCTTGGGCTTCCCTGGTGGCTCAGCTGGTAAAGAATCCACCTGCAATGTGGGAGATTTGAGTTCGATCCCTGGGTTGGGAAGATCCCCTGGAGAAGGGAAAGGCTACCCACTTCAGTATTCTTGCCTGGAGAATTCCATGGACTCTATAGTCCATGGGGTCGCAAAAAGTCGTTCAGACTTTCACTTTCACTTTTCTCTATTCTATGTTGAAACTTTATCAAGAACAGATATTGGATTTGTTCAAATGCTTTTTCTGTGTCAGTTATATGATTACATGATTCTTAAATGCATTGATGTGTTGAATTACATTGATTGATGTTGAAATGTTGAAACAAACTTAAAAAAAAAAAAACCTCTAGTAAATCCTAATAAGCATGGTGCAAAATTATTTGTGGACATGCTGGATTTGATTTCCTAATAATTTGCTGAAGATTTTTGCATCTATGCTCATGATAAGTAGCAGTCTATGCATTTTATTTATGTGGTTTATTACAGGTAACGTCCGCCTCATACATCAAGTGAGTTAGGAAATGTTCCCTCTCCTTGTATCATCTGGAAGAGATTGTGGGAAATTGTTATTATTTCTTTCATAGTATTTGGTAGAATTGCTCAGTGAAACTGTCTAAGATGAAGGCTTTCTTTTGTGGTAATTTATTCATTTTTGATTCAAGTTTCTAATGGATATATGCCTGTTTAAATTATCAATTTTTTCCTTGTGAGCATTGGTAGTTTGTGTCTTTCAAAGAGTAGTTTCAAAGGTTAATTTCATCAAATTATAAAACTAGTGAGCATAGACATGTACATAGTACTTTTATTTTAATTTTAAGGTATTAGTAATGACTTTATTTTTGATATTATTGTTCTGTGACTACTTTTCTTCTGGGTTAGCTTGGCTAGAGGTTTATCAATTATATTGATCTTTTCAAAGTAGCAGCATTTATTTTCATTGATTTCCTCTATCATGTTCCTGCTTTCAATGTTATTGAAATTCTACAATTTTTATTGTTTCTTTCCTTCTGATTGCTCTAATCTTTAATTCTTCTTATTTCTCTTGCCTCCTAAGGTACAAGATAAGTTTATTGATCTTAGATCAGTCTTCTTTACTAATATATGCATTCAATGCTATGACTTCATGTGTAAGCACTGCTTTAGCTGCATCCTGCAACTTTTGATGTTATGTTTTCATTTAGTTCAAATTATTATTATTTTTATATTGAAGTATAGTTGTTTACAAGGTTGTGTTCATTTCAAGTACACTAGCTAAAATTATTTTCAATTTCTCCTGAGACATTATTTGATACATATTTCATTTGTTAAATTGATTGAAATATTGAAGTAATGTGTTTAATTTTAAAAATTAAAATATCTGGCAGTATTCTTTTTATGTTTCTGTTATCAATTTATCATTTAATTCTGATATACTCTGAGGACTTTGTGTGATTCATATTCTCTAAAATTTGTTAAAATGAGTATTATGACACAGTACGTGATCTTTCTAAATGTTTCTTGTGAGCTTAAAAAGAATCTTTATTATGCTATTGTTAGTTGGAGTATACTGTGCGTGTGTGTGTGTGTGTTTGTGTGTGCGCGCGCGCGCGCGCATGCTCAGATGCTCAGTCGTGTCTGACTCTTTGCAACTCCATGGACTGGATCCCACTAGGCTTCTCTGTCCATGAGATTTTCCAGGCAAGAATCCTAGAGTGGGTTGCCATTTCCTACTCCGCGGGATCTTCCTGACCCAAGGATTGAACTCACATCTATTGTGTCTCCAGTATTGGCAGGTGGATTCTTTTCAGGTCATCTGTATGCTTACTGATGTTATGCTTGCTTGATTTATCAGTTACTGAAAGAGTGCTGCTTAAGTGCCCCACTATAACAATTAATTTGTCTATTTTTTATTGCAGTTTATGAATTTTTCTTCATATATTTTGATGCTCTGTTAGATGTGTACACATTATGGCTTGCTATTTGGGGGCAAGTTGACCCCTTATCATCATGTAATTCCATCTTTATCCTTAATAATTTTATTTTTTGTTAAGTGTACTTTGTTTGAAATTAATATAAGGAGCCTAATTTCTTTCATTTATTGTTACCACTATACATGACATGAGCCTTCCTCTCTTTTCATCCAAAAGCAATTTCAATTCTATACTAAAATAAACTCACATATATACATACACAGGCTTTGTACAACAATGTTCATAACACATTTATTAATAATAGCCCCCAGATGGAAGCAACACCAAGGTCCATCAACAGGAGAATTGATTAACAACACATGTTACTTCCATATTATGAGAAACTATTCAGCAATAAAAATGAATGTACTAATAAAATGAGCATTAGTTTGGATAAGTCTTAAAAACAAAGAAGTTAGGCATAAAGGCGTGCATACCTAATGATTACATTTAAATAATATTTTAGTGATGGCAAAGTGGTCTTCAATGATAGAAATTAGAAAGCAGCTGCCTCTGAGTGGAGGGAGAATAAGCTGGAAAGGGACATGAAAGAAACTTCTGGAATGATGAAAATGGTCCTCTACATTTTGTTTTAGATGGTGATTACATAGATGTATACAACTGTCAAAACATCAAATGGAATGCTAAAGATGTATTTTAAGATCTCAATAAAAAGTTCAGCTTCTGTAAATATATTTGTGCATTTTCTAAATGTGAAAGGTAAATAGTGAATTAAGCATGCTGTAAGACAAAAAAGAAAGAGAAAGAACAAAAGAGAATTTAAAAATGAAAAGAGAAAGAGTTAAACTGTTTCTCATGTAGGATATTAGTTGAAGAATCAAGTAAGCAGTTTGTCAAACAGTAGATAGACATATTTTTGGTGGGATGACTAGAAAATAATATTTTAATTTCTTGTTCATCTGTGAGAGAAATATGAATCTTTTGCCTGAGTTTGTTCAGAGAGTTCACAAGAGTTAACTTACTGTCATTCATCAGGTCTTACCCATCAGAATGCACTATTTAGCAGTTTTATTGGCAAAAGATTATTCACTAAGTACTATATTAAGCTTAAGTGTGTTCATCAAAAGTTTTATATGGGGAGATTATGGGTAGCACTTCGATAATAATTAACTGTTTGTCTTTTCTCTCTTGATAATAGAGAGACACATATCTTTTTAGTTCAGTCCATTCAGGCTGTTATAACAAAATACTGTAGATTATGTGGCTCATAAACAGCAAACTTTTACTTCTCACAGTTTTGGAGGCTGGAAGTCCAAAAGCAAGGTGCTGAGTGTGATGGAGTTCTGATGAGGCTGCTCCATTAAGTTGAAGACTGCCAAGTTTTCACTATGTCCTCGCATGGTGTAAAGGATGAGCTAGATCTCTGAGATCTCTTTTATAAGGGCACTAATCCCTCTCATGATGACCTAATCACTTTCCAAAGATCCCACCTTCTAATACCATTACCATGGGTGTTAGGTCTTCAGCATATGAATTAGGGAGGGACATAAACATTTATATAGTAACACTTTCTCACTTTGGAGACAGAACTAAAGTCCAAATCTATCAATAAGCTATATTAAAGATGTTAATGGACTAGGTAACAGGCTTACAACAAACATGGTCTGAATAGCAGTATACCTAATTTCATCTAATAATGAACCCTATGAATTCTGAATTCAGCTTCTAGAATCATAAAAACAGAAAGATGACTATATTAAATTCTTTCATTTTATAGATAGGGAAATCAAGTTTAGAGGGATAAAATGGCTCATCCCAATTTACATGAAAGAGTTAGTAGCATAATTAAGACTAGAACATACTCCCTCATCTCTAAGTCCATTTTTTCTGATCAATTTTTGATATAACTCAAATTGGCATACTGCCTTTTTCACATAGTGCATTTTATAAAGTTTCCTTGGTGGTTCAATCAGTAGTCTGCCTGCAATGCAGGAGACCTGGTTTCAAACCTGGGTTGGGAAGACCCCTTGCAGAAGGAAATGGTAACCCACTCCAGTATTCTTGCCTGGATACACCGAGTGATGACTTAATGTTGAGAAACCGATTATGATTGATTAGAGAGAAGGAAGAGTAGCTCACCTTTGTTGAGGGGAAAACAAGAGCAGAAAAACATAAAAAGTTTCAATAGAATAAAATAGTAAGAAATTAAGCATAATGAAATCCTTCCAACTAGATCAGTTTAGATTCTAACCCAGTCTCATCACTATGTCTGAATGATCATTACTTTTCAGTCTAGAAAATGATCTATATCCCCAATAAGAAACATTCAAAAGAGAAAGATAATGTCAATTTATAAGAAAACAAATTCTTCAACTCCATTTTGTAATCTTTGTACCTTGTAAGAATCCTTATTTTGGTAGATAATTTTCTCTGATTTTTTAAACTTTATATTCTCTATTTCATACTATTCATTTCTTTAGGATTGGGACATAAAGGTGTGGTAGCTGTGTTACTAAATGCTCTAAAATGTTCTAAGGTGTTCTCCTCAAGATATCCACCCACAGTTGTTGATAGCTAACACTCCCAAATTCTCAATAACAAAAACAAATGCTATTCTCATAGCTATATTAATTACATTAATCTGGGAACCCTCTTCCTAAATGATATAACAAGTATATTGAATTATTATTATTTACCAGGCACAGTGCTAGGTATTTTACAAGCATTATTTTATTTAATTCTCACAACAATCTCATAAAGTTAGCAAGATTATTATCCTTATTTTATAGGTGAAGAAGCTGACATTCAAGGAAGATAAATAACCTAGCTAAGGGCACATAGGTAATTCCTGAGCCATTACTCTTAACCATTACGTTCAGACATGGCAAGTGAAAATTTCAACAGCTTCCTACCTAGATAAATTAGAACATTTCTGCTTTTATCTTTTGCTTGCTAGAATATTAATTACAACTGGTAATTCCCATGATTCTAATCATTTAGTTAAAGGTGTTCTTCTTTTCTACTTGCCTCTTTTAAAAAGGGAAGAATTCATAAGTAGCATTAAAAAGGGGATTGGAAATACCAAATGTTATCTAAAATCACATCTAGAATTCACAATTAGTAAAACAACATCACAGTATTAGCTGGAGTTCCATCATAAACAAAATGTCAATAGGTCAGAAATTGGAAAAATTAGGTGGTTATAAATTGCTTCCTCATAGTACTTGTCATCAGTTTGACCTTCTGGCAGTTGTCAGTTCTCTCTTTGTGATTCAGTAGCTTTTACAGAGTTGTTTTAAGTTTCAGAATAAAACAAAACATATAAACAACAGAATAAACATTTATGGAGCTTGGCCTTTGACCAGACATTATTTTTTGTCTCCTGCAAAAGTCTCAGAAGATAGACATTTGACATTTTCTCTTTGAGTAGAGGCTGCTTTCCTCTGTGCTTCTTCTTATCATTTTCTCTCACTACTTTCTATATCCTATCTGATCTTACACATAACAGAAAGCAAAAGATAGGTGCATATTTAGAACAGAAGGGTTAGAACAAAGCGAGAGCTTTACAACTGAATATCACCTTTCATTCACCTTTCATCTTCTTCCTTCTCATCATTTCCTTCTCTTGCACTTGCACATGATGTAGTATGAGCTATTTAAAAAGTCAGTGGCACCTTTTTCAAAATAATCTTCAATAGATGTGTGTGCAGGAGTGAGCAGTTCCAGAGACTTTGGTTAAAAGCATGTTTTCGGCAAAAATGACAATAGATTTGTGTTCTTTGACTTGCAAGCATGGAAGGTCTTTATCAGCAGACTTTGTAGTTCTGGAGAATGCAGTTATAGCCCAATAATAGTATACCATACATTATTTCACATTCTCCAAAGAAGAATTCTTAAGATGTCTTTTGTTTAGTCCAATAATAATCTTGGCATAATCTCCTTTAGTATGTTTAACTTTTTAGACACTAAGTGTTTAGTTTTTATTTCACATCACTGCTTCTGGTTTCTGAAATTAACTAAGTATGTATGTAAAACATATACCTAACAACAAACCAACCAATGGTGAGGTACTTAACCAAAGATAGGTGCCCTTTAACTATTTGACAGATATATGGAATATATCTATGCTTATGTTAATTCATGTATTAAGCTCACAGGGATGAAATGTAATGGCACACTTGCTTAAAAAATTCTCTTTGCTCCTTTTAAGTTTCGAAGACTATAGCATCGGTTTTGTCACCAGGTAATTGCTATGCAATGAATTTATATATAAATTACATTCAGTTCAGTTCAGTTCAGTTCAGTTGCTCAGTCATGTCCAACTCTTTGTGACCCCATGAATAGCCGCATGCCAGGCCTCCCTGTCCATCATCAACTCCGAAGTTACCCAAACTCATGTCCATTGAGTCGGTGATGCCATCCAACCATCTCATCCTCTGTTGTCCCCTTCTCCTCTCACCCTCAACCTTTCCCAGCATCAGGGTCTTTTCAAATGAGTCAGCTCTTATAAATTACATTACATTCCCCCAAATCTTTAATTTTGCACTGTAATATTTTTTTATAACAGAAAGTTGAGTAGCATCATCTATGAATTCACCTAAGCCACCAGGAAGAAAAGGCTTTGCTAATGTAGATCACATCTTAGCTTGGATTTGAAAGGTAGTTCAGAGTAGAAAATGTAGCTTCTGTTAGCAAATAATAGGGTGTTTGACATAATGAATACTGAGAACCCTATACTGGTGATTCCAAATCTCTCTCCTGTGAGTGATCCAAAGCATAAGACTAAACAAATATAATTAGGTTTTGCTGAGTAAAGTTATTATTTGTTTAAATGTTGTAATCTTCTTACTAAATATAATCTGAAACTTAATTTGATGACAAGTAGTAAATATTGAAAAGCAGTGTGAATTTTCATAAAATGTATCTGGTATGCAACCCCCTTTGATATTTTTTATATTTTCATAATTAAAACTTACTTCCCCTACTGTTTCCCCAAGTCTCCTAAAATCACAGTGAAAATTTCTTAGAAATACAAGGTGGACACAGCAGAAAATTAAACTTGTTGTTATTTTAATCTTATAGAAATCAAACAATTGTGTGATAGAATGCATAGTAGATGCATACAAAGAAATTGTCTTCTTTTAACTGGGTAGCCAAGATCTTTGGGAAAATCTTTCTAGAACATTCACAACAAAGCTGAAAGGATCTAAATATAGTAATGGAGGATATTTTTATCTCCAGTATAAGTCTGATGAATTTAGTAAAAACAGGAACAACTGCTTTTATGTACTGCTGATATAATATAAAATGTCATCAGAGGAGAATTTAAAGCAAATTGCAAGTCACTGTCAGCACTGAATAGAGAAAAGACTTTGGTTTCTTTCCAGAGCAGTTGGAAAACCTCCCAGTGGTCCTACACAGCTGTAAGCGCAAGCAATCCAGCAACTGGACATTCCATATGTAATGTTAGCTGAAGCTCCCTAGAGGCACTTGAGTCTCAGTACATAGCCTTCAGTCCAAAATAATCTGACCAGTTAAAAATACATAAAACAGAGTCCCCCCCACACACACAAAAAAGGGAAGAAGAAAACAACCAAACAAAAAATACCCAGAGGCATATAAAAATGAGGTGGCTACACAGAGTGAAAACAAAAGGAAAATATGATTTTGAAGCCATGCAATGGTAACAATTCTCTATATGGTCTTAGCCAAAGGACAAAGGTGAGTAAAAGGTCTGTGACAATTATCTGGGTTAATTTCACTGGAAAAACAACTCCTTAATTTCTAAGACCCTGAGGCAAAGGTTTCAGCTTATTTTAAGCTCCAATAGTCTGGATATTACTTTAGATCTCTGAGATATTTTTGTTTTAGAATAATGTTGCTACTTAGTAAAATCACATTCTTTAAAAAAAAAAAAATCAGAAAGATAAGGAGTGAAAACAAAAATCCCCTGAAATTCTATCTGTAGTAGGTTTCAGGAATGAATTTGATTTGGGAGCCTTTTTTTCCCATTCAAATCTCATTCATCCCTCAAAGTAGAGCTGTGGTTCTACCTCTTCTGAGCCCACTGTGATTAGACTGTTTACCTCTCACACATCTTTGCTTTTGATTAAGTTCTAAAAAAAAATAATGGAAACATTCCACAGTTAGATATTCACCTGTTACAATTTACTTTTATTTTCCCTAAATGACAATAAGCTGCTCGAGTCAGAACATATTTGTATCTCATTTACAGTAGCTTATATAGTATTGTTAATACAGGAGACATTCAATGAGTCAAGTATTTTTAACTTGTTTTGTACTAATTTCTATCTGAAGGATTTATCAGAAGAGACCAAAAAAAGAATCTGAATCTTTTAATCAGGTTTGCAATTTCCTTGAGGCTTGGTAGCAACTTCATCATTTATATTGACTGATGCACATTTTAAAACTTTGGTTAAATAGGACATAAATCCTAAAACCTTTTGGTCTAGTACCACTTAATACTCTTAAAAACTATTCAGGACTCCAAAGAGATTTTGTTTGGGTGGGTTAAATCTACCAGTAATTACCATATTAGAAATTAAAACTGAAGAAGTTTTAAAACACAGGATATAGAAGCACATATTTCATTAATCTCAAAGGAATGACATCACGTATCATGCAGCCTTTGGAAAACTCCACTGTACACTCGTGAGAGAATGAGAGTGAAAAAAGCAGATAATGTCTTCATATAATGATGAAAGGGCTTCCTATGTAGCACTGGTGGTAAAGAACTTGCCTGCAGTGCAGGAGATGTAAGAGATGCAGGTTCGATCCCTAGGTCAGGAAGATCACCTGGATGAAGGCATGGCAACCCACTCCAGTATTCTTGTCTGGTGAATCCCATGGGCAGATGAGTTCATAGGGAAGAGTCAGACATGACTGAAATGACTTAATACAGCACACGCACACATAATGATGAAAATATTTTGACCTCGTGGACTTTGGGGAAGGATCTTGGGGACCTCAATTTTCCCCAGACCACCCTTTCAGAACTGCTGCTCTAGATGAACTAAACTCAACACATTTGTTTGAAACTAATCGTAGTATTTGATGGTTTATGAATCAAAAAGGAACTGAAGGCATAGGGTATGGTCAAAAGGGTATTTTGCTCAAGTGCTCCTGTAGGCAGTTGGTTAGACCTAGAAGATACGAGTATCCACTTGAAGGCTGGATTTGCCCTTAAAAAGCTAGACTTCAAGGTTAAAAGGCCATCTAGTCAGTATTTCTCTATTGTGATCCAAAGACCTCCACATCAGAATCATTAAGGATCTAAACTGCAGATAACTGGACCTCACTACAGATCAACTGAATCAGAATCCTAGAGGTGGAGACTGGAAACTTGCTATTTTAATAAGATCCCCAGATGAATCTGTTACTCAATAAAATTTAGAAACCACAGACAAATAAGTCCACAGGTCACCCAGAATATGCAACAACCCATACTTCCACTGGCTCTGGTTCGGCCATTTGCAGAATCACCCAGTACCTCTGGAAGGACTCATTACTTTGATTCAGATACTACTATCGGGCTGTAGAAACTTTAATACCTGAGTGAGATCCTTCCATTATTTTTTAGTAATCTTAGAAGAGACACTTTCCCATTACCTGGCCCTCCAGAATCGGATCTTTTTTCCTAATGGACTCTCCCCCTAAGAAGAGTATCCACATATCAGTACATTTCTTTGAAATCTGGAAGTGGAGGATCTGAAATACTTCAAAAATAAAGGCAAATAGATAGCTCCTGAGCGCTTGTGATTAACCAGGATCTTTGAACACACACTTATATTGGCAACAGGCAGACATCATAATTCGGGCAAGATTTTAAAATGGTATCTAGAGATGGACTTCATTATTATTTTGATTTTGAGTTTCATCAGCAAATTTTCCTGCACACTGAATTATAATCAGTCTATGAAAATTTTACATTTTCTCCAGCAGGCTCTTTATTTGACCACTTGAGGGGTGTGTGTGTGTGTGTGGCTGTGGTAGGGGTGAGGGTGGGGTGCAACTACTAGAGTGGGGGAAAAAAGTGAATTTTTTGTCTAAAGTAGTAAATCGCTCAGAGAATCAATCAATCAAATCTGCACTATCAGGAAACCAAACAACCTTCTTTTTGTTAAGACTTTTCATTCTAATCATCACAGGGGCTTTCAATGGCTCCTGCTGTGCAATACAAGATTCTGAAGTCCAATTAAACATATAGTCAAATACAAAAATGAAGACTCTTTATTCTAACACAGCTACTGCATTAAATACAACAATGCGTGAGATTCATGTATCATCAATTGAAAAGTTTAAAGCATTATACACTGCGGAGATTTTTTTTTTTAATTGTGGTTAATCCTCTCCACCTTAATGATTCAGGAAATGAAAAATGGCCTTACGGGTAGATGAAATAGGTGATTATTTACACAGTGATATTTAAAATGTGTCCCCAGAGTCTTCTTTCCCTGAAATATCACCCATGGTTATATTAGCCTACATACGTAAAGTGATTTGGGGCTTCCCAGGTGGTGCTAGTGGTAAGGAACCCCATGCCAAAGACATGAGAGATGTAGGTTTGATCCCTGGGACGGGAAGATTCCCTGGAGGAGGGCATGCAACCCACTATAGTATTGTTGCCTGGAGAATCCCATGGATAGAGGAGCCTGGCAGGCTACAGTCCATAGGATCACACAGAGTCAGTCAGACACGACTGAAGTGACTTAGCATTCACAGATGTAAAGTGATTTATACATTTCAAAACAATTTCATATAATTATCAAATTAATTTTCTCAACAGCCCTGAAATAGCTAAGAGGTCTCATCATCCTCATTTTACATATGTGAAAACTGAGTCAAATATGCACAAAGAAAGAGATTATATTTTAGTCACTTAGTTTGTAACAGTTACTTTTCACACCTGATTTAATATAATTCTCTCTATAATCCCACTTTACAAATGAGGAGAATGAGGTTCAGAGAAGTTAAGCAACCTGCCCAAGGTCACAAAGCCAATAAGTAGCAAAGCTGAGATTTCAACCCAAGTCTGTGTTCCTCTGATTTCAGAGCCAAAGCCTTTCACAGGTTGGCACATATGATTCATTTTTAATAAAGCTTGATAAAATGTTTTCAGCATGGATTTACATAGTCTTAATTATAAGCAGAAAGAAATTAATCTAAAATAGCTTTTGCTTTTTAAACCGAGTACTCAAGAAATTAAGTATGCCTTCAATTTGTTTGCATATATATTTATGTGTGTGTATTTATAAACTTATGGTCTAATGGGTTACTGCAAAGCAACGTTTTTCATTAACTTTCCTCATTTTACTTATTAGTCCATGTTTATATCTTAAATTTATAATATATACCAAGGTGAACATAAAATGCATTAATTTTATTTTTAAGCAATATATTTTCCTAATTCATAAAGGTATTCTCCAGAGTTATCATTAATAATAGCTCACTTGTACAACTCTACCCTCCCAACACCCCACTTCACTCAACACACACACACCCACCCACCCCATACACGCACACAATTACTCTATGTTTTCACACTTGGTCCAATACTAGAAACCGGATGACTTAACCATGATTATAAGCTCAGTCCCACCACACCTTATTGCCATAGAAATAGTATGAGTAGCCCTATATCTGCAATTTGAGAACTCAAAATCAATATAATTTTAACACTGGTAATACTATTAAAATGAATTCATTAGTAATAGTCACTCAGTGCTGTCCTATAGCTAAGTTCTTTTCTCTGTCACCAACCTCAATCGCTCCATGAAAGGCTTTTCAGTCGTCATCCTTCTGCTGAACTACCAGCAGATACGTAATCTTCGATCATTTGCTGCATTTCTGCATGGACTGCATTTCTGAGATGTATTGCAATTTGGATGATTTCTTCATTGTGGAACTATATTAGGATGGATGTCAGTACGTATATCTGTTAAATAAACTAAACTCTGATCCAGTACACATGTTTTGATCTGAGCCACTTATGTGATGCACATACAACTATAGTCCTGAGGCTGTGTGGTTGAATGAAAGAAAGAGGGGTTCTGGTGTCAGCTTGCCTGTGTCTCAATATTGTCTGCTGTTTACTAGCTTTGTTGTTGTTGTTGTTGCTGTTCAGCTGCGTCTGACTCCTTGGGATGGACTACAGCACACCTGGCTCCTCTGTCCTTCACCATCTCCCGGACCTTGGAAACAACTGCTTTAATTTCTCCAGCTGTCTTTATCCTCATCTATAAAATGGATACGATAATAGTAACTGTCTTAAAAATTTGTTGTGACTATTAAATGAGACAAAATATATCAAATATCTGGCACAGAGTAAGTAGTAAAAAAATCTGTTTCCTTTTCCTTCCTCATATTTTCTCATCTGGCATGCCCCACTGTTACTTAATTTCTAATTCTGACTCTCAGGATATCAAGAAAAATTAGAGTGATCTATGTTGAAGGAATTTCTGATAGCTTCTGATTTCTACAAGACAATAACTTGTTTTGGAGTCATTGCCATAAATGACGTGTTTTAAAACAATTTTTTTTAGAAGTCTGGAGCAAAGAACTTGGAAAAAGCAATAATAGCCTATTGATCTTCATACAAATAGGTCCAACAGTGAAGCATGCATTGTCAGTTGCTTTTGCCAGTATGGGTAGTGACATAATCTCATTATCACCTGTTCACCCTTGTCACTTACCACACAGAGTTTGCAGGACAGCTGGTGGCAGAGAGGACAGGAGTACTGCTTATAGTTATGCAACTGAATAATTCTGTCTGGCCCATTCTAGGGTAGTGCCATGCCTTCATTAATCTCATGCTTATTAATACACTGAATTAAATAGCAACAGATCCCTAAAAGTATCTGGTCTATCTTCTTGAAGTACTTTTAGACATCGTAAACTGAGAGCTTTCCACAGGCATAGCTACATTATATTTTGAAAGGGAGTTCATGGATGGCATCTTTTGACAACTGTCTCCCCAGAGATCAGCATGACAATCTCTTCATCACCTCCTTATTAGTCTGATAGAAAAAGAGAAAATCATCCTTATGTTTCCATCTCCTGGATTCTTTTTCTAGCGAGAGAGAAATGATGAATTTTAAATGATACTCTGTCTGCACTTACACATCGGTGAAATTTCTTTGAAAAACAACCAGCAACGTCATTTTGGCAGGACAACCACATTTTTAATGACCTCATAATTGCTAGGCAGAAGTAAATATATCCTTGTATGGTTCTCACTTAGCATTTCAATAAAGTCCTCAAAATCTTTTGAGAGATATGTGAGTAATATCTAGAGTTGTCTCATGAAATCAGAGGCGATGGGTAATGAAAGGCATTTAGAGCTTAGCCACTTTCACAACTAAGTTACTTTCTGGCAAATCTTCAACTTTCATTACCCATTTTTCCCTCCCCAAAACGGTTATTTAAAAAAACCAAATATGTATGTATGTACTGGAGTAGGTTGCCATTTCCTTCTCCAGGGTATCTTCCCGACCCGGGGATCGAACCCAGGTCTCCTTCATTGCAGGCAGACACTTTACCCTCTGAGCCACCAGGGGAGCCTATATATATATATATATATATATATATATATATATATATACACACACACACACATATATATACAAATATACATACATACACTTTGTTATTTCATTCTCAGAGCTCAGTGGATAACTAAAGTAGCCTAACAGCTTTGTGTCAAAGAGTAAGTTTTGAGATGATTCCTATTTTTCCTTTATAAAACCTGAGTGCCTTCAAATATTCCCTGCTGGTACAACTTTACTAATTATCTGGATGATCTTACTATCTTTAGAGGGTCCAATTGGCTCTTTATATTTATATTTCTGCCAAATATGAGCCCAGTTTGGATTAAAACTCTAAACTACAAAATTCCAAATTTTCCCTTTCATTCCTACTTCCATGCCTGTTCTTGGCATGGAATACCATCTCCTCCTCTGCCCTTGTATAATGTACCCACCCTTCAAAACACAACTCAAGCCCCAATACCACATGAACTATTTCACAACTACTTTCACCTAAAATTAGTTTCTTCTTCTGAATTTCCATTGTGGAAAATGACAGCTAATAGTCTGTGTCTATTCTTTTTTTATTGCATTCTTCTTATATAGATGTTTTTCTCTCTCCACAGAAAGTTTGAATATTCCTTGAAGTCACTACCAATTTAGTATTTAACTTTTGTTGTATAATCCACAGTAAACCAAATAGTGAATGCATGCAGAAGGTATTCAATAAACATTCATTTTATAAAAGCAAATAAGTTGCAAGGCAAAAATCTGAGCTAGAATCCATAAATATATAATACCTATTATGGTTTTGACAATTCTAAGGTGCCATTAGCTTTATCACTATGCCCAGCTATTTGGCGTCTATATTACATTTCATTCTCATGTAATCCAATTAAGGTGATATTTTACTAAATAGGCATTTTTAGGTAAAAACAGCCAATGATTGCAATATTTTGATAATCATAAAAAGATTTCCTGTGAATTCCTTGTTATTATTCAGAAAAAAATGCAAGCTCTCAAACATAAGCTATATAAATATGACTTACCAACTATTAGCAGGCATTAACCCAAGTTTCATTACTCCCACTGATCTGGGAAGTGTTAAAAGGGCTTTAACGCTCTATCATAATTATATTGCTAATAATAAGTTTTCTTTTATATAAGGACAAGGAAACAATAAGCTAAAGAAAAACAGAAACAGAATCTGGGGAATTGAGCTTTCTTAACAGTGAACCATGCTAGGCAAGTGAACAGATTCCTCTGGGAGAAGTTTTGGAAACATGCTGCTTTCATCTTTCAATGAGATAAAGAAAACTCAATAGTGTATAGACAGGGACAAGGTGCCCTGGCAGGAAGCTGTGGACTTAGAGACTCAAAATTTCTATTATGAATTTGTTGCTTCCTAGAAGTGACTGTTAGTAGCAGTGCATACATACACACGCATGCACACATACATTCCACAGATAATTGAAACATATGCACGCACAGACACACATATATATGTGTTATTGTTGGAATGCAGCAGCATATACAACAGATTCTGATATTTGGAATAAAGACACTTATTTTAAGATCTTTGAAGTCTAGTTAGAACAGCACAAATCTTAGGTGAATTTAAGTAAGTGGGCCAAGTTTGGGGCTTTATCTTAAAGCAAGATTAGTACTTTTAGATGAGGGGAAGGTCATCATAATTTCAGAGCAATTAATCTGTAGATCATTGGCAGAAAATAAAAGCTGAGAAAATATACTTGCTTAAGGTAGGAAAGGGGATGAAATTTAGGCCAGAAGAACAGAAAGTACATTATGCAAAAAAAGTTATAAGGCAAAAATCTGAGCTAATATTTGTAAATTGATGCTATCTGTTATGACTTTTATCTCCCCTTTCATTTGCAGACAAGTTTCCAGAGCTCTATTCTGGGAAATATGTCTATACATACACACAAACACACACATACACCATACTGAGCCAATAAACTGAAAGGTAGGATGAAGGGAATAACTGAAAAGCCTATACGATTCTTAGAGGAATTTTTTATAGCGTTTCTCTTGTTTCATCTTCACAAGAAAACTCAAATTGCAAAGCAATTTATCCCCCCCACCCTCCATTCTCCTCCAAGTTAATAGTGGAAATTTAAATTACAAGATTAGACATGGTACTCTACTCAGTGCTTGTCATTTCAACCTGGAAGAAGAGATGTGATGACTACCTTTTCTAAATAAAGCTTCAGAAAGAATTCTTAACAAAAGGCCATGCCACCACGAGTCTTCTAAAATCATCTTGCAATGTGTTTCCATCTGGGCTGCAACAGGGTTAAAGCAGGGAATGCCCTTAAGTTCATCTACTACTGTGTGAAAAGGAATCATACATTTAGCTTTAGAGGAGTGTCACAGACTTCTCCCCTCCTCCTCTTCCCATCTCCCTTTCTCCCTCCCTTCCCTAGCAATTGGTAACCTCAGAAAGAGGACTCCAAATCTAGAAAGAACCAGTTGGTTCCCAGCTTCATTCGACCTGCCAAGCTGCTCTAAGGAAGAAGCACCAGTCATTTCTCCAGACTGAGCTGGTCTGGGTGGGCATTCAGCTGGTTTTCTCCATCACCTCAAGAAGGCTTTCCTGATCAAATTCCTCCATGGCTTGCATTGAAAATGTGTAAGTACAAAACTGAGCGCAACTGTTTAATTTGAAGTCAAAAGGCAGTTTGAATTGTTTTCCTGTGTTAAGAGTGACAGGGCCAAGTGGGTTGCCTGGGATGTAGAAAGGGATCCCAGACAAAAGCGTGAAAGATATAAATTCAGGCACTAAGAACACTGGAGTTTTAAATGTAATTTTGAAACAAAAAATTGCAAATCCTTAGTCTAAAGTTTGGTGTTTAAATATAAGGAAATTCTTACTCTGGGGTGTGGTGTGGGTTGAATTAAAGAAAATTTTAACACAAGATGGTATAAATGTTGAATGATGCTTCATGAAAGAGAAACAAACGGAAGTGTCTGTTAACACAACTAAGCTTTCTTAGACTTATGTGGAAGGAAAAAAAAAAAAGTTTTCCCTCATAGGACTTTCCAGAGCACTCCTGTCAGAATCTAAATGATAGGTTTTAGTGGATCATATATCCTGCTTTGACGGAAAGGACTGGTGTTTTCTCAGCTTCCTGGTGTTTATCCAACCTTGAGGAGGTGGGAATATAGGGAACGGGGTGGAGCCACAGGTCAGCCATAAAGGGAAACCCCAAAGCCTGAATCTCAAGAGGCCGCCTGATGAAGGGCAAGTAAATTGAACAAGTGTTTGCTGACTACACCAGGGAGGAGATCAGGCTCTCCCTTTCCCACAGTATATTTCATTCCAGCGAGTTCGATCCATCACGTATTTCAGATATTTTCTGGTCACCACATTGTCATTTTTATTAACTGATTGATTTCTGTTTTGGCAAGCCTTGGAGGGCACGCCCCTTCACCCACAGCAGTAGCTGCAGCTGAAAACGGGAACCGGGAGCCGAGGCCCAGACTGCCCTTCCAGTGCCCGAAGGATGATGCAGGGTCCTGGGGCCACCCTCGAGTCCCGCTGAGACCGCCCTTCAAGGTGCTGAGCGATCTGGCAAGAGACCGACTGGAGCGCCCCTCGGAGAGAACAGGATCTTGCATTCCTGTCGATGGCTCGAGAGCTCTCAAACCCCCGTATGGGCCACCACCTGCTGTTGCGGAAGAGCCCCTAGCAACAGGAGAAGTAAATAGCTCTGAGGGGCCGGCAGGCTGGAGGCAGAGAGGGCAAGATTCTATTAACAAAGTGTCCCAGGAATTCTCTGGCAGCCCTCCCGCACTGATGGTGGGGGGAACAAAGGTCAGCAATGGGGGCACTGAGAGAGGTGGCAGCAATGCAGGGTTATATGTGGCTTTGCCACGGGGTCAAGGATTCTTTCCATCCAGGGGCCCTCAAGTAAGAGGCCCTACACACATCTCGACCCTTAGATCGGGGATAATGATGGAGTTGCCTCCAGGAAGCACGAGAGTGACGGGAAAGGAGAGGTTGGCTCGTGTTTCTTTTCCACTGGGAGGCCCGCGGCACCCTGTGAAGAACTGGCCAAGGCCTATGCCCTTGGCCTCCAGCACTACAGGTTTACGTTCCTGCACTACTGCTCATTGCTTCATTCCTCCTGGACCTCCGAGTTTCAATCCGTTTCTGGCTATGCCTATGGCTTTTGCTCCTCCCCCAATATTTGGTCCTCCACTGCCTTCCTGTTTTGCCGATTTCCCTTCTTGGGGAATGCCTGCTCCTGCATCCTCAAACAGAGAGAACAACTGATAGCAGAAAAAAAAAGAAAAAAAAGGAAGGAGGGGAAAAAATGTTGGAAAAAAATAGATGAAAGTTACTCATTTACGCTTTTATATTTGAAACCCTCTACCCTCTTTACAGGCACTAATGTGCCTTACATACTTGGAAATTCAATAAAGATTCTAAACTTTGAAATATTGTGAATTATTTTTCAAAATGCCACTCTGGGAGCCAAAGCCTTGGATTTTGTTTTCACCTTTTAAGGAAATGAAAACAGTTATGTGCTAGTGTTTTCTAAATAGCTTAGTTGAATCCCCACCACTAACTTGCAGCTGTGACTATGGGAGAAGGTGGTTGGGTTCTTGTTAGACTTGGCCAAGTCTGGAGCAGGAAATTCCTACCCACCTAAAGCTATGGGGGTTGCTCAGTGTTGAATGGGTAAACGAAGATAAGGTCCAAAAGGTAGACCCAAGTCCAGATAATAGAGAAAAATGCACAAATGCTAAAAGATAAGACTGAGGTGAAAATAATGGGGCCAACATTTCATTGGAAGAGTTCTACATCATTGCTTCAAGCATGAACCAGTGTTTGTCTCTCAACATTTCACCAGTGCAAGTACATAGTATAGATAGGGCTGGCTTGATAGACGTCCAGGCACAAGATGAAACCAAGCTGAGCCCTTCACCCGTTCTTCTGAACTATATACTCAGAACTTTTAAAGGCAAATGAAAATGTTTCACTCCTATGGAATTATTTTCTCTGATGCTGCAATGTTTATACTCTTCATAATGCATTACAGCACCCCATTATCATGATGGCTCTGAGATTATCAAAAGCCCAGATGGGAGCTTCTTCAAGTTCAAGTGGCAAAGATATGGGCACAGCATGCAGGGAGGAAGGATGGCCATTCTGACCTCTATACAATGTCATTCAGGCAGTGGTCCTAAACACACTGCCACTGTCTCTGAAGAAACACTAAATTAGAAATATCTGTACAGTATAATTCTTCCAATAAGTATTTGTTATGCACAAAGCTGATGATGGAGGTGATGTAAGCAGTCAGTAAAAGGCTGTCAAAATCCACAGACACCTAAAGTGTTCAAAGTGTCGCTCAGTCATGTCCAACTCTGTGATCACATGGACTGTAGCTCTCCAGGCTCCTCTGTCCATGGGATTTCCCAGGCAAGAACACTGGAGTAGGTTGCCATTTCCTTCTCCAGCAGATCTTCCTGACCCAGGGATTGAACCCAGGTCTCCTAAATTGCAGGTCGATTCTTTACACCTGAGCCACCAGGAAGCCTACAAAGACACCTAACCTATAATCAAAACCATTAATGTGTTCTTTACACCAATAGGGGGTTCTTCACCACTCTGAGGAAAAGGGCTCATGAATCCATGAAGTTTCTTTTCTCCATTTGTCTCACAATGGATTGTTCTAAATGTCCACGTGGTAGTGCAAGGCTTAAAGGAGCATTTGGATAGCTCTTGCTAAGATTCCTCTCACTTTGTACATCCTGAAGCTGGCACAGTTCCATCAATTCACTGTGGTGGGTTGAGCAAAAGTATTCAGCAAATCATTTGACAGCTGCTCACTCTGAGGTATCTGAGTCCCAGCGTACCAAACACTTATTGGATTTTCGGCCTTAATGAACAGAAGAGTTGTGCATGCTTAGAGTCCTCAAAAATATCTTTTGAGCCAAATGTTAAAAGATATTTTGACAGGAAATCAAGTTGTTGTGTCAACGGCGGTGCAGCATCTCTGGAGAGTTGCCAAAAGGTGTGGTAAGTGACAGCCGAATAGGACACATTTTCCTTCTCAAAAGAAGTAGCTCCAATAAATGCTCAGAAAGACTTTGCCCACAATTACCACAATCCATGACAAATTCACTCTAACAAGAAAGTGCCACCAACACAGTCTGCTCTTTTTAAGCTCTCTGTTCTCTTTCCTAATACCCTCTGTGTACTATTTTCTACATTTCAAAAAACTGAACACCTATCGTACGAAAAAAAATAACTATTATCAAATTGAGGCACTGAAGTTTTCTTTATACTGCTGTGCCATATGAGACGCACATTTTCTTTAGTTGATGCAGAGCTCTATGCCTATATAACAAGTTTCAGTAAACACAAATATCAAATATCAACAGGGATCCTGTTGTTAAATGTAAGTGAAATGTAAATATGTTTGCTTATTCAGAGCCTCTGTATGGAATTACTTTATTATTGTAGGTTCCAACATCCTCAATGACTGCAAAACACCCATTTTTAAACACATGATTTGCCTTGAAATGGCTATTTTAAATTATTCTGGTGCAAGATGAGCTAAAATTAATCCTATACCAAAATATTCTATTCATTCTGGAAAGTGCATATAATTCAATGTATTCAATACTCTTGAATATATATGTTTTCTTTTTCTTTTCTGTGGTTTATGTAGCTTCTAAGTGCCAGAAAGAAAGATAAACATCAAAAAAGTAGCCTTTTTCTCCTGATAGTAATGAGAATGGGTTAAGTATTTCCTATTGTAAGTTATCATCATTGTCAAGAGAAGATTCATGATGTAATGTTTATTATTTATTGTCCTCATTATATTCTTTGTCACAAGACTGTAGCATTAGAATTTTAATGTCCTATATGTTCTCTGCTGCTGCTGCTGCTAAGTCACTTCAGTCCTGTCCGACTCTGTGCGATCCCAGAGATGGCAGCCCACCAGGCTCCCCCGTCCCTGGGATTCTCCAGGCAGGAACACTGGAGTGGGTTGCCATTTCTTTCTCCAATGCATGAAGTGAGAAGTGAAAGTGAGGCCATCAGTTGTGTCCGACTCTTAGCGACCCCACGAACTGCAGCCTACCAGGCACCTCTGTCCGTGGGATTTTCCAGGCAAGAGTACTGGAGTGGTTTGCCATTGCCTTCTCCTAGAAGATAAGGAAAAACTGTACAACTTTTACCTTTTCTGTGTCCCAAAGTGTGATTCATTAGCCATTTCTATTTTCTACTGTTTATAACTTCTGTAGCCTGATTGAAAGGTACACATGCAACCAATCAAACAGTAGAATATGGAAAAGGTTAAGGTTCAAATTATAAAATTTTTAAAGCTTATAGTCTTTCATAAACCAAAGTAACATTAAAATTACACCTTGGTTTTCTGAGAATTATTATAACAAACACTAAACAGGACCAAAGAATTTATTTTCATTGGAGACTTAAAGTTGAGATCATAGTACTATCTTCATCTACTCTGGAACAAGTAGTTTATTTCATGACTGCTAATAAATGTTTTATATATATATATATATATATATATATATCCTTCCATAATTATTAAACTGTACTGTGACTGAGTGAAGTCACTCAGTGGTGTCCAACTCTTTGAGACCCCATGGACTGTAGCCTGTCAGGGTCCTCCATCCATGGGATTTTCCAGACAAGAATACTGGAGTGGGTTGCCATTTCCTTCTCCAAAACTGTGCTGTAACAATGGCATTACATTAGCAAGTGCTATTGAGAGGTGTAGATTTTTAAAGGCACTAATACAGAACTATATAAAATGACTCTATTTCAAGATCAATGGGCCAAAACCAGAGTTAAAAGAAATTTTACACAGATCAAGAACACTATGTCATGTCATAGGTTAATTCTATAGCTAGCACAAAATGTTGCATGTCTTCTTTATAATAAGCTGGATTGAGTGATATTCCCACAGAAAGAGCAAGTGATGAGACTAAATTAAGTGAAAGAACCCATCTGTTTTTCTGTGATGATATTCATTTTTTCTTGTAATAATGGAAATGTATAGCATTTATCCAATCAAGTCTAGATTTGAGAAGTGAGAAAAATTGTGCTTCATTATGCAGTCATTTTCTTAAGTGCTTGAGAAGGTGCTACTCTTGCCAAAGACTAATTAAATACATATGCTTTCTCACCCACCTTTGCCATTCAGAAAGACTTTCTCAGTATCCCAATTTCTCAAAGAAACTATCTGTGGAACTCAGTTTCCTGAAGTGATGCTACTATTGCTTTTATGAGAATGAAGTCATGTCCCACAATATTTTAGGGAGGTAAGCTGACCACAGTTCTTTCCTGGTAGATCAGTGGTAAAGAACTTGCCTGCAATGCAGGAGACGCAGGTTTGATGCCTGGTTTGGGAAGATCCCCTGGAGAAGAAAATGGCAACCTACTCTAGTATTCTTGCCTAGGAAATCCCATGGACAGAGGAGCCTGGTGGGCTATAGTCCATAGGGTTGCAAAGAGTCAGACATGACTGAGTGACCAAACGACAACAACAAAATTGACCACATTTTTCTCAACTCTGAATAAAGCACACAACTCCATTGTTCCTATCATAAAGGGCTTCGTCTGTCTAAGCATGTTTAATTGTATGATTTATTGGGAAATATATACTTATAACTGACTTCATCTAACACTCTAACTGTAAAAGCTTTGACTCAGAAGCAAAGCAACATGGGGTACATGGGGGTTGACAGATAGCACTTATGCATGTGAGAAAGAGAAAAACAGATGGAGAAAGAGGATTAAAAATAGAGAGGGGCAGGGCCACTGTCAGTTGAGAAGAGATGAAGTACTTTTGAAGAGGAAGCAGCTGCATATTGAAAATACTGTGGGAAAAGTAATACATTTGGATATGGGAAAATACAATCCAGGGGAGACAGAAAGAGGCAGTTTGAAAGGAAGGAAGTTATATGGATTAAGTGTTTCATGACAGAAAGGGCCCTGTGTAGGAGCCACATATTTGAGAGGGTGGGGATGAGATGATTAGAGAAACACTAACCAGCCTTCCTAAAATGAATCTATCTCCGCCACTCCATTCCTTTCTATAAATATCATCTCTCTTTAGATAGCAGCCAATCTCATGTTGCCTATGTGAAACTGGAAGCCCTTTCTGGTTTAGGTTTCATCAATCCCCCAAACTGGTCTTGACAAGCAAACTCACCATCATCCAGGTTACTTTATTAGCGAAATGGGTATGAAATGAATTAGGCTCACAAAAGAGTATTCTGTCTTCAAGTGCTCAGATATATCAGACCCCAAGCTTGTTTTTCTTTCTAAATTTAAACTTTTTCCCTCTAGCAAGGTACACTGATCTTTTTCTAATTTTGCCTTTTCACTCTGCCCATTAAATCATAGTTTTATGAGGAGAAGTTGTTGGCTTTATTAATCATACTTCATCCAGAAACCAAGTAATCTATTATTTTTCTCAGTGGGCATATTTATACTTCCTTCAGGTGTAAAATCCTCACACATTGTGTTAATGCTCATTGGTGCTTAATAGCTATTAACAATTTACTCTACAATCAATGTGTTGAAGATACTATTTAATGCCCCAACTAAAAAGTTGATTACCCATAAATAGAGCAATATTTAAAATCTTGTATCAGTAATAAGTCACCCTTGAAGGAAAATAATCAAATATAATGTTTCATAATTAAAAATATGTATGAGAGAGTCTAATGAAAACTCTCAGTAAAATCACAAATGACCCCAAATTTAACAGAATGACATGACATAGTTCATAAACAATCCTTCAGACTTCATATAAACTTTATCGGTTCAGTGCTAGGCATTTTTACAAACCAGTTGCAATGTATGTGCATCTCGAATTGTTCAACTTCATGATTCATTAATACTGCAAACATCAGTAGTCAAATAAATCCATGTACATATCACTTCAAAACAGTGTAAAAGCTCATTTCTCCTTCAAGTATTTGATATGAAGTGAAGTTAGTGAAGTTATATAAGGAAAATGCCAATTCCAATGCCTAAATGATACCTTCTCTATTTAACTTGATAGTGTTATCCTTTTAACATAGCCAGCAGTGAAGCTTACAAAGGTTAATCAACCCTTAATTGGGAAACTGGTAAGAGACCTTAGGTCTTGGGTCTGAGGCTCATTAAGCCAAAACTAAAAAAAAAAAAAGAAAAATCAGAGTGTAAAACAGAATCTATGGGCTTGAAGACTAAAGTCATTCAATGTGCATTAATGGAAGACACATTGTATGAATAGCTCTCCACTGGATGCTACAGAAAATTAAAACCAAATAGACACCTGTGAAAGTGACTCATTACTAAGAAAATGTTTGCTTATCTTCAGTGATAGAAGACATACACTTTATAGTAGAAGGATTTCTCTTC